>NW_025814867.1:113049507-115449507 GCF_022079265.1 Lynx rufus
TATTACTGTACAAGAATGCAACTGATTTCTGTACATTGATTTTGTATCCCGCGACTTTGCTGAATTCATTTATCAGTTCTAGTAGAATTCTAGTAGAATTCATGTATCAGTTGTAGACTCTTTGGTGGGGTCTGTCAGGTTTTCCATGTATATCACATCATGTGCAAAAAGAGAAAGCTTGACTTCATCTTTGCCAATTTTGATGCCTTTGATTTCTTTTTGTTGTCTGATTGCTGATGCTAGAACTTCCAACACTATGTTAAACAACAGCGGTGAGAGTGGACATCCGTGTCGTGTTCCTGACCTCAGGGGGAAAGCTCTCAGTTTTTCCCCATTGAGGATGATACTAGCTGTGGGCTTTTCATAAATGGCTTTTATGATGTTTCTGTATGATCCTTCTATCTCGACTCTCTCGAGGGTCTTTATTAAGAAAGGATGCTGTATTTTGTCAAATGCTTTTTCTGCATCAATTGACAGGATCATATGGTTCTTATCTTTTCTTTTATTAATGTGATGTATCACGTTGATTGATTTGCCAATGTTGAACCAGCCCTGCAGCCCAGGAATGAATCCCACTTGCTCATGGTAAATAATTCTTTTTATATGCTGTTGAATTCAATTTGCTAGTCTCTTATTGAGCATTTTTGCATCCATATTCATCAGGGATATTGGCCTGTAGTTCTCTTTTTTTGTTGGGTCTCTGTCTGGTTTAGGAATCAAAGTAATGCTGGCTTCGTAGAATGAGTCTGAAAGTTTTCCTTCCCTTTCTATTTTTTGGAAAAGCTTGAGAAGGCTAGGTATTATCTCTGCTTTAAATCTCTGGTAGTACTCCCCAGGGAAGCCATCTGGTCCTGGACTCTTATTTGTTGGGAGATTTTTGATAACTGATTCAATTTCTCGCTGGTTATGGGTGTGTTCAAGTTTTCTATTTCTTCCTGTTTGAGTTTTGGAAGTGTGTGGGTGCTTAGGAATTTGTCCATTTCTTTCAGGTTGTCCAGTCTGTTGGCATATAATTTTTCATAGTATTCCCTGATAAATGTTTGTATTTCTGATGGATTGGTTGTAATAATTCCATTTTCATTCATGATTTTATCTGAGTCATCTCCCTTTTCTTTTTGAGAAGCCTGGCTAGAGGTTTATCAATTTTACTTATTTTTTCAAAAAAACCCAACTCTTGGGTCTCCAGCGCTGCCGCCGCCAGAGTCAGAGCTGGAGCCCGTGCAGGCTGAGCTGCTGAGGCAAGATGGTGGACTATAGCGTGTGGGACCACATCGAGGTGTCTGACGATGAGGACGAGATGCACCCCAAAATCGACACAGCCAGTCTCTTCTGCTGGCGGCACCAGGCCTGGGTGGAGCGCATGGAGCAGTTCCAGAAGGAGGAGGAGGAGCTGGAGAGGGGCTGCCGCCAGTGCAGGCGCAAGGTGGCCGAGTGGCAGTGAAGGCTGAAGAAGCTGGAGGCCGCGGAGGGCGAGGGCAGCGAGGCGGAGCTAGAGCGGCTGCAGGCTGAGGCTCAGCAGCTGCGCAAGGAGGAGCGGAGCTGGGAGCAGAAGCTGGAGGAGATGCGCAAGAAGGAGAAGAGCATGCCCTGGAACGTGGACACACTCAGCAAGGACGGCTTCAGCAAGAGCATGGTCAATACCAAGTCGTCAGAGGAAGTGAGGGAGCAGAAACACAAAACGTTCGTGGAGAAGTACAAGAAACAGATCAAGCACTTTGGCATGCTCCGTCACTGGGACGACAGCCAGAAGTACCTGTCGGACAATGTCCATCTGGTGTGCGAGGAAACCGCTAACTACCTTGTCACCTGGTGCATTGACCTAGAGGTGGAGGAGAAATGTGCACTCATGGAGCAGGTGGCCCACCAGACCGTCATCATGCAGTTCATCCTGGAGCTGGCTAAGAGCCTGAAGGTGGATCCCTGTGCCTGCTTCCGGCAGTTCTTCACCAAGATCAAGACAGCCGACCGCCAGTACATGGAGGGCTTCAACGATGAACTGGAGGCCTTCAAGGAGCGCGTGCGGCGCCGCGCCAAGTTCCGCATGGAGAAGGCCATGAAGGAATAGGAGGAGCAGCAGCGCCGGAAGTGGCTCGGCCAGGGCGGTTTGGACCCCGTGGAGGTCTACGAGTCTCTCCCTGAGGAACTACACAAACGCTTCGACGTGAAAGATGTGCAGATGCTTCAAGACGCCATCAGCAAGATGGACCGCACCGATGCTAAGTACCACATGCAGCCCTGCATCAACTCTGGCCTCTGGGTCCCCAACTCCAAGTCCAGCGAGGCCAAGGAGAGGGAGGAGACAGGCCCTGGGGACCCCTTGCTGGAAGCTGGCCCCAAGCCAGGTGACAAGAAGGATGTAGGTGAGTGACTCGCCCCGGCTGCCGCCTGCCTGCCCGCAGGCCCCTGTGTGCCCCTTTTCAGAAAACAAAAATAGATCCCTCTCCCCAGCTCCTGGCTTCCTCCACTTTCGCTGATCCCGCCCAGCCTGGGTCAGGGAGAGAGCTGCCCCCATCCCACTGCCCCCACCTCAGTGCTCATCCAAGTCTCTGCTTTGAGTCAAGGGACTTCACTGCCTGCAGGCCACCCCCACACCCCACCCATCAGCATTATGCCAAAGGCCTGAGGGTCCAGGGAGGGGTGGAGGTCGTTAGGCTGGTCCGTGGGGTGTGGGGAGGGTCGCCAGCCCAGAGGCCTGCTCCAGTCACTATGGGCTCTGTTTTCACTGTTCATCTGCTCTCGAGTCTTCTATATGGTAAACAGCAATGATCTACCAATAAAGGATTTCAGATGCTCAAAAACAAACAAAAAACCAACTCTTGGTTTCATTGTTCAGCTCTACAGTTTTTTTAGATTCTATATTATTTATTTCTGCTCTGATCTTTATTATTTCTCTTCTTCTGCTGGGTTTGGGGTGTCTTTGCTGTCCTGCTTCTAGTTCCTTTAGGTGTGCTGTTAGAGTTTGTATTTGGGATTTTTCTTGTTTCTTGAGATAGGCCTGGATTGCAATGTATTTTCCTCTCAGGACTGCCTTTTCTGCATCCCAAAGCATTTGGATTGTTGTATTTTCATTTTCATTTGTTTTCATATATTTTTAATTTCTTCTCTAATTGCCTGGTTGACCCATTCATTCTTTAGTAGGGTGTTCTTTAACCTCCATGCTTTTGGAGATTTTCCAGATTTTTTCCTGTGGTTGATTTCAAGTTGTGGTCTGAAGGTGTGCATGGTATGATCTCAATTCTTGTATACTTATCAAGGGCTGTTTTGTGACCCAGTATGTGATCTATCTTGGAGAACGATGGCCAACTAATCTTTGACAAAGCAGGAAAGAATATCCAATGGAAAAAGGACAGTCTCTTTAACAAATGGTGCTGGGAAAACTGGACAGCAACATGCAGAAGAATGAAACTAGACCACCTTCTTACACCATACACAAAAGTAAACTCAAAATGGATGAAGGACCTGAATGTGAGACAGGAAACCATCAAAACCCTGGAGGAGAAAGCAGGAAAAAACCTCTCTGACCTCAGCCACAGCGATTTCTTACTCGACACATCTCCAAAGGCAAGGGAATTAAAAGCAAAAATGAACCATTGGGTTCTCATGAAGATAAAAAGCCTCTGCACTGCAAAGGAAACAATCAACGAAACTAAAAGGCAACCGACGGAATGGGAAAAGATATTTGCAAATGACATATCGGACAAAGGGCTAGTATCCAAAATCTATAAAGAACTCACCAAACTCCACACCCAAAAAGCAAATAATCCAGTGAAGAAATAGGCAGAAGACATGAATAGACATGTCTCTAAGGAAGACATCCAGATGGCCAACAGGCACATGAAAAGATGCCCAATATCACTCCTCATGAGGGAAATACAAGTCAAAACCACACTCAGATACCACCTCACACCAGTCAGAGTGGCTAAAATGAACAAATCAGGAGACTATAGATGCTGGAGAGGATGTGGAGAAACGGGAACCCTCTTGCATTGTTGGTGGGAATGTAAACTGGTGCAGCCACTCTGGAAAACAGTGTGGAGGTTCCTCAAAAAATTAAAAATAGAAATACCCTATGACCCAGCAATAGCACTGCTAGGAATTTGCCCAAGGGGATACAGGAGTGCTGATGCATAGGGGCACTTGCACCCCAATGTTTATAGCAGCACTTTCAACAATAGCCGTATTATGGAAAGAGACTAAATCTCCATCAACTGATGAATGGATAAAGAAGATGTGGTTTATATATACAATGAAATACTACTTGGCAGTGAGAAAGAATGTAATCTGGATATTTGTAGCAACATGGATGGAAGTGGAGAGTATTATGCTAAGTGAAATAAGTGAGGCAGAGAAAGACAGATACCATATGTTTTCACTCATATGTGGATCCTGAGAAACTTAACAGAAGACCATGGGGGAGGGGAAGGAAAAAAATAAGTTAGAGAGGGAGAGCGCCAAACCATAGGAGACTCTTGAATACTGAGAACAAACTGAGGATTGATGGGGAGTGGGAGGGCGGGGAGGGTGGGTGATGGTCATTGTGGAAAGCTCCTGTTGGGAGGAGCACTGGGGGTTGTATGGAAACCAATTGGACAATAAATTTCATATTAAAGAAAAAAAATATATATATATGTAAAGAAGGCATTTGAACTTGGCCTGACTAGTATTAGAGGGACGACTGTGGGATTTAAGGAAAAGTAGTAACAATATGAAACTGGATTTGGGGACATACAATTGGGCTATAACTGGTTTCTGGTCAACAATGGAAAAGTAAGATGTTACTGGAATGGTGCTACTTAGGAGACAGAATTTCTTCAACCGGAAGAACTGGCTCAAGGGAAAAGGAGAATTGATGAATCCAAGATATCTTAAAAAATGAACAAAGAGATTCTGAGGAGTTATTAGGTAAATACTTGAAACAGATCTACCACTGAATTGCATAATTTAAAATGGCTACAGAGGTAACGTGTATTTTGTGAATATTTTATAATTAAAAAATGGAGGAATTATGTTTTAGTCTTGAGAATCACATATGGTTCATTTATATCTGAGAAAAATCTAGTATATTGCTGTAGCTCAAAGAACACAAGATTTGTTTTTTTATTTTATTATTATTTTTTAAAGTTTCTTTATTTGAGAGAGTGGGAGAGGGGCAGAGAGAGAGAATCCCAAGCAGGCTCCTCACTGTCAGTGGGGAGCCTGATGTGGGGCTTGAACTCATGAACTGTGAGAATAGGACCTAAGCCAAAATCAAGAGTCAGATGCTTAACTGACTGAACCACCCAGGTACCCCTAGATTTGATTTAAATTTATTAAAGTTGATTTAATTTAAAAAATCAAAAAGAATTGACTCTCTCTCTGCCACTCCCTACTCACTCACTCTCTCTCTCTCTCTCAAAATAAACTTTAAAAAAGGGAGGGGAGGGTACATTTGTAGCTCAGGTGGTTAAGCATCCAACTCTTGACTTTGGCTCAGGTCATGATCTCATGGTTGGGTTT
Organism: Lynx rufus; assembly: GCF_022079265.1. Taxonomy (NCBI): domain Eukaryota; kingdom Metazoa; phylum Chordata; class Mammalia; order Carnivora; family Felidae; genus Lynx; species Lynx rufus. The sequence goes on from NW_025814867.1 coordinate 113,055,004, forward strand.
GTGAGTTTGAACCCTACATGGGGCTCTGTGGTGACTGCGCAGGGCCTGATTGGGATTCTCTCTCTTCCTCTCTTTCTGCCCCTCCCCTGCTCACTTGCACTCTCTCTCTCTCTATAAAAAAAAAAAAAAAGAAAGAAAAAAAAAGAAAAAGAAAAAACAAAAGAAAAGACTAAAGCAATCCTGGGTCTAATATTTGGTGTGGGATCTTTGGAACACTAACTCTGAAATCAGGAGTACTCATCTGTGAAACAAGGTTGATTTGATAATTTCAACAAAATATATATATTTTTTAAATTTAGGAGTACTATATCTAATCTGGACAGAAACAAAGTTTTTTAAATAGCATTCTATTATACTATCCAATAAACATACAAGCATTCAAAATATTTAGGAAATAGTCTAAGTTATCAGTGAGAAAATAAAATGACCACAATGCTCCCCAAAATTGGCTCACTAGCATTTCATTTCTCTGTATTACACAATGGTTCATAATACAAGCTAGGAAAAATTACTATAGGCTAATTAGCAGTTGACCAATGACTAAAAGAATGTTTTTAATTCACTGTGAATACAAAATAAACAAGTCAAATCCCTGTGAATTTAAAGCAAATTTAGTTATTGAACGACAGTAGAAAGCACTCAACAAGCATACTTACCAACCCCGAAGAACTTTAAAAGAACATGGCCTGAATGAAGTCAAATCAGAGATTTCTTCTGTAAAATCTACACATTCACCCTGGAACCCTGGTTTACTGAATGCTTTGAGCTAGGAGAACAATAACACAACAATTTAATAGGACACAACTGTTTGACATTATCACAAAAGCAAATGAAAACCTTTTATTTCCTATATTTATTTAAAAAATTCAGCAAAATATGAGACAGAATTTTATCTATTACCAATGAATCGAGGTTAAGGGTGATCTGCTCTTTAAACTCCCATTGTTTGTTTCCTTACCCATTTCCATCAATGTCACCATTTATTTACTATTTTCATCCATCTTTTGCATCAGATTCTGGGCACAGGGTTCCAGAAAAAAATTCTACCTGTAAGATTAAATCAGAATCCTTCCTCCACTAAAATGTGGTCCCTGTCTATTGTGTCAAACAATCATTATCCCTTGTGGTGAGACGACATGCATAAAATAAGAAGCGATGTAGTGTTAAATACGAAGGCAGTTTCAGCTAGTATGAGGGGTGGTTAGTATTAAGTCTTTTCTCTTCCCAAGTCTTGCTGATCCAGTTAATAAAAGGCTGAAGCATGAAGGCATGCCCCTACGTGGGCCTGACAACACAGGATCAGATGGCAGAGAAAATAATGACAACAAGATTTCTGGAAGATATACGGTGAACAAAGAAAGACATCCATGTCTTGTATTTTAGCTAAGAGACTTCTGCTTACTGTTAAGAATATCTTAAATGTACAGCTTACTGTTTAATATATAAACACATTTCTACCTCAGTCCTTTTTGTCAAGAAAAATCCATGAAATCTCCAAGTTATTCCCTTCAGACCAGAAATACAATAATCTGCAACTCTAGTGACCTTGAATCTATATAATAGGAAAGAAAAAGTTAATGAGCCCTATAAATATTTCAAAATACATGGGAGCCTTGAAATAACACAGCCCACAGGTTCACCCTGCACTGACAGGCCCGCATTGTAGCTAAAAATGCATCATAATGAGCGCTGGGCAGCATTGTCCTTTTTCCTGCTCACGCTGTATCAAGAACAACGCTTCTTTGAGCACTTGATGTTTGCCTCCTTCATCTTCCCAAGAGCCCTCTTAGAGGCTGATGGCCTCTGAGTTCTGTGCAACTGTGTCTTGACTGTCTTCTTCTGCTCTGACATCAAAGACCAGAGAAAACCAGGGAGGTGGGGGAACGGATTCCCCTGGACCATCCGTGGCTTGCACAACATAACTTCCTATCGTGAAACCAGTCTGCATTTGGAGCATTAAAACACCAGCCAGTCCCTGCCTTAAGGAAGTTTCTATCATGATCCTTCTAGTGGATACAGAGGGTAGTAAGAAAAATGAAGTCCAGAACGAGACAGACCCGTGCAACAATTTCTCATGTAAGCACAATTTTGTGTGTCCGGGGAAACTGCCGGTAATTTCCTTGATAAGAACACACATTTTGGTTAGTTTATACGCTACATGTTTTAACTTAAAGGCTTATAAAAACATTAGATTGAGAAGTATAACACAATTTAACTTCCAAAAATGTATAGTAATTTTTTCTATATGCAAGTATTGTCTTAATTCATGATAAGAGTTGGAAAAGCCACATGCAAACAGAGGTCACAGCTGTCTTGTTCACTGTGCAAATACCTGGTTTTTATACTGCTGAGCTTAAGATTTATACTTCAGTTTATCACCATGAAGCCATGAAATCCCAGACAAGTGACAGTGCAAGCTAAACATATTTCAGATGGTCTATGTTGTAGCCAACTCTAGTGTTTAATCTGTCTTCATAAGCAGAAGCATTAATTAAAATACACATAGACACACACACTTGCCATCAAGTACCTTTTTGATTCCATGGGTTAGAATGTTCTTTGCCCAAACAAACAAACAAAAAAAAAGCCGGCTTAATGCCAATCTGAGCTTATTTTATTTTTACTCTCAAAATAAGATGTCGTATGGTTCACCCAAAATTTGTCCAGCCCCAGAAAAGTAATGCCTCACTCTGATGACCTTATGAATGCCTCAACAGAACATTCTCATGATAATGTTCTGAGATTGGTCCATACAGAAACCAATTCTGTGATTATTAATTATAATTAAATTGTGGTTTCTACTCTTAGTGAAATTAAATAACAGGACCTTGGTAAAATTAAGTCCTGGGAAAAGCCAGGTGGATAAATCACTATTTTGGTTTCCTTTCCAGATAAATGGAGAATGTACAAAGTAACTCAGGATGCTTAGAATCAAGGCAAAAATATACACAAGAGATGAGTTTATTTCAAACTAAACCTGTGCCATTTAGGTATGGCTCAATTCCTACCAGCCTCCCAAATGGAACTGTATGGATGCAAAAAAAAAAAAAAAAAAAAAAGACTGCATACCACAGTTTTGCAGTGCAAACTGCCTTTTCACACACATTATCATACCTCTTTAGAACTACTCTATCAGACAGAAACTATCACTACTTTATGATGAACTTTTTGCAGAAATATTTTTATTATGTACTTTTCATTTGTGATATATGTGAATAAATGTAATAGGTCTTTAATATGACAAACTAAGAACTCAAAATTTTAATTATTGACCAAACACATAAGTTGTGCTCAATTTATTTCACACTATCAGAATAATTTTTTCATTGTAACTTCATTTATTCCAATGCTAAAACAATTTTTATGAGAAACTTTCTATCCTACCTAAATAAGACCTTGTGCAGCCTTTTGGACCTCCTTTACACAAACATGTTCATTATTAAACAAAGAACAGTCTTGTTTCTATTTGTTTCTATTCTACTATTACATCACACTGTCTCCTACTGTCCTGTTTTGTACTCCTCACATCAAATGTTTACTACACAATAATTTTATTTCCCTGATTACTCATAAAGGGTTTTCTTTACTTAGATAACTAGCTCTTCCTGAGTATTTCTGGTCTTTGGATTCTGTAAAAATGATCTGGTTGTAGCACCATGAAGAAGTGTTTTCCTCTGGTACCCTTGAATCTTACTAGCCTAAAGCTGTCACTTTCCTGTCCCCCATACAGGATAACAGTAACCCCAACTGTTAAAGATGCTGTGATCACTCTAAAATTCAATGTGGCAAAACTATCCAATACAAGAAAATATCTAGAGTTGCTTTTTCTCAGATAGAATCATATATAAAATGGAACAGAGGCTCAAAATTTAAAGAAATCAAAACTTCTAATAATATTTGCAAATGCACTTGAAAAAGATTCTAGGAAGAAAAAAAGGTCCTCAGTTGTATCAAAGGGAATAACTGTTTAGAATTTCTAGAGAATGGTGCCTGACTATACCTCTTTGAAAGCTAAACTCACTTTTATAAGATTTAATCTAGTGAGATGTCTGATGTTCTGCTAAGACAAAGAGGTGATGAAATTATGAACATAATTCATATTCTGTTTTTATTTGGGGAAAAAATGAAAAAATTAAATGCCAGTGGTATTATGAAGAACTATATAATGATGCTGTATATTTTGAGTTGGCAATTAGACTTAGTGATTGATCTTCAGCTATAGGTAAAATAATAATCTTCTGCATTAAAGGAAGTGTTCTGGGTCTCAAATAAAACAGATCTCATCATAATATGGTAACACATCAGAACTAATATATTTATTAGAGGAACATTCATGATGTGTATTTATCTCTGTATACATACATATTCTGGCGTTTCCCTTCTTAGGTTGCTTGAGGTTCCCTTTAAAATCACCAGCACAAAAAAAGAAAAAAAAAATTCTTCTTTGACTTCAACTCTGAGATGTCATTTCCTTATTCCTCAGCGAAAATAACATCTGAAATAGTCAATATGACTATCACAGCTATTTGTGAAGAAGAAAATACTTTCTAGTTACTGAATGGAACCAGAGTGTCAGCCAAGATCCTTTCCCCTAAGTAAAAACAAGCAAAACATTCTGAAAATGCGGTCCAATAGAAATAATAAGAGCTTTGATACTGGGTAAACTAAGAAGGCTTTGTCTTCTTCACGTTACTAAATACTCAGCTATCATATACCTGTCAGAAACACTTATTTCACAAGGCTATGGCTGAGCCATATCCAGAAATATGAAGTGGGGCTCATTTCACTGGGCGTTTCCTGCTGCTTCCTTTCTCTTCAAGTTGGACTGGAAATACTATAAAGAAAATCCTCGGAGCAATCTGCTCCAAACAAGGAAGTCCATAAAAAAGAACAGGAATGTAGGAGGGAAAAACAGCACTTAAAAGAATGTGACTTTTATCTGCACTTAAAAACTTAGAAAATGTGCAGTTTGGAATTATCTCTGTTTAACTCTTTAACTACTCATGTTGATTCCTGTACAAGTGCTTTAAAAGTCTGCTGTTGGAGTTTTCAAAGATTCAAAATACAAATCTGGCAGGAAGTGTCTCTGAATCAACAACTCAATTATATTCAAAAAGGAAATGTTCCCAATAGGACTTGAACTAATCAGAAAATAAGAAAACCTGAAAACATACTGTTAACAGAAACATGGTTACAACGAAGTTGACCTGAAGTACATAAACACTAGCATGAAAAACATACACACTCAGAGAAAAAGATTTAGCTTCATTTAAAGCCAGCAAATGTCCAGTATTTAAGCTTAATCACTCAATTGGCTTCTTTTCCCAAATCTGTTATTTAAAGTGAGACAGAGGAAGGAAGCAATGTCTCTTATCCCCTCTCCCTTCTATGGATGTACTGATTATACCACAGGTCTTACTCTGATGTAAAATCCTGAAAATGTGGTTTGAGTGGAGTCAGATACTAAAAAATGCCTATTTTGTTATTTCTAGCTGTGTGAAATGACACTTAAATTTCAAATCTTGGCTTTCTCATCAATAACTGGGATTAATTTTGACCTTACAGAGTTATCACAAGCACAAATTAAGCATAATTTGTAGCCCTCAATGGATCATAAACAAACGTTAGGCTCCAGAGTATTGTTCAATCCTTCAATCCATGAACACACTAGAAATAAACAAGCAGGGCTGCAACTTTGCTAGCACTTTTAGGAAATATGTGATTTAGGTATTAGAAATACATTTACATAATAAGCATGCCAAGACAGCCACTTTTCCACGTTAAGTTTGCTCCTCCAAACACAGGATAACATACTGTGCTGAATAAGAATGTGACACTGAATGGGGGCACCTAGGTGGTTCAGTTGGTTAAAGCATCAGACTCTAGATTTCGGGTCAGATCATGATCTCATGGTTTGTGAGATCCAGCCCTGTGTCAGGCTCTGTGCTGGCAGTGCCAGGGCCTGCTTGGGATTTCTCTCCCCCTCAATCTCTGCCCTTCCCTCATTTGACCATGTGTACATGCACACTCTCTCAAAATAAATATATAAACTTAAAAAAATATATATGACATTGAAAAATGAACGGGCAATAGGAAAAGAGTGGCAGAGATTCAAAATGACCCCAAAGAGGTCAGAGTTAAAGCTCTATGAGGAGAAACCAAAAGGAAATATGGTAAGTCCAGGCCAATGCAACCAGTAACGAAGAGGGACACTCTTCTGCCTGTGGGTACCAAGTACGATATAAACTGTCCTGTCATATAGACATAAGAAATTTATCTGAGGGAAACAAAGAATTGAGATATTGAGACAAAGGGCACAAATGTTTTTAGTAAATAAAAAAATTTTCAAACATACCAAATGGGGAGGCTCATTTATTCCAAGTGGTTCCTGAAACATATATTAAAACATTTTAAAAATTGTAATCATATAATCTTACTTATCTTTTCGAAAGTTTGAAAATACCATTTGAAAAATGAAAAAAAAAGTAATTTACTAGATTTCTTGAACTAGTTATGACCTTCAAATCACTGAATTATCTTGATTTTAGTACTCATTACTAATTCCTTTTGAGTAATGTAGCTGGGAAAAAATATGTGCCTCAATGTCCATCAAACAGAGTCTGAGCTTCCTGTCATTACCTTTCCCACCACTATTTCATGGGCACCCTTCTTGTTCTGTGTTGTTATACACAGAACACTCTCCTAACCACACTCTTTCCTAACTTCATGATTTTGTACATGAGATTATTCCCTTTGAGGACTGCTTTTTCTGCCCCACGTCATCGTGTGACTAAACTGCTTTTAACCCTAAAGATATCACTCAACACAACCTCTTCTTGAGAAGAGGCCTGCTGCCCAACTCCCAGGCTCTGAGTGCTCCTTCACAGGTTCCCCCGCACTGCCTACACACCTCAGCTCCTCACTCATCACACTACAATCAGTCATCTATATATCCATCTCCTCAAAGAGACTGAGACCCATCAGGGCGATCCTATTCATCTTTTATCTCCAGTGATCAGTAGTGTCTGGCATATGAAGCACCAAATAAACACTGTTAAATGAATGAAGTGATCAAATTACAGGCATCTCATTGATGTGTTGATACCACCTACTATCAGCTCCCTAAAGAATCTAAAGCAATTAATATGCTATTTCGTTTTCTCTGTATATTCACATAACATAATCCAGCAGTTTCACGTTTAAAAAGCCTGTTCTACGTGTTTAGCTGTACACTGTTACATGCTCTAGAATTGGTTATGGTCATAGCTGACTCACCAGTTGGATAGGTCGTATGGACATGATTATATTATTTGATCCTCCCCAGTCAAAAAAGCATTTGTATTTTCCTTTCTCTAAAATGTACTGTTCTCCACAAAAGAACTTCTGCTGGTAGGCAACCCATCTAGCAGGAAAAAAAAAGAAAAAGAACAGAGACGATACAGAATCGAGCAAACAAACCAACAATTTTAAAACCAAAGAACCTCTCAAAGTTCTCAGAATGGGAGAAAACTTACACGCCACTTTTAACGTGAATGGATCTGGTTTCACTGCCAAAGCCGATTTCTTCCAAGTCACAAATTTCCTGATTTGTAATGTCAATAAACTTCCCACTTTCTAGGTCAGATTCAAATAGTGTGATAGAGGATTCTATAAAATTCTAAAAAGAGGAAGAAGAAAGTTAAAGAGAGCATAAGGATTTTGTTCTATAGATTGTTCTACCTTTGCACAATTTTCATAATTGAGATTTCACACACATAACTCCAGGAAGAATTTTAAATGTGACTGGAAACAATTTTGATAGTTATTACTTTTAAAGCTTAAAGAAAAAATAAATCCCAATTTACTTTAATCAGGAAATCAACATTGTATATAAGTGGAAATTAATCAAGAGTTGGTAAATGGCTGGGACTTACAGGCTATTATATGTTACACTACTTATAAAGGAAACCAAAGTTTCACTTGTGCCTCAAAAGTGAAGCCACGACATGGAGCCAAGAGTAAATACAAAATGTACAGTGGACATTTTGTGGGAGAGGATTTTATAAGCTTAAATGTAAAAGAAAAAATGAAATTTCCTTGACCATAGGTTAAAAAATTAAAATGAGAGGAAAATTTTGAAGTTTTTATAGATAATATATTTACAACAAAAATATCAGAAAAAATTTAAGATCCAAGTTGATAAATCCACGAAGGACACAGACAATTCACAAAAAAGATTGGCATTAAAAACAAATATGCAAAAGTCCAATTTCACCAGTAAAAATTAAGAAATTCAAATTAAAATCCTTAGATACAATTTTCATTTTTTAAAATAAGGAGGTTGTAAAAATCCAGTTTTATCTGGAAATATTCCTGGTAAAAAAATAAATTGGATGGGGGCACCTGGGTGGCTCACTTGGTTACACATCTGACTTTGGCCCTGGTCATAATCTTGTTGTTCTTGAGGTCAAGCCCCACGTTGGGCTCTGTGCTGACAACTCAGAGCCTGGAGCCTGCTTCTGATTCTGTGACTCCCTCTCTCTGCCCCTTACCTGCTTGTGCTGTTTCTCAAAAAATGAATAAATGTAAAAAATATATATACATATAAATTGGATAGCAATTTTAGAAATTTATTTATTTATTTATTTATTTATTTATTTATTTATTTATTTATTTATTTATGGAGCCTCTGGCACTTAATACTAAAAGAAACTATTTTCTGTAATATTTTTATTTATTAATTTATATATATAATTTATTGTCAAATTGGTTTCCATACAACACCCAGTGCTCATCCCAACAGGTGCCCTACTCAATGCCCATCACCCACTTTCCCCTCTCCCCCACCCCCCATCAACCCTCAGTTTGTTCTCAGTATTCAAGTGTCTCTTATCATTTGCCTCCTTCCCTCTGTAACTTCTTTTCCCCTCTTCCCTTCCCCCCCCGCCCTCTATTAAGTTTCTCAGGATCTACATAAGAGTGAAACAAATGGTATTTGTCTTTCTCTGCCTCACTTATTTCACTTAGCATAATACTCTCCACTTCCAACCACATTGCTACAAAAAGCCAGATTTCATTCTTTCTCATTGCCAAGTAGTATTCCATTGTATATACAAACCACATCTTCTTTATCCATTCATCAGTTGATGGACATTTAGGCTCTTTCCATAATTTGGCTATTGTTGAAAGTGCTGCTATAAACATTGGGGTGCAAGTGCCCCTATGCATCAGCACTCCTGTATCCCTTGGGCAAATTCCTAGCAGTGCTATTGCTGGGTCATAGGGTATTTCTATTTTTAATTTTTTGAGGAACCTCCACACTGTTTTCCAGAGTGGCTGCACCAGTTTACATTCCCACCAACAGTGCAAGAGGGTTCCCATTTCTCCATGTCCTCGCCAGCACCTATAGTCTCCTGATTTGTTCATTTTAGCCACTCTGACTGGCGTGAGGTGGTATCTAAGTGTGGTTTTGATTTATATTTCCCTCATGAGGAGTGATGTTGGGCTTCTTTTCAATGTGCCTGTTGGCCATCTGGATGTCTTCTTTAGAGAAGTGTCTATTCATGTTTTCTGCCCATTTCTTTACTGGATTATTTGTTTTTCAGGTGTGGAGTTTGGTAAGCTCTTTATAGATTTTGGATACTAGCCCTTTGTCTGATACGTCATTTGCAAATATCTTTTGCCAATCCATTGGTTGCCTTTTATTTTGTTGACTGTTTCCTTTGCTGTGCAGAAGCTTTTTATCTTGATGAGGTCCCAAGAGTTCATCTTTGCTTTTAATTCCCTTGCCTTTGGAGATGTGTCGAGTAAGAAATCGCTGCGGCTGAGGTCAGAGAGGTTTTTTCCTGCTTTCTCCTCTAGGGTTTTGATGGTTTCCTGTCTCACATTCAGGTCCTTTATCCATTTTGAGTTTATTTTTGCGAATGGTGTGAGAAAGTGGTCTAGATTTAACCTTTTGCATGTTGCTGTCCAGTTCTCCCAGCAACATTTGTTGAAGAGACTGTCTTTTTTCCACTGGATATTCTTTCCTGCTTTGTCAAAGATGAGTTGGCCATACGTTTGTGGGTCTAGTTCTGGGGTTTCTATTCTATTCCATTGGTCTATGTGTCTGTTTTTGTGCCAATACCATGCTGTCTTGATTATTACAGCTTTCTAGTAGAAGCTAAAGTGTGGGGTTGTGATGCCTCCCGCTTTGGTCTTCTTCTTCAATATTACTTTGGCTATTCGGGGTCTTTTGTGGTTCCATACAAATTTTAGGATTGCTTGTTCTAGCTTCGAGAAGAATGCTGGTGCAATTTTGATTGGGATTGCATTAAATGTGTAGATTGCTTTGGGAAGTATTAACATTTTAACAATACTTATCCTTCCAATCCATGAGCATGGAATGTTTTTCCATTTTTTTGTATCTTCTTCAATTTCCTTCATAAGCTTTCTATAGTTTTTAGCATACAGATCTTTTACATCTTTGGTTAGGTTTATTCCGAGATCTTTTATGATCCTTGGTGCAATTGTGAATGGGATCAGTTCCTTTATTTGTCTTTCTGTTGCTTCATTATTAGTTTATAAGAATGCAACTGATTTCTGTACATTAATTTTGTATCCTGCGATTTTATTGAATTCATGTATCAGCTCTAGCAGACTTTTGGGGGAGTCTGTCGGGTTTTCCATGTATAGTATCATGTCATCTGCGAAAAGGGAAAGCTTGACTTCATCTTTGCCAATTTTGATGCCTTTGATTTCTTTTTGTTGTCTGATTGCTGATGCTAGAACTTCCAACACTATGTTAAACAACAGCGGTGAGAGTGGACATCCGTGTCGTGTTCCTGACCTCAGGGGGAAAGCTCTCAGTTTTTCCCCATTGAGGATCATAATTAGCTGTGGGCTTTTCATAAATGGCTTTTATGAATAAAGACCCTCGAGGGTCTTTATTAGGAAAGGATGCTGTATTTTGTCAAATGCTTTCTGCATCAATTGACAGGATCATATGGTTCTTATCTTTTCTTTTATTAATGTGATGTATCACATTGATTGATTTGCCAATGTTGAACCAGCCCTGCAGCCCAGGAATGAATCCCACTTGATCATGGTAAATAATTCTCTTTATATCCTATTGAATTCAATATGCTAGTATCTTATTGAAAATTTTTGCATCCACATTCATCAGGGATATTGGCCTGTAGTGCTCTTTTATTGTTGGGTCTCTGTCTGGTTTGGGAATCAAAGTAATGCTGGCTTCATAGAATGAGTCTGGAAGTTTTCCTTCCCTTTCTATTTTTTGGAACAGCTTGAGAAGGATAGGCATTATCTCTGCTTTAAATGTCTGGTAGTATTCCCCAGGGAAGCCATCTAGTCCTGGACTCTTATTTGTTGGGAGATTTTTGATAACTGATTCAATTTCTCGCTGGTTATGGGTGTGTTCAAGTTTTCTATTTCTTCCTGTTTGAGTTTTGGAAGTGTGTGGGTGTTTAGGAATTTGTCCATCTCTTTCAGGTTGTCCAGTCTGTTGGCATATAATTTTTCATAGTATTCCCTGATAATTGCTTGTATTTCTGATGGATTGGTTGTAATAATTCCATTTTCATTCATGATTTTATCTATTTGGGTCCTCTCCCTTTTCTTTTTGAGAAGACTGGCTAGAGGTTTATCAATTTTATTTTTTCAAGAATCCAACTGTTGATTTCACTTATCTGCTCTGTTTTTTTTGATTCTATATTATTTCTGCTGTGATCTTTATTATTTCTCTTCTTCTGCTGGGTTTGGGGTGTCTTTGTTGTTCCGCTTCTAGTTCCTTTAGGTGTGCTGTTAGATTTTGTATTTGGGATTTTTCTTGTTTCTTGAGATAGGCCTGGATTGCAGTGTATTTTCCTCTCAGAAATGCCTTCTCTGCATCCCAAAGCATTTGGATTTTTGTATTTTCATTCACGTCCATCTGATCCAATGTATCATTTGGGGCCCTTGTTTCTTTACTGATTCTCTGTCTAGACGATCTATCCATTGCTGTAAGTGGAGTATTAAAGTCCCCTGCAATTGCCACATTCTTATCAATAAGGTTGCTTATGTTTGTGATTGTTTTATATTTTGGTGGTACCGAATTCGGTGCATAGACATTTATAACTGTTAGCTTTTCCTGATGGATAGACCCCATAGTTTTTATATAATGCCCTTCTTCATCTCTTGTTACAGCCTTTAAATTAATGTCTAGGTTGTCTGATACAAGTATGGTTACTCCAGCTTTCTTTTAACTTCTAGTAGCATGACAGATAGTTCTCCACCCCCTCACTTTCAATCTGAAGGTGTCCTCTGGTCTAAAATGAGTCTCTTGTAGACAGAAAATAGATGGGTCTTGTTTTTTATACATTCTGATACCCTATGTCTTTTGGTTGGAGCATTTAGTCCTTTTACATTCAGTGTTATTATTGAAAGATATGGGTTTAGAGTCATTGTGATATCTGTAGGTTTCATGCTTGTAGTGGTGTCTCTGGTACTTTGTGGTCCTTGCAACATTTCGCTCACAGAATCCCCCTTAGGATCTCTTGTAAGGCTAGTCTAGTGGTGATGAATTCCTTCAGTTTTTGTTTGTTTGGGAAAACCTTTATCTGTCCTTCTATTCTGTCCTTCTATTCTGAATGACAGACTTGCTGGGTAAAGGATTCTTGGTTGCATTTTTTTTTCTGTTCATCACATTGAAGATTTCCTGCCATTCCTTTCTGCCCTACCAAGTTTCAGTAAATAGGTCTGCTACTATCCTCATGTGTCTACCTTTGTATGTTAGGCCCTTTTATGCCTAGCTGCTTTCAGAATTCTCTCTTTATCCTTGTATTTTGCCAGTTTCACTATGATATATCGTGCAGAAGATCAAGTTACGTCTGAAGGGAGTTCTTTGTACCTCTTGGATTTCAATGCCTGTTTCCTTTCCCAGATCAGTGAAGTTCTCAGCTATGATTTGTTCAAGTATACCTTCAGCCCCCTTCTCTCTCTCTACTTCCGGAATTCCTATGATACGGATATTGTTCCATTTGATTGCATCACTTAGTTCTCTCGAATTCTAATTCTCCCCTCATACTCCTGGATTTTTTAATCTTTTTCTCAGCTTCCTCTTTTTCCATAATTTTATCTTTTACTTCACCTATTCTCCCCTCTGCCTCTTCAATCCACGCTGTGGCCGCTTCCATTTTATTTTCCATCTCATTTATAACATTTTTTAATTCATCATGACTATTTTTTAGTCCCTTGATCTCTGTAGCAATAGATTCTCTGCTGTCTCTATGCTTTTTTCAACCCAGCAATTAATGTTATGACTATTATTCTAAATTCTTGTTCAGTTATATTGGTTAAATAGGTTTTGATCAATTCGTTAGCTGTTGCTACTTCTTGGGATTTGTTTTGAGGAGAATTCTTGCGTTTCATCATTTTGGCTAGTTTTCTGTCCCTTATGCATTTTAAAAGCTTGTTGTGGTCTTTGCACCTGCGAGCACTGCTATATTAAAAGAGGGTCATACACTGTCCAGGGCCTGTCCCTTCAGGAGTTGTTTTTTCGGAGATTGTTACTTGCTCTCTGTTGTTGTGTTTGGTTATTTTATTACCCTACTCATAGTGATATTTTCGATCCTCCACTAGGTGTGCTTTGATTTGTTCCTTGGAGTAGCCCTATCTTCTTTCAAGCTTCCCCATTTTCTTCCTACTAGATTCAGTCTCTTTTCCTCCTAGGCTCTGGTGTTCATAGTCTTTTGGCTTCTGCACTTCTTTGTTGGCAAGTCACGGGAAATACGGATCCTCCTACTTCTCTGCCATGTTGGCTGAGACCCTAAAAACCTTGGTGAAGAAAACCACGATATAATGATGGCATGCCCGGAAGTTGAAAATAATTTACAAATACATTTTAAAAGAGTGATATTGTTTAACTCTCTGGTATTTTTGGTAAAATTCTTTTTTTTAGCTAGCAAAAGTTTCCTAAAACTAAATGATGGGGAATTTATATTCAAAGATGAATTTTTTTTTGTAATACCAAGAAGTTGTAAATAGTGCAAATACCCAAACGATGCATAAGCATAAATCTTTATACATCTACCTACCACCTGATGGAATATACTTACTACTGGCCAAGAGCTTTATGTGTTTTATTTCCAAAAGAGCTACCACATGAGATTATATTACCATCATTCTCATTTTCCAGCTAAGAAAGGGGAGTAATTGGCGTGAAGTAACACAGCTACTGAGGGGCAGAGACTGAATTTAAGTCAAAATCTATTTATCTACTCACCTTAATCACTGTCAGGATGAAAGAATAGGACAAAACCTCTCACTTATAAAACTGATAAGACGATAAGCATGCAAACCCCCCCCCCCCAACTTTTCATAAAAGAAGACTAGTAGGAAAAAAACTCAAGAGTGGTTGGGTCCAGAGAAATTGGATTTTTAACCTACCTTTTTTACAAAACTTTGTAACAGATATACTTTTTAATTGGAAAATACAGAATACATTATTTTTTAACTTTTTTTTAATGTTTATTATTTTTGGGAAAGAGGGAGACAGTGTGTGCAGGGAGGTGCAGAGAGAGAGGAAGACACAGAATCTGAAGCAGGCTCCAGGCTCTGAGCTGTCAGTACAGAGCCTGACACAGGGCTCGAACTCACAAACCATGAGATCATGACCTGAGCCGAAGTCAGATGCTTAACTGACTGAGCCACCCAAGAACCCCAGAATATGTTATTTTTAAAAAGAACTGTGGTAGGGTCCCCTTCCAAAGAAAGAAGAAAAAAAAAAAAAAGAAAAAAACACCTCAAGGCAACCTTGTTATTTGTATACTTGACAACCTCCATCCCCACCCTGTAACATAAGACCACTTAATCAGAGTAAGTTTGTGTGTCACCATATATGGGAGACAAAGAAATAAAAAATATATAAGAACCTGTGCCATATGGCATTTGGGGCTCAGTTCTTTGGGTACAAACCCAACTGAGCAGTGCCAGCAGGAATGAAGTTGCTTCCTGAAAAGAAAAGCCTCGGTTTCATGACTCTCTGTGCAAGAATCCTGCTACATCACTTGGGGGTTCATCCAGGATTCAGAGTCGGTGAGTTGCCACCTCCTTTGCCACTGGGAATGTGAACCATCAGGGCACCAGGAGAGGCTGGCGCCAGCAGAGCACTTGATCCGAAGGAGACTAGCCCTCCTGGCGTGCTGGGGAGAGGACCCTGTGTGCGCTAATGGAACCCATGAGGCTCAGGAACCAGCTAAGGGAGCACCCATCATACTGGTAAAAACCCGGGTTCGTTTTGGTAGACCTGCAAGAGGCAGAAGGGGAGCCTGATCACCTCCCAGAGTCGCACTAGTAATTCCACAAGGGACAAGGAACAAAGTTGCAACTCTAAGGCACTGGGCGCTGGGTGGCAGGTTGGAGTAGCCATGTGACTGTGTTTGGGGACTTTTCTCTATTTCCTGGATCAATGACTATGATAATTATAGCCAAGTGTCTCTGGTTATTCTATATCAGAACAGGGACTTTAAGGAATATTCCCAAGCAGCTGCCAAAACTTTTGTTTCAGGGAAATTCCTTGCCTTCTCTGGACTGACATTTACTGCCTAAGTCCACTGGTGGAAAACAAAACAAAAGAAACTGGTGCCTGCTCCTCTGTCCAAGCTGACAAGATTTAAAACTGCGAATTCTCTTTCTCTGCCTTCCGCTGGCACCTTGTCTCTTCTGCGTTTCCTCCACCCCCCCGCCCCCACCCCTCCTGTTTCTACACCACTTGGGGGGTGGCCTGCATAACTGGCTCCTCAATGCCTCTGGCACCATCAGCTCCTCCTCCCACCCAAATGTCCAGGATCAAAGAATTCCACGTCAGATTTCCCCACCAATGTTCCAGGTAAAGATTAACCATGGGGAAGGGAACAAATTGTGTTTCACGGACCCAGGTAAAACGTATTCAGTGTTTAAGCTAATTTAAGTTTGTTAGTTTAAGACAGTATTTATCAACATTAAACACACACACACACACACACACACACACACACACACAGAAACAAACTTTTATTCAACCTAGATTTGCTGAAGGTCAAATAGGTTCATGTTATCTCTGTTCTAATTTGCTAACAAAAGGATGACTTAAAGTGATGGTTAATTTTGTCTGTCTCAAAGTTTTCATGGGTAATCCTTAAGATAGCTTTCAAAGTCTTTGGTAACCTAAAATGTTAAAGTTTTGCTCGCATGATAAATTGAGATTTAATTCATTAGATATCTAACAAGAGATTAAAGCCCTATTTACTAGATGTAGGTTTGTGCTTCTCACTTGTTGCAAAAAACTAAGGGTATTTGGAATTGTTAAAAAAAAAAAAACATGCTTTGTGCTTAATGTATTCGTAAGTTTGCCATCTAAAAAAAAAATTCTGATGTAACAGAGTTCGTAATTGGTTACTACTTAGTTTTCACTGGAGACTAAGGTTTCTAAGAGTTAAAATTCTGCTACATGTAGTTAAAACTGATAAAAATTAGAAAAGCAACTCTGTATGTAGATAAGTAGGAAATATAAA
Source organism: Lynx rufus (assembly GCF_022079265.1). Lineage (NCBI taxonomy): Eukaryota > Metazoa > Chordata > Mammalia > Carnivora > Felidae > Lynx > Lynx rufus. The sequence continues at coordinate 113,071,512 of NW_025814867.1, forward strand.
AAAAATATAAATAGAAATAGAAATATATATTGTTTTGAAGGTAAAAGAAAGTAATTTTGTCCTAAATGAGACTGGTTATTTGGAGAGAAATGGCTTGGGACAAAATCTAAATGCAAAGAAAAGTTGTAGAAGGTTTGTGAAGAAAAATCTTTAAAAAGACATTTAATGTGTGGTCAGGAAGGACCAAGGTTAAAATAAATGGATTTTAAAAGTACACGGGGTTAAGATTAAAATTCCTCCTCGTTTGATCCAAAGGCTGGGAAAATGATGGCAATACTCTGGTGCCAGCCTCCAAATCCTCCACATTTGTGTTATTCCTGTTCAGCAGAGGAATGGACGCCTTTGCCATGTGAGGGATGGATGATAAATGAAGGGCTTTTACTAAGATACATGGGAGCCATTTTACTAAACTTAGCCCGTTGTATGCCAAAAGTGGATATCCACATGGCTGAAACATTTATGTGGGCATTGTTGAGAAAGGCAGGGAAATAGACCTTGACTTTGGCTCTTTAACCCCTTCCCTCAATGGCCAATGATTGATATGTAAGTTACTGCTGGGCCAAAATAAAATTAGTGCATCCTACAACAACCAAGAAAATATTGCTTGGTCACAGTCCATACCTCCAACATACCCCCAAGGTCCTACAGGCAGGAAATGGAGGGGTCAAAACAACAAAACAAAACAAAAAACAGGAAAGACCAGGCCAGCTCTCAGAGGTAGAGTCAAGCCTGGTTAAGAATGACTACTCCCAGCAACTCAGAGACTGACAGGGCTTTTGGCTGCCAATCGCATAGCCAGCTGAAACAAGGGGCCAGGAGGTGAGGTTTCTCCTGGCAGGCTATAGGAAATTGAGATAAGGGACAACTTTCTTCCTTTTTCCTATAAATGGGTAATTCCCCATCCAAGGCCATTACTCCATTGGAATGCATTATGATTCATTTCTTTGCATAAAGGCTTGGCTCCCATACAAATTGGAAGAGGGAACCTGGCCCCCAGAGGAACATATCAATAACAATACTATCCTACAATAGGAGGTGTTTTGCAAATGTGAAGGAAATGGGGAGAATACCCCTATGTTCATTGTTTTTGGGCCTTAAAAAAATTGAGATATAATAATTTTGTTAAGTCAGACTCTTAATGAGAGAGATGTTTTAAAAAAAATTAAGGAAATATAAGATTTAACCCTTAAATTATGCTAAATTAGCCACTATCTTACAAACACAAAATGAGAGCTCAACGGCCTTCCTGGAGAGGTTGAGGGAGGCTCTCGTTAAATATACGGCTATCTCCCCTGATACCCCTAAGGCTGAGATAACTTTAAAGAACAAATTTGTCACTCAGTCAGCCCTAGATATTCAGAGAAAAATGCAAAAATTGGCTGTTGGCCTTGAAGGGACTCTGGAGGAGCTCTTATAAGCTGCCAATTGGGTATTACAAACAAAACAGAAAAGGAAGCTTAAAAAAAAAATCTGAGGCCTTAATTGTGGCCTTACATACTATGTCAGACCAGACTTCCTGAGGTCCTGGCACCAAGTGCCATTTATATGGCCATTCAGAGCACGAAAAGGAGAACGTCCTCAGAGGGGACAACCAAAATGAACACCCCATTAGCCATGCCCCTATGTGGAGACAATCACTGGAGAGCTGAACACCCCTCAGGGACCTCTATCTGTGAGGGTTCAGATAACCAATGTCCCTGGAAGGGACTAACTGGGGCCTGGGGTTCTTCACGGTGGCTCCCCTAAACCAACTGTTTATCAGAAACCCAGAACCTCAGGTAACTCTAAATATGGAAGGAAAACTGATTTTCTGCTTAACACCAGAGCTACCCTTTCTGTCCTCCTTTCCACTCCAGGCCAACTATCCAAACACAGCACGACAACTAGAGGCATCTTTGAAAAACTAAATTTTTCTCTTAGACCCTGGGATGTATATGAGGAAACCTACTTTTTTCTCATTCTTTACTGATAATGCCAGAGAGCCTTACTCCTTTGCTAGAAAGGAACATTGTAACTAAATTAGAGACTATGGTGCTACTAACTCCAGGACAGATAAACAATTATGTGTTTTTGGAAATTACTGGATATTATATGTGTTTTGGAAATAACTGGATATTAAAGGGTTCAGGAAAATAGTTTGCTGCTAAATCAATTATTAAAGGAGACTCAATCACACCTACTCTCTCCAAAAAATAAATAAATAAACTGGGGTCTAACTCCTAAACACTGTCTCTAGCCCTTGGAATGGTTACAAACAAGCAGGGCAATTACTATTACCAAGCTCACAGAGCTAAAAGATGATTAAAACACAGCATCAGGGCTTCTATTTAGGGAGGGACAAAACTTATCAAATGGCCCAAAGATGTTTACTAGAAAAAATTTGTCAAGGACAGTTCTCCAAGTAGTATCAGGCTGTGAAGTACGTCTTAGAAACAATCCTTTCAACCACAAACTTGCTTTCCCAGACAGTCAAGGAACTGGAGACTACCCAGGAAAGATTAACAATTAGGTCTCACTCAGATGCCAAGGTCAAAAAAAAAAAAAAAAAAAAAATCCACCATCTGTTTGTATGGGTTAATACTTTTATTAATTGGATAGAGGCCTTCTCCTACAAGACAAAAAAGGCACAAAAAGTAATAAAAATTCTGCTTTATAAAATAATACCCAGGTTTGGCTTACCTAAATATTTACAAATTAATAATGGTAAATGGCTGCCTTGACTCTTTCTCTAATAGAACTCCTGGCTCTTAAAAAAGTTTTACACATCAAAATAAAGCAGACTGTCTGCTTATACTCAGCAAAACTCTAACACCTCACAAGGATTACATGCCAAACTCTTAAAAATAGAGCCACCATTGATTACTTACTGCTCCTGCTTCTCCATCACTTGGGTTATGAGAGATTCCCTGACATATGTTGTTTACAAAGTCAGGGTCTCTCCTAGATTATTTGACAGGTTTGGAAACTGTAGACATTATCTTAAGACGCCATCTTATTGGTCAATATAATCTTTACTTTGTGTTTTTCTCTTTATGTCTACTAACGTTTATGCCACCTCATACCTGCCAGCCTTCCTGTAAAACCATACTGTGGGCCATTCGACCAACCCTTGGGTAGACTAACTGCTGTACCCCTATACCGTCCCTTAGCTTGAAGAAGCCAGAACGGTCATTGTCCCTGTTCCTTAACAGTAGTTACAGGCCCTATGCCAGGGGAGAAATAAATAGGGAAAGGGTTAACATTAGGCAGGGAGAGATAAGGGACCTTCAGGGAAAGACTGCAGCTGCAAGTGGGAGGCTAAAAAAGCAGATGGGGTTCTCCCCTTATAAAATCCTTTATGGGCACCTTGTCCCCATTATCAAGGGCATAAGCAGGGGATCTAAATGAGATAGACAATCTAATCCGTAACAGATACGGGCCCTTGGCTTTACCCTAACCACCTTTCACCACTGGGTCAGGGAACGATTACCTGTGAATCTGCCTACAGATGCTCACCCCTTTAAACCAGGAAATGCAATATGGATAAAGTAGTAAAATGTCCAACCCCTAAAGCCCCTCTGGAGGGGACCATTCACTGTCATTTTGTCCACCCCTACTACAGTAAAGGTAGCTGAAGTGGGTCCCTGGATTCACCACAGCAGAGTGAAGCTGGCATCTTGAAACTGGGAATGCGCTCCTGATCTATCAATGCTGTGCAAGCTGACCATATGGAAGAAGCAATATGCAACTCCAAAGGCTCCAAGAAACTGCAGCCCTGCTTTAGTCACTCCAGAAGCTGACTAATCCATGCATGGCAGAAGCTTGAGGAATCAATGTCCTTAAGTCCAAAAGACTGTCCTTATTTTCTACATGTTTCCTTACTGTGATGCACTATCACGCCTTGTTTCCCACTACCATTGTGATTCCTGCTCTACTCTTTTCCATAGGTTGGCAGAGGCTGCCTCGGCTGGCTAAAAATGTGATGAGAGGTTTTTGTTAACACTCACCTTCCTTTTGGGAATAGACTATTTCACTGGTACCTACATGGGGAAACAATGGCCTTAAGAGACTAAAAATTAGATCCCCACAAACCTTATAGTAAAACAAAATACCCCAGTCCTACTATTGGGGTTTGGCTTCTTAAAAGCTCAGTTACTGGAAAAAAAACTGTCTTGCCTAGTGGAGAAAAGTTCATTGTCGTCTGTTAAAAACTTAGCATGCCTATGCCAAAGATTTTATAACTGTCCGAAAAACCCAATGGTGAGCAACCTCAGGTCACCTTGAGCCAGATCCCCACCCCTTGTCTAACTTCTCCCATCTCTGAGAGGCCTGAGACAATGTCAACACAGGCATCAAAGGCGAGTCCCAGGTGGACTATGCTAGATATGTGCAAAGACAGCCTATATACTACTTCCCTCAGTCTGGTCAGGGTCATATGTGCTGGAAACTACTCATCCATCTTTCTTCCTGCTCCCACTTGCTAGAGAGAAGTATTTGGGATTCCAAGTATATGGGGACAGGGAGACTCAAAGAAAGCAGCATGCCTTACAAATTAATACTCAAAAAGATAATAAATGGCCTCTGGAGCATATAATACAATATCATGGCCCTGCCACCTAGGCAGAGGATGGGTATTGCAGCTACTACACTCCTATTTACATGCTAAACCGCATAATTAGACTGCAAGCAGTTGTAAAAATTGTAACAATGAAACTGCCAGAGCTCTTAACTTACTAGCCAAACAACAAACCAAAATGTGCAATGCCATCTATCAAAATTGCTTGGCCTTAGATTACATGCTTGCTTCTGAGGGAGGTGTTTATGGAAAATTTAACTTGAGCAACTGCTGCCTACAGATAGGTAATGAGAGGAAAGTCCAAGAACAGATCACGGATCAAATGAAAAAGGTTTCTCGTGTCCCAGTCCAGACCTAGAACGGCTGAAAGCCTGGGGAGTTATTTGGAGGATGATTTTCAACTCTCAGGGGATTCAAAATCCTCATGGGAATTATCGTCCTAATTTTAGGAGGCTGCTTAATCTAACCTTGCTTAGCTCCCCTGGTTGTAGTCTGCCTCCAATCTCATTGAGGCCATAATTAAAGAAAAAAAAAAAAGCCACTCATGTAATGATGTTATAAAAATTTAAACCTCTAAACCAAGACGACGCTCTTTGACCCTAAATAGAGGGGTCTGAGCATCAGAGGGGGTAATGTGGTAGGGTCCCCTCCCTAAGGATAAAGAAAAAAAAAAAAACAAAAAAACTCAAGGCAACCTTGCTATCAGTGCACTTTACAACATCCCTCGTGACCTTGTAACATGAGACCACTTAATCAGACTACATGTTTGTGTGTTACCATATATGGGAGACAAAGAAGTAAAAAATACATTAAAAACTATGCCACGTGGCATTTGGGGCTCAGTTCTTTGAGGACGAGCCCAACTGAGGGGTGCCGGCAGGAATAAAGTTGCTTCCTGGAAAGAGAAGCCTCAGTGTCACGACTCTCTGTGCGACATTACTGCTAGAGAACCAAACTCTCTTCCTCTGTCCCTACTATTTCGTTGTTTGTAGATTAGTCTTAGACCTATGGAAAATGTTAGCAACTTCTGTAAGTCTAAACAATATCAATTTTCTCCTGCTTTTAATATGTTATAAATCTAATCTAAGAATAGATTTCGAGGATAAACATTCACCTTACATGAACAAGCAAAACAGTGTCAAAAACAACCAAAGCATCTATCAGAAGAAAATACATTAAAAAAAACCTCTCATTTACTACTTACTTCTCAACTTCCAAGGAATTAAAAACTTCATATCAAGGGATCAAATTTCATTTGAGACTTCAGGATAAAAGAGAAAGGCTTTTTACCTGAAATTTTTATTATAATTCATAACCCATAATTGTGTTTTTAATCCCTCCTTGACAGTAAACCTTTGGAACCTGACAATATGTGTTACTTTCATTACCTTCACAAGGTTCTTAAATAAAAATGAGAGTTGGGTGAATTTATTTCACATCACTGTCACCATCCCTTCTTTTTAAAATTTTTCTTTTTTAACGTTTATTTATTTTTTGAGAGACAGAACTTGAGCAGGGAAGGGGCAGAGAGGGAGAGGGAGTTACAGAATCCAAAGCAGGCTCCAGGCTCTGAGCTGTCAGCACAGAGCCCGATGCGGGGCTCAAACCCACGAACTGTGAGATCATGACCTGAGCCGAAGTCAGAACTTAACCGACTGAGTCACCCAGGCTCCCCACCATCCCTTCTTTTATTAATATAACACGTTATCCTTAAAATACCTGTACTTGTTATCATTGAGCTCCCCTAAATCCTAATTTTATATATATACATGTAATATACATGCATATACATGCATACACATGTCTATCTTGAGAAAGATCCACCATTTTCCAGATACAAATATAAAAGTATAAAAATATACTAAAAAATATATATATATATACATATATATATATACACACACACACACACACACATAAATATATAAAATGAAGCCTTTAAATGTCCCATAAGTGATTTGCCATAAAGTCCCCAGGACAAGCCTTTCAACTGAAATATGGACAACTGGGTGGCACACCAGCAATCCTGGTTATACTGACAACACAAATTTTCACCACCCGAAGAAGCTGAACATGCCTGTTTCTTGTAACCTGTAAGTAGAAAACAAGCTCAAAGTGGCTGTGAGGATACAATGTGAGGATTAGCTGAAAGGAGCCCCATCTGGGTCCTGGTCAAGAAACTGGTACTAACAGTAACTTACCAAGCAGGCCCAAGAGCTCCAGGAGAGTCTATAGCAGTTCTTAATTACATGGCCCTCTCCTCCCTTACTCTGGTAACTCTGGAATGCTCCATCTCTGCTTTTACTTCTTCTGCCCCTACAACTGTTCTCTACTCCCTGTTAGGGTTGCAGGAATAGGGGAACGAGGATAAGCTGAAACGCCATGGGTCACATTATATTGGAGTAAAATGAGACAAAGACATAAAAAGACAAATACAGATGTGGGTACATGTGCTGTGTTTGTGACCTTTCATTAAGAAATAACTGTGTTATGATGTTATGTACTTTACTTGAGCAATGATTTCCACAAATCCTACTGTGTGGGCTGTGCAAGAGTGAACTGGGAAGCAGGCAACAACAATGCAGCCTGGAAGCTGAGCAGAGGGGGGACCCACTGTCACAGGACCCAGTGTCAAGTATAAGAGCTGACTGCTGCCATATGCTTGTGGATTCACAAACAAATTTCCTCATATGGATTGAGTTTGTGTCCTTCCTACTCTGTCTGCTATTCTCAGAGACCCGGCCAAGGGCCACAGGAGCCTCTTAAGTGGCATCACTCTCCTCTTTCCATCTTCTGCTTTTGTTTACTCAAGGCTTTTCTTGCCTTACAGCTTTTGCCTTCTATCTTTTTCGAAGTACCTTTCTGAGCCACTTTCCTTTTTTCACTCTCTGCATTCTTCACTCAAATCTACCAAATATACATTATCTGATCTAGTTGACAGTTACCATCAATATGGTGTCCCTACTGGGCAGAGCTCGAACTAACCCAAATCCAATCACCTGGGCTAAATCTCCTGGGGATACATGTATGAAGTGTGATATAAAACACACAAAAAACTACAAAAACCCAAACCCACAACTTCTAACTGCCTTGTTCAAGAGGAGATTGCAATAGGCACTTAAGAGTCATGTCCAGAGTAAGCATCATGAGATTTCTATGTTACTGGCATCCCTGCTTTGCCAGGTGCAATTATATAATTTTGAAAGTCACACAGATTAAAGTGATGCTCTGTTGCTTGAGAAGAATGAATAATGATGGAATGATCTAAAATTTGTACTCCATTTTATATTTTTAAAGCACTTATATCCAAGGGAAAATCTGGATAGCTTACTCTGGTAAGCTATCTCTGGTCCAGAGATCCCCATTGTCAGAAAAAATGAACAGATGCTTTGGGACCAAAGATAAGTCTTTAAGGATTAGTAAATTGGGTGTTTTTAAATTCCATACAATCCCATAGCTGATCTGCCCTGGAGCTCTTGTGCTAAAACCCCTGGTGGGCAAAGTATTATGAGACACCAGTGGAGAATTGGTATATACATTTATTTAGGAGAAATAATGGTCTCCCCACTGCATACCACCTGGTTTCAGAGACCTGAAAAGAGGCCCCAGGTCTGAAAATCCTAACAAAAGCAAATCCAAAAGTTAAACTAGTATAAAACTGAGGGGAAAATATCGAGGAAGCCAAGGAATAAAAATTCCTTGTTTAATCTCTGGAGTCTAAATACTCCTATATTCTTCTGGACCTCTCCTTTAAAAAAAAAGAAAAAAAAAAGAAATTAACTCAAAGTCAGTATATCTGACTGCCTCATTTGGAATTAGAAACATATTTCCTGTTGTCTTCTCCAAGCACTCCAAGACACAGATCACATTATCCCTAAGGAACATGTCCAGAATTTGACCTTAGTAGATTCACAGTGTTCTACATTCTGAAGCCAGGACATTAGAAAACTGTATTGCATTATGCAACTTTTCTATCTATCTTCTTCTTTATTTTGTTTTATATTACTTTAACTTAGATCTTACATGTAGTGCATCATTCTTTCCCAGGTTAGGGACACCTGAAAATCTATATGGGGAAAAAGATGTCTCATGTCAAATCTACCTGCTAACCTATGTAGGTTACGACAACCATGAGAGCTTTAAATCTTATGTCTAACAATACTGTGTCTTAAATTTAAAATTTTTCAGAGAGAGTAGATCTTATGTCTTATCACAAGAAAAAAATAATAATAATAAAGGAGCAGGAAGAAACTTTGGGAGAAGACGGGTATGTCTGGTCTTGATGGTGGTAATGGTTTCCCCAGTGTACACATGTCTGCAAACTCATCGAGTTGTAGATGTTAAATATGTACAGCTCTTTATATGTCAACAGTGTCTCAATAAAGTAGTAAAAAAACCCAAAACTCTTCCAACTCTCTGCTATGTCTGAAGAATGCAAAGTATTTCATCTGAAAATATTTTAGTGAACATAAATTTAAATTATGAATGAACTGTCTGAAAGTCATGTAAATATTTATTATACATGTGTACTGGTCTGCAATGTTAGCATACATTTCTAGGTACAAATGAAATGCTAATAAGCTTTTGGTTGAATGAAATCCAGTTTTCCAAAGTTAAGGTACTTTTTTAGTGTAATCACTCTGTAACAAAAATTAAAAAAAAAAAAAAGGAAAATATGACATGGGCTCTACAGTAACACAGACTTGATCTCAAATAACAATTCTATACTTTGTATGACTCCTGAGACCCTTAGTTTCCATTCCTGTAAGATGAATATGGTAACAGTGTCTATCTTGTGGTCTTTGTGAAGATTCAGTACAAGTATGCATGTAAGGCCATTAGTAAGAACTTGACAAATGTCAAGATTATAATAATATCTTTATAAGCTAACAAGTAGTCTTTTAATTGTTAAAAAACATCTTAAGAGAACAGAAGATTTTATGTCAAGGGAATTTATTTACATAAAAGCTGTCGTTATTTTCGTAAACACCCCAAACTTTTGTATACAGCAGTAATCAACATGCCAATTCCTACCAGTTTTTTCCAATGTATATTATCATACTTTCTATACCAAATACCTATTATTTGGCTATATATAGTATTTATATCTTTTCACATTTTCTATTATTGGGAGATTTCAATGAGTGATTTGGGGTTTTATTCTGTTTGCTTGTTTTAGTCATAGTCATCATGAGAAGATGCCACATTCATTGTTGAACATTTCTAGGAACAGCAAGGCTTCCATTCAGCTATCTTTTTAAATAAGGAGGAAAAATATTAAAAATTATTCAACACTAGAGCGGAAGATTCTTGGACTCATGACCCATAGTTCCCTGAATGCATATGGTTGTGAAGAACTAAAATAAAAGGATGAAGGTTCTATCTTGTTTCATCTTGCTTGCCTTTTTAGAGGTCAAGAAAGGAATGGCTAAGTAGAGAAAATGCATGGACCTTGCGTAATAGAATTGTGGACTAAGTACCTCATAGTTATCTATCCACTGCTCAAGGAAACTCAGTGCCCAATTATCTTCAGTGGCCTGTCTTATAGGTCTTTTAGGTAGAACTGGTTTCCAACTCGTGGTCTTACTAACAAGGATCATTCATGGGGAAACACAAAAAAAGCTCCCTTGCTCCTGTGCAGCTTCCCCCTTTCTTGGCTCCTCCTGCCTGACCAGGTGAATAGCCCAGACAGACAAAAACCTAAAAGGCCAGAGCATGCAACTCTTTGTGCCCATTCAAAGTTCATGTGGACACCCTTCACTTTATTATCAATTCCTTCAAAGAGGGCTTTAGAGGTCATTGCAGACAGTATTTATATGGGTAAAGATTACTTTGGGAAGAGACTGCAGTAGAACTCCTGAATTGAAAGAAAGCATGCTCCTCTGAACATACTTAAAAATCTCCAGAGCTGGTCAGAAAAATAAGCAACATTTGATAAACACTGATCCCTACAGAACTCTCTAACATGTATCTCCTCTTCTCTGTGACCTTGACTTCTATAATGTCCAGACTTATCTCCTCCATCCCAAGCCATTTCTGGATAGAGTCACCACAAAGATCTTTCTAAATTTCTAATCTAATCTTGCTCACTGGGCATAAGATCCATCAGAGGCTCAAGGTCAAATAAAGAAAAAAATAATAATCTGGACTCAACATGTGTATAAGGCCCTTCATTATCTGGCTTTTGCCCTCATTTCTCCCAAAGTTCTGCCTAATATCCTGACTTAATTGTATTTCCCAAACACTCCAGTTTCACTTATAAGAGGATTTCTCAACCTCTGCACTATTAACATTTTAGACCAGGTGACTCTTTGTTTTGAGAGGGCTGTCCTGTGACTTACGGAGGTTTGGCAGTATCCCTGGCATCCATGGAGTAGCTATCAGTATCAGCCCCCATCTAGGCCTCCACAAATCACAACAATCCAAAATGTCTCCGGACACTGTCAAAGGCTCCCTAGGGGTAAAATCACCTCCAGCTGAGAACCAGTGGCTCGCATCCTTGCCTCGCATCCTTGCCTTTTAATGTTAATCTCCTGCTAAAATAGCACCTACCTTTCTGATTCACTCTGTCCTGGAACCTCTCCACTTGGCTAACTCTTGAATCAGACATTTTACTCAACTGTTATCTTTTCCTCTCTACTTCCAAGTGGGAGTAACTGACCTTTTTCTGGGTACCCTGAGTACTTTGTGCTTAATCCAATCATAGCCAAATAATATCAAACACTTATATAAATGCTATTTTCTCTAGCAGACTGCCTGCTCTGTGAAAGCAAGGACTGAGTGTCTGGCCACTGTATCTCCAGTATCTGATACAATACAGCTCACAAAACAGGTGCTCAAAAAGTACTTATGGGATTGATGGATGAAAAGTAAACATAAGTATTCTATAATAATCATAAAGTTAAGAAAAGCAGGCAAGCCACATTAGTGGTTCAGTGTAATGCTCTCAGGTATTAGAAACATTTTATAACCTCATGTTTTATCACAACTCATGACTGATTTTCATGGATAGAAAACAGAAAATTACGAATAACAAAGCTAACTCACAGCTTGTAAGAAACGGAAAGACAAGATGGGGCCACTTAATGCTCCACAGGCATTACTGTCTTCAAAATCTCCTTCTTCAAGCAAGAATTGCTGGCCTTTAAAATGTTCTTTTTCATAGGCAACCCACCTAGAAATATAAAGGATATCCAATTAAGCCATGAATAAAAAAAAGAAAAAAGAAAAAAAAAAAGAAAATATCCCGATAAAGCACTTAGTTGTATTATCACCATATTTTAAAAAAACAACACATTGTTTTGTTACCATTTATAAAGACAGATAAATGCTGTATGCTTCATGGATCAATAGCTTTTATAGTTTGCCGGCTTTTCCCAACAAAGGTTAACTATTGTAGAATTACAACAGAGCAAAGCTTGCTAATTGTGGTTATCACATGATACTGTATCTCAATATGGTGGTGGTGGTGGGGGGGGACAGCCAATTAATGGAAAGTACAAATAGCCAATGACAAAAGTTACAAACCTATGCTGAGATTCAAAGAACCATTCTTATTTTATTGACAAAGCCCTTCTGTAATCACAGAGAATGATTACTATATTAAACATTTTTTTAGGGTTTCAATCAAAAGAACCTCTCAGTAGGCTTCAGATCTAAAACACATTACTGGTGGTTTTAACAAAGAGGAAATGCAACTGGGCTGGCATTAGCGCTGATGGCCCACACATATATGAAGGCTTCTGTAAAAATTTAGGGGTGGGCAATTTTGTTCCCACCATTTAATCAGTGGTGATAATGGGAACAGGAAGCACGGTGACACAGTATGCTCCATGGACACAGGTTTCTTGACTTCTCATCTAAAACTGTCAGTAAAGAACACTGATAAACACCATTGGTCATTAAGCTCCTCCACAAAACTTACCTTTTTATGGAATAATTCACAGTAGCTAACGAATGTAATGTGGGCATGGATGATTCATAACACACAATGGCCTGCTTAAATCTGCCTTGAGGGGCACTGTGGTGTTACAATGGGAGCCCCTCCAATGGAGAAGATTCCAGAATGACTATTTTGGGCTCGTGGGTTGGGAACTTCTGCATTCCGGGGCTTGACAAATGAAGTTGGGTATGGCTGACTACTATTGTTTTCAAAAAATTAAAAAACTACTCCAAAAAATTGTTTCCAAAGGGCATAAAATAATAGCAGTCGCTCAGCAATCATGTACACCTTCTCATTTTCTGCATGTAGGTGTGCATATGGCAAGGGAAGAGGGGGTCCACATGAATGGGGATAAACATTTTATATATCTTAGTGAATTTGTAATATGTACAAGAACATTATTTTATTCTTAAACTATTATGCAAAGATAAATTGCACAAGAAAGCTTTCAAAATTTTTTTTGAGTTTATTTTTGAGACACAGAGAGTGAGTGAGTGAGCTGAGGTGTGTGCGCGTGGGGTTGGGGAGGGACAGAAAGAGGGAGAGAATCCCAGGAAGTCTGCGCTGTCAGCACAAAGCTTGATGCAGGGGTCGATCTAATGAACTGTGAGTTCATGACCTGAGGCAAAATCAAGAGTCAGACACTTAACCTACTGAGCCACCCAGGAGTCCCCAAAACTTTCAAATTCTAAATGTGGCTTTCATTTATATAAATGTGGCTACTCAAAACATGCTTTTAATAAACCTGAATGGGAAAAAGAATAAAAGATATAGAAGACCTAAATATTAAAGACAGATTACTAAATTATTACATGATGACAGTTCAAAAATCTTCTCAGCTTTTTTACAATAGATTAAGTTTTGTCTAAGATTCAGTTTATATATTCATCTGGGATATTTAAAAACAGATGTTATCTGAGAAAAATGAAAAAACATCAACCTCACTTTTCTCTAGATTCCTCAAGATGGGACAGAGATGAGTTCTTACTACCTGCAGATAAACAGTTAACAAAAGTGAAAAGTGGTAGTAACACTGAAAAACAGTGAAATCAACTGTTCACTTTTAAATGGGGATATGACATTTTACTCCTACAGTTGTCATATGAAAAATGAAACTTGTGTATATTGTATCACAAGCCATAGTGTTTTCTTGAGAGTTTTTATAGAACAATTACAAAAAAACTCAGGAAACAATGCAAATCACAATCTAGTTAATGGGAAAAACATTCAGATTCCAAAGGGAAGAAAAGGCAATAATATTTAGCAGGGTTAACAAAAAGCATATGTGTTCACAGATTAGAGAAGACTGCAAATAAATATGACACAATAAAAATTTGTTTATCCAAAACGTGTTTGTTTTTCAAGGGCCTAATAATTTTTTAATTGAAGGATAAAGAATTAAATGATTACCAATATGTCAGACTAATTATGGATATGTCCCACATATCTAATATATGGCATAGTCTCTTATGTTTCCATTTTGGCTAGTGTGGCCATCACTTGATTTACAGCCAGAAACTGCAAAGTCTAAGTCTCTAAATGTAGACCCTTGAGAGATCTAAGACCCATCATTTAACTTCTATGAATAAATATTTTAGTAGAATCTTGCTAGAATAGCATGAAGAAGTTTTATGATGTTACTGCAAATAATGAGACATGGATACTTAAAATGAACCAACATTCCAAATAAACTATCATATCAACAGAGAGACCAACAATGTTCATGGAGGAATTCTAGTACTGAGTTGACAATGGCAAATAAGCTCTGATTTTATCTGCCAGGATACAAATACAAACCCATATCCCACCAGTTCAGTCATGGATTTTCTGGGGTCCCTGCCCCATAAACCGATGACTGAGATTAGGTTACACTTAGATTTATACTTAGAGGTTCTTTGGGGGGCTTCCTCAAAAACAGTATAATGCCAGAGGGTAACCGATGTAAAAAATACTTGACTTGGGAAACCTACAACCCAGGCTACTTCTTTAATGAAGGACTCACTGGCAAGATCCTCAGCACAGAAAGTTAACTAAGATCCACAGAATAGAGAATCAAAATTGGGGCTTCCATTCATATTCAAAATTTGTAAAACAAAATATATCAATTTCTTTTATCTGAGAGAGAGAGAGAGAGAGAGAGAGCGCACAAGCAAGTGTGCAAACGTGGCGAAGGGAGAGATAGAATCCCAAAATGTGGGGCTCAATCCCACAACCCTGGGTTCATGATGAGTCCAAATCAAGAGTCAGACACTGGAACAGACTGAGCCGCTGAGGCATCCCCCCCCAAAAATAATTTTATTTTGCAATTTTTTTTTTAATTTTTTTTTCAACGTTTATTTATTTTTGGGACAGAGAGAGACAGAGCATGGACGGGGGAGGGGCAGAGAGAGAGGGAGACACAGAATCGGAAACAGGCTCCAGGCTCTGAGCCATCAGCCCAGAGCCTGACGTGGGGCTCGAACTCACGGACCGCGAGATCGTGACCTGGCTGAAGTCGGACGCTTAACCGACTGCGCCACCCAGGCGCCCCTATTTTGCAATTTGTATCTTCTATATTGTGTTTAGCAATACCAAGTGTTTAAGTTTTAGAAACTATTTTCTACATTCAATCTATCTCAAAATCTCTAATACAATCAAGAGTTCACAGGAAAGCCATTAGTAACTATTTTTTTATTTTACAGTACCTTACAGAAAAGATGCATATTTTTAGATTAAGGCACATTCTTTTTGCTCTGCTTAGCACATTTTCTGTGATCTTCAAAAAACAGACTATTAATTGAAATATTGAAAACATAACACTCACACTCCACCGATGACACGAATTGATCCAATTCCATGAAAATCCCCATTATTTTTTAAGAACTTAGGGACAGAATCTATGTGTTCACTAAACTCTCTGGCCTGTCCACAGAAGTGAGGTTTTTCATAAATAATAACCTGGAAGATATGAAAGAAAATTACTTAACATGCTCATATTTTAGAATAGGTACAAAACTCATTTACTTAAGTGAGACTAAAAATCCCAACATGAACAGGGACACCATCCATTTTTTTCACTAATATTTATTTACAACGTAGCACACTGACTGATATTCACAAGGATTTATGTGGGTTATTACCATGAAGATACCTTAATAATATGTTTCTGTCATGATTATGCTGTTCTGGTTACCCCAATCCTAGGACCATCTGACAGGGTAAATTGTCTTATAATTGACTCTTAAATTACCTAATTTTAGCTCTCTGCCTGGAATTTAACACAGGCCCACCTTGTATTTATTGACTTTCCCCTATTAGACATAAATAAAAACACTCTTGAGGTTCTAGGACATAATAATAAATTATCTACTGGATTGAGAAACAACAGCTGCTTCTTATAACATGGTGGCTGCCCAGTCACTAGTAAGAAAGAGATATGCAAATTCCTGAATTTAAACATAAAACTTCCTAATAAGAAGAAATGATTGAAAAAATTATGGTGTTTTCTTTTTGTTGGTTTTTTTTTTTTTATATTGATTCATATGGGTGGGGAGGTAAGTATAGTAGAAAACCCATTTCTAGCATTTCATTTATTTTAAATTTGGAAGGTCTCTTCCACTATATTGGTGCTCTTTACTTCCCAAGTATGACCTGCCTGCCTTTAGTATGTGGAAATGATAATGGTGATAATGGCACTAATCTATCTACGTTCTATCACCAGGTCCTACTTGTGGCTAATGGCATATGTTGCATACAACTGGCAAAATAAGGCCCCATGCTAAAACATACTGACCAAGTTCTATCTAACTTGTTTTCAAAAATTTGTAAGATTATACAAACTGAAAAAAACCATGTAGTACAGCTCCTGTGTTCTACATATTTAATTTTCACAGGGTGATGTATTTGAAGAGATGAAGTTTTATTTGGTTTAATACTTTCTACATCTGAACACATTCAAACTAAGAAGCAGTAATTCTTTGATGAGCAAGCCGTCAACTAACACATAACAACTTGAAAATGTGACCATGTGTGATAGCTATTTCATTCATATGTCTCTACAACCTGTCAAACTGCAAATGTCCAGCCTGTCACACCTGAAGAAACTGAGACAGGAGTCACTCAGACTGTCACAGCTAATTTTGTATCTTTCAGGTCACTGGTTCGAAACCTCAGCTGCATGTTATCACAATCACCTGTAGAATTTGAAAACTTCTGACTACACCCCAGACCAAAACGATATTCTGTGAGTGGAATACAATCATAAGTATTTTTTTTTAAACTTGGATATGCATGACTCCAACACAGAGCTAAGGTATACTATGCTCAGATACTAACTTTTAAAAGATTCCACCTATGTGATTAAGAGAATGGTGGTCAATTCCATAAGTTAGAAAGGTGAGAAATGGGAGGGTTGGAGGAGCTGTGTCTTGTTTTGCAGGACAGGAGATAGATGAATCTTTGTTTCCATGCCTGCCTGTGGAAGTGCTATACGCTCGTTAAGCAGAGGTCTGGCTGAATCTTTGATCACTGCACTGGTTTTTTTTCCCCGCTCTCTTTTCACACACATTTTATAATTTCATTTCCTTTCCCCAAATAGGCTTAATCCTGGTGTCTCTACTGTTCCCTTCAGGTACTTATTTATTCTTACCAACTGATATCTGACAGGAGCTACCTACTGCTTCTTCTGATCACCCCTGATCTCCTTTCTGAGCATCACTCCCAAAAGACTGCTCAATATCTCTGCTTGAATGTCACGCTGCCACGTCCCTAGTCCCTCCCCACCAAATCAAAAATCAAACCTGTCACCTTTCCACCCTGTAGTAGCTGCTCATTGGGTCTGACTAGGTTGTCAGCAAGACCTCCATCCTTGCATACTGACCTCACTCTCCATCACACCATGGGTCCTCAGTGACTGTTCTGTGCAGTCATTTCCCACCACTCCCAACATCCACCAAGTATTATTAGAATATACCAGTCATCATTTTTTTACTTTAATAGTTCAAAATATGTGAAGATTAATACTGAAACTATAAAAGTCTGTTTTAAGACTTACCTTTAGGTTCATAGGCATTTCCACTTTTAGTCCACCCTTAAGATAAGAAATTTTAAAATTAAAGACTTAGAATATCTGGAAGTAACTGACATATGTAGGTTATATAAACGTCTGATTAGTGAAGATTACATACCAGTCAGCTTTAAGTTGTGGTAAATTTTAAAATTTAAGTACAGAACTCTATAGCAGTCAAAACAGACTCAGACTGCTCATCGATGTAGATAGGACAAGAACTCTTCAAAATATACATTCCAGATTACAACCAGTATAAGGAAGGAAACTGAGCTTTTTAGTCCTTAAGCACATGCAACTGATTAAAGATTTAATCCCACTGCAGAGAGTACCAAGAAATAGAGTGGAATTGCTAGATTTAAAAAATCTCCTTTGGCAGAGTAGATTTCCAAACCACTGACACTACATTTCCTCATGACAACTGCTCGGGCTTTCTAAATTAGAGTGCTTCCCCTTCCAAGTCCTATAAACACTTTTTATCATACTTACAGTCTTTGTGACATCAAGGTTGCAGAGCATAAAAGGTTAACCCCTTCACAAAAACTAATTCTAGAATTTCCTGTTTTTAATGCTACTCCACATTGTGGTATTTCTTAAAATTTTGTAGGTTTTCTTGGTTTTTATTTTTTAAAAAGTACAGAGCAACCAAGAATGGTTTATCACTCACCTCACATTTAATTGAAGAGTCTGCCCTCAAATAAAAATGTTTGCAACAAAAATAAATACTGCATGCACTTATTATCTTTAAGAGAGCAACCACTGACAGATCTATTTATTATTAATGCTGTGCTCATCATTCATTACTGCAATGGAAAAGCATAATTTACTGTAAGTGGTTTTCTAATAAGCATCAAAAAAAATTCAGAACTTTATTCAAAATTTTTGTACAATGGTACTTATAAGGAAATGGCATGCACTGTAATAAACTTAACACAAAGTAAATTCAGACATTTGTCTTCTAGAAAGCATTAAAATGTTTTCATACAGATATTCTCTATAATAAAAAAACAGAAAAATAACATATAGGTTGTTGATTCAGTAGTATACATACTCATTTCTCAAGATAGAGATGCATGAGCAATCACCATAGCTATTTAACTTTGGGCTCATGTGCATTTTGGAAAAATGCTTCTTTTTAATTTGCTTACCATCTGAAGTGGATGCAATGATTTAATTTCTGTTGCAGAAATCTCAAAGAGTCCATGGTCTTCCTCCAAAACTGTAGCTTGTCCCTTAAAATTAATATCTGGGTAGGCAAGCCAACTAAATAAGAAATGAATGGTTAAAGTATAATAGGGATACTATTGTCTTGTAAGAGTTAAAAGTAAAAAGGCCTATCAAAAAAAAAAAAAAAAAAGGCAAAAACCCAAAACAAAAAAACCTTTGTGGCAAAATTACAACTAGTAAAACATATTCGAAATGAGTTCACTAGAGAGCATATAACAAGAATTAATGTGTTATTAAGTACTCAACATTCAAACACTGTCTTATAAGTCTATTTATTATATGTTTTCCAAGCAGTAAGCATTACTTTTCTTAGAATTTTCCAATATTTAAAAGCACAATTGGAAAAAAAAAAAAAAAACATTCTACTTTTTTCTTTTTTTAAAGTGGGGCAACCAGAGGTGGGATTCTACAAGGCATTTTACATTTTTTTTTTCATTTAAGGCATTTTACATCTTTGACCCACATTTTTAGAATCAATAATCAGTTCATTTGCCTGCCTCAGGAACAGCATTTGACATGAGATTCCCAAAAGACCCACTACCTTCTACCTAAACTTGATAGGCACAGACATCTCATGGACAGGGTCAATTACTGGGTCTGCCCAAGAGTTTTAATCTATGGTTGGGAGACATGAAGAAAGATGTCCTACAGTGACCCCCAACTTCTACATCAACCATCATCAGAGCAGATGAAAAGAGTGAAAGACAGAAAAGGAACCTGTGTTGAATTGGTATCACAGAATTGTCATTCGAACTCATCTGGAAACTATGAGCTCATCTGGAAACTAAACTCAGGGTTTGGTGTGCCTGGGTGGTTCAGCCAATTACGCATCCAACTTCGGTTCAGGTCACGGTTTGTGGGTTCAAGCCCCACATCAGGCTCTGTGCTGACAGCTCAGAGTCTAGAGCCTGCTTCAGATTATGTGTCTCCCTCTCTCTCTGCCCCTACCCCACTCTCACTCTGTCTCTCTCTCAAAATAAATAAAAACACTAAAAAAATTTAAAAACAAATAAATAAATTCAGGCTCAAAGTAGCACCGACAGTCTGAAAGATACCTTCAGAATCAGAAAGGTTTGGCATCAGACCCATGCCCACCAGCTGGTAGCCTGAGACAAATAATATAATTTCCTCATTTATAAAATGATTATCTCCACCTGCCTTGCAGGAATAGTAATAAACAAAAAAGCACCATGGGTCCAGCCCTGTGGAGGCACTCAATAACTACTGGCACTGAGACACTCTTGAAATAGTTCAAACTCCAGATTTTTAGGTCAGGGACATGTTTTTATTTCTCAATCTCAAAATTTGGTGGGTGAAAAGATGATGGATGAATCTATCAAGAACTATGTCTGAGAATCTCCATCTGTCCCTAGGAGTTCTACGTCAAAGACTTAACTGGATCCAAAGGAAGACAAAATCTGTTCAAATCCCCTCAATAGTCTTTCCTGAGTATCCAGGAGCATAAACTAAAACTTCACAGAAATGTATGTCACCTACTAAAATATGAAATAAAAAGTTAACTTTGGTGGCCATCAATCACTGTAATAAAAAGAAACTGATGATACATACACTCCTGACTTCACAGTGAAGGACACAGATTTAGGGATATTCAGCTCTTCCAAATTGGGGATGGCTCGCTGTATATGGATAGGACAATACTCTGGGTCAGACTGTGGGCAAAGTTCTATCTCTGGAATGCTGCAATCCTGAAAAAAAAAAAAAGGCTTTGAAATCATCTGGAGACACACACAATCCAGCATTCTCAATACCCTGGACATGCAATTACAATTATTCTCATTGTTCAGTTGAATTTCTTCTCAAAAACAGCACAAAGGAAATACTGTTTCATTTTACCAGTTTTAAAAATGAATTAATCTAAGAAGTTACATTGATGACATGAAAATTATAAAAATTAATTGAGAAAGTATTACTTTTTTTTTTTTGCTTGGTTTTTATTTTTTTTTCCATAGTTTTTAAGTTTATTTACTTATTTTGAGAGAGACAGAGAGCAAACAAGGAAGGGGCAGGGAGAAAGGGAGAGAGAGAATCCCAAGCAGACTCCATACTGTTAGCATGAAGCCCAATGTGGGGCTCGAACTCACGAACCATGGGATAATGACCAGAGCCAAAACCAAGAGTCGGACGCCCTATGTAGTTTTTAAAAGTCTTGTTCTATTAAGCAATCAACGTTTAGTTACCAAACTATGTGAGTGCCAGAAGTCTTTAAGCTTTCCTTCTCAGAAGCATAACAAAGCCATGAGGAGGAAGGGAGTTAAGTAAAAGCTGATCTCATGGGGGATATAAAAAATAAATAAGAGAGAGGCACAGTACTCTCTCAGTGTGTTATCTAATTTACATTGACAAAAGTAGGAATTAGAAGTGAGGGTAAAGGAAGTCTGTTTTCCTACTTGTGGGGTTCTATTTATTTTCTTTAGTACAAGTTGGTTTGAAGAAGAAAGGCATTATAAAATTTGACCCTACACTCCATCACATACTCACTGCCACCATCTCCTGTCAAACCTTCCTTTAAAATTTCCCTTAACGTATATCTCTTATCTATTCCCACTGTCAAGGACTTTTATCAAGGCCAAGACATCAATTATGGGCCTATTCCACCAGTCAGGTATGAACCACATTATATACAGCTAGGCTTGTTAGAACACCACTTTCCTCATGACACTCCTTGGCTCAAGACCCAAGCACATCAAATTTACATGTATTTGCCTTCCTACAACATGGCACCAACCCAGTAACCCACAGGAACTCCATACAACTCTTCAGTCATACTGGTATCCATGCTAATCCCACTCTCTTTTTTCATATGGTCTAAGTTTTATAAATGTTTTCCCCAAGGCAACTAAACAGGAAATTTTCTGTATTCTTACTTATGAAAATCATCTAATCATCAGGTTGTAAGTCAAAAAAGACCTCATCTTTTCTTTGGGAATCAAAACTACAATTATTTTTCCCTCCTCTGAAATTAAAGATGTGCTTCTGTCTGAACACACTAACTCAGTAATCATGAGTGCTTAATTATACAATTCAAAATTTCAGTAGCAAAATTCTCACCTAGGACATTGTGAAATTCAAGTGATTATTCTTTAATGAAACAGGTAAATGAGTAACAGGGGTGATATTTATCAGGCTGAATAATTCTATTTTTTATTATAATTAGTTTTGCAATTTTTAACTCCAATTTTCTGATTTTTTAACCTTTCTGCAAACTGAGTTTTATTATTAATCATTCTTATCAATATGCACAAGTACATTAATACATCTTATTTTCAGAAAGCTAGTTCTGAAATGCAATAAAGAAGCATAACCTAAAATATCCTTTGAAGTATAAAATTATTTTTTGAAATTTCATTTTACTTTTTTTTGTTTTTTTTGAGAGGGAGAGAGTGAGCAGGGGAGAGGGGCAGAAGGGAAGCGGGGGAGAGGGAGAGTGCCAAAAGTCTTTAAGCCTTCCTTCTCAGAAGCATAACAAAGCCATGAGGAGGCCTTCACTCAGTGTGGAGCCCAAAGCAGGACTTGATTCCATGGCCCTGGGATCATGACCTGGGGTGAAATCAAGAGTTGGATACTCAACTGACTGAGCCACCCAGGCACACCTCAAATTTCATTTCAAAAAATAGCCAGAAATGTCCACAACAGTCACCTGTCAATCTTCAAAGTTTTTGTTTGCTATTAATAATAGAGTTCTATTAACATTATTTGAAATGCTGCCCTATTAATGTTCCCCTAGGGACATAAGGTACAGTAACAGAATACATAACTAAGTGTCTCACACAAATAAGTTTCCTCTGCATTGTGTTATACAAACAATGCTTGGGTGGTGTACTTTAAAAGGGAAAAAGCTACAAGGCACTTGAGTCCACCACAACAAAGAAGGAAACAGCATAATGGAAAAAGTGTGATGATGACTAAAAAATGGAAAATAAACAAAAAGAATGCTTACGTTCTCAACTCTCTTTGCCAGAGGACCAGGTTTTTCTCTAGTTAAATATGAAAAAGATTTCAATAGTTAAGTTTCACCTTCTTTATGGGGGCTATTCTAAAAAAAATATGTCTCTTGCAAGACTTGCATAATTCTTGATGGATGGAGGCAGTAACACTAACAACTGACGGGTACTTTCTAGTAATCTAGTGACAATGAACAGTTTATTCTTAGTAAAGTTTGTATGGCTTCCCCCCCGCCCCAACTTTTCTACTCATGATATACTTTTGATGAAATTTGCAAGCTTAGACTATTAAAGCATTCTGTAGGAATGGAGACAAAACTATAGGAGAGAAACAGGGTAGGAATGGATTACAGTTGACAAAAACAATAAGAAAATCTAACTGACTCCACCTCACATAAAATACCATCAGTACCTGATCTAACATCCGATCTCTCTCTTCTCAGTAAATTAGTGAGGACAAAACCAAAGTAACTTCTGACCAAGAAAAATGTTATTCCTTTAAAAAAATATTAAATGCACAGTAAATAGTAATTTGCAATATTAATTTCTAATATTTGCAAAGCTACCTCACTCCTAATTATTTCTCGGAGCAAAGATGACTTTGAGCAGAACCTACACCTGTTGATAACTGACGGTGTCCTTTGCATCTATTCATAGCGAAGTGAAGACATCATGAAGTGTTATCTTTAAAGAACACAAGTTTTGACTACTCAGATTAGAGCAAATAAAAGAGAACGAAATAAGATAAAGTTAGTACTAGGCTTAAGCCTAGGTGAATCTGGAATGGGAACAATCCCCATGACAATGAAGCTATCAATAGGCAAAATTTTGACAAGGTTGGAGAAAGGAAGCAGTTTGATGCCTGATTCTTATTTTGTAAAATATTTAGAACAATGCTAATGCCTTTTCCATTCGATGCTCAATAGTCTTATTTTCCTTCCTCATTGAAAGGTGCTAGTCTGTTCAAGACATGAGTGCACTAACACTGCAATTTAAAACATGACTCCAGGGGCTCCTGGGTGTCTTGGTCAGTTGAGCGTCGGACTTTGGCTCAGGTCATGGCCTCGAGGTTCGTGGGTTCGCGTCCCTTGTCGGGCTCTGTGCTGACAGCTCGAAACCTAGAGTCTGCTTCAGATTCTGTGTCTCCCTCTCTCTCTGCCCCTCTTCTGCTTGCACTCTGTCTCTCTCTCTCAAAAATCAATAAACATTAAAAATAAAATTTAAAAAATAAATTTTTATTAATTTTATTAAATTTTATTAAAAAATAAACATTAAAAATAAAATTTAAAAAAAAGGCTCCAAGCACTCCAAGCACTGGAAGAAGGAAGAAATGCAAGCATCACTTACTCTTTCTCTTAATATAATCTAAGCAAATGGTGGATGCGCAAATACACATTTATATATCCATATTCAACAGAACTGAGTTTTTTGCTTGATTTTATTGTGGTTTGTTTTGTGGTGAGAAGGCTGCTGTTTTCAACAACTTAACGTTTTTTCTCCACTAGGCTTGGCACGATGCCTGACATTCTCTCTCTCTCTCTCTCTCTCTCTCACACACACACACACACACACACACACACACCTGAAGGTATTTAAATCTTAGAAGATTATACCTACACACTATTCATTTCAATCAATTTCTAGTGAGTTAGCTAATTAAATGAGCACTCAGATGCCACTTGCTGAGCTGACCTGCTTGCAGTTAAGGTTTTCAATGCAAACAAACACCCTCGATGCTGCAGCCGTCAATCTCCTTGTGGTACCAACATTCACATCCTTATTTAACACAAGTGGCTCTGCCAAGGACTTCCTCACATCTCCACCCGCCCACTGCTTTACTCTCTCAGGATTCCAATCAGGTGCCACCTCCTCCAGGGGAGTACCTCTTCTTTGTGCATCCTGAGGGCCCTGCAGAGCGTTCTCAATTCATATGCTTACGTGACTCAGATGTCCCTCCCCTAGACTTGCAGTAATCTCAAGCATGAGATCATATCTCACTTGTATTTCCATTTCCCATGTTCATCACAGTATCGGATCCAAAAGCAAAGCAGGTATTTGTGAAGATACAGGCTTGTTTGCAGTTTTCCAGGAAGTATTAATTCACATAAAATTTTTGCAGATACCCCTTTCATGGAGACTTTTTTCTGGAAGCTATGTTTCCTTCCTCTGTATGCCATTTGCAGCTATCAAGAGTTTAATAACATTGACCC
Source organism: Lynx rufus (assembly GCF_022079265.1). Lineage (NCBI taxonomy): Eukaryota > Metazoa > Chordata > Mammalia > Carnivora > Felidae > Lynx > Lynx rufus. Next base: position 113,096,452 of record NW_025814867.1, read on the forward strand.
AAATCACTATTATAGGATCCACCTGAATTTACATTTTTAAGCACATAAACAAAATCTCCGTAACTTGAAAAAAATATATATATTCATGACTGTCATATGATTGTAATAAATCATGCACTATTTTAATGCTGAAGGAACTCTTAAGAATGCCCTGGAGAAATAAATCTGTCCTTATCTGAGATCTCTCCTAACCACTAATTTGCCTCTCCTCTAAACCAACACAAAATGTTTTATTATACTGGGAGACCTTCCTCATGTGAGTATTAAATAGTATTTTCTAAACAGAAAATAAAAGAGGAACACACCTTACCTTCCTCTCTCCACCCTTCCTTCTCTGATTTCCTAAACACTCATATGCACACACTCACACACACACTCCTACACTCAAGGGTAGAGATCTATACTAAAAAAAAGATATTTGGAAATATGGGCTCTTTTCCTAAAGACGCCTGGATGATGTATTCCTACTACTATTAAAAATATATGTATGGGGGCACCTGGGTTGCCCAGTCGGTTAAGCGTCCAACTTCAGTTCAGGTCATTATCTCACGGCTCTTGAATTTGAGCTGTGCATCGGGCTCTGTACTGACAGTTCAGAGCCTAGAACCTGCTTTGGATTCTGTGTCTCTCTCTCTCTTCCCCTCCCTAGCTCGTGCTCTCTCGATTGCTCTCTCTCTCTCTCCCTGTCTCTCAAAAATAAACATTAAAAAGAAAAAAATATATATATATATATGTATGCACATATACATACACACATATATATATGTATCATGCACCAATTCATTTTATGGGCCAGATTACAGGCAACATTGTCAATTATCACTCACTGTAACACTTTATATGCATAAATTCAAAAGATTATCATCAATATAATGAAGACTAGTAAAATTAGCACGGATATTAGCAACCACTTTTAAACATCGCTAGACCAATGTACAGCTTTACTACTTGACAAAAGAAAATAAAAAAACAGGAAAAACAAAACAAAACAAAAGGTTGTGTCACCTTTAAGACACGTTTGATAGAACCCAATACAAAGTCTCTTGGTGGATGTTTTCTGTTCTGAAGGATCCAGTCACGATTTAACACCTTTTCCCCTTCTTCCAACACACATTTCTGACCCTGGAAATGTGGCTTCTCATATAAAATCCAGCTGAACAAATATAAAAGCATTATCGGTTATAATTAATTTTCTAAGAAGTGAGGCATAAAACATGATACTTAGTAAGTCCACAGACTATTGTACCTACTTAACTTTCAAAACCTGAGCTATTTTCCACAATTGGTATATAAACCTATTTTTGAAACAATGACATATGCTAATTTAAGTATAGACATAGGCATAAGAATAAAAGTGCACACAATTTGGAAATATTCCCAAACATAATCTACGCCTATATTTATGTATGCATAAATGCACGTATACTTTCTAGATGGTATACAAACAAAGCTATATATTTCTATCAAAAACAATAGCTTAACAATTGCAATTCTTAAATAAAATGGGAGCACAGGTGTCCCATTTTATTGCATGAAGACAACACTATACCATACCACTTACTTCATGAGTACTGACCAGTGGGTAACTGAGTCTGGACAAAGAAATTTTGGCTGCAGCATATGCAAGGGAAATGGTCCATAACAAATGAGGTTTCCCCTCATTTTTACACCACACAAAGAATCCTTCACTTCTTGACCATGTCAGCTAGACAAATGACTTTAAGTATGTGGCCTTCACATTCCTTAGCATCCCACAACTTGTGAACTCGCTTTCAAAGCTATGCTTCATTTAGCTGATGCCTTCAACTCAACTTGCCAAATCCATCCTGCTACTAATGTAGTTTCAGAATGGTATTAATTGCATATAATATATATATATATATATATATATATATATATATATATATATATATATTAGGTCTTGCTACTTATGGCCCATTGGCTTTAAGCACTAAAAACAGCCAGTATTTTCTGGCACAGTACATAAAAAGAACTATTAAATTATAAGACACTAATTATGTTTCAAAATATTCTGTCAAAAACCAGAGGAAAGGGAATGTGACTTTAATAAAAAATACAAAAAGCATAAAGAGTAAGAAAACACACTTAGTTGGGGGGAAAATGCTACCAAATTTTAAGAGATTTCTTACCAGCCCCTTACAACTTTTATCAGTATCCCATTCGGAAAGGACCATGATGTAGCATCAGGAATATTACAGTAGATCTCCTGCTTGTATTTACTTCCATGGAGATCATAGATAACCATCTGCAATATACAGAAAGCAGGCACAAAAACTAATTGTTAAGAATGCATTTAAAATTCCAAAATGTCCTAGAATGTAGAAAATATCCTAAACATATAAAAGATGATTACTATAGATGCTAAATCTTTGAGCAAAATAATCCCTTTTAAAGTCAGTGAAAAGTATTTACTTTAAACTCCCCAAATCTGAAAGTAACTTTTTTTTGTTTTTAAAGTAAGCTCTGTGCCCAATGTGAGGCTTGAACTCATGACCCTGAGATCAAGAGTCGCATGCCCAACCGACTGAGCCAGCCAGGCATCCCTAACGTAACTTTACTTTTCATATTTTATCTTAGTTAATAAGAAACTTACGCTTACCTTCCCAGGTCTCGGGTTACACCTCAGAATTTGTTTGTCAACATTCTGAAAGAGTAAATGTGGAAGAAGTAAGCCTTAAGAAACATCAACAGAAAGATCTATAACTCACTTTCTTAGCAGTCACAAATCCAATTCATCACATATTTATTTAGGGACCATTATATGCAAAGTGCACCTCTAGGTACTACAAGAGCTACAAGGGCAAATATAAGGGTAAATAATGTGTTGTTTGTGCCCTCAAGGAGCTTATACCTGGAAGGAAGGAGCAGATGATCACACTGACGTGACTGTTCTGTGAAGGACTAGGTTAAACTCATGGGTAAAATACAAAGAAAACGCCAACTTATGGGCATCAAGGGGAATGACACCAGCATAGAGATGAGGTGATGGCACGGGGAGGCCCCCAAAAGGCTTGTTGGAGGAAGTGATATGGAGAAGACCTTGAAAACACAGGATTTTAATAAGGGAAAAAATGTGGCAGGTTGGGGCCAGGGAGTTGAGAAAAGAATTCCACGGAGAACATACTTTCCGAGGCAAGGTGGTAGGAAACACTGGGTGTATAACCAGAGCACATGGAGACAAGGTTGGACAAACAGGACTTGGGTGTGCTGTAATATAGTGAAGATGTTTCACTTGACTTGGTAGGTGATGGGGAATCATTAAAGAAACATTTCTTCAAATCTTATCCTTTCTTTTAAAAAGACTTTGCCTTGCAAGCTACTGGTTGGTATTCTAGTATAACTATTTGCTACTGTGGCTATTCACGGTGAAGACATGGGTCTTGGGAATCGTAGAGAAAGTTCCATGATCTTGGGAATGCCAGAAAGGAAGTCCCATGTTAAGTGAATATTCTACATTAAATGTTTAAATATTTCTAAGGCAAAAAAGCCCATAAAACTGAATTTCAAGACCATTGCCAGCTATAGTGTTTTCAGCTTTTTTTCTTTCAATTAGGCTGTTCGTGGCCCTGCTTTGTATGAACAATATGAGCAACTACTGACAGGATACTGCCAAGTGATTACTTAAAATATTTTAGAATATTATGAAATATTTTACGGAGACACATAAGCTCAATGGAATGTAACAAGTTCCCCATATATAGTACCTTGAGAAATTCAGAATGCTGTCACTTAATTTCACTTGAAAACTAAATATTAGCAAAGAAGGGGAAATAACTTGCTTCTCTTATGCCTTTTAAATTCTGCCTAAGCAATTTTGTTTTCTCAATTTAACAGTCCGGCTAAAATACAGGGATTATGATACACTTCAAATAAAGAATAAAGTAACTTCTGATATATTTTTAAAACCATCTTTACACAACCTCAAATCACTGATTTTCTTCATAAGTTTTTAGGTCATTTCATGACCCAAAGCACTACTTCATTTGTTAATAATCAAAATAACTTACCTCTGTGAATGGGCTTAATCTGCCTGAGATGTCCTGAGCACGGAAATATTTTGACACTGGTTCCTGAAAAAGTCCACCAAATCTGGCTCCTTTGTCTGAGGAGTGGGTTTTGGAAGTATGCAAATACTGATGATAAGCACTCTTCAAAGAAGAATGTAGTTTAGAAGTAAGGTCAGATTTTTGTAGAAATGAAGCCTTTTCTGGCCACAGACCAACTTGCGGATTAGAGGTAGTAGGTTCATTTGACATTACGTATGAATTCTTAGAGATTCCAGTCCTTTCCTGGTCATCATCAGGATAAAACGTGATGGAAGGGTCTGGCAGCTTCAAAGTAATGGTTTCCTTCCTCCTAGGTCTCAGGCTTCCTTTATGTAATGGTTCCTCCCCCTCCTTCTCCTCCTCCTCCTCCTCCTCCTCTGCCTCTATCCCCTGTCTGTCTTCATCAAAATTCATCTTTAAACGCTCTGATACTGACTGGAGAAGGGATAAAACAGAAGAGGGCTGGTTTGCATTCTCTCTTGATTTTGTGGAGCCATGGTGACCAGGTGAGACCTCGCTGGACAGAATGTCCTCCTGAGAGCTGTCATCCTCATAAATAGGAGACAAAGCTAAGGGATAAATTTTGTACCTTTTGGCCTCCACTGATAAGAATGATTCTGAACTATCACTATCAAATGTCTCACCTAATTTAGTGTCCTTTTCAAAATGATGGACGAGGTCAGTTCTGCTCTCAGACCTCTCGCATGTGACTACAGGCATGCTGTCAGTAGATGTATCAGGAAACAGCAGAGTGTGTGTTCTTACTTCTGGGGTAGCACACCTGTCCTCATCTTGAAGGGGTTCGTCATATAATATAGTAAAGGAAGAATTTTCTTGTTCATCCTGAGAAATGAAGGCTAAATTAGATTCTTCTTTTTCATCACTATAATTATCATCTCTTATTTGGTTATCTACTGCAGTAACAGATGTTCTTTTGTCTAGCTTTCCCATGGTATCCTTGGGTCGAAAATCCGGCACTGCTAAAGCTGGGTAGCCTTCATAATCCTTGCTTAATGTAGGTGATTCATATCCCCTGAAATATGAGGCAAGTCTGTTGTCACACGCTATCAAGCCTTCCTTTCTCTCAGGGGGTCCTTTCCCTATTTCTCCAACACTCTCTCCACCAGGCTCTTGGGATGTTTTTTCGGCTTCAAATATGGGAGGCACAGCCTCTGCTTGTGTAATAGGTAATTCCAGACCTGTTCCATAGGTTTTCTTAACATTTACCACTGTAGATAATACTTTGTGTTTCCTGATAGCCTCATCAGAATCTTTTGGAGACAGTCTTTCCATTTCTCTTGGAGAGGGCATAGACACACTCATTCCAACTGCCTCTTTATCCTCTGTCTTACATGCCCTTTCCACTTCTAAGAAGGCAGGGACTGCCTTCTTGTGTGCTTCTTTCACTTCTAACTCTAAAGGTACCATTTCAGTTTTCCTAATACCCTCTCCAGCATCCTTCTGGTAAGATATTTCCAACAAAGGTCTTCCAGTCTTTTCAGTGATGCCCTCAGCATCTTTTTCGTAGACATTTACCACTTCTAACGTAATGGGCATAACCTCAGTTTTGTCCAGATCAGCATCACTTAGGTAAATATTTTCCATTTCTAATGTAACAGGTATCACCTCAGTCTCTGTGATATCCTCTTCACCATCCTCTGGGTAAATATCTTCCATTTCTAACGTGGCAGGGATCACTTCAGCCTTTTCGGTAACCCCCTCAAAGTCTTTTTGGTAGACATTTTCCATTTCTGACATAACTGAGGTCATCCCGGTCTTGCCAACATCACCTTCAGCATGCTTTTGGTAAATATTTTGTAATTCTAATGCAACAGTTATCACATCGGTCTTTGCAATATCCCCTTCAGCATCCTTTTGGTAAATATTTTCCATTTCTAATGTGGCAGGCATCACTTCAGTCTTTCCAGTAATCACCTCAGCATCTTTTTGGTAGGTATTTTTCACTTCTGAAATAATAGGCATCATGTCAGTTTTGCCAAGATTTCCTTCGATATCCCTCATTTTATAAGCTTTTTTCATTCCTAAAATGGCAGGTAATCCCTCAGTTTTTTCAATATACCTCTCAGCATCCACTTGGTGTACTTCTCCCACTTTAAAAATGTCAGCTGTTGGCTCAGTTTTTATCACATTTAATTTGGCATCCTTTTTATGTGCTCTTCCCATTTCTAACATAGGAGGGGCTGCCTCATATTTCATAATATTCAATTCAGCATCCTTTTTGTTTGTTTTTTCCAATTCTAACATGGGAGATCTAAGCTCCATTTTTCTTATATTTACTTCCATATCTTTCTTGTGTACTTTCCCTACTTCTGACATTGTAAAGAGTGTGTTTTTATTACTCTGTCCTGGCAAGCCTTTTTCAGATATACACACAAGACTATCAGAAAAACTGTTCTTGGATGTCCCGGGTACATGGATGTCATCATTTGCAAATGGAGGCCATTTGAAATTTAATACAAGAGTTCTTGTATCCTCTGTCCCTGTTTTGTGATTATCCATACACGCTATTTCCACTTTATCTTTAGAGTCCTCTTTGAAAAATAAATGTGTTTTTACCTTATCATCTAACCCTTTATGGGGTGTATCTTCAGCTAGTAAAACAGCATCTGATTCCCACAAATTTATCCTATCAGCCTGTCCAGCTCTATTTCCAGAAAGTGGGGATTCTTGGTAGAGAACAATTTCTCTTCCTTTAATTGACTCTGCGTCCTTAACTAAGTTACTTACAGAGAAGAACCTACCTAATATTTTATTTTCATTAATTTCACATGTGCTTTGATTTACTGCCTGTTCAGACACCAAGAAATCCCTTAATGTATCATGCGGCTTAACACTATCACTGTTCAGAATTTGTGAAGTATTAGCCTGAAGTTCAGAATCCCAGGTATCCTCAGTATCTTCAAAAGCATCATCTGCCAAATTTTCTTGGGCTGAATAAATAATCTCACTGACTAATTCCCTAGTTTGATCTTCTAACAAACAAGATAAATTCATTCTATCAGAATCAAAAAGGAGACTCTTCTCACCAGCTGTAAGTGAAACACAGACCTTTTCTTCCCCTGGGACATCTGACCTGTTTTCCATGCCCTGCTCTTCCAAATGCTCTGTTAGCTGGATCCCTGCCAGTGTCACTTCTGAGGAGTTTTTCTCAGGAACATCTTCTTTCAGAGTACCTGAATTCATTATGCCATCTATGGCTATATGCTCTTGGCAGGTATCAACTACGTGTGTGGATTTTAATTCTTCCCTGACAGAAACAAAAATTTCACCAATCAATGTATCAGCCTTTTTAACTAAACCACTTTTGAGGTCCAAAAGTTGGTCATGGACTCTTCTCCTTGCTTCTGTGTGCTCAGCAGAGGCTTCAGAACACTGCTGGCTTGAGCTGTTAACTGACGTCGGAGCCCCAGCAACTGCTCCAGTCTCTGCTTCCATGGGATTGTCAAATTGGGCAGCAGTTGGGAAATCGAAAGACACCTTCCCAGTAGGAGTCCCAAAATGTTCTTGAAAAGGGGTCACTTCTGCCCCTGTTGGGATAGATGTTTCAAATTCCAAATAAGGGCTATTAGGGCGCAGCAGGTTAGTTAAAGAGGCACCTTCATGTGTGGCATCTATGGTAACTTTTACAGAACTGGAATTATTTTGGTGACTATGTGAACTTAAAACCATGCTAACTTCTTCAGAGCTACTAGAGGAAGACACACTATCAATACTACCACTTAGGGAATGAGTATTCTCTTTTTTTCTGTGAGATAAGGCTTTCTTTTCTGATTTCAGCACAGGAACATTGTGAAAGTGTGAATTCTCAGATACAAAAGCATTTTTCCCCAAACTTTTATCAGATTTCAGAAAAGGTGAATTTACTTGTGTGCTGTCAGCTTCTTGGAATTGTGGGGAAGCACTACTTGAGTTGAATTTTGCCATTTCTGAGAAACCAGAAATCTTTCTAGTCCCAAAAATATGTGAAGGTTGATGAATCACATAGGTACTGGCCTCATAATTCTGTGCCATTTGCCTAGTAGCTTTTTCGTCATGAACAGGAGGTAAAATCTCAGATATATTACCTTTGGGAAAAGCAGGAGGATAAACTAAGGCTTTTGCCTCTGTTTCCGGAAAACCTTGATATTTGGAGGCAGGAAGAGATACCTCAGTCTCACAATTCTCTTTAATCTCCTCACGATCCACTGATTGAAAACTTTTGTCCTGTTCAGCCTCTAGGGAAGTTAATTCTGATAAAATAAGCTTTTCTGGCACATCTGTAACTTCAAATGGAGAAGAAATCTTATCCTGAGAAATATCTCTAGGCTCTGTTTGGGAAACAGTGATCTTGGAGATGGCTACAGTTTCTTCTCTTACAGAATGCAACTCAACAGGAATACCGTTCTGACCATCAACTTCCACCTTTGATAAAATTTTCGCAATGTCAGGTTTGGTTTCCAAGGAAAGAGAACCAGACTTCTCTGTAGTGCTCTTACTTGCTCTAGCGTTTGAACACATCAATTCTGCTTTAGCAGGGCCTTGAGGTGAAATGGAACTGTTGTCCTCAGAGAGGCTTTCACACTCCAATCTCGAGTCAACTCCAACCTGGCATTTTTCACCTTTCGGAAGAACTTCCTTGGATTCAAGAGTTGCAGATCCATGCTCCAGATGAAGACAAGCAGGAGTACCCTTCCCGTTTACTGCCTCAACACGATTTGCCACATTTTCTTCTTGACATTTACCAGGCGGACTGGAAATACCAACAATGCTGACATCCCCAGTTTCAGTGAGCACAGAACACTCATCCTTTGTAACAGGAGTATCTAACTTGCTCAGCATACCAACCCTGGAAACAAATGTAGGAGATGAAATACTGAAATCTGATTTTGTACTGTCAAGGATAAGAGATGTTCTGACATCAGGTGATACTTTGGTTTGTTGAAGACTCTCAGAGTCAAGATGAGATTCTGAAATGTGATTTCTGTTAGGTTCAAAATTCAGCTTAGGGGATATTCTGTTTTCTAAGCATGCTACAACTGCTGATTGGCTGATGTGTTCTCCGGAGGCAGGGTTGTTTTGATTTATTCTAACCACATGAGGCATTTTGCCATGTGGCCTAAAACTGGACCTTTTGGGTTCCGTTACAAACAACTGGTCAGTATCTTTGGGTAGTGGCTCAATTCTACCTTCTGGAGCTTTTATGTGACTTGAAGTTGTGGGTTCACTAACCAAGGTGCTTTCTGTTTCTTGTCTGATTTTTGTAGCAGCCAAATTTTTTTGTGAGTCTTGGGAAGACAGTCTATTTCCTTCATTTACAGGTTCTGTGTCTGTCACAGCATGTCTCTGAAGAGCCGTGGTGCTGATATGACTGGCAGCCTGCTTGGCTGAGTTATCAACAGCTTGCTTGTCAGAACACTTACTCTCTGGCAACTGCAGATCTTCATGCATAATTGACTTATTTGGACTCAGCAAATCTGCACTGCCCTGTTTGGTAGTGTCACTCGCATCAGGTTTACTAGAAGAGCAGTCAGAAACAGCAGGGCTCTCATGCTCAACACGTGCTTCTCTTTGCACCCATGTCCCATCACTCATCACTGAGCTGTCTTCCTTTATTGTAGTTTCCGCTGTAGTTATCCCCTGAAAATCTGGACTGCAAGGAACTCTGCTACTGTTACTTCCTGTAAACAATGCTGAGCATACCAAATTTCTGTCAGTCTGAGAAACTGGTGCACAACTTAAATGGTGTCGTGAGTCAGATTCACTGGCAGTGGAGCTGAAGTTAGTCACAGAAGAAGGGGATGACCTACTTCTCACAGGTCCCCCAGGATCATTTTTATTTAAAACATTCATAGAAGCAGCAGTATTGGGCAATTCTAAATGGTTTGTCAGATGGTTTTCTGTGTTAACATTTATTTTGCTACAATCAGAGTCTTCTAACAGGCCTTCGAGCAAATGTCCTTTCACAGATATGTCTGTACTAGCTGATGACAACAACGACACCATCCTAGCCTCAATGTCACTTCCAGGGCCAATATGGATGCTTGTACTAGAGTCAGAACTTTCATTTTCTCTGTCCAAGGGATTCACAGTTTCCAATGCATTCTGGTGCTTCAAATATTTCCTAATTTGTCTGGGGCCTCGATATGTTGCATATGTTACAGAAGGCCTCTCTGGTTTACTATCCAGTTGTCTGTAAAAAGAAAGAGCCCAATAGTATCATGAAATATAGTTAGTAACACTTAACAGTAATCCTAGAAGTTATGATAAAGTATATCTTTCAAATACTCCTACTCCTAGTAAGTATTCAACTGGAGAAGGAAATCCTAAAATGTTTTAGGTAAACCTGTCTTTACTAAAAATAATGAAGATTTGACAAGGAACACATGAACATCAAGGCACATGAATGTTTGAGCTCCTTACAACCATTCCTTTTTAAAGATTTTTTTTTCAACATTTCTATTCATTTTTGGAAGACAGAGACAGAGTGTGAGCCGGGGAAAAGCACAGAGAGAAGGAGACACAGAATTGGAAGCAGGCTCCAGGCTCTGAGCTGTCAGCACAGAGCTCAAACTCACGAACCGTGAGATCATGACCTGAGCTGAAGTCAGACACTTAACGGACTGAGAAAGCCAGGTGCTCCAAAACCATTCCCTCTTACCTGATTACCTACATCTCTCTCACAGTAGTTACCAGACAGAAAGTGGGCTGACAAGTCCAAGGCTTGGGTTTTAGTTACAATCTCAAAGAGTGTTTGACTGGAAGGAACCACACTGCCTTATGTGCCTCATGCTGGCACAAGTTCATGGATATAGCACTGATTTGTCCACCATATTAGAGCACCACAGTAAGCTTCTCTTCCTTTACTCTTGGATGTAAATTTGAACGGCAACTTCAAGCACATAGGGGGAGAACTTTTAAAGGAAAACAACTGGTAAGATGTCTAACTCACATCAAGCACTCAGCATGTATTTGTTAACTCAATGACAGAATTGCCTTAAAAATGCTCTTGTGTTAAGTTCTTCAAATATTCAATTTCTGTAGCATAAAACTGCTTGGGTAAGTGTAGGAATCAAAAGAGACTTCTAGTAAAAGTTCTCTACTTCTTCTCAGCCCCAGCATAAAGTTCCAGAGACTCTCAGCATCCAACTTCCTTTGAAGAATCTTTCGCTGGGAGTTCTCATGCTATGTGATACTGCTTAATAGCCCTGGACACACACCATTCTCTTCCCTTAAATCCCAGCCCCAGAGAGAAACTCCAATGTCTTCTGAGACTAAGTTCACAAGTCATCTCCAGAACAAACAGATCCCAGCGCCCCTTTCCTGCTAACACGGGCAGTTAGCCTCTGATCTGTGGGTGCAAAGAACCTTGAGCGCAGCATTTGCCATATCAGATTATAAAGATCTAGGCACTTAATGCATTTTCCCCACTTGCCTTGTGGCTATTGGAAGGAAGGCACTGTGTCTTAACCATTTTTACATTTTTAAATGCCCCCCACAAAATTTGGCAAATGGTACATATTTACAACTTTTGGGGGGAATGACTAAAATAAAGCAATGATAGTAAGTGCTTAGTGTGTGATTTATTCCAGACTGCCTTCACTATTATCGATTATATAAAAGTGTTTTAAATTCTGAACTCTAGGCTCATTTTAGTATCCTAACACTAAAAATGTATGGCAGAAATATTTGATGTTCTATTTTTTTTCAGATTAAACATATAATTAATAAAACATTGTAGAACCCACATGAATAAGAAATCCAGCCACCAGTATTCCAATATCTAAATAATGCTTTTACTCCCCTGCTTTAAAGCAGTAACATTAAGAACACTAGATTCATTTACACGATAAAACAGATGGTAAACCTCTTCGGACAGGTCAAATTTTTATGAACTGTGCCCCTCACATATTTCTTGAATTTTAGCTGAAATAATGTATTTCAATCTATATAATTGCTGGTCCCTGAAATCCAATCCACCACTATTGTGAAAACTTGTATTGGTTACATGCATGTTTTTACTGTCCATTACAAAGCAGCTAAACAAGATGACTAGGGAAAAAGCTTTGCCTTATGAAAGTAGTTTTAGCTCCAGAATGAGTGTCAGGCTAGATCAAAGACTTATTATGAAACAAACTCAAAAACGAATAAGGTAATTGCCTGTGAAAACATACAAGAAGAGAAAAATACATCGTACTTTACAATACAGGTAAAGTAACGTTATTGGTGAAATCTGATATCAAAATACATTAATTAATCAGAAAACACAAGAGCCTTCAGAGCAACATGTGAAGATCGAGAAGCCCGAATAAATGACAAGAAATTTGTGGTCAGTTTTTATTTCAAAGCTTTAATGTTTTATATTTAAAATCTACTCTCAACAGGCTGCAATATTTTTTCCTTCAAAAGATCAATAATTCTGAAGATATGGATACACAAATGTACATGATTCCAAAGAAATATGAAATGATATAGGAATCAGAATTCAATTTAAGTAAACTGACATTCTCTTCCTACCAACTCCCTCCTAAAAAGACCTCAAGACATTTTATCCTGCATCAATCCTAATGCACCTTTTGATCTAAAAGGTCTTCTATAAACCATATACAAAAAATCCATTAAATGTCAACTCACTGTAATAATGCCTTTTGGTAGTTTTGGAGTCCTTTCAGGGGTGAGGAGAATCATTTTCTCCATTTTTTAGGATTTTCTGGGTACTTTGAACTAAAATGATTACATTGATTTATATGAACTAGTTTAAATTTGTAACCAGATAATCTCCTGTAGCACCTGGTGGAAATGTTACATGCTTGAAACTAAAACATACATTGCTTATACTAAACAACTATATAATCATGTTTAAAGCACTGGACATCAAAGTTTCAAGCCTAGCTTCGTGTACTATAATTAGTTGTGTCGGGTACTGATGAGCTACACTCCCTCTTTTTAAAAGATTAGTCATGTCACCAATGTAGTCTATTTTCTACAGCATTCTTTCTCAGGTTGCAGTTGAATCTCCATAATTGAATAGTATAAGAATATAAAACTGTCCTTTAATTGTTAATTTTTGCCTGGTAAATAAAATAGAAAATGGAAATATCAAAAACATGTAACTTTAAAAATAAAATCTGAAGATGGAAAATTAAAATTTTATAAGCTGCACAGAGAAAATGGAGTATTAATTACACATATTATATAAATAGTCCATGGGATCTACAGCTTATCCTACACAACCAAAGTTAATATGATCCTAACAATAGTAAGAACCAAATAAGACAGGCTCTCTGCTCCTCTCCATTTGACAGACAGCCACATTTTCTTGAACAGTGCCAGCTGCATCCCTGAGACTTGATGGTGAAGGTTGGAGTAAATGGATTTGGCTGTACTGGTGTCTGATCACAAGGGCTGCTTTTTAAGTCTGGCAAAGTTGATACTGTTGCCACCAATTTGTTGACCTCAATTACATGGTCTACATATTCTGGTATGACTCCACCCATGTCAAACTCAATGGTACAGTCAAGGCTGAGAATGGGAAATTTGTCAGCAAAGTCCATCTCCACCTTCCAGGAGTGAGATCCTGCCAACAGCAAACTGAGTGATGCTAGTGCTGAACATGTTGTGGAGTCTACTAGTGTCTTTACCACCATGGAGAAGGCTGGGGTTCACTCAAAGGATGAAGCCAAGAGGGTCATTGTCTCTGCCCCTTCTGTTGATGCCCTCATGTTTGTGAGGAGGGTGAACCATCAGAAGCAGGACAAATCCCTCAAGATGGTCAGCAATGCCTTCTACCCCACCAGCTGCTTGGCCCCTCTGGCCCAGGTCATCCATAGCAACTTTGGCACAGTGGAGGGACTCATGACCACAGCTGATGCCATCAGTGCCAGCTGGCAGACTGACAGCCCCTTTGTGAAGCTGTGGTGTGATGGCCAAGGGGCTGCCCAGAACGTCATCCCTGCTTCTATTGGCACTGTCAAGGTGGTGGGCAAGGCCATCCCTGAGGCCAAGTGGAAAGCTCACTAGAATGCCGTTATGTGTCCTTATCCCTAATAGGTCAGTTACGGATATGACTTGACACCTGGAAAAAGCTGCCAAATACAAGGATATCAAGAAGACAGTGAAGCAGATACTGCAAGATTATCTCCTGCAAATTTAACAGTAATCCCCACCCTTCCATCTTTGATGCTGGGATTGGCATTGACCTCAATGACTACTTTATCAAGCTCATTTCCTGGTACAACAATGAATTTAGCTACAGAAACCAATGGTGGATCATATGGTCCACATGGCCTCCAATTCAAGGAGTAAGAGCCCTCTGAACCACAAGCTCTATTAAGAGCACAAGAGGAAGAGAGAAGCCCTCAGCTGCTAGGGAGTCCTTGCCCCAGCTCAGCCCCAACTTACAGAGACTGTCATGACCTTGGCATCGATGTTTCCATCCCAGGCCCCTGAACTTTGTCATATAGCACCAATAAAATACACTGTGCCCAAAACAAAACAAAACAAAACAAAACAAAAAAAAAAAGGAGGGCAAGAACAAAGTAACATACCTAGACATTTCAAATATTTAAAGAAGTAGACATATGTACATATTGGAAATGTGAAAAGGTTTTATGCATTTTAGCCCAAGATATACCTACCTATCATGTAAAGATTTATTAAGCCTCCAGGTAACAAACACAGCTATATTCTTTTCTGTATATATTTGATATTCCTGATATTTCAAAGGTCAACCAAAGACATTTGTCATTCTTCAAAGGAAATCCTAAATAATAGCCTAAAAATAACAGCCTTAGAGCAAAGTATCTAACTCACTTTAAGAAAGTAATGATTAAGCTACCTTCTCAGCATTAAGATAGATTTCCTTTCAAATTACAGTTAAGAATATCTTCTCTCATAATAGGAAAGGCTTTTAACTTTTCCGTATAAAGAAAAGCTGTGAATCCAGCAATTTTTTTTTAAATCACAATAAAGCTTTGGCAGAAAATTATTTCATGATGGATATGAATCTGTTGAAAACATAAAAATCATAGAACTTAAACTTTTTAAAGATTTCAACCCAACAGTGAAGTAGTTTCCTAATAAACTGCAATGAAGGCGTAAGTTAATGTATGGAAAACAATCTAAAAGTTGTCACCAAACAGGTTTAATGAAAGGCTTTACAGATATTAAAAATGAAATTGGCATAGTCAACATAAAAACAATTACAAAGCTGTTTATTATTTTTAATTAAGCGAAATGAAATAATTTGTAACTTTTGAGCAGGATTTTTTTCTGAACACACTTCAAATTATAGTTAATAACTTACCTAAATTTTGAAAACTGTAATTAATAGTGACTTAAAAAGTATGCTTGATATTATAGTAATGGACAGCATTATACAGCACAGATTATTTTATAAACTTGTGTAAATTAAGCTATTAGCCCTTTTTAGTACACTCTGATTATAAAAGACCTACAGAGAAAAAAAAGTAGGGGCATTTTTACATGAGAAAGATGATGCAAAGCCTTTAGTTAATTAAAAAATTGAAGTTATAAAAAAATTGAAATTTTGTGTGACACTCAAATCTCCTACCGATTTCAGAAGTGTAGACTCTAATGAGAGAAAACACTCTCCAAAGGCCTGAGCTAGAAGGAGAGCCATTCTAGATTTCTAAGTCAGCCTGACTGTACACTAACTTTGTTTAAACCAAAAGCCTGATTTATGGCTCACCAAACATACACTGTATACTGATTTTATAAATGAGTTGCCTAATAGAAAACCATCTGTCCTTGCAATATTGATCAATGCTCCTGTTCCCTGCATTCCTTGACCTTAAAACTTGTGATTCCTGCTTATACGCTAGTCTATAATCTTTTGAGCTTTCGTAAGATGTAAAAACATATATAACCCTGTAAAAACTGTTTATCACCCAGAGCACTTTCTTCCCTGTGAAGAGTGTGCTTCCCAGGCAGCTGTTCTAACTTGGGCTTCAATAACACTCTCTTTCTTACCTTCAGAGATTCTTATATACAAGGTTTATTAATTATGCATCAGCAACTCTTAATTTTAAATAACATTTTATATTTGGAATATTCTCATGATCGCAATAAAAAATTAAATATATCCTTGCTTTTAGTAAATTCATTTCACAAAACTAAAACAACTTTAATACTTATAATGCAGTCTCAAAATTATTAGTAAATATCTTTTCCATATATATGGAAAATATTTAAATATCTAAAATTAGTTATAAGTAGTCCTTAATCATATTGTCAAAATAAACTATTAACAAAAATGGTATGTCAATTCTTAAATTGACATGTGACAGTAGGAAGTCACTAAACTGCAATTCTATACCTGATAATTTGTAGGACTTCTGGAGCTGGGCCAGAGGAGGCTTGTATCTCAGTTAAGACAAAAGCTTTGCAGAGGTGGTTCTGGTAACTGCCTTAAGCAATTCTTTTTTTTTTTTTTTAAGGTTATTTTTGGGAGAGAGAGAATACACGTACATGTGAGCAGGGGAGGGGCAGAGAGAGAGAGAGAGAGAGAGAGAGAGAGACAGAGAGAGAGAGGGGGGAAGAGAGAGAGACTCACCAGCAGGCTCTGCACTGTCAGCATGGAGCCTAGCCTGACATGGGGCTTGATCTCACTAACCATAACATCATGACCCGAACTAAAATCAAGAGTCGGATGCTTAACTGACTGAGCCACCCAGGTGCCCGGGCTGTAAGCAATTATTCTATTAATAAGGAGGGTTTTACTAACAAGAAATAAGAGGCAAGGTAACCTCTTCCATTTTCTACTGTCCAGTACCAAAGAAATAAACTCGACTAATCAAAACCAAAGGGAGGGATTAACAAGAAAAAAAGAAAAAACACAAACTTTCCATTCCACATAATTTCCACATAATAGCCTCAAAATCCTTACCACTTTAAACTACTTTGGTACAAAAAGTCATCTGGAGAGGTTGTTAGAAGACTGCTGGGCACCACTCCCAGAAATTCTGATTTAGTGGGTCTGAATCAAAAAATTTGCATTTCTAATGATTCCCAGGTGATGTTGATGCTGCTAATCCAACCACCACATTTTAGACAGAACTCCTTTAGACAATCCTTTATTACCGAGGTACCCCAATTTAACCATTTTTCTGCTGTTGGACATTTATTTCCAATGATATGTTCCTGTAAATAATATTTCAGTAAACACCTCCTTATATAATTAGAAATAACCTATAAGCTTTCTAAGCTTGATACATATTGCTCTAAAATATGGCCTCCACTCCTATCACTGTATATGGAGCATCAGCTCTATCAACTTTGAGTAATACAGAGTATATCATTTATTATTTTAGTAAAATTTTATAAAAGTTATTCCATTTTAGTTGGCATTTCCTTGATTGCTGGTGAGAATAAACCTTTTTCCACTTATGCATTAGCAGTTTGTATTTTTGTTTATATTGTTTCACTTTTTTTTTCCCTAATGAGTTAGTGTCTAAAATGCTGATCAGCTCTGGGGCGCCTGAGTAGCTCAGTTGGTTAAGCTTCCAACTCGGGCTCAGGTCATGATCTCAAGGTTCATGGGTTTGAGCCCCGCATCAGTGGGCTCTGTGCTGATGGCTCAGAGTCTGGAGCCTTTGTAGATTCTCTCTCCCTCTCTCTCTGCCCCTGACCTGCTCACACTGTTTCTCTCTCAAAAATAAATATATACAAAAATTTTTTTTGAATAAAATGCTTATCAGTTAAAGCATTCTCTCACATCTTTTTGTATCGAATTTTCTCACTTGCCAATATAATGTATCACTGTTTATTTTGTTTGACATAGGGAGTTTGAAAATTAAAAGTAATCCAGGGGCACCTGGCTGGCTCAGTCAGTTAAGTGGCCGACTCTTGATTTTAGCTCAGGTCATGACCTCTCAGTTCATGAGTTTGATCTAGCCCAGAGCCTGCTTGGGATTTTTGCTTTTCTTCTCTCTCAGAGCCCCTCCTCCACTCGTGTGTTTGTGTGTGTAGAGGGGGAGGCGGGGGGATGTGCACATGCTCTTCTTGCTCTCAAAATAAACGTTAAAAAAAAAGTAATCTTGGGGTGCCTGGGTGGCTCAGTTGGTTGAACGTCCGACTTCAGCTCAGGTCATGATCTCATGGTTCATGGGTTCGAGCCCCACATCGGGCTCTGTGCTCACAGCTCAGAGCCTGAAGTCTGCTTTGGATTCTCTGTCTCCCTCTCTGCCCCTCCTCTGCTTGTGCTCTCTCTCAAAAATAAATAAACATTAAAAAAATTTTTTTAAAGTAATGCAGTTTACTGGTCTTTCCTGATACTTTCCATTGCTATCATGCTTAGAAAGTGGTTTCTCATCAAAACAGAATAAGTCATATTTAGCTAGTTTAGTTTTGTACTTTTTAAAATCATTTGTTACTGAATTTTAATTATTTTATTGTAACAATGAGATAAGTATCTAGCTTTTTGTTCCCTCCAAATTGTTAACCAATTTCCCCAAGTGTTCCTTTCTATAATATGGAAAAAAAAAAAAAAAAGAATATGTAAAAATGCCATCACATTCAAGGGTTAAAATCACATATATATAAGGGTCTACTTCTGGATGATCTATTCTGTTTCACTTAAATGTTTAGTAAGTATTACATTAGTATGACACTGTTTCAAATTATGTGGCTTTATCAGTACACTGACATTTGGTAGGGCAAGCCCTACCACATCAGTCTTGATGGGCAAACTCAAGTCTATCAGGGTCTCAGTTCTCACAACTGTAAGTTGGGTCTATGCCTACCTTTGAAGCTTGCCTATGAGGAATTAACTCAAAGTACATATATGAAGACACTCTGAAACTATAAAGAACTAAACAGCTCTAAGTTATCGTCTATTTCTGACTATATTATTATAGATGACCTGTTAAAATGATACAAATAATTCACAAGTAGAAGCTAAAATCAATACAACAAGGGCACCTGGGTTGGCTAAGCATCTGACTCTTGATTTTGGCTCAGGTCATGATCTCATGGTTCCTAGTTTGAGCCCTACATTGATTGGGCTCTCCACTGACAGTGTAAAGCCTGCCTGGGGTTCTCTCCCTCCCTTTCTCTCTGTCCCTCCCCAGTTCATGCTCTCTCTCACTCTCAAAATAAATAAAAACATCATTAAATAAAAATCAATGCAACAGATACTTACTGGTTATGAATGAATACTACTAAGTTACACAAAATGACTAATGGACCAAACATTGTTATATACATTTTCTAAGTAAAAAATATTCCTTCCAAGTTCATTTGAGCAAAAGAAAAACAAGTTGGTGCCTGTCTGTTAATCAAAGACAGAAAAAAAGGGATGATGAAATAATCCTTATATCTACACAAGATTTCAGTTTCTCAGAGCTGTGGAAAAGCATCACAAGGCTAGTTTTACAAGTAGAGTCCATTTAATTTCTTTTCTTAACCCCTTTATTGTCATTCCACAAAGGAAAGATATGAATAGAATGTGCATACAAACCTTAGCACCAAGCTAAGGGTATAAGCAAGGAAGGGACAGAGACAGGGAGACACAGAATCTGATGCAGGCTCCAGGCTCTGAGCTGTCAGCACAGAGACTGATGCGGGCCTTGAACTCACGAACTGTGAGACATGACCTGACCAACTGGGCCACCCAAGCACCCCTCCTTAGCACCATTTCTGTTCCCAAAATGCAGACACTGGTCTTACTGCCTGTCCTAATACAGGAAGAATTCGGACAACAGAAAACACTCTCATTCAAGGAAGTCTTAAATTAGAAATAAATATCGTACTGACAAAGTTAGCACCTAAAAGGTATTGGTACTGCCCCCTAAAATAGCACGAAAGGTCCTAGATTATATGTATGGTACACAAAATCATACGATTTTTTTTTTTTTTTTTTTACCTAGTAGCAAAGACATTACACAATACTTTTTCCAATTCCCTTCATTAATCAGGGTTAGAAGTAAGGCTTAAGAGCTAGGTCCATAAGTTTAACTTTCTGGCTAAGTAAATTGTAAACTTACTTTAGTAAATCACTGGTTTCCTGTTCACTGTCTTGTGTTGTATCCAAAGAAAAGGAATCTGAGGGCTCTGCTGAGTTGGACTCCGGTTCTTCTGCTGGAAGCGCCTGGGTTCCCAGGGAGCCACCGAAAATCTCCCTTTCTCTTTTGACCCCTTCCTCAGGACGGTCACTGGGATTTTGTAAGTCTTTCTCAGTTTTGTCATGGTCATCCTTGAAAGAAGACTGCTTGGCATCACCAAGAGATGATTTTCCTGAGATATTGAATAAGTTACCAAGAAACTGAAAAAAGCTTTCCTTCGGCTGCCTATCACTTTCTCCTATTTTGGTATCTGAAGTGGAGCGGGAGAGGTCATTTGGCTTTTTGGAATCTTCCTGCATTGGAAGAGCGATTAGCTTCTCAGCATGGTTCCTTTTGTGCTCACTTTGGGGAATCTTTGAAAACAAGATAGAGAATTATAAACATCATCATTTAAAAAATAACACAGATTGACTAATAACCTATTATATGACACACTGTGTGCCAGAGGCCAGGGATACATTTGTAAGACTGATGGCTTCTGATTCCTCGGGCCCTTTACAGTCTAATGAAGGGCATGGTCAGCACACATTAAAGCTGTATAGTAAACGTCACACAGAGAGAGAAGTACCGCATGAGTGGGAAGCCAGAACAGGAGTAAGCAGTCCAGGTTTGGTAGCAGTGACAGCAGAGGAGGTTAACTCAGAGGATGATTCCTAGAAGTGCCCTTTGAAGGAGACCTAATATGTGACTCTGTGATGCTTATGCATCTCCCTCCATCCCCATCTCTCATCTCCTCCTCCTCCCCTCCCCCCAACTCTATTTAGTGATGTGTCAGCTTCTAAAGAGTTAAAGATGAACGGAGTTTGGGTACAAAATGAGAAGAGTGAAAGATGTGTATGGAGAGGTAAGTAAAGGGACAGATCATGGCATACGTTATGTATATTTAAATGCGGCTTTCATTACTCTGAGCTAATGGACAGTACTTTCAAGCACTCTGGACCATCAGACAATACCTAAATAGACCTCATTTCGGCACTGTGCTAACCCACGAAGCCGCCACATTGTGTAAAACTGTTCCTCAATAAGATGAGGAAAGACAGCAACATGGTCTATCAATTCAGAGGAAAAGTCCACTATCCTTAATAGTAAAACACAAAACCCTGAGATGTGCATTAATGCAAAGCCTGGGCAGTACTGGGAATTCCTGCAGATGTTAAACAGTTCTGCAGGTGTGTTTCACCTGCTCATAGTTAAGTTACTAGGAAAGCAAAGCATATTCATGTGCACTCTCTGTGAGGAAAGACTGAGCTGCTGTATCGACATTCCATGTCACACTCTTTCCTTTATGCCCATGTGCCAACTCAGCCTGTGCCTGCTCACCTACTTGTAAAAGGAATGTCTGTCTGACAGTATCTGTCAGACGTCAAGCTCACTAGTTCTCATAAAAGGAAAGCTCAAGTGCGAGTCAGAGAAAGGTCGGTACACCAAGGTAAAACCACCTTAGGGCACTGTACGTTCACACGATAAAGTTTTATTAAGAGGCTGATCTTCAAGCAGGCAAGAGCATCATAATTATAATGTTATTTAACTTGTCCCATATTTTAATCCAAATTCAAAACAGTTTAAAGAAGTGTTCCACTAACTGCTAATAAAATTTAGCATATTCAAGCTTGAGAAAATGTTTAGAACCTATAAGCCCTGGAAATTAATTTCAAGCAAACAGTATTTTAAGTTTGTTCCCACCTTGGGAGTCAGAGGGTATTTTTGAGGAAATACACAGATAGCATTCTTTTTCTATGTGTCAGGAGCTTAATAAAACTTGTGAGTCTCTACATTTAGAATATCATCAACCTTCCAGAGTCACTCAAAGTCTCACCTTTTACTGGTTTCAACTGCAACTTGATCCCACACATCGCCACCTCATCCCTCCAAGTTTCTGCTCATCATGGGAGCCTGCGTTATAAATCAGTTGTGCCCTCTCCTCCCAAAAACAGCATAAAGAGCCTCTTAGTTTGGCAAGAGAAATGCTAGCTGACATTTTGAAAATGCTTCTGTGTATGAAGATATACATTTTTTTGTTCTTTATGCCATTTAATTTGTTGTAATTATCAGCTACAACATTTCTTCCTGTCAAAAGGAACTAAGACTGTAACATGAACAGAATGGTGATTTTTTTTTCTATAGTTAGTATGAATGACTGCTCTTCCTGGGTAGCTATTTGAAGGGAGTAAACTATAGGCCATTCATTAGAATATTGTAAATATTCTTAAAATGCTTTAAAGATTCACAAGAGTCTTATAAAATTGGGCAATGGATTTGTTTTAAAACCAGGAAAATTAAGAGAATATGGAGATTACATTTTTTGACATCAATAAAATCCCAAGAATAATTTCTGTCAAAAATACTATATAGGCATCTGACTCTTGATACCGGCTGAGGTCATGATCCCAGGGTCGTGGGATCGAGCCCTGTGTTGGGCTCCGCACTTACCATAGAGCCTGCCTGGGGTTCTCTCGCTCTCCCCCCTGCCCCTCTCCCCTGCTCACATGTGTGCACACACTAAGGAAAAAAAAAACTATTTCACTGCCTCAACTATCATTTTTTACTTGATAATTCCTTTCAAAATACTGTAGACTGCTTTCTAAACAAAAAAAAAGATATGTTTGCTAAGTGAAAGCATTTACACTTAACCTTTTTAGAGTTATACATAATTTTTTAAAACAATCGTTTGTTTTTCCTTCCCATTTTCAGTATTTAAGTATATATTTTTTTAATTTTAATGTTTATTTATTTTTACAGAGAGAAAGAGAAAGAGCAAGCCAGGGACGGGCAAAGGGAGAGGGGGAGAGAGAGAATCCCAAGCAGGCTCTGCGCTGTCAGTGCAAAGCCAGACCCGGGGCTCGAACTCATGAACTGTGAGATCATGACCTGAGCTGAAACCAAGAGTAGGACACTTAACTGAGTCACCCAGATGCCCCCCAATTTTCAGCTTCTTTGCTATTCTAGAATCTCTGTATCTTCAGTTTACTGAAGAGCATTTTTTTTTGTCCTTAGATGTCTCCATTGTTTAATTTCTCCCTAAATCTCATGAGAAATTTGTTTATAACAAGAAAAAAAAAGTATCTAAATCTAGAAACAAAAACTAGCAGAAAAGTGTACTGCTATTCAAAGTAACACAATAAATTCTATATTTATATAATTAAAATTTTAAGTCTGATCTGAAACAGCTGCTCTTTCCCCTCAGCCTAAACAACAATAAAATTCAGCCTGCCACAAGCTAGGGCCAGTGCTGCCTGCCAGCAGGACTGTCTGCCAATGTTCCAAGGAGTAGAATGAAAGCAGTCAGGATCCAAGCAAACAAAACATCAATTCCAGTTGTTCTCAAAGATGTTGGTATTCTGAACATAACATACAAAGGCTACTGACGAAGGCATATGTTATCTGGGGAACTGGGACATTTTTTTCCTTCATACACGATTTGTTGCAATGCAGTGCCCTTAGGTCAATTTCATCCATCTCTCTACTCTCTTTGCTATGTCCCCAATACATGGAAGCATAGGAAAGCATTAGGGACACTGATTAGTGAAATGTAGCTTCAGCCTCAACGTGCTTATAGTTTAGGCAAGATGGTTATCACTGTGCCACTGTGTGGGGCTTAGAAGAGGTATGCACACAATGGAGGATACAATGAACTTGACTGGGGATGGGGAGAATCCACTGCAAGGAGGAGGGAACATCTGAGCTTGCTCCTAAAGGCTGAGAAGAGCATCCTAGACACACAGTATAGTATGTTCTAAAACAGAAGTATGAACTGTGTTTGTCATGGCAGTGGTGAGGCTGAAGAAGACTGGGGTAAAGAGAATAGAGAATGAGGTTGATAAGATGACTCACAGAAGCAGAGGGAGAGGGACAACAAAGTCAGAGACAACTAAGTTTTCTAAAGTGGGCAACTATTTGAGTAAAGTCAAAAAATGGATACGGGAAATAGGAGAGGTGAGATTAGGGCCTTTGTGGGGTTGGGAGGAGATAAGGCAACAAATTACTTAGATGGCAAATACATTGAATTTTTGGTCCCCTGGTGATGTACAAGTTGAGATGTCTGGAAAATACTCAGAAGCATAGTTTAAGAATGCAATCTGGCAAAACACAGTGTGTGCAGGATAAAGGGGGGGGCCAACAAAAGAGCCCTCAGGAAAAAAGATTTTAAAAAGGTGTAAATAGAGAAGAAATGACTGAGCAATGGAAAAGGCAAAAACCAGACCAGCTCATCCCTCCAGAATACTGGTTGCAAAGGACAATGAGGATTTCTAAAAGCAAATGGGGACGAAATGACAAATGCCAATGTGAGGGCAAGAAAGGTGACTATCCTCTCCCACTGTTCTTCAAAAACATTAGGTACACTCATACCTCAGGAATTGTACATCTACTCTTTCTGCTTAGAATGTTCTTCCCCCACATAGCTGTATGACTCACTCCCGTTCAGACCTTTATTGGAAAGTCATCTCTTCATTGAAACCTTCCCCAGTCATGCTAAAATAGTAAATTCCTCCACTATGAAAGTGCCAGTATGCTCTCTCTGACTTTTCTCCTTTGTACTTGCCAATATCAAATACACACACACATACACTTATATTATTTAATATCTGTTTCTTCCTATAGAAAGTAAAAACTGCAAGTGCAGGGATTTTTGTCCATTTTATACAGTGTAGTGTCTCTAGCACTTGAAATGTTCCTGACAATAAGAGGTGCTCTCCAATAGTGGTTGAGTTAGTAAATGAGGAACTAGGACTATAGAGAAGCCCTAAGAATGCAGAAGAAATAGTTGCAACAACTCAGGAACTTGCGAGTACAGCCTCCAACTCAAGGTGTTAAGCCAGGAGTAGTAGCTAGACAAGGGAATAGGAACAGTCCATAAATAGAAGGGAGCACTCTGAGAAGATTTTAAACTAAAAAAAAAAAAAAAAAAAAAAAAGGAAGACAGAATATGAGAGTTTAAGGTCCAAGACAGAATAGATGTATTTTTTTAAAAATTTTTCTTTAATCTTTATTTATTTTTGAGAGAGAGAGAGAGAGAGACAGAGTACAAGTGAGGGAAGAACAGAGACAGAGGGAGACACAGAATCTGAAGCAGGCTCCAGGCAGCTGAGCTGTCAGCACAGAGCCTGATGTAGGGCTCAAACTCACGAACCGTGAGATCATGACCTGAGCCAAAGTCAGACACCCAACAGACTGAGCCACCCAGGCACCCCTAGATGGCTTTTTGATCCTGTTCTGTGGATCGGCTCTGCACCTACTGGAAAGGGAGTAACTGCTATACAAGAGAGAAGGATGGCAGGTTCCAGAATAAAAAGCACAAAGTAAGATGGAGACCAGTATAGTCTCTAATACTTCTAATAATAATAAAGGGCAAGTATTATCCTTAGAGAAGAGTAGAGACATTTCCCCCTTCCAGGTAAAGAGGTAAGGAAGTGGCTAAGACCTGAGCAATGCTGTGAGGGGAGAAGCCAAAGATCAAGGTCCAACAAGTGGCTGTGACCTCAGTAAAGTGAGAGGAGAGATAACAAGCCAAAGGAGGGACACATAGGTGGAGCTGGGATTTGGGTTCCCCAAAGAGAGAACACCTGGAAGATTGTTTTTGGGGAATGTAGTAGTAATTGGCTGAAATGGGTATACCAAGTAGCAGTTAGGGTCAAGGCAAACTTGAAAGCATTCACTCATTCAGTAAATAATGAACAAAAGGATACCATTCCAGGTGTTTAGATGCAACAGTAAAAACAACAAAACAAACAACCACCAAGAGCACTGCTTTCATGAAACCCACATTCTAGTGATGTAAGAATTTGTTTGCAGGTCTAACTAGTATTGGAGTGTATCACCTCCTATGAGCAGTCTATAGCAGGGAACAGGTGGCAGGTGCTGTCCCAACATTGTGATTAGCACAGGACATAAGGTCAAAAAGATCACGGGGTAGAGTGTGTCACCATAGAGACTGTTGAGTGGAAAACAGTGAAGAGCCAGGTGACTCTTCCTTTACTGTGTCAAGCATCTGACTTCATCATCCTTTCTACCTCAGACTCTGCCTTTACTGCACATAGCAAGGGTAATACTTCAGACACCCTGACTCACAGATCCTTAGCGCCCTCAATTCCAGTGACTTCCACTGCCACTTTTCTTTCCTCTTTGGTTAACTCTGACCCTAGTGGTTACCCATGACTGTGTCACCTCTGAAACTCCATCTCAAGCATTCCCCAGTGTCCCCACCTTCTCATCTTTCCGGCTGTCTTACCACACTGTCCCCTGCCTCATCACAGCTTCTGTCCTCTCTTACACTGTCCCTTTCAGTTCCCACAAATTTTCCTGTATTTTCTATCTGGCCCTCAAATGACGAATAACCTCCAAGTCTCTTTGTTTTATTCCTTGGCCATCCCCACCCAGAAAATTTCCAGTTTTATCTTTTCTGCCTAAGCGAATGAGTCTTGCTTTAAAAAGCCCCAAGTATATGCACGCTATGCAGATACAGGCAGCCAATAATTCACAATTTACAGCCTCTGCTGGAAATCTGTCTGTACTCTTTCCTCATTTTCCACAGCAGCTACTTCCCACCTCTCTTACTCCCTTCACTATCCCACAGACTTACTCAGCAGAGCCCCCTACCCTCTCTCATGCAGATGATCCCTCACAGCTCTGACTCTAGCAGGATCTGTGCGGCTTCCTTCACTGATGCTCTTCATGAAGGAAGGACTCCTCACCCAAGGCGAATTTCTCCACCACGGCACCAGTTGAGTCCTTGTTGTCTCCTTGGGAATTAAAGTTCCTCATCTGCCCCTTCTGTTAGCCCACCATTCATAAGTAAATGTCCAAGGAAAGCCCTCTCCACTCTTTACTAACAACCTCCTCAAAAAAGGATTCCTAACTCTCACCATCTTCTTTCCCCTTTCCTCCCAAATCACTCCTTAAGCGCTTGCATAATCTAGCTTCCTCCCCAGTTGTGCTGACCACAATCTCTAAAATACACCGTCCTACTTGCTAATACACTTTCCCCCTGCCTCGTCCTGCTCTTACATGAGTGTCTGCAGAATGTGAGATTTATCCCTTCCTGATAACCAATCTTCCTTTGGCTTCTATGACATTACTCTGAGATTTACCTTCTTCTCTAAACTTTTTCCATCTCCTTCCAGTTCACATCATTCTAGCCATCCCTTATGTAACATGTTGCTCCAATTTCCAGCCTAGGACTGCTTTATCTTCATGATCATCTTATCAGGTTTCATTTCCCACAGATTAATCAGAGGATTCCCAGATTTTTATTTGTAGCTCAGACAGTATATCTGATATATTAGTTATAACTATCAATTCACCATCCATATCCACCTGGATACTTCACTGGAACCTCTAGCTAAACACCTCCAAAACTGACCTGACTATGCTTTGTTTCCACTCTTCCTTTTTCTGCAAACCTTAACATTCTCATTTGTTAAAAAGTCAGACAAAATCATCAGGATACCATGACCTCTCCCCTAGAATACTGCCAGCAGTGACTTAATCTGTTTCCTTGCTTGCACTGTCCCCAGTCTACTCTCCAGATAAAAACTAGAGCAGTCTTTTAGAATTCAAATCTGATCATCCTTAAAGACCTTTAAAGGCTATGCATTGCTGTCAGGATAAAATCCAAACTCTCAAGTATGGCACTTAAGGTACTGGTGGGTGGAGGCCCCTGTGTCTTTCTCCAATTTCATCTCTTGCCACTCACAATGCTTGCAATGTCTAATGTCATCGTATCCATCCTCATTTAGTCCTTCTCCATCTCCTCTCTCCCCTCTCTCTTCTTCTTACTACAGAACGTCCTTGCAATAATGCTATTCCCACTGCTGAGACCACTTATTCCTTGTCCTCTTTGCCTGGGAAATTTCTAATACAACTCAGGTTTTTCAGAATGAAAATCACCTATGTACATGTTCTTCCAATGAACATCCCTACCATCCTGTTTTCCCTGCCACCACAAGGTAAAGGCAAACAATTTTATATGCTTTCACCAAGAGGAAGACTATCACCTAAATTATTAACAGGTACTAAAATCTGACACTCATAAACTAAAAAAAACAGCTGCTTACTAGAGAATTCTGGTTGGTTTGCTAAGACATCTGGCTGTTAACACATTACCTGACAAATTTGCCAAATTCTGAAATTCTACCATCAATAGTTACTATTTCTTCAGTTTTGAGGAAGATATTTATTATCAGATTTTTACTGATATCCTGAGTTAGCTATAGTGTAAGTACTGCTAAAATTTTTAATCAAAATCACTATTTACTTTCATCATAATGGATTTAATTTGTGGGATGTTGTTTAACTATAAACTATTGAGACATATTTACATGAATACTTTTTTCAATAAATGGGTTTCACAACTAATGGTAAGGTGCAAAGGTGAGCTATTTATACCCTTATTGTTAAAGGAATTTTTGTTTGAAAGGTAGTATTACATTTTTATCACAGAATTATTTTTCCACTAAAAAATTAGAACAGGCCAGCCGGTTGGACATCAACTATTTCACCCTGACTAATCTGGTTATTGTTTAACATAATAAGTTATCTGCAACTTTTAGTCATGACATATCTGTGCTGAGTTCTGAGATGTCACAAATAATTTATTACTAAAATTAGTTAAAAAGCTGAAGTTTGGGGCATTTGGGTGGCTCAGTCAGTTAAGCGTTTGATTTCGGCTCAGGTCATGATCTCATGGTCTGTGAGTTGAACCCCACATTGGGCTCTGTGCTCACAGCTTAGAGCTTGGAGCTGCTTTGGATTCTGTGTCTCCCTCTCTGCCCCTCCCCTGCTCACACTCCGTCTCTCTCTAAAAAATACATTTTTAAAAAGCTGAAATTTCACTTACAAATAATATTCTAGAATGGGGGGTGCCTGGATGGTTTAGTCAGTTAAGCATCTGACTCTTGACTTAGGCTTAGGTCATGATTTCACAGTTTCATGAATTCAAGGGCCACGTAAGGCTCTGCACTGACCCTGCAGAGCCTGCTTGGGATTCTCTCTCTTTCTCCCCCTCCCTTGCTTGTGCTCTCTCTCAAAATAAATAAATAAATTTAAATGCTCTAGCATGTAATCAAGTATTATCTGTGATGATACTTTCAGTTTTTCATTTCCATGTAATTTCTGACAAAGGGATGTAGTTATATATAGTGTACCAAACAAGTGCCCATAACCACAGGTGACCCAAGACAGTCATCTATCATCTGTGTCAGAGGAAAAAAAAAAAACACGAGAGTAAAAAACTGCCGGTCTAAAATAAGAAAAGTCTCAGCTACAGAGTAGTAATGGGTATGGACAGGAAGAAAGGGCTGTTGATGGTCCCTGGCACAATGAAGAGACAAAATGACAGAGTCATTTCCAGATGTCAAGATAGGGTAATTGGCGGCACCTTGAAGCAAGATAGGGAATACAGAAGAGAAGGAAATTAGGATAAAATAGACTGAGTTCAACTTTGAGACCGTCAAATCTTATACCCAGTGACACTGACAGGAAAGGTGCAAAGAATTGGCTCTCTTACCCAAAAGCTCAGGAGAACACATTGGGCTGGAAGGACAGATGTGAGCCTTGTCAAGGGTTAAGATGTAGGTAGAAATTTAATCAACCAGGGCAGGTGTGTAAGGAAAGAAGAAAGAGGAACCAAATGACATAAGATAGGAGAAAGGCCACTCCTTTCTGTTATGGTATCAAGATTTCTCTGATGAAAACACTAGGCCAGAAGAATAAATGTTTTTAATTCTATGAGAGCTTTCTGGAACCCCCTTCTAATGTTCTCAAATCAGTATGTGGCACCCATGGAGGAAAATATACTCACAGAAATCTGGAGTATGTAGATAACCTTTCATAGACAGCTTCCATTTGATAAGGTACTCCATCATACCACAAAATAGGACCACTACTGGTCTCTGACAGAATGGAGCTGCCACAAATCAAACCAGATACCTTATACTACATTCAACACCCGGAACTCTAAGGATCAAGGCCCCAGACCAGCACCAGCCACACTGACAGGCTCTGGCCCTGGCAGTTCCTTTGGTCATCTGGACTACACAGTGATACACAGTGCAATCTCCACTTCAGGCACCTGACAGCCTCAGTCTTTATAGAAGGAATTAAGGGCTGAGAATTTTTTACTTCTGGCTAAATTTCAATGTGTGTACCTCCATGTGTGCCTTCTTTTCAAATGTGATAGAGAGTTAATGTTTCTAGTAACTACTTCTATACTATTCACCCAGAAAAAGTCAGCATCATTCTCAAAGAGTTATTTCTAAGTTTCAGCTAGACTTTATATAGCAAGAAGGCAGCTCTTTTCCTGAGTACCTATTTTGCGTCCAGCATCAGGTAGTGCTGTATGTGTTATCTTGGTTAATTCCAAAGCACTTCTATGAAACAGGATTTGAACAACCTTCCACACACTCCCACTGCAGATCAGCAAACCAAAGTTCAAAGAAGTTGAGTAAATTTTCCAAGATTACAAAACTACCACATGGAAAGCTGGGATTTAAGCCCAGATCTGTCTGATTCCAAAGACTGTTCTTTCCATCACTGCACATGTAATTTTAAAACTTTTCCAAGGAGGCCCATGGTTGGCAGAGGCAGATAAGTAGTGGCTCACTATGAGACAACTCATTCCATCATCAACATTCCTATCAACTAAAGCTTTAATCTATTTATAAATGGGTTCCAAAAGTGATTACAATTGAATTTTTTTTTTTTTTTATATAGAGTTCTTGTATTTGAAAAAAAAAAATTTGGGGGCACCTGGGCAGCTCAGTCGGTTAAGCGTCCAACTTCAGCTCAGGTCGTATCTCACAACTCGTGAGTTTGAGCCCCCATCGGGCTCTGTGCTGACAGCTCAGTGCCTGGAGCCTGCTTTGGATTCTGTGTCTCCCTCTCTCTCTGCCCCTTCCCTGCTCATGCTCTGTCCCTCTCTCCTTCAAAAATAAGTAAGTACATTAAAAAAAAAAAATTGAAAAAGAAAAATTTGAAAATCTCTACATAAAACTGACGTTTTACTGCCGCTATTATCTGTATTGCTGAGAAAAAAGATAGCAAGCATTTATTAAGGCCATAATTTATTTAAAAAATTAGTCCAGTAAGCAACTTCCCCCTAGCCTAACCAAGAAAACATTTAATGCATTTAAATTTGGCTATCATTTCACTTTCGGTCAAGAAAAAGGTGAAAGAGACCAATAAGGAAGGAAGAGTTATGCATATCAAAATATGAACAGATGTATATATTGAGTATGTCCATCTTACTAAACAGCATTGTACACTCAATAGATTAGTAGAAAGAACAGTTAGTGACTATTTCTCTTCAATAAGAACTTCTTGAGCTACAATTTTCCCCTCTTTACCTGGCAATAGTTAAAAAAAAAAATAAAAAGTGTGTGGAGGGAGTCTGGGTGGCTCAGTTAAGCGGGTCAACTCTTGATTTCAGCTCAGGTCATGACCTCGTGGTTCATGGGTTCTAGCCCCATGGCAGGCTTCACACTGACAGCACAGAGCCTGCTTGGGATTCTCTCTCTCCCTCTCTCTGCCCCTTCCCAGCTTATGTTCTTTCCCTCTCTCAAAATAAATAAATAAACATTAAAAAAAAAAAAAAGTATGAGTCTTTGTTGTTAAGTGACTCATTCACAGGATTAAAAATAAATGTTATGAATCATAAATCATAGTAATATATGCACTAGACTGATACTCCTTGATTATTCATAGGTACATCATAGGCATCTATAAACCGCCTGTTAAAAACCACTCTAGAAACTTCACGAAAGTTTTATGATTAGTTATAAGCAGCAGTTCTAAAATGGGACAAAAGTTAAATTTTATATAAAGCAGATGTCAAGCTATTGAGAACAAGCCTAATAACCATCAATTTATTTAGGACTGGGTTGGAGAATCTATAACCTATGGTCCAAATTTCATTCACTTTACTTAGCTAATGACTCATTTCTGAAAAGAGAATCTAATTTTTTAATAAGATTTCTTTTTGGTAAATCTAGTTTATGAATATATCTTATAAATTAAGTTCACAAATGCGGAACATTATACAGAACTGTATCTGAATTCTCGTCTCCTCGCACTAACAGTGTAGGTTTGTTAAGTGACAATCTTTGAGACTCACTTTCTTCAATTATAAAAAGATAAAAATTCTAATTAGCACTGTTGATGAAGCACACATACTAACTGTTTCTCTTGTACAAAACATTACAAAATGATAGTAAAGGAAATGTTTAAGTTATAAATACAAAGAGAGGAAGAGAATAGATATTAGCGGATAAGAGATTTCAAAAAATGTTTAGAAGGCAAAGGCAGCTGGAGGCAGGGTAACTGACCACAGGAAGCTTCTAGCCAACTGTCTCCAAGGGGGAGCTCTGATCATGAAGGAAACAATCTAGTCCATGGACAACCTGAAAAAGGTCAGGTTTTAAAGACACTAGGTACCACTTAGGACAGTGTGAGACACAGGATAAAAAGTAAAGAGTTTGGTTGAAAATATTCGGACAGAATACGTGAGCCCAGGGCTCTTCCCCTTTCCTAAGCAGTTGAAGGATCCTCCCTACCTCCCATCACCTTCACCTCCCAACCAAATACATATAGAGAACATCTCTGAAGATAGCAAGACTTTTGGGCAGACTGAATTTGAGGTATCAAAGGCCATCCATGCAGAAATGTCTGGAACACTGATGCTCAAGTCTGGAGTTAAAAAGCGATGTCAAATAGAGATGTGAGAGCCAAAAAAATAAAATAATAAGACTGAAAGATAATTACTTCGGAAGACTGACATTGAGGAAGACCTAGGACTTTGAGAAACATCTATGTGAAAAGTCATTTAGCCAGAAAATCAGAAGGAAACAGAAAGTATTCACCAGAGGCAGGAAATGAAACCAAGTATGATATTATGGAAGCAAAGATAAAAAAATAAATCTCTGTAAAGAAGACAAGACCTGGAAAATTAAGTGCCTCAATAGGTTAAATAAACTAAGAATTAAGAAAAGACTACTGACTGTGGTTAGCAAGATGTCACTGGTTTCATGGGATGACTTTTACTCATTTAATCACTTACTGAGTATTTATGACATGTGCACCAGGCACAGTACTAAGCTTCCCATGTCTGAGGAAACTAGAAAAGAGATAGGAATCAAATTGAAAGGATCAAGAATTTAACAATGATTGAAACATACTTTCATAAGAAACTTTTGGGTAGAAACAGGGAGTGAAGTGAAATGATAGACTGAAAAGAAACCAGACCCACAAAAAGAAACAAAACAAAACAAGAAGAGAAACAGAAGCCAGCGAAGATGGAGGGATGGACAGTCAAGGCAAGGTCCAAGAGAAGGCAGGAAATAAGAGACCAAACCACTAGAAAGGGGCCCAAGGAAGTTTATCCTTGGAAGGCAACAAGGGATGAAAGCTCCTCTGAAGTTGGTAGCTGGCAGCAGAGAATGAGAACATGTCTCCCACTCTTTTAAATAACAGTAGGCGTGAATGCACCAAGACCAGGTGTCTAAGGCTACAAGACCGAAGACTGTAGACCCCATAGAAAAATAAAGGTAGAATATGGACTAAGTATCTACAAGTTTTGCCAGCCATAGAAACCTAATTCATATAAAAGAAATAAATTTATCAGTGGAATGACAAATCCAAGTGTTAGAAATAGCTACCAATGTTCACAAAACACAAAACTTATATGGCATATAAGTGACAGCTAAGAATATAATGATGTCCAGACATGGTATCAAGCTTCTATAGTCTTTAGTTGTTTGAAAAATACAATTAAATTTTGTAGCTTAAACTTACAACTAAACAATCTTCAACATCTTGATTTGGCATCTCAAAATCAAATACAAAAGGAAACAGATAACATTTATTATTCATAAATCTGTTACATTTCGGACTCAACAGGAAAAATGCTGCATATTTTTCCTCATCACAGAAGGCATTATCATAAAATTCAGATTAATAAGATGGAAGCATGGTAACAAATGTCACATTACAGTGGAGTGCTGTGTTTCAGAAAACTACTTATTAGAAAGAAAACAAATACGCATGTTTTATTCCACTTGCTTCTGAAAATACTTAAATTGAGACTATTTACAACAACAAGATCATAAATATTGTTGCTGACCCATTTTTTCCCTGAAGGAATGGTGTTGACTATTGGTATTATCAAAATACATATTTTTTATGCATGGCAGAAATAGGTATCTAAACCACTGGATCTGTGTGGCTAGGTTGAAGAAATCTTACTAACAGTTTCCAAAGGACCAAAATGCTCAGGCCACTCCAGTGAGAGTGTCGTGATGCCCTTCCAATATGAGCTCAGTGGATTGCCCGTGTGTAAGTAATCCAATAAGCCTCAAATCATAAGAGAAACAATCTTGGGACTGTGGACCATATTTACTTGGGAACAGAGATCCCAAACTGAAATTATCTTGGGTATTCAAACCAAGATATTAAGAATGGATAGAAAGACTGTAATAACAGAGGCCCAGCTGCTATATTTGCCCACATATATATTTACCATATCTACAAAGGTGTGCCTTTGTCTGCAAGTAGAAAGAAAGACTATAGGGAAGACCAAGTTTGAAGAGTGAAGGGTTTTTTTTAGTGAGATTATAGCTGAAGTAGTACAGTATCAGTTACAGGCTGTGTGGGAAAACAAGTAGAGACCAAGACAAGGGAGGCACAGCAAGGAGAGCAGGAATGTTTGGTGAAGGTTAAGGAACAGGTACAATGAGGCAATGAGGGATTAGAAGATGGAATGACAGGAGTTAGCAGCCAAAGAAACCTTGAAGTTTGAGATCTCAAAAGAAAATATTTCCTGTAAAACAACCTAAGAGCAAGGCTGCATGTACACCAAGAGAAGTAAAAATCTTGAAGTAAGGCAACTCAAGACATGCAAAAACTGAAGAAGAAGAAGAAGAAAGCTATGAAGCCCATGCAGTGGTCAACCATCAGGTTGGCTAACAACTGGTTGAGGAGGTAGGAGAGGAGTAGGCAGAAATGTTACAAAACTTTAAAGCAGGATCTAATAGTCAAACTCACAAAGAAATGAAGAAAGATAAAGAAAGCAAAGTAATCTTGATTTTTTTTCTTTCAATAAAGTTAAAAAAAAATCAGATCCTGATATTTTCTTTCAAAAAAATTTAGGGGGGCCTGGGTAGCTCAGTTGGTTGAGTGTCTGGCTCTTGATTTCGGCTCAGGTTATGATCCCAGGATCCGAGGACCAAACCCCATTTTGTCTCCGCATTGAGCATGAGACCTGCTTAAGAATATCTTCCTCCCTCCCTCTCCCTTTCCCCCTCCCTCCCTCTCTCTTCCTCCCCACCTCCAGGCGTCTGGGTGGCGCAATCATGGCTCAGGTCATGACCTCATGGCTCATGGGTTTGAGCCCCACAACAGGCTCTGTGCTGACAGCTCAGAGCCTGAAGCCTACTTAATTCTGTGTCTCCCCCTCTCTTTGCCCCTCCCGTCCCCCCACTCACACTGTTCCTCTCTCTCTCAAAAATTGTATTTCAAAAAATTAAAAAAAAAAAAAAAGAATCAAGGGGCACCTGGGTGGCTCAGTCAGTTAAGCGGCCGACTTCAGCTCAGGTCATGATCTCGACTTCGGCTCAGGTCATGATCTCGCGGTCCGTGAGTTCGAGCCCCACGTCGGGCTCTGTGCTGACCGCTCAGAGCCTGGAGCCTGTTTCAGATTCTGTGTCTCCCTCTCTCTGACCCTCCCCCATTCATACTGTCTCTGTCTCAAAAATAAATAAAATGTTAAAAAAAAGAAAGTTAAAAAAAAATCTCTCCCCCACTTGAGAATTCTTTCTAAAATAAAATTTTAAAAATAATTAAAAAAATAAATTTATATTGTTGATTATGATGGGGAAGAATGAAAACAACTTTATCTCAACCATATCTAATGCCTTTCGAATTATATAATGTTTAAAAGTCCCCCTGTGAGGGAGAGGAGAAAGTGGGTGATGGGCATTGAGGAGGGCACCTGTTGGGATGAGCACTGGGTGTTGTATGGAAACCAATTTGACAATAAATTATCTATATATCTAAAAAAAAAAAAAAAAGTCCCCCTGTCAGGCGGCACCTGGGTGGCTCAGTCAATTAAGCGGCTGACTCTTGATTTCAGCTCAGGTCATGATCTCAGGGTGAGTTCGAGCTCTGCATCAGGCTCTGTGCTGACAGCGCAGAGCCTGCTTGAGATCCTCTCTTTGCTCTCTGCTTCTCCCCCACTCCCATTCTCATTCTCTCTCTCTCTCCCTCTCTCAAATAAGCAAACAACAACAAAAAGTCCCCCTATCAATAATGAAGAATTCACTGGACTTTGTGGTCCTCCCACTGACCAAGCTAACTTACTCTGGAATGCATGGGAAGCACAAGCATTCTCCTGTATAGACTGTCACAAATCATGTAAGAAGAAAGTAACTGAGAACAGACTCCATGACTGTGGTACAGCTACGAAAACTTGGTCACCTATCTGGCATCGTATCACCCGACAAAACAAATGTACAATTTCTAGTAAACCACTTATGAGTAAAAAAAAAAAAAGTTACAAGGTTTAGTGATTCTCAAGGATTTTTAACCACACTTATCGGTAACTATCTAGGGAGGTGTGTAGCTTACACACTTTTCATGCTAGTCCTGTAGAAGCAAAAAAAAAAAAAAAAGGCCAGTTCATATGTGAGCTGATCAAAAATATCCATCACATACTACGAACATGCAAAAACATGTTGTTAACTACTGCCTGCCTAAAGCACTATTAGATGTCAGCGGCATTTGGGAAAACACTACATAAATCAAAGAACGTCCTAGGGAAAAGAAACTATGGAGATCAGGTGATCCAATTCACAGATTTATACTTTTTTTTTTTCAACGTTTATTTATTTTTGGGACAGAGAGAGACAGAGCATGAACGTGGGAGGGGCAGAGAGAGAGGGAGACACAGAATCGGAAACAGGCTCCAGGCTCTGAGCCATCAGCCCAGAGCCCGACGCGGGGCTCGAACTCCCGGACCGCGAGATCGTGACCTGGCTGAAGTCGGATACTTAACCGACTGCGCCACCCAGGCGCCCCCCAATTCACAGATTTAAAACTAAAACTAAGGCTCACAGATGTTAAGTGCCTCAGCTGAAGGCCTCACAGGTTAGTGGCAGAGCTGGGATGAGCACACCATTCTCCGACTCTCTCAGTGCCCACTCCCCCCACCCTGCCCCACATACTATGTCCAACAGAGGTGGGCTGGATTTACACATCAATAATACAGTGCTCTTTTTGAAATGTCAAATGAGACACAGAATCTAAAAGGAGCAGAAACTAAGAAAAATATTTGCTTAATATAATATTAATTTGAAACCATACCTTTACTGCTTCTGATGAAAGCGCATTTTCCTTTTTCTGACTTGTGCTCATGGGCTCATTTTCAACACTGAAAAATAAAAACCACAGCTTCTTTGAAATTAAAAGAGAATTACCAAAATAGTTTCTTTGTTTAAAGTAAAAACTGAAAGGTCATTCACGTGCAATGCTCAAAGGATTCACACACAATATGTAAAAGAATATGTTCATTTGACTCTCTACACTTGAAAACACATTCAAATATACTCATCTGGGCCTCAGAAATTCTTGTGAATCTATCACACGCTACATTCTTATGTTGATAATCATCATTACAAAGAACAGTGTACAACTATCTTGGAAATGATTAACACTCTACAATTTTATTTATATTAGGGTTTTCCACAGCCTGATATATATTTTTTAATGCCTATACTGAATGCTACATGGAATACAATATATTTCTATTCAGCAAGTCTTTATAAACATATAGGATCATCTAGTGAACTTTGGGAATACTCAAAAATAGATGCAGGCTTATCTAGCCCCAAATGTGTTCCAGATGGCACCTTAAGAACCTGATTTTCCAGACAGTCACCTCCCAATTGTCTGGTCTAGAATACCTTCACAGATGCCTTATGTCATAATGAACTATGCTTCCTATTAGGCACATATACATTTCAGATATAAACTTTTATATTTGTTCTATACACGATCTTATTTTCATACTTTCATAATGCTAGACAAATCGAACAGCTCCCCACTAAAGATCATCATGACTGTCTGCCATGCGCCAGGGATTATGCTTGGCCTTGAGGATGTAAGAACAAGTAGGTCAAGGTCTTTATAAAACTCAGTCTTGTAGGGGAGACTGATATACAAACAAACTAAAACTACAGTTTGGTAGAAGTTACAACTGCTCAAAGAACAAAATACTATGGAGCACAGAAGAAGCAAAGAACAGCAATTCTGCCTGCTAAGTGCTCTCAGAGAAGGCACAAAGGAGGGGTAATAAAGAATATGGCATTTTCAGGAAACCATGTTTTGTTTGTTTGTTTGTTTTTAATATAAGACTGGAGCACAACAACTTGTGTCAGGCAGAGGTAACCCTGCTAGAGAGGAGAATGATACCAGAAGTAGTGGCTGCCAGACCATGCAGAACCTGTCTGACACGTTTCAGAACTTGATCTTTGTCCTACTAGCACTGGGAAGCCTTTAGCCAGGGGACAAGCATAAAGCAGGAGGGATGATGGAGAATGGGGAAAACACAGGGCATCATAGTGACTGGTGGTAGAGGGGATGAAAAGGAGGTGGTCTCAGTAACTCAGATTAGACACAACAGAAAGAGAAGACATGATTTAGGCTAGTTAGATTTTCTATCCATAATGTCCAGTGCAATAATGTAGACAGGGAACAAATGGTAACAATAAAAAGACAGAAAGGTAGAAAGATCATGAAGGTGTGGAAAATACAATGGATCTAAATTTCATTGAGTCTCAGACTCTACGCAGAATACTCAAACCAATAAGAAATAGTCATACTCATAAGCCTTTGAAGTATCAGCAGGAAAAGCAACTGTATAAAGGAGATAAATATGTGCTTAACACATGAAAATTCCATATGAAAAACCAAGGACAGAAAGAAAAATACTGTACAATTCAGAATTGTAATCAAAAACATTTAATATACACACAAACACACACAAAAGGTCTTAAACATTGCTGCTTTAAAAGTGATTGGTTTCTTATCTCCATTTTCTATTTATTTTCTATTTTAGCTTTATTTTTTGTCACAAGGTTGTTAACAATTCTTTTTTTTTTTTTCTGAGAGAGAGAGAAAGAGAAAGCGAGTAAGAGAGAGAGAGAGGGAGAGAGAGAGAATTCCAAGCAGGCTCCATGCTGTCAGTGCAGAGCCCAACGTAGGGCTCAATCTCATAAATGTGAGATCATGACCTGAGCTGAAATCAAGAGTCAAATGTTTAACTGACTGAGCCACCTAGGCGCCCCAACAATTCTCTTTTTAAATTAAATGTCAATACTGGTTTATTTTAGCTCAATGCAAAAAGAGAGAGTAGCAAAATACATGTAAAAAGAGCACATTATAAGGATTTGTCATATAATCAAGAATAATACTCACCTTAATGGTTTTATAAATGTATTCTCTAACTACAGTCTATTTTGAACGATTCACCTAAAAAGTAAACATACAAGTACCTTAGTCTCCTAGTTCTTCCCTTTAAGACTCCTGAAATTCTCGAGTGTTGGGGCGTCTGGGTGGCTGAGTTGGTTAAGCGTCTGACTTGGCCACAGGTCATGATCTCACAGTTTTTGAGTTGGAGCCCTGCGTCAGGCTCTGTGCTGACAGCTTAGAGCCTGGAGCCTGCTTCGGATTCTGTGTCTCCTTCTCTCTCTGCCCCTCCCCCACGCATGCTCTGTCTCTCTCAAAAATGAATAAATGTTAAAAAAAAATGAAACTCTAGAGTGTTTACAGCACTCTGTAAACTTACTGCCTATGAAAATGGCAAAAGTTTCTTTTCCAATACAAAAGGTCTGTAGAAAATGTAGCTCCAGGTTCATGAGAGCAATACAGAAATCAGTATTTTCAAGTAGTTATAATTACATACATTCTACACGTACACACACACACACACACACACAATGCCATAAAAATATAGTTGTAGGTCAGCATATAAGTATTTTGTATTGAGTAAACAACTGAAGAATTAAAAGCTGGGAAAAAAAAAAGAAATACCTTCACAAACTTTCTAAACCTTATATGGTATGTTTAAGACTCATGAATCTTACTACTAAACTAAAATTTAAAACTGTGTTGAGTTCTAAAGTAAATAACGTATTTTAGAATTCTGGTTTAGCTATAAAAATCACTGTTTCAGTTAAAGCTTTACCCTCTTTTCTAGTTTACTGACCAAGAGTCCTTCTTAATTGATCTCAGGCCTCTTCAGGACTGCTATGTTTCAATTCCTGTCAAAATGACTGTTAACCTGATCATCACACTTTCCAGTTTAAAAATTCCTTCAGCAAATCTCTAGGAGGTGATGAATAAAATGAAGAGTCCTTAGGATACAGAAAGTTACTCACGTGGCCCCAGATACGCCCATCACGTAGAACCACTTTACATTCTCAGAATATGCTGGCAAACCACTCTCTTCTCCTGTATGCAACATCCTCGACACTTAGCCCTGCTCTTAATCCTTTACAATTTAGTCCGAGCTTAATCTTTATTTTTTTTTGGGGGGTTCTCATCGAACCCAGTGATACCATACATACATTTATACTATATACTATAATGTTCAGCTATCTAATTAGAATTTTAACTCATTAAATTCAGAATTGTATCATTCATGTCTATGTCCCAGAGCCTAGCATTGTATCTGCCATTCAAATATTATTTGTTAAAAAAAAAAAAAGATACCAAACAGGTTATTTGTGCCTGCTTAATCAAAAAAATGGGAACAATGTAATCATATTTTTTTCTTAATGAAGTAGTATGTAAGTCTCTTGAAAGAATATACACTTTTTGTTGAAAGGTATAAAGAAGAGAGTGGGGTTGGTAGGAGAAAATACTCAACAGAAATAACATTATTCTGAGATGATTTAAAGGCAAAACACACACAAAAATAAAACAGAGTAGATGAAAATACTGAAAACATTGACTTACCAGTCGGCTTAGTTAAAAAAAATGAACAGAAAAGACTCAAAAGGCTTGGAATAGTATTCTCAGACTCTTAAATATATGAAGAAAAGAGAAACATGTTCAAATTCAGATGATCTAAAACCTTATGAAAGACGACAATCCGTTTCTATTGTTCTCTCACAATTTAACCCCCTTTGGGACCCAGGAATATTTCAATAGCAGTATTTTTAGAAAGCACACATTTTGCTCATGGCAGGGGGTGAGGGGCAGGAATCATAATCACACGTAGGCACAAATAAGACCCTGCATTTCCAAATAGGCTCATCTTACTTATTAGCTACGGGAATTCTGGAAATTAATCTTTCAAAACAGCCCAGGTAAAAATCAAGGTCTAAGTAACACAGAAGCTTCTCATTTTTGAAGCTACCTAATTTACACCATACTTGAAAACCAGGAATCCCACACGCAGTCATTTACCATCTACTTTCCAGACACAAATTAAAACAAAACTCTGGGCCAAGAAAAAAACAAAGCATATTCTAGAGTTCAAATAATTTACACAGAGGAAAGTCTCTATCCTGGCACTTAATATGTATCTTATACTTCTATTTTTTATTAAATCATAACAAGATTCCCTAACCCATAGCAAATAAGCAGAAGACGACTGGGCACATCAACTCACTCAGTCAGCAGATAAGTACTGGCTCCTTCCTTTCAAATCCCTTTTAAGTGCCAGGCACTGTTGTTGGTGCTAGGGGTTGAGCAGTGAACACACCAGACGAAATCTTTGCCCTCACTCCTTCAGAATCTCTACCTAGATGCACCACCATCACCTGGGCAATCGTATTTATAAAGCAAATTTATGGGCCTACCTGTCAATGATTCCAGTTAGGAGTGGGGCCCAGGAGTCCACATTTTCAATAACCAACTCCCCCTACCCAGGACTGTTCTGAAGCAGGTGGCCCTCTGACCACACTCTTGATAAACAATGGTTTGAGAGCCTCTATTCTTCAGCAGAAGCCAACAAATGAGAGTTGTACAGGGAGGAGAATGATCCAGTCTGAGGGAGCTCCACTTAATATTATTTAAATGTGTTCAGTGTTGATAGTTAAAGGGTAGGTATCAATTACTCAGAAAACTCAAGTCATGTACAACACTACCCATTTTCCAACAGCCATGCCCTGCAGAGCTCCTGGCCCCAACCAAGAGCTGTTGCCCGAATGGGTACACTGACCATCGCAAGTGCAAAGCGGGACCAACAAGAAAATATACCCTTCGTGGGGCAGCTGGGTGGCTCAGTCAGTTAAACGTCCACTCTTGATCTCGGCTCAGGTCATGATCTCACAGTTTGTGAGTTCGAGCCCTACACTGGGCTCTGCAGGGATGTCTCAGAGCCTGCTTGGGAGTCTGTCTCTCCTCCTCTCTGCCTCTCCCCCACCTCTGCATGCATGCTCTCTCTCAAAATAAATAAACTTTAAAAAAAAAATAAGAAAAGAAAATATACCCTTCTTTTAGGTGTATACCACAGACTGAAGAATAAGGGATGCTCCTGGGCCTCTTCCAGGCTCAGTTCCTCATGTGGTAGGAATGCAACTTCCTAGATGGTCAAGGGATAGACATGCGGGGACAGCACACAGACTCGGAGGACTGGGTGGAGGCACAGTGAGGGAGAGTAAGGCTCTTCACGCCTCCCCCTCCTAGAGCACAGCTGCTGTGTATTGCCTCTTACTCTGCCTTTTCTCTCACAGATCATTCCTGTGGCTGTATCAGAAAAACCTGGAAATGTCAAAGAACTGAATACAACTTCCATAACAGTCTTTTGGAGGCTTGTCCACTTTTCTACGGATGCAGAAGTCTATGATTTCTTGCCATTTTCAGAAAGGAGGTAACGTTTCTCGCTGAAGACATCACTGGCGGTAATTCTGAGCATATCCCTAAACACAAAGCCACTTAATAAAACGTAAAACATAGTCCCCAATTTGGGAATGCCCTATACATCTAAACAGCCTCTCCCCAGCCCCGCCCCCGCCTGGATCCACTGTCCACAGGGACTTCCCACCATCCCTAGGGAAATGAAGGATTTTTTTTTTTTTTTTCCTCCCTTCTCTTTCTCTCCATCTCACTCAGCCTGATGCCACCTGAAATTATCTTCTGATTTTCACTTCCGCTGTATGGTGTAATGGTCTGCAGTAGAGGAACCAGCAAGGTTAAGGACACAGAAAGACAGTCAAGGCAAATCTATTGTTTTCTCCTCCTCCACTAACATAAAACTCTCCTGATCCACTAAACAGCATCCCCCTCTCCACCACAGCTCCATCAGGCCTCCCTGTCTGGCATGTTATTTATTATTCCTCACCTCAGAGCCCACTTGACATAAGTACTGTGATGAAACTCCAGAAGTGGCCAGAATCTGGCCTTCCTTTGAAATGTGATCAAATCATACTCAGTCCTCCGGGCATGACTTTACCTTGGAGAATTATATGAAAAAATAGTACAGAACAAGAAAGGGTCTTTTACCTATCCATACCCTTTTCCTATGGTCATTGGTAGCAAAATGCTTTGCAAAAACTCAAAATGGACAGATGTCTGTTTCAGGGACAGCACTTTAGGGACAAAAGGCACTTCAGTCAAAATGTACCTTCCTGGACTGGATTTTTCAAAGACATAAAATGAAAGAGTCAGACCAGCTCTCTGCCAGATCTAAAATCCCATATGAATCTCCACTGGCAGCGAGAATGGAAAAAAAAACAGGTAGGCTAACCTTGAAGTTTCTGTGGTGAAGGAAGAGACAGACTCTAACTAAGAAACCAACTCGGTGACAAAA
This sequence comes from Lynx rufus, assembly GCF_022079265.1. NCBI lineage: Eukaryota > Metazoa > Chordata > Mammalia > Carnivora > Felidae > Lynx > Lynx rufus. Next base: position 113,140,398 of record NW_025814867.1, read on the forward strand.
TTAATACCAGGACATTGTAACAAAGAGGCAGAAACTTCTACAGTCCTTATTTCAAATCTACTGAAACCACCTAGGGACCTGTCCTGTGTTCCCTTGGGCTCCACCCTCTCAGCCCTCACTTGGGGTCCTTAAATACAGTATAGGCTTTTATTCCCACAAACTCTCAGAGGGTCTGCTGCTGCCCTGGGAGCATCTACACTCCTTGGAAGTTTTTTCTTACAGACACAGCTTCACACCAGAAGCGTGGAGTTCTCTTTTTTCAATATTATGGATTAAACCAACTTGTGTGCCCTGGCCTGGAGCCGCATCCAACATTTCCAACCCAGCTTCTATGGGGATAAAGACAGAGCTCCACATGGACAATTTACAAACAACCATCTGGAAAACCATCCATTCAGAATCAGTGTCTGCCAGCAGTAGAGTAGTACTTGTATTTTTTTTAATGACCATTAACAGAATATAAAACAGGTGGTTATGGCACTATTTCTGGGCTTCAAATTAAAAGGTAACTAAAAGCTGCCATTTTAAGGCAGTCGAACAGCATGTATTTTAGTTCAAACATCTGGCATTTGAATTTCAGAACTCTTTGGAGAAAAACCGGGAAAGGGAGGAAAGGTAAGACATGATTATGAAGTTCTGTCGCTTTACCATCTTAGACTCTTGTGACAGTCTTTTCCCTATCATGTCAGCCTTCTCCTATTTATGTAACTACCTGGAAGCTGCTTTACGTCCGGTCTCCCTGCTCATGCCCCCCGAAACAAGACCCTTTAGTTTAATCACAGGCTACAGAGAACGTTGGTGTGTTTGATGTGTACCTGAGCTGTCTATATGTGACTGTATTAGTAACTGTTCCACTATCCCAAAGTCCTTGACCTCATATCTTTCAGATTCTGAACATTTGTAATCTACCTCACATGAATCAACACCCTCCATCTTTTGCTGTGACATGAACTCAAAACAGGGTTCTAGCTGCCCTCTAAAACAGGCATCCGTTCATGTAGTATTCATCAAACTGTCCTAAGGAAGGGGCACTGGAGGTTCAAGGCCAGGCAAGACTGTGCCTTCCCAGAGCCTGACCTCATCTCCAACTCAAATTCTTTCTCACTGCAAATTTTTCCAGACATCAATAAACCAACAACCTTTGTGAGAATATATAAACACATGCACACATATAAACCTATGTCCAAATGATACTTTCTAAAAGTAAACATCATCTCAACTCCCTACCTTGGCCTATCTCCTCTGGCCCTGACTCCTTTCCCCATGTCATTGACGGCTGCTCTCTCTTCCGTTCTGTTGTCTCTGCTCACTCTAGCATCTGTGCCAACATGATACTACCCCCAGGCCCCTGGAACTGGCTGTTCCCTCTGCTTGGAAAGTTCTTTCCTTAGATTTGTTCCCCACTCCCAAGTAGCATCGAGGTCCTTTGCTTAAGTGTTACCCAAGAGAGAGGACTTTCATGACCATCCTATCTACACCTCACTCCAGACCCACTACCTCCATCATGTCCCATACCCTCACCCTGACCATTATACATTACAGAATTTGTTAATTTTCTGTCTTCTCCCATTACAGTGCAAACCCCACATAGGCAGAGAGGTAGATTTAGATATTCAAACTGAATTCTGAAAAGTGATGATAACACTCAGATTTTTGAAAGGACTAAATTTAAAATTATTTTTGTAATTTATATAAATATATATACTATTGTAGAAAATGTTAAAGCATTATGGTTGAGTGGGAAAAAAATAAATTTCAAAATCCTGAAGAGAACTTCCACTTTTTGTAATAATATGTATATATGTGTAAATGCACATTGAAAATGATCTGAAAGGATAGTATGTGTATGTTTGTCGGTAGGGTTATGAGTTGTTTCTTCTTTTTGATTTTCTTATAATTCATCATACCTGTTTTAAAAAAGTATATATTACTATTAAAAAGACAAAAAAAATGCAAAGTATTATAGTGATTGTGAAAAGCAAACAAATGGAAGTTAGTGAAAATGAATTCATAATAGACAAATAGCAAAATGCTAATACTACAAATATTACATAATGATAACTTATTTGTACCATAATATATAGGAGATCCTTATTTGCCTTCCTAAAACAATGAAATAATCAAAATTATTACAAGACACATTTCCAGCTTTGACTAATAGAGCGCAAAGCCACCCCTCCAGTGAGGGTACACTCCTTGGTGATCTGACAAGACAAGGAAGTCTGAGAATCTGTATCTCACCTAACCTGTCTCCACTTAATAGAATGGAAAATTGAGAGTATTTCATTTCTTGTCATAAGCAGCATGGTAATTATATAAAAAAAATATGATCTGCCACTAAGGTTGTATCTACGGTATATATAAATCTTAATATAAAAAATAAAGCACAAACTTCTAAAATATATCTTTAGAAATTATATGAAACTACTATTTGTGAGGGTACTCAAATGCCATTTTCACAATTTCTGGTACTGCCATTTGTGCTACTTGTCATAAGGAAGATATAAAAGCTAGTGTGTTGTATTATGAAACCAAAATTGTATTTCATAAAAATCTAAATATTGGCTTTTGATTTTATTCCAAAATCAACAATTATATTGGCTGAATGAGTAAAGGAAGTAGGAAGAGGTATAAAATAGCTAAGTCCTCATCTACCATAACCAGAAGTCAATATAAGTTATCTAAAGTTTAGAACTCAAGAAAGAACTGTAAGGCATTGTTCAGACACATGTCCAAAAATACCAAAAGAGCTTAAACAAGATTAGAAGTTTCCTCTAAAAAGTGTGTCAAGAAAGGGCCCACACTTGTTAAATGCTCCTATAGCCCTGAGTGGCACCTTGGTGCTCATCTTTTTTTTTTTTTTCTTTTCTTTAAAGGAACATATTTTTTTAATGTTACTTTTGAGAGACAGAGAGAGAGAGACAGACAGACAGACAGACAGACAGGATGAGCAGGGGAGGGGCAGAAAGACAGGGGGACAGAGGATCCAAAGTGGCCTCTGCTCTGACAGCAGAGAGCCCAATGTGGGGCTAGAACTCACTAACCGCGAGATCATGACCTGAAGTCCAATGCTTAACCCACTGAACCACCCAGCAGCAACACCCCCTCCATACTCTGCCCTGGGTACTTAATTTAAGGGAAGAAAGATTTGTGCTATGTCTACCTTCCCCACAAAACTGCATGTGTACTCTGAACCAAAGACCATGTTGTAGCATGTTCAGTTCTGGATTCCCAGAACCTAGCACAGTGCCTGGTATGAGGGGTAAATGAATTCTTGGTAAACACTGGTGAAAACACATTTTCATACATGACCTTTCCAGTAAAACAAAAAGTCGTCCTAATATACAGGCATCCTCATTTTGTACACTTATTATTCTGTACACTTATTATTATGCTAACTCTGGAGATTTAAACCTCATATGCTAAACCTTAGAGATGAGGGCCTGCCTCAATTTTTAACAAAAGACTGAAAGTGTGAATGAAATGCTAGGGTCATACTGTTACTCTAAGTATATGACAGGTGATCTCACGAAAATGAGTTGGTATTTTTGAGGCTGTTAATTCCACCCAGTTTCACATTATTGATTCATAATATACAAACCTCATTCATAAAAAGTGTCAAGATATCAAAGCTCTCTGTATTATAAATATTACTTCTATATATTTATAGCCTTAATTATAACTTCTCTCATTTGAATAAGTTAATGTAGTTCATGCATTTTTTGGAAAATCTCTGCCAAGTCAGGATCCTAAATTTTCTTGATTTTTTTTTCCCCTCTTTTATACCCAGATAGCCACCAGGTCTTAAACTAACCTTACTTCCCCTAAAATCGGTAATTCGCATAACTTTTTTATGTATAAAAAAGATATAAAATGAAGATTCCTTCCTGTTCCTCATTCCCTGAGTCACTTTTCCATCTCTCCTAGTTAACCCCAGTAACAGACTTATTTCACACTCCCCCATTTTTGATACAGGAATGGGAGCATACCACACACAGTGATTTCCAGCTTTTTTTTTTCCTTAAAATCTTGGAGATATTCCTTTATCAGTACATAAAATGCTTTGTCATTCTTTTTGGCAGCTGTGTAATATTCTATTACATTGTTGTACCCCATGTAACAATTTTATTTTTTTCCTTTTGCTACGAAAGCAACACTGCAATGGCTAACTTTGTAAAGACAACATTGGGTCTGTTTGCAAACTGTACATGTCTAAGGGAATTCCTACAGGGAAGTGCTGGGTCACAGTATGTGAATCCAGAATACTGAGAGAACCTTCCAGTTTATCCTCCCACCAGTCACTACTTCCAGTTTCCCCACATCCAACTCGTTTGCTTATCAATTAGGGAGAATACGGTATCTTGCTGCTACACGTTCAGTTTCTATGTCTTTTGAAGAAGATGGACCCTTTTCAAGTGTTTAAATATATATTTATAATTTGTATAAATATATACATTTGTTTTCCTTTTCTCAACTGTCAGGACCATAAACTCTTTATTGTACAGAGCACTAACCCAAGCCATCTGGGCAGACGTCCAGCTGCATGCCATTGTCTTTTATTTCCATTCAAAACCATTTTCTAAGGCCAGCTTTCTTTTATAGGTCTTCCTAAGTTAAGCAGAGGAAGCAATCACATAATGCAGCAGGCTCTGAATTCAGGAAGAGAATCTGACTCTGACTCCACCACAGATGCTGTGAGACTTCTGATTAACTGCTGGACCTCTCCAAACCTTAAATTATAGATCTGTAAGACAGAATAAAAATACCTCCTCTCTCAAAGGTTGCTAAGGATTAAATGAATGTATGTATTTAAAGCCCCAAGCACAGGCCTTGGGTCTGATTATGGCCTTAATAAAGGGTGGTTTAGTTTTGTCATCACTAATCTGTCGAGCAAAAAACCCACTTGACTAAACAGTTGTTTCACTGCTTTGGGATACCTGAAATTAAATACCCCCAGGGATGACACATTGAGGGATAGTCCTGATGGAGTTGTACCACTGGCCATTCACAACTGCCACCTAAATATTATGAATGAGTTATTTCTGGGGTGCCTGGATGGCTCAGTTGGTCAAGCATCCGACTCTAGATTTCGGCTCAGGTCATGCTTTCACAGTACATGAGATCGAGTCCTGCATTGGGCTCCTCACTGACAGTGCAGAGCCTGCTTGGGATTCTCTCTCTCCAACTTTCTCTGCCCCTCCTCTGTTCTCTCTTGTGCACCCTCTCTCTCTCAAATAAACTTAAAAAAAAAAAAACTTTATAAAAAAAAAAGAATGAGTTATTTCTGGCAGCAAAACTTCAACTTGTTTCTCTATCGACACTAAGTAAGGATCTCCAGTCACATGAAATGTTAATGCCCGAAAGGATGTACTTTTCTGCCTCCATTTGGAACTTAACCAAACCTGTGAAGTCTAGGAAGAGCAAGAGCAACAGGGGAAAAGCATTGATCCTGCTGGTACAGTTACTGTCACATCTCCCCAGTATTGTTTGGCAAAGGATGCTGAACAAACCATGCTCAGAAAAGTTAATTAATGTGGGAAGAGATCTTGAAAGCCCAGGGAAAGCTCTCATACAATATATGACAGTCATGAAACAGCAAGTGTATTCTGAACCAAACAGGTCACATGCACATATGTCAAAAACATTTTTAGCTTATAATGAGCTCATCTTGAGACCAGAGATGTCCGTGTTTATCTCCTCTGTTAATTTATGCACTCTTTGAGGGTAGTTTTGGTCATTCATCTTTATCCCCACTGCTTAATAGCATTATCTCACACACAGCAGCCCTTCAAATTTATGGAATGAACAGACTCCAAATAAATGATGTTTTAAACTTTTATTTCATGCTGATCTTCTCTTTTCAGGAGAAAGCCCAGATTATTTTCCTGAATTTAAATTTACACCAACCTAAGTTTTCTTGCTACCATAACTGTATTAGCATTTCTGGCATATCTAGGCTGCAGTGTATTTCATTAGTACCCTAGTTGGGAAAGGAAATATTTTATTTTGAAGGGGATATTATTTTCCTCTTTGCAAAATTTGTTTTTATCTCTTTATATATTGTCCTCTGAGATGAAAATGCTATCAGTTTTCAATACAGTTAGAAGTTCTGATGACGTAAATTTATTGCTGGACAATGTGAAGTACTTGCAACTCTTAACACTGAGAGTGTACAACTAAGTTAGCTTATAAGGAATGCCCTCACCAAGAAACAGAATCCTCAAATTAGGCATCTGGCAGACACCCTATTAAACCCCAAAGAGAGAAATTTCACTTGAAAGATGATACAGTTTCAACACCCTAACAGTCTGTATTTCTACTCTGTCAAAAGTACCTTCTACGCTTTCACTCAACTTGGGAGTTCAACATTCTTAGAAAATACCGCTGAGGACTTCTGGAATTTTCCTGTCATCTTTACTACAATGGGTATGAACTACTGATGTGGTCCTTCAAGACCACACAGGTATCTCCTTATTCAACTAAACGAGTTACCAATTATTTTCTATAGTGCTTGCAAATCAGTGAAAATATAATCACCATGAAAATTCAGAGAACAAAGTTCCCTTTTCTCACATACTTGATGCTGTGGTCAACACTGGTTCCTTAACAGCCAAAAGCTCTCATGCATCAGGGGCACTACTGACATGTTTGTTTTTTATGAGAATATCTCCTATACAAGTCATTAGCATCCTTGCTCCACCCATTTAACACCCTCAGCCATGGTGACGAGCAAAAATTCTCTAAACTTTAAATAGAGACCCAGGGGCGCCTGGGTGGCGCAGTCGGTTAAGCGTCCGACTTCAGCCAGGTCACGATCTCGCGGTCCGTGAATTCGAGCCCCGCGTCGGGCTCTGGGCTGATGGCTCGGAGCCTGGAGCCTGTTTCCGATTCTGTGTCTCCCTCTCTCTCTCTGCCCCTCCCCCATTCATGCTCTGTCTCTCTCTGTCCCAAAAATAAATAAACGTTGAAAAAAAAAAAATTAAAGTAAATAGAGACCCAAACACTGTATAGAAATCTTTCAAGATGCCCCATGTGTCTAAATGCGCACTTCAGAGCTGCGGGAACACTGTACTAGCTCTAGCTGAAAACCACTAGTAAGTGCTTCAATGTTCCATCAAGAAATAGTGATTCACTCCTCACCTAAGCTGGGTAAACGGGACACCAAGATGACTAAGACACAGCCCCTGTCCTTGGTTCTAGTGATTCTCTTACTTTCTATCAGTAACGATATACTGGAACACTGAAAGGAACAGCCAAAAAGAATCTATCTGAAATGGGCCACACTAACACTCATTCTGGAACAAAGTATGAAAAATTCCCATTGACTTACATATGCAAATATGTTTTGAATGAGCATAGTTTAGAAGAGTGGGCAAAATGGTGTGGGGGAAAAAAACAACAACAGCTTTTAGAGTCGGAGAAACCTAAGTTCAAATCTCAACCTTGAAACTTATTTCTTCCATGATTTGGGCTAAATCATTCTTCACTGGGAGTGGTATCACTCTACCTCCTCCCATGCACCTGGGTGGAGGTGTTTGGATTATCCCAATGACTGGAGAATGCTACTGGCAATTAGTGGGCGGGGTCACGGATGCTAAATGTCCTGCAAAGGACAGCAGAGTCCAGTTCACCAAAGAATCCTTCCACCCAAGATGCCACCAGTGTTCACCACTAAGAACTCTCTACCCTCAGTTTTCTCAGCTGTCAGAATAGTGATCAGTATACTAACCTTCAAAGTTGAGGGTGAGGTTTAAATGAGATGCTGCAAGTAAAAGTACCCAACCCAGCAATATGTGTACAGTCTGCCTTGATAAATGCTGTTCTCACCTTACTGCCCCCCCTCCAGAGTTAAAATGTCACAGAGCGTTGCTTTTAAATAGGTCCATCATGTGTGATACAGCAAAGAAAGGGAGCAATCATTTCCCCCCAAATGGAGAATATTAATAGGCAGGTATCCTCCAAATTTGACATTCTCACAGTATCTGTTTAACAGGCTTTCACATAAGTAGTCTAACCTTTAAATCAAGAGCCAAAATCTGACCTAGCTCCAATCCTTACTGCCTCTTTCATTCTGTCCCACTAATGTATATTAAATTATATAGTCCCCAACAGATCATAACCTCCTATAGGCTCCTGCTCAACCTAGAATACCTGTTCCCTATTTCTATCTTACTGGCTAAGTTCTCTTATTAAAACACTACTAATGTCTCCAAGAACCAGGTAACAATCCCTCAACCATTAAGCCCTCCCTGCTATCCCCTATCACTTTTTAATTATTTTCATTGTTTATTCATTTTTTGAGAGACAGAGTGCAAGTGGGAGAGGGGCAGAGAGAGGGGGAGACACAGAATCTGAAGCAAGCTACAGGCTCTGAGCTGTCAGCACAGAGCCCAAAGTGGGGCTTGAACTCATGAACTGTGAGATCATAACCTGAGCCTAAGTCGGCCACTTACCCGACGGAGCCACCCAGGCATTCCCCCCCCCCATCACTTCTAAGGAGTTCTTTCCTTATGTGCTCATAAATTGGTTTAAATATTATAGCAGTGGTTTGAAATAACTGGGATACACAAAGCTCAGTTTTCAAGTTTCCTATGAAAACTTCAGTTACATTTTCCTATCTATATAATCTAAAATAGCTCAGAGTTTTCAAGTTTCCTATGAAAACTTCAGTTACATTTTCCTATCTATATAATCTAAAATAAATATAAGCACCTCCTGGATCTGGTCACCCAAGAAGAGTACTAACAAGCAATTCAAGTGTCCACACCTGAATTTGCATATATAACAGCGTTGATGTTTCCGTACCTTCTTTAATTGCCTAAGGTTAATGAGAACAAAACAGCAGCAAACTCCCCAAAAATAAATAAACGTTGAAAAAAAAAATTAAAAAAAAAAAAAGGGGGGCGCCTGGGTGGCGCAGTCGGTTAAGCGTCCGACTTCAGCCAGGTCACGATCTCGCGGTCCGGGAGTTCGAGCCCCGCGTCGGGCTCTGGGCTGATGGCTCAGAGCCTGGAGCCTGTTTCCGATTCTGTGTCTCCCTCTCTCTCTGCCCCTCGCCCATTCATGCTCTGTCTCTCTCTGTCCCAAAAATAAATAAATGTTGAAAAAAAAAATTTAAAACAGCAGCAAACTCAATAAATAAATGATGTGTTCACACCAAATGAAACCCAAATAATTTAGAGCACACCATAAAAGCAAAGGCTTTCCTATGGTTCAAAAAAGGAAATATTAGAAAACCTGAATCACGGCATAATCACAGCAACCCCCAAGGACCCTGTGTTTGTCCCAGGTGGTACCATCTGCATTTTGTGAGGAGCCAAAAAAGTGTTTTCAGGATAATGCTTAAAAATTGAGTCTTATTGGTCTTATGTTTAATTTTCATTCTGTTCTTAAGGAATTTATGTCCCATTTTATATTTGTACATGCCTACATTATGTAAATAAAATTCATATAAACATCACTGGTAGTGAAGAAAAGGAAACTATACAAGTTTCAAGTTTGACAGAATGCATTTCGAGTACACTGAAAAATCAGAACGTAGATATTAACCCTTAATGTATGTTAAGGGGACTCAGAGTTGCAGGCACAGAGTTGGACTTAATACTTGTTCACTGAACGAAACGTAGTTATGGACTTGGGGCAAGTTTCCTTAGCTCTGTTTTCTATAATAAAATGAGGACGCTAATCGCAAAGGTGTGTCCAACCTCAAGTGTAATATTTTTTAAGTACTTTTACAAATTGTTAAATGCTAAATACATGATAGGTGCTAATATTATTGTTTACAAGCGGTCTTTTCAGCTTCTTACAGTTCCTTGAGAGAAGAGCCTTTTGCCAGGCATCTTTACATCCTTACCACGCCAAGCACTTACATGTCTGCTGTTGGGATTCCTCGCCACCCAAAATCACCCGTATAAAAGGTAAACTGGGCTCCCATTAAAACTACAATTTTTTTGCTGCCTTTAAGAAAAGAGCCAAAATGCCCCTTCATTTTGAAATAAGAGCACAGTGACAAACTGCAAATCTGTTTCCAAACTTGTAAACACCAGGGTGTTGTGTTACTAGGACACTGGGTACTACTAAGAGTTTCCATTTGTTTCATTAAACTTTCAATAAAGGCTTTGTATGTGTTTATATTCTTGAAAAGAAAGATTTAAGCTCATTTAAAACATAAAACACCCACAGAAAGGATTATCTGCTATCCCCTTAACACTGGGAAAGTTCTACAAAGATGAAGACAAAATTAGTGTTCACATAAGCACTATTAAAATTCTCAGTGTCAAAAGGCCAGTGTGTGCCTATCTGGAGATAATGAGAATGGAGAAGCGCTAAGCAGACAAGAGGCCAGCTGCTAGAGTGGTTAGCTCCAGAGAGAGGAAATTAGATCTGAGAAGTGCCTAAAAAGCCAAAACAGGGCAGGAAGGCAGGCAAAGTTTCAGCACAATTCTGTTCTGAACCTGAAGTTGGCCAGCCTATTCCCTTCTAACACTGACTCAAGTTTCCAACTTTTGCTAAGACTACCTGGGATTTCTTTTAAACACTGCTTCCGTATTATCCAATATTATTAGTGTCGTTGCAGTGATGGCAGGCACCTCAGGCTGTCTGCCCCCACCAGATCTGACACTCTGGTTGAGCCCCGTCAGACTTCGAAACTATTTTTAACTACTGTGTAACTATGAATTTTAAGTTCCCCCTTAACAGGGCCACAATAGCTGAAGCTTCCCAGGAAAATCTACCAATTACAGGAGCTGTCTTGGAAAGATGTGGCATTAACAGACATTCGTAATGGACACGTTTCAAAAGGAGGGAAACTGAGGCACACATAAGCGACTAGAACCAAATCACGAGACCTGAATACTAATGAAACCAGCTCGGTCACAGTTCTGCTTCCTATCCATTTTCCTCTGAAGTCCTCCACGAAGTCTTTAAAATCTGAAGTAAACACAGCTTTCTAGAGAGCGTCCTCCCAATCAAAAGGGATTACACTCTTCCGGTGCAGTTTGGAAGAGCAGAGACTATAAGCTTGTCTTCTCACCAAACGCTTAAAACAGCGAGACGTATTTGACCCCTCTTCCCTCTGAGCAGAAAAAAGAGGCTCAGGAACGGGCATCTTACGGAGACCCGTCTAAAAAAAATAATCGATTTTACAGCAGGTGGAGGAACGAGGAAAGACTGCAGAGAAGGGGCACTTTATCCTTGCTGAAACCAAGACAGCTGAGTCCTGGTTTCTGGAATCTGTTGGGGAACTTGAGGCAGATGTTCCCAAAGAGACATGAGAAAGGGCGGCATAATTTAAATGTCCAGGCAAAATGGTAAATAAAACTAGCGAGGTTTTGTATTTTGACGAAGTCTTGGGAACTCGGTATCACATTAAAAAAAAAAAAATCATTTTGAGGAAACTGAAATAGGATGGCAAAACACCATCTGAGAGGGTGGCGCTCCAACGCTTTACCTTTCCCCCACGAGTGGTTTCGGATGGCGCCCTCTCCGCCCCGGCTGGTGGCTCGGCTCGCTCACAACTGTTTCTCATTACTGCCGGCAGGACGCCGGGGGACTCGCTTTTGCCACAGAACTTGGAGCGCAGACGCCAGTGTGGAACGGGAACAGAATCACGTTCCGGGAGGGGGAGTGGGAAGGAAGAGCGCCGCGCAGGCTGGGCCGGGTGGGAACGCGCTCCTCCGCGGGTCACGAACTTCACCCGGATTTACCCAAGGAAAGGGGAGTGAGGCGGCAAGGGGACCGGGCGAAGAGGAGGAAACTTTAGCAATGGAGAAAGGAGAACAGAAAGTGGCGAACGGAGCGCAGCCTGGCCCCAGAGCAGCTGGCTGCAGGCGGTCGGTCGGGCCAGGGGCCCCCGTCCGGCGAGTTCGCGCAGGACCCCCAGACGTCCCCCGCGGCTCCCACCTGGCGGCGCCCTGGCCTGGAGCGGGCGGCTGGCTCGTCCCCGACCTCTCCTCCTCGTCCTCTTCCTTGTCCCGGGAAGGGCTTCGGGGAGCGAAGAACCGGGAGAAGGTGTGCCAGGGGGCGCCGCCCCTCCTCCGGCCTCCAGACATGTCCCCTGCGCGGCTGCCGGTCCGGGGCGGTCCGCGGCGAACGGGTTTGGCGGTGTCCTACGCCGGGAGCCCGGCGTGGCAGGACCGGCGAAGGCAGGACAGACTGGGCGCGGGCAACCGGCGCGGCTCAGTCCATCCCGGGCGGGAGAGGCGCGGGCGCGATGCGCACCCCGCGCGGCTGTTGCTAGCGCTGCACGCCGGCTCCTCCTCCCGCCCCCGACTAGCCCGCCCCCTGGGAGGAGCCAGAAGCCGCGGCACCGCCCCGAGTCTGGGCCAGGCGGGAGTCTGCGGGGCCGGCGGGGTCCCAGCTGGAGGCGGGAGCCTGAGATCCTGGGTGGGGTGAACGCGCAGCCTGGGACGCTGGGCTCCGGGTTTCCCGCCCAAAACAGTTAGGCTGTAGTCCTTTGGACTTTGCGCTCAGTTTTTACTCTGTATTACTGACTTTTCTATCCCTCAGGCAGTGAACGAAAACTGTACTCAGACTTTTAAAAGAAGTTGAACTCAAGTTTGTGACAGCACCTTGTAAACTGCGGTATCAGAGGGCCTTGGGCTTTTAGCTAGCAAACAGCTACTTCAAAAACACTTTCCACCAGGGCTGCAATAGAGATTACCCCATGGCGGGGTCCCAGAAGTGAAGGTGGGGCATAGGTGTCTGTGTAGGTCTGTCAACTCTTTTCTTGTTCAGTTACCTTATGTGTGGAATAACTTTTCCCAACCCGGATGCGCCTTAAATTTCTTACACTCCATGTTATATAGGACTCTGAGAACCGTCTTGCAAAAACGACACTGATAAAAACGTGACTTAAATTTCTAAGTGTTTGTTGTTGAAATATATTCTACAGTCGTTACACAGACGTCACTGAAATCTGGAAACCAGTCTTTAAGATGGCTCAAAAACAAAAAGAGTCTAAATACAGTAGTATGGAATTTATTAGGTTTTTTTTATGTTTTACATACAGAAAGCCCTACATAATTAATGTATACATCTTGATGAGTTTGGAGATAAACGCACTCCTGAAACCATCATCACAATCTATGCCATAAACCACCAGAAGTTTCCTCTTGCCTTCTTACTATTTGATAACACTTTAACATACAACACAACACAAAAACTTCTTAGGAATTTTTTCAAGTGTACAATACAGTATTGTTAACTATAGGCACAATGCTGTACAGTAGAACTCTAGGAAGTACTCATTTTTCATAACTGAAACTTTGTACCCTTGAAGAGCTCTGTTTCCTCCTCCTTGCGGCCCCAGGGGACCACCATTCCCCTCTACTTCTATTAATTTGGCTATTTTAGATTCATCCTATAAGTGTTATCCTGTAATATTCGTTCTTATGTGTCTGACTTATTAATACAGTAGATGGATATTCTTTTATTTTTATATCCTAGTGGCTAGCAGAGTGGCTAACATTGAGGCTCATTCACCGCAGGTATTTTGGTTTTGTTTGCTCGTTTCTAAACTAAATTGCTCCTGAGATGGTGTAGAAATATTTACAGACATATTTACAAAGAATCAGACCTTTACTTGTATAAAGATTATATACCAGTAAATGAAATGTCCCCGGCAGTTTTGGCTTGGGGAGGGGAAGGAAGGTACCTTGGGGGTTATCCCTCCTCTAGCTTTGGGGTGCTGAAGAAGAGAAGGTTGTTTATGAGTAAGTTGGACATCTATAAGCCCTGGTCATTTCTGCATCAGCTGGTGGCTGTTGAGCCTCTCTGCCTTCCCCCAGCGGTCTCCTAGAAGCACTCTAACCCCTCCTAACTGCAGCAGAGCCCAAGGCACTCACCCTAATTTGTTCTAGCTTTGATTTAACCCACCAAAGTTAAATCAGCCCAGTTTCCTTCAGCTGGATTCAGGCTGACCAGTGCTTTCTCATTGGAAATATTTCCTCCTTTTCTGTGAGTCTGAGAAAATAGGGAAAAGCTGGAATAATACATAGGCCAAGTAAAGTTCCCAATTCTAACTTATCATTTTAGCAGAGAATCTCCATTAAATGCCAATTTACCAGAAAGCCCAGATGACATGAGAACAAAGAGAGTATGAAGCAAACTGTTCCCTCCAGCTAGAAGGCCCAGAGAATGATTTATCTCCCCAAAGGAATGTTAAGTGAGTACCAGATGTGTCCCCAACTTGTACTGTGAAAAGCAGGCCCTATACCCTAATGTCCACGCAGTGTGTAGATTGTTTGGAAGTCTTTCTGGGGATAGAAGTGGGTGGGATCCAGCAAGATTTAGTACTGAATTATGGTTTTAACTAACAATAGCTTTCTAAGAATAAGAATTTCTCTGAAAAATAGCTGTCAAGGAAAATACAGTGACAGTCCTATTTCTGCATTAGCCACTATCCTCGGTAAGTGAGAAGGCATCAGAATTGTAATGTGTAAACTCCTTCATAAAAATTTTCTACAGTGTTGGTGATGATAGGATAAGTAGTGGAAATAATGCTAATGTTCATCCAAATAGAATCCCTTGTATTAATGAACAGCTTGTAAATGTATAAGATAGTATAGATGCTATTAGAGGCCCCTAAAGTGAACATTTGGGCCAATATAGATCTATGATACTTTTTTTTTTCTCAAAAGCAACTCCTTCATGAAGGAAACAATATCTAATGATACTCTAATCTACATTCTATGGAGGAACAAAGCAGCACTTTGAATGAATTGTAAATATAAATGGTGCCTGGCTCCATAAGGCAAGCTTTGTCAATGCAAGATTAGTTTAAAGCCATAAAAAAATGACCCTAAATTTTCACTGACTTACTTTTCTAATATTTATCAGTTCTTAGATATCCTACATCCTGATATTCTGACTCATATTAACAAATTTCTGAGTACTAAGTTCTAACATTATATTAGGAAGTCTGTACAAATGAATTTTAGAGTTGCAAGGATGTTAGAGATGAAAATCTAGCACAGTTCATTCACTCTTTCAGTTGTTCCATTTAGTGAAGGCCCACTGCAGAAGCATATTCGTTGTGAAGCTGATGAAGCTGAAGCCTCGAGGCTCCTCACTGGCACAGTCTCTTCCAATGTGAACTCAGGAATGGGATCACATGGTCATGTGTTTTTTTGTGAAATTTATACAAGTAAATATTTTAACTGCAATTGAGTAAGACACATAATCTTTCCACTTGGGATTCCCACACCCCTACCCCCATCATTATACTTCTCCTAAAATCAGTTGATGTTGGATTTATTGGGAACATTTTGGCATCTTCTAGGGAATTTGAGTTGGATATACATTCAGTTTGGATTTAGTGATGTATATTTATCTGTCAGTGTGTCCAAAATTTAACTAAATTACAGCTTAAATTCCAGTTTGTCCATTGTGCAACTCACCAAGCATTATAGCCAACATGCAGGAACAGAGGTCTTATCAAGATATAAACATCAGGTCCCTGATGTTGAAAATGTGTGGGTAGTAGAGGTGAAACAAGATTTGAAATGTACAATAGGAAAAAGGGAATGTGGAAAATTATTCCAGGCATCAGAAGACAAAATACAAGAAGAATCACTTCCAATTGATGTGATTTCTGTCATAGCAGTAATATGTTCAATACTGCAGTGTATATAATTTTTATAAATGTTAATATATAAAACTTTTTTTTGAGGGAGAGAGCATGAGTGAGGGAAAAGGGCAGAGGGAGAGAGAGAGAGAACCTTAAGCAGGTTCCATACTCAGCACAGATTCCAGTGTGGGGCTTGATCCCACGACCCTGGGATCATGACCTGAGCGGAAATCAAGAATCGGATGCTCAACCAACTGAGCCACCCAGATGCATGCATCAAACTTTTTAAATGAAAATCATGTAACATAAAATTTATCAGAATTCTTCTTTGTAGGGCACAAACCTGTCACAGCACTACAGTGAATGTGTGAGAGTGTTGCATGTTTACATACCCCTCCAATCAATAATACATTCAACCAGATGTATAGCAAAACAATGTTAGTAGAGCATGTGACTCTTGATCTGTCTTAGTTGATAGAGCATGTGACTTTTGATTTTGGGGTCATGAGTTTGAGCCCCATGGTGGGTGTAGACATTACTTTGAAAGTTTTTTAAAAAAGAAAGTCATTGTCATATGAAAGACTATCAAAGGGTATACTATTGGGGTGCGTGGGTGGCTCAGTTGGTTGAGCATCCAGCTTCGGCTCAGGTCGTGATCTCACGGTTTGTGAGTTTGAGCCCCGCCTCGGGCTCTGTGCCGACAGCTCAGAGCCTGGAGCCTGTTTCGGATTCTGTGTCTCCCTCTCTCTCTGCTCCTCCCCTGCTCATGCTCTGTCTGTCTCTCTCAAAAACAAACATTAAAAAAAAAAAATTCAAAGGGTATACTATTAAAAATAAAAGACAAAAAGTATTATAGAGGTATGCCAAGCAATGGAAAAATATATTGGTTTTCTAGACTTTGTGATTTTGTATTGTTGACTTTTTAAAATTGGTAATTTGCATGATTTATTTTTTCATCCATTTCTATATCTAATTTTCATTCTTAATTTTAAATCATTTTTCTTTAAAAAGGACCCATCAAGTTGTAAAAATCTTCAGATACCTCAGAACCTCTGTCCCTAAGTGCCAAACTATGTGTCAGATGCATGCTTATTCTTAGAGATACTAAGATGAGTAAGATACTTTCCTTCAAGAGGCAAGTTTGATAGGAAAAACAGATGAGCAAAGAGGGTATAATAGGGAAATCTTTCTGTGAGCATACATATAGGATGGACCTCCATTATAGTCTATAAGTTTCCAGCATGGTTCATAGAGGAAATAACTCTCAGCATGCTCTCTTACCTCCTGCGACCACCGTGACTCCCACAAAAAGAATGCACTTCAGTAGCTTATTTGATACAGGAGAAAACCTGAAGCTCTTCACATGGTGATTCCCAAAGCATAAGCACTAAACTCAAAAGTATGAGAATAGACTAAAAGTGCTGATCCCTGAAGCATTTAAATAAGGATGCAAGTGTAGTTTAGAAATGCTAAGCTTTTTGTTCTGAAAAGTCCACCAGAGGGATAAGCTTCGGTATATATCTTAGAGCACAGTATTTACTATGTGGCAGGTGGCCCAGGAATATTAAGACAGCTGTCAACATCAAGGAAAGCACCAGCCCATGAAAAGCAAGCAGATGGATTGGGGCACTTCGCTAGCTGTCTCCTAGAATAATAGCTGTGCATGGCCAAATGAGGCAATGTCATGCTGCCCAGGGCAGCAAAAAGCTATTACTGGATATAAGCGCTCAATTAGGAGATGGGGCGGGGGAATATCCTCCCATTTCCTTTGTTTGCATAGCTCAAGTTTTCATTAAGAACCACAACAGCAAATAAGAAAGTGTGGCGGGGGGAGAGTGATGGGCGGGGAGAATAACGCTAGCATTTTGCATTCTGTTATATTCTGATTATCATGGTTTGTAACATGGGAAAATGCCTCAGTCTTACTGCTTCAATGGGAGCAGATGGTGAAATTTTTAAGTAATTGGTTATTCAGACTTCTAGGGGATGCATGAAGTTTTATTGTATTGTTTGTCTGGTTTTTATTTCTAGAACATGTGGAGATTGAGATCTTTCAAACACATATCTTTCAAGTTTAAAGTGAGATATGTTAGTCTGACCTAAATTACATTTACTCTTTTCTTCTCTTGATAACAATTGCAAAGAGAAATGAATTCTTTATAAAAATATAACATTAACAATTCGATATTTATTTCTCAAGCAGTGCCAAATTTGGTAATACTAAACCATTATATTCTAAAAAGTATAAAAATAGAGGAATTTCTTTAGCAAACACAGATTGAGATGTATGTCAAAATAGCTATTCATATCAACTCAGTTTAATGTGTCTTTTGAGTTAAATGCTGTCTAAAATACAAAGTCATATGTAGAATATTAACTTTTATTAATGCAGCTTCAAAAGCATGGCACACATAATGGCTCAGAATAAGAATTTACTTGTATATGAAAACCCCATTTCCGAATATTGTTTTCCCTAATTATTTCATCTGAGTATATAAGTACTATATTGTGCATATCTGATATACAATTTTAAATGAACCTATTCTTTAAAAAATAATTATTTACAAATTTCTGGACTGCACTTATTAGTGTTGATTGCAAATTTTATTAGGGCTTCATGAAACAAAGCTTTAGAGTAAAATGATAATCGGCTTGTGAAATGGATTTCACTTTTTATTTGCAACATACATGTCCTAGAGTTTTCTTACTATGGACATGTTGTTCCCAGTTTGACTTGTTGCAAATGGTTTGAAAACAAGACATAGAGGCAGCTGTTATTGTGAGCAAATGTTTTGATTAGAGAGAGAAAGCAGCTGGAAGTGATATATGCTATCATATAAGATGAACCAGTTTTCAAGTCAGGACTTTACCTAACCAAAATTGAGATTAGCATTACTTCATTTTCATGAATTTTCTTTGTATAGAATGGAATAGAAGTGTATCCACTTTGCGTATAACCTGGAGTGATGAAGTACTGACTATATCACTGAATATAAAGTTGACATACTTATCTATGAAAATCTTACATGATCCATTATGAAATAATATCATTGACAAACTTTCAAAAAAATTATTTAAAAATACTGCTTAATGTAGTAACAAAAAAAATCTGTATGAAGCTTATAAAACTAAGTGTTACTGTAGTGGATAAAATTTTGATTTTTTAGAAATGTAGCAAGTACGAGGGTACCTGGCTGGCTCAGCCTGTGAAGCATGTGACTCTAGATCACATTGAGTTCAAGCGCTATGTGGGGTACAGAGATTACTTAAAAATAAAATCTTAAAAAAAAATTAATGTAGCAAGTACATTTCTCAATAACTCCACTTACATTTTAAAAGATTTGTATAAACTCATCAAACTATAACTTAACTGGTTTTGCAAATAATTAACAAAAGCATTCAACATCAAATATTTCATTCAGTCTATCCTCGCAATTGTATTCCTTCCTCACCTCTTCCAGTCAACTTTTTACTGGTAAAGAGAAAAAGGAGTAACCTATGACAAAAGGTAAAACTGAATTCAAAAAGTTACAATAGGAATATTTTGACTCAAATATGGAAGTAAAATAATTGTCATAATTTCATATTAATAACCATCTTAAAATTGAGTCATGCCTGTATTCTATCTTCTACTTTTTGTTTCAGCTCCTCAAATAAGCACCTCTAGGTAGTCAGTTTCCATTATAAATCATTTGGCTTACTTCTCATACAGGTAAATGTACTGACATACTTTGAATGACCAAGTCTGGAAGACACTTAAATGAATGTTTTTTGAACCTCACAGTTGGTATTAAACTCCACTTCAAATGATCTATCATGTATATTATCAAATGAAGTAGCTGACCGCACCACAGTATAGAATTTGCCTCTATAAAATTATCAACCACCTGCAACCTGAGGGAAGGGAAATTAACTTACTTATTTAAAATTCTGCCATTTTCATTCCAGTTCTTCCTACCACTTAAGTATATTCTATAGGTATATTTGGTCTGGATAGCTTAAATAAAACACAATCTAGCTTAGAAAAAAAATATCTTTAAAGAAAATGTAACAAGTAGCTATTTGTTGGCAAAACTCCTTAGTTGGTCAGGAAGGTAATCAGAGAACTTTAAAAAAAAAAAAAAAGGACATGTTTACTGAAAAGCCTGTTAATCAGTCTACATTTCAGAAACACAAAACAAAACCAAGAAAATAGAAAATTCTGAAATACATAAATAGAATCTAAAGATTATTGACCTAGTATTCATGACTCTAGTATTAGCTGCTTCAAATTTCCTTAGGAGAGTTGGTAGGAGGAATATACATTTAAAAAATAAAAGAAAATATTTCATTTACAAAGTTATTTTATAGTCTTCTGCCCATTCACTAACCTCTTATTAAATACTTCTAGGCCCTATGTTTGGTGACTGGAATCAACCATCAACAAGCTCAGTCTCTGAGATGGAAATAGAACTAAGCAAAAGTTACAAATTACAAGACAATGTGATAATAGAAACATGTACATGGGAAAAGGGACAAGAAAGTGCCTAACTGTATCACTTGGGCAGGCTGTACTTGGGGTCAAGGATAGATTTCACAAATCTCAGCTCCAGAAGTATAGATCATAAAGTCCCACAACTACAACCAGTTTCATACACCTGTTGTTATATATTTATATTATAAATCTATGTTAGATAAAACTAGATAAATTTATAATCAATTAAATTTACAATTAGATAAAATCTATATTAGATAACAAGCAATATTAAAGTCCGATAGGAGTGTACACAATACTAGCCCAACAATGGACACATAATTAATATTTACTGTCTGAATTAGTGAGAAAACATTGCAGTAAATGAGTGCTACTACATTGTGAATCATCAAATACTATGTGTAACATAAGGATATTCAAAAGCTTTGGTATGTTAATATGAAACTACCTTTAAGTGAACTCTTTGCTACATTCTTTAAAATAATTGCATAATTGGGGTGGCTGGTGGCTCAGTCAGTTGAGCATCCAACTCTTGATTTCAGCTCAGGTCATGATACCAGAGTCATAGCATCAAGACCTGCGTTGGGCTCCATGCTGAACATGTAGCTTAAGATTCTCTCTCTCTTTCTTTCTCTCTCTCTCTCTCCCCACCTCTGCCCCTCTCTCCCCTTGCACTCTGTCTCTCTCTCTCTCTCTCTCTCTCTAGAATAAAAACAAAAAGAAAAATTCATAAAAAATAAAATAATTACATAATTAAAAGTAAATGACAATGATAAGGTATGAGAAATATGCAGGTAGAGAAACTGCTACACAGATTCTAATACAACCTACATAATTTGAGTTTACAGCTGCCAATTACTGACAAAGGCAGGTTCGACCAGTAAATCAGGCAGGAAAGATCTTACTACTAACCAACTATCTAATTTAGGACCCAAATCAAGTATATGCAAGAATTAGTTTGACATGTGTGACATTCTTATACCAATTATCTTTCTCATAGCTATTACCTTGGATTCACTCTAAAAGTTGTCAAATTGATGTTATTAATATTGTAAAATCCAGAAAGTCATGTGATCCATCTTTATGATTAGTGGTTATTTTTACCCCTAAAAAATTGGCAGTAGTACTGTATTTTCTAATATTATATCTTTAAATTTCAAGAATTCTGTAATTCATAGAAGTATATTCACATTACCAAGCTAGTTGCAATTATCAACATATTCAGGTAGTCAATTTTTATATGAGTGATGCAATTTCAGACCTTTTTTGAAAATAAATTACTCATCTACTGTATTCTGTTCTGGTTTTTCTCATGGAGAATGCCATTTGCTCTATATTGCTATTTCATATAAAATTATTTTTATCTACAGATAATTTTTATTTTGAAATTATTTAATACCTACTGAGAAATTACATGAATAGTACAGAGATCCTTTTATTTAATGAACCATTTGAAAGTATGTTGTCAAAATGATGTCCTAACACCCCTCAATAGTTTGATGATACTTAACATGGCCATTGTCCTAAAATCCTAAGTAACCAAAATATAACCCTCAAAATCAAGAAATTAATGTTAATACTACCATCCTAGCCTCAGACACCATTCATGTTTTGCCAATTGTCTCATCAGTGTCTTTCATGGCAAAGTGATCCAATCCAGAATCACATAATACATTTAGTTGTCATGTCTCCATAGTCTCCTTTATTCTGGAAAAGTTCCTTGGTCTTTTTTTGACTTTCATGGTTGTGAAACTTTTGAATATTAAGGGCCAGTTTTTTGTTTGTTTTGTTTTGTTTTGTTTTGTTTTGTTTTGTTTTGTTTTGTTGGTTGGGGGTAATGGGGACATCTCTTCATTTGGTATGCCTGGTGTTTCCTTATGGCTAAATTCAGCCTATGAGTTCTTGGCAAAAATATACCGAAAAGTAATGTTATATTCTTCTTGTGGCTGGTAGTACATGATTTTAATTTGTCCTATCATGGATGATGTTTGCTTGGGTCAGTTGAGTTCTATTTTAATTTATTGGCATTTTAACACATGTTTTACATTTTTTTAAATAGTTGCTATAAGGATTATAATATACATCCTTAATTTTCACTACTAGAATTAATATTCTATCACTTCATGTACAACATAGTTTTACAACTGTTTAGATCCTTTATGATTCACCTTATCAGTTATACTGCAGCTGCTATATCTCATTTGTATTACATCTACATATATTATAAACCCCATAATATGGTATACTTTTTGCTTCAGACATTCACATGTACTTTAACGACATTAAAGCAAAAAAAAACCCAAACATTTTATATTGACCCAAATATTTACCATTTCATTGGTTTTCATTGTTTCCTGAAAATTAGTTTCTCTTTAGTATCATTTCCTTTTAGCCTGAAGAATTTTCTTATTGGTAGTGCAAAGCTGCTGGTGAATTTTTTTTTCTTAGTTTTCAATCTTATTATTCTGGATCAACTTTTTTTTTTCAACACTTTAAAGATATTGTACTACTGTCTTCTAGCTTAGATCATTTCTGGTAAGAAATCCACAGTAGTTTATATCACTCAGTATATAAGGTGGATTCCCTCCACCTGACCCTGGATATTTCTGAAATTTTCTTTGGTTTTAACCATTTGCTATGACGTACCTAGGGGTTTTGTTTGTTTTGTTTTGTATTAACTCTGTTGGGCATTTGCTGAGCTTTTTGAATCTATAAATTATGTGTTTAATTCAGTCTGGGAAATTTTTAGCCCTTATTTCTTCAAAAATTTATTTTGCCCCATTCTCTCTTTCCTTTCCCTGTGGGACTCCCAACTACACATATACACAAATATAACTTTTCATATGATGCCACGGAATCCTGAGGTTCTGTTTTGTTTTGTTTTTTCCATGTTTCTCTGTCTTCTCCACATGGGAAAATTTCTTTTGATCTATATCTTCAAGTTTGCTGATTATTTCTTCTGTCATTTTCATTCTACTGTTAGTCTATGCAGTGGTTTCTTAGTGTCCGATATATTTTTTAGTTCTAGAATTTCTTTCAGTTTTCTTTTATATTTTCTATTTTTCTGTTGAAAATTTCCATTTATTATAAGATTTTTTTTCTTTTATCTCACTGAGATAAATTACTAAGCTGCCTTAAAGTCCTTACCTGATCATTTAAGTCATCTGTGTTGACCTCTGTTAGCTTTTCCTTTGAAAATGAGTCATTATGTCGAGTAAATTTGGATTGTCTCTTAGATTTTTAATGCTATGCTGTAGACTGTGGATTCTATCATGTAATTCGAGAGAGCGTTGTCATTTTTATTTTATAGGGACATTAAATTGTTTAAACTGAAACTGCAAACTTGCCCTTGCTGATTGTGGACAGCAAATCAAATCTTATTTCATTGTTTTAGTTGTAGCTGTAAGCTGCTTTGAGTCTGCCCGCTGTTTGTTCCTGGTTTGGGACTCAGCCAGAGACTTGGGGATGTTTATACTTAGAATTTTAGACTCCTATTCTCTGGATCTATCCTTTACTAAATGTTCCTCCGTTTACTTTGCAGCGGCTTTGGTTGTCCCGTGATCTTTGTCCTCTTTTCTTCAGGGCAAAATATAGATTTTCTATCATAGGTTTAGCAGCCCAGAATTTTAGCTGTGACTGTGACCTGTTCTCAGAATTGAAGCCTCAAAATGGAGTCGCCTGGATGGCTCATTTGGTAAAATATGAAACTCTTGATCTCGGGGTTGTCAGATCAAGCCCCACTGTGGGCATAGAGCTTACTTAAAAACAAAAAACAAAAAACAAAAACAAAACAAAACAAAAAAACACCTCAAAACTCACCCCAGTGCAGTGCTGCCTTCTAAGTTTCAACTCCCTTCCAAAATATGCCAGCTTCTGTTCATTCTCAAGAACCTTCAGGTAGTTGGATTTTTTTGTTGCTGCCCAGTATTTATAGTTTTCTGTAGGAGGGTTGGTCTATCAGCAACCTATTTCTTTATACCAGAATCATCATTCAGTCTAAGCTTATTTTTAAAACAATGAAAAAGATCATATACTACTATCCCAGTACCTCATGGTTAGAAGCTTAAGAATATCGTTAGGAATAGAAATGAACATATAAAAAATAGTTAATCACAGAATAATTTAATATTTTGTTTAAGTTAACACAGCGTTAACCTTCACTAACATTCCAACTTTATTTCCTTATTATGCGCCCAAAATCTGTGAACCAGGGCAAAAATTACATGTATTGGCTTACATATTAATTAATTCAACAAATATGGGCCTAAAATGTACGGTGCAGTATCCTACGCACTTGGAATGCAGTATGTGACAAATTTTCTGCACTCATGGGGTTTATATTCTAGTGTGAAAGACCAACAATGAATATATATAAGTATATATAATAATACCAAGTCGTGATACAGTGCAATAAGAAAAAATAAGGCAGAATGAAATAGGGGAAAGGGATGGATTTGCTCGTTTGAATATAATAGTCAGAGATGACAACTCTGAGGAAATGACTTGAGTGAAATGAGGCAGTGAGGTATGCAAGGATCTAAGGAAAGGCATTCCAACTAGAAGAAAGAATATAATGGTGTTGAGATTAGAAAGAGTGGCTCATTTGATAAATAGTAAGCTGGAGTGCAGTAAGTGAGGGCAAGCAGTTATTAGGAAAGAGGCTAAAGATATAGCTAGAACATGTTAGATAGGAACCCTTGTAGACTCTGGCAATATTTTGGGGTTTATGTGATGAAAGCTATTGAAAGGTTAAGGATAGAGTGATATGTTTTATTTTTTAGAAACAAAAATGACACTGGTTGCTGTGTAGGAGAACAATTGTTGTTGAGGTTAGAAGGGAGCAGAGGGTCTAACTAGGGAGTGAGTTTAGGGGTCTAGACAGGAGTTTATGGTAGTTTGGACTAGAGAAATACTAATGGAGGAGGTGTGAGGTCAGATTCTAGACTTTTAAAATACAGAATTTGCTGATGGATTGCAAGAGGGACATGAAAGGAGAAATTATATCTCTTCTTCATGTTTTGTTATGGATTATTTCTTTATTTTGAGAGACAGAGAGAGAGAGAGTGAGCATGAGTGGAGTAGGGGCAGAGAGAGAGAGGGAGAGAGAATTCCAAGCAGGCTCTCTGCCATCAGTGCAGAGCCCGATGGGGCTTGAGCTCATGAACTGTGAGATCATGACCTGAGCTGAGACCAAGAATCAGATGCTTAACTGACTGACCCATCCAGGTACCCCTGATGACTGATTTTTGGCATAATGGATAATTTGCATTATCATTTTATTATTTTACTTTGCTATCAATGAACCCAGTTTTAGTCACTGATACCTTATTTTAGTTGGCTAAATGAACTAATGCAAGTCAGTACATATAGGATATTCTTCCTACATTCATTCACAAATTGAATGGAATATTGATTATAATGGATAAGTTCTTGTGATTTTGGCATGCTTATATAACTTAATACTGTGATTACTCACTTCTCCCACTTTTCTTTATATACCTACTGTAAATTTTAGAATTGTATACAACATGATGCCATTTTGCCTTTACTTAACAGCAGGAAATGAAATTATCAGTACTGTTGAAATACAGCCATCTCAGATTTACAAAACATGCCAATGTGAAATTAAGAGCACAGAATTTTAAAAATTTTGGAAACCTCATTAACAGTTTTAAATATATTATCTTGGTATTTTCAGATGATGAATGTTCTATGAAACTTTAGGATATCACTTGTATTAACTTATAATTTCTACTTTTAAATTAATTTTGTAAAAGATCACCTTTTTTTTCAGTGTCCTACATCTGTCTTGATTCAAACATATATACATGCATGTGTGTTTACATAGGTATCTTCACACACCCACATTGACAAAAACAGAAGGAGAAAAAAGAAATAATACAATATTGTGGTTTACTACCTGTTTTCAGTTCTTAGGTATAATTTCTAAATAGTTCATTTTACCATGGCTGGTCAAAGCCCTAGAAAAGTACCCTGAATACTGACTGGTTGCCGTAAAAAAGCTGGTTTTACGATATAGAGTGTCTTGTATTCTAGTAGTGAGAATTACCTAATAACTCGATCAAGATCAGGAGATGAGAGAATATGTGGATCAAAGCAAGGTCCACCCAAGGCCTAGAACCCATTTCACAGCTATGGCAGTTATGTTTTGTTTTCAAAGAGCCAGCTTGTGGTTTTATTTATTTTCTCTATTGTGTTTTTAGTATCATTGGTGTCTAATCTGTATTATTTCTTTCAATCTGCTTGCTTTAGGTTTGCTCCTCTTTTTCTATTTCTTAACATAGAAACATAATATTGACTTCAAATCTTTCCTTTTTTTTCTAATTTAATGCTGTATATTTAATTCTATATATTTCCTTAATATATATGCTGTTAACTACAGCTTCCAAATTTTGATGTGGTGCATTTTAATTTTTGTTTAGTTACAAATATTTTTTTAGTTTCCCTTGAATCATCCTCTTTGACCTATGGATTGCTTAGAAGTGTATAATTTCTAAGTAGTGATTTTTTAATGTTTATTGATTTCTAATCTAATTCTTTCATGGTCAGAGAATGCACTTTGAATGGTTTCAACTGTTTTGAATCTATTATGGCTTGTTTTATGACTTGGTGAATATTCCATATACACTTGAAAAAAAGTGCTACTCTGATGTTGGATTGAGTGTCCTATGAATGTCATTTAGACCTAGCAGGTTGATGATACTTTCAGTTCTTATATCCTTGATGATATCTGTCTACAGGGCCTATCCATTATTGAGAGAGAAGTATGGAAGTACCCAACTATAGTCATGGATAGATTTCTTATAGTTCTGTCAATTTTTCTTCATGTATTCTGAAGAAGTGTTTAGGTAAGTGCACATTTAAAATTGTTATCTTCTTGGTGACTTGACCCTTTATTACTAAGTAATGGCCATCTTTATTCCTGGTGATTTTCCTTTCTCTGAAATCTACTTGGTCTGATATTAATATTGCTACTCCAGCTTTCCTTTGAATAGTGTAGTGTTTGTACAGTAAGTCTTTTCTTATCTTTTTACTTACTTATATCACTATACTTGCAGTGAATTACTTATAGAGAGCATATAGTTCAGTAATGTTTTTATCCATTCTTTTCTTTTAATTGGTGTGTTTACACCATTTACGTGTGAAATGTATTTTTTATTTTAGAGAGAGAGAGAGAGTGAGTGGTGGAGAGGGGCAGAGGGAGAGAGAGAGAATCTCAAGAAGGCTCTACACTCAGTGCAGAGCCTGACATGACACTTGATTCCACAACCCTGGGATCATGACCTGAGCTGAAATCAAGAGTTGGATGCTCAACCAACTGAGCCACCCAGGTGCCTCTGCACCATTTACATTTATTATTGATAAATTATTGATATGTTATTATTGAATTATTGATATGTTGGGATTTAGGTTAGGTCTCCCATTCTGTTTTCTGTTTGTTACCTCCACATTTTGTTTACCCTGCTTCTTCTTCTATGCCTTCTTTTGGATAATTTGACCACATATCAGTGTTCCATTTTAACTTATTTATTACACTGTTGACTATATTTCTTTGTATAGTTTTTTTTAGTGCCTTCTTTAGATACTACAACAACCAGGAGCACCTGAATTGGCTCAATCGATAGAGTGTGGCTCTTGATCTCAGGGTGAGTTTGAGCCCCACATTGGGAGATTACTTAAAAATTTCTGTAAAAGATATTACAACAACCATACTTTTCACAGTCTACTTAGAAAAAAAATGCCACTTCAAGAATTATGTGGAAAGAGCCATATTTGACCCTATATTCTTCCCCTTTATTTTGTAGTTGTATTGCACATTACATTATATAACTTAAAACCCCCATAACACATTTTTTAAATTTATTTTTTTATTTTTTTTAATGCTTATTTATTTTGAGAGAGAGAGTGGGAGAGGGGCAGAGAGAGAGAATCCCATGTGGGGCTCAAAAACATAAACTGTAAGACTATGACTTGGGCCAAAATTAACAGTAGTATGCTTAACTGACTGAGCTACCTGGGTACTCCATAACACATTTAAAATTTTTTTTAAATTTTATTTATTTTGAGAGAGAGCATGTGAGCACGCTGCCAGCATGGAGCCCAATATGGGGCTTGATCCCATGAACCATGAGATGATGACCAGAGCCTCAATCAAGAATCAGACACTGTTAAGTGACTGACTGAGCCACCCAGGCGCAACCCCCCATAACATATTTTTAACTGTCAAATATGTTTTAAAGAACACAGGATGTCAAGTTTCCTTCTGGTATCATTTCCCTTCTGTTTAGAGAATTTCCTTTAGCAATTCTTCTAGAGCAGATTTGGTGGCAATAAATGCTCTTGCTTTTTGTAATTCTTAGAGTGTCTTTATTACATCTTTATTCTTGAAGGATATTTTTGCTGGACATTATTCCATGTTTATATTTTTTTTAAAGCACTTAAAAAATAGCGTACCATTTCCTTATGGCCTCAATGATTTCTGATGAGAAATCAGCAGTCGTTTGAATTGGTATTTCCCTATAAATTATGTGTCATTTTCTCTAGATGTTTTCAAGCCCTGCTTCTGAAATCTGTATGCTATGCCCTTAATCAAATTTGGGAAGTTTTTCATCATTATTACTTAAAATACTTCTTATGCTCCTTACTCTCTTCTCCTTCTGGGATACTGCTTATATGAAAATGGACTTTTTGATGTTATCCTACAGTTCCATAAGGCTCTATTTTTTAAATTCAATCTTTCTTTCTATTATTCAAATTGGATAATTTCTATTAATCTACCTTCATGTTCATGGAGTCTTTCCTCTCATTTTCATTCATTTTTTAAATCTTTTTAAAAAAATGTTTATATAATTTTGAGAGAGACAGAGTGTGAACAAGGGAAGGGCAGAGAGTGAGGGAGACACAGAATTCAAAGCAGGCTCCAGGCTCTGAGATGTCAGCACAGACGAACTGTGAGATCATGACCTGAGCCAAAGTTGGACACTTAACTGACTAAGCCACTCAGGAAACCCTCATCGTTTTGTTTTGTTTTGTTTTTAATTTTTATTTTAATTCCAGTTAGTTAACATATTGTGTTAGTTTCAGGTGTATAATATAGTGATACAACAGTTCCATACATCAACCAGTGCTCATCACAAATCTACTCCTTAATCTCCATCATCTTCTTAACCCAATCCCCTACACTCCTCCCCTCTGGTAACTGTCAGTTTGTTCTCCATAATTAAGAGTCTGTTTCTTGTTTTGTCTATTTCCCTTTGCTCATTTGTTTTGTTTCTTAAATTCCATATATGGGTGAAATCATATGGTATGTCTTTCTCTGGCCAACTTATTTCACTTAGCATTATACTCTTTAGCAAATGGCAACATTTCATTCTTTTTGTGGATGAATAATATTCAATTACACACACACCCCACACCTTCTTTATCAATGACACTTGGGCTGCTTCCATATCTTGGCTATTGTAAACAATGCTGCTATAAACATAGAGGTGTATGTATCCATTTTAATTCGTGTTCCTGTATTCTTTGGGTAAATACCCAGTAGTGTGATTGCTGGATTGGAGGGTAGTTCTATTTTTAACTTAAAAAAAAATATCTTTATTTATTTTTGAGAGAAAGAGAGACAGAGAGAGAGAGACAGAGTGTGAGCGGGGTAGGGGCAGAGAGAGAGAGGGAGACATAGAATCCGAAGCAGGCTCCAGGCTCCGAGCTCTCAGCACAGAGCCTGATGTGGGGCTTGAACTCATGAATCGCAAGATCATGACCTGAGCAGAAGTCGGTTGCTTAATTGACTGAGCCACCCAGGCACCCCTATTTTTAACTTTTTGAAGAAACTCCATACTGTTTTCCACAGTGGCTGCACTAGTTTTCATTCCCACCAACAATGCAAGCGGATTCCTTCTTCTCCACAACCTCCCCAACACCTACTGTTTCCTATGTTGTTGATTTCAGCTATTCTGACAGGTGTGAGGTGATCTTGTAATTTTGATTTGCATTTCCCTGATGGTAAGTGATGATAAGCATACTTTCATGCATCTGTTGGTCATCTGTATGTCTTCTTTGGAGAAATGTCTGTTCATGCCTTCTGCACATTTTTAAATTGGATTATTTGTTTTTTGGGTATTGAGTTGTATAAGTTCTTTATTTTGTATACTAATGCTTTATTGAACATGTCATTTGCAAATATTTTCTATTTTCTCCTATTCCATAGGTTGCCTTTTAGTTTTGTTGACTGTTTACTTTGCTGTGCAGAAGCTTTTTATTTTGATATAGTCCCAATAGTTTATTTTTGCTTTTGTTTCCCTTGCCTCTGTAGTCATTTCTAAAAAAAGTTGCTATGGCTGATGTCAAAGAAGTTACTGCCTGTGTTCTAGGATTTTAATGGTTTCAGGTATCACATTTAGATCTTTAATCCATGTTGAATGTAATTTTGTGTATGGTCTAAGAAAGTGGTCCAGTTTCCTTCTTTTGCATGTTGCTGTACAGTTTGTCCAACACCGTTTTTTGAAGAGATTGTCTTTTTTTCCATTGGATATTCTTTTCTACTTTGTTGAAGATTTGTTGGCTATACAGTTATGGGTTTATTTCTGGGTTTTCTTTTATGTTCCTTTGATCTCTGTGCCTTTGATTTTTGTCCCAGTACCATACTATTCTAATTACTAAAGCTTTGTAATATAACTTGAAATCCAGAATTATGATGCCTCCAGCATTGCTTTTCTTTTTCAAGATTGCTTTGGCTATTCAGGGTCTTTTGTGATTCCATACAAATTTTAGAATTGTTTGTTTTAGTTCTGTGAAAAGTGTTGTTGGTATTTTAATAGAGATTGCATTAAATGTGTAGATTGCTTTCGGTAGTACAGACATTTCAACAATATTTGTTCTTCCAATCCATAAACATGGAATGTCTTTCCATTTCTTTGTATCATCTTCCATTTCTTTCATCTGTGTTTTATAGTTTACAGAGTACAGGTCTTTTGCCTTTTTGGTTAGGTTTATTCCTAGATATCTTATTATTTTGGGTGCAATTATAAATGGGATTGTTTTCTTATTTTTTCTTTCTGCTGTTTCATTATTGGTGTATAGAAATGCAACAGCTATACACTGATTTTATATCCCACAACTTTACTGAATTCATTTATCACTTCTAGTAGGTTTTGATGGAGTCTTTTGGTTTTCTCTATATAGTATCATGTCATCTGCAAACAGTGAAGTTTTACTTCTTTCTTACCTTTACTTCCTTCCTTACCTTTAATACCCTACTTGCATCAATCCACAGATCATCTAAACAGAAAATCAACAAGGAAACAATGGCTTTGAATGACACACAAAAACAGATAGATTTAACAGATACATTCATTCAGATCATTCCATCCTAAAACAGCAGAGTACACATTCTTTTCAAGTGCACACATGGAACATTCTCCCAAATAGGTCACATATTAGCCCACAAAACCAGCCTCAACAAATTCATGAAGATCAAAGTCACCTTTTCTGACCACATACTATAAAACTAGAAGTCAACCACAAGAGAAAAATCTAGAAAGACCACAAATACATGGAGGCTAAACAGCATGCTACCAAACGATTAATCGGTCAACCAGGGAAAAACAAAAGAGAGAGAGAGAGAGAGAAGAAATAAAAAAAAAAAAACATGGAAACAAATGAAAATGAAAACACAATGGTCCAAAACCTCTGGGATGTAGCAAAAGTGGTTCTAAGAGGGAAGTTTATAGCAATACAGGTCTATCTCAAGAAATAAGAAAAATCTCAAGTAAACAACCTAACCTTACACCTAAAGTTGCTTGAGAAAGAACAAACAAAACCTAAAATGATCAGAAGGAAGGAAATAATAGAGTAGAGCAGACATAAATGATATAAAAACTAAAAAACAATAGAACAGATCAATGACATCAGGAACTGGTTCTTTGGAAAAGTCAATAAAATTGATAAACCTCTAGCCAGACTTCTCAAGAAAAAAAAGAG
The DNA here is from genome assembly GCF_022079265.1 of Lynx rufus. Lineage (NCBI taxonomy): Eukaryota > Metazoa > Chordata > Mammalia > Carnivora > Felidae > Lynx > Lynx rufus. The sequence goes on from NW_025814867.1 coordinate 113,172,443, forward strand.
AAAGGACTCAAAATCACAAATGAGAGAGGAGAAATAAAAACCAACATCACAGATATACAAACAACTATAAGAGGGTATTATGAAAAACTATATGCTAACAAATTGGACAACCTAGAACAAATGGATAAATTCCTAGAAACCTATAAACCAAAACTGAAACACAAAGAAATGGAAAATTTGAACAGACTAATAAGCAGTAAAGAAATTGAATCAGCAATCAAAAACTCTCAACAAACAAAAGTCCAGGGCCAGTTGATGAATTCTACTAAACATTTAAAGAAGAATTTATACCTATTCTTTTCAAACTATTCCAAAAAACTGAAAAAGGAAAACTTCCAAATTCATTCTATGAGGCCAGCATTATCCTGATACCAAAACTGGATAAAGAGACCACTAAAAAAGAGAACTACAGGCCCATATCCCTGATGAACATAGATGCAAAAATCTTCAGAATAGTAGCAAACTGAATTCAACAATACATTAAACAAAAATTCACCATGATCAAGTGGGATTTATTCCTGGGCTGCAAGGGTGGTTCAATGTTCATAAATCAATGAACATGATATATCACATCAATAAGATGAAGGATAAGAAGCATATGATCATTTCAATAGATGCAGAAAAAGCATTTGACAAAAAACAACATCCATTCATGACATAAACCTTGAACAAGTGGGTTTAGAGGGAACATTCCTCAACATAATAAAGGCCATATATGAAAACCCCACAGCTAATATCATCCTCAATGGGCAAAAACTAAGAGCTTTTCCCCTAAGATCACGAACAAGACAAGGATGTCCACTCTCACCATTTCTCTTCAACATAGTACTGGAAACCCTAGTCACTGCTATCAGACAACAAAAAGAAATAAATGCCATTTTCATTCTTTAATTGGACCTATTCAGTCAGTTTTTATTCCAGCTATTGTACACTTCAGTTTTAAAATGTTCATTCCTCTTTGTTGTTATATCTTCTAGTTCTATGCTGAGACTACCCATTTGTTTCAAGAATGTTCATCTCTACTTTGGGCATTTTTACAATAACTGTTTTAAATTTTTTTTAATGTTTATTTTTGACAGAGAGAGACACAGCATGAGTTGGGGAGGGGCAGAGAGAGAGGGAGACACAGAATCTGAAGTAGGCTCCAGTCTCCAAGCTGTCAGCACAGAGCCCAACGTGGGGCTAAAACTCACAGACCATGAGATCATGACCTGCACCAAAGTCAGACGCTTAACCAACTGAGCCACCCAGGAGCTCCAAAAGCTGTTTTAAAGTTAGATAAATATGTTAGGTATCTCCAATATCTGTGTTCCATTGGCATTGGCATCACCTGCTTTTTCTTTTCCCCTGTGAATGTTCCCTGGCTTTTGTATACTTAGTAATTTTGCATTGTATGCTGGGCATTTCGAATATTACGAGACACTGTTAATTAAATTCTATGGAGATTGTTGATAATTTTGTTTTAGCAGGCGTTCAACCTGGTTGAGTTCAAGGCACAAGTTCCAACTAGCTTCATAGGAATTATAGTTTCAATGTTGTTTCCAAAAACCTCTAGTCCATGTGTGTGCCACCCAGTGGCCAATCTTGAATTTGGGTCATAGTCTATCCTATAGTTTGGTTCTTAAAGTCTACACATTATTTATACTCAGACCCACACTGAGGTTAAGGCTGAGAGTCTGTAAACAACTCTATGGTGTTGTTTTGCCGATCTCCTCCCTCTCCCAATCTTCCATATACTGTCCAGTTCCTGGGGCTCCCTTTTCTGATCCTCCAGCTAGAAAGCTGGTGCTTTGTGCACCCTACTCCACCATACTCTTGGAGTGTGCCCTTGTATGGCACCAAGCAGTGGGAAAAGAGAACAAAGGGAATGAGCATTTGCTGCAACTTCTTGGGACCATAAGGACTGTAGAGGAGGGTTCATCTTCTTCAGAATTTTAGCTGTGAGTTCCCCAGTGCTGCTGTTGCTATTGTTGCTGCTGTTGAATAAATACCTGAGATTGTTTGGGGGCTGATGCACAACACAGTGTAGAAAAGAATGCAATATTTCCTTAACTTTTGCTGATCATTAAAAACTTCTTTTCTACTCTTTGTGCTAGAATTTCTGCTGAAGCTCTGCACAGAATCACAATTCTGGGTTTGATGCAGCCTTAAACCCAGGGAGTGAGGATACCACAGGAAAAATGGGCATAGTTACTGATGACTGGTGGCACATTAAATTCTGGTTTTCTTCAGTCTTCCTGCCATTATTTATTTCTCAGTCCTCAAGGTCCATGCATTCAAATAGGTGGTCTATGCAGGCTATACAGTTATATTCAGAGGGGAGACAGGGTGGAGTGTGCTTTCTCCAACTTACCCAGAATCAGAACTTCCAAGGTAGTTTTTGATCAACTGATTATCACTATGATTACTTATGGGTGGCTTTTATGTTCTTCACAATCCTAGGTCTTGTGATGTAGATAGTGGGGGAGGCTATGTGGAGGTCAGAGTAGAAATATGTGAGAAATCTCTGATTTTCTACTCAGTTTGCTATGAACTTAAATCTTCTCTAAAAATAAAGTCTATGTTAAAAGTGAAAAAAAAATATTAGGGGAGTGCTTCTCAGACTTCAGTGCATGTGTTTTACCAAAGGTGACTTTGATCGGAATTTGAGAGCAGTATTGGATACAGCCTGGGTTCTTCAGAAAGCATTGTTGAGGCAGAGGAACACTGTGCTATTACTTTATGAGGGAATAAAGTTATGGAAAAAGGATGATGAAACAGGTCGAGAGGCAATCTGAGGTGTTACTGAGCTAGATACTAAGTGTGACTAATTGTCAGATTCAGAGGAATCATTCCAAAAGCTATATAATAGTGTCCCAAGACTGTCCATGATCAATGGGAAACATAGAAAGAGGGAAGAATTTATTCACTGGCTCCTGTCTCCCACTGGCCATTGGTTCCCCTGCTGGGTTATGTATGTTCTGCAATGATAGTGGTGAGGGCATGGGAGCAAAAATAGGAAGCTCTAAAACAGGAAATGAGGGATGTGGGGCACTGTCAAGTTGTACCTACATATGATGGCTGGAGCCTACAAGCAGTGGCAGGAACAAGAGATAGCGAGCCTGGGAGAATCTGAAATGGCTTATAAAACACGTCTGAAATAATACAAAAGGTAAGAAATTTGTTAGATTACTTGCTGAGTTTGAGGCATGGAACTACAAAGTGTTGTGGTCATATGGTCATATTTTTCAACACATGTTCTTTTTGGGCTAGGCCAGATTCTGGCTGCCTAATTATTCCCAGTGAATTTCTTTGGCCCTTACTGAAGAAATAAGCCATTCAGAAGTGTCCAGATGATCTCAACTGAACCACATGAAAGCACTGTCATTCAGCTGCTTTGGGCCTACAAAATGACAATGTCATATGGTTCAATTTAATAGAATATGTTAAGACTTTCCATAGGGAACCCTAGGAACTGATATACCTGTAGATAAAACACTGAAGATAGAAATCAGCAGAGAACAGCATCTTGGATGGTGAGTGGATATTCAAAATAAGAGTGGCTCAGATGTGCAAAAAAAGATGAAATGCATCAGCTTCCTCAATAAAGGATTATAGTGAAAGGCTCAAATATTCAAAACACATCTGTTGCCCTTCCAAACCAAGCTCATGCACACCTCCCTAAAATAAATAGAGCCAAAGTCTAGAATAATTTTGAGGAAAACAAAACCGTTTTTCTAAATATAACATAGGCTGGGAAGAGCTTTACATTACTATGCAGAGTCTATCAATCACTAATGTGTTTACTTTCTGGCTTCCAGGCTGTGCCCCAGGCTTACTGAAACAAGCAACTGTACTATTAGCCATCTACTCATTGATGGCTACACAGATTTGGAAGCAATATGAAATCATGATTTTTCTGAAAGTTGGCCCGGATTAGAGTTTTATCCAGGGCACCACTGCCCCCTCCCACTCTATAGCATTCTCTGTAAGAAGGAAGAGAAGGATTTGGGTTCTTTCTTTATAATTAGAGTTTATACTTGTAGTTACACTATTAAATTTTTCTGCTTGCAGCTGATTAGAGGATTATCTCAGTAAATGTAAGTATACTGATATTAATTTTGGCCTTTCAAAAAACAATTTGAGGTAGGTCTAAAGAAAAAGATGAAAAAAAAATTAATTGAATAATCTCAAGGTTTCCTTAGAATAAGACATTCTAGTGTTCTGGTTTTTCATTTTGTTATAAGGTGACCTTAGGATGTAGCTACTCTTTCTGAGTTTTCTTCTGGGAGGCAAAATATATTATACTGATACTGAAATAAATCTAATAAAAATAAGGATGTAATTAAGTTAAACACAGAGTATTGTATAATCTTTAAACTTAAACAAGGTCTTCTTTGTGGTGCTAGTAATTCTGCTGAGACATTAAAAGTAAATATAATTGTAGGGTTCTTAAACATAGTTGTTGTTTGAATGCTATTTTACTGTAGGGCCCTATTCATAGAAAGACTAAGAAAATGCCCACTTAGTATGGAGTGGAAGCTTCAGGCTTGTCCTAATCTCTTTTAAGAAAGAACCATAGTCTATTTCTTAAGTTTATACTCATTTCCCATATAGACAAGTTATGTGTTGAGTACTGGGTATCTTTGCTTGTTAGATGTGAAGATCTAATGAGCAGAAAAATATTGCCTCTTGCCTTTATAGAGACCAACATCCCATTTTAATCAGAAAATATGTCATTAACATTTAAAAAGTAGTTCTAGGGGAGGCTGGGTGGCTCAGTCGTCAGTTAAGCGTCTGACTTTGGCTCAGGTCATGATCTTGTGGTTTGTGAGTTCAAGCCCGGCTTTGGGCTCTGTGCTGATAGCTCAGAGCCTGGAGACTACTTTGGATTCTGTCTCCCTCTCTCTATGCCCCTCCCCCGCTCACATTTTATCTTTCTGAAAAATAAACATTAAAAAATAAAAAAATAAAAACTAGTTCTGTATTAGATATAGTATTTCATAATAGAAAACTAATTTTTAACAGTAATAAGAGCCCATGTTGATATAGGGTCTTGGAAATCTTATTTGTTCTTTCCAAGGTTTTATTTAAATTCAAGTTAGTTAACATATAGTGTAGTATTTATTTGTTCTTAAAAAATGTTGTTTTGCTATGCATAAATGAAATAAAACCATAGTATAGGGGTTTTAAAACATGAAAAGGGACAATAAGTTCTATTTTGTGATTTGATAAATTAAATTCACCAAATTAGTAGACAGTATTTAAGGCATTAATAACCCACATCTAAAAATGCATTAAATCTCTATCAAATAAACAATAAGGTTTCTAGAAATGGTAAGTGCTGATATATCACATTTAAGAGTTATAAAAACAACAAAATAAAAAAAACCCTAAAACATGATAAAAATAACATGTTTGCAAGATTCATCTATAAATTTGCCTAAGAAAGCCCAAGGAGAAAAGCTAATGATCACCAGTGAGTGAAGCGTAACTTCCTATGACCTTAGGATGGTGTGTGCACACACACACACACACACACACACACACACACACACACACACAGTACACTGAGCCTAAGATAGAGCTTGAATGTGAAATTAGCTTTAACTGCCAACGTTAATGATTACATTTAATTGGAAGAAGCATAAATCTATCTCAGAAATAGTTTACTACAGTAAGGTATTTCATAAAATACTTGAAAGAATTTATAACCTTTTCCAAGAGAAAATAAAAGAGAATGAGAGAGGAAGAGAAAGAGACACTAATTTCGGGGCCTTATCCTTTATGGATATATGCTATATCACCAGTCACATGGCAAAAATTTTGAACATGGGGGCACAACTAATTAATATTTTTTGCTTTTATTATTACTTGTGGTCACTTAAAATGCACATCCACAAATTGAATTATAAATGTTTCCACATTTTACCATATATATTTCAAGACTATCAACACTAGTTATCATTTACATCAAAATATTGATGAATGTCACTGGGAGGTCTGGAAGTCCAAGCCAAATTCTTGGGGATAATCTGTGAGTGTGGTTATCCTTTAAAATATTAACAAGTCTGATGTTTCAGAATCTGCACAATCTGTTGCCACTCATTTATTTATTTGTTTAGAGAGTGTGTGAGTGAATGGGGGAAGAGTAGAGGGAGAGGAAGAGAGAATCTTAAGCAGACTCCATGCCCAGAGAGGAGCCTGATGTAGGGCTTGGTCTCAAGACCATGAGATCATGACCTGAGCTGAAATCAAGAGTTGGACACTTAATGACTGAGCCACCCAGGTGCCGCTGTTGCCACTCATTTAAAGAAAAGGAAGGAAAAAAACTTTAGGTCAGGACATCTATCTTACTAGGGGGAGGGGGAGGCAGCAGAGATTTCAAAGAGCATTACTTTTTAGGCATCTGAATCTAATTTTTCATCTTTAATATAATTATTTAGGAAAAAATTTGTAATTGTTTTATTCCATTTTAGAATAATATTTAGCTTTTTGACAAATCTCACAGAGGTTAAGAATGTAGATTTTGAAACCAGATTGTCTAGACTCAAAATCTAGGGTCCTCTGTTTATTTGCACTACAACAGGAACTGACAGTTTTTATGTAAAGCCCCAGACAGTAAATAATTTTATGCATTGTGGGCCACATTACAGTATCTGTTGTTCCTTTTTCTTCCCTTAATTAATTCTTTAAAAATATAAAATTATTAGCTCAAGGGCCATACAAAACCAGACTGGTAGTTTGCTGACACCTGATCTATGTAACAGAGAAAATAACATTTACTTCACAGCATTGTCATGAGGATTAAATGAATTCATATATGTAAAGTGTTTAGGAAGTTCTATATATCTAAGATATATGGGAAGTACTATATATCTAACCAAATTTTGCTTGCAAAATACCCACTCTTTCTTTTATGACTTATATAGCATTAGTTAGTGATTTCAAATTTGGAGAAGGATTTAATTTGCCCCTCTTGGTTTATTCTAAATCACCAGAAAAAGTTTAACATTGCATGTTAATAAAATGTCCAAGAGTGGCATTAAAATTGAGTAACCAGAAGGGAGAGTAAGTAATGGTCCTGAGGCAGTTCTTTGCAAGCCCCATCAGGAACATCCTTAATGAGAAAGATTCACTATGAAAATATAATAACTAAGTTACATGAAACATTCAATTAAATATAATAAACAATTTTCTATTATTATAGTATTTCTCCACACAGAAATGGACAAACCTATTTTAAATCCATTTAAATGAACATTTAATGTTTTATTTATGCTTTTTTAAAAAAGTTTATTTATTTTGAGGGAGGGAGAGAGCACACAGGAGAGGCAGAGAGAGGGAAAGAGAGAAAATCCCAAGCAGACTCCACACTGTCAGCACAGAGCCAGATGTGGGGCTCAAACCCACAAACTGTGAGATCATGACCTGATCCAACACCAAGAATTGGCTGCTTAACCTGACTGAGCCACCCAGGTGCCCCTATGTTTTTAAATAAGAAGAGAATAATCAGAAAGCAGAAAATAAGCATAGTTAAAATGCTAGAGCATTCACACAGGAAGTATTTGCCTTAAGTACTGTTAAGAGTAATTGAATATATTTATGGAAATCACAATGTACTATGCCAAAAATTCCAAAGAAAAAAATAACTTATCAAGAAATAATTCACAATTTTTATCAGACAACCCATAAATGAAAAACAAATCTATAAAACTCAGCTCTTGTGATTTACAAGGCACAGGTTGAATAGAGCCACATATATTTATTTACTTTTTTAAATGTTGATTTATTTCTGGGGGAGAGAGAGACAGAGTATGAGCAGGGGAGGGGCAGAGAGAGAGGGAGACACAGGCTCCAGGCTTTGAGCTGTCATCACAGAGCCTGATGAGGGGCTCGAACTCACGAACCATGAGATCATGACCTCAGCTGAAGTCGGACACTTAACCGACTAAGCCACCCAGGCGCCAAGAGCCACACATATTTAAATGCAAAACATACAACAGGGTAAGTTTTGAACATTTTATGAAATGTTTATATTGAAATGTAGAGCTTAATGAATTAAGCTTTGTAACAGAGTGATGTTAAACATGAAAAAAAAAACACTTGCTTGAGCTTTAATGCAATAAAATTTAATTGTACACTATGTTAGAACACAAATGCAATAAACTCAGCTTCCACACATTTCCATGACATCCTGTGACTACTACAGCCCAATGTGCTTCTACATAGTCTTCACATGAAAATGTAGAGTAGAATAGATGTTTATAGAGTATAAACTAGATTTGGAGATCATGGGTTAAGAAAAAGGCAGTACTTCTAAATATTTACACAGGTGTGAGTTACTGTAGTTTGTGGAATACTAATTAGTATCAATATAGTTTTAAAAATTATTTTCATCAATCATTTAGGCCCAGAGTTTAAAATCTGAAGTGTTTACAGACTTAAAACTGTAAAAATTAAAAAACAAAACAAAACAGTAATCGCTATTCTCTGACCTCCCCACCCCACCCTGGTCTCCCACCCCAATGAGAATCTTTTCAATCCTTTTAGCCATCATGGCAGATACCTCTATATTTCTAATATCTGTAATACTCCTTTAAAAATTTTTTAATGTTTATTTATTTTTGAGAGAGAGAGAGAGAGAGAGCGCAGGGGAGGGGCAGACAGAGAGGGAGACACAGAACTCAAAGCAGACTCCGCACTGTCAGCACAGAGCCCAACGTGGGGCTCAAACTCATGAACTGTGAGATCATGATGCGAGCCGAAGTCAGATGCTTAACTGACTGAGCCACCCAGGCGCCTCATATCTCTCAAATTCATCTGTCTTAAACAGACGGTATGGTCCTAAATCCTAGCACCATCAGTCACCAGTGACATTTAGCAAGTAATTTTTTTAGGTCTCAGTTTCCTTGTCTATAAAACAAATGATAAAACCTACCATACGAGGTTATTGTTGAGAATTAAATACTTTAAGATCCAGTATGTGTAATAATATCTAGCTTAAAATACAGCATTCATAGAGTGATAGCTATTATTATTGCTATTATTATGTTATGGTGAATGAGGATTTGAATTCTAACATACCCCTTCTCCATTCTCCTATTCTCCTAAACACAGCATGTAGTAAGTATTTTGTTAAACTACATTCGGTGTTTTCATCATCTTCTTTTTACATTTCAGGCAACTCTACATTACTCAGAATCTCACTTTGTATCCTCATCAAAACAATTTATGAGAGGCTGGCAAACTAAAATGATGGACTATTAGAATATTTTGGATAACTTTCAATTTTCCAAATCCAAACCACTGGTATTTCTGGGCTAAAAGAAACTGGATTACAGAATGTTTACTGTGGCTTTAAAATTACTTTATTCAAATTTCTATGAAACACACCACAATCATAGTTACTGTAACACACCTGTATTTACTTACCTTTTGCCTCCTATTTTTATCATTTTTACACCTAAGGATGTTTAAGATGTTACACGTTATATATTGCAGTTTTTCTTTATATGCAGTATTTTTCAGGATTGACATCATTGCTCTATATACTATTTTCTAGTGGTTAATTTAAAATGAAAGCTTCTATTTAGAGTTCACAATTATAAGTGGTCTTTAAGTTTTGAGAACTAACAAAATTTGCATAGAGTAGATGCCTGGCATGTGTCTAAAATTCTAAACATTTTTAGCAGTTTATGCTCAGGAAAAACATTGTTTGGTGAGTCACAATCTACTTTAACAAAGTGCTCTGGCAACTGGAGGCATTTTAAAGAAAGAAACAAGAAGTCCACTAACATAATTATTGAAGAATTGCACTAATTCATTTTTATACCTCTTAATATTAAAATGCAATATATTCATTTAGCCAATGAAATAAAGTTAGATACTATGTATGAAAAGGTCCTCAAATACTCCCTCATTAAATTTTAAGTTCTCTAAAGATAAAGAATATATCTTATTTACCTTGTATCACCATTGCCTAGGACAATGACAAACTAGAGTAGGTACAGAGAGGTTCAATACATATTCACTGGATGGATAAATTCAGCTTCACTTGGTCTCAGATAATTTACAAATGCTTGACATTAAAACACTAAATATTAAGTTAACACAGCATTAATCTTTTCAGCATAAACAAAACACACTAGTTGGTATATTGCATATAATGTTTTATTGACAGTGACATATAGTAAAAATTTTATGTATATATTAATTACCCATGGTCCCTTATAAATAAAGTTCTTCCAAGCACAATCGTACTGCAAAGTCATATTGTAAACTAAATTTTTAGAAGACAATTTAAAAAATAAAATGCATTAAAGATATTATAAATCATGATGAGATATTGAGATGGCTTATAACTCTGACTTTAAACATTCTAATTACAATCAAATGTAGACCTTTACCAAGAAGTTGGTAATTTTGTGGAAAGAGCCTTTCTGGGGAAAGATTCAATTTTAATATAATTAATGGTCAGAATAGCATACCTGCAGTCCTATGTTCTTAAAAAGCTCATTCAGAGTCCATAAATGCAAGCAGAAGATTATAAAGTATTCTTAGATGCACAAACATCTTTTAAAAATTTGAAGTATTCAGTTTGCCTTAAGATACATTCCTTGAATTGAAAATTGTTGAAGTTTCCAAATACTATCTTTTCAGGTCTTCACAGCCTGGATCTGATCTGATAATGAAAACCAAATAAAAAATTATCAGTCTCCACAGGCAAGATCCATTTTCTAAAGTAATCCAAAATAAATCTATAAAAACGCTGTAGAAACGTATGCACACACCAGTTTTTTTAAAAGCACATACTGTAGTTTTTGTTTTTGTCATTGTACATACACACAGTTAAGAGTCAACTAGTTCTCTAAGGCTTGTATGAAAACTAGGAGTCCCTTGCCTCATCTCTTCTTTCTCTTTTCACAAGTAACTGCTTCTAACTGCCTGTTAGGAGATTTAGCTCTGTATCTCTAAATATACTTTTATTCTTCTTCTTAAAATATCAGTTCCTTCAATGTAATATGAGGCTTCAGTTCTCACATACTTCTCTACCCTGCTCCTCTGCAACCCTCATTATACTTCCATTACTCCCATTTTTCTACCATATTAATATAGTCATCAGTATGACTAGGTAAACACTATTAACAACTGAGACAGGTTGTACTCCCTTCCCTGTTACTCTTTCTTTCTTTTACATTTTGTTTTCTCCATTTTAATAATTGTTCCTCATTCTCCAACCCTGCCTATCTGCTTAATTTTTTAAAGTACTTAACATAAATTCAATCCCACTACTCCCAAACTGTTTAAGTGTGGAGTAATGAAACACCATTACATAGCCTATGAATTTCATTCGTCTCTTATTTTCTCATCTTGGTTTATTCCCTTGTTTTTTAAGAGTATATCTCTCAATGGCCGCCTCAGTAAGAAGTACAGAGGTACATTCTTGAGATAGTGCATGGCTGAATATGTCTTAATGCTACAATCACAATACAATGATACTGCCTGAGCATATAGTTCTTTTATTTTCCCCTTGGACTTTTCCAGGCATTGCCCAATATTTCACAGCTTCCAAATGTTGATGTTTACAAGTCTGATGCTATTTCTGCTTCCTTATCCTTTACATGAAACTTCTTATTTTCTTCCCAGGAAGCTGGTAGGATCTTCCATTGTCTTCAGTGTCGAAATTAAGTAATGATGAGCCTTGGTGTGGGAATATTTTCATCCACTGCATTGGGCTCTCAAGAGGCCTTTGAACTAAAAACTCATCATTTAGTTCTAGAAAATACTGTTTGGTGAGTTATTTGATGATTTTTCTCCCTCTTTCTTATCCCTTTGTTCATTCTAAAACTCCTATTATTTGGATATGGAGCCTTTTTTTTTCTTTCCGATATTTTTTATCTTTTTGCTCTACTTTCTGAGAGAATGCTTCTATTTTATCTTCTTTTTACTGACTTTTCAATTTCTTCTAATATTTTCCAAAAACTTGTTGTTTTTTTTCCTTTGGTCCTTTTCACGTAGTATCCTGGTCATAGTCATGAAAGTAATACCTTTCCTTATCCCTTTGAGGATACTCTAATACGTTTTTTGAAATGTTTTCCCTAAATAAAAAGTAATACCTTTTCTTATCCCTTTGAGGATAGTCTAATAGTTTTTTGAAATGTTCTCCTGGGGCACCTGGGTGGCTCAGTTGGTTAGGTGTCTGACTTCGGCTCAGGTCATGATCTCTCAGTCCGTGAGTTCTAGCCTGACGTAAGGCTCTGTGCTCACAGCTCAGAGTCTGGAGCCTGCTTTGGATTCTGTGTCTCCCTCTCTCTCTGCCCTTACCCTACTCGTGCTCTGCTCTCTCTCTCTCTCTCAAAAACAAATAAATCTTTAAAAAAAATTAAATTCTACTTCCACTGATCTGTTTTTTGTTTGTTAATGTTCCATAACTTAAAATGTTTAGGTCCTCAAATGCCTGGTGATCCTTTGTCATCTTCTCATAAGTATGAGTGAACACTATAAAGCTGACTGAAGTTTCAATATGTGTGTGAGGCTTGTCAAATGTGGTCTTTATTCTAGTGTAGCTAGCTAAGCCATTTTCTTGGAAATCTTTGATGTTAATACTTGTAGGTCTTTCTCTGGCTGGTCTTATTCCTCAAAGATGACTTTTTATATCCTGCCTACTGCTGGTGTCTTCTGGGAGAAGTAGGAGAAGGAAGAAGAGGATTACAATATTTGGTATCACTCCTCATTTTCAGATCAGCTCTGCCACACAGAGTTGTGCTTGGTGTTCCCCAGTCAAGATATTGTTTGACTCCCTGCAAGAATGAACCTTCAGTCTTTTGTGGGGGCAAGAAAATATAACTGTTTTCTCTTTTCAGCCTCACTTCATCCTTAGTTCCACTTTCCATCAATAAGCCTTTGAGGGGATCTGAAATGTAAATTGGGATGCTTTCCAGCTGTCCTCAGTGCTAGTTCAGAATTCACCTTTCTCAGGTCTGTTAAGTCATTCAACATGCATCAGGCATCCAGCTTTCAAAATTTGGTTGACATCTTTGTCACTTCCAGTTTTTTGCCCTTGTGGGTTAATGTCTTTAAACAAAAGTCCCCTTTCTGTTAGTGAGATTTGAGAAGGGGAAGAAACTAAGTATGTGTTCATTCCTCCATCTTTCATGGAAACACCCATATGCATAGTTTATAAAAGTCTTATATTAAAAGTTTGGAAGCATCAACTTTTCAATACAGATAAAGTGATAAAATGAGTACATTTCATTAGTCATGCGGAAAAATTTCTTTTTACAAATATCTCATTTGAAAGTTTCAGAGCTAGAAAACAACTGACACCTCTGCAATAGTTTCTGTATATTCTTTGATGGTTTTAAAAAATACTTCATAGTCTACTTAGGAGTTCTTGTCTTTGGGCTGTAATACATATGTAATTATCGAGAATCCTTCCAAAAGAGAATGGAATCATGGCACAAAATATGTCATTTAATATTTTACTCAAAACTTTTCAACCTTAAAATAATAAGATTAAATTGTTCATTAAAATGAACGAGAGGCTTTCTTGTTTATCATGCTAGGAAATTTCAGAATTCTGGAAGCAAAATGAAGAGATATAAATGCAGAATATCTATCCTTCACAGTTAAATTTACATAAAAATAAGTTTGGCTAATAAATTAACAGCTATAGGCACAGACTAGTCTCCAATATTAACTGCTACCTAATTTGCAAAATAGGTTTTTACCTCTTTTTAAATCCAGAGAGATAGTAGGAGAATCAAAAGGTAATAAGCTATTTACTATCATACAGGAAAGATGAAAAAAAGGATCTCCTATTCATAACCAAGCTGATTACAATTTTTTTTTAAATTTTTTAATGCTTTTATTTAATTTTGAGACAGAGAGAGACAGGGCATGAGCAGGGGAGGGGCAGAGAGAGAGGGAGACACAGAATCTGAAGCAGGCTCCAGGCTCTGAGCTGTCAGCACAGAGCCTGACACGGGGCTCGAACTCATGGATTGTGAGATCACGACCTGAGCTGAAGTCGGACATTCAACCAACTGAGCCACCCAGGAGCCCCATACAATTTTTAATCTAGGTATTAAGTTTCTTCCTCTCATAAATAGAGAGTAGTTAGGTGAAAGGGTAAATTTAACATTCATTGGTTTTTTTTTTATGCTAGGCACTTTAACAGAGTGTTTCATTTAACCCATACAATTTTTGACTTTTATTTTTTAATTGTACAGATGACAAAATTATATTCACAAGAAAATAATATAAGATTGTTAATAATTAGTTAATAAGTAGTAGAATAAATCTGCTAGACTCAAAAGCCCAAATGCTTTTCATTACTATTCATGCTCCCTACATACAATAGGGAAACTGCCCACAGAAAACTGCTATAAATGTTACATAAAATAATACGGTAACACAAAGACATAAAACTATTTCCAATAGTGTATTCTCTGTACAAAAAGGGAGGTAAGATGCAAAGATTATGAATCAGAAAAATCAAAGACGCAAAAATTAGGTAATTAGACCAGAGTTGGCAAGTGGCACTGCGATGTTGGATCGTTACTGACACCTAGTGGCCTCATTATTGCAGACAATATAAACCGAAAAAAAAAAAAAGAGAGAACTATAATTTATCAACCTGTTTTCAGTACTATGATTTTATGAGCAATAGTAGGGTTTCTCTCTGTGCTATAACTTCACTGTGAGCAATAAGCACTTGTAAAGTAAGAAATCAAGGCTGAAAACATGCTTCTGTAGAATGTTGCTCTGTAATCTGTTTTACGTGGGAATCAGTCCCATTAAATCATCAGAAGTGTAAACCACTTCTTTATCACAATCTAAGAAACTAAGTTGGTATGTTCACAGAAAAATTCCAGTTATTCTGCGAACCATGAGAGGCTCTCAATTATGTTTTACTTAATTGTAAAATATGACTATAATATTCTTTGTAGTTTAATGGTAAATGTCATGATGTCTACACAAATACAAGACAGAAAAAAAGACAGTCTGTGCACTTTACTTAATACCATACTTTACTAATAACACATAAAAATATTTATCAGATGTACATTTAGTACTCTGAACCAGAGAAAGGTCTCTTTCTGTATGGGCAAGCAGCCTATTCTTAGATTCATGAGGACATGAATAAGAGAAAACAAAATTACACATAACTGGTATTAAAGGGTTAGTGTAGAAGAAATTAAATTTATAGCCCCAAGACTACAACTAGAATTAAGAATATTTTGTCATTCACCCTTGCTCAGGGCAGGGAGATTCCTGATAGGAATGATCCTCAGCTCTACTCACAAATGGACAATTTTTGGCCTGACTCTCAGGGTCCCTTAATAAAAAAGACCTACAAAACTTGGTTTTATTCACACCCATTGCTCTGCGTGGGTCACTTCTTTAAGCCATTCCTGTGGTTAGTAAACAATGTAATCTTAGAGGAAATGCTAGATGTTAATTTATCCCTTCATACAGTAAGCCTGTACAACCTATGACAGCTATTTTGATGAATAACAGAATTGCAATATATAAAACGTCAATACAATACCAGTATTTATAACACTAAATGAGTATTAAAAATTGTGTAAGGTGCCTGGGCGGTTAAGTGTCTGACTCCTGATTTCAGCTCAGGTCATGATCTCACAGGTTCGTGAGTTCAAGCCCCATGTCAGGCTCTGCACTGACACTGCAGAGCCTGCTTGGGATTCTCTTGTCTCTCTCTCTCTCTCTGCCCTCCCCACCTCAAAAAAAAAAAAAAAAAGTTGTATAAACATGCTATGTATAAATGGAGCTATACACAGAATTCCGCATGATTCTTAAAAGATATATGCCATGCAAACTTACTTTTTAAATATTGACAGTAAGGCCTAAAATTTGTCCCAAATTTCAAGTGTGCTTCTATTACTAGATATGATAGAAATTTGTTGCCATAAATTATAATTATTTTCTAGAGTTATCATATATATTGAATTGTAAAGATGCAAATACTTTATTTAAATAAACCCTTTAGAAAAATGTAATAGAAGTAAATGTAGCAAGGTACTGGATACTTACTGTATTGTTTTTTCTGACAGCAGAAATAAATGGAAACAAGAGGGAGAAAGGCTATGATATAACAAAAATGAAATGTAAAAGGAGGAAAAAAATGTGAATGAAATGGAAATAAAGGCTGAAAATGCACAGTGTTTTGTGATGTACCTTGAAGCCAGTCTACACCTTCTTGCAATCCTTCTCCTTTTATGGCGTCACTAGCACTGAAATAAAATCCATAAGAAACATATCCATTTCACTACATCATAGAACATAAGAATACATAATTATAATTTTGCTATATGGCAAATTATTATATTCTAGTAACATATCTGAGCAAAGCTGGTTAAGCACTGAAACTGAATATACATAGGAAATAAAAGTCTAAGTGCTCAGGAAGAAGACATGATAAAATAATTCATAATTTATATAGACATTTGAAAAAGTATATCACTAAAAAATTATTATTCTACTTTGCCCAGTCCTAGTGACTCAAGAGCATTTATTTATTAGAAATGTTTGACTTCGGTTACAATTTAGCCACATGATGGAGTGGCTTTATTTGAAATGGAATTTGGTATCTGTAAGGTATAAACCTATGATTATAACTTTGGTAAAGTGGCAGAATAAAAAAATCTCAGATTTCAATCATACTCTTATACCTACTGGCTTCAGGAACCTGGATTGATTACTTAACTCTCTGTCTCAGTTTTATCATCTATAAAATGATGGTAAATTGACTAACATAATAAAAGGCAGAGGATTTTTATAGTATCAGATCACCTTTTTCAAAGACATGGACTGACAGCATTTAGTATAAACAATTAGATTTTCTGAATGATTAGGGTTCCTTTTAACTGTGCTGAAGCAAGATTTAAAAATGTACCTAACTACCTAAAATAATTAGATGCTAATAAAATCAGAAATTACTTCCAAGGCATTACTTATTAGATTACAAATATGACTTATCATAGAATTATTTTTTAAATAGAAAGAAACCAACAGCATTGATACATAATTATTCAAAGCAAATTATAAATTATCTGTATCAGTAGCAAAACATCAGTAACTGAAATGCTTAAATCAAGAAAGATCATTGTATTGATTTTTATCACACATCTATAGTCCCAAACAAGACTATAGTCCCAACCAAACAAATAATACAATGGAAAAACTTTCCCCCTTTACTGGAGATGTTAACACTGTACTAAAAACCTTGCATCTTTTCCTAATAATTCCCAAATGTATGAACTCTACCTCTCCTTTTGAACACATCATCAGGTCTATAACTAGAAAAAAAGCCAAAGTTTTTACCATGTCTTACAAGGCCCAATGGGATATGGTCCCTGGCTATTTCTCAATGGCCCCATCTCCTATAATTTCCCCCTAGATTTCTGTTCCAGCCAGCCTGGACTTCTTGCTATTCCTGGAACACACCAGGCACATTCTCACCTAAGAGACTTTTCACTTGGCTGATCTCTCTGTCTGGAAAGCTATTCCTCCAAGCCTTCGCATGAATTGCACCCTGACTTCAATTAGATCTCGCAGAGAGAGCACTTCTTATTATTCTCTCTCTTATTATCCTACTTTACTTTTCTTCATCCTTCCAGCTGACATTTTATATACTTATTTATCTGTTTCGTTATCTGTTGCCCTCAAAAGAGAGTAAATAAGCAAATACATATTGTGCCAGGGATTTAGTCAAAGAACACACAAGAAGAATATTAACAAAATCAGACCCTGAAAATCAGAGTTGACTACCTGTTTAGTACAATGATGAAAACCAATGGTTAAACCACAGAAATTTTCCTATAATTTTCCAGGCTATGTTTCTCTATAATCTCTTGTTTATTGCCCAGTAAATTTACTTGTACCTAAGGCAAGAGAGATACAATATTTTATCCCTGTATTATTGAGTGTTACCTTTATCTGTAAAACGGGAAAAGAAAAATAACTGTATTTTCAATTTTTTACATGCTTTAAAGAAAATAGCAAAAAATAAAAAAAAACTTAACAAATGAAACGCTAATTAGAACTTAGTGAGATATTTTTTGAATTAAGAAGTCAATATTATAGATAAATTTCTTCTGTAAGTTATATAGAAAATATAGAACCAGGCAATAAAATACTCCACATCATTACAATGTCAGGATGTTACTTTTTCTCTCAGTGAGAAATATTTAGGTGTCACAACTGAATAAATAAATCTATTAAAATTCAATCGCTGCTTATTTTAAGTAGAAAGATTTTTTCCATTTGCAAAGTAAATTTCTATTACAAAATTAAAAGTAGGACTATATCTTTTACTAATTTAGACACAGATTTCTTAATGTACTTCCTATCAAAACAGTCCCAACACTTAATACAATGCAAAAATTAAAAATTATTTTACTTTAGATATTATCAATTTAGGTATGATTTAAAGAAATACAATGTTTCTAGCTTAAGATATTTCTTTACCTAAAATCCTTCCTTTCTTTACCAACCAAATACCACAGAACCTCAAATCCAACTCAAAAGACATTTAGTAAAATTGACTCTCCCTCTGATTTCAAAGTAAGGAGGGTTTTACTCAAGATATGCAGTGTTTTGCTCCTGGGTAGAGATGCTGTTGGCCCTGAGTAACTGAGGCATTTTAAGGGCTTTTTCAAGCTGTCTTTTATACTATTCCTTTTTCAGAACGAAGGTTAGTTCTAAAAATTCTTTTCTGAGCTCTACTATCTCCTTGTCATACTCTGTTTCTCCTTCTAGAAGCAGTAGATTTCTCTGCCTCTGTTAGGCCTTTCTCCATAAAAACCTTCTTTAAAAAAAGGGAAACTGGAAAGAGAAGGACATCTTGCAGCAGGAGAAGGTAGGTGGGTGGACAGAAGGAAGCTTAAATTAATGTAAGGCCGGCACTAAAACACTAATATATCACTTCTGGTAATCCTTATTGGAATATTTTGGAGGAAAGACACACTGGAGTTAAATGTATCAATAAGAAACCACTTTCCAAATAAACGCTGAATAATAATGTCAGATACTAATTATTGCAGAGTTCAATTTTATTAGTATGTCCAAATGAAATTATTATTCCCATTTCTATACACTCATATAAACCAAAATTTGTTGTGTACATACTAAGTACCTGGCACTATTATTATTCTAGGGGTTACAGAGTGAATAAAACTGATAAAATCCAAGCTCTCATGGTGCTAATGCACTAGTATGAGAAGATGGACTATAAAAGAAGCAATACCCAGATAAGACATTGCAATAGAAATATAAAGCAAAGTGTGAAAAAACAAGGTACAGAGGTAAGATATAGTAATATTCTGGAGGGTTATCAGGAGGGGTCTCTCTCCTGAAGGAGGTATAATAGCAAGCCAGGAAAATTATTTTGGATAAAAGGAGTAACACGTGCAAATGTTCTTATGGGATTGTAGATGGCTGATACAATGTGCAGAAGGAAATCAGTGTGGTTGAAATGGGGTGAGTAAGTGGGCTAAATTATTCTTTTAAAGAGTCGTTTATATTTTTCTATCCCTAAAAAGATTTTAAAAAGTTTTTTTTTTTCTAAGACTTACTTAGTTAAATAATCTCTACACCCAAAGTGGGACTCAAACTCACAACCCCAAGATGAAGAATCACATGCTCCACCAACTGAGCTAGCCGGGTGCCCCAAGATTTGAAAATATTTTAACAATAATATATTCATGAGCACTTGCACTGACACAATTCTATACAACAAAATCCCTAGCTTATATCCTATCATGTTATGTCACTTACACGATAAGCTTGGCAAAGAAAAATTGAAGCTCAGAGATTTTTTTCAGAATAAAATGAAAAGTAAATATAAAACTTTACCAAATGTGCCATGGTTTATCTTTGATGTTCTCTAAACACAGCAGTTGAGACACTTTTACAGATGTTACTGAATCTCTAAGATCCATTTTGTTTGCAAAGAATAAGATTGGTATTCGGCGGTGCTTAATATCTAAAAGAGAAAATAAGACGATCATCACACCTCCAGCTTTTTGGTCCTTCCCCCCAAATTCTTAAAACTAAAATTCACTAAAACTGTTTTCCAACCTCTTCTTTCTATATCGAACATACACAAACATTTGAAGACATGTACTGTCAGGCATGTATTTGAATGATAGGAGAATTAAAAACAAACAAACAAACAAACAAACAAACAAACAAAAAACCCTTCTTCTTAAGACTATCTGCCCTCTGGTTGGAGCTTTAAAACAAAGATGAGTGAGGTGGGAGTTGGGGCTCGTTAAGCAGCTACTGAGCAGCACCTGCAAAGGGGTTAAATATTTTGTTTTTATTGTCAGTAGAAAGGAGGCAAACTTCAATGAAGTAGAAGATAAACTAGATCTTGATTTTAGATTTTAGTCACAGTTTTCAGGAAACAATCTGGATATTTTAACAAGATATTTTTTTACCTTGTTACAATTTTGGAAATATTTTCAGTTTTGAATAGATAACACCTTTAAATAGTTCAAAATTCAGAAGACACAACATGGTATACAGCAAAAGAATCTCCCTCCCACCTATCCCAGGCTATCCACTTGTCCTCTCTAGAAGAGTTAACCCATATTACCTATTTCTTGGCATCTTTTTAGAAATATTTGCAAACAATTATTATACATTATTCTTTATACAGATAGTAGCAGACTATTCAGTTTTATATATTTTTCTTTTCACTTAATTTCATATCTTGAAGACCATCTCATATCAGTACATAATGAGCAGTTTCTTCACTATTTTAACAGTTGCAGAATACTGTCTGTTAGTACTATGTGCCATAATTTGTATAATCTGTTCCCAGTGAGATATATTTGTGTTGTTGCCAATTTTTAAAACTATAAACAATGCTGAAATGAATAAAAGTGTACACAGCAAATTTTGCACATGAGCCAGCATGTTTATAGGTTAAATATGAGAAGTAGAGTTGCTGGTGAAAGGATATGTAAATTGCTATTTTGACAGTGATTACTGAAAGGCTTTCCCTTAAAAATTGTATCAATTTATACTTCAACAACAATGGATAAGAATTAATGTTTCCAGTGCCCTTGCCACAAGAATGTTATCAAACTTGTTGATCTTTTCTACATGACAGGGGATAGGTAAAAAGTACTATCAGAATATGTTTACTTTGTTTTGAGAAAGGTCAAGAATTTTTTCTATATATTCAAAGGATATTTCTATTTTGTCTATTTATGAACTATCTTACCCTATCCTTTCCCCATTTTTCTAGTAAGTTTTTATTTTCTTATTGATTTGTAGGAACACAACAAGTAGTAAGGGAAAAAGTCCTCTAGCTATGATATAAACTGCAAATATTTCCCCTTGCTTGACATTTGCCTTTGACTTCTCATGGTTTCTTCTAAGTGAAAACTTTTTAAATAGTAAAATTCATCAATCTTTTCTTTTAGGATTCTGGGTTCTGTGTTATAGTTAGAAAGGTCTCCTCTTGCCCTGTAATATTTTATTTTATTTATTTTATTATTTTATTTTATTTTATTTTATTTTATTATTTTTTTTTTTAATTTTTTTTTTTTCAACGTTTATTTATTTTTGGGACAGAGAGAGACAGAGCATGAACGGGGGAGGGGCAGAGAGAGAGGGAGACACAGAATCGGAAACAGGCTCCAGGCTCCGAGCCATCAGCCCAGAGCCTGACGCGGGGCTCGAACTCCCGGACCGCGAGATCGTGACCTGGCTGAAGTCGGACGCTTATCCGACTGCGCCACCCAGGCGCCCCTTATTTTATTTTATTTATTTTTGCCCTGTAATTATTATAAAGTTCTCCCATACTTCTCCCATAGTTTCTTCTACTGCTGTAATGCTGTGATTTTTACATTTAAATATTTAGTCCAGCTAGAATTTACCCTGGAACAGAGAATGTCAGAATGGATAAAAAGAAGTTAGACATATCTATATGATGTTTACAAGAAACACACTTGGAACATAAGGACACAAACAAGCTGGGAGGAAAAGGATAGAAAAACATTATGCACACATGTAAATGTAAGAAAACGCACATGGCTACACTACTATCAGAAAAAGTAGTGTTCGGGGCGCCTGGGTGGCTCAGTCGGTTAAGCGGCTGACTTTGGCTCAGGTCATGATCTCGGGGTCTTGAGTTCGAGCCCCGCGTTGGGCTCTGTGCTGACAGCTCAGAGCCTGGAGCCTGTTTCAGATTCTGTGTCTCCCTCTCTCTGACCCTCCCCCGTTCATGCTCTGTCTCTCTCTGTCTCAAAAATAAATAAATGTTAAAAAAAAGATTAAAAAAAAAAAAGAAAAAGTAGTGTACAAGATGAAGGGTATTAAAGAAAAAGACCGCATTTTTTGGTTATTATTGTTCTCCGTGCAGTTTGCTTTATGTCAGTGTTTTTTAAGTTTTTGTTTAAATTTGTTAATTAATATACAGTGAAATATCAGTTTCAGGTGTACAATACAGTGATACCACACTTCATACATCACCTGGTTCTCATCACAAGTACACTCCTTAATCCTTACCACTTATTTAACCCATCCCCCCTACCTCCCTTCTGGTCACTATCAGTTTGTTCTTTATAGTTAAGAGTCTCTTTCTTAGTCTGCCCCTCTCTCTCTGAAAAATGCAGGCATTTAAAAATTATAAAAGTGTCGATTGTTTACTCAAGAGGACAAAACAATATTAAATGCATATGTACTAACAAATAAACTTCCAAATATATAATGCAAACTTTGACAGTATTAAAGGGAAATATAAAGAAATCCACAATCACAGGTGGATACTTCAAGGCCCCTCTCTCAGAAATTGATAGAATAGACAAAAAAGATCACTAAGAATGTATAAGATGTGAACATTATCTATCAACTGACATTTACAGACCCTTCACCCAACAACAGTAAAATACATATTTTACTTAATTGCAGATGGAAGAGTCACCAAGCTAGACCATAACGTTGGGCCATATATTCCTAAGGATGAAATCATACAGAATATGTTATTCCATCAAATGGAATTAAGTTAGAAATCAATAACAAAAAGAAACCTCGAAAATTCTCAAATATTTGGGAAATTAAATATAATTTATATATATATAATTTATATATATAATATATACAACACATATATATTTATAACAATATATACTTATATATAATATATATTATATATTATAAATATATATTATGTTATTATATTTATATATTTTAATATATACTTATATATTAAATATAATTTATATTTATATATTTATATTATATTAAATATAATAAATAATCTAAGGGTCAAAAAAGAATTCATAAGGTAAGTTAGAAAATACTTTAAATAATAAAACAAACATATCAAAATTTGTGACATGTAGGGATGCCTGGCTGGCTCAGTCTATTGAGCATCCAACTTTTGGTTTTGGCTCAGGTCATGATCTCACAGTTTGTGGGTTCGAGCCCTGAATCAGGCTCTGGGCAGACCTGACTCAGCTTCAGATTCTCCCTCTCTCTCTGTCCCTCATCTGCTCTCTCTTTCTTTCAAAATAAATAAATAAACTTAAAAAAATTGTTTCCAACTGAAAAAGGTAATAAACACTGAAATACAATGTAAGTATAGAATTTTCATAATAAAACAAAGAACAAAAATTAACAAAAATTTTAAAAAGACAAACCATCAGAGGAAATTAACAAAGCCAGAGTTCTTAAAAAGTTAATATAATCAATACACTCTTTAAAAGATTGAGCAAGAAAAAACTGAGGAAACATAAATTATCAATATCAGAAATGAAGGAAGATACATAGATCTTATAGACATTAAAAGGATAGTGAGAGTATATTATAAACAGTTTTATGCCAGTAAACCTGACAATGTAGATCAATTTAAAAATATGGTCATAAATTACCACAAGTGGCCCAAGGAGAAATACAAAACTTTAACAGACTTATATCATTTTAGGAAATTTAACTCATAATTCATAGTCTCCCTACTCCCTGACACTCCTTGCACACACACAAAATCCCAACTCAGATGACTTCATTGGTATATTTATCTAACAATTAGGGAAGAAATAATACCAACTCTATCCAACCCAAAAAATAAAATAAAAAGAGAAAGAGTAAATACTTTCTAACCCATTTTATGAGGCCTCTATAACCTTGATGACTAGAGCATTTTAAGAAAGGTATAAACCAAAAAACCTCATGAGCACGAAAACAAAAATCTTTAGTAAAATGTCAGCAAATCCAATTCAATGATATATAAAGAGGTTAATAATCAATGGTCAAATGAGGTTTAATCCAGAAACGTAAGTTTGGTTTAATATATGTGAATCATACTATCATTGCAATAGATGTAGAAAAAGCATTTGGTAAACTATAACATGAGTTTACGATGGAACCTTTTGGAAAATTAGGAATAACACAAAATTTCCTTGACCTAATAAGGAAAGATATAAGCAAACCCTACTGAGCAGCATACTTAATGATAAAATGTTGGATGCAAAGAATGGGAGTAAGACACAGAAACAACATAAGTGTCCATCAATGGATGAATGACAAAGTTAGTGAATAACATGAGCTTGAACTATGCAGGTCCACTTATACATGCTTTTTTTTTTCCAATAAATATATTGAACATTTTTTGGAGATTCGCCAACAATTTGCAAAAATCTGTAAACAAATCATGTAGCCCAGAAACACAGAAGAAAAATTAAGAAAAGGTTAGGTATCTCATGAATGCATAAGATACATATAGATACAAGATGAATTTATCATTTAATATCATAAAAGATATACAAATCTATTATAAAAAGTTAAAATTCATCAAAATTTACATGTACATAGGCCAAACATGGCAGCATTCAGTTAAGAGATATGCAAACAAATGTAAAGATGCAGTATTAATTCATAACTGCATAAAATTAACTGCAACACATACTGTACCACTGAGATAATTTCAAAGTCATCTCCTGCACCTATTGCAGTGAGCTTAAGTGTTGAAAGTATCTGTTTAAAATGCTATTTGACCCTAATCATCTCTATGTAAATTCTTCTCTCCAGTAAGTCGTGTATCACAGTAAAAGTTATCTCTTACAGTTCTCACATATTTTTTCACATTAGTTTGTGCAATACTGTAAACCTTGAATTATATGGCACCCATACAAAGTCCCACCAGTCATCCTGGAAGTGAAAGAAGCAAAGAAAAGTTATGACGTTACAAGAAAAAGTTGAATTGCTTGATATGTACCATAGATTGAGGTCTGAATCTGTGGATGGATGCCTGACATTTCAAGGTAAATGATTCCAGTATAAGGACCAACATAAAAAAAAGAAAAGGAAATTCATGAAGCCATTGCTGCAGTTATGCCAGCAGGCATGAAAACCTTGCACATTTCATGAAATACCTTTTCATCTTGTATTGAAAATGTAGCTTTTATGTGAGCGCAGGATTGCTATAAGAAACGCATCTCTATAGACTCTAACATGATTCAAGAAAAAGTGAAGTTATTATGTGAACATAAAGCAAAAGGAAAGTGGAGGATTTAGTGCTAATAAAAGATAGTCTGATGGGGCTCCTGGGTGGCTCAGTTGGTTGAGTGTCTGACTTCGGCTGAGGTCATGATCTCGCAGTCCATGAGTTCAAGCCCTGCGTCAGGCTCTGTGCTGACAGCTCGGAGCCTGGAGCCTGCTTCAAATTCTGTGTCTCCCTCTCTCTGTGCCCCTCCCCCACTCATGCTTGCTCTCTCTCGCTCTCTCTCTTCCTATCTCTCTCTGTCAAAAATAAATGAAAACATTAAAATTTTTTTTTAAAATAAAAGATGGCCTGATAATTTTAGAAAGAGATTTGGCTTAAAAAGTATCAAGATAACAGGAGAAGTAGCTTCTGCCAACCAAAAGGTAGCAGACAGTCTCCAGATGCCATTAAGGAAATCATTGAGGAAAAAGGATATCCACCTGACCAGGTTTTTAATGCAGGTGAAAGTGCCCTATTCGGGGGGGGGGGGGGGGAGGGGGAGGGGGGAGTCACAAAGGGCGTTTATTAGTAAGGAAGAGTGGCAAGCACCAGGATTTAGGGCAGGAAGAAAGTAGGAAAAAAGTAAGACTTAAACATTTCTTTTTTTGTTGTTGTTAATTTTTTTTTTAGTGTTTTATTTATTTTTGAGACACAGAGAGACAGAACATGAGCAGGGGAGGAGCAGAGAGAGAGCAAGACACAGAATCTTGCACAGAGCTGTGCTGACAGCTTTGAGATGTCAGCACAGAGCCTGACGCGGGGCTGAACTCATGAACCACGAGATCATGACCTGAGCTGAAGTCGAATGCTCAACCAACTGAGCCACCCAGGCGCCCCAAGACTTAACCATTTCTATTCAACATTGTACTGAAGGTCCTAGCCAGTGCAATAAGACAAGAAAAAGAATAAAAGGCATAAAGACTAAAAAGGAAGAAGAATTTTTGTTGTTAACTTCATACATAGAAAATTCTAAGAAATCTAGAGAAAAATTACTAGAATAAGTATATTTAACAACCTCCCATAATATAAATCAATATTTTCACATACTAGCAATGAACCATTAGAATATGAAATAAAATAAACTATTTACAATAGCTTTGAAAATATAAAAAAAAAACTTATGGATAAGTTGAATAAATGATGTGAAAGACCTACATAGAAAACTATAAAAGATAGAGAAATTGAGAAAAGGATAAATACATGAAGTGACATACCATGTCCATGAGTTGGAACATTCAATGTTAAGTCTAATGTTAAGATCTCAACTATCTCCAAATATGATCAAAATAAAATCCCAGCACAGTTTTACAAAATTAATAAGCTGATTTTATTTTATTTTATTTTATTTTATTTTATTTATTTATTTTTTTATGTGAACATCCCAATTCTTATTTTTTTATTATTTTTTTTTAATATATGAAATTTATTGTCAAATTGGTTTCCATACAACACCCAGTGCTCATCCCAAAAGGTGCCCTCCTCAATACCCATCACCCACCCTCTCCTCCCTCCCACCCCCCATCAACCCTCAGTTTGTTCTCAGTTTTTAACAGTCTCTTATGCTTTGGCTCTCTCCCACTCTAACCTCTTTTTTTTTTTTTTTTTTTTCTTCCCTTCCCCCATGGGTTCCTGTTAAGTTTCTCAGGATCCACATAAGAGTGAAACCATATGGTATCTGTCTTTCTCTGTATGGCTTATTTCACTTAGCATCACACTCTCCAGTTCCATCCATGTTGCTACAAAAGGCCATATTTCATTTTTTCTCCTTGCCACGTAGTATTCCATTGTGTATATAAACCACAATTTCTTTATCCATTCATCAGTTGATGGACATTTAGGCTGTTTCCATAATTTGGCTATTGTTGAGAGTGCTGCTATGAACATTGGGGTACAAGTGCCCCTATGCATCAGTACTCCTGTATCCCTTGGATAAATTCCTAGCAGTGCTATTGCTGGGTCATAGGGTAGGTCTATTTTTACTTTTCTGAGGAACCTCCACACTGCTTTCCAGAGCGGCTGCACCAATTTGCATTCCCACCAACAGTGCAAGAGGGTTCCCGTTTCTCCACATCCTCTCCAACATCTATAGTCTCCTGAATAAGCTGATTTTAAACATTATTTAAAAATATAGAACACCTAAAACTACTAAAACCATCTTGAAGAAATAGACCAGGATTAGAGGATTTATCCTGACTTCAAGATTTATTATACATCTATGGTAATAAAGACAATGCAAAAGTACATAAAAGGGATCAGGGGAACAGAATATAGAGTCCAGAAACAGACACACACATATACACAAATTATATTCAATAAGCATGAAAGTCAAATGATTTTGACAAGTAATTCAGCGAAAAAAATTTTTCCCCAACAAATGTATTTTGGGGTAATTGGATATCTGTAAAAAAAAAATGCAAAAATTAATTCAAGATGGGTCTCAGGCCTAAACATAAAAACAAAAACTATGAAGCTACTAGAAGAAAGCATAGGAGAACATGTTAGTAATCTTAAGGCAGTAGGCACAGATTTCTTAGAGAGGACATAAAAAGCTTATATTAAAAGGAAAAAATGAAGGTTGATGGAGGGAGGTGAGTGGGAGATAGGCTAGATGGGTGATGGGTATTAAGGAAGGCACTTGTGATGAGCACTGGGTGTTGAATATAAGTGATGAATCACTGAATTCTACTCCTGAAACCAATATTGTACTGTATGTTAACTAAAATTGAAATTAAAAATAAAAATTGAAAAAATTGATAAATTAGACTTCACCAAAATTAGATAAATATGTTCATTAAAAGATACTGTGAAAATGGGACACCTGGGTGGCTTAGTTGGTTGAGTGTCCAACTCTTGATTGATTTTGGCTCAGGTCCTGATCTCACAGTGTGAAACTGGCCCTGCATTGGGCTCTGTGCTGGCAGTATAGAGCTTGCTCAGGATTCTCTCTCTCTTCCTCTCTCTCTGCCCCCCACCTCTAGATAAACTTAAAAAAAAATAATGTGAAAAAAATAAACAGGTGAGCCACAGACTGGTAAGAAATCTTCAAAACACATATATTTGACAAAGGTATTCTATTTAGAATTTATAAAGAAATGTTAAAATTCAATAATAAGACAAACAACCAAATTAAACACATGGGCAAAAGATTTAAAAAGACATTTTAGGGGCGCCTGGGTGGCTCAGTCGGTTGAGCGTCTGACTTTGGCTCAGGTCATGATCTCACGGTCCGTGAGTTCGAGCTCCGCGTCGGGCTCTGTGCTGACACCTCAGAGCCTGGAGCCTGCTTCAGATTCTGTGTCTCCCTCTCTCTCTGACCCTCCCCCCGTTCATGCTCTGTCTCTCTGTCTTAAAAATAAATAAACATTAAAAAAAAAATTTAAAAAGACATTTTACAAGAGAGGGGTGCATGGGTGACTCAGTCAGTTAAGCATCAGGCTCTTGATTTCAGCTCAGGTCATGATCTCATGGTTCGTAAGATCAAGCCCCATACTTGGCTCTGCGCTGACAGTGTGGAGCCTGCTTGGGATTCTCTCTCCCTCTCTCTCTGCCCCTCCCCCACTTGCACACACTCTCTATCAAAATAAATAAATATTTTTAAAAAGACATTTTACAAGAGAATGTACAAGAATGGTTAATAAAATATGCAAAAGTGATCAACATTTTTAATCATCAGTAAAATAGAAATTAAAAGCAAATGAGATCCTATTACACACCTTGTTGAAAGGCTAAAGTGAAAAAAATATAACATCAATCATTGGAGAGGATGTAAAGAAACTGGAACTCTCATGTATGTTGTTAAGAATGTAAAATAGTATGACCACTTTGAAAAATCAAGGGGCAGTTACTTTAAATATGACCCATATGTCTATCCTATGACTCAGCAGTATCATTCCTAGGAATTTTTCAAAGAGAAATGAAAACATGTCTACAAAAAAGTCTTTTATAAGAATGTTCATATCGGATTTATTCATAATAGCCCTAACCTAGAAATAGTCTAGATGTCTGTCAACCAACAGGATACTGGATAAACAAACTGTTGGATATTTACACAACAGAATGTTACATAGCAATAAAAAGGAATAAACAAGTGATATATAAAACAATATAGATGATTCTCCACAACATTATGCCAAATAAAAAAACTTATGCACAAAAATGTATGTGCTCCCCCTCCCCCATTTACATGAAACTGTAGAATAGACAAAATTAATCTGGTGACAGAAATCAGATTAGAAGTTCTCTGGTATGAGGTGAGGAGTATTGACTGGGAAGGAGTGTGAAAGAACTTACTGGGGTGATGAAAATGTTTCTTGATAGGCAGTGTAGTTACATGAGTGTATGCATTAGTCAAAATTAGTGAACTATATAATCAAGATCTAAGCATTTGACTATATACAACTTATACATCAATTTTTAAAAGTTCATATACAGGGTGACTGAATGGATAAAAAAAAAACAAGACCCATCTATACACTGCCTACAAGAGATTACTTCAGAATCTAAAGACACATACAAACCGAAAATGAGGGCATGGAAAAAGATTTCCCATGCAAATAGAAGCAAAAGAAAGCTGGGGTAGCAGTGCTTATGTCAGACAAAATAAATATTATTTTATTTATTTTTATTTTTCATTTTTTAAATATTTTTTATCTTTAAGTAATCTCTATACCCAACGTGGGTGTACAGTCTGAACTCATAACCATTAGATCAAGAGTCGCATACTTTACTCACAGAGGCAGCCAGGTGGCCCCAGATAAAATGGATATTAAACCAAAGATTATAAAAAAATACATAGAAAAGCAATAAATAAGATAAAGAAATCAATCCAATAAGAGGATATAACAAGTGTAAATATCTATGCACCCAACACAGAAGCATCTAAATATACAAAGTAAATATTAATAAATATAAAGGGGAGAAATTGACAGTAATATAATAATAGTAGGGGACTTTAAGATCCCATTTACATCAATGGAAAGATCATTTAGACAGAAAGCCAATAAGGAACTTTGTTCAGTGGCACTGAACAACACATTAAACAGATAGATTTAACAGATATATACAGAATATTCCATCCTCAAACAGCAGAATACACATTTTTTTCAAGTAGACCTGGAATATTCTCCAAAACAGAACATGTTAGGTCACAAAATAAGTCTCAATAAATTTAAGAATACTCATATTATATCTTTTATGACCACAATGGTATGAAATGAGAAAACGAGGTAAGTTTATAGCAATACAGGCCTACATCAAGAAACAAACAAACAAAAAATCTCAAACAATCTGATCCTTTATCTAAAAGAAATAGAAAAAGAACAACAAACAAAGCCCAAAGTTACTAGAAGGAGGAAATAAAGTTCTGGGTAGAAATAAATGAAATAGAGACTAAAAAACCAACACAAAAGATCATGAAACCAAGATAAACAAAACTGATAAATCTTTAGCCAAACTCATCAAGAGACAAAAAGACAGAAAGGACCCAAATAAGTACAATCAGAAATTAGAGAAGAACAGACACCACAAAAATGTCAAGGATTATGAGACTGCTATGAAAAATTATATGCCAACAAATTAGACAACCTGGAATAAATGGATTAATTTCCTATAAACATATAATCTTTCCAGACTGAATCAGGAAGAAATAGAAAATCTGAACAGATTGATTGCTTGTTAACAAAACTGAATAAAAAAAAAAAATCAAAAGACTACCAATAAACAAAAGTCTGAGACCAATGGGCTTCACAGGTGAATTCTATCAACATTTAAAGAAGAGTTAATATCTATCCTTCTCAAACTATTCCAAATAGTAGAAGAGGAAGGAAACCTTCCAAATTCATGCTATAAGGCCAGCATTATTCTAATACCCAAACCAGAGAAAGACACTCTAAAAAAAAAATTACAGGCCACTATCTTTGATGAACACGGAGGCAAAAATCCTCAAGAAAATGTAGACAATCAAACTCAACAAAGGATAATACACCATAATCCAGTTGGGTTTATTCCAAGGACACAAGGATGTTTCAATATTAGCAAATAAATCAGTGTGATATACCCCATTAACAAAATGAAGGATACAAACCATATGATCGTCTTAATAGATGGAGAAAAGCATTTGATAAAATACAACATCCATTTATGATAAAAACCCTCAACAAAGTGGGTTTAGAGGGAGAACACCTAAACATACTAAGGTCACATGAAAAACCCACAGCTAATATCATATTCAATGGTGAAAAACTGAACATCTTTCCTTTAAAATTAAAAACAAGACAATGATGCCTACTCTTGCCACTTTGATTCAGCATAGTATTGTGAGTCCTAGCCACAGCAATTAGACAACAAAAAGAAATAAAAGGTATCCAAACTGGCAGGGAAAAGTTAAGCTGTCACTAACTATTTGCAAATGACATACTATATATGGTAAACCCAAAAGCTCCATCAAAAACTGTTGGAAACCAATAAATGAATTCAGTAAAGTTGCAGGAGGCAAAATTAATATACAAAATTTTGCTATATATTTGTTATACATATACACAAAAATCTGTAACACATATTGCATTTTAATATACAAAATCCTTAACCAAGGAGGTGAAACTTATACTCTGAAATCTGTAAGACTCTGATGAAAGAAACTGAAGACAACAGAAACAAATGGAAAGATATACTATGATCATGGATAGAATTAATATTGTTAAAATGTCCACTCTACTCAAAGCAATCTACAGATTTAATGCAATCCCCATCAAAATACCAATAGTATTATTCACTGAAATAGAACAAATGATCCTAAAATTTGTATGGAACCACAAAAGGCCCCAAATAGCCAAGGCAATCTTGAGAAAGAAGAACTAATCTGGAAGTATCACAATTCCAGATTTGAAGCTATATTACAAAGCTACAGTAATCAAAACAGTATCATACTGGTAAAAGAAAAATAGATACCTAGATCAATGAAATAGAATAGAGAGTCCAGAAATAAATCCATGCTTATATAGTCAATTCATCTACAACAAAGGAGGCAAGAATATACAATGGAGAAAAGCAGATAACCCAGATAAAAGATTGCTAAGTTTTTCAAAGTGAAAAAGTCACATAAAAAGTACGAGCTAGATAATTATTACCCCAAATATTTGAATAAGCTTAGGTTGTCTAATAAAAATACCAGTGATTGTTGTTGAGCAGGAAGAATTATTAGAAAGCCCCACACTCTTCCCATTCTATTCCTAATAAATCTACACTTCTTTTAAACCACCACCTCTTCCTAAAAGTCATAGCACAAAGACCACTTAAAATCTTTTTGCAGGAGTAAATCTATTAATGCAGAGTTCCACAATACTTACTGGAGAATTGTACTGTGGAGAAAAAGAAAGAATATCCATCAATTGGTAAATGACAGAATAAATGTGGTACACTCATAGTATGGCATATTAGGCACTGTTAAAAAGACTAATTACATATATGCAATTTGACTTGAAAGGATTTCCATCATTCAGTGTTATATGAGAATAGACAGATCAGAAGAGTATAGAGAATATGATCTGATTTTAATAAATAACAATGAGAAAAAAAATACCAAATTGTTAATACTGGTATCTTAAAAGGGGATAGAGGGCTGGCAGTTAGAGTTTAAAAACGTAAAAGATCTATTTCAAAATATTTCTCAGAATAAATATATATGAAATGCTGTGACTGCACATACCTATATATACATACATGTATGAAAGAATGGCAACCAAAATAATTTTTATTGTTTATTTTATTATTTTTAATGTTTATTTTTGAGAGAGAGAGAGAGAGAGAGAGAGAGAGAAAGAGCGAGCATGTGCTTGCAAGTGGGGGAACGACAAAGAGAGGGAGACAGATCCGAGGCAGGCTCCTCACTGTAAGTGCAGAGCTCCACGCAGGGCTTGAACTCCCAAACCGTGAGATCATGACCTGACCCAAAATCGAGTTGGCCATTAACCGATTGAGCCACCTAGGCACCCCATAACCAAAATAATTTTAAATACATGTTGAAATACATGGATTTTTACTTCCTCCTTTCTTCTTTATCGATTTATATTTTTGGCTACTGACACCTATTCTTTTTTTTTTTTTTAATTTTTTTTTCTAATGTTTTTATTTATTTTTGGGACAGAGAGAGAGAGACAGAGCATGAACGGGGGAGGGGCAGAGAGAGAGGGAGACACAGAATCAGAAACAGGCTCCAGGCTCTGAGCCATCAGCCCAGAGCCTGACGCGGGGCTCGAACTCAAGGACCGCGAGATCGTGACCTGGCTGAAGTCGGACGCTTAACCGACTGCGCCACCCAGGCGCCCCTATTCTTTTTATGCAACCAAAAAAAAGGGTATTTTTATTTTGGGGCAACCTGGAAAACACTGCAAAACCTTTGAAATTTCATTCTTCACAGAGCTAGAACAAACAATTCTAAAATTTGTATGGAACCAGAAAAGACCCTGAATAGCCATGGCAATTCTGAAAAAGAAAACCAAACCTGGAAGCATCACAATTCTGGACTTCAAGCTGTATTACAAAGCTGTAATCAAGATAGTATGGTACTGGCACAAAAGTAGACATATAGATTAATGGAACAGAACAGAGAACCCAGAAATGGACCCATAAACATATGGCCAACTCATCTTCAACAAAGCAGGAAAGAATATCCAATGGAATAAAGGCAGCAAATGGTGTTGGGAAAACTGGACAGCGATGTGCAGAAGAATGAACCTAGACTACTTTCTTATACCATACACAAAGATAACCTCAAAATGGATAAAAGACCTAAATGTAAGACAAGAAACCATCAAAATCCTAGAGAAGAACACAGACAGCAACCTCTTTGACCTTGATCTCAGCAGCTTCTTACTAGACATGTCTCTGGAGGCAAGGGAAACAAAAGCAAACATGAACATCAAGATAAAAAGCTTCTGCACAGCAAAGGAAAAAATCAACAAAACTAAAAGGCAACCAGGGAGAAGATATTTGCAAATGACATATCAGATAAAGGGTTAGTATCCTTTATCAAACTCAACTTTGAACTTATCAAACTCAACACCCAAAAAACAAATAATCCAGTGAAGAAATGAATAAAAGACATGAACAGACACTTTCCCAAAGAAGACATCCAGATAGCTAACAAACACATGAAAAGGTGCTCAACATCACTCATCATAAGAGAAATACAAATCAAAACAACAATGAGATACAACTTCAAACCTATCAGAAAGGGTAAAGCTAACAACTGGGGAAACAACAGATGTTGGTGAGGATGTGGAGAAAGACGAACACTTTTGCACTGCTGGTAGGAATGCAAACTGGTGCAGCCACTCTGGAAAAGAGTATGGAGATTCCTCAAAAAATTGAAAATAGAACTACCCTATGACCCAGCAATTGCACTTCTAGGTATTTATCCATAGGATACAAAAATGCTGATTCAAATTGGCACATGCACCCCAATGTTTATAGCAGCACTATCAACAATAGCCCAATTATGGAAAGATCCCAAATGTCCACTGACTGACAAATGGATAAAGAAGATGTGGTATATATATATATATATATATATATATATATATATACACACACACACACACACACACACACACACACATACACACACATACACTCCACATACATGGAGTATTACTCAGCAATCAAAAAGAATGAACTCTTGTCATTTCCAACAACATGTAAGTAGAATGTATTATGCTAAGTGAAATAAGTCAGAGAAAGGTAAATACCATATAATTTTACCCATATGTGGAATTTAAGGAACAAAACAGATGAACATAGGGGAAAAGAAGGAAAAATAAGATAAAAACAGACAAGCAGGCAAGCCAGAAGAGACTGTTAAATAAAGAACAAGCTGAGGGTTGCTGGAGGGGCTTTGGGTGGCAGATGGGCCAAACAGTGATGGGCATTAAGGAAGGCACTTGTTGGGTGAGCGTTGGGTGTTATATGTAAGTGATGAAACACGAAATTTTACTCCTGAAACCATTATCACATTATATGTTAACTGACTTGGATTTAAATAAAAATTTTAAAAAGTACATGCAAAAATAAAACACGTGAAAATTTAAAAAAATAAAATAAAAAACATATATAATGTGGTACAGGTAAAGATATGAGTTCTGCATAATTACTATATTTTAAAATTGAAAATAAAGGGGAGTAATACACTCATTACTGTTAGAATTGTTGAATCATTGTATTGTACACCTGAAACTAATATAAAACTGTATTGATTATATTTCAATAAAAAATTCAAAAATTCTAAAACAGAGATAATTACGTAACACAAGTAACACTTTCTGCCAACACTAAAGAACAAAACATCTCATGTAAACAGACCCTCAAGCACAGATGCCACAAACACACAAACATACCTGGATGATTCAGAAGAGTATCAAGTTCTTCTTTGGCCACAACCATTCTTAATCTATCACTACTATCAATGACAAAAATAATGGCTTGTCCTTCTCTGTGTAATTTAAAAAATGAGAAAAATTAATGATAAACTCATACATTTTTCCATATTTAGTATTCATCTGCATTTCCTGTGTATTATCTCTTTATTTATTAGTTTATATGAGTGATTAATATATTATCATTAGTCATATTTTATGTAATTTGTTCTCAGTTGGTTGATAATATGGTAAATTTAATGACTTGTTATTTCATAATTTTAAAAAATTACAAGTAAAATCATAATTCTATTACACAGATACAATCATTATTAATACTTTGGTGTAAATCATTTTTGACATTTTCTTTGTGTATACTTACATATGAATATCTACATTTGTATTTAAATGGAATCTTGCTGTTTTACATCCTGACTTTCTGATATATAAACATTTCCGTGATCTTTTTCTGCAGTATGGTTTAAGCTTTTTTAATTTTGAAAGAGAGAGAAAGAGCATGAACAGGGGAGGCACAGAATGAGAGGGAGAGAATCCCAAACACGCTCCACACATCAGTGCAGAGTCTGATGCAGGGCTCAAACTCACAAACCATGAGATCATGACCTGAGCCAAAATCAAGAGTTGGACACTTAACTGACTGAGCCACCCAGGCGCCTCTTGTTTGAGCTACCTTTGTATGAAACATTAAACACTATACCAGTATTTTTTACCTTAACCATAGTGATAAATACATTTTACATTAAGAGGACACATAAGTATACATAACTATATTTGAAATACGTTTTTGGAAATAATTACAAATAGCTTTTATTTTATTCAATTTGATTTTTTTTAAACTGATAACCATCTACTGATAACCAGCTACTGAACTGGCTTAAGGGTTCACCTATAGATCTCACTGGCCCTTAAAAAAAAGTCACTGATTCCCTCTGACCCTTTCATTGCATGGTGTCATCAAATACTGTGCCAAACTTCTATTGTTGGACTTAGAGATTATTCTTAATTTTCATGATTATGAAAAAGTTTGGAATAAACATCCTCCTAAATACAATTTTTAAATTTTTTGATACTTTAAGATTTGTTCTTAGGACTAAAATTTCTAGGAATATATACAAAATTAAAAGTTTTAGATAAACACTGACAAATTGTATTCCAGACATGCTTTATCAACATCATACTTATACTAATATCAGTACTTTTCCCACCCCTTTCCTGTATGGCTTCTTAACAGTTTTCCATTTTTGCCATTTTAAAAGCATATTTACATTGTATTTCATTAATTGCTAGTGAAGTTCAATATCTTTTCATGTATTTACTGGACATTTATATATTTTTTTTGTGAATCACTTATTCTAGTAGTAAGTTATTATTTTAAAGTTCAATGTCATTAGTAATCACACGAATATAAAAATAAAACAACTTTCTAGTTCTATTTCTTCTACCATTAAAAAAAAATGAATACAGATTATCACCAGTCATTTATTAGTAGTAGCCATAGAAATTGATATGACTGGAAAGATCTACCAAGAGCTTTAAAAATGTTCAATCACTTTGAACCAGTAATTTTATTTCTGAAATTTATTCTGAGGAAACATGGACTATGACAAAGATTTATGCAGAAAGATGTGTTAACTGAAGGGCTGTTTATAATCTTCAAAAACTGAGAAAAACCTTTATGTCCAAAAATAGAAAAATGACCAAAAAATAGACATAGGCATATGAAAAAATAACAGGTAGCCATGCATTAGTTATATTCTTTGTATGTTTTTCCTGATTTATTCTTATCATGAATGTTAACTGAAAAAGCAGGATAAACAACTATATATGGCAATTTATAATGTTCCTTTCTCAATTGTGTAAAGTGTGTATTTTATATTTTAAAAAAGAAGAAATATACAAAAAAGATTAACAATAGCAAATTTATTAGTAGTGAGATTTATGGAAAACAACTTTTTTATATTCTCTTCTATATTTTTCAAATATTAAAAAAAGTGCACTCCTTATATTTTATATTTTATTACTTTTTCATATTATAAGGATAAGATGCAAAAATTATATAATAATATTATAGAATCATATAAATGACAAAGTAAACTTCCCTTATAGTCTTGTTGTTCCCAAAACAAATGCTATTAATGGTTAGGTGTACATTCCACCTATTTTTTTTCTTCTCTATATATACTAAGCACATATTTTTATTAAGAATACTATTCTTTTTATAATTGAGATATGTCATTATAAACAGGGTTCAACACACAATTTACAGTGTATATCTTTGCCCACCAGTGTTAGTCATAGGATACTTTTCAAGCAGCAAAATGATGGCTGGAGAGCATGAACATTTTTCATTTTAACAGATACTGGTAAATCTCCCTGAAAAAGATGTTACATTCCCACCATAAGAATGACTTGTTTTGCCAACAGTACACTTAATCTTTTTAACCTCTTTCAGTCTAACAGATTAAAATGAATTTGTTCTTTCATAATTAGAAAAATATAGAGATACAAGATATAAATTTACTATTATTATAAACTTCTCCATAGTAACTATATTCACTTTTCAACCTACAATTTATCTATAGTGTTCATAATTAATTAACTTCTTCCAAAAAGATTTTGAAGAAAAAGGAATTAAAATAAGAAACATTTCCTTTTGGAGTGTCTGGGTGGTTCAGTAAGTTAAGCATCCGACATTTGGTTTTGGGCTCAGGTCATGATCACACGGTTCATGAGGTCAAGCCCCACATCAAGCTCTGTGCTGACAGTGCAGAGCCTGCCTGGGATTTTCTCTCTCCCTCTCTCTGCCCCTACCCCACTCATGCTGTCTCTGTCTCTCAAAATAAATTAATAAACTTAAAAAAAAAAAAGAAACATTTCCTTTTTTTAAAGTACTATTTTCTATGTATTTTTTTATGGCACATTTGCAGGAAAGAATCAAAAAAAAATTAAAATCAGATCTGGCAGTCATGTCATAACCATTGAAAACAAGAGTTCATAATGACAAAAGGGCATTTAGTCAAATGATACTGATTGTAAGTTTCAGACTCCAAAAGTAATTTACATTGCTTATATATGAAGGAGTCCTAGCAATATTAGAAGTTAATGAATTCATTTTAATACCACATGCAAATCTTGAGAGGATATAATACATTTGGATCCTAGTAACTTGATAGTTCTTAATCTGCAGTGATTAGTGAGCACTTGATGTGCATATGCTGAAAAATATCTTGTTTAGAATTGGTTATAGAAAAATGGATCAACTGTTAGTACTATTATTTTAACTAAATTTATTCAATAAATATGTACTGACGTATACGTCCAGCATCATACTTGGCCTTGAAGAAAAAACCTTAATAAGAAATAATCCCTGCTCTTGAGGAATTCATACTCTCACTATGGAGGCAGGTATGGTACAGGACTTTAAGACCTAAGAATTATGATTACAGAGGTGTGAATGGGCAAAGTACTATGTGAATGCTGAGGACAGAATACCTGGGCAACATGGTGAAATTTCACAGAGGAGGTGACTTTTGAGTTAGCCTTAAAGCATGACTATATTAACTTTAAACAAAATAAAAGAGGGCATTAAAAACAGAGAGAACAGCATATGCAAAGAACCAAAGTCATGAAGGGCCTGAAGCCTTTGAAAAATAATATAAAGTATGATCATGTATCTTTTTAAATTAGAAAATGTGCTCAAATTATATGAAAAATAAACATTGCAACCTAGCCCATGTAATCTTTTGGATTTATCTGTTAATCGTTATTTGTTATTAAAATATAATCATCTAGTTAACTAACATTCATAAACATACTTACTTATAATAGTGCTCCCAGAGATTTCTGTATCTTCCTTGACCTGACATGTCAAACACTGTAAAAGACAAACTACAGAAAAAGACAATGAAAACAAAACAAAATCAAACACCAAACAAAACAATGACTACCTTATAAATTACTAACTTAAGGTGTCACTTCTATTTAAAATTTTAATTTTTGGGGCGCCTGGGTGGCGCAGTCGGTTAAGCGTCCGACTTCAGCCAGGTCACGATCTCGCGGTCCGTGAGTTCGAGCCCCGCGTCGGGCTCTGGGCTGATGGCTCAGAGCCTGGAGCCTGTTTCTGATTCTGTGTCTCCCTCTCTCTCTGCCCCTCCCCTGTTCATGCTCTGTCTCTCTCTGTCCCAAAAATAAATAAACGTTGAAAAAAAAAAATTAAAAAAAAAAAAAAATTTTAATTTTTTTCAAAGAAGCCACCTTTGGATATACAATATGCAATTTGAATCAATTTTCAAGTACAAGTCCCATAAAATAAATTTTTTGAATATAAATATTTTTCAATGAGTAACATATAAAAAATGTTTTCCTTGCTAGAGAGATTATCAGAATTTGTCTAAACTCTAAATTCTGAAAAATAATCCACAGGTAGTGGTACAAATATTTTAATACTTATGGATTTCTGAAACAA
This sequence comes from Lynx rufus, assembly GCF_022079265.1. Lineage (NCBI taxonomy): Eukaryota > Metazoa > Chordata > Mammalia > Carnivora > Felidae > Lynx > Lynx rufus. The sequence continues at coordinate 113,212,839 of NW_025814867.1, forward strand.
CAAATTAATTTTTCTAAAAGTAGAAGGAATGACGAGGTAGATCTAATATTATCACTTTTTCACCCAAAACTTCTTAGTCACAAGCATAATAAAGTGAATTACCTGGACGATTTGAATTTCTCTATGCTGAATCCTATGGTTGGAACTATATCTTGAGATTGAGCCTTTAAGAGAAAAGATAAATTTAGAAATTTGCAATTACCAAAGATGAATTATTCCTCAGGTTAAAAAAATATCCAATATCCAATTCTCAAATTTTTCACTAAGGAGATGACAGAATTAAACAAAATTATAATTTTTACAGTGGGATCACAGTGTGTGAATGCTTTACAGAAGTTTAAGGTTTACTAATATGAATCTGTATAATGTGTATGTCTTAATTCATATTTTGTGGCTTGCTGCAAGTTACCACAGCCTTAAAGCGGTTTGATGAGTCATTCCGAGTTCACATACAGGACTTTGTAATCTTTCACCACATACTTAATGAGTTTCTATATACTAGAGGGGACTGTTCTCATATCTAGATGGTGAATATACATGGCCCCTGCTCTCACTGAGCTTATTATCTAAAGAAGGTAAACAGCAATAACCAAGTAAACTACAAATGAACACGATTTCAGGCAGTGATAAGTACAATGAAAGGTGATTTGGGGATGGGAGGCAATGGGGGAGGAGGTTGGTATGGGGCATGGAAGAGCCTCTCCGAGGAGGTGACATCTGACCCAAGAGTAAATATCAAAAAGGAGAAAAGCTATGACGAGATCTTGGCAAAGAATATTCCAGTCAAAGGAATTAGCCAGTGCAATGACCCCAATGCAGAAAGGAACTTGTCACTGAGGAAAAGTATAAGACCTGTATATCTAAAATGTACTTAGTAAGGCAGAGAGCTGTATGTAATAAAGAGAGGTAGAGCCTCGAAGGTCATGGTGGGGAATTCTGTGTGAAGAGATACAAGGGGGCAAAAGTACAGCAGGAGACATGTTAGAAAGTCAATTAAGTGACTTAAACTGGCAATTAAAGTGCCTTAAACTGGGGTGTCTGGGTGGCTCAGTTGGTTGAGTATCTGACTCCTGATTTTGGTTCAAGTCATGATCTCACAATTCATGAAACTGAGCCCCATGTCAGGCTCTGTGCTGGCAGTGTGAAGCCTACTTGGGATTCTCTCTCACTCCTCTCTCTCTGCCCCTCTGCCACTCTCTCTCTCTTTCTCTCAAAATAAATATACTTAAAAAAAAAAGACTTAAATTGTAAGTCATCAAATGCCTCCTAACAGTTCCACCATCAAAACTATTCCTCCCTTTGAATAAAAAAAAATCCACTCATTTTCTGAACCTATGAGTTATTCCTGACTGCTTTTTTTTTTTTACATTTTTTAATATAACCATTCCCTAAGTTTTATTGGTCCTATCTCACTAACTTATCACTTCTTGCTTTGCTTTATTACAAAAAACTTGTAATTACTCTTAATTGTTAATATGCTATCTTAGACAAGTTACTTAACTTCTCCAAACCTCAGTTTTCTCAAATGTGAAATCTGTTATTATCTTTAACTTGTAAAGTTATCATGAGAATTAAATCAGTTAATGAATGCAAAATACTCAATACAGTGTCAGGCCCATAGTAAATACTCAACAAATATCATAATTATAGTCACTGATTTCAGTCTCTTTCCAACTTTCTCCATGCAATCAATCACAGTGTAACTTAAAAAAGATCACCCTTTAGTTCATCATGTTGCTTTTGTGTGAAAACAGCAGGAGTAGAAAGAAAACTGTTGCCTCACACCATTACATTTAATTTGGTAGTCTACTTCTGGAAATTTAAAATTCAAATGCAAAGACAGAAGCTGAAAAGTCACTGGAGCTTAGTCACCTTAGTAGCAATGTGCTAGTGAAAAGGCCTCCCTAGAGATGCCCAGTTTTGCTTTTCTGAAGTTTGTTTATTCAGCTTTTCTTTCTTATGAGCTGCCTATATTCTTCCAAAAATATCTTTCTGTTTATGTTAGAATTCATTTCCTGCGATTCAGAGTCCTGCCTCAGATCTTAGGGTTTCTTCACTGCAAAACAAACTTTGGATTAAAGAGTTTCCTAATTTTTGTTGTCTCTAAATAACCCACTGTTTTGGTTTTTGATTTTGATCACAATCATAATAAAATCATCAGCTATTATTATCAGGAAAAATATAACAGTAATAAAAAAGCAAGGAAGTTAAATGTTTAAAGAAATCTCAGGGGCGCCTGAGCAGCTCAGTCAGTTAAGTGTCCGACTTCGGCTCAGATCATGATCTCATGGTTTGTGGGTTCGAGCTCCATGTCAGGCTCTGTGCTGACAGCTGAGAGCCTGGAGCCTGCTTTGGACTCTGTCTCCTCTCTCTCCACCCTTCCCCTGCTCGTGTTCTGTCTCTCTCCCAAAAATAAATAAGCATTAAAAAAATTTTTTTTAAAAAATAAATCTCAGAAGATACACCTCAAAAGAATAGCCCTATCCTCACTGAACTGTAGTTAGAACATTTGCCTAGTCTCTTCACAATCACCCAGCTTCTGCACAAACTCTTTGTTTCCAGATCTTCTCTTTTAACTTGCTGTTTTAATTAACAGGGATAAAATTAATCAACTTTCTTTTCTTCCCATCATTTCTAAAGTTGTAATGTAAGATAATTAGAAAGAAGAAATTCCACAAATTAATTAGGATAAAACAAGATATGTGAGCTGGTGCTTCCAGATTCAAGTAGGATTCATTTTCTTCTAGAGAATGATCTCCAACATTAATCGTCCTCTGCTCTATCTAGGAACAAATACATTTGGTCATTCTCTAACTTGCTCAGGGAATGGTACAAAGCAAGCAAAGAGTATAGGAATTATCACCTCAGTGGAATAGTCTATCTGACACAGCCCAAGGATAGACTAATGTTAACAAGAATAGAACAGGATTTCTGAGAGAGGATTCTATTTGGTTGGTCTAGTAAACATGATATCCTTGGTGCCATCAATCATCATTCCCTGCCCAAAAATGAAAATAGAAAAATAACCCATCAGTCCATTCACCCAAAATACACTTATATACCTTGCAATATTATTTGGGATTTAGTGTTGATTAATATGAGATATATGCTCTTAAGAAATTTAAATTTATGAGGAAACATTTAATAAACAAGCTACCAATCAAATATGCAAGATATTTCAGATTGTTTTAAATTATACAAATCAGGATGATGTGGTAGTATAATGGCATTTATGTGGGAAAGGGGGGGTGGTTGGGAATTGGAAAAGAAAGATATTTATAGAGTGCATCTCTAAGAAAATACAGCTAAGACCAGATTCTCCAGTGATCAGGTTAAAATGCCTCCTCACCCCCATTCATCAGTTTAGAAAACACCAGCAACCTCAATACATTGACAATAAATAAGCATTAAGATAGCTTAAAGCCATTTTGGGGCAGGGAAGTATCTAGTTACCTAGAAACTACTTCTATCCACAGACAAAAAAAAGAGACGTTACTATAAAATAAGATTTGCAAATTTTTTTTGCAAGAAGTTTCTTGATAGAGCATTGTAGATTTCTATAATTCACTTAATTCATTAAAAATAATCTTTCTAGAGGTACCTGGGAGGCTCAGTCGGTTAAGTGTCTGACTCCTGATTTCAGCTCAGTTCATGTTCTTGTGGTTTGTGGGATTGAGCCCTGTGTCAGGTTCTGCTCTGACAGCGCAGAGCCTGCTTGGATATTCTCTATCTCCCTCTCTCTTTCTGCCCCTCCCCAACTTGTGTGGGCATGCTGTCTCTCTTTCTCTCTCAAAATAAATAAATAAACTTTTAAAAATAATGTTTCTAATAGTGGATGTAAGCTCACAAGAGATTTCTTCAGTACAGAGACACTGAGGAAACAAGGGTTATTATCTATACCTGTGTGACAGAGATTGGGAGCCTTTTTCAAGTGGTCTTTTGGCTATTAGCACCAAATTAAAAAAAAAAAAAAAAGCAAAGCAACTTACTGTGTTCTTAGGATCTAGAGGTCAGTTATTCAAGGAGACAGGGTAGTTGCCTAAAGATTAAATCTCAGGAAGTGGTGTTAGAAAGTAGGTGATCATCCCCTTAAAATAGCTGTATAGCAAGTCTAGGCTAGTTTTGTAGTTCACCAGAGGTAACAGAGAGACAGGGATGTTGGAAAACAATGGAAGATTAATTAAAAAACCTTAGTTACTGGCTGTGAACCCAGGTTTTCCGAAGGGCTCTTCCTGACTAATGTGGTGTGTTAGGCAGGGTTAACAGGTTACAAAACCAGTCTGAAATGGGGGTATTATAAGATCACAGGGGTGTCTGGGTGTCTTAGATGGCTGAGCATCAGACTCTTGATTTCAGCTCAGGTCATGATCCCAGGATTGTGTGATTGAGCCCTGCATCAGGCTCCATGCTGAGCATGGAGCTTGCTTGATTCTCTCTCTTGCTCTTTTTCTTTCTCTCTCTCTCCCTCTGCCCCTCTGCCCTGCTCATGTGCTCTCTTTCTAAAAAAAAAAAAAAAAAAAAAAAAAAAAAAAAAAAAGATTATTTTAAGATCCAGACTGAGCATGCTGTCTCCTTCCCTTTTTGACCCAAATCCCTAGAAATGACAAAAGAAACTATGAAAAAAAATCCATAGCTAATTTAAAACATAAGAGCCATTGTCTTCAAAAGAATATCCTTGTTCAGGTAAGAAAGCTGTTTGCATCCATACCAAGGAAGATTCTTCCTATGGTAATAACCATATTTTGGAACATAAGATTACTATACTGTTGGGGAGGATGGAAAAAGAGACTCTAATTTCTATTCTGTTTTTTTAATGTTATTTCTCCCAATGTGAGTGCAGTAGACATTGAGGGACTGGTCCATTTTGTGGTTATTAATGGTGGCTCTGGTTTCAATAATTTTGTACTTATTTGAGATCAGTTTTACCAAAACAAAAAAATTTACCTTTGAGGCTATTCTCTGATGTGGAGAAAAGTGTAAACACCTCTGACAGAATAGGCCCTTGCTTAAAAAATTTCCTTATAATCTTGTTCGCTTATTGCTGACAGCTTTACCCACAGAAATGCAGGTCACCAGTCACTGAGTTTAAGCATTTGCCCATACAGATCTTCTGATAGCTGATCCACAGTACTGATTATGGGCCCAGGCACAGCTGGGTATGGCTCTACTTTTAACATATACTCACTGTTCTTTAAATTCAATTCTGGACCCCATCCAACTGGGTAGGTTGCTTTATCTTCCTCTTAAGGACTGATAAAAGAAATTTTGTATAATCACAAAGTCAGGAGATAGACTCCAACGTATGTGGGCTTTTTGACCTGATCTTTGCATTATTGGGGAAGAATCTCTTTTTTCCTGTCTTCATATAGAGAAAACTTCATTAAATGATACTCCTTATTTCTCAATCTCCCCTCCACCAATTTATTCCTCTCCATGGGAAAAGAATTACTCCTTTGCCCAGTTTGTGAAGTGAACTGAGCATTCTTCATTCTTCCTCTCTCTCCTCATGCTTATCACAAGCCACATGCTTATCACAAGCATGCACTCTCATCTGATCTTAGCCATTCAATAAACCTAGAAGAGTAGGATTTTTCCCTGAGGAGCAAAACTTGAAATTTTGGGAGGCCAATCTCAATACAATAGAGTGTTAGCAACTCCTCTGAACAGACCTAACCTCACCCTCCAAAATCAACCTTTTAAATAAAGCTGGGATTTTTTTTTTAAGTTTATTTATTTATTTTGAGAGAGAGAGAGTGCATGCAAGCAGGGGAAAGGCAGAGAAAGAGGGAGAGAGAGATTCCCAACAGGCTCTTCACTGAAAGCACAGAGACTGATGTGGGGCTCGAACTCATGAACCGTGAGATCATGACCTGAGCTGAAGTTGGACACTTAACGGACTGAGCCACCCAGGCACCCCAAAGGTGGTATTTTTGATCTCTGCCTGACTTCAGCATGTATGCCTGAGCTGACTCCCAACTCAGTGGCGAACTCCTTAAATTAACTAAATTGCCTTCCAAATCCATCTTCGACTTCTTATCCTGGCTGCCTCAAACTATCTCCAACCTGAAGATACACCAGCAGTTAGTTGTTTTTCTGTGGCAAACTCATCCATGTAGAAGGGAATAATGACCAGAAAAAAAAGAAATAATGGTGTTTTTGTAATTCCAAAGCAATCTCCAACTAAACAGAAGTAAAACTAAAGCTGTTGCAAAAGAAAATGGAGTAGTAAGGCTGTCTATTCTGCCCAATGTGAAGCATTATTTGAAGACAATAAAATTCATCTTCAACTACTATATTTAGGAGCAATTATTTCCCATTCTCTAGCCATTTAGTCATTAAAAGTACCAGCTTGTTTTTTGTCCCATCTGTATGCAGTCTATTTTTTCACTCTACATTTTTCACTAATGGCTTTTACCTAAATAAGTGTATTTACAACTGTAAATGTTAGTTGTCTATTCAATATCCATTCTCTCCTTCTTCTATACTTACAGGATCCTTATTATTCCTGGAAGCAGCAGTATGCCTTGCTTTAAAAAAAAAAAAATCCAGCTTAGGGGCACCTGGGTTGCTCAGTCGGTTAAGTGGCCGACTCTTGATTTTGGCTCAGGGCATGACCTCACTGTTTGTGGGGTGGAGCCCCACAACAGGCTCTGTGCTGACAGTGAGGAGTCTAATATTCTCTCTCCCCCTCCCCCCATTCTCTCTCGCTCTATCAAAATAAATAAATAAACTTTAAAAAATCCAGCTTTATTTATAGTTAGGGGTAGCCAATGAAATGTAAGTTAGGAATCATCAGTTGGTGCTTCTGGGTAAGCTCTTTAAAGAGGGCTTATTTAGGAAGAAGGTCTATTCCTTCAGCTTATTCTTTTCTCCTCCTGGTGACTTAGAATAATAGTTAAGCAAGGTGACCATGTGGAGATCTTGAAGATGAAAACCAGGCACTTGGAATAGAATAACAGAAAGATGGAAGATGCCTGGATATCTCACAACTGACCGCAGCCCTGGAATACCTCCTGTACTACCAGCCCTGGAATACCTCCTCAGGACTTATTTAGGTGACAGAAAAAGAAACCTCTTACTTATTTAGTCCACTGTTATGTGGGTTTTCTTTATGTGTAGCAGAACCTAACTTCAACTTATGTACCATGTGTTGAATGTATAGCTTTATATATTTTACAGTTATTAAAATTATATTTTCATATACTTATTACTTCTATGACTTAAAGTCATTCGGCTTACTACTACTGATAGGTATACCACACTCCTGGTAAACTGTCTAATTATCCATAGAACCCATAAAAATGATTCACCTTTCCCTTTGCTTATTAAGAAAGAGCCAAAAAGAAGGCAATGCTACCTAAGAGTAAACTTTGCAAATCTGTGAGAATCTTTAAAGAAAAAAAGACATTTGGAAAATATTCCAATTTAAATAATTATCAAGACATATTTATCAAGACAAGTATTACTAATGTATACCTGCATAAAATACACTGCAAATTATGGCACCCTGACATTTATTACTTTACGGTACTACAAGGTTAACAGGATTTCATAACATGATTATCTGAAGTAATGATGGCAAACAAAATAATTCTGCATATTAACTTTCTCTCGCAGAAAATACTTAAAGCATCTAAAAAAGATACTTACATTTGAAGGTTTAAGTTTGTTAATGATTGTTGTTTTGCCACTATTATCCAGCCCAAGGCACAAAACATGAACCTCCTTCTTCCTTAGGCCAAGCAAGCCTGAAAGTCTGTCTAGCAATCCCATAATGTGATTCAAATATTTACAAACCAGCTGCAAGTCAGAAAGTAAAAATGATATATCAATCACAGGCACTTTAGGTAAGGAAAATATGAGCATGTGTATCAAAAATTTAATAATTTAAAGACATAATGATAAAAACCATGTCAATGTAGCTCTGTATTTAGTAAACAGAATTTAAGCTGATTATCACAAAGGAGCCTTAACTGAAATGCAGATTGGCAGCTTACAACCCTAGGTAACACACAGAATAATGCCCTTGAAATAACTGTACTTTTCTCATTGTAATTTATAATATTTAAGAAGAAAATGTGGTTAAACTCAGTATTGTGTGGACTATGCCAGTTGTGATCTTGCAAATATATGCAGCCTTTTCTGGAAATCTGGAACAATGAATGGGCAAAGGGGTTCATGCTAAGCCTAATGTGGAAGCTTAGAAGGCAGATTAAAAAAAAAAGAGAGAGAGAAAAACTTAGAATTTAGCTACATTATTTGTGCCACTGGCTAAATCTTTTTCTGAAGCCAGGCCCATTGTTGTATTATGCAATAATGTGAACTATTAAATTTACTGTTTTTGTTTGTTTGCTTCTATCCAGCTTAGGTTGCATTTTCTATCAATAGGAACAAAGAATCCTAACAGATATATTTATCTTAATATACATTGCTAGACATACTGCTTGTTCATAACCTGCTATGAACATTCCAAATGAAACTTTCCAAAGGTGCTCCCTTTGGGTCCATCCCTCCCCAAAACATTATAATGTGATGGCAGAAGAGAGATATCCCTGTTGTCAGCTCTCAACTGCTGCCCGGACTGCTATAGCAGCAACTGCAATCTGCCTGTGTCCAAAGTATTTCCTATTATTTTAACCATCATTTCTGAGTTCTCTAAATAGTCATCTCATTTAATTGATTTATTCTCATCTCCATCTAAGGTTCCAGAAGCCTGTCATTCCCCAGCTCCTTCAGTACTTTTTAACCCACACTATCCTAGGCAAGGCCATTCCTTGAAGGCTGTGAGCTTGCAGCAACTTAAATGATGAGGTTCCCAAGACAAGTGCATCCAAAAGGAGGCTGTGTCATCGATTTTGCTTAGGCCTGTTGGGGGATCACACGGAAATTTCAAAACTGAATTCCAATGATGCGCAGAAAAGAGAAGGTACAATGCCCCACACAAGCATGGGGCCTATAAAACAGAGCCACAGTTGTTTTATCCAAGGGATGGGTTTGATCTCAGGTACTCCACTTGTGCCACTTTCTCCTTGTGCTGGAGATTCAACTCTCACTCCATCAATTCCTTTAAATCTCCACTTAAGGAGCATTTGTAGAATCTACTACAAGTTAGCCTTCTGATATGAAGCAATTCACACAGACCATTTTAATTGAAAGTAGATTTGCTATTACTCACTTTGTTATTTATTGTACCAAACATACTAATATAAAGGCAATATCTTGTTTTCCATTTTTCATACAATTTGAACAGATTTTTTAAAAAAATGACTACTTCTCACATCCTCCTCCTTTGAGCATCCACTATAAAGCACTGACTGTCAAAAGATTGATACTTGAATATTCAATTCATTTTCCATAGAACCCTGGATTGTGATTTTCCAACCCTTTTTCATGGATTATCAAACCTAATGCTTGTTAATGAAATATTTGGGGGCATACAATTTAGAAGTCAGTTGTTCTAAAAGCTATAATTATAGCCTTATACATGCTTCTATTTCTTAGTAATCATACATTTCTGTAAGTTTAATTTTTGCATGCATGAAAGAAGGAAAGATAACAATTTAAGCCACTTAACGTTTATTTACAATGCCCTATGTGCACAGTGGGAGATAAAATTAAAGTTTTCTGTAGCTCACTACGTCTAAAGCCCTGTCAACTTTTGCTGCACAGGGGAATCAACTACTTGAAGTAATTCTGATGAAGGGATTAGGGCATCTGTATTTTGAAAAGTTACACAGTGTTTCTGATGTACAGTTACTATTGAGAACTACTGGCTTTCAGAATAAAGCCCAAACTTTCTCCCATAGCTTTTAAGGTTCACAGCTTGGCTCCAATCTACCTTTCTAGTTTATTATCTTACTGTTTTATTGTTTTCCTCTCTCTGCACACCAATCAATTCTCTTGATTGTGATCTGAGATTCTTTCTAAAGGATTACTTGTTGCCAGAAGAGTCTTGAAGAATTAGGATGTTATCCACAGACAGTAAAGGGCTTGGAAAGTAGGCCTCAGAGATAGTGGTCGGGCAGAGAAACCACCACGAATGGTACTTTGTACACTTTAAGGAGTATTCCTAGAGTGAATTATAGCTCACTCTTAGTACTTCAGGCATTTTTATTAGGCTTTTAGTTTTTGATGATGAAACTTCAATTACGTTTTCCACAAACCAAATAAAAACAAAAAACTGGGCGGTGTTAAAACCAAACAAACACATGCCCAACCCAGTTCAACGAGTTTTCTGGGGTCCCTTGTACTAACCGCATAAACCAGCTTTCCTTTTCCACCTCTTAAACTTTAGAAACAACAGTACACAGTGAAAAAAAAAAAACAACTAGGAAAGAGTAAAAAGCAATTCTAAAACGCAATTCTAAAACGCGGCGGGAGTGGTGGCGGTGGTGGCAGCGCTGGCTACAGATAGGGGGCAGGGAGATACCTGGTCTTTGAGGTTGGTCTTGCGGGCCCAGGAGCTGAAGAGGTACAGGAATGGGCCACTCGCTCGTATCCGTCTCTGGGTTAAGAATCGGGCGTCTCTCAGCCTTCTTCTCTATGCTTCCATTGGAAGAATCCCTGCTCCTGAGCAAAGCCGCTTCTACAAGTTGGGTGAATTGGTAGCTTGTGCCACAGCCGGAGCATCAGTGGCTGGGCAGGCGCCTAGGCGCGTAGCGTTCCCTAGGCAACCGGACGTTCTTCCGGTCCCGAAGCCACGCCTCCTTGGAGTTTTAGGAAGTCAGACTTGGTGCTCTTGTTTATGGGATTGAAGAGCACCGGAAAATGCCAGAGGCACACCGAGGAGTATTAAAGAATGTGTTTAGACAGGTGGCGGGGTGAACTGCCGCCTTCCTGCGAGGAGCAGAGCTGTCCCGGATGGAGCATGATGGGAGTTGTAGGAGCGCGCACAGCCTGCTGGGAAGCGCCTGGCCTGGCGTTTGCTGTGGGCGTTTCTTTCCGTCCGGATTTCTCTCAGGCTCTCGGGAGAGTATCAGCAATTTCACCCATTTGGGGCGGGCCTTTCTTGTGGCTGCCAGAGAGCTAAGAAACCTACGTGTGTTTACCCGGCACGCGCGGCAGCGTGATGGCAACGACTGAAAGACACAACTGTGCCCACTCTGGCAAGGCGTGCACCGGAGTTGCCCCGATGCCCCTTAAACCGAGGCTTTCCGGGCTGTGTTAGGCCTCAGGCTCTGGAGTCCTGGAGAAGTAAAAATGTTAGGGAGTGGAGAGAAACTAGTGTAAAAAGGCGAAAGCATTACTCGACAGAAGAAGTATGCCTGTACTCTGTCTTCTTAGCTCTCTGATCTCCTGAAGAAATTTCCACTAGTCATAATCTGATTAGATTACTGCCCCCAGAATCAAGGCTGTAGGTGGTTCAGAAAAGGAATAGTCTGAATGCTTAACAGTAACCACCTTAAATTCCACTGGGATTTTACAGTGATAGTCCAGTTGAAAACACCTGGATATACGCATTTCTTCACATTTTTATAACCGCGCTTTCCAAAGGACAGACTACAGTTGGGAGTAATTTTGAAGATTTTTCAGTCAGCCTAACCTACCTCCGTCCTAGGGCCGATGAATGGTTTTCATGGCTTAAAACGTTCTTCAGATGAGTTTTCATCTCTGGTTTCCTTTTTGGCCTTGAGTATGGACCATCAGCCCCCCTCCCCCCACCTCCAGCTAGTGTTATGTTTACTACCCTGCCTGGTTTTTGGCCTAGGAGGGTGAAAAAAGAGACTGGAAGAGTTACATAAAATTATTGATGCAAGTGTTTATGTGAATGATTACAGAGTGGGTTGGTTGGTTTGTTTTGTTTTATGACATTTCCAAATTTGCAAATGTGATTATTTTACAATGAAAAAGAGTGGGGTTCTGCGCAAATGACTTGAAAGGCTAAAACTGACAAAAACCAAAAACCCAACAGTTGTATATTTCAAAATACTTACAGATGTTCTTGAAAAAAATGTACGGATGTATTTTTTCTGTGTGGCCTTAGGCCAGTTAACTCTTTATGCTTCAGCTTCATCACTTGCAAAAATACACTATTATCTCATTTGGCAGTTTTGAGGATTGAAAAGATTAAAAAACTATGTATGTTTCGCACATAGTAGGTGTTCAGTGAATAAGTTCCTGTCTTCCTTCACCCTGAAATTTTTATTATATAGATAGGATTTGACCCAATTCCTAAATGTTCTGGCTCGTTAACTTCTGACTGTAAATGCATTTACAGGGAGGTATTACTTTTCTTTCTGTCTCGCTGTTGTGATTCATTTTGATGAAACATGGAAGCTAATTTCTGAATAGCCTGAATGACTTTTTTTTTTTTTTTTCCTTAGAGTTAAGCAGAAATCTTATGTTTCAGAAAACATTAGTGGACAGACTTATTTTTTCCTGTTTGGAGTTGATATTTTCTGTCCTTAGGTTGAGTTCAATTTTTGCTTAGTACAAAACAGTTGGTGAATACTGGAAATGTAACCGGGAGATTGGGTATCAAATTTTCAGTAAATGTGGGCATAAACATAAATCTTTTACAAAAAAAAATAGCTAAGAAAATAGTTATCTTAGGTAAGTGTAGTTGATGTCTTGATTTACTATCATTAGAGATTAAATTATGGTTACAAAACCTACAATGTACTTAATAATCTAGAAAATGCCAGTTTTAAAAATACGTCAAAGTTTAAAAACGTAAATATTTCATATGGTTGAATCTGCGCTGTGGTACTTTGCCAACTGAAATTGCCTTCGAGTACATTTAGGCTCAGCATAAAAATTGTTCCAATTGATGTAATAAGTTAGTTTGGCTATCTTCATTTTATTATGAGGGAAAGAAGCTTTAAAAATGGTATGTGATTTTCTGAAGACTACTTAAGATATCTGTATAAGAGAAGAAAGTTTCTAGTATTTTATAACCAGTTTTAATTTTACACTGGCTTTTGGAACTGTAGTAGAAGAATTATAAGAGTCCAGTGTAAGATACAACTACAATACTATTCTGATTAATTCAGGATACTTTTAAAAAAATGTTTATTTATTTTGAGAGAGAGAGAGAGAGAGAGAGAGAAAGAGAGCAGGGGAGGGGCAGAGAGAGGGAAACCGAAAACCCCAAGCAGGCTCTGCACTGATAGTGTAAGACTTGAACTTCACAAACCATGAGATTATGACCTGAGCCGAAATCAAGAGTTGGATCCTTAACTGGCTGTGCCACCCAGGTGACCCAAGGGTAATTTTTATGTATTTTTTATGTATTTTATTACCAGCAACTTTTAAAAGAATATAGAAAATCACTGAATCATAGTTTATTGCATGTTTTGGGAATGAATAGTCTAAAGCTGTTTGAATAGTTGGACATTATGTGTATCTTTTGGTTTTCGGTAATTTTATGTACCGTATCACCTCTGCAATGAACAGTTTAATTTATTGAAACTCACAAAATAGTTGGCCGATATGAAATCACTACAAAAATATATATCTATTTATAATGATTTATGTGAATTTATCCCTTGACCCTAATGACATTATCTTGAAAAATTACAGCTATGATTTTGCATCCAGAATTATATATATAAAGAGCATCTAGATTTAAGAGACTAAAAATGTATTAAATCTGCATCAAACAACAGTACAAAAAAGTCACAAATTTAACCACCAGAACTGTAACTTTTATTTGCTAATAGATATTTTAATAAACAGGCTTACTCCATCTGTAAGACCCTGGTAATGCCTCTTAGGAAATCATAGAAAAATAAAATACAATAATTAGTAATTTGTACTTTGTACAAAAATGTTACTATGTTGCTCAGCAGGTAGTTTTGCTAAACACCATATTCTTTCAGCAAATAGATGACATATGTAATGCAATTCACCACAAACAATCCCTCATTGAGAGCTGAGCATTCTATAACACTATTAACTTGTAAGCATGCCAGCACATGAAAATTTACATGGAACATCATAATATTACAGTAGATTTTTATAAGATGACAACAATACCACCTTTAGTAAGTCTGGCCTACTTCACTGCTATAGCAAAGTAGATAATAGGTAGGATTGCAGTTCAATTTTTAACACCCTTTTACTGTGTTTATCTCTCTATTATCTTGTTATACAACCAGAAAAGAGAACATAGTCTGTGTAAGGAACCTGAGTGGAAGGCATATATTGAAGTTCTATATAGATACCAAAGAGAAACAGTAATAACAAAGAGAAAAAAACTATAGTGCTGCACTTCCTTATTCTCACAGATCTTTTCCTCCTTTTGTAAGAGTAGATGGGTACACTGCTAAATCCATAATTAATGATAACTAACTTTATGATAGGTTACAGAGAGATACATTTTAAAAACCATATTCACTCTTATAGGAAGGAGAAATGACTTCAGCTGCAGTTTTTCATGAGTCAAATAATTGCTTTATGAGGAATTAAATGTCTCAACCTAGACAGATGTTATCTGGTATTTTATATAAATGTACTATTTAGTATTAAATTAATAAACTTTTTAGGATTTGTGCTACAAAGATTTTTATAACTTTTATTTTGAATACACTGCAACTGTTGACATCTACCATTTAATATTTGACATGGCCATTTAAATATTAAGTGTTTAACCAAATACATATTTATATGTACACATATATCTTTATATTTTTGTCTATGCTAAAACAGCAAAAAAAAAGGAGAGCAATCTTATTCCATTATTCACAATCTAATTTTACATCAAACCCATATGCACCTATAAGTTCAACACATTGAATTACATACAGCCTATCCAGAAATAAAGATCCAAGCACAATTAAGAGATCATATCCTTCCAATAGGATAGGGAGGTCACAATGAACAAAAGAACCATATTTATTGCCCATGTGTTTCTCCTAAATGACAGATGGTACTGATGTTTTTCATATGAAAACAAAAGTATTGTTTTACTAAACGATTAGAGCCTATTTGCCTTTTTTTTCTTTTTTAATTCAATGGGGGGCTTAAAACCCTCCAAAATGGTAATTTGAGGAAATCTCCAGCTTGAGTATACATACACATCTTTCAAGATTAAACTAATTTTAATTTTCATAGGCTTTGAACTAGAATAGTAACAAAACATTTCTGCCTTTTATTCTATAAGAGACAAAAATAACAAAACATGTGGAATGTCTATGTCATTGAGAAATCCTCAATCTCTACATTAGGAAAAGAGAACTCTATTACGAGAGTCCTTGAAACTCACAGAATTTTTTCAGGTCCTTCTAATAAGATGTCTCAAAAATATTCAGTAAGAATGGCTTTAAAATATTTTATATACTAGGTCTTTTTCCTATGATGTATTAACATACACACAAATACCCACTATGTGTTTATGTATATGTGTATGGCTATGTCTGTGTGTATATATAGAGTTCACTTTCCCCCTTTCCAACTACTTACTCCTCCTCCAACCTATACTCCCTTCCCACTCCATATGTTGAATTTTATGTCATCTTGGTAAATAGAACTATTCACCTAGTAATATCCTTATCTTTCTACCACAAATCTATCAGCCTATCTGCAATTCTGCGTTCCCTCCATTGCCATTCTATGTCCCCTCCTATCAAAAACTAACCTCCCTACTTATACTGTGAATCCTAACCCTTCTACTTCTCAAGACCTTTTCTATAATGATATTCTCTTGCATAATCAGTTTCCCCTTTTCTACCAGATTGTTCTCATTAGTATATAAATATACTCTAGCATCTTTTCTCTAAACACACACACACACACACACACACACCAAACTTCTCTTGACCCCATATTTCCCTGAAGCTACTGCCTTATTTCTTACTTCTTTTAAAGGAAAACTTCTTGAAAGAGGTTTAGTAGATATTGACTCCACCACCTTTCCTGCAATTGCTTCTTAATCCACTACAATCAGGCTTTGACTACACTACTTCATAGAGACTGTCCTTGTCAAGACCACAAATAACTACTATGTTGCCATGTCCAATGGCCATTTCTTCGTTCTCATCTTGGCTTCTTATAAGCATTTAATCCAGATGACCAGTTAGTTGCATTTCTTTTTTCCCTAACTTACTTTGGCTTCCTTAGTGTCTTATGTTGGCTTCCAATTCTCTGCCTAACTTCTCAACATTGGAATACCCTAGACCCTCAACTGTGGCCTACTTCTCTAAAAACCTTTCGCCAGGTGATTTCAAAATTTTAAACACTATTTATATACTGATGACTTCCAAATTTTTATGTCTAGCCTTGACTGCTGCTTGGAACTCATATGTAACTGTCTACTTGTTACCTCTGTTTGAATATCTAATGGGCATCTCAGGCATTATGTAGCTAAAACCAAACTCTTGATTTTTCCCTCCAAACCTGGTTCTCCCCCACCACCACTGACTTAGTCTCTCATTCCCCAAATATAGAATCTTTTTGATGTTTATTTTTCCGTCCTCATAACCAATTCATTAGGAAGCCCTTTGTTCAAACATACCCCAAATTCATCTACCTCTTTCCATCTCTACTACTTCCACTTCAACAAAAGCCAACATTTTTTTCTGCTTAAACTATTGCAGTAGCCTGATAAATGTTCTTTGACTCGTGTCTCCTATTGTCCTCTCTTCAGTTCTACTGTGTACTAGGCACACTGTTGTCTCTACCCTCAAACATTCCAAACTCCCACACATTCAACTGGTCTCTGCCTAGAATGTTCTTGCCTCAGATCTTCTCGTGACTGGTTCCTTCATGCTTTTCAGATACCAGTTTACATGTCACATCATCAGAGAAAATTTCTTTTACCATTTAATATAAAAGCCACAGTCATGCTATATAACTTCATTGCTTTAATTGTCAAGATAACGCTTATCACTATTTTATTGTGTGCCTTTACTACTAGTAGATCAATTCTATGAGACAAGGCTTTTGCTTATATCTTGGTCACTCTGTATTCTCAGTGCTTAGAACAGGACACTGGTACATGACAGTGTTTAATAAACATTAGCTAATGTAACAAATGGAACGATAGATAAATATGTTTAAAGTCAGTCAGTATATATGTGTGTATACTAATTTTAAAATTTGGGAATTATACAACTTTGGACCAGCAGACATATATAACTTCCTTTATTTTTCTTTTATTTGTTATATCTGTTCCCTATAGTGTCAGAGCTTTGCCTGGAGAAATCATGCTTCTTGTTGTTCTTTATATTGAACTATAGATACCTATTTCACTTAATAGTAGAGTGAAGCTGTAAGGTGGGAAAAGGGAATGTTTTGCTTCCTCAAAGGGATTTTTGGATACTCTGAAGAAAATAAGCAGGTAATTAAAAAAGTGGAAAGGCATTTCACTTTTGTTTGAAGTATTCCATCTGGTGAAATTTTAAACATTGAATAAACAGTAATCAGTGAAAAATAACTATAAAAATATATGCTATTTTGAATATACAAAGTCCAATGTAGGAGTTTCTTTTTGTATTTCCATTCATGAGAAAGTAGAGTTTACTTTCTTTAGCAGACTTTATGAGACTTCTGACCAATATTAGATTTTAAAAAAACAGTAATGTCCAAAATAACAACTTGTAGCCACAGTGTTTTGGCATTTGTCTTTAACTTCTTTGAGAAGTATAAAGTTATAAGTATTATGAGACTGAAAGAAATATAAGATGTAAAGTAGCTCTTTTTAAAAATAGTTAACTGAAAAGAGAAGGCAATCTTCTTGAACGAATATAAACACTTGGAGATCATAACATATAACATAAAATTAATATGTATGTACCACATTTTTTAAACTTTTCAAAGTATGTAAAATTTATATAATTGCATAAAAGCATAAATTGATTCTGAAAGTCTGCCCTTTCAACTACATTCTTTTTATCTGCATCTTATGTAAACCTTTTACATTTAATAATAACAGAAGAAAAACTCTTATTAATGATAGTGATTCATTGATATGTATAAAATCCTTCGACAGTTGATTATTGAATTTATTTTTTTGACAAATTCTTTTATTATATATGTCTTAGAAATCAAGAGATCTAGTAATATGGAAATGTTAGTAACTGTGGTCATTTGGTTTGTTAATAAATTCTTTTAAAAAATTCTTTTTTTTTGATATTTTGGTAAAATTTCTTTATTTTATATATCACTATATATTTTAACAAATATTAATAGACATTTAGTTAGAGATTCCCATCCTCAAAATGCATTTTAGTTTCACAATTACCAGAAGAGGAATACGACATAATTTTTAATCACTCTATTCTAATAGTTTTTTTTTAATGTGGTGATTAATAGTTTTGACAAAAAATTTTTTGTATTACCTTCTTGTCTTTTCATCAGTTTTAATGGGACTTGGTCTGTTTTCCACACTCTGCATTCATGCTCTGCATGAATTTTTTAAAAATAAGGTTATTATAGAAGGTATAACATAACCAATATTTAAAGAAATGTTAAGAAACTATTAAAATTCAAAATTCAAAATTAAGGTGTCAAAGTGTGTATTGTATACAAAATTACACCCAAGTGTAGTTCATGAAAAATATCCAAAGACATTTATATCCTGTAGTTATTCAAATTTTCAATGACATGACCTTAGATGGAAACTGATTAAGAACATGATTAATAATGTATCAGAAATAAAGCACATACAGTAATCTTTAAAAAATCAAATGTTACTCATTCATATTTTTGAGGACTGCTCAGGTATTATGCCCTACCCACCCCCCCCACCCAAAAAAAACCCTCCCATTTCACATTTATTTTTCTCTTGGAGGCCTAAAAAAAAAAAAACAAAATTATTTCAAAACTCTATATTTGTAAAAAGATGATGAGATTTTTGCATAGTATAGATAAATTAATACAATTTTCTTTGAACACATATAAATGGCATGGAAGAAACATCACATTGAAGCAAATTAAGGGGCGCCTGGGTGGCTCAGTCAGTAAGCGTCCAACTTCAGCTCAGGTCATGATCTCACGGTTCGTGAGTTCGAGCCTCCCATCGGGAGTGCTGACAGCTCAGTGCTGACAGCTCAGAGCCTGGAGCCTGCTTCAGATTCTGTGTCTTGCTCTCTCTCTGCTCCTCCCCCACTCACACTCTGTCTCTCTCTCAAAAATAAACATTAAAAAATCTTTTTTAAGCAAATTAAAAACTTCAATGACAAACATTTATAAACATTAAACCTTATTTTCCAAGCAGTGCAGGAATTAAAAAAATCCCCAATCATTGTTTATTGTCATATTGTCTATGAAACTCATTATTGTTTTAAAGATAGTTTTAAATATATTGAAATGATAGCTCTAGATAAAATACCAATGAATATTCAAATAAGTTAGATTTAACAATGCTCACATCAGTCACATAGACAGAAAAATAGTTCATTCAGTTACAAGTTTGTTAGCAAATAGTAGCCATTGATTTTGTCATAGAGCTTCTAAAGACCACAATTTTAGGCAGATTTATTTTAAAGATAAAAATATGTGGCAATAAATAAAGCATGTACAGTCAATGAAAAATTTTATTACAACTTAAATAATGACATTACTGAGTAAATAATTCTAAAGAGAGCAAAAGTTACTACTTTGCATGAAAAATCAGCTAATGGGATGAATTATATTCCAGGTTCTAAGTGAGTAAAGATGTGTTTAAATGAAAATTTAACAAAAGCAATGTCTAGCTAAATGCATACATTTGATTCTACAAATTACTAAATGTAGGGAGGCAATTTATTATAAAGGTGATAGAAGAGGACATCTTAAATTAGGTAAAAATCTTGAAAGCACATTGTTTATTCATCTTTGTGATTTAACACTATTCACTCCATCTATCATGATTTTGAAAAGTTAAATGATATTTGATCTTTCTAGAACAGAGGCCAATGAAGACTGTTCTGAAGATGATGATCTATAAATGTGGGGAAACTCATAGAAATGTTTCCATCAATATTGCTTGCATGTAAGCTCATATTTAAGTTATCAAAGCAAGGACATCTATCTTCAAAGTTAATAATGCCTAAATATAAAACTTGGATATATGAAAAATGAAGGTTCCCCTACCTTGGATTCTTCTTTATAATAACATATCGTTGTGGAATAAAGACAGTTTTCCCCTTCAATGATGGCTAATGAGCTGCAGACTGGTGCTAACTAAATACGAATCCAGAGGTACGTTGTTCTTTCATTATGTTGTAGAGCATAAGACGCTTTAAAGTCATCAGTTGTTCTGATTTATTATGTGAGTTGATAACTTATTATCTGAGCCAAAACTGAGTTTATTGTAACAAAATAAAGACATCCAGAGGTTAAAAATAATGGAGAAATATAAGTAAGGAAAGAGCTTTGCTTGAGAGAAGATTTTTCACTGAGTTTAATACCTTTCTAATTTATAGCTCCCAGGAAATTGTGTTGTTAATCTGTACTTCATTTTATAATCTAAAGTAGAAACCACTTCTTTATGTTACATTTAAGAGCTATCTTTCATCCTCATCTGTCAGGTAATTTTTCTTTAATGTCTTTGTTATTCTTAAGGATGAATTAGGTATGTGTAAGGGTAGTGGCATTCTTTAAGATTTTTCCTTTTAAATGAAACAAATCAAAAGTTCTCTTAATGATATAGAGATTTGGTACTGTAGTTAACCAACATGAAAATTCAAGTGAGAACCTTCCTTTGTTTTGTTTGGAAAGAAACTGCTTTCAATCGGAAAGTGCAAAAATACAATAAAAGGGAGGTGACTTGGTATCGTTAAGACATACACCAATCTGTATTTGCCAGATTTCTTTTAAAAGATACAGTTTATTCTTTTAGTAGTTCTTTGCTACTCTTAGTAATTAAAAAACTTTCTTCTTTTTTGTTTCATTTTTAAAGCTCAGTAATTTTGGAGTGGCTCAAAAATTAGCTCAGTCCATTAGGTGTCTGACTTTGGCCCAAGTCAGGATCTCACGGTGTGTGGGTTCAAACCCCGTATCGGGCTCCACGCTGACAGTGTGATGTCTGCTTGGGATTCTCTCTCACTCTCCATCTTCTCCCCCCCCCCCACACACACTCATTCTCTCTCTCTCTCTCTCTCTCTCAAAATAAATAGATAAACTTAAAAAAAATCAAGTTCAGTAATTTTGCATCAACACTGAAAAGCTAATGGTAGACTTTCAAATCTATTCTAAAATCCTAAAAAAAAGCAAATGCCAAGCAACCAATTTTTGCTTTGACTTAAAACCAAAGAAGCCACGTCTTTCAATTAATATGTAAACATCCTTTTTTACACGTTTTATATAAATCCATCATTAATTTGAAATTCAAATCTAATTATTAGTAAAAAAAAAAAAAAGAGGATTAAAGTTACATTTTGATGACCTGTATCTTCTGAATCCGTTGCCCTTTTCCCCCCAGAAATGTCCCATCCCCTTATAACATAAACAATTTATTTTTATCCTGGACATCTTTGAAATACCTGCCTAATATTTTGTTTTAGATTGAAACAGTAAGGTTAAGAGGGGTATTTATGCCTCCATAACTTAAGATTTCTCCTCTCCTTTATTTCATCTAGTAATATGTTAGATCTAGGCATGAGTAATCATCTCTTTCTCTTGTTAAATGTATCATGTTTGAAAGGATTTTATGCAACTATTGTAGGTTCAAACTTATTACATTTATTAAAACTAGTGAATTCGCTTGGGCAAGCGATTACTCCAGAGTTGTTTTGAAAAATGGTTAATGTTTTCTAACTGGAGACACCCTTGAGGTAGTGAATCTATACATAAATTGAAAAGTTTGCCATTGGACAATAACAATCTGTGACTCTTAAGAAGAGACTGCAACCATCATGATCCTCTTTGCTAGAGGAAGTGTGGAGTGTTCTATGAGAATTTGAAGTCCAAAATATTTCTCTCTATAGGGACTGCAAATCCAATTAATACTGGACAAGGTTTTATTAACTTATTTAATGTATTTTTGTCCTATGGAAAGAGCTGACTCTTAATGACTTGGCAATCACAGTAAACATAGCAAATAGGCTCTAACCTCTTAGTTTTAAGCTTAAGAGTTACTTTGAAGGTAAAGACAGTTTAGCCAAACTCATCTTTGTCATAAAATCTTACGTGTGTAGGAGACACCTCATAGATATTTGTTAGAATGAACTAAATAGTTGACACTGCCTTTACTGAACATTATACAGATTGAAAGTTGTTGAAAATATTGATCACAAGAACCGAAAGTTAGGTGACTTCAGTGCCCGGTATCCAATGGGAGAATAACATCAATTTGACTCAGCATACTCCTTTACCTTTTGGAGTCTTCATATAAAAAGCATCAAAATATTTTTGGATTGGACATGAAATAATATGAGCCTTGGAGAAGTCAAGGTGATAATATTAAAAGAAGCGATATATCTACTTTTAATCTCTTTGTTATATAAGCACACATACACCAACTGTGAATTGATAACAGGTTTTGATTCCTAGAATACAAATTTTTAAATTAATAATAAATTTCCTTATCTAAAGCTGTAGAAAAGAATCATCATCATCCATTTTGGGATTACTTTCCAAAGCATTTAATTTCCAGGTAATAAAAAGCCAGAGTTCATTCCCTCTCTGTGAGTGCAAATGCTCCCATTTATGTAGTGAGACCCCAAATACTTCTGTAACATTCCCTTCTTCCCTTTACCTTCAGCCTCTTCTGAGGACAGTGGTAAGACCTTTTTAGGTTTGCTGTGCTTCTTTTGTTGATAGGGACCAGGGGTGGAGTGGTAGAAGCTGAGAAAGGAAAAGAGATGGGGTGGAGGAGTAAAGAGAGAACAGAAGGGGCTGAGCAAGGTGGTTTTAGAAAATTTAATGAAGGAATAGAAAAAAGAGACCTAATATTGGTGAAGATTTTGGGATAAGAGATTTAACTGATTTATAAAGTAGAAATTTGGTAGGGAAATATATTAAAAAATGGATTTTTAGGGAAATGTGGTTGAGATTCATTCTTCACCATCTCTTCGGAAGACCTTCTGTAAAGACTGCTTTTCAGGGATTGGATTTGGATTTGTTTTCCCTTCATAGGCTGAGATAGGCCTTAGAACTGTAGCCAGAAGGCTGTTTTATTCAGGTGATAGCTGGATAGATTTTAAAGAGTAATGCAGAGTGAAATAACAATTTTTTTTTATTATGGCATGCATAACTTACTTATCAACAACTAAGATAACTTAGTGCAAAAGTGCTATAATTCTTGATTCTTGTTAAGCCAAGAGCTTTGTAATTTGATTGCTTTTTAAATGATTTACAAACCTAACATCTCTTCTTGATTGTGTATTGTTTTTACATTCCCCCCCCACAAATATGCCTTATACTCTGAGGTACTGAGTTGGTTATATATTGGAAACTGACCACCCAGAAAATAAAATGAAAATGTTTTTTTCAACTCTCTGATTTTCAAAATCTCAAAAGCTTCTCAGTAGTGTGAAATAGGAAATTTAAAATAAAGCAAGTACATGAAGGTATATGCATATTGAAGTTATCAAAAATCATTACTGAAAGCTGTGATTTATGTAAGTTACTAATTTTCTTTATGTAATTAAATTCTATACTTATGCATATTAAACGGTTTTAATTACTAGACAGCTACACTAGTAAATCTCAAAATATTTCCTGTAAAGTTTCCAAATGAATTTCGCAATTTAACTGTTAATATTCCTGGATATTATAATATCCTTGGGATCACGGGGTCTGTGATTGGTAGTCAATGAAGAAATAGATATCCTTATTTTTTTAATGTTTCTGTTTAATCATGCACACCTATTTCAATCATGTGTGCACGCAACATTTCTGACCATGATGAGGTTCAAAATTACACATAAGATTATTATGCTTACAGTTCTGAAGAATATAAATGTAATTTTAAAGAAATTTTAAAGAGCTTTTGAGGTAAGACACAAAGTGAAAAGGTAGTTTTATAATACTAGAGGAAGATGTTAGGGAAGAAAAAAAGAAATATAAACCAGATATAGAAAAAAGATCTCTGTATTAAGAAAAAAATTCTTAACAGTGAACTTTAATCTTTCAAGTACTGAATGCCCATCTCAAAGAAGTTTAAATACTTTATAGAATTTATTTCATCAAAGTATACAGATGTTGCTGACAGAGTCCTATGGAAGACCATAATTATTCTATTCCTTATGTTTCTAAATACCTTTTTTGTTGTATTATAAAAATAAATATATATGATTAATAAATTTAATCTGTTTTACATCTGTTCTTATTTAATATATATTTGAAGACAGTAAATATGGAAATTTTATATTTCCTCTAAATGTATCCAGATTTGTGTAAATGTATCAAGCAAACTGCAGATAGTGTATGAGTGATGCATGACCATGCAAGTGATGGGTAGAAAATGTTGCTATTTCTGACACACTTACTTAAAAAGTGATGAATTTCTCACTTTTTTCTTTTTTTAAATATACTTTAAGGAATACTTTAAAGACTCTTCCTTCTAGTTCTATACAATTTTTATTTGAAATGAGAAAAAATTAAGCTGCAGTAAGCAAAAATTGGGATATAAATCAGCAAAAGAAATGTATGTGGAAGGGTCTAGTCTAATGGGACAGTCAACAAATCTTCAAAGAAGAATAAAAGAAAGAGTGAGTCTCCTTTAATATCAAGACAGCTGCTATTAGCAAAAAATGTAATTTAGGTAGGAATTGGAGAATGTGGTTTGGGCACCTTTATCTCTTAAATCAAAGAAAAACCGACTTATTAAATCAGCATCTTTAGATAACCTGCCCCTTTTCCTCTGTCTTAACACATTCTCCCTACTCTTCCACACCTAGCACAGTAGCCTTTTTTTTTTTTTTTTAGTTTCTCAGGCAACAGCTGATTTTACAATTGAATTTATTCACCAAGCAGTACTATTTTGATAAATTGACTCAGCTTAATTCACTGAAAAATGTATTTGCCTTTTTTTGCAGCCTCTGAGAAGATTATGACAATACACTATAGCTGTGTTCACATTTTTATGTTACTATGTTATGGACTCAGGTTGACACACAATTTATATACGCTCATGTTTTAGGTCTGTTCATACCTTTGGAACATGCAGTGACATACTTGTCTCTTGAGAGGTTCGGAAAACAGCTCAGCATGTTCATGTAACTAACTTATTTTTCATGAACAAAATATAAAAGTTCTTAAACTTGCAAAATGCACCAATATCAGACTGTCAGCCAAATGTATTTATTCTTGGGGCCCTCATACAGCTATCATAAAATTCTGTTTAAATTAATCTTCTTTACATTATATCTAAGGCTATAATCTTAGATCTGTTTTTCAAAGCAATTCCCCTGAAAATAATTAATTTTATCAATGCTTTGAAAATTGCTTTTGCAAACTTATGAAGGTGAACCAAGGGAACAGACATGGTTTTATTTCATGCTTCCTCTATGAAAGCCTTTAGAACACTGGACTCACTCTTGATCTTTCTGGGGTGAGCTTCATAATGTAGGAGAGTAATGTAGTTAGTAAAAATTAAAGGGGAAAAGCCTCTAAACTACCACTTATTACGAAATATGTAGGACACTACAAGGTCAATTTAAAAGAATAGACAAACTCAGCCTTAGAAGATTGAAAAGCACAGAGTGTTTCTCCCTCTTCCTCCCTGATAACCCCCTTCTTAGCGCAGTCACATATGGCAAGAATTCACCAAATGAAATCATTGGTCATTGCTGCAAATAAGTCTAACAACATCAGGCATTAACAGTTAAACTATTATAAAATAAAGTAACAATATGATCCACAGAGTTGAATATAATTATCTAAAACATATTTATGTTAGTTTGGAAGCTACCTGATCACAAAACATGAAAGAAAGGTCAACTATTTCTTTTTCATATATCATCAAACTCTAAATACATCCATCATTAAGGAAGCCACACCGGGGAAAACTCCTTTAGGTTAAGTTTGTGAACACTTCCCAAATACTGTTGTACAAAGTTGCACATCCATGCTGAGTTATTTACCATTGTGTAGTGGTAATCTGCAGTGGGCCAGGGTTTCATTTGCAGGTAACTCAGAGAGGAGCTATGAGGCGTGATTTTAAAATCCGGGTTGGAAGCATAAACAAAAGGTGTGTGCCCATTGTCTGAACAGGAGACTGCAGTTTGTGAAGTGATGTTTGGAGAATCGGAAGAGAGGGTAGTAGAGAGGATATCTTTCACTTTAGAAATGCTGAGGCACAAAACACAAGTGCTTGTAGTACTTTCATACATGAAATCCTTTCTCTTGTATGTGCATCATGTGTAAACGTAAAGTTTGGATACTGCTGACTATTCGTCTCTGGTGTCCAATGAGTATGACTCCAATTCTTCTAATATCACTATAAGAGACAAAGATAGAGAGAGGGGAGGGAAGAGGAGAGAGAATATGAACATCTGGTTCATAGATCTGGTAAAGACAAGTTAGGAAATGAAGATTTAGAGACAGAAGATATGCACCATGTCAGATTTGCCTTATGAATTTAACAAAAATTGTGTAACTGGTAAAATGAGAGTTTAAACAAAGACATAAATGAACATCAGGAGTTTGTTACACTTTCTTCTTCCTGGCACCAGATAATCTATCAAGTCAACCTCAAATTTAAGGGTACAAAGAAATGTTTCAAATTCAGGTACCAATGTAAGGTTCAGACATTTCATAGAACTAAAAGGTATACAATTTAGATAATGACACAACTTTTCAACAGCATTAGAAAGTAATATATAGGGTAGAATGTATAATGTGGACTGTATTGGAGCCCTATGGTCATCCAATAATATGAATAAAATGCCATTGTATTCTGTTGAACTATATGAAATTGCTATTATTACTTCAAAATAATGGCAATTTCATATAGTTCAACCAACCGGCTATCTGTTAAGCACATGCTGAACATTTTTACTGCATCCAGGCAAAGAATCATTTTTGAGACAATGGAAAAATGTCCAACATTTATAATATAGGCGGTATGTGTGAGTCATAAGTAATTTGCCTAGGTTAACTATGTTGATGTAAAGTCTAGGATGTGAATGAGAGTCATATGTATTTCAGAAAGCATTTACAATTTTTGAAAATACCTATTTGAATTAAACACATTCTTCCAACAGAAAATAGTTAACAGTGTAGTGTCCAATTTCCACTGGAATTATAATCAGAAATGGTGAGGAAAGATGTGGAAATGCCATACTACCCTTAGGAAATAGTTGAATCATGGTGTTCCTGATACTGCATTTGAATTTGTAATCTCCCGAGTGCAGTGTCTGAATATAATAATAAACCTAGGACCACTTACTCAATGCTCATTCTTGAAATTAGGTCAAAAGTCGTAAACCCTGCTGCCATGAAGTTATTCTTATATTGTCCCATCTTTATAGAATCCAGCCAGTCACCAACTGTGACAAACAAAGGATATTCGGGAACTTCACCAGGAGACTCTGGCATTCTAAAAAAAAAAAAATCCATTTAACAGTCAGATAAAGAAAAAAATAAATAAAAACAACTTTTTTTCCTTTTACAATATTCTTATGACTAATATTCTCATACTCCATTAAAAAAATCTCTAATTTTCTATCATATTTAAATCAGCCACTTTTATCTGGTCACTTTCATTTGTCAGTTTTTCTTTTTCTGCTTTTTGCCACTATTGGGTTTTATACTTGATGTGAGAAGACCTGCATCTTGCTAACTGCTATTTACTTTTTTCTCTTGCATACATTTGTGTTTTCAAACATAAGGAATAGCCCAGTATCCATCCCCAAAGGACAGTAACTAGCCACAGGCTGTTTACTCTTACACTTTCTAAGCTGCCACGGAATCCATGCCCATTTGCCTTTGCATTTGCTGTGAGAGTCCCTTCTCCTTTTTACAGTGAATTCACTGATCAGTCCTCCACTTATTTGTTCTCAAACATTCAACAAATATTTATTATTTATTAAAAAGTAATTTCCCCCGTTACAGAGCTCACTTGCATGAATAAAATTTACATATGCATCCATGCATAGGGTAAGATAGACCAAAACACAGATATTACTGTGGTATAAAACAAAGCAAAATCAAAGCAAGGTTGGGTTCACAAGCAAAAGGAATCCAGCATTGATGGATCTTACAGTAAGTCATATAGACATCTGTATTTTTGTTCCTAATATCTAATGCAAAGAGCATTCCAATTGGGGATATTTTTGTAGCTTTAATATAAAAATAATACAGAGGTATTATTTTGGAAAGGCTAGCAGGTGTGTGTGTATTCACAAATACATACATACATATTTGTGTATGTGTATATATGTACATATATGTGTATGTAAATACACATAATAGTTTTATGTAAGGTAAAAATAGAATAAACATGGAAGTAACCTTACAAATTATAGTAAAATTAACTAAGAATTGTGTATTTAACTGATTCTGGCAATAGAGTATATTATTCTCCTTATAGAAATACATGAACACTGTAAAAATATTTTATATAGTTTTACAAAATACCTGGCAGTAAAATTGCTTTTATAGTAATAAGTGAGTTTTTAGCCCTCTAGGGTAATAAATATATCATTTAAAAATTATTAGGTCTAGAGTTTATATTAAATAGTAAAGCAATAACCTTTTTTTTATGTTTGGTATTTGAGTCAAATCAGTATTTTCTAAGTAATGAAAAATATTCCCATTAGAGGCAAGCCATTGAATTATTTTTATTAGAATACTGAAGGATAATCCAACTTTCATTTACTTCACTTTTAATTTTTTATAAAATTGAAGAATGATGGAATCCATAGAGACTTAACTAGATCCATAGTTTTTAACATTCATATTTGGAATACTTCATCATAATAGTTTTTGCCATTCATATTTGAACTATTTCAGCTTTAACTAGAAACTGATAGTGTATGAACACATATGATGAAACCACATGAAATAAGAATTCCTCCACTGTAGAATGGAGTATGCATGCCATATGACCCTGGTATCATTCTGTTAAAAATATATGAGAATGGGAGTTAAGATTAGTGCATAAGGTAAAAAATAAAAATCTCTAATAATCAAAACTACCCATAAAATCCTTTAAGTTACCCTTAAATCACCAGGCCTTGGGTCTTTAGGTACACAAAAGTCAGAGACATTCTGCATGGCCATACAAATTGCATACGGAACAACTCATGAAAAGTCTGAAAGTGGCCCTTGGAATTTTTCAGGACACAGTCCCCACTAAAGGCCTAGGGTTCACTTCTTTGGTTTTCCTTTGATTGCTACACTGACTTCCCTTTTTCTAAACTGGGGTCTAGTTGAAGGTGGAGATGAAGGTGAAGAGAAATAATGAGGAAAAAGAGGGCGTTTGCTTTTAATATACAATTGGAATTTGCATAAGCTATATGCATGTATCTTGTGACTACCAAGTGGTCCATATTAAGTCTGGTTATTCTTAACAGTGACTATACCCTTTTTACCAGTACTCAATTATGTTGCTGTATTTACAACTTGGGAGGCTGTTAAAAGCTACATGTTCTTCTTTTATACAATAAATTGCAATGCTATTTTGATTGCGGGATGATTCATTCAAATTAGTATCAGAACGATTCATGATTTGACCCTAATGAAGAATAGTTATGTCCAAAGGTTGAAAACCTATCATAGCATCTACTAATAAATACTTTAATTATTGCTATATTTTTTGTTTCCTAAAGGTATTAATAAGTATTATAAAATAAGCAAAAATCCATATAAAATACAAAATAATAAAGATATCCATTGCAAACAAAGTTAAACAGAATTTTTAATTATAGCATTTCTCCAAGTCTTCACTATTTTAATGTGCAATGTGAACATATAAGAGGATTAAGAATAGCCTCTGCATTATTTTCCTAAATTGTTTCACCAGTTTCTGTAAAGCACAGTTTAAGAAATACTGCTGTAGGAAGTTCACTAAGTTTAAATATCAAAATGACTAGGGTACCCTTATTGCTTGTTAACATAAATAAAGCCACATACACTAGAAAACTGAATGCCCTATTCTAAAACAGTGTGGCTCCCATACCTTTTAATTACTTGTCAAAGGTTTGTTGAGACTGAACAAAATTAAAAGAACGTACTTCAGTGACTTTCCCTTCATGCTCCTATCCCATTCTTGATGCACAAAGTTTGATGACTTGCACTTCAATCCCCTGAGATAACTCTGGAATAACTTTTGAAACTTCACAATTTCATGTAATTGGTGAGTGGAAATGTAATTTGCTAATTTTATATCCTTAGTATAGAAAGGTCGTGGAAGGACGTTCTGTGTCCTAAATGACTTAAATGGTCTATTTCTCTGTTGAAAAGCATTTATTATTTGCTCCCAGAATGTCTCACTACCATAATTCCCTTTCTCTCCACACATCTTTAGTAACCTAGTTACTCTTTGGCCTTTCTACGACTGCATTGGCAGTTGATTTAGTAAGGTCAGGGTCCCCTCATTGTTCATATCCACTGTGCAATAACTTTTCTTTCACCTTATCTTATAAAGAAGTTGAAAAATGCTGCTATTTTCTGCCTTTGAGGGCTGGGTACCATCACCCTCACATGAATTCTCTGGAATATTACCTAATAAACAATAAATGCCCTTTCTTATCAACCATGTACAATGATAAATTCAGTCTGCTATTTGCTGAGCACATAGAAATTTCTGCTATTTGGTGATTAGTGGGAGCTGCCCACCTGAGAAATGTCTTTACAGCAAAATCTGCAGCTCACATTGAAAAAACTACATATTCTAGAACAGAAGGTCAAGGGTCTACAACTTTCCTCAGAAAAATGAGGAAGGGGTAAAGTTAGTAAATTCTCAGTGTATAAATGATGGTCAATTTAGATTAGAGAGAGGGCTGGAATATAGGTAGAATAGGTAATGACACAGTTTAAGGTTTGATAATATATATATATATATATATATATATATATATATATATATATATATACAGACACACACACACACATACTTGTAATACATCTAAATATGTAAAATTAAGTAGCCCTGAGAGAGCCAATAAGTTTTTACTCTAATGAGCCCTTTGAGTTCACAATAGTACTAGTCTTTTAATTTAGAAAGTTATCATATAGCTAATCAGTAGGTATTAAAACTGCCAGTAAAAAGCAAGAAGATTTTTATCCTCAAAAGTTTTCCATGTTTTATATTTATGACTCAAATATAATAGTAATATATTGATTAAAAATGATTCAATAAAGGTTATACTTTGAGAAATACTGTTGTAAGGTAAGATCTTGTTTTAACATGAAGCCATTACATGCTTAATGGCTTTTCTCTTGTTACTACTCTAATATAACTTTCTTTCCCCTAGCTCCTCCATTTATATATGGTTAGCAGAACTGTACAGGTAGGGTCCATTCTATTTTATATGGCTTTTATTTCATTTCTTAATATTTTACATGTTTTAATAGTATTCGAACATTAAAGGAGTGTATAATATTTTATATGTTGATGCTTAATAATTTAATTCCCTGAAGTTAGACTCCTAGATGGCTAGCAACATTATTTTATTACAGATGACTATGCAGTCTTACAACATGTATCTTTTTGTTTTAGTTGAATTACTTCTTTGGGAAAAATCTGTAAGACAGAAGAATTTTTTTTATAAAGTTAAAATTCCCTGATGGCTGGGACCATATCTCACATATCTTTCTATTTTCTGTCAACCTTAGCACAATGCTGAAAGTATTATAGGAATTTATTAAATAAGTGATGATTTAGACTTAAATATTCTCTATAGAAAAGTTTGGTCCATTACATAATGACTGATTAATGATGAATGATTTCTTTTCATTTAGTTCCCTTAAATTGAAGAGTAAATGCCTGGGGCGCCTGGGTGGTGCAGTCAGTTAAGCGTCCGACTTCAGCCAGGTCACGATCTCGCGGTCCGTGAGTTCGAGCCCCGCGTCAGGCTCTGGGCTGATGGCTCGGAGCCTGGAGCCTGTTTCCGATTCTGTGTCTCCCTCTCTCTCTGCCCCTCCCCCGTTCATGCTCTGTCTCTCTCTGTCCCAAAAATAAATAAACGTTGAAAAAAAAAATTGAAGAGTAAATGCCTATTGACATAATGGTCAACCTATTAAGGAACATGTTGTTTATTTAACTTGTTCCTTGTATTGTGAAAATTTTTGCTTCTGCCTTTATAGGTTTCAGAGTGGAGGGAGAGGCAGCTAAAGGTGGAGTGAGGTAGCACAGGGTTAGGGACCTAGAACCATAGCAGCTGCATTCAACTTACTCAATATCACAGCTTTCACATGAGTTTCTGATCTCATAACTCAAGGATTACACTTCACACTATTTAGTTAATTCATAAAATAATCTTCTAATACAAAAAATATCTACCTAAACTCTGAAGGAAGAATTTATGTAATCAGATGAAAAAGAGGGGTTGCCTGGGTGGCTCAGTCGGTTGATCGTCAGACTTTGGCTCAGGTCATAATCTCACAGTTCATGGGTTGGAGCCCCGTGTCAGGCTCTGTGCTGATAGTTCAGAGCCTGGAGCCTGCTTCAGATTCTGTGTCTCCTTTTCTCTCTCTGCCCCTCCCCTGCTTGTGCTCTCTCTCACTCTCAAAAGTAAATAAACATTAAAAAAAT
The DNA here is from genome assembly GCF_022079265.1 of Lynx rufus. Taxonomy (NCBI): domain Eukaryota; kingdom Metazoa; phylum Chordata; class Mammalia; order Carnivora; family Felidae; genus Lynx; species Lynx rufus. The sequence continues at coordinate 113,245,405 of NW_025814867.1, forward strand.
AAAAAAAAAAAGAAAGAAAAAGAAAACCTTGCTCTTTCTACAATGAGCTCTAATAGTAATCTTGAACACAAGTTAAATTAGTAAATGAATTTTAGTATTCTTTTTAAAATTTTAAAGTATGATTTTACTCAAAATGCTATAAAATCTCAAATGCATAGAACCATGCAATATATTTTGTGCCTATTTCATGCTTGTGGGTGATATCTCATGGTTCCAAACAATCTGACTCTCCACAGTATTCTATTAGGAGGATGAATTATTTTTCATCAAAGTTTTATTTTCAGTGTCTTCAAGTTTTTTAAAAAATTGATATGATTATTTAATTCCCATAAGGATGATAACTGGTGGAAAGTAGGAAGGAATGAAAATTTCAATATTGTAGATGTGTTTGAACATTAGGAGTAATATACAGAGTCGGAATAATACTGCTTAAAAATCTCCCATAATTCTAAACACCTAGCACATTGTCCAGAGTGATAGATCAGTGAACCTCAAGGAAAGACTATTCTTGTAAGAAAATAATATAGGGACAGAAATGGATTTCTTATCACATGCTAAGTATAGTTCATTGGCAGTGGTTGTCAAAATATGTTCTTAAAAAGGATACTATGGCAGCATTTGGGTGTAGTGGGAAAGAGTCTTGTGATGATTAGTAATGTCTACCATAACAAGGAAAAGAAGGAAAGCATATATTTGCCAACACTGGAAAAATTCAATCTACAAAATGCCTGAGGATATAATCCTAGAACTATGTTGCTGCCATATTTTCCTCATTTCTCTATTTTGTTATAGTTACTACTCTTTTTTTTCTCAAGTAATGTTCTTCAAGTGGCTGAACATTGTAGGAGGATGTTGAGGGGATATATAGACTATATGCTTGCTACTTATTACCATGAATGAAGGCATATACTCTACCTCCTTGTATTGGCTTAGTAGAACATAAAATAACAGGCTGTGCCTCACTGCAAATTATTTTTGGGCTTTTAATATACTCCATCTATGAAGTCTGATTAGTCCAGAGAAAACCTATTTGGAAATGTAAAAAAAAAAAATGTATCCTCTTTTCCTATATTAGTATTTCTGAAACAGTGCCATATTGGGAAATATCTTGACATTTTGCATGATTGCATACTGTGTGGTGGAAAGAACAAGGGCTTTGCATTTGGTGGGCCTTGTTAAAATACCCAATCCACTAATTACTTGTTATACTCTTTGAGTCTCCATTTCCTTATGTGAGGTATGGGGATAATTATAGTGAGGAGTAAATGACCTAATAGATAAAAGTACCTAGTACAATAACTGGCACACACTAAGCTTTCAACAAATGGTGATAATAGTTATTATTGATGATATATATTGGGATTTTTATCAGTGTTAGTATTGGTATTAATATCAGTATTATCAGTAGCTTGTTCCAACAGTTCATGTGAATTAAATTTAGGTTTTCTAACAGGTAGAAGGTTCACACTTCCTGATTAACATTTAATATTTTGTCTTCCTTCCCCCAAAGATTGCTAATCAATCAATTACAACACTGGTTTTGGCGAGCCAGTCATTTATGTCATGGAAAATACCACTAAAAGTTCTAGTTATAAAAAAATTAAACAAAATAAGTTTATCCATGACTTGGTATATAGAGATAACTGATTTTAGCAAGTGCTAAAGCCTAGACAGCATTGAGGAAGATCTTTTCAAAATGAATGGAAAATTTTATATCAAATTGTTGAAAGTTATTGCCCTCAGAATACAACGTTCCAAGTGCTTTATAAATGGTACAGAAGAGGTAGTACCATTTAACCTTGTAATGTTTACTTGTGGTTCTCTAAGCAGAGGTTCTCAATTTTGATACTGGTTTGAACTTTTTCCTACCTTCATGACTCACATATCATGAAGCCAAGTAGGTAGCCAAGTGCTTGAAAGTTCAATAGGAAGGAAAGTGGTGGTTCTAGTTTCTAACAGCTAAAATATTCTAAGATCCCTAACTATGGCCCAGTGGGCAGTGAGAATATTTCTAAGTGTCTTGAAATTGGCAGAACATGATTTCTGAGGCAGGTGACTATCATGGACTGGCCCATTGGGTCAACAGCTGCCCATCCCTGAATGCCACCTTTTCACCTGATGTTGTCAAAAGAGCTCATAATGTGTAAAATTCTTTGTTAGCGCTGGGGATCTAGAGCAGGGACTGGAGGAAAGTGTTATTCTCCCATCATATGGTAGCACTGTCCAAAAAGGCACTGGCCAGCTGACTTCAGCCTAGTGCACTCAGTATGTTGAGTGAATGGAGGAATCAGCTGTGAGAGCTGAAGTGTTGGAGAATGAATGTGTAGAATAATGTGGGTGTGGTGGGGGAAGGTTGGGCTGGTTGAAGGGGCACCCATATAGTCATCAGTTCACTTTATACTATTAAACCACTGGACCTCACATGTAACCCTGGCCTCATGGGAGTATGCTTGACCTGGGGTTGAGAGTAGCTATAGCATTTATTATGAGGGTCAGGGGAAAGGAAGCAAGAGGTGTTTCAAAGGTCATGTCCAGGAACTGCTCCTGATGCCATTCTCCATATAGCCTTGGCCTCGAAGTGAGCCTCTTCTCCCAAGGGCTGTGCACCATGTGACAGCTACAAATACTTCTTCAAAAGGAGGTTATAAGGCAACATTGTAGAATGAATAAAAGTAAAGGTAGTGTGAAATTCACATTTATAAAAGGATGAATACCTACATTATAAGGTACTTTTTACAAATTATTTTTTTAAAATCAATTGGATTTAAAGTTATACTTGTAATATTGCTATGTTCACTTATATATCCACATACTTGAGTAGGACAGAAAGTAAGAATGCTCAGAATTATAGAGCTCTGCATATCCCCATGGGAGCGTGCCAGGCATGAGAATATCAGCATTATTTAGAAGAGCTGCTCCAATGAAAGCTTTCTCGACCAACATTTTTTCTATTGGGTGTTCTGTCTGTTGAAAGGAAAAACTGCCGATACAAGATTTATAAAATTTCTGATATGCTAGTATAAAATTATTGAGCTGTGGGTTTCACAGCTTTCCTCATCCCTTTTGTTGCCTTTAATTTCTTCTCCTCTTACTATTCTGTCAAAAGAAAGGATAAAATCTTCTCAGGTGAATTCTTGAGAAAAAAGCAATTAGAGTAGAATAAAAACCATAGGGACCCTAGTGGATGAGAGAGTTATGTCAGTGTAGAAGTGTGGGAGAAACCTGGGAGTCTGGGAATACTTGATGTTTAATAAGAGTACAGGAGGGTTTAATCAGAGTTGCCGTGGATTATACACTTAAATTCCTTTACCTGTTTGAAAGATAAATGGGAGGAAAGACTGAAATTCTATTCTCTGTCATGTTTCTTTAAACCAACATCACTTGGAGACAGATGACTGGGTTTTGGGACTTGGGGGGTAGATGGGGCAGTTCATAAAACAAACCACACATTCTTCAGCTAACACATATCCTTCATACCACATCTCTTGCCCTTAAACAGTCCCAGTTCTCTGGGATCAGGGACAGGGTGGGTAGGTGGCATTGGAGGTGAAGGGGTAGATAAGGGTAACCCTCTCAGGCTGCTGTGAAAATAAGAATGGTGATAATGGTTAGGCCTAGTACCCTTAGAACTCTGGTTCCTTTTGTTTCTCAAACAAAAAAATATATTTTTTAATTTTTTAAAAGGCTTATTTATTTTTGAGAGGGAGAGAGAGAGAGAGAGTGCACAAGCAGAGGAGGGGCAGAGAGAGAGAGAGAGAGAGAGAGGGACACACAGAATCTGAAGCAGGCTCCAGGCTCCCAGCTGTCAGCACAGAACCCGAGGTAGGGCTCAAACCCATGAACTGTGAGATCATGACCTGAGTCGAAGTCGGACAGTTAATCAACTGAGCCACCCAGGTGCCCCTCAAACAAAAGTACATTAACAGCAGAAAACACTAGCCCATATATCTTTATCAGAGACAAGGACAGCAAATCAGTCATCAAATGAAACTGCCAACTTTATATGAAGTATGCAACTCTTGCCCATGTGTGGTGGTGCCATCACAGACTTGCCATTTGCTGGCCTGTCCACAGGACACCGCATATAACATCAAACCATAAATTTCTGGCCTTAAGACACAAGCCCTCATGTTGACGTTACCTCAGGATCATTTTGACTTTTTGGCATTTTTCTCATCTTAGAGTCTTCATCATTATTTTCCAAGTACAATAAACATTCATAATCTTGAAAAAGCAGGGAAGAAATGGTTTTATCTACTTTTCTTCAAAAAGAAGGTTCTTACCTGCCTGCTTCTACAGCCATAGAACAGTTAGAGAGCTCTGTTGATGGGCACTGGCTGTGGGGTCCATTAACCCTATACCACAATGAAAGGCTCAGATTAAATGAGTTCAGTTTATAGATAACCAAAGTTCTTTTCCATTAATGCACACTCACTGAATGATCTCTTTCTGTTAGCTCTCTTCCATGTCAATGCATACCCATCTCTTCAATAAGACATATAAAAACAAAAACCAAGAAATATTTTCTCTAACTACTTCTCTTTCTCTTCAGAGACAGGCTTCTTAGTGCTTTGTATTGCTCTTCTCTCTGACCTCATATTTACTTCTGCTCCATTGCAGTCTGTCTCACACAACTTTATTCAAATGCTCTCGCTAAGGCTGCGCATAAATACCTGACCACTCTGTTGCTAAATTCAATGGGCCCACGTCACTTTTTATCTTACTGAAGCTTTGTGAAGACTTGGGGCATTACACTCCTTGAAAACTCTCCCCATTGTTTTTGTTTGTTTGTTTCTTTTTTCTTTTTTTTTTTTTGTAGCTCCTATGACACTGCTCTTTCCCTGCTTTCATTATTACCTGTCCGGTTCTTCTTTCTCAGTCTCCTCTGGGTACTCTCCTTCAGCTTATTTCTTAAATCTTGGTGTTGTGCTCTTTCCCTGTGTTAATTTGCATACTTTATAGTCTCCATGGGTCATCTTAATATTCATGAATCTTCAGCTATAGTCTCTATGTTGATGATCTTCAAATCTTCAGCTCAGATCTTTCCACCTGAGGTTCAACCTACACATATAACTGCCTATTGGACATCTCCACCCACACACCCCACAGGCACCTTCAATTCAGCTTACTTGAAATGGTCTCATTTCCATTCTAGAACCTTATCCTTCTTTCTCTTTCTCTTACTGGTAATATTATATCAGCCAGCTTGTCTAAGAAAGTGACTTTGACAAAATTCTTGATTCTTTTCTCTCCTCCCTCCATATTCAATCGGTGACCAAGACACATTTTTTTTTTCCTTGCCTGATAATAAATCCATTCTCTTATCTCCTGACCCCAAGCTTTTTCCCATTTCATGAGTCAGGCCCTAATCTTTTCTATCTTGAGTTTCTATAAGCATCTGTCTCTGTTTCCAGTCTTGTTCCTTGTTTTGCACTCAGTCTAAATCATCTCTGGAGTGATCTTGCAGAAATGTAAATGTGATCATGCCATTCTCTTGCTTAAAATCCTTCAATGACTGCCCTTTCATGATAAAATCCTAAATCGTTCCCCTCCCCCTGCCACCCTTTAAACTTCCTCTGTTGGACTGCTTTAGGGAAGATGGGCTAGAGTAATAGTTTAATCTCTAGCTATTTCATGCTTGGCTTCACTTTACTGAGGCTGCCAATTAGTGATTTAGAGGTGAATTCTTGTGTGCTCTGCAGTGAACTGAGGCCTGCTTTAAGTAGTCCTTGAAGAGCCTTTGGCCTTATTACTAAAACCTGCACCGACTTGAACCTATGACCTAAAGTTGAACATCTGTATATCCTGTTGGCTGTCCCCTGAGTTAGGAAAGTGAGCTTTGGAAATACTTTGGGTATTTCTAAGTCCTATTTGGCTAAATAAAGACATATATTCTCAGTCTGAAAATATTTTAAATGTAATCTTTTCAGACATAGATAGTAGTGTTTCTTTTCTTCTACACTCCCCCCTTCTTATAACTGATTTTTAGAGAGAGAGGAGTAGATCTTCTCAACTCTACTGACTTTTACAAAATGGTGTATGAGCGCCTTCATTTTCTTGTCTTGTCATTTGTCTTTTTCTGGTTTTAGGAATGGAAAGTAACAATAGCTGGGTGTGATCATATCAGCAGGAAACATCCTCACTCCTGGCTGATTCACAAATTGCCCCTGTCTTGCTTTGCCAGTTCAAATAGAGGGACAGAACATAGAATGGACAAGAAAATTAAAGAGGCTGCAAATATATACCAATACTACTTACAGAGGCAAGGAAAGATAGGTAAATAAAAAAAAAGATATACAAATACCAAAGATGCCCACAGGTTAAAAAAAAGAATATATATATATATATATATATATATATATATATATATATATACATATATATATAGTACATATACATATATATACATATATTTTTATGTGTATATATATGTACATATATATGTGTATATATATATGTGTGTATATATGTGTATATATGTGTGTATATATATATGTGTATATATATATATATATATATATATATATATATATATAAAGTAATTCAGAAAGATTAGATATGGAGAGAACAAAAGGAGTACCTGTTTTCTTTAAAAAAATCCATTTAACAATGTTAATAAATTATTTTTTCAGCTGATAAACAAAATATGGTTTGTATAAAATATTCTAAAAGGTTGACAACTAGACAGTTATTACAGTAAACTTTCTCCTCTCTACCTGTTAGTCTTGTCTATAGACTGAAAGAAATGATTGTTGAGGGGGAAAAATCGACACGATGCATCTTACACAAGGATGTCCTCCACCAGGGTGTGAAGGGCACTGGGATTGCGGATCAGTTTGTCAAGGAAGCTGACAATGTCAGTAAATTTTGGTCTGTGGTTTCTCTCCTTCTGCCAGCAATGGAGCATCAGCTGGTGTAGAGATGCTGGACAGCCCATGGGAGCCGGAAGTCTATAGCCTTCTTCAATGGACAGAATGACCTAAATGCAAACATACATAGGTTAGTCTCTTACTTTTTGGAACAAATAACACAATATATGCTAAATTATAATTCCTTTTTATATAGGAAGTAGAGGCCAAAATTTTGGTAAACATGAAAATTACTTGTGAGTACAAGCAGCCCAAACAAAGATAAATACACAAGTTGCAAGTATCTACATTAATATCTGCTGACACCTCTTTGAGGAAAATGTTTTTAAACATGAGGTATTCAGAAGGGAGGTTAAGCTTCATCACAATTTCAAGAAATAGTTCCTGTGTGATTTAGCTGGAATGTCTGAAAACCCAATTAGGACATCAGAAAGTCAGCACTGGATTGATGCATTTTGTGCAAACCACCTGTGGCAAATGTTTTAAGTAAAATTATACCTCTGCTGAAGCACTGAACTTCTGAGTCATTTTTTATCCTTTTATAATAATGTCAGTGTGTATTCTTTTGCTGGCTATCATTCCTTCTTTCTTCTTTATTGCCTATTTAATTTCTCTTTGCTTACTTCTGGCTTTCCCTTAGTCTGACACTGATGTGATTATGAAGTCCTCTCAGAACTTCTAGGGTCATTCAATCCTTGAAATGCTATCAATGGTTACCTTAAGGCCACAGAGCATTAGGGTCATTCAGCCTGAGTATCCTTGGGGCCAGCACGGTCCAATTGAACTTTCTGTGATGACAGAAATGTTCTCTCTGTCCAACATGACAGCAAGTAGTCACATGTACCTGTTGAGTGCTTGAAATGTGGCTAATAAGACTGAGGAACTGAATTTTGTATTTTAGTTCATTTTAATTAGTTAAAATTTAAATTTAAATAGCCATATGTGGCTAATGGCTACTGTACAGGACAGTGTGGCTCTAGTGAAAGGAATCTTATGAGAAGTCAAAGTTAAGAGTAACAAATGATGATAGTAAGTTTTTTTGTTTGTTTTGTTTTGTTTTGTTTTGTTTTACTTAGGAAATCACACAGAAGATAAAGCAGGATTATCATCTACTTCATATACAGCCCACCTGAGAATTTCCTAGTAATATGATATAATTGACTCTGAATTTATACAGCTTATTTATTTATTTATTTATTTATTTATTTATTTTTTGTGAAGTGCTCAAAGGATTCATGTGACCCTTTATTCTTATATCCTCTCTGGGAGAAAGACAAAGAAAAGGGTTCATTCCCCATTTTTGAGGTGGGAAACTGAGGAACAGACTGATAGTTAAAGACAGGCACAATTCAACCTCATCCCTGCCCCTCATCAACAATAGAAATACAAAAATGCAAGTGCTAATATTGCTAACAGGAGACCTCTCTTTACTGTAGCAATATCTACATGCTTTCTTTAATTCTTAATTTCTTTTTTAATGGCCACTATTTGACAGGACCCTGAAATATCCATAATTTATGCTAGAGGCAGTTTGTAAAAAAGGAGCAATAATATGCCTTCCAGAACCTCTTAGCTGCTAAGCTTTAGCTTTTTTGTAATAGGGGATTTCTCACAACCCCATCAGTGTCTTTGTGACCAGAACACTTTAACCCATCAGGATAATAGCATTTTTTTAATTCATTTTATCTCATTATTGAACAGGATTTTTTTTTTACCTGTTTTCTGATTATTTTTGCTACTGAATAGGCTTGGATTTTAAGATATTTTACAACACTTTTTAGTATATCAAAACTACTGTAGATAGTTTTGAAAAGTAACTAAGAAAAATAGTATAGGAAAGGATACAAAAATGCTGATTTGAAGGGGCACACGCACTCCCATGTTTATAGCAGTGCTATCAACAATAGCCAAATTAAGGAGAGACCAAATGTCCATCAACTGATGAATGGATTAAGAAGATGGGATATATATATATATATATATATATATATATATATATATATATATCTCACACAATGAAATACTACTTGGTGATGGAAAAGAAGGAAATCTTGCAACAACGTGGATGAAACTGGAAGGTATTATGTGAAGTGAAATGAGTCAGTCAGATAAAGGCAGATATCATATGATTTCACTCATATGTGGAATTTTAGAAACTTAACAGATGAACATAGGGGAAGGGAAGGAAGAATAAGATAAAAACAGAGAAGGAAGCAAACCATAAAAGATTTTTAAATACAGAGAACCAACTGAGGGTTGATGGGGGTGAAGGGGTGGAGGGTTGGTTAAAAGGGTGACAGGAATTAAGGAGGGCACTTTTTGGGATGAGCACTGGGTGTCGTATGTAAGAGATGCATCACTGGATTCTACTCCTGAAGCCAAGGCTACACTGTACACTAACTTGAGAATAAAAAAAAATAATAATAATAAAAAAGAAAAATAGGATAGAATTCCATTATAAAAAGACTTTAAAATCCTACCCTAGGAGAGCTCTCTAGTTGATTGACCACAGTTACCTAATTATAAGTGCATAGAATAAAATAGATGACAATTGAGGCCACGCTTTGAAGAAAAAAAAAATTAGCTGCTTTTACTCAGTATTCATCATGTATTAGGTGATTTGCATGTTCATTGACTGATTAAGATAACTCAGTATGGTAGTTATTATTATCTCTATTCTTATTTATTTATTTATTTAAAAAAAGTCTTATTTATTTAAGTCATTTCTACACCCAAATGTGGGCTCAAACTCAGGACCCTGAGATCAAGAGTTGCACACTCTTCTGACTAAGCCAGCCAGGTTCCCCATATTATCCCTATTCTTAAGTGAAATAATTTAGGCTCAGAGAGGTTAGGAAAATTGCCTAAATCCACACAGCATAGATGGCAGAGTTAGCATTTAAATCTAGTTCCTTTAGCTTTCAAACTTTTCCTCTGACCATTCCTCAGAAATGTTTTTCAGTTCTCATGATAACATCTTCTGTTCCAATTTTATATCAACTAACACAATTTTAGGAGTGATTGCCATGTTACCTTTTGTCATGGCACTTGGCAATTGGACTTCGATGTTTTTATCTGGATCCTGAATTTTATATTCTGGGTAAATCAAACACATGTTTACTTCATAGTTTGCAAAATGTTATCTCAGGCTGAACAGAGTCATTTCTGAATGCTTCTGAGTCTTGTACACATTTCTATTATTGCTTCTATTACATTGTATTGTAACCATTCATCTGCTTTTCCTCTAAGGCTATTCATACCTGAAAGCAGGAATTATGTCTGTAGATTTTATATTCTCATCATTTAGTATGGTGCTTGACACATAAATAAATGTTATTGAACAAAACCAACACTATTAGAAGAAAATTTTGGATTTGTTTCGGTAGAATAGCAGATTCTTAGAAAACCCAAAGTTTCAAGCTACCCAAGATGGATTCACGGTACAAGCATGACAGCATTTCAAGTCCCCTCCGAAGGAAGTATTACTAAAAAATTGGTGCGTCACGCAGCATTCTCCAAAATGATCTCATGATCTCACTCTGGCTTGCTTGGACAAAAACTGGTGACGCTGGGGCTTGCTCTTCTCCAGGAGAGAAGGACTGGACTCAAACTCAACTTTCTGTAAGACTGGTGGCTTCTTCCTCCTGTCTGGAGGCCACTCCCAGTGACCTCAAGGTCACTCTCCTAGACAACTCTCATAAACAGTTAACACCCAAGGCCACACTGCTTGGTGCCAAGCAGGCTTTCATATTCTCTTCTGACAGAATTGCTCTCATAATTGTTCTAGAAAAGGAGAGAGTGACAAGAGAGTGTGGTCTCTCATCTAGAACTTTTACCCATAATGAATTCAGTACTGTGTCTGGCCCTAGCATGCTTTTCTGTGGGGACAGTGGGAGGATTGGGGAACTCATGACTTTTCTTCTTGAGGAACTCTGACTTTTAAGTTTCCTCAGTCATTTAACTTGTGACCTTGTGAAATGTGTTGAGCCCTGGTTCATGTCAGGTGTCAAACATGAAGGTTCCTTATAGGATAATAGTAATAACAAGAATAACAACAGTGACAATAACATCTAACACTTAATGAGAGCCCTTGGATACTTCCAGGTACCAGTTCTAAATGAGTTACACGCATCAACTCTTTTAATCCTCACAATAACCCTATGAGGTAGGTACTATCGTTATCCCTACCTTATAGATAAGGAATGTAAACATAGAGAGATTTAACTTGCCTAAGATTGCACACCTAAAAATTCTGGCTTTGAGGGAGCCAAAGAAAGATTAAGCAATATGATCCACAAATGGTTAACAGACAGCAACATCTTTCTAATAGCTTTTTAAATGTATTCATCCAAAGTATGTATGTATATATATATATATATATATATATACACACACACACACACACACACACACACTATATATATACATACTATGTACACTATATATGAGTTAACAAATGAGTAAGAAATACCTCTGTCTTTTGGAAACACGTATTCTGGTGAAGAAGACTGGGGAGTTTGAATACAGTAAATGCCAGTAGAACAGGGAGTTACAGGAGCATGTGGAAGGAGTGCCTAACCCAGTCTTGGGAAGGCTTCTCAGAGGAGGTGAGCTGGATCTTACAGGAAATGGAGAAGGGAGCAGGGTCAACTGGTCAGGCTGAAGGGAGGGAGATGTGACCTGATCAGGGAATGAAAGTAGATTCCTGCAGCTAGACTAGAATCTTCAAAGAGAGGAATGGTAAGATTTGAGGCTGGAAGGTTATGTAAAATTATATTTCTTGGGATCATGAATGATTTTGTATGCTACAAACGACTTTTTTGCAAAGGGTTTAGGGTTTTAGCAAGTAAATGACACCAGATTTGCCTTTGGAAAGTTCGCTCTGGCTGCAGTGTGGAGAGTGCACCTGGGATGGGGAGAGGTGGGAGGCCAGGAAGGAGGCTTGTAGGGATCCAGGCTAGAGATCAGGATGGCCTTAGCGGAGGCCATGGCTGTGGTGTACAAAAGTGGACTGATTTGACAAGAACACATGATAGGGTTAAGATTAGATATGGCAGAGTCGGTTAAGCATCCGACTTCGGCTCAGGTCACGATCTCACGTCCGTGAGTTCGAGCCCCGCGTCGGGCTCTGGGCTGATGGCTCAGAGCCTGGAGCCTGCTTCCAATTCTGTGTCTCCCTCTCTCTCTGCCCCTCCCCCGTTCATGCTCTGTCTCTCTCTCAAAAATAAATAAAAAAAACGTTAAAAAAAAAAGATTAGATATGGCAGGACAGGTTTTTGAACTTGGTCAACTGGTAAAGACAGGACACAGGAGAAGAAAGAATTTGGGGGCTGGGCGATGCTGCGCTCAATTTCCTATGAGCTTTCTGGTTTCAGATTCAAGTAACATATATAACTCTGTGAGCTTATTACGTGCCAAGCTCTGGACTAGGTGTTTTAACATAGCTCACTTTATTTAGTCTCTATTTAGGTCTCAAATTACCTTATTATGTGAGTATGGTTATGCATATTTTATAGGTAAGAAAACCGAAGCTCAAGCTGATCAACAGATTGGGTTGTTATTGCATAGCTAATAATCCCCTGAAAAACAGACTGATAAGATCATCTTGATAGCCTCTGAATCACGGTCGTGGTTGAGAACATCTGTGCTGAGCCTTGAGCCACATCCCTGACTTACTCTGCCAGAATTAGGTCCTGAGTCTTTCTCACGCTCTTGCGCCCTCCAGGCTTCACTCTCACCTATGTGCGTGTGCCTGCCACAGTCCACAGCTTGGCTGTATGCTTGTGTATGCTTGGCTATCTCTGCTGGGTTTCAGATCTATCGCCTACATGACATAGAACTTCGTGAGGCTGTCATACAGATATCTTAGATTTATTTTGTTCAAAACCTATCCCATTCCTCCTTTGGAATTCCTGTCCTTTGCAAAGGGTACCGCTGTTCTTCTCATGACTCAAGGCAGAGATCAAGGAGTCATGTGGATCTCTCTCTCTGCCTTGATACTCAAAAGTAACTTAAGTTGTTCTGATTCTACTACCTTCATGTATTCCAAATCTGCTCCATTTTAAATTCTCCCAATGATTTACTCCCCATTTTGATAACAGCCTCCTAACTGGTGTCCTTGCCTTTCATTCCCTTCTGCAATCATCTCCCACAGCCCATGCAAAACAGTCTTGACTGTGGGGCTGTGATCCCATCCTCCCATATCTGAAATTCTGCAGGAGCCTGGCTCCCAGTCCCCACATTTGGCTGTGTCCAGATCTTTGCTCCGGCCACCACAAAACACTTGTGCTCTTTCAGCTGGACGAGCTGAGCCCCTCAAGAGCAGCAACTGTTTCTTTTTCCCATAGGTTTCCAGCATCCAGCACAATGCCTTGTCAAGTCAAAAAATAGTTTCAATGGTCACATATGTGATCTATGAAAACTATTTTATGGGCAGCTTGAGAAAACCTACATTAACCTTTATCTTCATAAACATGTCTTTTGTGAGTAGTTTTGTTTTATAGGTGTTTTCTGATTCCTTAGTTAAGGACTGACAAGGAAGCAGAAGCATATGGGGTACTTTGTCTAAAAGACTAATTGAGGTTTGTTGTTTTAGGATATGAAGGGGTGATGATTAACTAGAAAGAATTTTGTAACAGTTTGGTTTATGATAGTTGTAGGCTGTCATCCTGTGGAGAAGAATTATACAAGGTTAAACCCTTATTTAAAAATGCAAGAAGAAAATTAAAATAAAGTGAAAAAATATGAAAATGACTGCAGTAATAATTTCCATGCAGAGGTAGAAGGAATTAGATTCTGTCAGAATTTATTATCTAAAACCTGGCCGGTTATTCTAAACAGACCGTACTGGTTCCTTGTCATCGACACTGCAATTTTTAGCAGCCTAGAATCAACATAAGGCTCAGTTGGGGCACGTAGCAGACTGTTCTGTTCTTGCTGAATCTGATGAGTTTTCCAATTGTGTTGACAGTTTCTGAATCAAAGCAGGAAAAGGTGCACCTTTTATTAAACCAGGCAAACAAGAAGTAGACAGTCAATATGAAGATGCTGAGACATCCCTGAACAATACCATTGAACAAGGACCGCTCGGGCTATGCAGGGAATCACATTTTGTGTTATAAAACTGCTGAGTATCTCCAAAAAGAAGCACACTGAATTTAGTTATTCATACTTTCTTTTAAAAGAAACTGTCTCAAAATTTTAGTCTACTGAAATGTATACTAGTAAATGGAATGTGAAGTGGTTTTATTTTTATCTTCCCTCTAAATATTCATCATTGCTTTGTGGAAAACCTATAATTTCAGGTAAAAGGGGGAAGGTGAAGCAAAGGGTTCCAGTATACACTCACTTTTTGTGATAATGATTACTTATACATATTAGGATATTTGGCCTTGTAATACAATAATACTGAAAACACCGGTAATCTATTTTCCTAATATGCAATATAAAGGTTGCATCTACATGGGAGAGAAAAAAAAAAGAAGGAAAGAAGTGGTCATAAGAAAATAACATTTATAATCTTATACTTATTTTGTTATTCAATATTTTTCAACATCTAGGATTTAAAATTCAGTGAAAGGCAGTCAAGACCCAAATTAAATTCAGGGTACAGTAAGAAAAAAGGGGGGTAGAGTGGGGAATGAATAAGGTACAGGCAGAAACAATTTTTTTTCAGAGGTTCATTTGTAGTTTGTAGATCATTAGGGTGTGGAAACTGAAGATTTCCTCATTTTAACTTTAAGATGAAAAGTTTCTTAAAAGTCTACACTTAAGGCAGGTCTCAAATCTCACTTTTTGGAACTCACCATAGAATGTCAAGGACATATAAAATGTATAGAGTGTTTGTCCTCAGTAGGTTACCACATTTTGGACTGTTGAATGAGTGGACAAAATGAGGAACGATATGAACCGTAGGACTTTCCAAGGTGAAAGGTTGTTGATGGTAAGACTTGTCATCTGGAAAAGCTTTTACCCCTAACAGTAGAAAGTCATGCTTGTTAAGACAGATAACTAACACTTTATATGTAACACTGCTTCAGTGAGTAAGTCATGGAAAGAGCATTAGTGAAGGTGTCACTTGTACTGCATCAAAGTCCGAAACTGTCACTAACAAACTCAGTAGTTGGGCAGTCTCTGTCTCCTCATTAAGGAAGAGAAGAGAACTGGATTTAGTACTTGCAAGAGTACCTTTTAGCTAAAAAAGCTGTTTCTAGAGTCACTGAAATTGCAGTCTTAATCTGCAGGACCTTTGGTAACATCTCTGCATCTTGAGTTTTTATAACTCTATGTCTAGATTTGGCCTTCATTGGATGGTCTGTTTCCCACAGAATTCCAAATGCAAATGCAGGGAGACAAAAATCTGGACAGCGCCAGAGTCTGTCCTGATAAACTAAGACTAAGAAGCTATGGAAAAATAGTTTATGAGTACAAAGAAAAGGGAGATTTTAAAATGTCCTCTTTGTAAATGCTCCAAAGACAGCAAAAGATGGAATAAAATTTGTAAGAGCTAAAGATTGTAAATATATTTCAATATATAAATATATTGAAGATATAATTAATTTTTTATGAAAACATTACTGGCATGTATACATTCTTCAGCTTTGTGGTTGTTTGGTTAAAAAAGTTTCCCTTGGAAATTACACCGAGGTAGTAGTATATTAGTTATTGGTTTCCTCTACTTAGAACTTTACCATTTGAATTATTTACAATGGTGATTAATTGCCTTTCATAATATCCCCTATTACTCTTGCCTCTGTAGCAGACATGCATTATGCTAGTGTAATTAGTATGAATTTAATTAAAATGTTGCTATTTTCTATGTACCAATAGAAGGAATTATTGAAAAATTGAGAAAAGGAAGGCCATTTCACAATTGCCTTGGTAGAGTACATATTCAAAGAAAGGCAAAAATTCCCTCGGTAATATGGAAAAGTTGAAATAATGGGAATGGGCTTTTAGCAATTTCCTGTATTTTACACAGATCATTACACAAGAACTATTACGTAATAAAGAAGAGTTTGGAAAATCTAATCAGAGACAAAAATTGGAAATGACTGGACTCTCCGACTCATAAAACCATACTGCATTTCTAGGTAAGTGGATTCTACACATCCACCATTCTTGGCTGAAACACTGATTTATAATTGAAAAGGTTATAGAATTATGAGGACAAACAAGAAATATGGTAAAAGGTTATTTTCTTCCTTCATAAATTTTGAAAAAAGGAATCAATTCAGACAAGGTCAAAGGTTCTTTTCAACCATATCACCTATAAAAGGAAAACCCTGAAGATAAACTCCAATTTTGTTTCTTCAGGTAAGTTTCCGAAAGCAATCTAAAGCAAAACTCATTATTACGTAAAAACTTTTGAAAACTGAAGGGAATAAAACCCCACAGAAACACTGAGACAGCGTTATGTTTCCTTGTAAGCTTTCAAATGAGATGATCCCTGATACTGGTTATCTTTTTGGGAAACTAGCTTAGTAGCATATGCCTAAATGATACCATACCCAGGAGACATTAGGGTTTCAAATTGCTTCAAGGAGACTTTTTTTTTTTTTTTTTGCACGGCATTATGTCAAGGGAAAAACTAAAAACAAAACCAAACCTGACCCAAGACTCTGGTCTTGTGTTCAGATCATTAGTTTGAGCCAAGTAGCCTCTCATTTATGTGGCATTAGTTCTCCTCCCTACATATTAGCTCTGTGGGGATTTGGTTATTTAATGTTTCCTGCTGTTCATGTTTTGCTTCCATTTTCTTCTGTTAAGCACATTACACAGTGTAAGTGTTGGGAGAACTGCAGTGCCCTTGGTGTCTGTCATCTTCGGAACCTGCATAGCTCCTAGCATTACATTGTACTTCCACTGTATAATAAACAACAATTATTTTGAACTTGAATGAAAATAACATAAAAATTATCCAGCAGTATCATAAAAAAAAGCTAGAAAACAGTAAGGAGCTGTGCACCTTCAATGTACCTGTGACACGTTTCTGCTAGTAGGCTAAATTTGTCCATCATTAGAATTTGATTTTAAGCTACTGCTGTATATATTTTTGAGAAATGTTATAAAAATGGTACATTTCATAAATTTTTAATATCAAAACCCAGAACACTGCAGAAAAGATTTATAATTCCAAACAACAGTGAGTCAATCTGCATTCTTTTGCTAACAGAAAACAATGAAAACACTTCTTGTATGACAGTGGCATACATAATTAAAGATGCTTTGATTTCGTTATGTAGAACTTCTGTGGTATAGAGATTTCTTTGAAAATTAGACTTGCACAGTATAGCTTGGGGGCAACTTGGTGGCTCAGTCAGTTGGGTGTCCAACTTGATTTCAGCTCAGGTCACCACCTCACAGTTCATGAGATTGAGCCCTGTGTTGGGCTCTGTGCTGACAGCATGGAACATGCTTGGGATTCTCTCTTTCCCTCTCTCTGCCCCTCCCCTGCTTGCTTGTGTACATGCTCTCCCTCTCAAAATAAATAAATAAACATAAAAAAAACAAACAAACCCATGCACTTTGGAGTAAGCAGGGGGCTTGAACTTCAATTCTACCAATGCTAGTAACCTTGGGTAGGTTACTTAAACTTTCTTGAAAGCTTTAGTTATCTCACCTAGAAATGGGAGTAATAATAGGATTTATTTTAGATAGTTATTTTCAAGATTAAATGAGCCATAATCTAAAATACTTTCTCAGAAATGCAAGCTATGTTTATTACATTTGATTAATTAAATACCTTCTATGTACCTGGTGTTTTACAGACATTATCTCTAATTCTTTTGAATCCTGCAGTTGAGTATTCTGAATACTGTTACAGACAGTATCTCAAAAAGCTTAAACCACTTTCCTAAGATAACACAGCCAGTGAACTGTGGAGCTTGGATTTGAACCCAGATCTTTCCAGACTAAAACAGTGATTCTTCACTGGCTGTGATTTGTGTGCCCCATCTCTGACTGGAGACATTTTTGGTTATCATGTCTGGGAAGATGGTACTGACACCTGGTGAGTAGAGGCTGAGGACACTGCAAAACATCCTACAGTGCACAAGGCAGTCCCCACAACAAACAACTACTCAGCCCAATAGTCAATATGTCAACAGTTCTGAGGTTGAAGAACCTTGCTCCAAAGCTCTCATGATCTTGCCAATATACCAGCTTCCTCACTAGAATACAATGATGCACAATGTTAATGTTTTAGTGCCCTTTGATACTACAATAAACAAAGTTGCTTTTGAAAACTATGTATACCAAAAAGGACAAAACAGTCTATCTCTGGAGGTACAACTACTTTCCTTTGGGGACCTCCTCTCTCACTGGGTGCGATTATGTGGAAATTTCCAATCACAGTGCTCCACCCACCTCTAAAGGCACAGGCTGGTACATAAAGCTAGCTTGGCCAATCACAGCATCAATTTCCTTGGCATGGTTTTGGCTCAGGTTTGGGCAGGACCCTGACAGAGCCAACCAGAGTCGTCTCTGGGATTGGTGTATGAATTTTCACAGAGGAAAAATGTTTCATTCTGCTGAGGAGTCCTGAGCCCCAGAGTGTAAAGAATACAAGAAAGAGGACCTTTGCGGTAGGAGAAAATGAGGTCCGTTGACCTAGGGAAGCATTAAAAATCCTGCACGGTTCTTGGGATTCAGCACCATTAAACCTTCTTAGTCTCATGAATGAAAAAAAAAATTTTTTTTTTTTACTTAAGTTAGTTTGGGTTGAGTTTTTGTCATTTAAAATCAAAAGAACGCTGAAAAAATAGAGTATGCATACTTTTTTGGTATATTAAAAAAAAGAAAACCGTTCCATTCACACAGTGTTGTTTCTAGTAAAAAAGAAGGCAGTATAATGACTACACTTGAGGAACGCACATTCTATTTGGGGACAGGGCTGAGATTTACAAATGTCAGAACTTCACTTCCTCATCTACATAGTGGCTTCCTTGAGAGCAGGAACTGGGTTTTCTAGTTCTCCATCCCCATACCACATGCACACCTGGGCCCAGTGACTGGCACATGTTTAATAAGTAACTACTGAATAGCTAAGCAGATGGCACCTGCTGTAATGTTTGTTAGGCCTTTTATGGACTAATCTTGTATACTCTGTTTTTTCTCAGTTCCTTTCCCTAATGTACAGTACCACTGACCTTTGGGAAACTCATTATATTATTCAGTAAAACAGATTCTACAAACTCAGAATTGCTCATTGTAATAAAATTTGCCAGGGTCTACAGAATAGAGGGACTATTTTATAAAAATGATCTGAAATTTCCTAAACTCATTTAAAATCATAAAACATGTTAACATTCCGTATTTAACTAAGCCCATAGCTTAGTTAAACTAACCAAAATGTAGTAAAAACATAAAATATTCAAACAGAACATAGTTGGATTTTTATTGTCTAAAATATTACTTTCTTTATTTAAAATGCACCTTGGCAAACATAAGACTATACTTTGACCAAACAAATGAGAAATGCAGAACAAATAGAGAATAACCAACCAGTATTTGGAGAGGAGCAGGTGGGGAAGTTTTGATTAAGCTATTTCTGCTTCCAAACAGAAATCCTGGTTATAGGATCTGTCACAGATATGCTGACTTCCAATATGTTACGCTAAACAGAATTTCAAATCTTTACAGCAGCATCAAAAAATAGTCACAAGATACATAAAGGATTTTAGCTCTTACCGCTTTCCCCTGGTCTTGTATTGATCTGAGGACCTCAAGAGTTTGAATCCTTCCCCCACCCACAACTTCTTGTTCTCCTCCTATTTTTAGATTCTTGCTTGAATACTCTTTTGTAGCCACTCAAAGACTTTGAAAATTGCCTGCTTAGTTCCTATCTGGTCCTCAAAAAGCAGCCAAGCTCTGGGTGAAGGGAACATTCAGGTTCAGCCTTGTGCTCTGGGCATTGGCAATCGTGAACAAAGGAGAATGGCCTTAATGTCAGGAGTCTATTACTGGCTGCAGCAGCTTCTCCTGGTTCCAGATATACTCTTTGTGGCCAAATGAGGTTTAATAGACAGAATCATTCTCTAAATGGTCATCTTGGCCACAGGTAATCAATACACATGGCCAGAATGGCTGGGCAAGCTATTGGGCAAGCTCCAGGAAGGGAAGGGTTGACAACAGAGTTTGGAACTCTCTGGGCAACAATTAAGAACGGTTTACATGGTAGTCTATGTTGGAAATTACTTATTTGGACATTTTCCCCTCAGAGGCTACTCTCCTAAAAAATCTGTTTTGTGGTATGGTATCTTAAATTTATATCTACTCTGTTCTGTGGAAGTCCTATCTCATTCTTGGCACCCCACAGAGTTTCAGGAATGTCCGAAACCTCAGAAAAGAACAATTGGAATCATTCTTTTGCTGAGACAAGTATGATAATTTCTTCAGAGATTATGAAAATCATAACTTATTATTGCTGAAAGGGATATTAACAATCTAACCCAGTCTTTTTATTATATTTATTGGTCATGAAGCTGAGGCACTTTGAAAATTAAGTGACTTTCATGGTTAAATTATGGTCTACATAATAGATGTGGTTACTAAATTGGTGGCACAGTGCACTTCAGCCGTTAGATGATAACCCAGGGGGCAGGAAAAATAATGGAACTTCTCTTGATGTTTATTTATCTCATCTGATATAATAAAGATTATTTATAAATATTTAATAAGAATGGCTAATTATGACTTTTATGACCACATAGAAATGACTTCTATGAATGTATGTGGCAATATACATGTTGTATTCAAAATCAGTGCCCTAGAATTTTTTATCCTCTTTTCATGTTTTTCCCCAGAAACAGTGGTTATCATGTTAGATACTATATCTTTTATTTATTTACTTTGTTTACAGTGTATCTCCCTTCTGCTGGAATGTAAGTTCCATGAAGCAAGACATCACCAGCCCTACATGGGGAGCTCTTTGGACTGTAAACCAAACCACCAAGAAAAGAAGCAGTTATTTCTTCTTCTCTTTTCCTTGCCCATGACTTATTCTAGAAGTTTATGAGCATGTGTTCTAATATTACCATTAAGTCACTTACTATAGGATTCTAAGGAAATCATGTTGCTTCTGTATGCCTCAGTTTCATAAGCAAGTTGGACTTGGGTTGGACTAGATAATCTTTTTGGTCCCTTCCAGGTATAACATTTGTTCCCTGTTCTATTTCTAGTTCCTAGAACAAAGAAAGCACCCAATAAATGTTTTTAAATGAATAAATGAATATATTACTGGTACATAATGTGCAAACAAATATACGTATGTCAGCTGTGAATGCTCAAGAACTTTTTACCAGTGAGAATACATTATTTGTAATGTTTGGAGCCCTATCAGTTCGGCAGTTTTTGTTTGAAGCATGCTAGGGGGACTGGTTAAGGGTTAAATGGGGTACTAATGAAAGAGGGTACTTGAAGTGAGGGCTCTTCTTTCAGTGAAGACTGTAATTCATCGGGAAAGGATTTTTTTATTCTAGAGATTTGTTTGAATGGCCTATTTTAGTCATGAGAAAGTAGGACAAGTAGGCAAGCATTATTTTGGGCTTAGAGTAGAGTAGGAACTATGGTGACTGAATCCAGGGCTTCCATTACCTTGGATAACAGGTTAAAAAAATGATTTCCTTTGGGGATCATAGGGGGCAAATTTCTGCTTCTGAGATTCATTTTTTTTTAAAGTTTATTTATTTATTTTGAAAGAGAGAGAGAGAACAAGCAGGGGAAGGGCAGAGAGAGACGGAGACAGAGGATCCAAAGCAGGCTCTATGCTGACAGCAGACAGCCTGACGTAGGGCTCAAACTCATGAACTGGGAGATCATGACCTGAGCTGAAGTCAGACTCTTAACTGACTGAGACACCCAGGTGTCCTTGATATTCAATTTTAAGAAGAACTGGGAAGGAGGTCACAAGTTGCCCCAAACAAGGTCCAGCAGCAGAGAAGAGCAATGACATCCTTTGAATAAAATTCCCAGAAGAATAGTAGACTCTAGCCTGGCCTGGATCCCAAAGTCTAAGTTTTGGGAGTAGAGCAGATGTTGCTTGTTATGGCACACTCTATACCTCAGGGCAGATGTTCTGCAGGACCTAGTCACATGGGCTCTTTTCATGATGTGCTTTGGAGGACAATGACTGAACAGTGTGTATGACCTCCAACCTGCTGCCATGTAGGTTTCTAGACCTGGCATTCTTCACAGAGTTGGTAGGCCCCCATAGGACTGAGCAGGACTCAGCTTCAAAAGTAACACTCTATGGCAGGTAGAAATAATAGCCATGGTGAGCTAATCAAAACCAAGTTTTCTCTATTCCTGGTATTAAAACTTTCTTTGTTGCTGGGTGAGTCCTTTAGATACTTGGACAACTTGAGGTTGGGATGGAGTAATGGGGTCTGATGTATGGAGGGACTGCCCAAGCAATTGACTAGAAAAAACAAAAGAGATGTGAAAACTGTTTTACTCTGAGTGTGTTTAGAGATTTTCTACAGTTACATGGTCTTTTTTTTCCTCTTTTTTTAAACCTGTGAACATTCAGGGTCACATTAGAGGTGATTTTCCATTAGTATTGTTTCAGAAACCATTAGATACTTTGGCAAGTGAGTGGACAAAGTCCAAGTTTTGAGATGGAAAAGTGTGAAATTAACATATATTTTCAGTTCTGGCAGTACACTTATTTGCATTGTCAGAGTACTTACATTCTCTGATTACTGTTTTTATCTCTTAGGAGGTCACAGAGAACTCTCCTGTTGTATAATATTATTAGTCATCCAGGTAATCTTTATAGGTCAAATAGAAACAAAAGAAATTGCATAAAGGGTCACATATCTCAAAAGAACAATATCAAATGTCATATTGATAATACTCTGCCTGAAAGAATTGGCTCTTTTTCTTCTAAAATATCTAGTTTAAATTAATTTCCTCTTTACAGTGGCACATTGCACTGCCTTAAGGGAGAAAGGAAAGGTAAACATTATTCTTTGTTTTTTGTTACTTGTAGATCAAGACAGTTGCATTAGCACAGTCATACTGCATTAAAGCAATGAGTGTAGAAGTCTCAGATGTAAGATGTGGACCAGGTACTCACATGACAAAGCCCATCAGCTGGTCCCTATGACACCCAGGACAGCTCAGAGTGAAAAGTTACTTAGCTTCTCAAACTCAGCCACAGACCCTGAACAGCTCTCAGGAAGATAAAGGCTAATCTGAGGGCAAAAGCATATTTGCTCCTCAGGGCTAATGTGTTTATACTTAAAAAATAAGTTTAACTATTGGGGCACTTACATCTTGATTAGACATTTCCCAATAAGGTCTCTCTCCGTAGGACATGACCTCCCACATGACAATGCCATAGCTCCATGCGTCACTTGCCGAGGAGAACTTTCTATAGGCAATAGCTTCTGGGGCTGTCCACCTTATCGGAATTTTCCCACCCTGGAAAACAAATTGGAGATTTCTCAGCTGGCTCACAAGTATATTAAAAAACCAAGTGGCAGTCCAATTAAATAGATTTTGTTAGAAAGATCTAAATACTGCATGATAGCATTGGCATTTTAAATAAAAGTAAGAGAACCAGAATAATGTTAAATGTCAGAAATCTCTTTCCTATAATAATTATTCAGTGAAAACAACTTTAATGGGAAATAAGTCACACTTCAGAAATACTTTATTTCATTCATTAGAGAAATTTATTTTCACTTTAGATTCACACAATTAAACTCACTATCATGCCATTTGAAGAAAGTTCTGGATTATAGAACGTTAACACCAAATATCGTTCAGCATTCATTAAACACTGTATTACATGTATAAATAATAATGATAATACGTTCTAACTTAATTGAAGATAAACAGTTAAGTACAGAACGGAGACATTCTCTGTAATTCAATGTTTATCAGAACTTTCTCTTTCCTTTTTATCTATGATTATATTTGCTTCAAATTAAGAAATCCTTTAACATCATACAAGAGCACCTGAGAAGGATAATCTTTCTTTATGATACTTTAGGCTAGTTTATATTCTTGTTCTTCGGTGTTCAAGTTAACATTTGAACATGTTAAAGAGATAAAATTGCATGAATTTAATCTATATTGTTCAGGTATTAAAGTCTACTAATGTGTTATACTTATTTTTTTATCAACATTTATTACATTTTATCTCTCGAAACACTCTATAAATCCCTTTTTACTGTAATGACAAGAATAAAACAATTCATCCGTTTGAGTTACAATCTGAAATCTTTGCAGCGCGGAACAGCAAGCTGAGCGGAGGAGGGCGCCCTTGACGCCACTAGATGGCGGAAGAGAACGAGCTGCGCCCAGACCGCGGAGATGGCTTCTGCTGGCAACATAGATTTTTAAGTCAGAACGCACCTCGATGGAATTGTTTCATCATTATCAGCATTTTCAGGATCACATCATCTGATCCCCCACTGCGTTCAGAGTCTGATGTTAGGGTGAGTGGGGGTGGGAGGCAATAGTGGGTGCATTCATTGGCCCTTGAGGAAGTTAGGTCGAACATTTTTAAAGGTGAAGCCATGAATCGAGTAATCTAAACACTACTTTTTTTTTTTTTTTTTTTTTTTTAGTAATCTAAGCACTTACTCGAAAAGAGATTCATCCGAGAGGGGAATAATTAGGTTTACAAGGCAAATGAGAGCATTAACGGAATCCTCATTTTAAAGACCTGTAGCAAGGAAATGTTGAAGGAACCTTGGGGATAATACCTTGAATTCAATCCCCTGATTTTACAGGTGAGCAGACTGAGCCCAGGGTTTAGAGATTTAGAGATTCCTCTCAACATTATTAAATACATAATGTCTACCAATGTTATCATAGTAGTATTAGGGGGTATCAATATAAAGATGTAAATACTTCAGCATGGGGAAAAAGTTGGACCAAACTAATTTTAGTGTTGTAACACTGAACATCTGCAAGCATATATCATAGTAGTATAACGGAAGGAAGCCAGAGCCTGAAACCTTCGGTGTTCACACTTACTGGCCTTTCCAAATGAAGGCCAGGAAATTAAATTTACAAAGTTGGTGACAGTAGTTGAAGAGGGTGATGGGCAGAGGAAGCGAGTTTTAAGAGGAGGATTCATTTCTAAACCCAAAGTAGAGTTGCCAGATAAAATACAGGCCCCACCGTTACATCTGGGTATCAGATAAATAACAAATACTTTTTCTTTCTTCTTTTCTTAGTCTAAGCATGTCCCCATAAAGGAATACATTGTGTGTGTGTGTGTGTGTGTGTGTGTGTAACTATGTCCAAGTATTTCATGAGACATTTATACTAAAAAAAAAAAAAATCATGGTTTATCTGCAATTCAAATTGGACTGGGTATCCTATATATTTATTTACTAAACTGTGCAACCCTACCACAGAACATTAAAAAAAAATTCAGAAATGGAAGTACTGTAAATGATCCAACACATAAAATAGTATTCTGAAAAAAACACCTTGCGGTCTGTTCTTCATGAGGGGACCAAGGACACTCTGACTTGTATTTGTGCACCAGCACTCCAGCAGCCTTTGTTTTATGGCATGTTTGTGGCTAAAGTCCCTGGGTCTCATGGCTCTGAATTTCAAAGCCACTTAAGTCAGGCTCAGGCTTGTTTCGAATATGAAGCCACATTTCCAGAGAATAAAGACCAAATCTGTAGAGCTAACTTCAGAACAGATGCAAGAGCAGCAGTCTCATTTGACATTTCTCATTCTGGATCTTTCTTTGTCTTTCTGGCAAAAAATACATAGAAATCTGCTGGCCCTACTAAATCTTTGTGAGTTCTATTAAGACAGGCCAATAAAAAAAAGTAGTTAATGGTTATTTTAGGTGCATTCACTTACTATTATTATTTTTAATGTTTATTTATATTTGAAACAGAAAGAGACAGAGTATGAGCTGGGGAGGGTCAGAGAGAGAGGGAGACACAGAATCTGAAGCAGGCTCTAGGATCTGAGCTATCAGCATAGAGCCCAATGTGAAGCTCAAACCCACAAACTGTAAGATCATGACCTGAGCTGAAGTAGGATGCCCAACCAACTGAGCCACCCAGACACCCCTAGGTGCATTAACTTATAAATGACATCTCATGTAAGTGAATCACATATAAATTTATATTTTGCATAAGCTGATATCACATATAAATGATAACTTTATTCCTTTCCTAAGAGTTTGGTTTTTTTTCCTCAAGGAGAAGATATTACAGAATGCTTGATTAATAGCATTGCTATCTGTTATGAACTGAATTGTGTTTCCTCAAATTCACATTTTGAAGCCCTAAACCCCAATGTGACTGTATTTGGTGATAAGGCCTGTTAAGAGGTAATCAAAGTTCAATGAGGTCGTAAGGGCGGGCCCTACTTCAGTATGATTGCTGTCCTTACAAGAAGATGAAGAGATGCCAGATGTGTGCAGGCACAGGGGAAAGGCCATCGGAGGACACAGCAAGAATTTGTCCATCTACAAGTCAAGGAGAGAGACCTCAGGAGAAGCCACACCTGCCAACACTTAGATTTTGGATGTCCAGCCTCCAGAACTGTGAAAAATAAGTTTTTGTTGCTTGAGCCATCCAGCCCCTGGTATTTTGTTATGGCATCCCTAGCAGACCAATACACTACCCCTATGAAAAACCAAAAATGTTTATCTAAGATAAACAACATTGCAAAATGGACAGCAAATCTTTATTTCAAATTCTATTCCAAATGTCATCTTGAAATGGGAAGTGTGAGCTAGAATAAATCTGAAAGATGAAATATCATCACAGAAGTTTTAATGTAGGAGATATAATTCTAATTAATAAAAACACATGGTAACATGAACCTGACAGTATGCACAAATTTCAGTAATTCTGAGCATATATGGGATGGAGATAAGGAAGCATTCAGATCTTTTTTTTTTTCTAGTGGCTGGATACAGACTGAATATAGTTGATCTCTAAGTGCAAGATACAGCTGAAAGGAAGAGGTCCTTAAGAGTAGCACATGGACTCTATCCCCTTTCCTACTTTAGAGGACACACAGAAGCTTAGTTCTCCCCCTCCACCTTTTTTTTTTTTTTAAATTGAGTGGACCAACAAACATTTGTGGTTTAATCCCAGCTACTTATTTTTGCCCATGATCTTGAATCATAGAGGTAATGCACTATGTTACTTTTTTCTCAAAGCATTAACCACCAGATGTTTGTTTCAGGTTTCAGGAATGAACAAATAGTACTTTAGATTTGAAATCACAATCATTGGAACATTACATATTGCTTTACCATATGTTTATGAGGGGGAAAAAAGTTACCGGTGATGCTAATCAAAATGATTGAATGTAACTCAAAAGACTTCTTATTTCCTAGTACCTGCCTTATCCAGCAAGCTTAATCACTTAGGGAACAAAGGAGAAACAAGAAGTAAGCAAACCGGATCTGGTTCACTATGGAAAGGGTTGTTAGCAAACCTTTTCTCTGCTTTAAAAGTCATATTCAGAGCTTAGTGTCTAAAGAGGGGTTATAGCAGGAAAAGTGCTGAAGAGGCAACCAGTAACCTTGTATACCTGTAAACCCCATACCTCCTGAGAGGAATTGCATTATAACTGTATTTAACATCTGAGGTTTAGAACCCAATCCTCTAATCTTCAGTGGAGGAGACAATCAATTGAAATATAGTGAGGTTACAAAGGCTTAATACTGAAACCAAATAGAAAACTTCTACTGAGAAACAAGAATACTTAAGACTCTCTCCATTTCTCATTCACTGGATTTGATGGTTATCTTAAAGGCAAATGGTTAGAATAGACAGCCTGCAGATGTTTTTTTTTTTTTAATTTTCTTAATCTATCTCTGTAGTACCCACACTTCAATGAGTGTCAGAATTAAAACATATATACAATGCTTACAGATTAAGAAATTTCCAACAACAATTTTAAGTGTTTCTCTTTATGGGCTGCACATTCTAAGTGAGATGAAACTCTTCTACAGTCCATTGTGTGACTTCGGGCAAGTCTTAACTCTGAGTCTTATATTTCAGATCTGCAAAATGAGGGGATTTGAATTAATGATCATAAACTCGTAAATTACAGTGCGTTTTAATGATTTGCCTACAGTTTCTTGGCTACTGTTAAATTGTAAGTAGACAGGCCGTATGAGTTGGTACCTAGTCCACATAAACAGATAGCCTGATGACACACAGTACAGGAGACAAACACACTCTTGAGTCACATCCCAGGCCGATAATTAATGGTCACAGTGATCATCCTAACTCATACGGAAGAGTTTAAATAACTTAATCACTTTTAGTTTAAGAAGGTAACAGTATGAAAATACATATTAGAAAGGTATGAAAATAGGACACTGACTTTTTTCCCTTTTTGTTTTTTACTTTTAATGGGATAAAATACTCTTAATGAGCAACCACTGGTTATTTGGAAAACTCATTATGCGAATGCTTACTGATGTCAGATGAAAGGGGCATTAATTTGTTTACTGAAAGATCATTTTACATTAAAATGTCTTGTCAGTGGGATTATCTGTGGCAAAGGTGGTCTGGTTTGGGGAATAATGGTGGAGGAATCGGCACTCTGGGGTCTTCTGCTTTAATTCAATATGGTGTCCCGGGGAAGTCATAGCAAATTGCAGAAAGATCTCTCACACACTAGTTTACAGAAAATCCTCACTTGAGGGATATTCTCCTTTCTCTTAAGAATTACTGATCTTGAGAAGTGACTCTATCTCTGAACATCTCTTTCTAGTTTGTATTCCCCAACCAACAAATGATATTGTGTACAGCTACATTATATTGTGAAATTTCTAAAAACTACATCCCACACCCTCACGGAGTGATGTATACTTCCCTCCTTCATTGAGGTTTACTGACCTGTGGCAACTCTGCTGTTGTGTGGAGCTTTATCTTTTTCTGAAATATGGGGATAATATTTGTCCTTCCTTGAAGACTGAAGGCTATAATGGAATGAATTCATCTGTAGTCACAAAGGAGAGATCTACTTACATTTTGGTTTCTAGATAACATTTGTGAAGTAGATTAAATGAGATAGTACACACGAAGCACCCAACATATAGTAGGCACTCGGGACACACTTGTCTCCTTAATTTAGGTACTTAAAAGTCTCTTTTTTTGGACCTGCATGGTAACTGCAGCCCATGTCAGCATCCCAGTTCTCTCATCTGGAGTCACCAGCCCACCGCCTGCAGTGCTAGGCTCAAGGGTGAGCTTCTCAAACAAAAGCTTTTAGGAGCCAGAGGCAACACATAAATTGTTGGTAGACAAGCTCTGACTCAGTCATTGTGATTCAGACATGCCTTGTCCAGTTTTAGGAAATCTGTCTATCTTGGTCCAGGGAGTTCTGTCTATGCCTACCTTCCTGCCACTGCATGACCGGTGTCCTTCCAAAACTGAGACATCTCTCATTCATCTTATTCTTTCATGGGTATAATTCTGTGGTTAAATGTTGGCAGCCAGATTTCTGCCTACGGCTGGATCTTCCTGATCATACTTTCTGGATTTCTTGCCTTTTGCTGAGTATTTCTCTTCTCTTTGTGGGGTGTGACACAATGGTTAAGATACAAACCTTTTGTCTTCACAAATGCACACATGGAATCACACACACACACACATACACACGATTTTGCATCAGTATCATGTGATTTATACATGCCAGGTTGAGACACTCTTGCTGTAAGCAGAAGACCTTTTTTTGCATGGTATTTTAAAAATTAAGGCACTGACTGGTTCTTAATAACCAATTTTTATAGAATGATAAGTGCTGCAGAAATTTATAGTAAATAGCATTGTTTTAGGCCATAAACATGAAACAACTATTTTCATACTTTACATAAGACAAAGACTTCCTAACAGTTGTTTCTTGTGCCAGGCTTTCACTCCCTGTGCCAAGGGCCTTTGTGTGGGTATTCGCTGAGGTCTCAAGGTCTTGGATTTTACTGAATCTAAAGGTGACCAATTGTTTGGCCTTGAGCTGAAATGGGCTTGCAGTTAGGTTTTCTGTGGCTAAGTTTTGTTTTTGTTTTCTTTTTCCCCCTATTGTCTCTAAATGCCTTTAGACAGGGTGTTGCCACTTCAGAGCACGACCATTCCACTCCACCATCTCACTAAGCCTTCCTCAGATGCACTTGCCTCATTTCCATTATCCTCCTGGCTTCTGTAGGCATTGCTGTCCCCCTCTCTCACTTGAACTTCAACCCGACCTCCCTCTTCTGATTATGAAAAGAACGATGATCTACTTTTGAAATTTACTTAGACCATATTTTTCATAAAGAATAGGACCAGATGAGAAATGATTTCAAATAAACATGAATAGCTAACTCACCAGCTTTGTTTTCTACTCTGTAAAAAAAAAAATCCTAACTATAGAAAGACGTTCTCGTTCTCCTTTTCCCCACATTATCTACCTGGAACTACACTACATTTTTATTCATTGTCTAAATGCATAAACAGCTCAGTGAATGCTAATTTTTTTGTTCCCGTAATAAAACAGTGCTTATTGTGCTATTCAAAGCCTCAGAAATTAGAATCCTTTTCACCTGCTTCCTCCTAAATTGCTCCTGAAAATAATTCACTGGCACCTATTTCTCAGTACTCTCTTTCGATGAGAACATAGGTGCTACATCATTAAGTGAATAACACTGTTATGGGGGACATCTGTTAAATTAGATTTTCTATGCCATCCTATAAGGCAGATAAAGTAGGACACAATGTTACTGTAATATGCTAGAATTAAACACATGCTTTATTATGAGAATTGCCATTGTGTCTGAGTGTAGATAACTTAAATACCATTGACAGTATAGGTAATTTTTTTCAACACAACCTATTGTTCATTATGGTTTTGGGAATATACCGTATGGTAAGGTCCCAAGGGGATAGTGGATACTAACAGAGTTAAAAATCCTATCCCTACTCTTGCTGGAGAGTAGTAGTCTATATCTTTTCTTTCCATGCGTCTCCTTTTATTTTTCCTTTTAATCAAGCTGTACAGAAGACTAATTCCCACTCTGCTACCTCCCCAGTGTATTTTGACAAAGTTTCTTAAGCTTCTCACATATAGTTTTATGGCAAAGATCTATGGATATTAACACAGAAGTAATAGGTCTAAAAAGTGTACTGCATAAATCATAAGGGGGAGTAAAAGATTATTTTTGACCAATATTGGGATATTTATACATTAAATGCTAATATAATATGTAAAATAATATAATTCTTCATGTTTATAACACAAGTGTCTACAAAGCATTTTTATCTGAATAGCCTCAAATTAATGTATACTTTGCTTTCTTATCAGGTTGCCCTGTGAGAATAATACTAATGACAAGCAGTAATTAGTGCTTATGCCATCCATGATCCAATGCTATTTATTTGGGGAAAAATTCATATCCTGTCATTAGGAAAAGAGACTACATAAAATGAAATATGTTTATTTTTATACTAGTATTATTTGCTAACCCTATTTGAAAACCCTATTCAAAAAGGACAGAGAAAGTGTATAGGACTCTAGAGCATACACAGTGGTGACCCTCATAAGTAAGGGGTGCTTACTTTGGAAGCAGAATGTGCAACATAGGAAGAGAAAGTGACAGTGGAGCCGAATGTATGACTTCTGATCCCTCTTTTTTTTCCCCACTGATTCATTGTGTGATCTTGGACAAGTTACAGATTCTCTGTCAGTTGAGGGGGTTGGACTGTGTGATCTTGCAGCTCCAGTGAAGGTTTAATATTCTATGATTTGTTAATATGCTAAAACTCTAGTTAGAGTTAATACACTGATACTCTAGTTAGAAGGAACAACCTCCACTTCTGTCTAAGGAAACGTAGACAAAAAGGGTTAGTGCTGAGCTCCGTTGCTTCCTGCATCATTATTATGCCCACAGGCACTTTATACATTAAATCAGAGTCTTCCTGACAGACCCACAGTGTTCTGACTGAACATATATGAGAAGCAGGTCTTCTCTTGCAGCTGTCGCATGAAGTGTTGTGATACATCAGATCAGAGTGGCGCTGTGACCTCAAATTACCCATTGTCAGAAAGGCTAGCTCTGAGTGTAAGCCAAGGCGGGGAGACAAGATGACATGATGACATCTTTAGAGGCAGTCTGTTTGGAACCAAACACTGCACAAGTGAGGGCAAAATCTTCCGAAAGACTGAGGAAGCATTACTTTATGGAAAGGATGGGGCTGAGGGACTTATATTCAAAGGTGGGTAAGAACTTGAGAAAAGTCTGGAAGTACCTGGGGTTGGAAATACCAAAAAATGCTTGTACAAACAAATCTATCTAGAAATCAGACTTTGGCTGAAAGAATTATTAAAATGCTAGTATTCTGAATAAGTTTTAACTCTGCGATAGACTGATTACAATTTGCCATAATTTATATAGATTTCTTACACCCTCGGCATTTTAGTTGAGGAAATCTACACAGTCAACCCTTTGTTCATTCCATTATTCCAACATGAAATGTTGTCTTGTCAACTTTTTCTTTAGTTCCTATTTTGCTCCTCATAAGAGCCTGCCTGTAACACCCACTGTCTGTGTTACATACCTTCTATGTACTATTATCTGGCTCTTTAAAATGTGGATGTAATGTTTTCTCAGAAAGGTTATAAAAATCTTGGAGGGTCTTTTATTCTTCTTTGTAATCTACTTTAGAGTATTTAGCATGGTGCTATGATTATAATAGAATTTAATGATTATTGGCTGAGGGGATGACTGGATGAGATGAATTAGGCAAATGATGTAAAGTGAAAAGTACAGTCTCAGAACCATACTGTATAAGTGGAATTCAAATTTTGCTTTTTTAGTTCCTTCTTAGTCATCATTATGAACTTGGTTAATGATAAGGAAAAGATGAAAGGAAAATTTCCCAATCTGAATTTTCAGTTCATAGAGAGCCTCACCCAGAAAGGCACTGAAGGTCACTGGTGGCTTTCACTTACTCATTCATTCATTCTCTTATTCTTTGGTCATTTTTTGTTTGTTTGTTTTAAACACATCTCACATGCCAGGTGCTTGAGTCACAAAGACATTCTCCTTGTCCTCAGGGAGATCATTTTACAGTAGGAGACACATCGACATAAACCAATAATGGAAGCACAGAGGGTAAGGGCTCTAACAGAAGTCTGTACTAGATTCATTTGACAGCAAAAAAGGAGGGTCAGCTGTTTGGGATGGCTATGAGGAGAAGCAGAAAGGTGACATAACAGAGGTAAGTTTTAGGTAGAGTTTAAAAGGAAAGTAGGAGTTTGACTAGTAAGACAAAGAGGCCAGGACATCTCTTCAGAGAGAACAGAGTTCACAGGCACAGCATTTTATAATTTGCTATGCATATGTCACTATTTCTTCATGCAAAATTATATACAATTGGTTTGATCGATTTTTTTTGTTTGTTTTCACTCTAATTTTGTTGTGGCTGAAAGATCTGAATCATGTGGTAAAAAGTGGTGTAAATAAGGTCTTTTAATTTTTTAAGTATAAAGGGATGACAGGGATCCTAAATCTCTTTTTTGACCTTTTCTACTAAATGTCTAATAAAAAAATTAAATTACTTTTATTTCTTGCAGAATCACCTGCAGTGTGTGCGATCATGTATCATACCAAGCAGGTTGAAAGGTCTAATTTTACTTGCATAACATATTCACAGTTTTATAGAAGATTTTCCCAGTGAATAAATTTTGGAGAAGCAATGCTTGTAAAATAAGCTTCCAGCTTGTTTTGCTCAGGCTTAAGTATACCACTTGGGTTCTGACGCCTTGTTCATTGTGGACAGCAGAGGGCTCTGGAGGACATCTCTGGAATGTTGAATGACAGAATCTGGATGTATTTGGCTGCAGGTAGAATGAAGAAAGAAACTATACCGTCTTCAAATATCACAAGCCAATGGCAAAGTTTTAAATAAAAGAGGGCCTATCTAATAGTGGGGTGGGGTCTTTTAAGAGATCAACCTGTATTTCTATGCTTTGAAGGTTTCCTGGC
Source organism: Lynx rufus (assembly GCF_022079265.1). Classification (NCBI taxonomy): domain Eukaryota; kingdom Metazoa; phylum Chordata; class Mammalia; order Carnivora; family Felidae; genus Lynx; species Lynx rufus. The sequence continues at coordinate 113,279,251 of NW_025814867.1, forward strand.
TCTTTCTTATTTCACTTTGTACCTTCTTCTCGATTTGTTCTTTTCCTTTTTTCTCTACTGTTCTGTTTTCTTTCACTCTGTTCTTGCTAATAAATGTTTGTTGTGTGTATAGAATATAAGTTCCCTCAGGCAGGAATTTTGTTTGCTTGGTTCTTTTCTGTTTTCTCAGAGCTTAGAAATGAGTCTGAGCATAATAGGTACTCAGTTAATGTCAGTTATAGGAATATTGGAAACGTAGCATAAGATCATGACAGTATTTATTGTTTAATGGATGATAATGATACATAATAAGTGATGCTATGAAATGTGATAGATGCCATGGTAGGGGAGGTCAGAAAATGCTTCTAAGAGAAAATGATGTCTAGGCTTGGACCTTAGGGAAGATTGCAGTTAGACCAATATTTAAAGAGGTGTGAGAAAGGAGATCAGGGATGGAGTAGGAAAGACTGGTCTAGGTAGAAAGAACAGGTACAAAAGAGAAATCATAACAGATTTAGAGGTACTGACAGAAGTTGCAATTGGAGAATAGAGTGTGAGGTGAGGGAGTGGGGAGAGACAGAGGCTAGAGAAGCAAGCAGCAAGCAGAATCATGAAGGACTTCCTAATGCATTTAAAGAATTTGGACCTTTTCTCATGGCAGTGGAAAACCACTGAAAAGCTTCAAGCAATAGGGTGATAAAACCAAGGGTTTTGCTGCTTTTTTAGATCACGTTGGCTGCATTGTGGATTGCTGATGGGGGCTTAAGGGACAAATACAGGGAAGAGTAGAAGCAGGAAAATCTTGCCATGTCTAGGGAGTTAGTAACATTATTTAATAATTCTGTAATAGTCACACATGACAGCACATTTTAATACATTAAAAACACTTATTTCAATTCCTCTGATTAGATAGTTGCCTTATTCCAGAGAAGAATGCGATGACATTTACTCTGTTTAACATGTCTAAATGGAGAATTCAATCAATCGTGTAAACAAAGTTAAAGGAGGAATAGTCCCAAACACTAATTTTGGAAAATTCTCTTCTCAAGGACTCTCATGTGCTGTCGAAGCATTGTTTACATACATTTTACATTTATATATTAGAACAAATCCCCTAAGGACCTGTTAATTAGAAAGATTTCTTATAATATTTAAAATTAATAATTCCGTGTTAAAAAACAATTACTCTTTTACCTTCTCCCACTTAATCCATAATAATTTTTGTGTGATTTATTTATGAAATTTATAGTTTAAGTAGTTTACCTAACAGGGAAGAAGGACAAGTGTTCAACTTTTTTTTTCTTTCTTGCTTTCTCACATATATATGTGAAGTGGGTAGAAGAAAGAAAATTCATTCAGAAAGGTTGTTTTTCACTGTTGTCATTTATGAAATTCTATAGGATCAATTTTTAGTTGTTTATCCCCCTCTGAAAACAAATTTGCTCAGGGAAAAGGACTTCGTATGGGCTCAATATTACACTGCAGAGAATTCAACCCAAGGTCAAGTTGCTGAAGCAATTCAAGGAATCAAAAACAGCAGTTATGCTTACCATAAGCTTCATCCATTATTTAAGCACAAAAGGAGATAATTTATTTAATTGTGTTTTTGACATGGTGCTTTTCATCTATACCTTGAGTCTAATATTTATATATATATATATTTTTTTGTTTGTTTGTTTGTTTTAGTTCACTGGTGATTTTAAAGCCAGTGTTGGCTGGAAAGCTTTATGTAATGTGCAAGTTGCTATGCATTCAGTTCTGCTTGTCATATTATTGCTCTAAGTAAAACATCTTTCACAGCATTAAACTTGTTCTCATATCTTGCTGGTAAACAAAACTGAACTTAAAGCAGAGCCCAGAGAATTCAGGAAGAAAAAAAAAATAGGTCTAGTTGTAGAAAAATACCTGAGATGTTAAACCCAATATACTTTTTAAAAAATAGCATTCTAATTTGCAGGAAACTTCCTTTCATTTGAGGAAGGCTATATTTATATTTTTCATTTGAAACATGAGTTTGGTCATCTCCAGTTAGTCTTGGGTGGACATTTGCTAGCAGTCCACAACCAGAACCATTTGGCCCAGTTTTACATTATTGACAGGCTCTTCCCAAATGGCTTTTTTCTGGAATCTAGAGGAAGTTGCATGTCAGCGTTGTAGTGCATTAGTGTTGCTGTCAGCAATGCTTCCCCAGGGCTGTCTGCTTTCTGCCTGACTTCAGCCACTGCTGTCAATCTTTCAGTTTCACGTACCCTCAAATGGTCCCACCCTCCCTTGCCTATATCTCTTAGCAAAGAAAGATGAACTTTCTTAATTTAAGGAGAATGAGACATATTTAGTACAGTGAGTCCCTGTGTTGTTGATGATACAATGGGGATAATAGCCTAAATGTATTAGACTTGGATTTACTTATTTAGGATTTTTGTTTGTTTGTTTGAAGAGGAAAACCTAGACATGTTAATAGTTCGCTCTTTTAAATGAAGTTCATTCTAAAATAATGTGATTCAGTCAACCCATGGGAGTTGAAGCCAGAATGACTTGCATGCCACCTTCTAAAAGTATAACCGTTGGGATCACAATGGTTGGGACGACAACGAGAAGGAAAATAGTGATTAGCTTTCTGTATCCATAATAGGACAGAAAATGCTAAAAATGATAATTATTAGGCCATTATAATAAGAACTATATTACATTTAAAATAAGTGGAAAAAAACCTACTTTGAAAAGTTTCTCTCTTTTATACTTATAAGTCAGGGTTCTTATGGTTTAAATTTTTGCTGAAACATGCTGCAACTTGGAAGCATCATATCTCTAAGAAAATTCAAAACTCCACACTTTTATCCCTTTTCTAGATGCTCATCTACTTTGACCAGATGCTTACTTTCCAGAAGTATTATGGAATTCAAACATTGCACCCATCTTTTTAATAAAACTTTCTCCTTCTGTCCAATGGGAACTTCCAGTAAGGAATAAAAAAAAATCCTCATTAGTATTTCCCTTGTACCAAATCACTTCAGCAGTAAAGGAGAAAAAGTTCTTCCTCTATTCTAATACATTGATCTTCACAAAGGTTGAAAGATAATAAAATGTCTGATAAAAATGCATAGCTTTGACCCTTAAAATCTGTGTAAGTGAAAGGGGAGTGAACATTTCTGAATGCTAAAATCTGTACTACAATCATATTTTCTTGGCAGGCTGATTTAAAGAGCTCTATGTGACAGTCAAGTTATACTAGCCTTGACAGTACAACTGGGTGAAAAAGATTCAGATCTGTTTTTATATTTAATTGGAGTGTAAGGGTCAGACTGTCAGAGCAGGATACTTTTGCCAGTTGTCAGAGGCTACCTTGGAGAACACTAAATTAGAAATGCAGATACCTGACATTATTTTCAACCTGGCACCCAATTTATAAATTTTGGGAAATGGCTACATACCTGTATACATTATTTCTATCATCTATGGTTTAAGGAATTGATTGCATTACACTTGATGGGGGGTGGAAAGGAAGAAGGAAGGGATTACAGGTGAATGTGAGTGTGAAATAAGTACAACCCATACTGCACAATGGTCCAGAAGGTAGGTAACCATTATTGGACAAATTTATAGAGTAATATTAAATTAAAATGAAAATGTGTACATCTATGTACACATACATATATTCTATGATCATGAGAAATATGTTCAAGTAGAGATATGTTAGAATAGACTATCAAAACCAATAAATTATACAATGTTTGTATTTGTTGCTAGTCTGAAATACGTATTGAATATCAGATATAAGTGCTTAGTACATTTTGCTGAAAGAACACAGTATTCTAATTCAGGAAAGTTAGTAATTAAAAGACTCGTCTGGCCATTTAATCTGACTCCCTGCCCCCACAGTCCTCTAATCTCTCCAAGAAGGAATACCTAGCTATCACTGGTACACTAAGCTCTTTCTTATGCTCAGGGGCTGCTACTCCTGCTAGACAGGGAGCCCCTCACAGTGTAAGACTCAAAGCTGAATAAGCCTTGTGGGTGTCCTCCTTGTTCATTAGGTCCTGCTTGCTTATTTGAGATCAACCCCTGTCCAGTTCTCATACGTAGATATTTGCCCTGCTCCTATCTAGTGTATAGATCTCATCAGAATAAAGTGATACTAGAATTTTTGATTGTGAGATCCATAAACTTTGGCATAGAATGTTTGCCTTCTTGGACTACCATTCACTATCTGCTACCCAATGCTCTGGATACTGTGCCTCGCCCACCAACAGGAAAACCCTCTTCTTCATCTTCTGACACAACCCACCTGCTTCCTGGTCTTTGTCCTGTGATGTAGCCTAACATTCTACTCCTTTCTAGTGGCTTTTCCATTCTTCTTCCTGCTGTATTAGGACTAGCCTGCTCTTGTCTACCACTGATGGAATGCTGGCTCTGAATACCCACATCTTTTCAGAATTATATATCTAAAAATCCAATGGTTGTAGTTGGCTTATAACATTCAGTACTGAATATTTTGTGATATTGAAGGAAATTTTATAAATAATATACCTATATATGTGTACATCATAAATGTGTGTTGTGTATGTGTATATGTCTTCTTCCTCTATACCCTACACCCTAGATGTTGTCGTATCTTAAAAAGGAGATGGCTCATTCCTAGTGGGCTTGACTTTTGATTCTGTTCATCTGAGTTAAAGTTGACTTCCTAAAAGTCACACAAACATTAAGGAACGTGTCAGTTTCCATTAGCCTCATCTGCCTCTTGGACCAGGCTGCCATCCCTGAGCTCTGACTGGGCACTTGCCTTGGGAATGCCAAGTTCACCTCCACTCATTCAGGTCCATTAGCTATGGGCTCAGAATTTGTCACTTCCATCATTTCTGGACTTGATCTACCACACTGCTGAATGTGAAAGTTGGCATATCATGTGATCATTAAGGTGCCAGTCCATTCAACTTGGAAACAAGGGGGAATTAACTCACAATTCCACAATCACTGGCCACTGGGAAACCAGAGATGGGAGGGAGTTGCACAGAGAAATCCCTCTTTCTCCCCTTTTCCCCATAAATGATTTCAAAGTATGCTTTCTCCATACAGCCCATTTGGAGAAGTTCTGCATGGTTATTGGACACATCTCTCAACTACTGTGTTTTTGTGGCCCATGTAAAGCAGGAGGAAGTACCACTAGGTTGTGATATTGCTTTACCTTCTTCCATTTTTCCTTAGTCTAGATGCCCTGCTTTTGTACATCCCAAAGAAAGCTTCATCATTTTGAATTCCTTTCTGAGGCTCTGTTTTCTAGGGAACCTGGGCTAACACAGTTGTCACAGAATCAATATTTCTGCCACCCTTGAAAATTCAGCGTATTTATTCTAGTCATATGCAAGTTTAGAAAAAAATATATTTAGTTAAATGCTTATCTGAACACGTTATAGAAAATTGTTGCATAAGAGAAATAGAAGCAAAAAGAAATTACTTTCCATATGTTTTCTAGACATTTTTTGGTCTTTCTCTGAGGCACAGTTTATTCTTCTAGGCCTTGTGTTCTTGCTGAGCTCAGTTGGACTTGGAAGTGCATATCAGGATCTTTTTTGTGTGTCCTATATTTCTCTATTTATTATCTTGGGGCAGTAAAACATAGAGGTTAAGAGCAAGGCTCTTAGGTCACACTGCTTAGATCCAAATCCTGCCTCTGCTATTTAGGAGCTCTGGGCCTTTTGGCAAACTTCCTTACCTCGCCATACCTCAATTTCCTCACCTGTAAAGTGGAGATAATCTTAGTATCTTATGGGACTGTGTTGTGGATTAAAGAAGAGAACGTATCTAAAATGCTTGCAACAGTGCTTAGGTCATATAAGAGTGATAATTAGTATTATTTCTTTTATATTTAGTCTCTGTGCTAAAATGGTAGAATATACTCAGGAAAAAAAATGTCTGTCATTTCAAAATGGGAAACGATGTGCTACCCCTGTTCTATATTTATCTCCACCAAGAGGAATGGCATCATTTTGTTTGTTGCTAATTGTAAGAATCCGCTGGGAGGAGGGGGGGATAAAACGGTTCTCCCGTGGAACACCCTGAAGTCTAGGCTCTCAGAATCTACTTTCCTACATACACATGGATTTTCTCCTCCACAGTGACTAATGTTTCTTTTTTGGACACCACATATGTCAGAATTCTGGGAATTTGATCCTGTTTGACAACCAACCATGGCATTTTCCTTATTCGCTGTGTAATGCTAGGTCACTGAAACTTTTTAACTCACTCTGCGTATCTGTAAATGGAAGATAATAATTCCTCACAGACTTATTTACTTATCATGAAGCACTTATTGTCAGCCACTAGGCTAGGACCTGTGGACACAAAGATAAATAAGGCATAGATCCTGTACTCAGCTTACTTATTACGAATAAAAACAGTTGCCACCAGCTTTAGACAAAGAAAATAGAGGTCAGAAAAGGCATGAAAACTGTCCAGGGCAACATGGCCAACGAAAATGCCACATCTAAGAATTGGATACAGGCCTCTGCCCTCAAATCAGTGCTTTTCCTATGATATAATAATACTGCTCTACTTTTGTCAAAATTCAATAAAGTATTGTGGATAAAGTATTCTATAAATGTAAAGAGCTTTACGTATTAATTATATAGTGTTATTATCTTGAAATGTACTGTTTCACTTGTTTAAGCACTAGAATTTTCTCTTTCAGCTTTTAAGTGGAAGTACATTTCCCACAAGGAAGAGGAAGTTTTAGGTGGCAAAACACAGTTTCACAAAAAGCCTTCATGTCAAGAATTCGACTGTGAAATAGCTTGCTTGCCACAATTGTTGTTGTTGTTGTTATTTGTTTTTTCTTAAGACAATGACTATTTCTTTAATAATAGATAAATAAAACAAACATGCACTGGCTATTTTTAATAGTTTAATTTAATCTTAAAATTTCATTAATAATTTATTTCAATTAACATGCCAATAAAACTAAGACCAGGCACAGTATATAAGAGGGAGAATCCTCATTCAACCTGTTTTGGGATGTTCTTGGGAAGTTTTATACTTCTATTTTTAAATTTTTTTTAAGTTTATTTATTTTGAGAGAGAGAGAGTGAGAGAAGGGCAGGGGCAGACAGTGAGAGAGAGAGAGAGAGAGAGAGAGAGAGAGAATCCCAAGGAGGCTCTACGCCATCAGCACAGAGACGGACATGGGACTCAAACTCACGAACCTTGAGATCCTGAGCTGAGCTGAAACCAAGAGTTGGACACTTAAACAACTGAGCCACCCAGATGTCGCTGGTATTGGCAAGTTTTAAATGGAAGCAGTTTGGGGAGGAGGGCTGGCAGCACCCTAATATGTGGGAGAGATTGGCACAATGATCGCTGGATGCAGAGTGCCCCATATTCTGCCGGCTCAGTCAGGGATATTAGATACCTTGGAAATTGATAACACACCTCCAAACCAAATTGCACACTGACAGGTTGTTACCAGCTTCATCATGACCTAACCAGTGGATCCCCGGAAGCAGTCTAGAACAGGCTACCCTATTGAAATTGCACATATAAATCAGCTGAAGTAAAAACTCTTTTCATGACCCTGAAACATTTCTTGAGGTCTGGAACACATACATCTTTTAAGGTTTTTACTACTGACAGGGGGACATACCCACTCATTCCTAGAAGTCATACACTCTCGTATCCTTGTCTTTTAGGTGAAAGAAAATAGCCTTTATTTTTGAAAAAGAATGTTATAATTTCTGTCCCTTTCTGTTTCAATTTTAGCTGAGGCCCAAAAAGGCCAAGGAGGAAAAAAAAAAAAGTACGTGGTAAGTATTCTACATGACAAACCTCTCTTACATTATTACACACTTGAAATGGAGATTAGAAGCAATAAAATAAAATAAAATAAAATAAGATAAGATAAGATAAGATAAGATAAGATAAGATAAGATAAAATAAAATAAAATAAAATAAAATAAAATAAAATAAAAGCAATGGTTTTAGGACTCATTGCTCAGTACCTAGATCACTGAGGTGGAAAAGGCTGGTATGGAAATAATTACTTTTGGAGAATATAGTTGGTATGTTATGGCAACTCTCTTGTCAAATCTAATGAGGGGCTTTGACAGGAACACAGAGAATTTTTCTTTGCCATTGGAGTTAGGGAGAGTACAGGGCACTTGCTTTGAGTCCATGCCCGGAAAAGCTTAAAGGTGAGACACTGGTTGGTTGGTACCTGTTTTAATGAGAGAACATTGGTATGCCATTCTAAAGCTCAATTTAGTATTTGGTGCTAATACGAAATCTGTAATTTAATGTCATTGTTAAAAGCATGCATAGTAAAGCTGTGACCACCAAGTCTTGAGTCTTGGCTCTCATCTCCGGGCCTTGTACCATTGGGTAAATCCATCTCCCTAGGCCTCAGTTTCTTCAACTGTAAACTGAGGATAACAGTACCACTCTTCTCTTTTTGGGAAAGTTTAATAAGATAGTACATGCAGCAGTGCCTGCCCATAGTATGCACTCAGTAAAAGTCAGTTATTGTAATTATTATTACATTAGAACCCAGCTGTGCTTTCACTGACAACAGGCAGAGGAGTATGTTTCCTGTGCGTCAGATATGGACCTTACGGAATGGGGCCAGCTTGGTCTTCATACATATATTTTTAAAGGGACTTTGTCCAAAAGTGTAATATGACAACAGAGAGGTGAATAGCTGGAAAACAGAGACTAATGAAATGACTGAAAGCTCTAAAAGGCACAAACTAATAAGAAATTTTCAGGAAAGAGATGTATAACAATTGGGGACAGGTCCCCCAAGGAACCTATGAGAGTATTCTATGAGGAAAAAAAGGTCTGTTTTAATTACCAAGCAAGCTCAGATCATCAGTGTGAGATCAAGAACATGCCAATTAAGCGGGATCTACCCTGCTGCTTACCTATTCTTCTCCTCCTCACACACACTCTATGAATGGGTTAGAGATTTTAGCATGAGAGCCATGAGAAAGAAGTACTAGCTTTTGTGATTGTGATAGAACAAGCAGGGCCAGGAAAAATGAAGTTGTTTTATTTTAAATTAAATTAAATTAAATTAAATTAAATTAAATTTTATTTTATTTTAAATTTGCAATCCATGATGTCTGGCTCTTTTAATCTAACCATTTGGTGTAAGATGTTATTTTGTGTTTTTTCTATATGGAAAGCTATAAAAAATCATCAATTAAGCTTAGCAAGTATCTTTTGAGTGCCTAATGTTGCAAGGTTCTGTGCAAAAAAGATGCTGTAACAAAAGTGATCCACTTATGTCCTGAATAAACTGCCATTCAGTAAAAGTTTCATGATATGTTTGGTTGGTTCAGTGACCGGGCATCATGCATATATCATTATAAAGTGTCAATTGTAGACTGTCACTATATAGGATAATCAGTGGTCGTACAACAGACAGCTTCTTATAAGGAATTCTCAGGTTTCTTTAAGATAATTAAGTAGAACTAAATCTCTGTCAAATGTTTGAATAAAGGACAAAGGATGACTTCTGGTTCATACTTGAGTATCCACTCTGTCTACAGTAATAGTATTTAAATTGACAGTGCTTTTACAACCTCACCTCATGGACTCATCTTTCTTTAACTTGTTTTCAGTTTCAAAGGACATTTTAATATACCACTATACATGAGTTCTGGCACTGGAATATCACCAACCCTATTAATCAACTGAATCTGCTTGTGGTTTTCCATGATGGTGTCATTTTTTGAGTAATATGGAATCAGATAATCTCTCACTGATGATGTATCTCAGTAAATCACTCTCTGAGTGCTGATAACATAATGACAATAACATATTAGCATAATTCATCATCACGTGTACCTTTGCTCTGGGGATGTTTTATTGTAATGTATAATACACTGGCTGTCACTCTGATGATGTATTACAGCAAGACTTCCTCAGGAAAAAAACGCCTTTTGATGGAATACTATTCATATCAGATGGTACTGCCCAGGGATAAACAGTTGAAAAAAGTTTGACTTCATTTGCTATAGAATCCACATGAAGGTCAAAGGCACTACAAATGGTAAAAGATAGTTTGAAGACAACAGGTATCTATCTCTCTGTTATAAAACAGTTTCTAAAAGTTCAATTTTTGGTTCCAAGTAGGTTACAGCAGGTTTTTATCCCTAGTAAATATTTAATATCCACAGCACTGACACTATGCAATGGAAGTTTCTACAGCCTGGAGTACTACTCAGTGAAATGACACTCTTAAACAAGATGTGGAGCTTGCTTGGGGCAGAAGTGAAGTGACTTCCAAGGACAGATTAAAAGTGAATGCAATATATTATAATACCTTTCCTGCAATTTTGCCCCTTGAGCTACCCCACAGAATATTAGATATGAAAAGGACTCATAGATTCATCGATTTCATGGCCTAGAGAGAGTAAGACTTACTCTAGGTCACACAAAAGTGAGGGGTAGAGGCAGGACGACACTAGGTTTTTTGATAACAGTTTCAGTGCTTGATATAAGATAATCAAAGTTAACTGTGGACCATTTGCAACTTAAATAGCTAAAATAGGGTACAAGTATGGGGCTAATATGCTGAGCACAAAGTTCTTTATTTCTGTTACCTTTGATCAAGACCTTCATCAAAACAATGTCTACTTGACCAAGCACAACTATAACCATCCACTAGAAGAAAATGATGATGATGATGATGATGATGATGACGATGATGAGAATAGCTAACACTTACTGAGCGCTTACTGGACACTGTGATAGACATTTTGCAAATATTACCTTATTTTGTTCTTTCAATTTGTCGAAACACTTGCCCTGAAGCACGGATTCCAGAAAACAGTGGTCTTAAATCAGCATATACAATCTTAAATCTTATCAACATCATTTTTTCCTTCTAAAACAAAATCCTTGTTCAACAGTGAAAAACACAAGGCTCATGTGTCTTTGATGCAATTGCTTTTGCTGATAATTATGTCCATGAAATCCTCCTAGTTATATTTTCTAAATAGAAGAAACAATTGTTCCCCAGAAGATGAGGCAAGATCTTGTTTTATGTATTCTAGAAAAACGGCTTTATTTAAACATATACTGGTGCTGCTGATCCTGACCTCTGAATTTCCCTGCCAACAATTTATGTGCCTCTCCTTGTTTAGCTGATGTTGTTTAGCATCTTCCCAGAATGCCTAATTTAAATGATAAGGCACCCACACTGGCAGGTCCTCTGTATCTCCTTATGTTCTACCAGGGCAGAGCACTTCATATGTGCTCAATCTTCTCTGAAAATGCCTATCTCACTGAAGCAGACAGTATTTCCCTCATTTACTTTCTTTATTATTATCAGATCATCATAGAGCCTTGAGAAGGGCCACTTAGCAACCACACATGTCATCCTCTGAATCACCGTCATAGCTTCAGTGTAAACATGCCAGCTGACCCTAAGAAACATTAATGATATTACAGCTTTTAATATCTCAATAGATGCTCATAATGCTTCTCTTATTTCTAAAGGTCAGGTAACCACTGGTAATGGCGGAGTGCACAAAGGATAATAATCTATTGGGTAAAATGTGTGATTTTGTGAAGAGACTACCCACATGTATTTTTTAATTTGGAAAACAACAGGGCAGAAAATTGAGGTCACTGATAACTGAGTTACAGTAATCTGAGTATGAATGGAAAAGCATAATGTTTCAGAAAAGTTTTTCAGCAACTTTGGGCTACTATGAAAAGATGTCACTATAAATCAAAAGCAAACAAGTCACACACAGAGATGTTTCAGTGCTTTTTACAAGGCATTGTAAATCACATAAATTATTCAGAAAATGGCAGTGAGGTCCAGGAGAACGCCTGAGCTAGCTGAGGATTCAGGACTGAAGGGTCAATCGGTTTAGGACAAGAATGGCCTTTTTGAGATTTATGGTATTACTGGCAACTCTACCATAAAAAGGCTTGAGTCAGAAAACAAAAAAACAAAAAAACCACAAAAACTAAAGAAACCAAAACAGCACCAAAGCCTTGTGTTTGAAATGCCCTCCAAGCATCCTATTAAAAACTTCTGATCAAATACTGGTTATTTGCAAAAGGTTTACTACATACGCCAGAAGTACTTCTTAATAGTCTATCATTGAAAAAGGTTTACATACGGAATAAAGGAGTTAATTGTATTCAGACAGAAAACTTTGGTATAACTATTAAGAACAAGAAGAGAAAAGACAGATGAAAATAATGTGTTTTTATAAATTTGGCAGTAGGACACAATCTGAATAGAAAAGAAATTCCCATACAGTCAAAAATGTGCTGACAATGGATTCAATGTTTTATAACATAAACTCTCCAACGTTGGAATAGAGAGAGTAGGGCCATGCAGACTGTGGAAATCTCTCCATAATACCTTTGACACCAAAATAAACTCAGATCCAAGAAAAGATCATGGTTTTTTGGCAGAGCATGAAACCAGCAATCATTTCCCCAGTTCTCTGAGTCATTTCTATGGTGGCTCTTCTCTGGGTTTAAAGAAATGGTCACTTTCTTCACAAAACAAGTTTGTGTAGTTAAAAGTTCAAAGTCAGTATATCAGAAGAGGCTAGAAGTGAATTTTCTCTGTTTTTTGTTTTGTTTTGTTTTTTGTTGTTTTTGCTCAGGATGTCATGTGGTTTGTGCCCTTCCAAACCTAATCATGTTCACATCAATGTTAATATAAGACTACTGCTTCAGTGGATATTTTAGTGCAAGAAGATAAATAAGTTGCTATGTAAGTTGGGTGTTAGGCTTATTAGAATATGAAATTCAAATAAAAACTTTTCCTCAAGCAAGAATTTTATGATACTACCTAAAGCTCAGAGATATTTTAGTATGTGAATATATATATATAAAAGTCAACAACCCTTCCCTTAATCACACCCATATCATTTGTTTTATGAGATGATTTACTAGGCTTTTTATGTATAATTCAGGTGTAAAAAAACAAACCAACAAAAAATAAAATGGGCTAAAAGAGCTTTCCATTTTGACTCTAAAAATCAAGCTAAGTTGTAAAGGACCCACAATAGCTAAAACAATCTTGAAAAAGAACAAAGTGGACTCATACTACTAGATTTTAAAACTTATTATAAAGCTACAATAATCAAGACAGTACGGTATTATCATAAAAATAAGACACATAGGTCAATGGAATAGAATTGATAGACTACAAATAAATTATCACGAATAAATATTTTTGTTAATTGATTTTAGACAAAGGGGTCAAGACAATTCAATGGGGGAAAATAATTTTCAACAAATCGTGTGGGACAACTGAATATCCATATTCCCCAAGAATGAAGTCAGATGCCTATCTTACACCACATGCAGAAATTAACTCAAAGTGGACCACAGAACTAAATGTAAGGGCCAAAACTAAAAACCTTAGAAGAAAACACAGGAGCAAATCTTTGTGATCTTGGGTTAGCCAATGGTTTCTTAAACATGACACCAAAAGCACAAGTGCTCAAAGAAAAATAGATACGTTTTACTTCATAATTAAAACTTTTGTGTTTCAAATAACGCCATCAGGATAGTGATAAGACAACTAACAGAATGTAAAATAATATTTGCAAATTATCTATCTGCTAAGGGAATTGTATCTAGAATACATAAACAACTCTTACAACTCAATTATATAAAGACAACCGGATTTTAAAAATGAGCAAAGGATCTGAGCACACATTGTTCTAAATAGGATACATGAGTGGTTAATAGGCACATGAAAAGAAGGTCAACACCATCAGTAATTAGGGAAAGTCATAATGGCAAGCCCCTTCACACCCACTAGAATGGCTACAATCGAGAAGGCATTAATGCTGTTAGTGAGGATGCATTGAAATTTGAAACCTCATTCATTGTTGGTGGAATTGTAAAATGGTACAGCCATTTGGAAAACAGTTTGACAGCTCTTCAAAAAGCTAAACAGAGTTACCATGTTTAAGTCTACCATGACCCAGCAATTTGACTTCTAGGTATATATCCAAGAGAAAGACAAACATATGTCTACTCTTAAACTTGTACATAAAAGTTCATAGCATCATTATTCATAATAGCCAAAAAGTGGAAACAACTGAAATGTCCATCACTGATGGTTGGCTACAAATATGGTGTATCCATATGATGGAATATAATTAGTTAGTAATAAGAAATGAAGTATTGATAATGCTACATCATGACTTTAAAAGCATTATGCTCAGTGAAAGAAGTCAGTAACAAAAGGCTACACATAATATATTCTTTCATTAGTGTCAAATGTCCAGAACTGGCAAATATATAGAGAAAGAAAGTAGATTCATGGCTGCTTACGGCTGTGGGGGAGTGGGAACAGGATGGGGAGTGAATGCTAATGAGTACAGGGGTTTCTCTTGGGGTGATGAAAATGTTCTAAAATTAGTAGATTATGGTGATAGTTACACAACTCTGTAAATATATGAAAAATTATTGACTTGTATATTTTAATGAGTGAGCTTTGGGGTATATAAATTATATATTATTAAAGTTGTTAAACAGAACACAGCAATACAAAGACTGGCTCACTTAGCTCCTGGAACGAGGTTCTGAGTTTCCAGCCGCTCATTTGCAGCCCAGAGTGGATGCCAGGAGGAACCATGGAGCTCCACCTTCACCTGGAGTCAGAGCTATGGAGACACCTATTCACCTTCCTCACAGGTCCCTCCTACAAAGCTGATACGCAAAAAAACAAAACCAAAACCAAAAACAAACCAAAACCAAAACCAGAACAAAAAAAAATCCTAGCTTCCAGAAGAAAATTAATTTTTGTATATCTAGCTAAAATCAAACATGCTTTTCAGCCCATCGTTGATATTAATGGAAATGAACATACATCTTACTATGACACTGGAAGGACCAACTGTTTGCTGTACCATATTTCCTGGGACTTGTGAATAAGCCAAACATCACAGATGTTCGAATGAACACAAACGATTTGGCCAATCTCTAATATAAACATCAAAGTTTACTATTTTATTCTGTGAACTTTCATATGACTTCATAAGGCCACATTATCTGCAGATGGTACTATTTGGCAAATTACATTTACTTCAAATGATATTTGTTGTTATGAGTTTAATGGGTGTAAACTAAACAAAAATTGTTAAATCTTTTGATTATTTTAAGTTATGAACTATTACAGCAAATATATGGCATGTCAAGATTCACAGAGAAAGAGAACTTTGAAGAAGTAAAAGTAAAACTATATACAGTATTTAAAAGTTGATATAAGCTATATATTTAGCTTACTCCATGAATAATTACAAATTTAAATATACAGAAAAAATCAACATCTTCATTTAGGACAGAAAGTAGGGCTCTGTTGTGGATAAAAGGAGACAAATACCATATGATTTTAGTCATAGGTGGAATTTAAGATATAAAACAGATGAACATAGAGGAAAGAAAAAGAGAGAGGTAAAACATAAAATAGACTCTTAACTATAAAGTACAAACTGAGCATTTTGGAAGGGATGCAGGTGGGGCATGTGTGATGGGTATTAAGGAGGCACTTGTGATGAACACCGGGTGTTGTATGTAAGTGATGAATCACTAAATTCTACACCTGAAACCAATTTACCATATATGCTAGCTAGAACTTAAATGAAATCTTGGAACAAAAACAAGGAGCTTTATTCTTTTAATGACATAATTGTTTCTTTAAAAAAAATTTTTTTTAACATTTATTCATTTTTGAGAGACAGAGCATGAGTGGGGGAGGGGCAGAGAGCGAGGGAGGCACAGAATCTGAAGCAGGATCTAGGCTGTGAACTATCAGCATGGAGCCTGACATGGAGCTCGAGCTCAGGAACTGTGAGATCATGACCTAAGCTGAAGTTGGACGCTTAACCGACTGAGCTACCCAGGCGCCCCAATTATTTCTTTCTTATATTTAGAAGTGGGCCAAAGTACAAGTACATTTTTTTAAAAAGTAGTCTCATTCAAAAAAGAAGTAGGCAGAGACCCACGTTGCTTTTTTTAAAAAAGTGATAACGTCATGGGAAAAAGAACCATATTATTAGGTGGTTTATATAATTTAAGTAAATGATGGTAGAAATAATACTGTTCTTTGACCTAAATTGAAGTCATGAAAGACAAATAGAAGTAGAAAACCACATATCAATAACTGAAGAAACATACTCCAAAAAAATAAGGTGTTTTTTCTTAAAGAACATTGAAATACATGACTAGAAATCTGCACTGGCAATTACCATATGCCATCAGAGGAAGACAGGGAATCATACTTAATACTTACAGTAGACTGTGTTATTTGGTCACAAGTCTGCCTTTCCTTCCTGTGCTGACCATTGGTCACTGTGAGAGAAGCATAGTTCTTCGCCCCAGTGACTTTCATCTTGGCCCGAGACCTGCCTGGCCAATGTAACCTTAGGTAGACAGGTCACACCCAACCAGGGCTTTCTTTAATATGCTTGCATTGTTTGGCTCTCACTCTGGCCCTCCTGCCTACACCATGAGAAGTGATGCCCTGGAGAGCTGCTGCTCCTTCAGCCTGGGTCCCAGAACGAGAAATGGTGGAGCAAAGCTAAACCTAACAAACATTTCAAGCTGAACTATCACAGCTGACCTGCAGCCTCATGAGTGAGAAATAAAGGCTTGTTGTAAGCCACTGAGATTTTTTTTGTTGGGGGCGGGGGGGGGATTGCTTATTATGCAGCATTATTATGGAAATAGCTTTTTTGTTTGTTTGTTTGTTTGTTTTCCCAACCTTTCCAGAATACTAGACATGTTAATGATGGCAACAAAATTATACAGCATCTGCTATAAAAGAAACTAAGTGGAGAGGTGTACCTCAAGCCTAGAAAGGAAAATACAGTACAAAATAACTTAATGCAGGGTCTTTCCTCAACAGCCCTCAGAATCTCATTCTGAAACAGGGAATACGCTTATTACATTGCATTATATTATAATCTCTGACAACTTAAAACACTTACTTCCAGTTTAAACTTCTTGAAAATGGTAGTATTTTTTATTTATTTATTTATTTATTTATTCCCAATATATGAAATTTATTGTCAAATTGGTTTCCATACAACACCCAGTGCTCATCCCAAAAGGTGCCCTCCTCAATACCCATCACCCACCCTCCCCTCCCTCCCACCCCCCATCAACCCTCAGTTTGTTCTCAGTTTTTAACAGTCTCTTATGCTTTGGCTCTCTCCCACTTTTTTTTTCTTTCCTTCCCCTCCCCCATGGGTTTCTGTTAAGTTTCTCAGGATCCACACAAGAATGAAACCATATGGTATCTGTCTTTCTCTGTATGGCTTATTTCACTTAGCATCACACTCTCCAGTTCCATCCACGTTGCTACAAAGGGCCATATTTCATTCTTTCTCATTGCCACGTAGTACTCCATTGTGTATATAAACCACAATTTCTTTATCCATTCATCAGTTGATGGACATTTAGGCTCTTTCCATAATTTGGCTATTGTTGAGAGTGCTGCTATGAACATTGGGGTACAAGTGCCCCTATGCATCAGTACTCCTGTATCCCTTGGGTAAATTCCTAGCAGTGCTACTGCTGGGTCATAGGGTAGGTCTATTTTTAATTTTTTGAGGAACCTCCCCACTGGAAAATTCATTTTTTGAATTTTTGAAAACTTCAGAATTTTTGAAATTTTGAAAACTTCAATGAAGTTCATTTTCAAAAAATGAAGTATTTTTGAAACTTCATTATGGCCCCTGTGTCCAATAATATTTTAACAAATATAGAACCACCTGTACTTTTACACAGAAAACTGAAGACACAGATAGAGATAAGGCAGTTGTAACATAGCACAAATGTTATCTTTGGTCTTTACAGTGAAGGATCTAATGCAGACTGAAATACATAAAGCACTTGAAAAAGATGTAATTGAAGAAGAAAATAAAATAAGACCCCTGACATTAAGAATGGAGACAGAATACCACACCAGTAATTAAAGTTTAGAAACATAACTTTTTATGAGTGGGAGAGATACTGCAGGGGAAAGGACTTTCATTTGTCCTCTTCATGCACCATAAGAGACAAAAAACCTGACACACAAATCATTGAAGGTGAAGTACAAGAAAGACTTTCTGCCAGATGGCTGTAAACAACTCTCAGAACCATAAGAGTCAGACACAGAATTTTCTCCACAAAATATGGGAGGTGTTTTTTGCTGTGCCACAGGTAAACAATGTATACCCTAAAGCCAGGGAGGGTAGGAAGATATTTACTAACAGATGCCAAAGAATAGAGAATCCAAGATCCAGTGTTCCCTGATGGTTATAAATGCATCTCTTTACTATAATTCTGAGTGATTTCAGGGAAAACACTTGAAATCTCATTGAGGTATAAAGCTATAGGCACCATGTGTCAGTATAAACAAATGTGGGTACAAAAGCCAGGAAAGATAGTGCATGTCAGTTGTAAACATATCAGTGAATGAAACCAAAAGGTCTTGTGCATTAGAGAGATGTTAATAAATTCACAGGCTGAGAGCTGTAATAAACATATCCTGGCAAATTATAGTCTGGTCCTGCCCCTATAAAATCAGGCATATGTTTAGAGTATGAATTTCAAAAGACTTTCAGTATGTCTCATTGAATCTTATATAGCATTTGCACATCTCATTTATGGCTGTGATTGCGAGTTCCTTGGAGACAAAGGACAGATCTTATTCCTGTTTCGCTCTCCAATTCCTAATACCTGCCATATACCAGGAATGCAATATATTTTTTTGTGAAAGAGAATATGGAAATAATATGGAAAGAGGGGGAAAGTAGGAAGAAAAGAAGGAAATAAGGGAAGTAAGGGCAGATAGGAAAGGCAGAGTATTGATCATTAGCAATGAGTCCAAGCTATTAGATGTCCAATAGATGACCCTTAATATCCAGATAATTCTTTCCTCCAGTCAGTGTTAGAAGAGTTTCCTCCTCTTATCTTTCTCCATGAAGCTGATGTGATGACACATCATAAATGAATAACTATATTCATTTATAACTTCTGAATGTGCTTTGGAACTGTTGAATAAATGTAATGATTGAGAATGTAAGCTATATTGCTCATTAAAGTAGAGAATGTGCAGATCTTGCTTGTATTACTTGTCATAATTTTTTAGCAAGAATATAAATCTTGGGGTAATACCATTTGCTATTCTAGAGCTTAAGGATTTACCAAAGAATGTACATCAAAGGAGGTAGAAGAATAGTGGTTAAAGCTTGTGGACTCTGCAACCTGTATGTGAATCTTTAAAATTTTTTTTTTTTTCAACGTTTATTTATTTTTTTGGGACAGAGAGAGACAGAGCATGAACGGGGGAGGGGCAGAGAGAGAGGGAGACACAGAATCTGAAACAGGCTCCAGGCTCCGAGCCATCAGCCCAGAGCCTGACGCGGGGCTCGAACTCACGGACCGCGAGATCGTGACCTGGCTGAAGTCGGACGCTTAACCGACTGCGCCACCCAGGCGCCCCAACCTGTATGTGAATCTTAACCTTGCATTTTATTATTTGTATAAACTTTGGCTAGTTACTTAATTTTCTTCATGCTTCAGTTTTCCTGTATGTCAACTAGTGATAATAGTACCCGCAGTAGTTATTATCAGCTGTTTACAAATACATTTTCTTCCTCTAGGTAAATGGAGAGATTATTTTTGCCCACTTCTTTGAAGTTAGGCATGGCCATATGACTTGCTTCAGTCAACAAAACGTAAGCAGAAATTATGGGTATCACCCCCCTGCCCCCGTCAAAGCTTTTAAAAATCAACATGTTATTTGTCATTTTCTTTCTCATTGTTAAAGTGACTGGAGATATTCCAGGTGGTGGAGGCACTGATATACCGTGTCTCCATGTGACAACCAAAGAGCACAATTTCTAACTGTCGAATATGAAAGACTGAGCAAGAAATAAACCTTCATTGCATTAAGCTGCTGATATTTGGAGGGTTATAGGTCACTGCTGTATAACGTAGCCCATTCTGCTATGATACAGCAATTTCACTGAGTTATTTTATATGCATTTGAAGAAGCAAACACATGCACGTCTTTAGAAAGCACTCCATAAGAATTAGATATTATTCTTATTTTAGGCTGTTGCTGCATTGAAATGGCATACACATTAGCTGCATTTTTGGCTACATAATTTTGCTCACCTCTTCACTTGGCTGCAGTTTTATAATTCCGTAAAGAGAAAACAAAGGAAATTCAGACTTTCCTCTAGCGCGACTGGTTAAAATTTGGTTTCATTAGTAGTTTAGAAAAAAATTCTTTCAGTTTAATAACTTTCTATTAAAGTTTAATAACTTGATATTATGTAAATTTTTGTGATGGCTGCTAAATTTTTGTGATGGCTGCTAAAATTTACCAAGTTTCTCTATTAGCTATGATAGGAAAACTTATTCTTTGCAGTACTGTTATAGAATTGTATCCTACAAACACGGGAATTGTGATAAATTCTGTTTCGCAAAATACCCATTAAAAGCAAAAGGAAGGTATGGTGCTTTTAAAATGGTATGTGCTGCATTATCAAATATATATATACATATTTTATAAGCAAGCACCACTCCCATTGTGGGACTCAATCTCATGGCCCTGAAATCAATAGTCCCATGCTCTACCGACTGAGACAGCCAGGTGCCCCTCTGATATACATATACATATATATATTTTTTTCCCCAAAATTTTTTTACCAGTTATTTATTTTTGAGAGAGAGAGAGAGCGAGAGAGAGAGAGAGAGAGAGAGAACGCACATGTGGGGGAAGGGCGGAGAGAGAGGGAGACAGAATCCAAAGCAGGCTCCAGGCTTCTCCAAGCAGGCTTCTGGCTTCCTCCCTTTCAGTCCTTGTTTCTTTTTTGCTACTGACATTCTTTGAGGGCTGGGTATCGCAAGGCATGTTTAATCATGATAATGTTTCTGGCCCTGCACCTTTATATCATCTTGCGGTGATTCAGCATGAGGTGGGTGGAGGGGTATTTATGGAAACCATTCCTATCACAGGTGGCTAGCAATAACATTACTATATGTGGAAATGACTGAGAAACACATGAATAAATCCCACTGAATTAAAAACAAATGTATCCCCAGCTCAACTTTCTGATAACTGAATTTCCCCAATGCTCACGGTCACTCTAACACTAGGAGAAATGTTATGGAAAGTAAGCCAGTCAGACAGAGCAGAGTCAGCACTTTTAACCAACTGCAGTTAGTATATCTTCCTTTTGCAAATTTTATAATAGATGATCACAAGAACACATTTCTATAGCTCTTCTTAGGTTCTTACAAGGAACCTCTAAAACTTAATCTTTATTAACTTCTCATAAAAGTTTTTCTATTGTGGGGCGCCTGGGTGGCGCAGTCGGTTAAGCGTCCGACTTCAGCCAGGTCACGATCTCGCGGTCCGGGAGTTCGAGTCCCGTGTCAGGCTCTGGGCTGATGGCTCAGAGCCTGGAGCCTGTTTCAGATTCTGTGTCTCCCTCTCTCTCTGCCCCTCCCCCGTTCATGCTCTGTCTCTCTCTGTCCCAAAAATAAATAAACGTTGAAAAAAAATTTAAAAAAAAAAGAAATTTACAAAAAAGTTTTTCTATTCTTATGGATTAAATATTCTCATATTCATCCATCCATTCATTCATCTGTTCATTAATTAGAAAGTATTCATTGAATACCTAACATACGTTGAACATACAAATATGTATGTTCACCCATTCCCAGTGAACATATACTGGAGAGGTGGACATGTATATAATGAGCAGTAAATCCAGGGAATAGCAGATACTATTTATTTTTATCCAATATACATTAACCAAACTATTTCTTCTTTTTTGAGCTGAACTAGAATTGTGTTGGGTAATCCACCTTACTCCACAAACACATGTCCACAAAACCATTGGTGGTAATTCTATTCTCTGTCTGCAATAGATTTAGGCGTGGGTATTAGCCGACGTGACAGGAGGGGAAGTCTGCTGAGGGGCTTCTGGGAATGCTTAGTGAACAATTCTTCTTCCTCTTACTAGAACTGCAGTAGCCACTTGCAACCAGAAAGAGAGCTAAGCTGCACACAGAGGGGCACAGCAGTACTACGGAAAGAAGTACATAAGGCATTTTGTGGGGCTGGTGAGCAGCCGAATTAATCAACCCTCGAGCTACCATGCCCCTGGACTGACAATGCTTCAGGGAATTTAGAATTCAAAAAGAAAATTTTTAATAAGCTAGGAAACTTCAAATTAAACTGTGACAAGCTATTTTTGCCAGCTACTCTCCTCTCTGTAAAATTGTGAAGTTTCATTTTTCATTACTTTAATTCTGGTCCAAATATGAAAAGCAACCGAATGCCTCAGAGGGTGATTTGATTATCCTTTTTATAGTTACTACATCTGCACTAATGTTTGGGGGGTTATTATGCTGTTTATTTTCTATAATTTTTCCCAATTAACAGTTATTACCAGGAGCTATCTTTGTTGAATGAATGTTACTGCATACATCAGAGAACGTGTAGTGACATAAGGCAGACAACTATAGAAAAGGTACCCTTTTTACACAATGGTCAGGAACTAAAATATCACCTGAATGCAACTAAAATTACATATATTCATAAGAGCATAGTGTCAATAAAGGCTGAGTTCTCTGATATGAATTTAGCTTAATTAAAAATTGTAATTTAAACATATTCTAAGACCTTTTTTTTTTTCTTAAAGGGAAAACAGATTTTTCTAAAGGTTTCTGACTGAATAAAAAATGCAGATATATCCAATAAAAATGGTATCTGGGAAAGTGCTATAATAAGTTTATATAAATCTTAAAAGAATGTACTCAAAATGGAAGGGAAGGTTTTGCTGTTTGTTATTAAGATGTAGTCATGCTCTAGGCAGTTGCTGACATTTGTTACCTTTCAGCTATAACTAGGTGGGTCATCTCTATGTTTATAAATTCTCACAGTCCAATATGAGAGAATGCGTTTTGTTTTGAACAATTGAGTAGGGACAGACAGGCTGTCCATAGAGTATACAGATGATAGATCAAGAGGAAAATGAGCTCTGAGATAGTTTTTCAGTGTCCTTCACTGGAGAAATAGCCACGTGACATGTGTGGTGTACACGGTGGGCCTCCGTGTTCGCATTCATGCTGCTGGAAAATGCATTGCTTGAGCTAAATGCGCCCTGTATTGAGCACAAATGATTCGACCACAATTTAATAGGGAGGTCATTACTTCTGCAAAAGGATTTTCAAGATAAGCAGTGAGGAGTCAGAGTCTACAGACGAAATTGAGACGTTACTTGCTCAGCATTGTAAAATTGTATGGCAGAATAGATAGATATTGATTCTTCTTTATGTCAATAAGTAGAAGGGTCGATTAAAAAAAAAAAGGCATGCTTTAGGTGGGTTGTAAGTACTAACACTTCTAGATATCCTTATTAAACCCTGGGGATTATTTACTTTTCTTAAATCATTTTAGTTTTGGCATCCAATGGTGCTCTGGAAAATGATCTATTGAGGGATCCGAGTTGAGACATTTCACCATCATCACCACTCCTTTGACCTGTTTAAAGTTATGAGGCCTTTCATCACACCATTCACCTTCCTCTGATAGATCAGTGTTGTATATGAGGGTTGGCTCCTGACTCATAGCCTATCGGGTGATCTGAGAAGTAATCTATGTAAGAAGGAAAGAAACAATTATTTTAAATCGTTGAATTCGATGGGCTGACCATTATTAAGAAACATTTTGGCTGCTTTTACTCCTGAGAGGCAGCCTGTAAGACTGCTCACACCTGTGCCATCGGCTATAACCAACGTTCAACCACTAGGCGTAGAAGTACTAAGCTGAGGAAGCCCTATGGGATGGCTGTAGCAAATCTTACGATAAATAGAGGCCAAATATATTTTTAAATGACATATGTAACATAATTTTGTTACAAATGATTCAAATTATACAGAACTGTTTACAGTAAAATGTGTTAGCTCCTCGTCGTCTTTCTCTGCATCAGTTAACAACTGTTGGGCTTGGTGAGCACCACACCAACTCTGTTACAGCACATTTTCCTTCTTCATTTGTAAGGTCATATTTCATTCAAAACAGATCAGTGCATCAGCTACCTGAGTAGCTTAAAAAGCCTTTGCAATGTGAATAGCTCAAAAAGCCTTCAAGTCACAGATTCATTCATTTGACAAACATACACAAATTTATACAAATAGAATTATGTTCAAAATTTAAATTTCAAATATGTTTTTAAATTTTTTCATTTAATATATTCTGGAGCTCTTTCCAAGTCAATCCATTAATATCTGCCTCATTATTCTTAATGTCTGCATAGTATTTCATAATATGAATGTGTAATTATAGCCACTTACAACACATGGATGGAGCTAGAGAGTCTTGTGCTAAGTGAAATAAGTCAGTCAGAGAAGGACAAATACCATATGATTTCACTCATATGTGGAATTTAAAAAAATGAACCAAATGAGCAAAGGGGAAAGAGAGAGAGAGAGAGAGAGAGAGAGAGAGAGAGAGAGAGAGAAGAGAGATAAACCAAGAAACAGACTTTTAGCCACAGACAACAAACTGATGGGTTACCAGAGGGGAGGTGGGTGGGGGATGGGGGAAATAAGTGCTGGGGATTAAGGAGAGCATTTGTAGTGAGCGCTGGGTTGTGTGAAGTCCTGAATGTATAATTATTAATTAAAAATTCCTGTATTGAAGATATAATATTTACTTTGTTTTTCTCTGTCATAAACAATGCTGCTATCAATACCCTGTATGTAATTCTTTGTTTTCACGTGAAAGTATTTCTGCAGAAGAGGGCCCTCGTTAGCTAAGAGTTGCAAATTGAGATTTTGAGATACTGCCAAATGCTCTTCAAGACAGATTTATCAATTGGTACTCCCACCAATAGTGTATGAAAGTGCCTATTTCCATTTATCACTGCCAGCTCTGAATATTATAAATCTTTCAAATTTCTGCCTATGGTTGAAGATACAATCTTGTTGTTTGAGTTTGCATTTTTCTGATTACTAGTGAGGTTGAACAAGTTTTCATATTTACAGTCACTTGAATTTCATCTTTGATGAAATGTTCTTTCTTTTTCCATTTTTTCTATTTGGCATTTGCTTTCTTCTCTTGATCCATGAACCAAATGTTGTATCACTTTTCCTACTTACCTACTTACTTTTGCCTTTTATTAACCCAGTGCTGATTCTGTATATTTTCCTGTGTACGTGTGTGGTAGAACAGTTATAAAAATGCTTAATAGATTTTCATTATAAAAGTAAAAATACAAAGATTTTTTTTTACTTTTTCATTTTTGTGGAAGGTACTTTTATTACTTTTTAAAAGTTTTATGTATTTATTTTGAGAGAGAGAGAGAGAAGAGAGAGGGAAAGGGAGAGAGCAAGTGGGGGAGGGGCGAAGAGAAGGAGATACAGAATCCCAAGCAAGCTTTGCACCATCAGCACAGAGCCCAATGTGGGGCTCGAACTCAGGAACCGTGAGATCACGACCTGACCTGAGATCAAAAGTTGGACACTTAACCAACTGAGGCACCAGGAGCCCTGTAGAAAGTACTTTTAATTTTATGTCTCCTTTCATTTAAAACACTTCAATATGCAATATGAAAAAAAAAACCCACTTCATTATGCAAATATTTGGACATTGACATGTAAACAAACCATGACAGTATAATTAAATCATGTCTTTTTTTTATTTTTAGGTTCAATGCCTTTAACTGAAATTACTAAATTACTGAGAAGTTGAGGAACCCAATGGTTTTTTCACTTTCACATTTGTCATTCAGCAACACTCAAGTACTTATGTGGTAAACAGTAGACATATAAAAATAAATGTCTCCCTGAAGGAACTAGCAGTCTAACCAGAGAGAAAGTCATGTGCACACTTGTTGAGAAATCCTGGAAAACATGGGCCATGGTTGGGTGTATCTCCACAGTACACTTGTGGGCCCAGCCTGCCAGAAGTCTGTTTCTATAAGAAAGCTCTCTTGGAGAAAGCACAATATAGGATAAGGGAGTGGGCATTATGAGACTGACATGTTAAATGAATTCTGAGACATCAAAAAATGGAGATGAGTCTAAACATATTGTGCCAGGGGCTATAATTTCTTTGTCCATTCCCACCATTGGGTTGATATTTGAGTTGTTTGTAGACTTGAGCAGGGAAGGAGGAAGGGGGAACTAAAAGTCAAAATGACAAGAGATATTTCATTAAAACCCTAAAAGATAGCGAAGATACAAGAAGTACTTTGGACTCTCTGTCATCTAGTGTAACTATGAAGAAGTGAAAGCAACTCTTCTGACCATTTCACAACAGAAAGTTGTGCAGCACCATTTCCCAAAATAGGTGCCATTGAAAATAAATTGCTAGTATGAGACAAGCAAAAGATTATATGGTCAAATAACTTTGGGTCACAAAGGGTTAGAAAATAGTCCTAATGTTGAGGCTTCTGAGTGCTTTTAATAAGTTAATCTGCCTTGGTGAATCAGCAACAGAGATATATAGAACTAAAATAACTTAAAAAGAGACCCTCTTTGGGGTTCCTGCGGAAGCCTTTCTCAAAGAAAGACACTTTGGCGTATTATGGGGTCTGGTACCTCTATGTACATGCTACAGATTCCCTTCTACTCATATTCAAGATAAGATGAAGGTAAAAACCAAAATAGCTGAGGTTATTTACTCTTAGGTGTATTTAAAAGCAAATGATTGACTAGGGACTGAATTAAACATCTAATTACACTCCAGTTAATGATTCTTTCATTAAGCATGTGCCATAATATAGTACATTAATCAGGCGTGAGTTACTTAGTGTTACTTTTAAACAGTTTCTTGCAACCTTGTTTATCATGCCCACCAGTACCACAGAATGCATTCACATATATCAAGCACTTTTTTCTCTCTCTGTAAGTGCTCTTCTATGCATTTTTCCCTTTTAGGGTTGCTCAGAAAGCCTTGGAATTTTCCTTTACAGCTTTCTTTATTTTTTTCTCACACTTGTGCTATAGGAATGCTGTTGGCTCTACATTAAGAATACACCTAAAATAAAAAATAGAGCTACCCTATGACCCAGCAATTGCACTCCTAGGTATTTATCCAAAGGATAAAAAACGCTGATTTGAAGGGGCACATGTACCCCAATGTTTATAGCAGCACTATCAACAATAGCCAAATTATGGAAAGAGCCCAAATGTCCATGGACTGATGAATGGATAAAGAAGAAGTGGTATATATATACAATGGAGTATTACTTGGTGATCAAAAAATGAAATCTTGCCATTTGCAACAATATGGTTGGAACTAGAATGTGTTATGCTAAGCAAAATAAGTCCATCAGAGAAAGACAAATACCATATGATTTTACTCATATGTGGAATTTAAGGAACAAAACAGATGAACATAGGGGAAGGGAAGGAGAAATAAGATAAAAACAGAGA
This sequence comes from Lynx rufus, assembly GCF_022079265.1. NCBI lineage: Eukaryota > Metazoa > Chordata > Mammalia > Carnivora > Felidae > Lynx > Lynx rufus. The sequence goes on from NW_025814867.1 coordinate 113,306,662, forward strand.
GGGAGGCAAAACATAAGAGACTGTTAAATAGAGAACAAACTGAGGACTGCTGGAGGGGTGTTCCATGGGGAGTATGGACTAAATGGGTGAGGGCATTAAGGAGGGCACTTGTTGGGATGAGCACTGGGTGTTATATGTAAGTGATGAATCACTAAATTCTACTCCAAATCATTATTACACTATATGTTAACTAATTTGGATTAAAAAAAATGACTAGAATTGATTCACTTGTAATCACCTTCCTTTTCATTTTTAACTCCTTCAAACATTTTAGAATTTGGAACAGGCATTCTTTTGACTTTTAATTTAAAAGACTACAGGCTGATATTCATTGTAACAATAGTCGATTTTTGATGTAAGATTCAATTTATCTATGTATCTACACATTCCTGAAGTTCAATAAAAAGATTTGATGTAATAATTTTTCACTTTTGTAATGTATATAAATACATATCAGGGATTATAGAGAACAAATGTTGCAGATAAAGTTATCACCCTATGTGGCATAAAAGGAATTCCAAAGTTATGCTGATGAAGTTAGGTTTTGGTCTTCTAGGGTCCAAAACAAGAGTTATGCTATGTACATCCTTTGGGATGTCACTATCGGGTTATTCTTGCTCTTTAAACTTTGCATTCAAGGCCTACAGGTTTTGTTTATGCAAGTTTTGTTTAACCATAAAACCAGAATCGAAGCAGGTTTCTGATTGCTTTCTGCTGTTCTTGTTGTGAATTAAATGAATCACAATGTACTGCTATTTCTTAGTTTGTCTCCTGCAAAGCACAGGCCCCAGAAATGTGATTTTCCTCTGGTTGGGAGCATGAATCCCCATATGGCTGTGTGTCTTGATGTATTAGAATCCTGCAAAGTTATGATTGTTCACCCCAAATCTGATGTACACCCTTGCCTCCTGGCTGAGAACTGATGAAGTAAAAAATGGCTATGCCATAGCCCTCAAATGGACTAGGATGGGAAAAGATGGAGACCTACTGGCTTACAAGGTTGTGGTTTCAGAGATGTGCTTTAGATGACAGCACTGAATAACAAATACAGTGGCTTGCTTCAGCAAATGGTTTTCTTGTCTCCTTTTAATTGAATCAGTCAGTTATTAGAGACTCAAATAACCATTTCTTAAAGTGGTTGCAATAAGCAGAAGCCATTGTGCTGTACTTTTCAAGGACTTGATTCAAACTCTGTAATTGAATTTTCCTGATTCCACTAAGTCACAAGGGCTACAATACTGGCAGAAATCAGTAGAAGCTGGTCCTATCTAAAGAAAATTTGTTTTCATCGTCTTTTAGTTAAAGATGCAGAATATGGGTCTACTAATTAATAAAATGATTAGGTAAATTATCTTATTGCCTAAAAATGGAAAATTACTTTGTATAGCCAGAAGTGCCCAGATATTCTTAAAAACTGCATGCGCAAATGGATAAAACTGAATTGCTGAAAATTGTAACTATTCTTGCATGAGCATGTTATGAAGCATTAGTAAGAGAGCCAGTGTGGATCAATGTGGCCTTATTAAAATCCTTAGGTGGGTAGTAGAATTGAGACAATATGTGCACTTGGTTGGAATGCAGTTCCTGGTACATAGAAAAGAAGCATGGCACTGTTAATATGCTCCCATTACCATTCACATGGACAGTATTTCCTGGGCAATGAATCGCTACCTAATCATCTAGGTTTTTATTTTTCTTAGTATAGTGTTGTGCTTAGCTTGTAGGTTTCTTTCTGTTTTTCTGCATACACATCACTTCAAGTATAGCTCTTTCTTAGAAAATGCTTTTTACATTGGAATGAATATGAATATATATATATATATATATATATATATATATATATATAAAATTAAAGTGTAGTTGACATACAATACTACATTAGTTTCAGGTGTACAACATAGTAATTTAACATTTATATACATTATAAAGTGATCACCATGATGAATCCTGCTACCATCTGTCACCACACAAAGTTGCTACAATATTATCGACTATATTTCTATGCTGTACATTACATTCCTGTGTCTTAGTTATTTTATAACTGGAAGTTTGTAACTGTAACCCTTTCCCTATTTCACTCATCTCCCTATCCCCACAACTCTGGCAACCACCAGATTATTCTCTGTATCTATGAATCTGCTTCTGTTTTGTTTTGTTTGTTTGTTTTATTTTTTAGATTCCACATATAAGTGAGGTCATACCACATTTACCTTTCTCTGTGACTTATTTCACTTAGCATACTACCCTCTAGGTCCATCCATGTTGTCACTAGTAGCAAGACTTCATTCTGTGTTATGGCTGAGTGGTATTCTGTTGTAAAAATATACCACATCTTCTTTATACAGTTATGTATTGTTGGATGCTCAGGTTGCTTCCGTGTCTTGGCAACTGTAAATAATGCTGCAATGAACACAGGGGTGCAAATATCTTTTCAAATTAGTGTTTTTTGTTTCTTTTTGAATAAATACCCAGAAGTGGAATTGGTGGACTGTATGGCAGCTCTATTTTTAATTTTCAGAGGACCATCCATACTGTTTTCCATAGTGGCTGCACAACTTTGCATTCCCATCAACAATGCACAAAGGTTCCCTTTTCTCTACATCCATGCCAACACTTGTTATTTCTTGTCTTTTTGATACTAACCATTCTGACAGGTATGAGGGAATACTTCGTTGTGGTTTTATTTGCATTTCCCTGATGATTAGTGATGTCGAGCATCTTTTCATGTGTCCGTTGGCCATCTGTATATCTACTTTGGAGAAATAGATATAGTGTCTACTCCACTCCTCTGCCCATCTTTTAATTGGATTATTTGTCTTTTTCATGTTGAGTTGTGTGAGTTCTTTATACATTTTGGATATTGATACCTTATTGGTTATGTCATTTGCAAATATCTTCTGCCATTCAGTAGGTTGCCTTTTCATTTTATTTCACCATGGTTTCTTTCATTGTGCAAAAGCTTTTTAGTATGATGCTGCCCTATTTGTTCATTTTCCTTTGGAATGTTTTTAAAAAAAGTATTTTCTGGAAAAACTACTACTATGTAAGTTATATCATTTAAATCAAGGGTAAAATATATTCTTGTTAATAGCAGATAAAACTATAATTAAAAATTATTACCAGGAAGCATCAGGCAGTTTTTGTTAGATCAGTCAGATATATTTCAGGCTGAAGTTGATTAAGATGGCCCTGGCTTGCTGTAATGGGGCATGAGCCCTTTGCTCCTCAGTGTACTCAGAAGTACATCAAGTCCTGAGCAAATAGATTCTGAAAAAATGGACTTGGCCAATGGGCCTAGTCTATAGACGCCCATGGAACAAGGTTCATCCTGATTTGGGGGACTTTTCTTGGGAAAGCTGGTTTTGAGGTCCTCAAATTGTAGCAAACCTATTCTTGCATATGACTTAGAGTGGAGCTAACAGCCTCAACCTGATACTAACCTGTCTTCCACTAGAGTAGGTTAGGCTGTTGGCAAAACATCCTAAAATTCAGATAATCACAGATGAGGTAATGTCCCCAAACCTGCGAATTCAGCTTGTTTTCCATCAGTGAAAGTGGATGGGGGATGCTATCCCTTTAAGGAAGTAGTTTCCTCTCCTCTCTTGCCCTCTCCTATGTCTGGAATCTGCAGGGATATTCATGCCACTCCCTGGGCAACACCAATTGCTTCTTCCTTTTTCTTCTCTTTTTTCCTCTTCCTGTCTCTGTCCTTAAGCTTTTTCACATTGAAGTTATTGAAATGATAGCTCAGAAAAATTTTTTTTTGAAACCAAATACATGCAACTCTGACTTTATAGAAACAGAAAGTAGTGATGGGGAAGTGGTGTGTGCATAATTAATCTTTAAAGAGATTTCTTCATTTAAAAAGAGAATTCTCTACAGGGCCCTGTGAATAGCCAGTCTCCCTAGGGTCTTTATTTATGGCCAGGCATACAGGTATTAGATTTACAGATTCAGTCCTGCATACTTCTGTGAGCCAGGAGGAGGTGTTACCTGGTGAAGTTTGAATTTCCTTCTCACTACTCAGATCATTTTCACTTCTGAATACAAATGTGTCAAAGCTGAGGTTTCAATATGAAAACTCATTTTTAGCAAAATAAGTTTTAAGGAAAAATTTATATAGTTTAGTATTTTAGAGTAAGTAATAAGTTTCTGCCCTCACATGACCCTGAGAGGGGTCACTTATGCAAATAGTAACAATAAAATCAATCTTAACACAATTTAAGGAGTTATTCCCACATATTCAAAGATGCATTTTTGCCCTCCCTTCTTCCTACCTTCCTTCCCCTTCTACCTTTTTCCTTCTTCTCTCTCTTTCTTTTTTTTCTTTCCTTCTTTCTCCTTACTTCCTTTCTGTCTTTCTTTTAAAACTAAAGAACGGTAGGCGGAAGTGTGGTACTAAAGATCCGCACTCACCACCATGCATTTGGCTTTTGTGCCCCATGTGACCTTCACAGTTGTTTTTATTGATAGTTGAAATTCTTTCTTTCTACCTAAACTTCCCCTAGCTACCTCCCATCCTCCAACAATAACATGTAAAAATAATTACAGTAAATAAAACCCTGGTCTTGAAAGCCAACCAAACTTCCAAAGTTGCAGAAATAAAAATAGTTTGGAAAAGGGACTAGTCATAGCACAACAGTGTTCAGAGAGGAGATACAGAGAGAAAAGCATGGGATTATCATCATAAAGCCAAGAGGCCTGCAGCAGAAAGTAGCATTCTTCAGAGGTGGAAGTTGGAGTAGTATTTGGTGGACCTGTAAAGCGCTTTGGGTGATTTAACAGGTAAGAACCAGAACTTGAAATTGGAATTGAAAAAGACTTATTATATTACTTAGTCCCTTTGGTCAGGAAAGGAACAATACAATTTTGGATCTAAATTTAATTGGGATTTAACTAGATTCTTTGAAACTTTTCCATTTTTCATCTAAAAAGCACAAAGTGCTCATCCTTTCAGCAACAGTGATGGACTGTATAATCCAATAGTGCCTAGTGTATCCTAAATCAAGTTCTGAACAGTCACAGCGGTGCAGTCAAAGGTATTCCTGAAATAAGAACCTAAACAGCTTTGCAGTGTGCATAGGGAAGAAGGTTAAACAGTTTAGATAGAATACAATCTGAATCATAGCTTCTATTTCTACTTTTTTTTAACATTGAAAATCTATGCTAGGATTTCATCTTTTATGCTACGATTCCTGCAGCAGTTTCTTAATAATTCCTGCTTATGTAGGACACTTAAGAAAAAAAAAAGGAACATTTAGTCATTTTGGTCTGAGTCTATCCAAAGTAAAGGGTATTTTAAAGTACTATCTTCCATGCAAACAATACCAAGATTACAGCAAGGAGACTTGATATTAAAGAATAATAAGGCAATGTGCAAATTAAGCATATTATATTTGACTTCTATGAAAGACTATGCCACTTTCATAATCCAGTTGGATATGTGCTCATAAACTCATACTTTCCAACACATAGCTCTCATATGCTACTCTATAATCAAGCAAAAACAGACTGAAGCTGGTTTTTAAGAAAGTATTAGAGTGACTGGATAAGAATTTATCTCACCAACTTCTTCCTTATGAACATGTTAGAGAAGTCCACATGTCTTGTCATGTCATTATTCCCTCTCTCTTCCCCAACCCTACCTTGCCCCAGCCTTCTGAGATAATAGAATTGAGACAGAGAAGGCAGTGACTGAATAGAGTGGCTATTTGTAAAGTTATTAAACCCCATGTCTTCTGGTCTCAGCCAGCTTTCTGTTCAGAGGAGGCATTTGTGATACATAGACAGGGCAAGTATAGAATGAGCCACATAAGTAGTATCATTTACATTTTTATAGATGGAGAAACTGAGACTCTGGGTGATATACTAAAAATGTATTTGTAATTGAGTTGACACCACATACAGGCCTCTAAGGACCCTAAAGGAAACTAAAATAGACCTTCTAGAAGATCTTCTACGATACTTTAAACTTAGGTGTTCTTAGAGTTTCTTTACCATCTCGCAGCTCCCAGATCTAATGAGTGAAACCTTCATTGTGGAAGACCTAGGAATCCAGAGCAGATGAATAGCAGTAGGCTAGTGAAAAAAATTAGAAAACTCTTCACAATATCTGTTTTGAAGAAAGAAATAGAAGTGTGCATGTGATGGTGACGGTAATTTATAAAGGACCTCTGTGGACAGTGAATACACTAGAATGGAGTGAGTGTGCCACATGCTAAAAATTCAGGAAGATATTATACACTGTTCAAATCAGAGAGTTTTTCCTCCTGTTTAAAGGCATGATGAATCCCCATCCTGAGTTGTCCATAAATTATTAGAAGTGAGTGATCCATGCCCTGGATCTGGGTTGCAGATAGACAAGAAACTGTCATTGAGTAAAAAAGGTTCTAAAACTTGATATGCCTGTAATTCTCAGGTCAGCCTGGGCTTGGCAATAACATCTCAGGAGACCTGAGAAAACCTATAGGAAGAAAGACGGCATAAGAGATGTAAAAAGTGAAGCAGGTAAGTCTTTTTGTACTAGGTACCAGAGATGACCAAATACCATGTTTTCTACTGTATTTTTGTGGATCTATCTAAGAAGAAAGGTTGCCTTTGTACCTTTTTGTCTAACTTCCTCTCAATTTTAGCTAAGGATACTAGTCAATGGCATTTTCAGGCCCTTGTGGGAAGCATTTTTTTATCCTGTATTTAATTACCCAATAATCTAGTTGTATGTATGATGTTTTATGTGTATATTCAGCAATATGCATTATAACTTGTAAAGCTAATTATGAAGTATTTTATTTCCAGGAAATGGTTAAGGTCTGTCTTTTCTGCCTTTGTGTGATTGGTGTATAATGTAGCTAGCTCCTCATTATCTGAAAAGGGATGGTACTCTTAGGCAGGATGTTTATTGCACAGAAAATCCCCCAACAACATTTCAATATGCTTAGAAAGTGGGCTTTTCATCAAACTTGTTAACAAGTTGCAACAGATGAGTGATATCTTCCCCAGAGAAATAGCCACAATGCATTAAGGAGAAGTCAGAAGAAGCGGAGAGCCTAGATAATCCATCGGTTAGTTAATTCACACCTGAATAATTGAGAGTTTGCTTTTCCAGTTATTGAATATTTATGAAGGTTCTACAATGTGCTGGAAAGTAGATGTGCCAAGTAAAAATACCAAAGAAAGCCAACCTGCACGCAGTTTCTGTTTAATACAGATCTTACTACTTGACTGGAACATGCAAAATAGAGTGTGCTTTCAAATTTCAGTGTGTATAAGAATCATGAGGAGGAGTGTGTCTGTTAAAATGGCAGATTTTTAGATGAACCTCAGAGGTGTTCCTTAGGAATCTTCATTTTTAATAATTTACCCCAGATGATTCTGAAGCAGGTAGTCCAAAGACTTTTCTTGGAGAAATTATCAATGTAGGTAATGACAGGACAAGTTTATTTCCTAGAAGGCACAGATAAGAAATCAGAGATTTACTGACCTATGAAATGAAGAAAGAAAAATCTGAAAGAGAATGCTTATTTGCATAAAGGAGAGTATGAGCATAAAGAAAAAGAAAAAAATGAGGCTAGATAATTAAATAATGGTATTATAAGAGATCTTAGTGTCTTAGAGATTTGCTATAATGTAAAAATGTCTCTAATTTACTATAAATTACTTACAGTTCATGTAAATTACACTTCAGATGTGCGTGGTTATTGCCATCTCACAGCTCACTCCTGGCTCACTAGCATTATAAGAGGAAGCCCAGACTCCAGAGGGGACTGATAAAACTGTTGAGCTATTTATACTGGATCAATATCACAAGCTTCAATAAATAGTATAATGAATGTCAGAAAAGAAATTTCATTGTTTAAATTGGCAGATTTTTAACCAGCATAATGGATGTTAGAAGTGGTGAAATTAGTGGCATTCAAGATACGTAGATTGGCTAAAATTATTTAGTGATAATTTATTCTTCTTGCATATTCAGGATATAGAAATGCAGAGAGGCCTACAGCTCGCCTGTCATCTGAGGGATGGATTCTACTCTCTCAATAATCTCTAAATGGTGCACACAGTGAATCTGCTCGGCCTATAAGGCTACAGAATCTTGGCCTTGGGATGTTGTCTAGACTTCTTTAATTGATATATATTTTTTCAGGCAATATGTTTAGAGAATCCCTTATAAGAATGGAGAGCTGGAACCTCATTGATCTCATAGAATTGAGAATTGTATGAATAAATTCTATGAATGTCTTGTACATGTTTGTTAATAAATGTTTGTGTGTTGAGGGTTGACACATGAGGCAGAATTGTTCTGACTTGCTCTAATTTTAACTTGAAGCAAGTTCATGAGGGTGGTTGCTCATTTTCAGGCACCTCAAGTATTTAGGTTGGTATAGTTATCTACTAAAAACACTTTATGAGTTAGTTGCCATGAACTCACTTGGTTTAGACCAGGTCTCACACAAATGTAAAAAAGTAAAACTTCAATTGGGAGAGAAATTTGGTGAATCTTCTCTTGGGGATCTTTCTTTTGTAAGAAGAACTGAAAAAGCCACCTAGTTTTTAGGCTTTCTCTATTCATTGTCCTGCTTTTCTGGTCCCCGAAAGATATGAAAGGGTCAATAGAGGCTTGGTAGAAATGGTGTCAAAAGGCATACAGCCTCTGCTGGGTCATTCACTCAATGACAAAAAACAAACATGAGAAACAAGGATAAAATTTTGCCTTTTCAAACACCTGTCCACTGTGCTGTCTACTGGGCTAGGATCTCCATGTTATTTCAGATCTTGCCCAGGCTATTCTGTAAAAGAGATACAGTAAAACCTTGGATTGCAAGTAACTTGTCCTGCAAGTGTTCTGCAAGACGAGCAAACATTTCTAATAAATTTTAACTTGATAAATGAACGATGTCTTGCAATACGAGTGGTATGTGACACCGAAGATCACATGATCACAGGCGAGCTAAAGATTCTCACCCCCCCAACCCCCGCTTGGGGATTAGGGGTGATCATCTTCCATGCTCAGATGCTCAGTCTCAGGTCACGGTGTTTGTCAGAAATTGTGATTTTTCAGAACAATAGAAGGTGCCCACAACTGGCACTAGGGTATTTTTTGTCACTTCAAAAGCACCTATGGACAGTCCATTGCTTGTCCAAACAAGAGTAAGCATAGGAATACTTTGCTTCATTCTAGTTCAGTCTGCTTTCCGATAGAGACCCTTTCCTCTGCTGCCTTATTGTCAGTTACATTAAATACAGTACATGACAAGTGTTTATTAATACTGTACTGTAGTCAAAATCTGTGCGGGTGTATACACTGGCCCCCATGGAGAAAAAGGTTGAAAAGAAAGGTGGTAAGAAGAAGGAGATGATCATAATGGAAGGAAATCATTAAGAAGTATGAACAAGGTATGCAAGTGGCTGAAATTGCAAGATTTTATAAGAAGTCAATGTCTGTATCTCATCTGCAAAGGAAGAGGAGAAAAAGAGGAATCCCTCACTTCAAATGAAATCAGGGAGATGTGTAAAATGTGGGAAACTGTGCAAAATTTTGTAGGAAAGACCACCTGAAAAAGGCTGTAGCAGTGTGAGGAATGAACCTGTTTAATGACAATGCAATGTCACATTTCCACGAAATCCTCAAAATGGGGCAAAAGCAAGTGTCATTGAATAGATTCCTTGTTAAAGTTGCACAAAAAGAAAATGACTTCATTGAGGTAACAGATAGTAGTGATTCTGTTAGTGATAGTGAAAGTCATCCTACACAATAACCCTCTTCTCTCTTGTCTCCCTCACACTGGCCATGAAGGTTTTCAAAGGTAAGTGCAGGGCAACTTATTTATTTTTCTTTATATTTTGTATTTTATTTATTATTTTGTATTATATTGCAGTATTGTAATCATTTTTATATGACTATTTTTGGGTTGTAGAACAAATCATTTGAGTTTCCATTATTTCTTATGGGGAAATCCATTTGGGTATACAAGTGATTTGGATTACAAGCATATTTCTGGAATGAATTATGCTTGCAAACCAAGGGGTTTTACTGTACTTTTTTTCCTTCTTATTTTGAGTGTCTCAACCCCCAGCCCCCTGCTTCCCCAAGTAATTGCTGGTTTAAAAAAAAAAAGAATTAAAGCTAATCAGAAAGTTCTAGTTGTATGTTCCTCAATTTTCTGCTTAATATTTTAAAGTAATCATATGCTTTCAGTGTATCTTCCTAGAAAAGATGTTATATCAGTTAACACTTTTCACATTTATTTATCCATAGGTACTCAGATATGAAAATGTTCAAATGTGTTACATGATAATTTAGTTTTCTACAGTATAAGTGAAACTGTAAATGGGAAAATGGAAATGTTATATCTATATATTTATAGCAACATCTTTTCTGAGGTGATATTATATAAAATCAGTTCAGAACATGTAACCCAGCACCCTTTCATGCTGAATGGTAACAATATCTATGAGGTAATATCAACATATTAAAGAGTCAAATTATAGAGCAGGAGATTAAGCTATAGACATTGTGAAAGTTTAAGAATGTTTCTCTAAAATGTCATACTTTCAATAAAAGTAGGAGATTTAGGCTGGGTATTCTCTTACTTTTACAGTTATATGATTTATTAGATAATGTTAACATGCAGAGACAAAGTGGGAGATATCTATAAATAACATTGTATATGTTTGCCACAACTTGCCAGCAAATTATCATTTTGAGATATGATATGATGTTTCTGATTAATAAACCAAAAGGGAAACTCAATTATGAATTCATGCAATTAAACTTCATAACTAAGCCAAAATAAAGCCAACATTTGTAAGTCAGAATAACCCATTAGGGAAACTAATATGGTAGTGTTCTAAGGCTACACTGGGTAGAAAAGTGTTTAATGGAAAGAGGTAGGAAATACTTAAAAGACAAACTTGTTGGAACTTTGCACATGACAACAAGACATTAAAATAAAGCTTTCGCTTCAAATGAGAAATGACAGTGTCTTCAATTCTTTTTTTTTTTTTTATTTTTTTTTTTAAATATTTTTTTTCAACGTTTATTTATTTTTCGGGACAGAGAGAGACAGAGCATGAACGGGGGAGGGGCAGAGAGAGAGGGAGACACAGAATCGGAAACATGCTCCAGGCTCTGAGCCATCAGCCCAGAGCCCGACGCGGGGCTCGAACTCACGGACCGCGAGATCGTGACCTGGCTGAAGTCGGACGCTTAACCGACTGCGCCACCCAGGCGCCCCAAGTGTCTTCAATTCTTTTCAGCTGAGTTCAGGGAACAGTTCTTGGGCAATAAACTAAAGCCTCTTCTCCAGATGGCCATTCTTAGTTCAAAGAAAGATAATCTCACAATGCTTTGGATCTCAGAGATAGGGGATTTTATGGGTTGAATTGTATCTCCCTCAATTCCTATGTTAAAATTCTACCACCTAGGACCTTAGAATATACACTTACTTGGAAATAGGGTGGTTGCAGATATAATTAGTTATGGTGAGGTGACACTGGGATTGGGTGGGCCCCTAATTTAGTACCCATATAAAAAGAGGAAATTTAGACATAGCGAGAGGCACACAAGGAGAATGCCATGTGAGCATGAAGGCAGACATAGGGATAATGTTTCTACAAGCCAAGGTATGTCAAAGATTGCCAGCAAACCACCAGAAGCTAGGAGAGAGGCATGAAATGGGATTCTTTCTCTCAACCTTCAGGAGGAACTAACCCTGTATAGTCCTTGAGCTCAGATTTCTAGCCTCCAGAACTGTGAGAGAATAATTTCTTAAGCCTCTCAGTTTGTGCTACTTTATTATGCAGCCCTAGCTAATTCATACAGGGGTAGAAATAACACTGAAAACAAAATCTCTAGGGGCACCTTGGTGGCTCTTGATTTGGTTGGTTGGTTACATGTCTGACTCTTGATTTCAGTTCAGGTCAGGAGTTCAAGGTGGTGAGATTTAGCGCCACATGGGGCTTTATGATGGGTGTGGAGCCTTCATGAGATTTTCTCCTTTTCCCTCTGCCCCTGCCCCACTCATTCCCTCTCTTTAAACAAAACAAAACAAAACAAAACAAAACAAAACAAAACAAAACAAAACAAAACAAAAAAAAAAACAGGGGTACCTGGGTGGCTCAGTCGGTTAAGGGTCCAACTCTTGATTTTGGCTCAGGTCATAATCTCTGGGATCATGGGATCAAGCCATGTGTTGGGCTCTGTACTGGTGGTGCCTAGCCTGCTTGGGATTCTCTTTCCCTCTTTCTCTGCTTCTCCCCAATCCGTGCTCACTGCACCCCCCAATATAAATAAACATTACAAAAACAACAAAACCAAACAAAATCTCTATCCTTAAAGTGCCTACCATCAGTTGTTCTACTATTAAAGTAGATAATCCCATTGGTAGAGTTTTGTCACTTAAATTGCAACATCAGGAGCCTGGAAACAGAAGTAGGTGAAAAGGAAAATGTATGTTACAAAGGGCTGAATTTTGATGAGGCTGAAGATGAAGGGGACAGGCATTAATGTGCATTCTTGAAATAGCTGACTATGAGATCAAGGCTGGGAAAACAAGTGAGGGGAAAAAAATGTTGGAAAGGTAGGTATTGATGAGCTACATCAAGCATAGGTAAAGTGGGGTTAGTGGGAGAAGTGGAAGATTAGGTGGGCACAGGATATTGTTTTAAAGACTTCTATTCTTTTAACTCTGGATTTGGGTAGGTGTACCCTCTTCGAAGGACAAATGTGGGGCACTGTTTCTTTTTTAACATTTTAAAGATGCCAATATATTTCTGAATTCTAATGATAAGCACACAGTTGCTACCTTGTCAATGTTTCCAAAAATTCTTTAAAAATATAAAGTGTTTTAGACACTTTATAAAAGCCACATAAAAATTAGTACAGTGACCATCCACATATACACTGGTTGGCTTAAAAAATATAGCATTTCAGGGGTGCCTGGGTGGCTCAGTTGGTTAAGCATCTGACTCTGGATTTCGGCTTATGTCATGATCCCAGGACCAAGGGATTGAGTCCCAAGATGGCCTGTTTAAGATTCTCTCTCTGTCTCTTTCTCTCTCTCCTCCTGCCCCTCCCCCGCTTGTGTGCATGCTCTCTCTCTCTTAAAAAAAAAAAAAAAGAAGAAGAAAATACAGCATTTCTAATGCAGTTAGTACAGTTTAAGCCTTTTAAGCCCCAGGGGTTCCTCTTCTAGTTCTCACTTCTGCCCTGACTCCCACCCCACTGGTACCTTCTACTCTAAACGTGTTTATCATGCATTGCTTTTTGTATCTCCCCCTTGAGTCATCCATATCAGAGGCAAGAGGGCTGAAGTCTTTGTACCCACTGCCCCTGCCAGTTATCCATCAGAGGCTGTCCCTGAAGGGATGTGGATTCCAAGTTGCTTCCCAACTCCTTTTGCCAGCAGGCAAAGTGGGTGCTAGCAGTCTTTAGAGCAGTCTTCTGATAAAGCTCCAGATGCTGACTGGTACAGTAAATGCATACTGGGAGCCTGTGTATATAAAGATGGTAAAGGAGATGAGAAACATGAGAAGCATGCTGTCAGTGTTGGCCACCTGCCACATCACGTGGGTACACCACACTTTATTTTCTGGTGGCCATTTAATTCATGCAGATCTTTATTCCATTTTTTTAAAAGATTTTATTTTTAACTAGTCTCTACACCCAACATGGGGCTTGAACTTACAAACCCGAGATCAAGAGTCACATGCTTTACCGACTGAGCCAGCCAGGAGCCCCTGCTCAGTCTTCAATAGAAGATGCTAAGAGTATACCATAAAACATAGGCACCTTCAAGCATTCCCTAAAGATTTATTTTATTTTGCAATTTAAGAAAAAATATAAATCATCCATAAAATTCTTCTGTATGAAAAATCACTTTAAGAGAGGAAGACTGTTTATTCTGGATTGTCAGAGACAAAGTGAACTGGGAGATGAGTTAGAACTCCTTAAAGAGAGCAGTTTGTTTTGATGTCTTAGGTCCGGATGCTGCAGGCAAGGGATCCTTGCTGTAAGTGGGGACAGGGCCTGTGTCCGGGCCTCTGAAGGTACCCTCATCAAAGAAGAATCCTCTTTTCTCCAGGGTGCTTCCAATCCCTTTTTAACTTTCCAGTTTACAGCTTGTTTAATCCTTGGCTATTTCATTTAATGCTTTAAAACATATGTTTCACCTTTACTGTCTTTTTTCTCACTTGTTTAATTCATATTTATTTTTTAAGGTTTTTTTGTTTGTTTATTTAAGTGGGGATCAGGAGATATTTGCAAAAAGGGGCAGGCTAATTGCCCAATCCCAAGGCAAGGAGGCTTGATAGCTTGATATCTGTTCCCTCCTTCCTCATCTCTCCAGTCTCTGTACTCCCTCACTCTTAGATTTTTGAAATACTAAAAAAGATTTCTATCTTCTATTTGAGCTAGCTCCAGAGGGTCTCCAGGACCCAAAAGGAAGGCTTGTGGGAAAGGAAGGCATACTAAATCATACATAAACAATGCTTCTGACATGTTGACGTAAATGAAGGGGAAAGGTATACTTTTCTACCCCCAAGAGCAGAGTACTTTCCACAAATGTGCTGAGGACCAGTATAAGAGCAGTGCTGATTTTGTCCATGCAGCTCACAGACATCATGAGAGAAATCCAACTGTGAACCCCCTTCCCCCACCCCCAAGTTGTGTGTATTAGTTTCAGACCAAAAGAGAAATTTTGAAAGATGTGATGGGGTAGTAATGCGTAAAGAGAATCCCTGAAATGAAAGCAAATCTCATTACAACTGTGATTTCAGGATTCTTTTACTCAACTATGAGAATTTTCCTTTTAATGGCTTGACTTTTAAAAATAACCAACTAACACACAACAACCACACAGAGAACACAAACTGATCACCTTCCAAGGGAGAATTTTATACTCCTTCCAGTTTTCAGCTCTTAAGGAGCTGGTTAGTATGAGGAACTGACTGTGTCCCTCCAAAAATCCTATGTTGAAATCCTAACCTCAATGTGATGATGGTATTTAGAGGTGGAGCCTGTAGGAGATAATTAGGTTTAGATGAGGTCATAAGGATTAGTGTCCCCAAGATGGGATTAGTGTCCTGATAAGAAGAAAAGGCTAGAGCTCTCTCTTTTTTCCACCATGTGAGGACACAGTGAGAGAGCAACTGTCTGCCAGCCAGGGAAAGAGCCCTCACCAGGGAAACGAATAAGCTGGCATCTAGATATTGAACTTCCAACCTCCAGAGCCATGAGAAATAAATTCCTGCTGTTTAAGCCACCCAGTCTATGGTGTTTTGTTATGGCAGCCCAAAATGACCGGAGAGTTAGGTTGAGAAAATTTCTAATAGGTATTTTAGTCTGGTTGTCTGCAAACCTGATTATACTACTTGTAGTATAATTGTAGAATTTGCCACTTGAATACCTGAGTTTTATGAACTATAAACTGTCTCAGTAATAGTGCCCCATCCATCACAAACTCCAGTGTTCTATAAAGTTTCTTGAGTGTTTGAAGCCAGGGGAAGAACTCTTACAGTATATTAATATCTTTCTTTAAATGAATGTAGGGGCTTGAGTCCACCCCCCCCCCCCGATGCCAAGTTAGCTGACCAACATTAGGGAGCCTGGTCTTAACTACAATTCTTTCCCCTCTAAACTTCTCTTGATAATGTTCCACAAAAAACCTCTTTATCAATATTTTCCATTTATATGAAAAATGCAGCGTGTAGTATGAGGACTAGAAAGAGACTCGTGGTGCTATGGTACCACACAAAGAGATGTTATTTTTGGATTTACAAAGGCAGCAGGGAACTAGCATTTTCTACTGTATTAAGGGAAGAAACTCGCCTTAGAAATAAAGTGAAAGAGAATGTACCTAACGTAAACTTTGAGCAAATGTATTGATACAAACAACAAGAAAGGCCTCATTGAAAACTGGAAGAATTCAGATTAGATCAAAATAGAACTATTGCTTTACATATATTTTTACTGAGAAAAACTTGGGATTTAATATTAGGATGTCATTTTTTTAAATGTTTATTTATTTTTGAGACAGAGAGAGAGCATGAGCAGGGGAGGGACAAAGAGAGGGAGACATAGAATCTAAAGCAGGCTCCAGGCTGAGCTGTCAGCACAGAGCCCAACGTGGGGCTCGAACCCACAAACTGTGAGATCATGACCTGAGCCAAAGTCAGAGGCTCAACCGACTGAGCCACCCAGGCGCCCCTAGGATGTCATTTTCTTATACACTGGATAGATCTACGGTAAAATGTATTTTGTTTTATTTTCATAACCTGGTTTCAAGATATTTTAAGTCATCCTTTTGTCATCCCGATGAAATTGGAATTAAAGAATACTCTCCAGATATTGTCATCTATTGATACCTTCACCGGCAGACCGTGTCTGACCATGACGGCTAAGATTCTGGGACAGCGCAGACAAAATCAGGCACGGAATACATCTTACAGAATCCTGTTTTAATGGGGCACATTTCTGTCACATTGTGCCACATTCATATTTCATTTTTATTTTTCTCATTCTTGTGTGTCTGCCTCTTGTAAATTGTGGCCTAGTTCATTCATCCTCTCTTCTGCCTTGCATTGTGCCAGACAAGTTAAATACAAGCCATGTGCAGTGAGGGACAAGAGACTTCCTAAATGAGTCTGAACACCCTTCACATTCCAAAGTTCAGATTCACCCATACTGCATTTCCTGCCAATGTGAATGGCAGGATGGCTACAATCTAGACAGTGGAGAGACATGAGGAGCTTCAAAAAACTTTTATTAGAGACTATCCTGGAAATGTGACCTAGATTAACATTAAAAATTCAAAGTTAGAAAACTAGTAAAAATGGATATATAGTGATAGTTTTAAAAATTCCAGAGAACAGTGCAAAATACCAAAGGTAGTATTAATAAATGGCATTATATCTTAAGATTGTTAATATAATCCTCTTTCTGTCAGTGTTTTATAAGGTTTCAAGAATAGGAATTAAAAACAAAAAAAGAAATATTTAGCCAGAAGCTTAATTCAAAATATCACAAAAAAACGGACTGCTTTGGTTTTTGAGACTTCCTTATATTCCCTCGTTTCAGGATAAGAAAATTAGCCGTTTACAAATACACTTCCTTCTGATCTTATTAGGTGCTAAAATGCTTTTGTATTTGTCTGGGCTATTTTCTAATACTTGAATAAACTGTAATAGTGTTGGTAGGAGGGAGAAATTCTTACTTGAACAGATGTGGTCTAAATTCTGTGGTTTTATAATCTAAAGTATAATATGAAGTAATGCAGAAAAATAGTTTAGAATCGTTTTATTGACAATTAACTTAATATATTACTATCCTCATATCCAAAATAGATTGGGAAAACATATCTATAAAATAAATGACATTTATTTTTCAAAGTAGTGCCTGCAATTGCTATTATTATTTCTGGTAATTTCCCCAATACAATAGAAAATCCACTGGAGTATTGTATATTTTAATACTCTTTTCAGGTTTAACTCTTGACTGTTTCTCTCTGTATTAATAAGAGTTTAATCAGGTTTGCTGGTTTTTTATTTACATTTTCTCTTACATGTATCAATTAGATATAAGCTACTGAGCCCAAATCTGTAGAATTTCTCACTGCTTTAAATCCCCTGCTAAAATCATGGTTGTACTGCACTGTGGCCCTTAATTAAATGGCCTCTTCATGGTCTCTTAAATATTCTCAAAACTAGGAGTTTCACTCCAATGCAAGAAAACTTAGCATTGGTATTTAAAAGTATCAATGAAGAGTCTGCATTTTTTTTTTTCCATTAAGTTTTTCTCTATTCTGGTCTTTCACCTGATTTTATCGTTTTTAACTGTTTGTTTATTTTGAGAGAGACAGAGAGAGTGAGGGGGGGCAGAGAAAGAGGGGGAGAGAGAGAATCCCAAGCAGGCTCCATGCTCAGCACAGGGCCTAACATGGGGGCTCTATCCCATGACTGCATCCCAGGACTGAGAGCACAACCTGAGCCAAAATCAAGAGTTGGACGCTCAACCGAATGAGCCACCCAGGTGTCCCCTACCTGATTTATTTCAAACATACACTGCTTTCGCTTACTTTAACAATTCCTTTTTTCTGATTATATATATATATATATATATATATATATATATATATATATATTCCCCCCCCCCCCCCACAGGGATTATGTTTCCACTCGTACCTTAAATTTTATAGGTGAGAACAATGGTAAATTATTTTAAAGTCTACATTTTTGTCTCAATTTAAATGTGAGAAATTTCTCAGTTAAATATTAGGATTCAATCAGTTTTCTGTGATCTTTCCTCTGTTCTTATAGGTAAATGATTCAAAGTTATTAAGCTTTAATAAACAACACACAAATAAAATCCTTGTAGATCAGAGCTCATTAAAATATACATCTTCTAGGGGCACCTGGGTGGCTCAGTAATTTAAGAGTCTGAATTTGGCTCAGGTCATGATCTCACAGTTTAAGAGTATGAGTCCTGCATTGGGCTCTGTGCTGACAGCTCAGAGCCTGGAACCTGTTTCAGATTCTGTGTCTCCCTCTTTCTCTGTCCCTCCCCTGATCGTGCTCTGTCTCTCTCTTTCTCAACAATAAATAAAAACATTAAAAAAATAAAAAATATATACACATTCTTTTTCAGACAATATTAAACTAAGAAAAACAAAGTTGCTTTTTCTGGATTTCAAAAATTTTCAAATGTCCTGTGTCCCATTCATTCACCACAAGGGGGCATGTCTATACAGATGCATGGATTCCCTGTGGTAGCATCATTTGATGATTTCATGAAGGTTTTGTTTTATTTTGTTTTGTTTTATTATGCCTTTATGTCTTTTTTTTCCTTAGTATGTGCAGTTTTTATCAACGAATCCTAAGACTACTATGGTTTCTAAGGATAAGTGTGGAGAATGCATTTCACTTTAGAACCAGAAAAAATATTCTAGGTCAAAATCTAGAAACTAAACTTCCTACAGTTTCTTCCATTTCCCATAAGGTATACTGGAGTTCAAATAAAACCTAATCATTTCCAAGTACCCTCAAACCCCATCAGCTTTAGATATATTAAACAATCAATGGCATAATTTGAAAAATACACAACTGTTTCAAGACTGAGATAAAATTCCGCACCTGGTGCAACTAAATGACTTTGCTATCTGAAAAAATTTCTTCATGTTTTCGGGCAGGCTATATATCATAGTTTAGGGTATGTTCACAATATGTTACAGGTCTTCAATAAGTGCCCAGAGAGGGGCATACATTTCTACATCAGTCAGTACTGGAGAGAAATGAAGTACACATTCAGATTAATGTCAGATAAGCTATTAATTTTTGTTTTGTGGTATGTTCTCTTATTGTAATGCCAACAATTCCAACTTCCCATCGCCCTCACCACTTTCCTCCCTTCCTCTTGCATCCCCTTTCCCTCTGTACTGACAAATATTTTACCTGCCTGGGACTTCAGTCAGGCTGGTGGAGGAAATGACTGGATATGTGTCCAGATTGTATTAGAGCAGCTAATCAGGATGGAACCTTTAAATAACTTGTGTCACAATTAGCTGGGTGTTTATTAGGGATCCAGATTTGCAGATCATACCTTGCTACTCCTCCCCCAGACCTACTGAATGAAAATGAATCTCTGAGGCTGGAAACTGGGAATCTGAATTTTAAGTAAGTGCCTTAGGTGATTTTTATGCTGTTAATCCCAAAAGAAGCTATGATCCACACTTCAGTTTATTTATTATGTTGGTTGTTGTAACACTTCTGTAAAGTGGAGAGTGGACAGCTTTGTTAATTCTACTCAAGATGTGGAAATTGAGGAGCTCAGGCTCCCCAAGGCACAAGGGTTTTAAATTAATGATCCACGTTTATTCACTGAATTATTGCCAAACTGAGATTAAAATTCAAGCTCCAAATTTATAATCCACTGTTTTTTAACCATATTATGTCTGTAATGTTTGTTTTCTCCATTACTTAATGATTCCATATACACATTGGGGTATTGAAATGTCTTGCTTATGAAACTCCATGGAGGTTGGCATGAAGATGAGGGGACACAGCTTACCCCTTGATTTTGTTAGTTACTATTTTATATTACAGCACAATTTAGTTTTATTGAATTTGTGTCCTCCTTTGAGTAGCAATTATTTCTAAAAGCAAATGTATTTGTAACTTTAGTACAAGAGTCAGAAAATTTTTCTAAAGCCAAAAAAAAAAAAAAGAAATCTCAGCTTTTGCAAAAATAAATGGTACAAACACTTAAATTAAAGAAGTTACCTTCCCTTAAAGAGATTTTACTTGTACAGCATATATGAAAAATAAACTTTTGAACCACTAAAAAGAAAAAGGTAACGATTCGGTTTCTATAAAAAGAAGAGAATTAAGGACCAGAATGTGTTGAGACCTAAATTATGCAACATATACAGGCAAGAGTAATCTACAAAACATTATCTTTATGTATAATTCATCTAGCAGCTGCCTATTTGTGACACATATTATACACTGATTAAGAGCATGGTTAAACAACTGAATAATGTGCATGCTTCATATAATAACACCCTGTTCTTATTGCAAGTTTAAAGAGGCAAAACTAGGTACAGTGAAACTTTCTGTGTTTATGTTAATTCGAACAAGTCATGATCTGAATATATGAAAATACTGATGGATCATGGATGCATTCAGAGCTATTCTTTGCAGAGAGAGGCCCAAGGGAGAGTTTGGGGAAAACTCTTTGCAGCCTCCTTTTCGGCAGCCTTCTTTAACTTTCCTGTAATGAGCCATGACTGCAAATGTTTGTCCTTTGAAACCCTGATTGGTAAGTAAGCTAGCATAAACCAAGCAGGGGTAGCCAGGTGACAAAATGAATAAATGCGAGAAAAGTATTTATTTCTTAACAAGGATGCCAATAAATTTTTGTAATGTTTGAAATTCAATTTCATGTCTTTTAAAAGCAGACTCCAAGAGTCTGTAGTGCTTTGTCTAGCACTCCTAATGATTGTTTATGGGCTTGGAAAAGTTGATGACTGTGGGTCTTAATGGTAGGCCCTGGAGTGACAATGAGGGATAGGTATTGAATTGAAATTCTGAGGAAGAATCTGAGGTTTCTTGGACTATTGCCCAGAATTCCATTTTAAAAATCAGTAATGGTAATGTTCATTTCCTTACTCTTATCTTTCATTTAAAAATAAATGTAGTACAGTGAAATGACCTTGAGCCATCTTTTTGATTGGAGAAGTTGCATTAAAACAATTACATAAACGTGTTCTTTAGTCACTGATTAATACCAAGGTGAAACGTTATATATACTGGTCAGAAGGATATCTTGGAGCTCTGCTAGGAGCTATTTCTCTATTTTTATTATATATATATATATATATATATATATATATATATATGTATATATATACACACACAACACACATATGTATATATATCTTTTATCATAAAAGTAAATTATCATCACAGCATAATTTTAAAAGTTCAGTAAGCAAAATATACATCACCAAAGACTAAGAGATCAATCTCTTTATTTCTCAATCTTCAAGACTTTCAACTACTACTATCTATTGCCTTCTGCATGGGACTCAGAGGTGGCAGATGGAAGGGAGTTTGCAAATGATAGAAGAGAATTTTCAAAGGGAAGTATTGGAAGAGGAGGAGGAGGAAGATTCAATTGTGGGACACTCTCCCTTAACATTGTCATTACTACAATGGCTAAATGACACCATTTCCAATGGAAGAACCATATGAGCTGTGCATACCATTTAATTTCTTTGGGCCTCAACTTCCTCATTTTTTTAACACACACATACACACACACACACACACACACACACATCTAGGCAAAGCTATTGACACAAGATGTCCCAAATCTCCCCACCACTCTTTATTTTCTCTATTGCCAGTTTCCACCAAGCTGCCATTGTTTCCTGTCTAGGGTGGGGTGAATGAGTCTCCTTGCTATCTCTCTCATTGACCCTCTACAATTAATTCATTCTCAACATATCAGCCAGAGTGAGCTCTTAAAAACACAAATTCTGTTATGTCATCACCGGCTTAAAATCTTCCAATGAGTTCCCTTTGCAATTAGAATAAAATATCTACTTCTTTCCATGACCTTTGAGTTTCTGCAGGATTTGGCCCCTCTGTCCTCATTTCCTATTAATCCCTCAATGTGTCAGCTATCCTGGACTTATTCCTACTCTTAAGATATGCCAAGCTTGTCCTTACCTTAGGATCTATATTTGTTTTCATATTAGAACATTTGACTTCAGATCTTTTCTTGGCGTGTACCTTTATAACTTTCAGGTCTCATTTCAAATACCATCTCATTAAAGAGGTACTTCCTGAACATACCTTCCAAGGTAGCTACTCCCTTTTATTTAAAAAATAATTATAAAAAAATATTGTATATCCAGTATTTATCATTATCTGAGATTGAGATTCAGTTAAAAAAATAACTTTATTATTTTTATGTAACAATTATTTTTATTCCCACCATGCTCAATACTGTAAACTCCATGAGAAAAGCTTGTTTATTGGAATATCTCCAGTGCCCAGAATAGTATCTGGCACATAGTTGGCACTCAGTACACATGTGCTGTATAAATCTCAGATTTTAACAATACATTCACTAGCATGAATATTTAATGTCTGTTCTCTCCTCAGATTCTAAGCACTTTTAGTTCCATTATACAACTTGTTGCTTAATAATATTAAGAAATATATGTTAAATGAATAAATTATGATAACTGCATCTTCAGACTAACTGTACATTTACAGTCTTCTTAGTCTTGTTAGTTTGTATGACTAAGGTGATATTTTACTCAAACTTTCATTTTGAATTTTTCTATTTATATCCTCTATTAATATGGAGGTTTTCTATTTATTTTTTACTTTTTCATAACATAATTTTTTTTTAATTTTTAGTATTTATTGATTTTGAAGGGGAGGGACAGAATGCAAGCAGACAAGGGACAAAGACAGAGGGAGACACAGAATTGGAAGTGGGCTCCAGGCTTTGACCTGTCAGCACAGAGCCCGATGTGGGGCTTGAACTCACAAACAGTGAGATCATGCCCTGAGCCGAAGTCGGTCACTTAACCAACTGAGCTAGCCAGGCATCCCATCTATTTATTGATTACTATATAAGAATGTCTTTGGATTCCAAGTCATAGAGTTATAGATGCGAAATTCTCAGGAACTCAAGCAAATATGACGTTTAATTAAATTATAAGCAAATATGGAGTAAGTGGTTTCCACTTGTACACTATAAATTGTTGTATTGACACAGAAGTGCAACGATTTCATCAGAGAACCAGGATCTCTGTCGTCAAATGCTCTAGTACTGTACTATATCCCTGCATCATGAACTAGGTTTTTTTGAATTTTCCTCCTTGAGGCCATCCTCAGCTTTGGGTTTGTCTCCTTCGGCTTGTTGCTTCATGTATGAAAGATGGCTGTCACAGCTTTAAGTGCTGTCTTTCCAAAATATATTCAAGGCAATAAAGGAAAGTAAGGGCCAGTATTAGACAGCTCTTTAGTCAATATTATTTCGGATAGATCTCAACCAGAAAATTTTCTAGAAGTTGTGCTTCTCACTTTCCTTTACTTCTAAGTGACAAAAGTGTAAAATGTAAGTGTCAGAGGACAATGGTATAAATATAACTGGCTTATATAAATCATGATTTTATTAGATCTGAGCTCATTACAAACATCCAAACTTAAAGATTTTATTAGCAAGAAAGAGATGACAAGAGATGTTTAATAGGTAGCTAGCAGGGTTGACTACTGACAGTATAAATAACTGATAACCTTTTTCAATTTCTTTGCTATTGACATGAAGCTTTTTATACTGGGAATAAGTAAGCTTTTCCACAGAGCTTTGATGTGATTTTTCCCACATTTATTTATAATGTTCTTCTTTCCAATTTTTATTGTCAACAACAACAAAAAGCATTATTTCAACATCAGAAGTGGAACTCGCAATTAAGCATTAATAATGACTGTTTCTTCAGGTGATATCTTTGAAGCTCTAGGTTTGAAGTCAGCAGCTTTGTGTTCATTGTCTTACTTCATCTTTTTCTGCACAAGCAAGATGGGCCAGTGAGCACTGTACTTTCTGCTTGCTGAACATCTGCTGATTGATCTTTCTCAGTAAATCAATTTGGTTTGGGTTTGTTCTAAAATCACTGGGAGCAGGGAGACTAACTCTGAATTAGACAGTGTTGGATGTTGCCAACACACACAAAAAACAGCACTTGGTATTTGCTGTGGTTCTTGGTTAATCATCAGGTGCATGCTGAATACTTTTCAGCATTTGATTATTCCTCATTGATTACCAGTTAGGTTAGAAGGACTGGATGTATGTCAGATGATTGCAGGGATTAAAATTTTATGTATTATGTGATTTTATGAACTATTTGTCTTGTATCTTATCTATGCTGTAGGCATACTTTTGTGCTCAAAGCTTTTGACAGTATGTTTTCACAGACTTTAAAACAGAATTTTTCCCTGTGACTCATTGTTGTAAATGCTTCAATATGTGCTACATTTGTTGCTTTGTAATGCAATTTTTTCATTTCTTTCTGATGCATTAAGGATTATTTTAGGCTTATTTATTTGATGGGTTGTGATTAACAGTGATATTAGAGAAGAAATAAATGTAATTTTATGGAAAAATGTTATAGTTTCAGTTACTTTCTACCCTTTTCTTATTGGTTTAGTTATCAACAGTTAATAAAGCAGCTATTAAATAGCATATTGTCTTAAGTTCTGGAAATCCTTTCAAAAATGCAAATGATAAATCTGTTCTCCAGGGTTTTACACAAATCTAAAGGAATTCATTACTTTAACAAATAAAACAAATTACCTGAAAGTCACACACCAAACTTTGAGTACTAAGCAGAAAGTTTCTTAGTGGTCTCATCTTCAATAATGCCCTTCCAGGTCTAAGGCCTTAGCTTCTTTTCTTTAAAATGCATTTTAGACTGGGGTGCCTGGGTGGCTTAATTGGTGAAGCCTCCGACTTCGGCTCAGGTCATGATCTCGCAGTCCATGAGTTCAAGCCCCGTGTTGGGCTCTGTACTGACAGCTCAGAGCCTGGAACCTGCCTCAGATTCTGTCTCCCTCTCTCTCTGCCCCTCCTCTGCTCCTCCTCTGCCCCTCCTCTGCTTGTGCTCTATCTCTCTGTCTCTCAAAAATAAATAAACAAAACAACAAAAAAATTTAAATGCCTTCTAGAAAGACAAAGGGCTTGTTTTTGTAGATGATTTGCACAAATGGTAAATGGAGATTTTCCCAAAGCATGGCTTGGCTTCTTAATGGGATGTATGACTTAGCTAGATGGTCCTCTCTATCTTCCAGATTTCTGATAGAGATGTTTGTTCAGTACTTTTCTCTTCTGTGTATGATGGTAATCTTCAAATCTTTTTCATTTGTTTTTCTACAAAGAACTCTGTAATGATCACAAACTGTTGTTTCCTATGCTTCAGAAATGAAGCTTTTTCAGGAAATGGCTCTTTAGATACTAATTTTCTCTGGTATTTTATTGATTGATTGATTTTTAATTTACATTCAAGTTAGTTAGCATATGTGCAATAGTGATTTCAGGAATAGATTCCAGTGATTCATCCCCTATGTGTAAAATCCAGTGCTCATCCCAACAACTGTCTTCCTTAATGCCCCTTACCCATTTAGCCCATCCCCCACCCACAGCCCCTCCGGCAACCCTCAGTTTGTTCTCTGTATTTAAGAGTCTCCTATGTTTTGTCTTCCATCCCTGTTTTTATGTTATTTTGCTTCCCTTCTCTTATGTTCATCTGCTTTTGATTCCCATTTCCATATTATGCTCAACATCTGCTGTTATCAGTTCACTCAAGTAGCACAGTTCAAAGAAGTTCTGTGCTGACAACTACCATTAAGAGTTTGGGTCTCTCAGTCTGTGATCCAAGCTGGTGTGTGTAGTGTTCACCTCTTGAACAGTTATTGAAGAGGACTCTTGCTTTGCATTGAACACATGCTCTCTTTGGTTTAGTATAAAGCTTTGTTGCCCTTTCGTCCCCACTGTTGTGGATTTGCTTTCTGGCATTTGGCCTCAGAGTGCAGAGACGTTCATTTCGGAGAATACAGCTTCCACACATTAGATCATTAGAATTCCCTTTACAGAAAGTTTATATTGACAAAGATGAATAAAAACTATTAGATTTTCTTCTCACGAATTAGTCCATGAGATACTTGCTGGTTCAAGGGCACATTTTTCCTTTGAAATTAGGAAACCTAATATGACACATTGATTTCTTTCTCTTCAGCTCATTATAATGGTCTATATATCAGACTGATTTTGACTGAGTGCTATCATAGTGTGTGAGGAGTCATTCTTTTGTTTTCCCCAAACTGTATAATTCCTTTCTTAGTGACGAATTTGGTTCCTCTCACCGGGATTTCATTGTTTTTCATTCTTCCAAGATTTATTTGTTCACCACCATTTTATTGAAAAATAAGTTATTTAAATCTTCACATACAGCATTCTGATAACATTGCTATTTTTCTTACTTTTTCCCTTTATAAAAAGTATTTACATTCACCTAGGCTGCTGAATTTACATTTGCCTAGAAGAAACTGTCATTTCCCTTACTTTAATTTTTCAGTGAATTTTGTGCAGGTGCCTGTCCTCATATTCTATTTATGTTATTAGATGTAGCTTTTGGGGACTACTAGGCTTCATAGTCATCCACCTAAGATAAGAGTCTGCCTTTGTTTTTTTTTTTATTTTTTTTTTAATGTTTATTTATTTTTGACAGAGAGAGAGACAGGGCATGAGTGGGGGAGGAGCAGAGAGAGAGGTGGACACAGAATCCAAAGCAGGCTCCAGGCTCTGGGCTGTCAGCACAGAGCCCAACCTGGGGCTCAAACCCACGAACTGTGAGATCATGACCTGAGCCGAAGTCGGATGCCCAACCGACTGAGCCACCCAGGCACTCCAAGAGTCTGCCTTTCTGCTTGAAACAGTCATACCCCCTCCATTTTTAGCTTGGCTAAATCTGAAGGAGCAATTGAAAAAAAATCATTCTTCTGGTTCACTTAAGGTAGACTTAGTGTAACATGCATCTTACCAAATGCTATATCTTAGTACAATGTCACCTCTACCATCAGTGACTTGAAACACTAGTAGGATACCTAAACATAAAGTTTCATTTTTCAAAATCCAAGAAATTAGAAACATTTCTCAGTGAGAGTTCTTTTATTCAGTGCATCAGATATAAGATTTAAATTTTTTTAATGTTTATTTATTTTTGAGAGAGAGAGAGAGAGCGAGCAGTAGAGGGGCAGAGAGTGTGGGAAACACAGAATCTGAAGCAGGCTCCAGGCTCTGAGCTGTCAGCACAGAGCCTGACATGGGGCTTGAACTCTCAAACAGTGAGATCATGACCTGAGCTGAAGTCGGAGGCTTAACCGACTGGTGCCCCAGATATTATAAGATTTTAAATAAAAATATGTAAAAATTTTTTTACTGCAAAACTTTTTACTGTAACTCTTTTATTTAAAGTATACAGAAAATGAATGAAAATTCTGAGTATGTTTTATTAGCAGGTTCAGCATAATCTCCAGGTGAATCTTAATTACTCATGTTAAAGTACTTAAAGGCAGAATAGTGAATGATCTAAAATAATTTTTATCTCACCTTTACTGAAAATATTTATTCTTAAAGGTGGACATATCTCAACATTCAAAAATTCCCTTCAGAAAGTCAAGCCAATTTATAAGCACTTGAATTAGGTAAAGGAGGGAGCTTGGGTAGATTTCCCCTCAACTTTGGCATACACATGTAAATAAGTCCCCCTCCTGCTGCTCCATTATTTGCTATAATTAGCTCCATGTTGGGTATAGACCATGACTTTTTAGATTGATAGATTTGACTTCTCTTATACCTTATGTAGAAGAGGGGAAGTTAAGAGGTGGAGCTTGGAAGAGGTCTTATGAAAGCAAATAGAATTAAGATGTTAACAGAATTGTGATTATGCAGATTATGTGCTGTCAGTTGTGAGTGTCCATATTTCCACTAAGAAAGTAATATTCATATGGAATTGCTGCTCTTGAAGGAAAAAGCAAAGTTTGCCATGGATAACATAAAATGAACACAATTTAAAGTTAGAATCAAAGAGTTTTAGAATTTTTAGCAGATATAGTGATAAAATAATTCTTCCATTTTGTTTTGATCTTTAAAGTATAAAAAAAGTAATCATTATAGTTGAAAAAATCTGTACAGTGACTGCCATTGTATTTTAAATAAAATTTATCTCTTGAAACAGGCAAGTGTGAGCCATAATATATCTTTGAATGTTCTTTTCAGGTAAATAGGACATCATTTCCATAAACGAGAACAATGAGTCCTAACATTTTCAAGGTAAGTTTAAGACTGGTTGCTTAGCAATATTCCAATGAGAGAGAGAGTCCCTCCCATGGAATTGAATATAAAACATTGTCCATGTGAATGTGTGTCAAGATTCAGAAAAGAGAGATTTCTTAGCATCTAAATTATAAACAGACAGAAAACCATGTAATCAAATGAGAACAATTCAAACTCAGTAAATATTGTATGATTAAGTCAGCCATGTATCAATAATTGTACATGTATTGTCAGGTGGGGTTCATAATCATTCGCCAATCTCTCCTTACTAAGTGCCTGGTAAGGTTAGCATGTAAACAAAAGGCCTCAGTCCTTGTCTAGATCCCATTTTTTGGCATTTTTGTCCTAGCTTTAGCCCCCATGCACATTTCTTGGTTTTCATTAAATTATCAGTTCTCAATGTCCCTTTGCAAAGGCTTGATGTATTTTAGCACGGGGCTTACCAGGAAATTCTCCTACTACTACTGGCACTTTTAGTTCTGCATTACCCCTTCTTGGTGTCTGCACACTTATTGGTTTTATTATGTTTTACTATATTTGGTTACTCTTGGTCCCCTCTCTGTGTTATCATTTATCCATTCTCAAGAATCCCTTGATTTTTGGTTATTGGCTCTCCAAAGGAATAGGACCTTGAATGTGGTAACTCTATAATAAATTCCGTGGAGTACATGCTGAATGAATAGGTCTTAGATCTGAAGCAGAACATCAAAACATTCTTAAGTTATAGGAAGACATACTAAAATTTCTACTTGTATTTGTCATAACTCTCATTCCTTTATTTACCTTAGTGTTTTATAATGTAGATAATATAGTCTTATATACTACATGTATATATCTTCTTCTGCTTTTTTTTTTACACGTATATATCTTCTAAATAAGGCACTAGAATAATTGTTACTAGTTGTTGGCAAAGTAATCTCTCTTGTCACATCGCTTTCTGGTCTGGTCACACTGGCTCCAATGGTCATTCTGCTCATCTGCTACATGCTGATCAGTAAGTTCAGTGCTATGGTCAGTATTGGAATCACACGGGTCACTCTATCTTTCCAGCCTGTCTGTTTACCAGTTCTTACTGCTCTTTGCTGTGGTATGTGGCTCTCTAAATTGGTAAAGTCATCTTAATAGAAAATGTCTATTTATTCTGCTCCTATTTTGATTAGGAAGGGATAGTTTCCATGTAGCATACTTAGATTCCAAGAATTGTTTTCCTGACGATTACAAAAAAAAATACTCATCTATGATGTCTCCCTGTTTTTTTTTAATTTTAATTTATTTTAATGTTTTTTTTCAGAGAGAAAGAGAAAGAGAGAGAGAGAGAGAGAGAGTGCGCGCGTGCGTGCTCACGCACGAATGGGGAAGGGCAGAGAGAGAGGGAGACACAGAATCTGAAACAAGCTCCAGGCTCTGAGCTGTCACCACAGAGCCCAACGGATGCAGGGCTCAAACTCACAAACTGCGAGATCATGACCTGAGCTGAAGTTGCACAGCCTAACCGAATGAACCACCCAGGTGCCCCTGTTTTTAAAACACTTCACAAGCCTTCCTTTCCGAACACTTCTGATGCTGATTATAAAAACATTTATAAATAATAAGGAAGTAACAATTATAGTTACACATAAGAGAAAAAAAATCAAAATCATTTAAGGTAAAAGATATATTCTATGAAAGTTATATACAGGTAACACTTAAAAAAATAAAATCATATTTTAAAAAATGTATCAATGGAGCATGCTCTTTAAAGTTATTTTCATGTAAATGTTTTTATAAAAACAAAGAATAACTTCATATAAATAACCATCCTTCTGTATTTTATTATACAGGATGTGCTTGAATTTAGGTATATCTTCACTAGGCAGTAGAGTTTTCTAAGAATCTCATTCCTTTTAATAGGAAATACAGAAAGAATTTGGGGACTAAGTAATTTATATAAAGTCCTAAAAATGTGACATGCAATTGCAACAGAATGCCAATGCTCAATCTCACATTACCCTGACGACTTTGAAACAGAGTGCCTGTGACCCTTTGCTATAATTTTGCTTTGTAATCTAATGCTGTTAACGGCCGTCTCTAATAGAGATTCTCTGTCTTGATTAATGTTGTCACCATTCAACTAGTTGTTCAATCTAGAATTATTGGTGTCATTTTTAAATCCTTCTTCCTCCTTATAATTCATATGTAATTAGTTACTGAGTCTTGTAAATTGTATCATCATCATAATAATTTTCAATTCTCTACTCTGCTCTTTATTCCAATTGCTAACTGCCCTAATTAAAGCCATATGGCCTTTCTGGTCTACAGCAATAATGCCTTAACTTGTTTCCTATAACCAGTCTTCCTGTCCTTCAATCCTTTCCTCCTTCACACTGTTGTCAATAATCTCATAAGACATACATGTATTTTGTTATTCCCCTATTTAAATAAATCAGTGTCTCTTAACTTTAATAGAAAACCTTCAAATTTTTGAAGTGCCACCCACCTACCTTCACAATTATTCCTAAGAAACCTGGGTTGTCCACTGCTCCTCTCCATTCTAAACTGTCCACATTTCCATCAACACATCCATTCACTTCCACAAATTTCCATATCTTTTTCCTCTTTTTGTTTCCTCTATCTCAATTCCCCAACAATCTGCCTAGTGAAATTTTTTAACATTTGGTTCAAATTTTAATTTTTTGTAAAGTCTTCTCCAGAATTCTGCTTTTTGGTACTTCCATATTTCTTTTTAGACCTATATGTCAACAATTAATGCTCTGAATAACAAGAAAGCATGAGTCTACCCTGTAAAAGGGTAAACTCTTTGAAGGCAAGAATGCTGGTGTTTTACTTTAAAATGGTCATATTCATTATAAAGTGAGGTAATCAGTATGATATTTTGTACCCCAGGAGCCTTTGAAGAGTTAGGTATTTCTGAGATAAAAAAAAAAAAAAGGCCTTAATCACAATCCCTTCAACAATGATGTTGGAAAACTTGAACAGCTATATGCAAAAGAGTGAAACTGGACCACTTTCTTACACCATACACAAAATAAACTTAAAATGGCTTAAAGACTTAAATGTGAGATCTGAAACCATAAAAATCCTAGAAGAGAGCACAGATATAATTCTTTGGCATTGGCCACAGCAACATTTTTCTAGATATGTCTCCCAAGGCAAAGGAAACAAAGGCAAATTAAACTATTGGGACTATATCAAAATAAAAAGCTACTGCACAGTAAAGGAAATAATCAACAAAACAAAAATACAACCTACTGAGTGGGAGAAAATATTTTCAAATGATATGTCTGATAAGGGGTTAGTTTCCAAAATATATAAAAAACTTAAAGGACTCAACATCTAAAAATACCCCCAAATAATCCAATTAAAAATGAGTAGAAGACATGAACAGACATTTCTCCAAAGAAGATATACAGATGGCCAACAGACACGTTAAAAGATACTCTACATCATTCATCATCAGGGAAATGCAAATCAAAACCATAATAAGATCACCTCACAACTATCAAAGCGACTAAAATCAAATACATAAGAAACAAATACACAACAATAGGTGTTGGCGAGGATGTGGAGACAAAGGAACCGTTGTGTACTGTTGGTGGGAGTGCAAGTGGTGCAGCCACTGTGGGAAACAGTATGGAGTTTCCTCAAAAAATTAAAAACAGAAATACCATATGATCCAGTAATTTCACTAATGGGTATTTACCCAAAGAATATTAAAACACTAATTTGAAAAGATATATGAACCCCTGTGTTTACTGCAGCATTAATTAAAATAGCCAAGAAGCAACCCAAATGTCCAATGGTAGATGAATGGATAAAGAAGGTGTGGTATATACAGACAATGGAATATTACTCAGCCATAAAAAGAAGGAAATCTTGCCATTTGCAACAACATGATGAATCTAGAAGGTATAATGCTAAGTGAAATAAATCAGTCAGAGAAAGACAAATGCCATATGATTTCACTCATATGTGGAATTTAAGAAACAAAGCAAACAAACAAAGGAAAAGAGAGGAAAAAAAACACCAGAGTCTTAACTATAGAGAACAAACTGGTGGTTGTCAAAGGGGAGGTGGCTGGGGGAATGGGTGAAATAGGTGAAGGCGATTAAGGGTACACTTATGTGATGAGCCCCGAGTAATGTACAGAATTGTTGAGTCACTGTATTGTATACATGAAACTAATATAACACTGTACATTAATTAAACTGGCATTAAAAACAATAAAAAGTACTGAATCACATTGTTTATCATTCAACTGATACCTCTTAAATTCAGAAACTTATTTCTTAATTGAGACGTAATCTATAGCTTCTAAGAGGCACTTTTGGAGAATTAATATTCTGGTTACCTAACTTGATGTTTAATTCTGTAGTCAGATTAAATTATAATAGCATTGTTCCAGTCTCTAAAATCATGTAAGACAGAAGAACATGCTTGGAATCTGGATTTCAAATCTGACACAATAAAACCTATATATGCTTCAAAATTTGGGGGACCCTGCCAATTTTATTAGTACCTTAAATTTAATTATGAGCTTCCCATTTTAAAAAGTAGTTAAAATATTATTTAATAAGGATTTCAAGTATATCATATAGGCATACAAAGAGTCTAGTAGTTATTTCCTATTTTATTCTTTATTTCCTGTATCATTTTGTTCTTTTAGTAGATCACATTTGTTGGAATTTTTATAAATATTATATTGCATAATATTTTTAAAAATGTTTTTAATGTTTATTATTTTTGAGAGAGAGACACAGAGCATGAGGGGGGAGGGGCAGAAAGAGAGGGAGACACAGAATCCAAAGCAAGCTCCAGGCTCCAAGCTGTCACTATACAGCCTGACGTGGGGCTCAAACTCATGGACCAAGAGATCGTGACTTGAGCCGAAGTTGGACGCTTACCTGACTGACCCCCCCAGGTGCCTCATATATTGCATAGTATTTATATAATAATTTTAAACACCATTCTCCAAGGTTGAAAATAATATGCATAATAGAAAAATCTTATCTACACTGTTCTGTAACTTGAAAAGTTGCTTCAAGCTATTCATCAATAAAAAGAAGAGAAAAGCCTTGAAAAAAAAGAAAAATGTATGACATCTTCCAATTAGAAAACAGAGTTGGAAAATACTGCTTTTAGGGCACCTGGTTGGCTCAGTCAGTTAAGTATCCGACTTCAGTTTAGGTAATGACCTCACAGTTCGTGGTTCTACCCTGACAGCTCAGAGCCTGGAGCCTGCTTTGGCTTCAGTGTCTCCCTCTCTCTCTGCCCCTCCCCCAGTCACACTCTGTCTCCCTCAATCATAAAATAAACATTAAAATTTTTTTGAAAAAAAAAAGAAAATACTTCTTTTTTGAAATGAACAATTTATTTTGAGACATGATAGATTTTTATTTTTATGAAGGCTTTTGGTCAAATTAAAAGATAAATAGGTATTGCTACCTTATATCTAAGAGATTAATTCATTTTGCTTAGAAAATAATGAAAATATCATCAATAAAGTGATATAGAGCATTTTACACTGTAAATATGGTAAGGGCATAATATGATTCATTCATAATATTAAACTTGCATCCCTTCTGGAGTAATTGAATACAGTGATGTTTCAAAAAAACTCATAGAAAATGAGATAGAAGGGAGCTAAATAATGGATTTGCCTCTTTTAAAATAATGTGTAAGGTTAGAGAAAAGAGGAGAGGATAAAAACAACTTGAATAATTTTACTGACTTACTTTTCATTGAAGGTGACTGCCAAGTCAATGGTGAAGGTTTTGTTTAAAAAAGAACAACATATAGTATAGTTTTACAAATTATTAGGTTTAAGATAGCTGAAGAAAGACTTTGAGCCTGAAATCATTGAAACAATAATCAAAAAGGTTGGTGGAATTAACTGGTTTTGGGGCATTCAGAAATGCTTAAACTATTAATGAATTAAGTTGAGATCATATAATCCACAATGATAGTTTGGTTCTAAAGTTTTAGCCTATTCTTCTTGCTCGCACAATTCCCAAGCATCAGTCAGAAAAAAGTTTAGAGGGTACTTATGTATCTCTAGAGAAACCTATCTTGTTCATCTTTAAGTATGATCAGATCAATCCATAACATTTGTTGTGAGGGCAAAAAAAAGTAATTTCATAACCATTGTTTCTTCACTATCACTGACTTAATTGATTCACCATTGTCCTGTATAGAACTCCATTTAGGAAATAATTATTAAACATCAAAAATGCCTTGGGAAAAGGAAGATCTGTTGTAAAGGCAGTCATGACATGGAACTCAAGCATGATATTAAAGTCCAGTACAATGAAAGAAAGAAAGCAGTTAAATATAAGAAGGTGTTTTTGTTTTTGTTTTTGCTTTTAAACCAGGCACTCAGATAAAGCAATTATTTCTCAATTAAATAATGATGTTAAATTGTGAAAATGAGAGGTGTGAGTAGAAAATCAGGAAAGCCAAAAAGGATTATTCTTATAACATTAAAAACAATAAAAGTGAACAACCTATATATTGGAAAAGGACATGCAAACTTACAGTTGTTGTATAAGCAGCCTCTGGATCATCTTCCAGTACCCGGGAGAGACCAAAATCGGAAACTTTGCATACTAAGTTGCTGTTGACCAATATATTCCTAGCTGCTAGATCACGATGAACATAGCCCATATCAGAAAGATACTTCATTCCTGATGCAATGCCTCGGAGCATACCGACCAACTGGATGACTGTGAAATGGCCATCATGTTTCTGAAAGAGAATTACAATTGTTTACATTGATTTATTTTAATGTAGCATGTGTGCGTGCCTGCATGCATGTGTGTATACATGTGTGTGTATCATTAAGTAAAACCCTTGAATTTATTTTACTGGATCCAATAATATAAGAATCAAATTTGCTGATCATGAAATGTAAGAATTTGTTTGACATTTAAAAGAAAGGAAAAAGTCTAGCTGGAAGTGACAAAGGAGAACAAAGGATAAAAGAGAACCAACCAAGTTAACTTCTAGAAAGAAAGATTTCAAAAACTTTAAGAAGAGAGACTGAAGTCAAATTAGGTAGCAGCAATGACTCCCAGAGAATAGAATTTGCTTCCCATAGTTGTGAGTTCGGGTGGGCAGAAGGACTGCAAAACCCCTTGGTTTGGATAAAAGCTGTGTGATAAACTCGAAATATGAGTAAGAAA
Organism: Lynx rufus; assembly: GCF_022079265.1. Classification (NCBI taxonomy): domain Eukaryota; kingdom Metazoa; phylum Chordata; class Mammalia; order Carnivora; family Felidae; genus Lynx; species Lynx rufus. The sequence continues at coordinate 113,342,242 of NW_025814867.1, forward strand.
TGATTACTAGAGAAAAGAAAACTTGTTTGCCTAAACAAGAAACAAGTTTAGGGAAGCTATGGGAAAGAGAGAAAAAAAATACATGCAAACAGAAAATAACGAGATTTTCCAATTCTTTCATTATATAGAGCAAATAGAAAGGAAGTTGCTGGCAACTGACTGAAATCAGGACTATTTTAGTGCCCAGGTGGGAAGATTAAATAAAATCATATGAATAACAAGCCAGGCACAGCACTGGTATGTAGCAGACAATCCCTTGATTGTGCTATTTCTTCTCATTTGATTTAAAAATAACATGCTTTTTTAAAAAAATTTACATCCAAATTAGTTAGCATATAGTGCAACAATGATTTCAGGAATGTAAGGGGCACTGAGGGATCTACTTCTGAAACATGCTTTTTTAAAAAGGAAAAGAGGGGCGCCTGGGTGGCGCAGTCGGTTAAGCGTCCGACTTCAGCCAGGTCACGATCTCGCGGTCCGTGGGTTCGAGCCCCGCGTCGGGCTCTGGACTGACTGCTCAGAGCCTGGAGCCTGTTTCCTATTCTGTGTCTCCCTCTCTCTCTGCCCCTCCCCTGTTCATGCTCTGTCTCTCTCTGTCCCAAAAATAAATAAACGTTGAAAAAAAATTTTTTTTCAAAAAATAAAAAGGAAAAGAATCTAATTGTCATCCATGTAAGATGTGTGCCTCAATAAGGTCAGATACAAACAATACTCTAGAAATTAGAGAAAAATAAAATAAAAATATTTTAAGTTTGGAAAGTAACACATATTGCCCTACAAAGTTATTTGGAGATAGTTGCCTTAAAAGGAGTTATAGAGAAACATGAAAAATTCCCAGTTGGTTTTATATATTAGGTGACATTTATTTATGAATGTTATTAAAATGAATATCTAGTAAGAGACAGATGCATAAATAAGAGTTATCTTAAAATTTGCAAAGTTAAACAAGTTTTAATGGATACCTGATTTTGAACTATAGTGTGGATTTAAATACAGGGATGATCTGACCATATCACAGTGACACAGTATCCTATACAATGAGGATTCATTCATCACTTAAATGAATAAGCTTATACTACAAATGAAATAAACTTTGTCTTTATATCAACTCATCTTCCTGATAGCTCTCTGATAATATCTCCCAACTCAAGTGCAGAGTAAGGAAAAGAACTCTCAAAAGAAACAGTCTATGTAGCAAGAGTATCCATTTGAGCAGGTCCTTCTGTATAATTAATGTATAAAAGATAACCTAGCAAAGAAAATCTTTGGTGTTATTAGCTCTTTATGTTTCCAATCCATCTTCCTAGACAGTGCACTATTAGATGAAATCTGCCTCTTCTATAATGTACACTACCTACCTCTCCTCTATTAGGACTCTCAAAGCCACTGAATAGAATTCAAAGCATAAATTCTTTCAGCCTAGAAAGGATTACACTACATTTAAAGAGGTGGCTCTTTTACCTATTAGAAATGAAGTTGCCTGGTACAGTTCTCATCAATGTAGAATTTCTGCATGGTAGGAAATGTGAATGGACCATCTGAAAACTAAGGAATGCATCAGTTTTCTTATCTCTACAATGAGAATAGAATAATCTAACTCAGAGGTGCAGTGAGAATCACATATAAAACATATAGCACAGCCCCTGACTTAATTTAATAGTTATTATTTCATAAAACCTTACAGTACTACAATTGCATGTATTTCTTATAATTTTAATATAAATTAATATTTAATATAAATATTTAATTGAATATCAGAAATTCTCCTCTCACTTTCCTGAAAAATCAATGGGCAACATACACCTTTACATCATAAAAAGAAATAATTTATTTAATACCAGGTTGAAATTTAATTTCCTATCTTTTCTGAGAGTGACACAAAGAACCAAGTCATTTCTTTAAAAAAAAAAAGACTACTTTTTTAGAGCACTTTTAGGTTCACAGCAAAACTAAGAGGAAGAGACAGAGATTTCCTATATATCTTCTGCCCTTTGCACATGCATATGCATAACTTCCCCCAAAATCATTCCCCACCAGAATGGTACATTTGATACAATTGATGAACCTACATTGATACATCACGATCATCCAAAATGCATGGTTTGCATTAGGGTTCATTCTTTGTGTTCTACATTCTACGGATTTGGACAAATTTATAAAGACATAAACACATTATAGTTTCATACAGAGTATTTTCACTGTCTTAAAAATCCTCTGTGCTTCATCTATTCACCAACACCACCACTCCTCCCTCCCCCATCTCCAAACCTTGGCTACCACTGATCTTTTACTTTCTTCATAGTTTTGCCTTTTCTAGAATGTCATATAGTGGAATCACACAGTAGGCAGTCTTTGCAGATAGGTTTCTTTCACTTCATAATATGCATTTAAGATTCTTCCATGTTTTTCATGGCTTGATGGCTCTATTCTTTTTAGTGCTGAATAAAATTCCTTTGTCTGGATGCATAACAGTTTCATTTATCCATTCACTTACGAAGGACATCTTCGTTGCTTCCAAGTTTTGGCGATTACAAATAAAGCTGCTATAAACATCTGTGTTCATAGCATGTTTGTAGTTGCAGGCTTTTATGTGGATGCAAGCTTTAAACTCCTTTGGTTAAGTGCGAGGGAGGGTGACAGCTGGATCATATAGTAAGAATATGTTTAGTTTTGTTAGGAGACCCCCAAACTATCTTCCAAAATGGCTGTACCATTTTGCATTCCTACCAGCAATGAATGCGTGGCTTCACATCCTTAGCAACATTTAGTGTCAGTGTTATCAGTTTGGGCCATTCTAATAGGTGCATAGTGGTACCTCATTATTTCAGTTTGCATTTTCCTGATGACATATAGTGTGAAGCATCCTTTCACAAGCTTATTTGCCATCTGTATATCTTTGGTGCCGTGACTGTTAAGGCCTTTGGTCCATTTTTAAAATGGCTGGTTTTCTTGTTGTTGAATTTTAAGAGTTCTTTGTATATTTTAGTCAAGTCCTTTATCAGATGTGTCTTTTGCAAATATTTTCTCCCAGTCTGTGGCTTGTCTTCTCATTATCTTAACATCATCTTTTGCAGAGCATAAGTTTTAAATTTTAATGAAGTCCAGCTCATCAATTATTTTTTTCTTGGATTGTGTCATTGTAGTTGTATCTAAAAAGTGTTTGCCATATCCAATATCATCTAGGTTTTTCTATGTTCTCTTCTAGCATTATTATAATTTTGTGTTTTACATTTAGGTCTGTGATACATTTTGCCTTAATTTTTGTGAAGGGTGTAAGGTTCTGTGTTTAGTTCTTTTGTTGTTGATTTTGCTTTTTGTTTGTTTTTATTTTTTGCATGTGGATATCCAGTTGTTCCAGCACCACTTATTGAAAAGACAAGTTTTGCTCCATGGTATTGCTTTTTCTCTTTTGTCAAAGACTAGTTGACTATGTTTATTATAGGCTTTCTATTCTGTTCCATTGGCCTGTTTGTCTATTCTTTCATCCATATCACACTGTCTGGATTATTGTTTATAAGTCTTGAAGTCAGGTAGTACCAGTCCTGTGAGTTTGTTCTTTTTTGATATTGTGTTATCCATTCTAGGCCTTCTACCTCTACATATAAACTTCAGAATCACTTTGTTGATGTCCACAAAATAACTTACTGGGATTTTTATTGGGTTGCATTAAAAATATATATCAAGTTGGAAAGAAGTGACATTTAAATAATACTGAGTTTCCTTAATCATTAACATGGAATATCTCTCCATATGTTTAGTTCTTCTTTGATTTTGTTAATCAGAGTTAAAGTTTTCCTCATACAGATATTGCACATATTTTGTTAGATTTATACCTAAGTTTTTCATTTTGAGGGTGCTAATGTAAATGGTATGTGTTTTTAATTTCAAATTCCACTTGTTCATTGCTGATATGTAGGAAACCAATTGACTTTTATATATTGTATATTAACTTCGTATTCTTCAACCTTGCAGATTGCAAGGTTTTGTCAGATTTTCTACATAGACAATATGTTATTTGTAATAAGGACAGTTTTATTTTTTCCTTCCTAATCTGTGTACTTTCCTCACTTTTTCTTGTCTTCTTACATTAGCTACTGCTTCCAGTATGATAGTCAAAAGGAGTAGTGAGAGTGACATACTTGCCTTGTTCCTGATCCTGGTGGGACAACTTTAAGTTTCTCACCATTAAGTATGATAACTATAGGTTTTTTTTGTAGACAGTTTTTATTAAATTTAAGAACTTTCCTTCTATTTCTAGTTTACTGAAAGTTTTTTTTAAATCATAAACTGGTGTTCGATTTTTATCAAGTACCTTTTTCTATTTATGTGATCATGTGATTTTTCTTTTTTAGTCATTTGATGTGATAGATGACATTAACTGATTTTTGAAAGTTGAACTATTCTTGCACATCAGGGTAAATCGCATTTGGTTGTGGCTGTAATTCTTTTATACAGTGCTGGATTTGATTTGCTAATATTTTTGTTCCAAGTTATTTTTTAACAGCTTTATTGAAATACGATTCACATACCATATAATTTATACTTTTAAACTATGCAGATTTATAATTTTTAGTGTATACACAGAGTTAGGGTAAATATCACCATAATCAGCTTTAAAACTTTATAATGATTCCCCAAAGACATTTTATACTCATTGGCAGCCATCCCCCATCTCCTCCAATTTCCCCCACCAGCCCTAGACAACTACTAATCAACTTTCTATCTCTATAGTTTTGCCTATTCTGGGTATTTCATTTAAATGTAACCATAAAGCATGTGGTCTTTTGTGACTGTATTCTTTCACTTAATATAATCTTTCAAGGTTCACTCAATATTTTATTATTTTTACTGATGTATAATATTCTATTCATTTTTTAGTACCTCTATCGGTTGATTGGTTGATAAACAGTAGAGTTATTTCCACTTTTTGGCTATCATACAAGATATATATATATATATATACATATATATATGGTTACATATATATCCCTCCTTTTTTTTAAGATGAAGGCACTTAAGTTCTATTCTTTTTAGCAAATATCAATTATACAATGCAGTGTTATCAATGATAGTCACTATGTTTGTTATATGTTAGATCCTCAGGACTTACTCTAAAAGAATGTGTGCATCCTTTTACAAACCACCCTATTTCCCCTACTTCCCCCACCCTTGGCAACCACTTTTCCACTCTCTGTTTCTATAAGTTTTATTTATTATTATTATTATTATTATTATTATTATTATTATTTTCCACATATAAGTGATGCCAGCAATATTTGTCTTTCTCTGTCTGACTTATTTCACTTAGCACAGTATCTTTCAGGTTTACCCATGTTGTGGTAAATGGCAGGATTTCCTTTTATTTAAAGGCTGATTAATATTCCATTATATCTTTTCCAGGTTTTCTTAATTCATTCATCCATCAACAGACACTTAGGTCTTAGATTATTTCCATATCTTGGCTGTTGTGAATAATGCTGCAATGAACATGGGAGTGCAGATATCTCTTAGAGATAATGGTTTGATTTCCTTTGGATATCTTCCCAAAAGTGGAATGCTGGATCATATGATAGTTCTATTTCTAATTTCTTGAGGACCCTCTATACTGTTTTCCAGATTTTCTGCACCCATTTACATTCCAACCAACAATGTACAACGGTTCCCCATCTTCATATCCTTGTCAGCATTTTTATTTTTATCTTCTTGATAATAGCCATCCTTAGAGATGTGAAGTAATATCTCATTGTGGTTTTGATTTGCATTTCCCCGATGATTAGTGATGCTAACCATCTTTTCATCTACCTGTTGGCTATTTGTATATCTTCTTTGGAAAAATGTCTATTTGGGTCCTTTGCCCATTTTAAAAATTGGGTTATTTGTTTGTTTGTTTACTGTTGAGTTGTATGAGTTCCTTGTATACTTGGGTATTAACCCCTTGTTGAATATACGATTGACAAATGCTTTCTCCCATTCCAGAGGTTACCTTTTCATTTTGTTGATAGTTTCTTTTGATGTGCAGAAACTTTTTAGTTTGGTGTAGTCCCATTTGTCTATTTTACTTTTGTTGTCTTTGCTTTTGGGGTCAATCCAAAAAATCACTGCCAAGACCAAAGTCAAGGGACTTATCCTCTATGTTTTCTTCTAGGAGTTTTATGGTTTCAGGTCTTATGTTCAAGTTTTTAGTCCATTTTGAGTTAATCTTTGTGTATGGCATAATATAGGGGTTCAGTTTCATTCTTTTGAATGTGGCTGTCCAGTTTTCCTAGCACCATTTGTTGAAAAGACTTGTAATTTCCCATTGTTTTTTCTTAGCTCTTTTTCATAAGTTAATTGACCATATTTGCATTGGTTTATTTCTGGGCTCTCAATTCTGTTCCATTGATCTATGTGTCTGTTTTTATGCCAGCATCATACTGTTTTTATTACTAGACCTTTGTAATATAGCTTGAAATTAGGAAATGTGATGCCTCCAGCTTTGTTCTTTTTCTCAAGATTGCTTTGCCTTTTGGGGCTCTTTTATGGTTCCATACAAATTTTAGGATTATTTGTTGTAATTTTGTGAAAAATGCTGTTGGAATTTTGATCGGATTGTATGAGTCTGTAGATTGTTTTGGGTAGTATGGACATTTTAAAGATATTACTTCTTCCACTCCATGAGTATTCTGTACAGAATAATTTTCCATTTTTTGGTGTTATCTTCAATTTCTTTTTTCAGTATTTTATAGTTATCTGTGTACAGATCTTTCACTTCTGTGGGTAAACTTATTCCTAATTGTTTTATTCCTTTTCGATAAAATTGTAAATGGGATGTTTTTCTTCATTTCTCTGACAGTGTTTTGTTAGTGTATAGAAATGCAACTAATTTTTGTATATTGATTTTGTATCCTGCAACTTTACTGTATTTATTACTAACAGGTTTTTGGTGGTGTCTTTAGGGTTTTCTGTATATAATATCATGTTACCTGCAAATGGAGACAGTTTGACTTTTTCTTTAATGATTTAGATGCCTTTTATTTCTTTTTCTTGACTAATTGCTTCAGCTAGGACTTCCAATGCTATGTTGAATAAGAGTGGCAAGAATGGACATCTTTGTCATGTTCCTAATCTTAGAGGAAAAGGTTTCACTTTTTACCATTATGTATGATGTTCACTATGGGTTTCTCACATATGGCCTTCATGACATTCATACTGAATTTTGTCAAATACTTTTTCTGCGTATATTGAGATGATCATAGGATTTTTATCCTTCATTTTGTTGATGTGGTATATCACATTGATTGATTTGTGAATGTTGAACCATCCTCGCATCGCTATAATAACTCCCACTTGATCACATTGTATGATCCTTTTAATGCACTGTTGAATTTAGCTGGCTAATATTTTGTTGAAGATTTTTGCATTTATGTTCATCAGGGATATTGGCATGTAGTTTTCTTTTCTTGAAAAAATTTTAATGCTTATTTATTTTTGAGAGAAAGAGAGACAGAGACAGAGACAGAGACAGAGACAGAGAGAGAGAGAGATACAGAGAGCATGCGGGGAAGGGGCAGAGAGAGAGACACACACACACACACACAGGATCTGAAGCAGGCTCCAGGCTCCAAGCCATCAGCACAGAGCCTGACACGGGGCCTGAACTTACAAACTGTGAGCTCATGACCTGAGCTGACATCAGACGCTCAACCAAGTGACCCGGTCGCCCTGTAGCTTTCATTTTTAATTAACATTTAAAAGTAATACTTTTTGCTTATGACCACCTGGAGGCTGAGTTTCCACTCATCTGAGTGGGTATTTTGAGTGTAGTGCTGCTGATGAAATTTAGAGGCTTTTTTTTTAAGGAAGAAAAAGATGAATTTTATCCCAGATATTTCACAAGTCTGAGTAATGCGGTGACTTTTCAACTTCTAGACTATGTGTTTCTATTGTATTGTGGAGTCAAATTAGAATTCTAGAAAGCACAAAGGGAAAAGGCAGGCCAAGGAAACAATGCTTCCATTTGGCAAGAATTGTGCTTCTTCCTTGTGAGAAGATAAAATGCTGTGAGAGGGCCATCTGTGTTTTGAAATAGCATTTTCACTTCGTCAGCAAAAATTCACAAAATTGATTAAATATAGCAAAAGTTACTTTCCACAATATATTTGCTTGAAATATTTATACAATTAATATTGTTAATGAAAGAAAATGTGTAGAAAATGTTTGTTAAACTGTTTTTATGATTCCTCTTATTTAGACCCAATATAGGCTATCGAGTTGTCACAAAGAATTTAAATTTTTGCCAGCAGAGGAAGCTTTTGTTTGCCAAAAGAAGAACCATTTTCACATAATCATCCATATCCAAGTTCAGGGAAGTCCAAAATTTGTCAAAACCCAAAAGGGCCTAAAGCAATAGACATCTTTTACTTGAAAGCTTTTGAGGTTAAGTCTTATTTAGCACAATATAATTAAGCCAACATTTATTAAGCATTCCAGTTAGCTCTTGATGCATAACAAACTATCCCCAAAACTTAGTAACTTAAAATAATGACAGTCATCTGTTTGGGTCACAAATGTGTAGCATGGGGGCACCTGGGTGGCTCAGTCAGTTAAGTGTCTGACTCTTGATGGTGGCTCAGGTCATGATCTCATGGTTCATAGGTTCAAGCTCCACATTGTGCTCTGAGCACTGACATTGCAGAGCTTGCTTCCGAGTCTCTCTTTCTCTCCCTCTCTCTTTCCCTCCTCTGCTTGATCTCTCTCAAAATAAATAAATAAATAAATAAATAAATAAATAAATAAATAAATAATTTTAAAAAATCCACTAATGTGCAGCTTTGCTAGGGGTTGGCTCTGACGGTTCATGTCTGTTCAGGAGTCATTAAGTAGGGCAGCTCATCTGGGCCTGGAAGCAGTTTCCAAGATGACTCATTCATAAGTCTATCAAGTTTGGGCTGGCCATTGACCAGGAGTTCAAATGAGACTGTAGCTGGGAGCCCTTGGCTCTTCTTTACATGGACCTCTCCGTGGGATACACTGTGCTTCCTCACAGCATGGTGAATGGGTTCTAAGAATAAATGTTCTAAGACATAGGAAGTGGGAGCTGCCAATTTCTTAATCCTGATACTGGCTCAGAAACTGGTCAAACTATATTTTGTAGTTTTCAGTATATAAATCTTGCACTTTTTTTACTAAATGTAATTATTTTATTCTTTTTGATGCTGATGCACATTTATATGCTATAGATCCATAGTTTTCACCAAATTCTCAAATAGATCTCTGACTTAAAAAAGACAAAGAGCCATTAATCTAGTCAATCCCCCCTCTTTTCCAGTTTAACAGAGGGGAGACTGAATCCTAGGAAAGTTATACAATTCATCCAAGATAAGTAAATGAGAGAGTTGGGCTTCAAATGCAGGTAGATGACTTCTGAATGGTTAACAAATATTTGTCAAATTATAACCTAAGATTCAGCTTCATAGGGGAAGAAGCATCCATTATCTGCATATTTTATTCTAATTATTAACTTGAGCTTACCAGTGGAGTCTCACAAAATTGGCTATTGCTCCAAACTGAGCTCTAAAGCCAACCAAAACCAAAGCAAAACAAAATTAAAGCAAATAAAATAACAAATAATGAAACGTATTTTTCTGATTATGGAAATAATATGAACCCATTGTGAAACATTGGGAATACAACAGAGAGGGAGGCAAACCATAAGAGACTCTTAAATATAGAGAACAAACTGAGGGCTTATGGGAGGGGCAGGGGAAAGGAGAAAATGAGTGATGGGCATTGAGAAGGGCACTTGTTGGGATGAGCACTGGGTGTTGTATGTAAGTGATGAATCACGGGAAACTACTCCCAAAGCCAAGAGCACACTGTATACACTGTAAGTTTAACTTTACAATAAATTATATTTAAAAAAACCATATAACATAAAAAAAGTTTGGAATACATTAGGAAACTATAAAAAGAGATAAAATTCATTCATATTTAAGAGCCACCATTTGGTAGTCTAATTTTTTATGTTATTAAAATTAATCTCATATTGTTAATAGTATATTATGAAAATAGCAATGATATTACCCAATAAAATATTGTCTACAAAGATGATATAGTTTATGTTGTATAGTTTAAAGATGATATAGTTTATGTTTTATGTATATGTATAAATGTACATATTCCTATAAGTTTTGCTTATTTTCAGTTTTTTATTATTAATTAAAACTTCAGTGAACAATAACATATACCCATCTTTGCATGAGGATAATTTCTAGAAGACTTTATACATTAAAGACATAAACATTATGAAAACCCTTGATGTAGGCTGACCAATTGCTTTTCAGAAAAAATGTTATTATGCTAATCTCTATAAGCCTATATGACAGGGCAGATCTCAGCACACCCTTGCCACTATTCACTAAAGCAAGAAAAGTTTTGCAGCAAGTACTGAAAAAAATGCCATTCCCTGTATTTTATTTATTTTTATTATTTATTTTTATTTCTTATTAGAATGTAAGATCTGCAAGGGCTGGGATTTCTGTTAATTTTGTCTACTACTCATCTCTAATGCCTTGAGGAATGCCTGGTGCATGGCAGGTGTTCAACAAGTATCTACAGAATAAATGAATAAATTAATAAATGAATGAACGAATGCATGTATCCTTTGAGCTGCCTTGCTCCTGTGGTTCGCTCCTGATGGTTTTCTTAAAGCTTTTATTCAAATTCCAGTTAGTTAACATGAGTGTAATATTAGTTTCAAGTATTCAATATAGTAATTTAATACTTCCATATAACACCTGATGCTCATCACAGCAAGTGCCCTTCTTAATCTCCATTACTTATTTTACCCATCCCCCTACGCACCTTCCCTCTGGTAACCATCAGTTTGTTCTCTATAGTTAAGAGTCTGTGTCTTGGTTTGCCTCCCTCTTCCCCGCCCCCCTTTGCTTATTTGTTTTGTGTCTTAAATTCCACATACAAGTGAAATCGCATGGTATTGGTCTTTCTCTGACTGACTTATTTCACTTATTTCACCTCCAGGTCCATCCATGTTGCCGCAAATGATACGATTTCATTCTTTTTTATGGCTGGGTAATATTCCATTATATCTATATACCACATCTTCTTTATCCGTTCACCCAGTCAATGGACATGTGGGTTCTTCCCATAGTTTGGCTGTTGATGACTTTTTGAGGAAACTCCATACTGTTTTCCAGAGTGGCTGCACCAGTTTGCATTCCTACCAACAGTGCGAGAGGGTTCCCTTTTCTCCACATCCTTGTCAACACCTGTTTTTTCTTGTATTATTGATTTTAGCCATTCTGTCAGGTATGAAGTGATATTGCATGTAGTTTTTTTGTGGTGTCTTTGTCTGGCTTTGTTATTAGGGTAATACTGGTCTTGTTAGAGGTTTTTTTTTTTTTTACTGTTTTTAAATTTTTTTTTTGAGAGAGAGAGAGAGAGTTTGTGTGAGCAGGGAGGGGCATTAAGAGAGGGAGAGAGAGAATCCAGGCAAGCTTGGCACCATCAGTGCAGAGCCTGATGCAGGGCTCGATCCCACCAACTGTGAGATCATGACCTGAACCGAAATCAAGAGTTAGATGCTCAAAGACTGAGCAACCCGGTGCTCCAGTAGTACTGGTCTTGCAAATAAGTTTGGGAGTGTTCCCTCCTCTTCTATTTCATGCAAGTTATTTAAAAATTATTTTAACTACTCTTTACCACCAACCTTTGGAGAGAATTACATTAACTGCTTTCATTCAGTATTACAGCAATCACAATTCCAACAGCAATACATGGCCTCCTTAAAAATGAGATTTTGGTGTTTGTAAAGAAGATAAACCACTTACTCCATGTTCTGTCATGGGACCATACAACGTAGAATATGTACTTCTAATTCCCATGGCCAAGACATTTTCAGGGGTCCATGAGGTCGAAGCTATTTTTACAACAGCACTAAGACATATATCTGCTTTTTTTCACTATGGTGATATTTGTACTAATGGAACAAAACTGTTCTGGGTAAAACTGCAGAACCCGTAACACAAATCAAGGGTCAAGGTTGTGGCACCAAACCAAACTGTACTAGTATCCTCCATCCTCACGTTCTTCTCTGCCACATGAACTAAACAAACACACAAAAAGAAGACAGTTTTGTATATGAGTGAGAATATATTTGATGAAGCAGTAATATTTTTTATTTTATTAAATGTCGGCCCCTGATTACACACTCTCAGGATCAACCCCTGTGGGGGGTAGAAGAGAGCAGGACAGGGCAGTAGAAGAACTTAAAGTGCAGTGCATTCACAACGAACGCCTTGATATATCCTATGGAATATCCTGGATCTGGGAGAACTCTTTGGAGTTGGTTCAAATTGAGGAAAAGTGTCTGGGTCCTTATTACCCTCACATCACTCAACCATTGGCTGAAAGCTGCTCCTGTAAAGTGTCATGATCTTTGATATGATAGCTTTCTCTACCTAGGCCATTTCCCAGAGAGGGGCTCAGGTAAGGAGTATCAGCTGCCAAAACTCTAGAACTTAGAGCAATAAGGGAGATGATCTTGATGTTTCCCCCAGTGAAGTGTCTTCATGTGTATCTCCTTTTAGAATCTGCTTCCCAGCGTGCCCAACCTGTGACAATCTCTCTCTCTTTCTCTCTCTCTCTCTCCTATTTATAGAATGTGGGCTTGATGAAAGAGAAGTTCCAAACATAGTTTTATATTCTTTTAGGAACTCATACTACTATTATTGATGCATTATTCTAGGGGAAAAATGCTAACATTCCTTAAACACTACAAACCAGTCGCAGTTCTAAACTTCTTATTCTGATCTTACTCAATGTTTGTTAACAATTCTGTGATATAAGTGTATTTATTATCTCCAATTACAGATGGTCAAACTGAAGGACAAAGATATTTAATAACCTAATAAATAGTAGAGTCAGGGCTTGAATCTAGGCAGACTAATTCCAGAGCCTGTATTCTTTTTAATTGGAGTTGTCTAAAAAGGAGCTGACCCAAACTTTACCATAATGACCCAGTCTGGGCTAGTTTGGGCAGCATAATTTGCTTAATAAAGCAAGGTATAAAAGAGCTCTGAGAACTCTAAGCCAAAAACAAACAAACAAGAACATTCTAGGTAAACCAACAAATGAGGACCTACTTATCTATGTCGCTGAGTGGAACAGTCCCATTTATTCACACATGAGGTATGGCATAAATCTATTTCCTTACAAATGATACAACTCTCTCCTTTATGCAAAATCTATATTCCCTTTTCTAGTCCTTGTCAACATAGGCTCCTCAGGTGTGGTTTAGGACATACTGGTTTTCTTGAACATGGTAAATGGTTAATAAATGGTGACCAAGTTAAATAACTTTTGGTACCATCTTGTAGTGCACTGGTTGTATTATTATTCCTATTGTCTTATATTTTAAAAAAAGCTGCTTTCTTTCCTTAAGCTAGGACACAGGTTTTCTCCCTTTTATGTAGCAGCTCCATCACAGCATCCACTATACTGCCATGCCTTGTATCAGCACTCGATAAATATTAATTCAAACTGAATTGAATTGTTTATGAGGGGAGGAGAAAAATGTGAGAGTACTGAGATTTAATATCTTTGGGCTTCCTACTAGAGATTAATCAAAAAGAAACTATGAATTTTTTTTATGACACACGGTTTTTCCCCAGGAAGGCAGATTCAAATGAAAGAGAGTGAATGTGGCATATTTACACACTGCATCTCAGAGCTTAGTAGCTAGGATTCAGTTTGTCTTCATTCTTCTTTTTCTCTGCTGTCTCAGCCTGATTGCAGAGAAACATGGAGCTTAACCTCTATGTGCCAGAGAGGGTGAGCCTGACGGGGAGGTGATTTCTGAAAGCTATACATAATAATGCCTGCTACTTCTGAACACTGCAGAGCTCCACCGGACTGTCTCTCAGACCCCGAAGCAAAACATCCACCAGACTTGAGCAGTCATTGGCAAGTCACACTGTCTTCACAAGGCAAGTAATGCAAACTCCGGATGATGCTTCTCAAGGCCCTGCTTGAAGTGTTCTGCTGCATAAACACTTTAAGCCTCTCAGGAGTCCATTCATCTTAGGTTGAGCTCAAGTACCTAGCCTGTGCTGAGGACAAATGTAGGATTCGAGTGCTATGCTGTCTTGAAATCATCACATCGTTGTCTATTTTTTGGAAAAAAAATTCAAATTCTATGAAAACACAAATATCAGCACATTGCTCCTTTCCTTTAAAACCTTCCGATGACCTTCAGTGAAGAATAAAGTGCAGTATTTAATACAGACATGACCCTTGCTTCCATCTCTACTGTCATGTAACTTATTCTCATTAAATTTCTGTGTGTGTGTTTAATTCATCCATACAACTTGTTATTTCATGTCTGGTGTGCTGTGCTTATACAGTTCCCTCTTCCAGGAATGTCCATGTAGTCTTCGGTCACGTGAATTTTTCAGGAGAAGTATCATGTCTTCTAGGAGGTCTTGGATGAATCCCCAAGTTCATTCTTTCAAATAATTCTCACTGAGAATCTACTACAGGTCAGTTATTGCTCTAACTGCTAGAGTCAGAGTGGGAATTAAAAGAGAAAGGTGCCTGTTCCAGTAGCACCAACATTTAATTGGAGGCAGAAAGACAGAAAATAAATAGGTAAGAAAAACATGAGATACTTTTAAATAATGAAGAACTATAAAATAAATAAAATGGAGTAATGTGAAAAGAAGATGATGTGATGGAGGGTGTGAGTAGTTCCCAGCAGGAACAAATGGCTTAAGTTGAGAATGAGTTTGGCATGCTTGATGAATAAAAGCCAATGAGGCCAGAATTTGTTGAGTGACAGGGAGACTAGAGAGGTAGGCACAGGCAATATCAGGTAGGGTCATGTAAACTATGGTGAATAGTCTGAAATATATTCTAAAATAATGACAAGTTAGAGAAAAATTTTGATTGATTGAGAATGTGAGCAAGTGGGGGAGGGGCAGAGAGAGGGAGCGAAAGAGAATCTGCACTATCTGTGTAGAGCCTGATGTGGGGCTCGAACTCATCGTGGGGTTCGAATTCATGAAACATGACCTGAACCAAAGTTGGTTCAAGAAGTTAGAGAAGAATTTTAATTGGGGAGTGATAAACTCTGACTTGCAAATGAAAACGTTAGCAGAGAGATCAAGCTGGAGGCTTTTAGAGTAACACAGGAGAGAGAAACTGGTGACTTGAATCACAGTTGAGATCTACTTTCAAGGCATAGCCAGCAGGACCTACAATACATTGGACCAGTCAGGAAAGTGGAAGAATAAAGTGGGACCAAGTTTCTTTCTTTATTGCTCTCAAAGCATCCTGTCTACACCAACACTGGTTAAAACCATATGCATATATGTCTGTCTCTCCCACTGGCTTGAACATAATCTCATCTAGGGCAACTGTCTCAGTCATCTTTGAAATCTCAGGACCTAGAACCATATCTGGCATGTGGCAGATATTCAACAGATATTCACTGGATTGAACTGAACTGAATTTATTTATTTTTCTCTTAATGGAGTGAAGTACTTCAGGTTATTAGTCAGTGGGAGGATACTTTAATGAAATATTTTTCATGGACTTACTATAAGAGATTCTTTGAAAGAATCGTGAGTGAAGGAGAAGTATTCACTACACTTGCAACCCCATCTTTACTTCTGAGGTTAAGACGGGTTTGACTCTGACTGTGACCATCATATTTTTACATTTTCACTAAAGAGTGATGAAAAGGGGGCTAAATAAGTTAGATATATTTCTACTATATTTCTTTGTAGTTCCTCACTGGAGAATAGTGATGTTGAACCCATCAAAAGAATTGCCTTACCAACTATCAAAAGTCTGTGAACCACAACATAAATCATTGTCCTAAAACTTTGTTGTTGAGAATGTACAATACTCCTTTATATATAGTAAATGACTAAAGTGATTCAGTGTCCTAAAAATGTTAAATATGAATGAGAAACAGTGTTACATATGGTAGGTGATAAGCTGCTATTATAGAGTAGAATTAATAAAAATCACACGTCATCATTTAGCAAACATTTACAGAGAATCCAATTCATTGTGCAGTGTCGTGGTTACCTACAATAAATAAATCAACTTCAAAGATTCCTCACAAATCTGGTGTAATGACACTATTGGATAATGACAATTGATGCTCTAAAATGAAGTAATGAAAGTTTGATTCATATGCACGTCAAAAGACATTTTTGATTCACTAACCACAAGTGATAAGGAAAGGCACCAGCCTTTCAAAACAGAATGACACAAACAGAAGGGTTAGTTGAAGCCTTATAAAATGATTACTTCCAAAATGCTAACTTGAGCTATAAAAGGGCTGTGAAAAACATGTACCTCACTAAGTGGTTTACAAAAGACTGAGGTATATAACCAGTGGACTCTGTAAACCTCTTGTCCCCCAACTTCTGTGTTGCCAGAGCTTGGGGGATATGGGAAGATGCTAATCAACAAGCATAAAGTTTCAGTTAAGCAAGATGAGTAAGCTCTAGAGATCTGCTGTACAATGCACCTATAGTCAACAATACTGTTTTGTACACTTAAAAATTTGTTAAGAGAGTAGATCTCCTGTCAAGTGTTATTTCCAGAAGAAAAAAAAATCTATTTGTGTTTACAAGTCCATGTAAAAGAAGCAAACTCTGGAGGAATTAAATAGTATTTGTGAATCACAAGCAATAGTATGAGTTAGTTTAACCATATATCTTGTTAAAATCTATGGTGATGAGAGAATGAAAGCTTAGAATAGGGTATGTGTGTGGGGTCCAGGTTATAGGTGATTCAACGAGGTGGAAAAAGACCTAACCTGTGGAAAAGAGGAGATGGGGAGTGTGTGCCACCACGTGGGATTTAAAACAGTAAAAGTTGGATATTTGAGGAGGTAGGAAGAGGACATGAATAAAGGGATGGATGCCACAGAAAAATGGACTCAAAAAAATTTTTGCCCAAGGCAAATCATGTAGAAGGGAGAAAAACACTCTTTTTTGGTTTTGAAGGAAACTCCTGGCCCATTTCGGTATTGGAAGTTACATCCTTTAGCTGTGGTCTGTGTTAAAAAGGCTTTTATGGATCTGCCTAGGGACTTAAGCAATATCTTTGAAAGAAATATTTATGGGAAAGTGCATTTGAGTTTTCAACAATTGATTTATAAGTGACTTTGCAGAAAACAGACCTTGGAGGGTTACTTCTATAACTTAAGTTTAAAGTTAAATTTCAGTTTTTATATGTTCCTAAATCAGAAAGTTGACCATGCTGTGACTTTAAAAAATACTCCTGAATTTGAAAAAGAAATGGCTAAGGTTATTTATAGATTTGAAAAGACCAAGTCATTTTTTGTTTTAAAATAACCACTGAACAAATAAGAGTTAGTAACTCCTTTTTACCGAAGTCTTGGTTCTTGTGGCCTCCCCAGTTGAAAATCTTATTATAATTTCCAGTTGAATATTTACTAAATCCTCCAAGGCTTTTTCTTTTGTAGTCATTATGGATTTTCACTTAAGCTAGGCAGAGCTGGAAAGGCTACCAATAACAGAATCAGAAATTTCAATCACAAGGAAACTAAAAATGTCATTTCTAAAATACCGAAAAAAATCTAGGAAGAGAGTAGATATGGATTTGTGAAACATGGTAGTTGGGTTTCAGAATTACATGTTAAAGGCTTAAAGTGAATCTGAATATAATATAGATTTAGTTTACAAAGCTTACTACTGAATTTAATTTTTTTTTTAATTTTTAAAAAGATTTTTGCTTAGGTTTATGCGACGTCAATCTACACTAGCTACTGTGTGCTTCACTTAAGTAAAGCCAAGACAATTTAAACTTCTTTTGTCTGACATCTGGGGAAAGGTGTCAGAGTGCCAAAGCCTTGATGAAGCATCATTAGAGTGCATAAAATTACCCAGGGAAGATTTTGCAAGATACATCTGCTTGAGTCTGTATACATATTTTATAAAATCTCTCTAGGATGGTGATTCTGATTTGCAAGCATGGCTGGGAACTACCAAGACTCAGGTCTAATATTTGGTTCCATAAATCTAAAATCTCCTGTATGGTCCAAATAAGGATGTAGGAATGACTATAGAAGAGCTCAGGAAAATGCATGGAATAGCTCTTTATATTACTATAATTATGAACTCTACACCAATTTAAAAAATCAGCACAAAGACCTGTATGCAAAAGAATTAGTGAGGAAAATTGTAAACTACAACTTCATGGTACCAGGTACTACAAATGACACAACACATTTACAGTACTATAATGCTAAAAGAGATAAATTTAGGCTTTTGGAAGTTGATGATTGAATTTCTAAATTTAAAATAAAAAGCTCAGCCACCCATATGCTTGGTTCCAAGTACACCCTGCTTTCATATATTTGGATGCTTACTGTCATATTATTTTTAGAATAGCATTTGGTATTAAGCTGGCACAGGCATGAAAAATAATAACATTCATCTACATGAAGTTTTACATATATTTTTTGGAAAAAAAGGAATTAAGAGGATTAATTCAACTCTATTATGGTTTCAAAAAAAAACTATTGGTAGGTGAGTGTGACTTAATTTTTTTCACTGTTGAATATCAAATGAATGTGATGTAGATTAATTTTGCTCTCATACCCCAGCACAAATATAATTCCACACAACACAATTTACAAGAAAAGTGTGCTAATAAAATACAGCTCTCATTATTAATATATAACTAGCATAAGGTAAAATGCCATCTTTACTAGATTTATAATTTGACTACATAAATATTTAAAAGATCCCTTTAATTTTTTAAATTAATATTTGCTTTGCATTTGTTCAAGGGAACTCTTCAAATGACTCACATTGCTTTTGAAATGCTGATATGCACTTATATGTATTATTTAAATACTCATATTCTTGACGTATGTCTAGATTTTTTTAAATGGTGAAAATAAAACTATTTTTAGCCACTAGAAAAAACAGACCAGGAAGTAACAGAAAAACAATTTTAAAACTGTTAGTGACATCTTCTGAAATGTGTGTATGTATATGTGTGTATGTGTGTATGTGTAATATATATATGTATACATATATGCATATATGTATATGTGTATATATATTATATATTTAAAATGTTTAAATTAATTTTTATTTATTTTCTTTAAAGTTTATTTTGAGAGAGAGAGAGAGAGAGCGTGCAAGAGCACACACAAGTAGGGGAGGGGCAGAGAGAAGGAGAGACAGAATCCAAGGCAGACTGCACTATCAGTGCAGAGCCTGATGCAGGGTTTGAACTCACAAACTTGCGAGATTGTGACCTGAGCTTAACCGACTGCACACCCAGGTGCCCACATTGTTTATTTATTTTTGAGAGGGAGAGTGAGAGCATGAGCATGGATGAGGGGCAGAGAAGGGAGTGGAGGACACCAAATCCCTGCAGAGCCCCACATGGGGCTCAATCCCACAAACCATGAGATCATGATTTATGCCAAAATCATGGATGCTTAACTGACTGAGCCACCCAGGCACCCCTGAAACATATTATAATAATAGATACATTATGGAAACTTTAATAAGTACCTAGACACATATTCTAGGGGTTTTAGGTCTATTAACTATTTAATACAATATAATACAATAACTGTAAGAAGTAGTTATTGTCTATTATTGACGTTATTTTATGGATGTTAGTTGTCCTTCAATCTTCCCTTTTGCTTCTACACTTTATCCAATCTAACAGCAAATCCTATTGGCTCTACTTTCAAAATACAGCACAAAATCTAGTATTTTCCATCAACTCAACTACAACAATCCTCATCTAAAGTCACTTTCATCCCTTTACCTGGATATTTATTGCAAAAGCCTCCTAATTTCCTTCCATCCATCTGTACTTCACTACAGTCTCTGAATATAGCAACAGGAGTGATATTTTTAAGACACAGATTATATTGTATCTGTACCCTAAACCCTACAACAGCTTCATGTCTTACTCAGAGAAAACACAAAGTCATTACAATGGCCAACAATGTCCCAATTCATTGTTTTTACAACTTGGTTGCATATTACACTCAACTGGGAGAACTTTGAACAAATATTGATGCATGTGTTGCACCAAGAGATTCTGATTTAATTCACCTGTGATGCAGGCTGCAACTTGGGATTGTTAAAAGTTCTCTAAATCAAATGAATATAACATACAGCCAAGGTTGAGAATCATTTCCCTTCAACATTTGAGTCCGTTTCTGCCTCCATCAACTCTCTGATTATCTTCTACCACCTATTCTAGCCATCATGACAGGGTGACTACATATTTTATTAACCCAACTGCAGCGTAAAAGGGTCAATATTAGCAATTTTGAAGGGACCATAGACATGAATTAGCACTGTCTTAGGCAAAAGAGGCATATAGTCATAAAGCATAAAGACAATTTGTAGCTCCTTGGGTATAAAATGCTCCAACCTGAGGGCATTGGAACCTATTCTCTTTGGAACACTTCTCCCCAGGTATTCATTTGGCTTGCTCCCTCACCTTCTTCCACCTTTCCTCATATGACACTTTTCAGTAAGACCTGATGTGTTCACTCAATGTAATACTGAAACCTAATCTCACTCCCACCTTCACTGCTCCTGCTTTTTCTCTCCATCTGATGTACCATATATTTTGCTGAATTCTTTATTTCCCTTCCACTAGATTTTTTATCTCTGTTTTGTTCACTTCTGTATTCAAGGCTCCAGAATAGTACCTGGGGTTCTACAGTCTGTGAACACATATTTGTGTAAAAAAATGAATGAATGCTTTATCAGGTGTTTCATAATGGGCAAGTTACCTATTGTGATTTGCCTCAGTTTCCTCATTAGTAAAATGGGGATAATAGTAACACTTACCTCATAATGTTGTCGTAAGCACCTGGTGAGTTAATGAATTCATGGAATTGAGAAATACCCAAGTCATAGAAAGCACACATAAATGTTATCTACATTAGTTAATTAAAGATATTCATCTTCATTTTTGCTTTAGCCACAGATTCTTAGGTCCACACCTGGAAATTTTCACCCCTAAAACTGCCTTGCTTCAGAAATCTTAAGTAAGTATCAATCTAGTGTGTTTGTAAACCAGACCTCAGGAGAAAAACAAAACAAACAAGCCCCAATTTGTGGTGTTTGCCCATTTGTGTGGTGTAAATACTTTCCTCATACCCAATTTCAAGCTACTAATAGTTTAACAACCAGTTTTCTAAATTCCTGGCCATTTAATAATCATCTTTTGCAAGCTGGTATAATCTGTGGTATAACAAACCACTGCTAGTACCCTAGTTTCTGGTACACTTTTCTTTTCCTTCAGCTCTCTCATCCTCACCATACAACTATCCTTCCTCTTTTACGTAATAACAACACGCAGCTGATGACATTTCTACTCGTTTCTAGTCTATCAGTCTCTTTATTTCCTTCTTTCTCTATCCTGGATTCACCAGTTGCTTACCTGAAAGATTCTTTTTCCACCACTCCAATTCTCCTTTAATACCGGTGTTTCTGTTGTACTTGCTCTACACACAACACTACCCCCCACCCCCCAACTTTGGTCTGATCAGCCACTTTTCCTTTTAACTTCAGCAATTATTTTAAACATTGACTTTAAATTAAGGTTTGTTCTCAAACTCCCAAATAAACTCTCCTACTTCATATAGAAATGCAACAATATCAGGTATCATTTCCTTCAATTTAATGCTTCTCATAAATCTCTCTAGGTCCACAACACACAACCCCATGAGTCTTGGAAGATGTGGAGGCTTCTACTATTCAAAGCCAATCCTCTACCAAGGTTCTTGATTTTGTACTTTCTCATCTCCTGAGATATTTTGCCTTGCCAATGTATGCTCTTTAATTCCCTATCCCCCAGTGTACAAATTCTCTAAATTTCTTTCTATTAAAAAATACCCTTTGCTTTTCTTTTTGTCTACTAGCATTTGATTTACCTCTTGCCTTGCTACCTCAGCTACTGTTTACCTAAAAAATGGTCTCCATTACCAACTCCTATTTATCTTTCAATCTCATTTTGCCCTATACATTCTGTCTGGGATCAACCCATTAAACATGCGCTTGTTGAGATCACTGAGGACTTAAGTAGTAAATCCCATAGATGCTTTCCAGTTTTTGTTTTCCTGACTTTCTCTGCTGCACTGGCGACAACTGCTTATTTGCTCTTGCCTGATGTGTAGGACTCCATGTCCTCATCTTCCTCCTTGTTCTTTTTTGACCACTTATTCTTAGTTACCTTTGGAGACTCCACCCAGCAACTTCCTCTGAGTGGCACATCACGGAGTTCCAACCTTGCTCAACTCCTTGCCTTTCTCTAAACTTCTTCCTAAAAAATATCATGGTTTGGGTTTTATAACCACTTTTATGCTAATGACTGCCAGATCTTTAACTTTGGTCAAGATTTTTCTCCTGAGCTTCAGATTTATATTTCTTATTGCTGTCTGGACATTTTCACTGCATGCTCCATAGACCTCTCAAATGGAATATGACCCAAATGAAATTCATCATCTCCCAACTACCAGCCCATCCTGTTCCTATGCTGTATCTTCCTATCAGTTGGTAGCACTACCTTCCACACATTCTTTTTGTTCCTAAGCATCCTTTCCTGACCACGTTTTGAAATATGGTTTCCCTATTCAATCTGATCCTGTCAGCTTCTGTTTTTAGTAATTCTCCCCCAACCTTTTGTTTTTTTTTCTGTTGTTATATGGATGACACTCCCTCTTGCTTGCTCATGTGACTGTGCTTTGCAAATAATGTGTCTGTAACATCAAACGAGTTGAGGTGGCAGCAAGAGGCTGTAGCAAGAACACAATAACATATTAAACTGAAACCAGTGGTATTATTTTTTTGAATAACTGAATTTTGTGATTTGATCAACATTTTTGTGGTTGGCATGTGGTATCTCAAGGTTTTAAAGTATTTTATAACTATTATTATTTGGATTGCTAATTAATATTGTTATAAAAATGTAAGTCCAAAAATTTAGGGGGAAAGCAGTTGCCAGGTTAAGTGTCACAAAAAGCGTTTATGAAATCCATATACATAGTTCAAGAGAGATTGTATAGGGATGATGGTCAAGATTCCACTTAATTCACACTAGTGTATTTCCTTGGAAAAGTTAGGAAAATTTGCACATCAGTAAGGTCATACATTCTGAGCAACAGGGCTGATGCTCTCCTTACTAAGTCAGAATGCATTTTTTTTTTAATTGAAAACACACACACAGTCACATACCTACATATATCCCATCTGCGTGTGCACATGCACACACGCGCACATACACAAACACAGGCACTTAACCACACCACCTCTTGCCAATATGTATCTGGAGGAATGTCCATAAGGATCCTGAACAATAGAAGATTTATGAATCCAGTGCAATATCACAGCCAGCCAGCTACCACCACTGTCACTAGATTGTAATTTTGTACTTAGTTTTGCTACCACTGTTTCATATAAAAGTAAATTGAAGTGATTTTCAAATATGTGGGAGACCAAAGGGAAATCTTTTCTGCTTCTAGCAAGCACAGAATGCTATTAATGAGCCATGGATGACTTCCCTACAATGCAATGCACTTAGCCACTTCCTCTTTCTGTGCTCACAGAAGCTGCGATTATCAAATTCTAAAGCAGTAGTTTGAAAAATGACTTCGTTTTTGAGAATTTGTGGGAGATGTGTATATATATATATATATATATATATATATATATATATATATATGCCTGCCATGGGGAGTTGAGCATCTGCTATTGACATAAAGTTTATATACCACTTTGAGCTTCTGGGATAAAAGAGATATGATTACAAAGAAGGGTAAGAATATTAAAGAAGAGTAAGAAGGGAGTATTTGGCCGTGTTTTTTTTTTTTCTTTCTCATGCATGTGATTTTTATCTTAATAGAAATTCTATGTGCAGACAGGAGACAAGTTCACATGGGGATATGGCAGTGAACTTATAAAAAGAATAAGTAATTTTATTTAAAAAAGTGTATGAGAACATGGCTTTTTGAGTCAGAGACTTGAGTTTGAATGATCACTCTACCACTTAGTGTGTTATGTATTATTTTATAAGCTTTAAAATAATCAACTCAATGACACTTGTATGAGGTAGATGCTGTTAATATTCCAATTTTATAGATAAGTAAGCAGAGGCACAGAGAAGTTAGTAACTTTCCCAAGTCACAAGGTCACATAGCTGGGAGGGACAGAACCAAGATGATCTGGCATATATTGACATTCAGATTCTTACAGCAGTGGTAATGATAGCCACCATTAACTGAACATCTATTCTTTCCCAGACTGTGTGGCGTCTTACCTATATAATGTACAAAAGCCAAAAAATATTAGTTTTTAAATTTTAAATCATGAAATATACCACTTATAAACAGGTATCAAGATGCTTCTACATAAATATTTTATTGATAAGCTATTGTATTTTCTTTATAATATATTGTAATTAATTCATGATTCAGCAGGATAAAAAGGATATCTGAAGCTAAGAATTCTTTCCTAATTTGCTGTGGCAGTCATTTGATCCCATTTTCAAGAGCAATTTAGATTGAGTATGTGCTGCATTTATTTGCCATTATATTCAGCTCTAGGATATAGTTGATGCAAAAAAAAATCCATAACTTATCCCAAGCATCATTAGAGAATAAGTCATGTTGGTATATGTCTGATAAGAATGAGTTTTTGAATAAACATAATGGAAGGTCCTAACTATATATGCATTTCAAAGTACCATAGGTGGTCCTGATAATTTATTCTAAAATAATATAGCACATTTACAGGAGAAATGAATACAAGTTATAAAATAACATCCTGAGAATGGCTACAGAAAAAATAAAAACAAATAGTTCATGTCCCCAAACACCTATGAATTTCATTTTGCTTTAAAAAGCATACTTGGTTGAGAGACTGCATTGTGTGAGGAGTATTGCTCTGTAATAACTTGACGATTTTGCTGAATTCAGCTTCTGGCATTGAATCTGGGCATCAAGTCCAGTCACAGGGTAAATATATCATTACTGCTAATATTGAGAGAAGTCAGAAAAAGAGGGCATGAACTCAAGAAAAATAAATGAAAATGAGATTTAAAAAAAGAAAGGTAAGACGCAGAACTTAACCAAATAACATAGAACAAAAAATTAAATGAAGAAAGAATGCTTGAGACTGTTTTTATCCTATGAAAATGAAGATAAAAAATAATGTAATATATTCCAAATAGCAAAAGTCCA
Organism: Lynx rufus; assembly: GCF_022079265.1. NCBI lineage: Eukaryota > Metazoa > Chordata > Mammalia > Carnivora > Felidae > Lynx > Lynx rufus. The sequence continues at coordinate 113,367,509 of NW_025814867.1, forward strand.
GTCATGTTATAAGTAAGAATATGGCCATATCTCTGCAGATAGATGAATATTTGAGAATACAATGACATTCAAATATGTGACCTCTGCTGGGGATGAAAAATATTTACTGTAGTAATTATTTTTTGTATTCTGTTTTTTTTTTACTGTCAGTGAGTATTTTTGTAGCATATAATGGCTTTTTAAATATTAAAGACATTATAAATACATTTGAAATATAACTTCAAGATTGCTCTGTTATTCTCTACTACTATGTGAGACAAATGATTTTTGTATACACCATACTTTCAAGGATAAGTCATTTTAAAAAGAATGCTTTAAAATTTTTTGTTCTGAAAAAAATCTCTGCTAGGGTTTTTTCTTTTTTCTTTTGTTTTCTGAAAGTCAGGCAAACAAACTTAAGAGTGATAAAACCAGTTTTCTGATATGAACTTGAGTCATTATTCGTAAATATACATCAATTTAAGGGGCTCAGCATTATAGATCATGCATACAACATCATGCTGAATAGTTAAATGTGATAAAACAAAATGAATGTTTATGTGAGACAACTGAGTTTCATTTAATCTCTTTATAACATCATTTGGAAATATATATATATTAATAAGGCATGTGAATTTATAGGAGAAATCAATTATATTATTATATGTACATACTCCTCCCATTGGTAACACACTAATGTATCACAGTATCGGAGAAATGCACCCTAGAGAAAATGTTGCTATTCTTCATGGAAAAATCCATGAATAACATTATGTAAAAATTAATTTATGATAAATGATTTAAATCTAGAACTCAGAATATCTTATTTAAATGCCATCAGAAAAGAACACCTCACCCGCAAAAAGGAGTCTAGGGATCCATTCTCCATATATTCCACCACAATCATTACTGGTCTGCCTGCAAAAAGAGCAAAAGAACACACAAGGATTAGAGCAATTACGGAAATATGTGCTGCAGTAAGAGATTTCCAGCTGTGGCAGCTAAATTATTTGTATTTTATTAATAGAAACTTCATTTGCCAACGTGCTTCTACAAAAGTCTCCCTATTACACGTAGGCATCTCCCCTTTTTTTATGGCATCATTTCTGTTGAGTTCATATAAGGAATACAAATTACAAAGGAATTAAGCATTTCCTTTTCTGAAGCCCTGCAATCACTTGTTTATATTATGTTCTTTTTGTCCTGAGCTTTTCCTAAAAGATCATGAACAAGCTGAAGGCAGGGTTTAAGCAGTCCCTGTAGCTGCCCTGGGACTTGCAGAACACCTTGTCCTATAGTGGTGCAGTCACTGTGGCTGAATTACATTAGACTGGGCATTTCTGAAATATTCCTAAGGCAAAGAGGAAAGGAGAAATTCATAAATTCTCTTTAAGAAATTATAAACCATTAGTCATAGTCCACTTTTGAGGGCTTTTAAGTAGAAAAATGTCAGTAGATTGATGAATGCTACCAAGCTGGTGGGCTTTGCAATAGTTCTTGATCATGTCTTTATTGGACATAGATTAGATCAACAAAACATTGATGACAGTGCATGAAAATAAGTAGCTCTGATTTTGTAGTCTAGTAACAGAAGCTAAAATCAGAAACTGAACATCATTTATTTCTTCTTTATCATATCTATTTGAAATTGCTACAGTTCCCAATACCTCTATTAGGTAGAATATTTGACATAAATAACTTAGATTTGTTTCAAAGAAAAGAATCTATTTGTTCTGCCAAATTGCTCAAGTTTAAAAGATAAACTAATTTCACATGAAGAGAAAATATTTACCTGAAATAAACATATATGACATACTTATTTTTTACTTCTATATTCCTTGCTTCTCATTGAAATTTTTAGCAATTGAATCTGCACTGTGCACATTTTTTCCTCGTAAGTACAAAGAAGATCTGGAAAGAAATTATGTGTACCAATGATGGAAATATTAGACCTCATATTGTAATTCATGTCTCTGTTATGAACTCAAAGCCTTGTGGGTTAAAAAGGGTGACTGTAACAAATTAGTACAATGTCTGCAAATGCTAGATTTTACATTTGAATCTATATTTTAAAGAAAGATGTGCTAAAGGTTAAATGTAGTAATAAAGCTCCCAATTTATCATGCATAGTATTAGAATCGGAAGAAATTTTCCATTTTGGTGGATTTCCATAATGTTCCTCAAAGTCATTACTTTCACCCAAACACAGATATAGAACTTTATCAGAAAATCCTGAGGTCAAATGAACTGTCAGCACTATTGTAGCAAGGAACTAGAAGATCCAGATTTTAAATCTGACACTTTGTCATGAAATCTTTTATTTGGCCATTGGTTTCAGAGAGCTTGGAAACAGGAGCTGGATGCAAACACTTGGTTAGCAAGGTAGGGAAAGTAAAAGATCATTTTTTATACTTATATATGGAAATTCTGAGACCGGTATTCCAGTTTCAATTGTAATGGATCATGGATGTTAAGGGGAAATGCTGGGTTACTACAGTGACTGCCTGAGTTCACCTACCCAGAGTTAGCCTTTTCAATCTACCTTGACCATGCTGCCAGAGAAACATATATATACCTCTCCCTAAGAATGTCAGTTTTGATACAAAAGAGCTTGCAAGCACTTCGCTTGTATTAATACAAATTATTATTAGCCCTATTACACAGATAAGGAAATTGAGATAGAAAATTAAAGCACTTGCCTATCAAAGAGCTAAGTGGCAGTGTCGAGTAGTCTGTCTCAGAGTTTAAGCTCTTAACTTTTATGCCATAGGTGCCTCTCAGACATAATTTATAGATCAAAGCCGTAAGGCTTATCCTCCTTTGCTGGACCTCATCTCTCCTAACTAGCCCTGTCCTCTCCTGCTCCATTTGTTGTTATTATCATCTATACTGGTTCAATCCTGCCTCCTCTCCTTTCCCTTTTGGTATTCCCCTGCCAGGATTATTTCCCAATTTGCTTCTCCCTGATCTCACCTCACACCTCTTCCGTAAAGGCCCCATGGTGATATTTCCTCTAGTGGCATTCCCATCACATCTATTGTCTGCACTATGAAATGTGCCTGGTTCTATATTAGGTTGTTTTTCTCTCTTATTTTCCCATAGATGCTATGTCTCCCCTCATTCATTAGGTTTCTCAAAGCTACCTCCCGTAAGGCTGAGCAGAGTAGGTGCTTTATAGTAACGAGTTGATTTTTCTCAATGACTTCGTAATTCCTCAGAGAGTAACACTGAAGTATTTCAGCAAGATTCTAATCTATGTGAATACCAAGTACTTTGAAATTAGTTCTATCTATAACTCCTTGGGAGACACTTTATACAATCTTAAAATTCATCAGTGACAAGTTTCATCTTCTCATTAAAGATAATAAAGAGTCAAATGAAGACTCCCCTGGTTTCTTGTGAATTATAAGCTTCCCACCTGAGCTCTGCATCTTTTGTATTTTGTGCAGTAATGCCAATTTAGAGCTGCTATTATTAAACTAAGGAGTTGTTTTATTAGAATACTGCTGGAATCTAACCTGTTATTTGTTTCCTAGTGATTTTCTATAGGAGGGTTAGTTACACTGTGAAGATTACAAGCAACTTTATAGTCTATGATTACATGTTATAATCAACAAAATAGATAAGTATAGGGAAATTATGAAAGGATGGTATTCAAATATGTGGCTAGGTGAGAGAATCCTATTGGCAACAGTGTTTTGTCTGTTATATTTTTAAATATGTAAAAATTATACAATACATTATTGCTCTTGGAAAATATATTTGGAGGTGATTCTATTTTTATAGTTTCAAAACATTTCAGCTTTTCTCACCTGTTTTCCAATTTTGGCCACTTCCCCAAGTGCCTCATGTTACAGAATTAACTTACTATTTGCTTTGTACTGAAGTCAATGGACAAACTCCAGGATTCTTGAATGTTAGTCAAGTCTCAACATCCCTAGACTTTTTTTTAGAAGTCTCAATGGCTTGCTTTAAGAAATTTTCAAAAACACTTCTTGAAGTCACACAAAAAAGTTAATTTCTTTCATTTTCCTTCAAAAAGTAGCCCAGAAATGTTTATTGGTATGTTAAATTACATTGGAATCAAAACCCTGTAAGAAATCACTTATGTCCTGAACACAATGAATCACAAATTCCCAGATCATCTTTTTCTGTTTTAGACAAAAATTACTTCCTTTAACTGGGACTTTAATGTACTATTGACTAATGATTTTTTTTCAAATTTATAGTTTCCTAATACTTAAGATGATTTTGATATGGGTGGTGTTGAGAAACCATACGGTGCTAAGAGTACATTTTTCTTGTGCTGTTGTTAAAGAAAACAAAATAAAGGAATTCTTTAAATGTTCTAGGGAAAACATTTTGCAAGTGAAATAGTGTTGTTTGTTTGTTTATTTGTTTGCCTCAAGAAGGTATGTGAAAGAAGGGGATTACAGGGATTTAACATTTTCATATAAGCAATGAGTTTGTACTGGATGTAGAATTTTGTATCAGCTTGGCCATTTCTAATATGATGTCAGTAATATCAAGAATCTAAAGAAATCACAATGACCCCCAAACTCTATTGTAGGTTTAAAACAATTTTAGTTTATTTAACATTATATCATGTCTATATTTTATCTACCACCTAATAAATTTGTGGTGATAATTTGGATTGACGGTTACATTGCCTGTATTTATCCCCTCCCCAGGTGCAATTCAGAACTTTGGAGCCAGTTACTTAATCTATTTCTACCTCCCCTGTTTCTGCTGTAGAGATAGTGAATTATAATGATCTCAAATGGATTTGATAATAAATACTTTTCTTATCCCTCTAAGGCATTCAAAAGATATGGATGACATAAATTTGAACAAAGTTATAATATATTAAATAATTATTTTTATGCACCAGATAAGTACTAAAATTGGGGAATTATTTTTCCCTTATACTGTTGACTGGTGATTATCAGATCATGTCCCATGTGAATCTTAACTTTAAGGGATTCAAATAAAATCTTAACATTTCCCCTGAACCTGCTTTCCCTCCTATATTCCTGTTGGGGTTAAAACATCACCATCTACTTAGTTACCCAGGTTTGAAATCCCATTTTAATATTGGACTTTTCACTTTATCAAACCCCTGTCCATGAGTTATTAAGTTGTGCTGATTCTATATAAAATCTATTATCACTGCCCATATTCTGCCTTTATTTTCTCTTGCTTCACTTATTACAATAATCATTTGCTGGTTGTACTTGTTAATACTTATATAATCACTGTTTCAAAGAATGATCCAACTTTTTTTTTTTTAGTGCCTACTATATATAAGTACTCTTCTAGTTTCTGAAGAAACACAATCAATACAAGGTCCTTGCTCTCATGGAGTGTATAGTGAAAAGGAGAACGGAAATAGGTAAACAGTCAATTACTATAAAGGGCTAATGTTTCATACCCTCCTTTAAGAACTTGCTTTACTTATTGTCTTGTTTGCTGCAGAATTAAAATCTACACTGCTTGGCAATAAATTCCTTCACAATCTCTTCTCTGCCTTTGTTCTAGTGTCATCTTTTACCTCCCATTAGTTCCCTAACTCCTGTTTTTCAAATTATCTAGGGGACTCATAATTCATGAAGTGTGGCTTTACTTGTACCTCCCTGTCTTCCTTGGAAGACTGCCTTCTCACTGTTTTCACTTGGTAAAATCATATACTTAAAAAAGAAAAAGTAGAACTTAAATACTGTCTCCACTGTCAATTCTATGAATCACTTTCCCTTTTAGGAAGAACTGGGAGAACTTTCTCCTCCTTTTATATCTTAATCAAGTGTTTGTGATACACTTATGGTATGGAATTGGTATTTGCTGTGTAGGTGTCTGCCTCCCTCTATAAAATGCCCTGGAGGTCAGGAAGTGTGCTTAGTTCTTCTCAGTAAATTCACTATTGAGCACAGAATTAGGCACCTAATAGGTACTCAATTTCATTTTTTTAAAATGCAATGCCAGAAGGAACACATATAAAGATGTTCTTTATGACTGATTCTAGACCAAGAAAAGAGTTATTGAAATTACAGGATGGCAAATCAATAAATTTTAAATTATTTTCATTGTAAAATATATGGTTTTGAAGAAAGAAAACTTCAAAATTTAGCTCTGCTACCTATTCACTTCATGATCTTGGACAAGTTATTTTTGTTCTTTCAGTTTTTGCATTTAAAAAATGAGCATAATATTATATACTACATATGGTTTTCAAAGAATTAGATGAGACAACATAATTAGCACAGTGTCTGGCAATAGTTGGCACTTAAAAATGTTGGTGTACATTTACTTTCCTTCCTTTCTGTGCACAATTATCCGTTTTCCCCTTATTATAGTTGCCCACTATGTAACAAAAAGTTTTACAAAAGTGGATCATTTCCATATTTTATTGTAGTTTGGTATGGACATGAAAATTATTTTATATCCTATGGCAAAGTAAAAATCACCACTAGTTACATGTTTTATATAATACAGTAAATTCTCAGTTTTGGCACTGAAATTCTTATGTCTCAGGCAAATTGGGATAGTTGGTTACCTTACACCTTGTGTGCTCTGCACAGTGCAATTAGAAGTTGTGGGATTAGTATTAGATAATATGATATTAAAGACTTTTCCACTTTGGGCAAGTGACTTTTCATAACTCACGCTACTGCCTGTCTCTTCATTCATGTATATTTGTATATTACATATTATTACATAATAATAACACTTCCTCTATTGTGTGAGAAGTGAGATTAAATGTGAAAATGTGTTTAAAACACAGGGAATAGTACATTATACTAAATACTGAATCACCTAATAACAGCTTAAAGAATGAATGGATAAATGCAAATATCATATCCTACCTTACTGGCTTGATGTTAAGTCCTAAACTAAGAAGTGGTTTTCGGAGTTAAAAAGGTTCATAACCAAAAATGGCTATGTCAGTATATTTAGGAGCTTTCTTGATGGTCTCAGAAGTCTACTTAAATCCTACACACCTGAAATTGACAGGACTGAAGTTGTTTTAAAGAACAAGATGGTTTCTCCTAGAGTAAAATAATCAAAATGGGTATTTTATTACTTTAAATGACACACTATAATACATAGTTTCTTTGGAATAGCTTCTATAGGAAATAGATTCTTATCCCCATTAACAAGCTATGCTGTCTTTTGTACTCTACACATTTGTACCTGTAACAATGTGTTTTTTTGCTTAATTTGGAATTGGTTTTAACCTTAAATCTATTTGAAATTCCTGAATCTACATGATGACTGTTGATTTGGTTCCATGTTTTCTCTTAATTTCTTTATTGTATTTTTTAAATTTAGAAGCCATCCAAATGCTCTGAAAAATGATGAAGAATAAATTATTTTACCCAATGATAAAATCGCTGAGCAGAAATTAGGAGGAGGGACTACATTTGTGAAATCTGTAGCATTTCTTAATCTAGATTTGTTTCAGAGTAAATAAAAGGTGTGGGGTTTGAGAAATGAGACGTAATTTTCCTGCCAGTTCCAGAGAACAGTGGCATACCATCTGCATCAATTAACTTCAGTAATATTCAGTACTATCCTGCCTACTGAAAATTACCATATGGGAAAAAAGACTTCTCTGTAATTAGACATGTCTTGTTGACAATGAAAGTTACTGCCAATGATGCCTAATGTTAGATTTTGTTTTCACTCTAAGACACTAACCATATTGCAAAATTTTAATAACATATGAATTTTTAAGAGTGGCTCTCTTGTTTTTTTTATTACATCCATATTTACAAAAGTGTTATGACAATGATAAAATTAAAGGTACGTGTTTTAAAATGATCTGGTTTATGACTTTTTGCTTTCAACTATAGTGAAATGATTGATTATACACCAATCAATTATTTAATTACTACTAGGTAGGAAGGAACAAAATGCATCAGAGCATTCTCATGACTTGAAATACTATGTAATACCTAAGTTCAAAACTGAATTAAACCATGTGACAAATAAATAATTTTATGCTGCCTTTTTTCTTATTTTCTGTGAAACACTTTTGCGTAGGTAATTTAAAAATAGATACTACATCTAAGTCAGCACATATGTAATGAATGGCTAACTTTAAAAAATAAGTTTTTCAATATGCCATGCACTATTCTAAGGGTTTTACAGGTGTGACCTCATTTAACCCTCATACCAACCCCTGTGGTGAGGATAAATACTAGTTCAGTTTAACAGCTCAGATTACGGATGCACTGAGAGTTTAAGCAACTTGCCCAAGGATGCACAGTGAGCAACTGGCAGAGCCAAGACTTGAATGCAGGAGATCTAGCTCCAGGGTCTGAGTTCTTGACCATCTTCTGATACCCCCAAATGATACTTGGGTCTCCACTAGTAATTTGAAGACATAAAGCATTACCCTAAATATCTGTGCCTCATCTTAGAAACACATTCTGGAAACGCATTATGGACTGGGCACTGTGTTGCTCCCAAAGATGTCTTGTCCTTGAGAAGTTGCAGGATTTTAGGGTTTTATTTATGTATGTATGTATGTATTTATTTATTTAGAGACAGAGACAATGCAGGGGGCAGAGGGGCAGAGAGAGGGATACAGAGAATTCCAAGCAGGCTCTGCACTGTCAGCATGGAGCCTGATGAGGGGCTTGAACTCAGGAAAACCACAAGATCATGACATAATGACAATACCAAGAGTCAGACGCTTATCCAACTGAGCCACCCAGGCACCCTGAGAAGTTCTTGGATTTTAAAGCCTCATAAAGCTCTATAATATTCTATATAAACAGGCAATAAAGGCTAAGGAAACTTGCTGGAAAAAAAACCTTTAGATTTTGCTTCCCCCATTCTTTTTTTTTTTTTGATGTTTATTTTTTTTTATATGAAATTTATTGACAAATTGGTTTCCATACAACACCCAGTGCTCATCCCAAAAGGTGCCCTCCTCAATACCCATCACCCACCCTCCCCTCCCTCCCACCCCCCATCAACCCTCAGTTTGTTCTCAGTTTTTAACAGTCTCTTATGCTTTGGCGCTCTCCCTCTCTAATGTTTTTTTCTCCTTCCCCTCCCCCATGGACTTCTGTTAAGTTTGTCAGGATCCACATAAGAGTGAAACCATATGGTATCTGTCTTTCTCTGTATGGCTTATTTCACTTAGCATCACACTCTCCAGTTCCATCCACGTTGCTACAAAAGGCCATATTTCATTTTTTCTCATTGCCACGTAGTATTCCATTGTGTATAGACCACTTTCTCACACCATTTACAAAAATAAACTCAAAATGGATAAAGGACCTAAATGTGAGACAGGAAACCATCAAAACCTTAGAGGAGAAAGCAGGAAAAGACCTCTCTGACCTCAGCCGTAGCAATCTCTTACTCAACACATCCCCAAAGGCAAGGGAATTAAAAGCAAAAGTGAATTACTGGGACCTTATGAAGATAAAAAGCTTCTGCACAGCAAAGGAAACAACCAACAAAACTAAAAGGCAACCAACGGAATGGGAAAAGATATTTGCAAATGACATATCGGACAAAGGGCTAGTATCTAAAATCTATAAAGAGCTCACCAAACTCCACACCCGAAAAACAAATAACCCAGTGAAGAAATGGGCAGAAAACATGAATAGACACTTCTCTAAAGAAGACATCCAGATGGCCAACAGACACATGAAAAGATGTTCAGCGTCGCTCCTTATCAGGGAAATACAAATCAAAACCACACTCAGGTATCACCTCACGCCAGTCAGAGTGGCCAAAATGAACAAATCAGGAGACTATAGATGCTGGAGACGATGTGGAGAAACGGGAACCCTCTTGCACTGTTGGTGGGAATGCAAATTGGTGCAGCCGCTCTGGAAAGCAGTGTGGAGGTTCCTCAGAAAATTAAAAATTGACCTACCCTATGACCCAGCAATAGCACTGCTAGGAATTTACCCAAGGGATACAGCTTCCCCCATTCTTAAGCATCAACTGATGATAATAATGCTGAGGATCCTTCAAGGAAATGTTTTAAGAGAGTCTTGAAGCTTTTGAGAGAAGGTAGCATATTTTCCAGTAGTGTTTCAAATGGTATCCTTTATTTCTGGTTTCATAAGTGTCTTATGGTTATACAACTAATCAAATATTCAGCGTTTTGGTCTTTTGTACCATTTGCTAATCAAAAGAAAACCAACACAAAATCTAAAAATAAAGCAAATGTCCAGAGAGGACAGATTTAATTCTAGCTACATAGGTTATTTATGGTGAGATTTTTAACAACGGAGAAAGTATTTCTTAAATGAAACACATATATAAGTTAAACTACGAACTACTTTCCTTTTTCCTTTCCAGGAAAGTTACTACTTATTTTGAGCCTTTTCTGTAATTCTTATAAGGAGTTTAATTTAAAAAAAAAAAGAAAGTTCAGTTTTGCTAATTGAACTTTCTTTTAAGACCTCTGTGAACCCAACTATGAAAACCCTACGTTGTGCCACGGGCACCTTCCACTGTGCTTTGTCCTACAAGGCAAAAGAATGCTGCGATGTGACAAGTTTTATAACAGGGTTGGTCTATCCCCACTTATTTATGTTCACAAGTGGCCCAGCAGCCCATGAGGGCATGCATACAGCCCTCTGGGAGAGGAAAAGACATTTGAGCAGCTCAGTTACTTATCGTGTTTCCAATTAAGGTGTAAACACAAAGACACAGCAATTCCACCCAACACAGAAATTAAACATTAATTCACATGGAGACCCAGTTAATTTAGCAAGCTGTATAAAGTTTTTTTTTTTTTTTTAGAATTTCTCTTTGTGAAAAGAAAATGATTCTGGGATGAATCTTTTGAAAGTGTTGATAGTTTCTTTGAATAGCATCAAAAAAGAGGACACAATTTGTAATAATAAAACATGAAGATCTCTAGGGAGTAGACGTATATTCTCAACTGAGAATTTAAACAGCCATATAAATAAGGTCCAGATTTTTAAGATTCAAACTTCTTAAATTATATTAAGATAAAAGTAGCATTTATGCCAATAAGAATGTATAATAACTAAGGTCAAAAGCTAATAGTATTTAAAGAATCTGAAAATAGTAAAAAAACACTAGTAAAGTAGAAGTAAAAAGAACTAGTAAAAAATGTGGAGATTACTTAAAGACTTAATATCTTTCATGTTTTTCTGGGAAAAAAATAGAAATTCTGTTTTTTTCCATTTTCTATATGAGTGTGTGTATATATATATATATGTGTGTGTGTGTGTGTGTGTGTGTGTGTATATATATATACACATATATAATTTATTGTCAAATTGGTTTCCATACAACACCCAATGCTCATCCCAACAGGTGCCCTCCTCAATGCACATCACCCACTCTCCCCTCTCTCCCACCCCCCGTAAACCCTCAGTTTGTTTTTAGTATTTAAGAGTCTCTTATGGTTTGCCTCCTTCCCTCACTGTAACTTTTTTTCCCCCTTCCCCTCCCCTATGGTCTTCTGCTAAGTTTCTCAGGATCCATATATGAGTGAAAACATATGGTATCTGTCTTTCTCTGACTGACTTATTTCACTTAGCATAATACTCTCCATTTCATCCATGTTGCTATAAATGGCCAGATTTCATTCTTTCTAATTGCCAAGTAGTATTCCATTGTACGTATAAACCACATCTTCTTTATCCATTCGTCAGTTGATGGACATTTAGGTTCTTTCCGTAATTTGGCTATTGCTGAAAGTGCTGCTATAAATATTAGGGTGCAAGTGCCCCTATGCATCAGCACTCCTGTATCCCTTGGGTAAATTCCTAGCAGTGCTACTGCTGGGTCATAGGGTAGGTCTATTTTTAATTTTTTGAAGAACCTCCACACTGTTTTCCAGAGTGGCTGCACCAGTTTGCATTCCCACCAACAGTGCAAGAGGGTTCCCGTTTCTCCACATCTTCGCCAGCATCTATAGTCTCCTAATTTCTTCATTTTAGCCACTTAGACTCGTGGGAGGTGGAATCTCAGTGTGGTTTTGATTTGTATTTCCCTGATGAGGAGTAATGTTGAGCATCTTTTCATGTGCCTGTTGGCCATCTGGATGTCTTCTTTAGAGAAGTGTCTATTCATGTCCTCTGCCCATTTCTTCACTGGATTATTTGTTTTTCGGGTGTGGAGTTTGGTGAGTTCTTTATAGATTTTGGATACTAGACTTTTGTCTGATATGTCATTTGCAAATATCTTTTCCCATTCCGTCGGTTGCCTTTTAGTTTTGTTGATTGTTTCCTTTGCAGTGCAGAAGCTTTTTGTCTTCATGAGGTCCCAATAGTCATTTTTGCTTTTAATTCCCTTGCCTTTGGAGATGTGTCAAGTAAGAAATTGCTGCAGCTGAGGTCAGAGAGGTTTTTTCCTGCTTTCTCCTCTAGGGTTTTGATGGTTTCCTGTCTCACATTCAGGTTCTTCATCCACATTGAGTTTCTCTTTGTGAACAGTGTGAGAAAGTGGTCTAGTTTCATTCTTCTGCATGTTGCTATCCAGTTCTCCCAGCACCATTTGTTAAAGAGACGGTCTTTTTTCCATTGGATATTCTTTCCTGCTTTGTCAAAGATTAGTTGGCCATACATTTGTGGGTCCAATTCTGGAGTCTATTCTTTTCCATTGGTGTATGTGTCTGTTTTTGTGCCAATACCATTCTGTGTTGATGATTCATCTCGGTAGTAGAGGCTAAAGTCTGGGATTGTGATGTCTCCTGCTTTGGTCTTCTTCTTCAAAATTACTTTGGCTATTCAGGGCCTTTTGTGGTTCCACACAAATTTTAGGATTGCTTGTTGTAGCTACAAGAAGAATGCCGGTGCAATTTTGATCGGGATTGCATTTAATGTGTAGATTGCTTTGGGTAGTATTCACATTTTAACAATATTTATTCTTCCAATCCATGAGTATGGAATATTTTTCCATTTCTTGTATCTTCTTCAATTTCTTTCATAATCTTTCTGTAGTTTTCAGCATACAGATCTTTTACATCTTTGGTTAGGTGTATTCCTAGGTATTTTATGATTCTTGTTGCAATTATGAATGGGATCAGTTTGTCTTTCTGTTGCTTCATTATTGGTGTATAAAAATGCAACTGATCTGTACATTAATTTTGTATCTTGTGACTTTGATGAATTTGTGTATCAGTTCTAGCAGACTTTTGGTGAAGTCTATCAGGTTTTCCATGTATAGTATCATGTCATCTGCAAAAAGTGAAAGCTTGACTTCATCTTTGCGAATTTTGATGCCTTTGATTTCCTTTTGTTGTCTGATTCCTGATGCTAGAACTTCCAACACTATGTTAAACAACAGCGGTGAGAGTGGACATCCCTGTCGTGTTCCTTTCTCAGGAGGAAAGCTCTCAGGTTTCCCCACTGAGGATGGTATTAGCTGTGGGCTTTTCATAAATGGCTTTTATGATCTTTAAGTATGTTCCTTCTATCCTGACTTTCTCGAGGGTCTTTATTAAGAAAGGATGATGAATTTTGTCAAATGCTTTTTCTGCATCGATTGACAGGATCATATGGTTCTTATCTTTTCTTTTATTAATGTGATGTATCACATTGATTGACTTGTGAATATTGAACCAGCCCTGCAGCCCAGGAATGAATCCCACTTGATCATGGTAAATAATTCTTTTATATGCTGTTGAATTCAATTTGCTAGTATCTTGTTGAGAATTTTTGCATTCATATTCATCAGGGATATTGGCCTGTAGCTCTCTCTTTTTGCTGGGTCTCTGTCTGGTTTGGGAATCAAAGCAATGCTGGCCTCATAGAATGAGTCTGGAAGTTTTCCTTACTTTTCTAATTTTTGGAACAGCTTGAGAAGGATAGGTATTATCCTGCTTTAAATGTCTGGTAGAATTCCCCAGAGATTTTTGATAACTAACTCAATTTCTTCACTAGTTATGGGTCTATTCAAATTTTCTATTTCTTCCCGTTTGAGTTTTGGAAGTGCATGGGTGTTTAGAAATTTGTTCATTTCTGCCAGGTTGTGCAGTTTATTGGCATATAATTTTTCATACTATTCCCTGATAATTGCTTGTATTCCTGAGGGATTTGTTGTAATAATTCCATTTTCATTCATGATTTTACCTATTTGGGTCCCTTCTCTTTTCTTTTTGAGAAGTCTGGCTAGAGGTTTATCAATTTTGTTTATTTTTTCAAAAAACCAAGTCTTGGTTTAATTGATCTGCTCTACTTTTTTTTTAGATTCTATATTGTTTATTTATTATTTCTCTTCTTCTTCTGGGTTTGGGGTGTCTTTGCTATTCTGCTTCTAGTTCCTTTAGGTGTGCTGTTAGATTTTGTATTTGGGATTTTTCTTGTTTCTTGAGATAGGCCTGGATTGCAATGTATTTTCCTCTCAGGACTGCCTTACTGCATCCTAAAGCGTTTGGATTGTATTATCATTTTCATTTGTTTCCATATATTTAAATTTCTTCTCTAATTGCGTGGTTGACCCATTCATTCTTTAGTAGGATGTTCTTTAACCTCCATGGTTTTGGAGGTTTTCCAGACTTTTCTCTGTGGTTGATTTCAAGTTTCATAGCATTGTGATATGAAAGTGTGCATGGTATGATCTCAGTTATTTTACACTTATTAAGGGCTGTTTTGTGACCCAGTATGTGATCTACCTTGGAGAATGTTCCATGTGCACTTGAGAAGAGTGCACATGAGCAATTTTCCATTGCTTTGGGGTGTAGAGTTCTAAATATATCTGTCAAGTTCATCTGATCCAATATATCATTCAGGGCCCTTGTTTCTTTATTGATTCTCTGTCTATATGATCTACCCATTGTTGTAAGTGGAGTATTAAAGTCCCCTGCATTTACCACATTCTTATCAATGAGGTTGCTTATGTTTGTGATTGTTTTATATATTTGGGTGTGCCGCATTTGGTGCATAGACATTTATAATTGTTAGTTCTTCCTGATGGATAGACCCTGTAATTATTATATAATGCCCTTCTTCATCTCTTGTTGCAGACTTTAAATTAAAGTCTAGTTTTTCTGATATATGTATGGCTACTCCGCCTTTTTTTTTTTGACTTCCAGTAGCATGATAGATAGTTCTCCATCTCCTCACTTTCAATCTGAAGGTGTCCTCAGGTCTAAAATGAGTCTCTTGTAGACAGCACATAGATGGGTCTTGTTTTTTTATCCATTCTTATACCGTATGTCTTTTGGTTGGAGCATTTAGTCCATTTACATTCAGTGTTATTACTGAAAGATATGGGTTTAGAGTCATTGTGATATCTGTAGAGGTTTCATGCTTGTAGTGGTGTCTCTGGTACTTTGTGGTTCTTGCAACATTTCACTCACAGAGTCCCCCTTAGAATCTCTTGTAGGGCTGGTTAGTGATGATGAATTCCTTCTGTTTTTTGTTTGTTGGGGAAAACCTTTGTCTCTCCTTCTATTCTGAATGACAGACTTGCTGGGTAAAGGATTCTTGGTTGCATATTTTTTTCTGTTCATCACATTGAAGATTTCCTGCCATTCCTTTCTGGCCTGCCAAGTTTCAGTAGATAAGTCTGCTACTACCCTCATGTGTCTACCTTTGTATGTTAAGGTCTGTTTATCCCTAGCTGCTTTCAGAATTCTCTCTTTATCCTTGTATTTTGTCAGTTTCACTATGATATGTCATGCAGAAGATCTATTCAAGTTATGTCTGAAGGGAGTTCTCTGTACCTCTTGGATTTCAATGCCTGTTTCCTTTCCCAGATCGGGGAAGTTCTCAGCTATGATTTGTTCAAGTACACCTTTAGCCCTTTTTTCTCTCTCTTCTGGATTTCCTATGATATGGATATTGTTCCATTTGATTGCATCACTTAGTTCTCTAATTCTCCCCTAGTACTCCTGGATTTTTTTCTCTCTCTTTTTCTTAGCTTCCTCTTTTTTCCATAATTTTACCTTCTAATTCACCTATTCTCTCTTCTGCCTCTTCAATCCATGCTGTGACTGCCTCCATTTTATTTTGCACCTCATTTATAGCATTTTTAATTAATCATGACTATTTTTTAGTCTCTTGATCTCTGTAGCAATAGATTCTCTGCTGTCCTCTATGCTTTTTTCAAGCCCAGCAATTAATTTTATGACTATTATTCTAAATTCTTGTTCAGTTATATTGGTTAAATTGGTTTTGATAAATTAATTAGCTGTTGCTATTTCCTGGAATTTCTTTTGAGGAGAATTCTTCTGTTTTGTCATTTTGGTGAGTTTTCTGTCCCTTATGTGTCCTAAAAGCTTGTTGTGTGCTCTGTACCTGCAAGCACTGCTATATTAAATGATGGTCATACACTGTCCAGGGCCTGGCCATTCAGGAGGTATTTTTTTGGGAGATTGTTACTTGTTCTTTGTTGTTGTGACTTTGGCTATTTTATTACCCTACTCGTAGTGACATTTTGGACCCTCCACCAGGTGTGCTTTGATTTGTTCCTTGGAGTAGCCCTGCCAAGTTCTGTGGTTCAGGTCGTGCAGATTGTTATGTTAATCCTCAAATCAGTTTCCTAGGTGTGCAAGATGGTTTCCTAGGTGTGCAGATGGATAGTGTTGATCTGGCTGCATTTCAGAGAGGATAGATGCAAAAAAACTTCCATGCTTTTCTGCCATCTTGGCCCCTCCCCTTGAAATTCTCTTTATAAATGTTCAAGAATTTGATATCAAATGCATCTTGCGGCTCTATTTTTAAAATTTTTCTTTTAAATGCACTGTCGATCTTACACGAGGATAATGATGTTCATTTATGTCAACTACACATAACTCTCTAAAACATTGAGTTTATAAGAACCTAGGATTCTTCATTTATGGATTTCAAGGTGTCCAGAGACTTCCTGAAATTGTATGCAAATATTTACATACATGATCATATGTCTATTTTCTTGGTGAAGAGTCTGTTATTTTTGACCAAGAAACAGTATAATCCATTAGAAATCTGAGTCCATGACCTGTATTACAACATCAGGACTCTATAGGAGCCCTTAAATTCATAAATTCTGCAATTGATTAAAGGTTTCATAAACTGGATATTATTTGAAAGTTTGAATTATACCTTCAATTTTGTATATGCTCCCATCCTGAGTTTTCTTATCCCATGTGGGATAAGAAACATCGTCAGATTGTCTTCTGTAAGTTTTTAATTATTTTTTAACCTGTTGTGTATCTTTCCTCAGTAAGTCAAAGAACCGTGCTCTTTGGAACCAACTGACTTGAAGCAATAGAGGAAGCAGACTAAACACACATTGACATTATCCGGCCAGCCCCTCTTGCACAGGTTTTGAAACTATCAGTATATCCCAAAAAGTGTTTTTAAATAACCATCTAACATAGCAATAAGAGTGTGCAGATATTTTAAAGGGGTAGTTTATTGGGGACATGACTAGAAATACAATTACTCATATCACTTTCCTTGTGCTTCTCTTGGCTGGGAGTGGTCTCTGTCATTTTATCAGTGACTCTCTTTTCTCTATGCCACTCCTCAGTCCTGAGATAGAATAATCTTGTTCTCCTGCCCATTCCTGCCCCAGATTTCCCATGCCAGTTTTTTAATAGTTGCAGTTCTGCAGCGTTTCCTTCTGAAGCTTGCAGATGCACAAACTTTCGAGGAGGAGGGTTCTCTGGGGAGAACCATATAAAATAAGTACTGAGTAGGGGCTATTGGGTCCTAGGTGGAATCACACAAATGTCAAGGAACAAAGAATCCAGGAGTTAGGAATCCAGATGAAAGTTTTTCTTTTTTGTTTTTTAACCATAGTTCATGTTTTGAATAATTTATTCAGGATTTTACTTTGTATGCTTAATCCAGTTTTTCCTATACCCTTTATAATTAGCTTTTGGTTTGAGTGGGCACATGCAAATACTGATTCACACACACCTCACTCAAGGTAATTGGCAACATTCTCAGCTGCAGAAATGTATAAAATATACATCCTTTAATTAAAGAGCTTTTCTCCTCTTAAAAGTCTCTTACTTAAAAAGTAAACCACTGTCTCTTATCTTTTATGCATATTTATTACAACAATATTTTGTTAAAGATAAAATAAGGTCAATTGTCATCTATACTACATAAAAATATGAAAAGAATAATCATCCTCAGAACTATAGCCAATATAAATTATTTTGTCAGAAATGATTAATTTTGAAATATGAAATTATGGATCTCAAGCAAAGTTACTGACCTTTTTTAGAATGCCTGAACATATAAAAAATGAGATGGTTTACTTTGATTTTTCTGAACTGCAGTTCAATTGTATTTAAAAGTTATATACTTTCCTACTGTTGATTTCCCTTGGCATACTGAGTTCATGCCAATTTTCCTTAACTTACATATATTCTTTCAAAGTCTGCCACTTAGTCTTATATATTTGTGTTACTGCTTTTCTTCAGTCCTCTGTATGCATCAAAACTGATATTATATTCACTAGCTCTGAGAATCTCTGAAGCTTCAACTTTATTTATCATTCCTAACTTATTTCTACCATCTAAACTATATGCCTTCTGAATAAAAATTTTTTGCCTGAATAATAGTGCATGTAATATTTGCCCTGACTCCATATCAGATAGGATTTCACATGAAATATGGAAAGGAAAATATTGATAATCATGGTTAATGGATTTTGAAGACATTTTAATATTGGCTTAGCTCTGTAAGTCCTTTGCTATAGAAATGGTCTACTTAGATCTGTTGTTAGTGTATAGAAAATCGGACTGTGAATTCATTTCCTAACATTGCTAGTCAGGGGACACTCATGAGGATATGAAAAAGTCTGGCTATCTGAGTAGAAGGCTCATTCAAATCTTTTTTCAAAGGGTAAAAAAATAATAGTAAACATTATTTTAGTTATATATTTAGTGACTGCAAATCTGGTGTTTGGGTCCCATATGTTCGTATTTCTCCTGCTATCTGTTTCAGTGTAAGCAGAGGAGTCTCGTGGGATTGATTCACTCCATCTTTGCCATTTACTTTGAACCTAACACATGGAAGGCAATGAAGAGAAGCTCAGGTAAAAATGTCAAAAGAGGTGTTTTATATATAGCATTGTATTTAAAGCACTAGCAGACAAACTGAGATGGTGTTTCAGAAGAACAGTCCCTCAATAACTGAAGAGCTTCCAAGATTAACCACAAAGGAAGTATTAGAAGATCTTGAACAATGATTTCTTTCAGAATTTATCTATTTCTAAATCCCTCATGCTGCCTGTTTCCTTTGTTTTCTCTTTCATAGACTTTGGTTATAATTGATAAATCTTGTTAGTTTAAAGCGTATGTTTGAGTTTGGTCTTAAATCGTGTGTGTGTGTGTGTGTGTGTGTGTATAATTAAGTAAATATTATATATATATGTGTGTGTGTGTGTATAATGTGTGTATATGCATATAAATATTATATATAGTAAATTATATATATTTACATATAAATCTATATGTAATATTTACCTAATTAAAGAAAAATACAGTCTCCCACAACTGACTAAAAACTGCTAAAATATAATCTAGAATTTCGATGATCTAAACCTACTAACCTAGGTTATTATTTTCTGAGTAAATATTAGATAATGAGTATGCTTTTATATTTTATAAGTAGGTCTAGTTTTTAAGACACATTGTAATGTCTGGATCTTAGTGTAAATTTAAGATACTACACGATGTCAGATAGTTATTGCTGTGTAGTGACAGAAAAGAATAAATCAGGAAACGTCCATATATTATCCTATCATTGTAACTGTGTAATTTTATTTCTCAATAACTTTATTATGCTGGTTTTATTTGCATATGCTATACGTATGAAATTGCCAAAAACATAAAGGGTTTGGGTAGAGGCAGAGTCTGTCATACGATAAGCCACAAATCTAAGACCCTATTTGTAATCAGTGCTCTATGATAGATAAAAATGTTCCATCCTACTTTCAGATACTGTATGCCTACAGAATTAAATCAAAGAAATAACTTGATGGAGGCACCTGGCTTGCTCAGTTGTTTAAGCATCCAACTTCAGCTCAGGTCATGATCTCGCAGTCTGTGAGTTCTAGCTCCATGTCAGGCTCTGTGCTGACAGCTCAGAGCCTGGAGCCTGCTTCAGATTCTATGTGTTTTCCTCTTTCTCTGCCCCTCCTCTGTTCATGCTCTATCTCTCTCTCTCTTGAAAATAAATAAACATTAAAAAATTAAAAAAAAGAAATAACTACATGTATTAAAGAGGACAATTTATTTCCATTTTAGAGTATGTGCCTGATTATACATTTAGAAAAGGGGCATTACTTCTTTTCAGAGAGGTAGAATTTGATTCTAATTTTTTAAAGTTTATGTATTTTTCAGAGAGAGAGCGAGAGAGTGAGAGAAAGAAAGAATTAGTGGGAGAGGGGCAGAGAGAGAGAGGACAGAGGATCTGAAGCAGGCTCTGTGTTCACAGCAGAGAGCCAGATGCAGGGCTTGAATTCATGAACTCTGAGATCACGACCTGAGCTGAAGTCAGCCCCTTAACTAACTGAGCCACCCAGGTGCCCCAAATTTGACTTTAATAAGGAGGTATACAGCAGGGGAAGACTTTGCATTAAAAAATATAATATCAGTTCTGCCATTCTACCTTCTCCTCTCTCAGCTTCCTTCTCTCTTTCCTTCTCTCCTCTTGTCTCTTCTTCTCTCCTGTGACTTTTCTTACTTTATTGAGTAACTACTGCTTGAAAGGCACTGCATCAAAGAATATTACTGGGTGATCAAAAAGAATGAAATCTTGCCATTTGCAACAATGTATCTAGATGGAACTAGAGTGTAAGTGAAATAAGTGTGTCAGTCAAAGACAAATATCATATGATTTCATTCATATGTGGAATTTAAGAAACAAAAGAGATGAACATAGGGGAAGGGAAAGAAAAATAAGATAAAAACAGGGAGGGAGGCAAACCATAAGAGACTCTTAACTATAGAGAACAAACTGAGGGTTGCTGGAGGAGAGGTTGGGGGGGATTTGGCTAAACGGGTGATGGGCATTAAGGAGGGCACTTGTTGGGATAAGCAGTGGGTGTTATACGTAAGTGATGAATCACTAAATTCTACCCCTGAAACCAGTACTACACTATATGTTAATTAAATTGAATTTAAATAAATTTAAAAAAAGAAAGAAAATAAATATATGAATATACTTGCTATTTAATTTTCAGTCAATTAGTTTCTGGCATTTTTCTCTATTTGAAACTAAGAAAGATAACTCTTTACTACGACCTTTCTAGAAATAAAAAAGGTCATACAGACAGTATAAACAATTGACAATAGTTAAATAAATACTGATTTTAGGCTTGTCTGCTTTCTGGGTCTCATAATTAAATGATTCATTGCAGTTAGTGCAAAAATAAGTACTATAGGGGCACCTGGGTGGCTCAGTGGGTTGAGTCCCACTCCTGGTTTTGGCTCAGGTCATGATCTCACAGTTCATGAGTGCAACTGCCCCATTGGGCTCTGCGCTGACAGAGCAGAGCCTGCTTGGTATTCCCTCTCTCACTCGTTACCCCTCCCGTGTGTGTGTGTGCTCTCTGTCTCTCTCTCAAATTAAATAAATAGACTTAAAAAAATAAGTACTATATAAACACTGTTCCTTGATAGCATAGTGCGACATGAATACAAATAAATGATTTTATAAGAAACATCATCGTGTATCTCATTTAAATTCAATTAAGATAAGTAACTGGGAACTAAATTAGCACCATCATTAGAACAGGCTTTGTGATTTCCTTGAATCACATAGCTAATGTCTTTTGAGACCCTCAAAGTACTGTGACAAAGAATCAATTGGGATAAAGCAAATTGATTGCTGCCCCGTCGCCATCAAACATTGGCCAACTGTTCAAAGTGCCACCGTACAGGTCAAGGGAGTAACTATTTTCTTGATGATGTCCTAAACCTAATGGGTGATGAGTTCATTTATTAGATAGCAAAGAAATACTTTTAAAAACTATGAAAGAATAAAAACTCATGATTACTACTTCATTCTCCTTTACACAAAATTATAAAGGAAATTCTCGGGAAATAACCTATAGATGAATGTAAGAGGATAAAAATTACCTTTGAAATTGTAGCAGTCATTACTGAATAGTGCCAGAGGAAATGTACAGGGATCACTTATCAAAGTGATATAAGCTAGGAAAAGTGAGTTGAGTTAATTTCAGTTTGAGGGAACAGGAACAAGTTTAGATCTATAAATTTTTTATGAAGCAATTTTGTTACACCTGATTTGTATGTAAGTCATGGAAACTGAACTGAGTTTTCTTTCCTATGAAAGCTGGAGGCAAATTTGGCTTAAAGCCTAGAAGAACAGAGTGCTAGAGTGTTCTTTCAGATCTCTCTCTAGAAAGTTGCTTCTGTGTATGTGCTATAGAAACATCATCTTTCTTCTATTATTCTCAGTGGCTAAATGACAAGGGTTATTTATTTATTTATTTTTAGCAGTAATGCTGAATAATTCAAGTTACTTCTGAACTTTGTAATGTCATTTCTGCCAAACATACCTAAATCCACTGAGATTTGTCATTAAGAGTTAAGGATTAAGCTATTAAACTACAAATCATCCATTCCTCAATTCTAATCACTGAGATATTAATAATATATGTGAAAACTGCCTTTTTATATTTGCAGCTCTGAGAGCTTAGCTTACATAGATTTTTATTTTGTGTCTTTTGCAATACCCCCATCACCACCAACAGTAAAAATAGTAACATTTCTGAGCAACTGATACCATTTTTGTTTCTAAAGAGGAAAAAAAGTGGCACTCATTAGAATTAAAACTGCTAGTTTTAAATTCATGTAGTTTTGGTTCCTACTGTATCAGTGGCATTGCTGGCCACAAAGCCTCCAACCATATCGGTAATTGTCCAATGATAAAACCAAACGACATCAAAGCATATTTACGATTTGCTATTTTGTATGTTTTAATTAAGAAGGCAAGGGTAATTGAAGGGCAACAGAAAAATAGAAATGTAATAATGTTAGGCCTTGTTGGTATAATATTGTTAAGAAAAGCAAGAAATGTGCATGTTGGAATTTTGTTTTTATTGGATTTCCTAGTGTCTTCAAACATTCCCAGGATTGGTTGGCTGGGCCAGCCCTCCTGAATACATTGATGTCATCACCATAATTTGTGGCACAATTATGACTAAAAAACAGCAGAATTACACTAATTAAAAAAAATGTTTTTGATACAGCAGGGAGAGGGGCAGAAGGCGAAGGAGAGAGAATCTTAAGCAGGCTCCACACCCAGTGGGGGGGCTGACGTGGGCTGGATCTCATGAACTATGAGATCATGACTTGAGTCAGAATCAAGTCAGACACTTAAGAAACTGAGCCACCAAGGTGCCCCTAGAATTACAATAAATAAAGCTCCAAGGGGCGCTTGGGTAGCTCAGTTGGTTAAGGGTCCGACTCTTGATTTCAGCTCAGGTCATGATCTCATGGTTGTGAGATTGAGGCCCATGACGTGCCCACTGGGCGTGGAACCTGCTTAAGATTCTCTCTCTCCCTCGCCCTCTGCTTCTCTCTCTCAAAAAACAAAACAAAACAAAACTCCAAGAATCAATACCCTAATTCTATTTCTCTAAGACACATATAAAATATAAAGTGGGTTTATATCTTTTATACAACAGAAGAAGGCAGCTTGATATTTTATAAATTGGCAGGGAAAAAAACAATTTGTTTCTGAAATAATATCATAGATAATCCAGAAAGTGATTTACTAAACTTTGAAATTGCATTTCGTTTCATTTCATTTCATTTCATTTCATTTCATTTCATTTCATTTCATTTCATTTCATTTCATTTCATTTTTTAAAAGTATTTTTTACCAATTTTTTTAATGTTTATTCATTTTGTGAGACAGACACAGAGAGTGAGTGGGGAAGGGACAGAGAGAGGAAGAGGCACAGAATCCGAAGCAGGCTCCAGGCTCTGAGCTGTCAGCACAGAGCCTGACAAGGGGCTCAAACTCATGAGCCATGAGATCATGCCCTGAGCTGAAGTCAGATGCTTCACCAAACTGAGCCACCCAGGCGCCCCTGAAATTGCATTTTAAAATTTTCGATTTCTGGGGTGCCTGCCTGGCTCAGTCAGTTAGACATCCAGCTCCTGATTTTGGTTCAGGCCGTGATCTCATGGTTGGTAGGATCAAGCCCTGGAGTGCTGTCAGCATAGAGCCTGTGCTCCTCTCTCACTTGCTCTCTGTTTCTCTGTGTCTCAAAATAAATAAATAAATAAACATGAAGAAAAATGCTCAATTCCCTGTATTTTCTTTCTTTCATTGATAAAATACAGCTTTGGTCAGACTGACATGTTTAAGGGGAAACTGTGCATTAATTTTCTTTTTCAAAAAAGTTCTTCAAGTTTCAAATTTGCTACTTTCTGGCTTTTCTTCCAATCATTTCTCTTTAGTAAAATTAAACTTTAATTAAATCTCTATAAACTTGCTCAAACATGGAATTGCCTGTCAATAATGCTGTTTTTAATTCTCTTTTCTAGTGAATTCCAAGTGGCAAAGTAGCTCTACTTTATCTTATTTTTATTCTTGAGTTATAAAATCTGAGATCTGAAGCTCTAGTCCTTATTTATGTAAAAATTATTCTAGAGGAGGCAGCAGCAGTATGCTAACTGGGTGTTCAGGTTACAGATCTGTCTTCCACTTCCTTTTACCACTTTCACGGCATTAGGTATTATAAATGTGGTCCCTGCCTTAAAGAAAGGTCACTTGTATTTTCTTTCAACAATATATCTTAGAAATATTTATTTCTGTATTGTGTATCTTTCAGTTGTGAGCATAGTCCTGTGCTGTATATGGTGGCAGAAAACTTCACCTGAAATACCTACCAGCAGGAATCCTGGGGGGCAGAGATCCTCCCCCTGGCACTGGATGCGGGGCCTGGATGCTATTTAAAAACCCTGCCCTCAGGAAGCTGGGGCAAAACGCCTCCACCCCAATGGCCGGGAAGGATCCTTTTAAGAGATAAAAATGGACATTAATCAAAATCTATTTGTGGAAAAGCTGTTGATCATTTAACTGGGGAAAAAAAATCCTATCATTAATAAAAACATCAAACCTTACATGGAAGCTATAAAATTAAAAGGAATGAATGCATTTTTATTCATAATTAAAAAAAATCAACTTAGGTTTTGAAAAGAAAGTACTCTTAACTAGTTACAATTCCAAACGATGTACAAGTAGTAGAATGTGAAGATAAAATTTCTAAACCTACATTTGACAAAGCAGATATAAATAAAAGTCACTGAGGTTGTCTATTTGCAGAGTCGTCCACATGAGTGACAGACATGCAGGAGACAGCCACAGCGGGATCTGAGATCAAAGCTGCACTGGAAGAAGCAGTGTTTTGCTTTAGGTCTATCAGCAGTGATGCTTAAAATGAGGAAAGCTTTTACACCACCCAGCAATTATATATGTTTTTGAAATAGCGGTAAGGAAATCCATATCCACAATTCTTAATTTGTTACACCTTTCTATTAGGGAGAAGACAGAGTTTGCAAAGGTAGAACCACATGCTTTTTCACTTTTAAGAAGGCTACTGTGAAGCAAAAAAACCCAACAGGAAACCACTTGGAAGTTTATTCATAAGATTATATCATGAATTGTGAATAAAAGAATGTCAGAGCTGGAAAAGACATCATAGGTCATCCAGTCAAAAAATTCTCATTTATAGACTAGCAAACTAAGGCATGAAAAAGGGAAGTGATGTCACTTAGGTGGCAGACTCCTAGGACAAAATCTTCCCAGTGTAGATTAAAAATAAATAATGAGCCATTTCCTATTTGGGAGATTGCTATTCTCTGAATATGAATCAGAAACCCTTCAGTTTGGAATAACAGCATTATAATTTGGTATCTCAATGACCTGAAAGACACTAAAATCATTCAGAAGAAAATTTAATATACATGCACTATCAGTGCATGGGCAGTACTGGTAATTGATATGGTATATCTAAGTTTAATCACAGTAACACTCTAAAAGCAAGTTACACTGATGGTTATAAGGAATGCACATCATTTGGGGCCCCTGAAGCTCCAATCAGGCCCAGCAGTTTTCAAATAAAGAGACCTTGAATCAATCCTCTCAGGCTCAGTTTTAGCAAGTCTTACATTTTTGAAGAGACTTCACTCTGTTCCTTGACACAAATTTCGCACCTAAAATATGTTAAAATTCATAGCCTCTTTGAAATCTGACCAGGATTAAAGGGACCTGGTATAACACATTCTATACAACTTGCTTCTACAGAAAGAGCTGATGCTAAAGAAAAGCCAGGATTTCTTAGATCTTTAGAAATGCTTAGAAAGCGAAGTTACAATGTATATTTTAATGGGTGAGGCCTATTTATTGTGCATTGGAATAAAGAAAGCATGGAAAGAAAATCAAATGCTGTAATTAAGCTGGTTTTGCTGTTGATTTTATGAGGCTTTAGTGGAAAGGTCCAGCAGAGTTTGAGTCCCTTAAACATGAAGAGATGTGGCTAAAGTGCCAAGCAGTAGTTCTGAGGGAACTTTTGATGAACAATGAATCTAATTTCTCCTTTGCTATTACATGGGGTGTATATATCATTGAGCACAAATATTTCCTCATGTACAATGTTTCCCATGCAAGGCATTTTCCACGTTGCAATGTTTCAACACTGTCTGAGAAAGTACCCATCACCACGGAGCATTACTGAATACCAGGTAGAGACAATTATATATTTATACTGTATTCTTAAAGTTACAAAAGAAGTGGTGATTTTACAACAGAGAAAATAATTATAAGAAATTCAGATTTTATTATAGGTGGTAAAAACAGAAATATTCCAATTCTAGCTGATTATGGACTTATTGAAGCCAAGTGATAAGAAGTTTGGTTCAAGAATATGAGATTGTAGGGGCACCTGGGTGGCTCAATTGGTTAAGTTGGTTAATTTCAGCTCAGGTCATGATCTCATGGTTCGTTCAGTTTGAGTCCAGGGCAGAGCCTGCTTGCCATTCTCTCTTTCTCCCTCTCTCTGCCCCTCCCCTGCTTGTGTGCACACTCTCGCTCAAAAGCAAACAAACACACAAACAAACTTAGAAAAAAGAATACTAGATTGTAAAAAAAAAAAAACAACAAAAAAAAAACAAAAGAACATAATCATGCACAGGAAAGAAAAAAGAATATAAATGCAATTATCTCAAAAGAAATTTTGAGAAAAACAAAAGTGTGTAGAGCAGACTTTAAATAATTTTAATATGCTTCAGATTTAGAGATTTTTATCTTTCTATTATTTTGCCATATTATGTGAAATTGTTAACTTAGAAAAGATGTCCATTATTTTAACTCCTTGAAAGAAACAAGATACAAATATTGTTTTATTGCTATGATTACATTGATTACTATTTCTATTGTTGTGACAGCCTGTCATATTTAATAGCAGCTTTCATTTTCCTAAACCTGCTGCATCATTCATAATGGCTTTGTGATGTTTCTTTACTGTGGGTTAAAAGGTCTTTCATTTATTGTGGCATTTCTTCCTTAAGGGACTGTCATTTTTTAATATATGAAACAAACAGAAAAGCTGGTGTACATGAATACGTATTCAATTAAAATATGATATTATGTGATAATAATGCCTTATCAGTTTCCTCCTTAGGGTCAGTCATGTCAATAGAGATTGCATGAAACATTATAGCTCTGTTTTCACAATTGAATAATGAAGCTGAATTTATTTGTTATAATTCCCTTATCTCTTAATCTACAAGAAATTAAGTTCAGGAACCTTCTGGGATTTGATATGAAGTAATTTTAGTCTGGTTTGCTCTACTGCTTAAGTTGCTGGCCCTCGCTGTCTTTATTTTTTTTTTTAATACGTAATTGTAGCAAAGAAAAAAGAGAGACACCAACCAAGAAACACACTCTTAACTGTACTGAACAAACTGATGGCTATCAGAGGGGAGGTGGGTGGGGCGACAGGTGAAATAGGTGATGGGGATTAAGGAGTGCACTTGTGATGAACACTGGGTGTTGTATGGAAGTGTTGAATCACTGTATTGGACACCTGAAACTAATATTACACTGTATGTAAACTATAGTGGATTTAAAATAAAACAAACAAAACAACAACAACAAAATAAATAAGCAATTGTGGAACTTATTAATTATATTGTAGTTAAAGAATGAACAACATCAAACACCTGTAGCAGGATAAATATAAATGTCCATCAGTATTTTGTTTTTACGTGCATTCAACAGACTCTTTGTCAATATAAATTAGATTTTTATTTGATGAAAGTATTCCTTTAGCCACTACAAATTTGAAATATAAGATGTGTCACTTCACACATGCTTTTCTAAATCTCAAACAAGTGAGTTTCCAATTTGTTAGTGATCTGGAGTCGGTGAGTTAAAGAGACACCTGGATAGGACACTAGCATTATATTATCTCTAATATAGAGTTACCAGATAATCAGGTGTCCTGTATTTTTATTTGCTAACTCTGGCAACACTACTCAAATATAATTCCAAACACTTCTGAGTATCACACTAACAAAAGACACTATTAACTACTGGTATAAGGTAAATTAACATAAGTTACTGGCTGCAGGAGTTAATTTATCCGTCCTTCAGTAGTTCAGTGGTTGTCAAGGTTGCTTAGGGAGTACTGCAAATTATGACTGGGGAAAGACATTATTTAGCGAGTGAGGGTCCTCATGTGAACCAAAGGCATCTCAATAACTGGTATACCCACCGCACAAAGGAGCATTTCCCTCAAAATGCTAGTAACACCACTGAGAAACGTTGTCTGAGAGTAAAGCATCCTTAAAATAATGGTTGCTAGTAACCACAGCGTAAAAAAAGCAGAAGTTGACATGGCCCGAATTTTGACATCTGGTCTGATCAATTAATGGAGGATTCTGATTGCCCAGATTATCTGAAAGTAATGTGGTCTATAGAGTAACCAGTTTTCAATGAGTTATAGTAAAATATATTTAACACTTAAACCAAATGAAACAAAATTTTATTTTGATATTGCAGTGATCTCTTTGAAATAACTTTACATTGGACATTCAATATCATGAAGAATTTGTGTAAAAAGTTGACTATGACTTTAAACTCTATGCCTTAATTTCCTTATACGTAAAGTGAAAATAACAATTGACCCTACCTCATGGGGTTGCTTGTAAGGGTTAAAGTAAATAATCATAAATATAAGACAATATCCTTAAATGGTCCTAATTTCTTTTTTAAAAAAGAAATCTCTTTGGGTGAGAAACTGAGGTAGGCTGATTAAATTTTCTAATGCAGAACTACTGCCCTCCACCACTCACATACACAAAAACCGAACAGACAAAAATCTCTTCTTTGAAGATCATGCATCAGTAATTTAATTTTGTCTGAAAAATTTAATAAAGGAAATATCCCTATAATAATGAATTTTTTTCACATGTGGCTACTTCAAATCGTCGCCATCTTGTTTTGTTTTTGCAGATACACATTTTGACCTATGTGTAGAAAGAGAACACCTAGACGCAGTTAAATACAGTTTAGAATTGTAAACTGGAAATATATGCGCCCATGTGTATTAAATAAATTGTAAATAAAATATATGCATAATACTCCCCACGTATAATGCTCAACATTTTTATTGTTAGAGGTGTATACTCAGAGAATTTTGGAGAATGCTTGTTTAAACAATAAAACAGTGAGAAAAATGCTGAAGTATTTATGAAGGAAAACATTTACTTCATGAGCTTGAACAATTAGGGCAAGGCCTTGATTTCACCTGGCCTCAGGCAGTCATCCCAGAAGCCATGTTGTTCCTTATACAGTGGTTCTCAACCTTGTGTATACATTAGAAAATAGGTAGTCAAGGTCCAAGCAAACACACAGAACACACAGAAAACAGAAAAGCCACGTCTCCAACTGCTAAAAAGAGCTCTTTGTCAACTATAATGTGATGCAAGGATGATCTACACTGATACAAAAAGAAATCACAAAAAGTCCTAAATATGTAGCATATAGTGTATATTGTGCATGTGTGGTATGAGTATTATTTGAAGTCAAGTGTCAAAATAAGCTGAACTTAAACATCAGATCCTACAGTGATACATTTTATGCTGTTAGTATATAAAATGAATATTATGTCAAAATAATTTTATTCCTTTTGTATTTTGTGTTTTATAATAATATAAAAGGTAACAAAGTATATCTGAATAAATATATAACATAAACAAATTAGTATTCACATAGTAGAGAGTTTTGGCTCAAACATGTCTACTGAAAATGACTAAAATTTTGGAGAGTTGAGAATTGAGTATGTATGCATCAGAGTAGAGATCCTTTCTTCAGCCTTAAGTATCCAGTATTCAGTTCTTTAACAGGCATATGGTAGCTACTACATGACTTCATGGTTTAGGTTAATGATGGTACCTCTGAGCTACAGTGTGAATGAGCAAAGTTCAACGATAACATAGTCTGTTAAACCAAAGGCTATCTCAAGGGCTATTTTTCTTCAGGAATTCTCACTTCAGAACGTTCAAAGAGTCTCTACTCGTTCTCTATTTATACATATGCCTGCCTATCCATCCGTATGTCTATCTACCTGCTGTTTGTCTACCTGTCCATTCCACTCATCCTGCGTCAGAAAGTGTGTTTCCTTCCAGTCCTAGTGTATCTCATGTTTTCTCTCCTGTGTGCCTCTCTTCTATTTCTGTTCCAAAAATTTATAGAGTACACATTCTCTCTTCTACCAAGAGAAGTACAAACAAAACAAAACAAAACTATAAGCTCATTGTTTGTTGAACATATGCTTCCTAATTTTTTGTGATGGTGGTTGAAGCCTCAGACTCTAAGAGTTATATGACCATTGAAGGAAGACCAGAAACAGTAAGAAGCCATTAAAAAAAAAAAGGCATTTAAAGAATACATTTTTTTTTTTACTCCAAAGAAATCTTTAATTCTCTTTACTTAATAACATGCAGGAAAAACTAAGCTGCTGTGCCTAGTTTGGTGGAGAAAAGATACCTGTCTCATCGTGGTGTTGTAGGTGGGCCAGCTGGGACCCCAACATTGTCTGCTTTAACTTGATCAGAAGTTGCACAGAGTAGGGTTTCAATAAAGGCAAATGGAATAAGTGGATTGAAAAAATGATTAGATGAAAAGTAATAAATTGCTCCTTCAGCAAATATCTTGCGAGGATCTAAAGGAGTACTGAGCCTGTTCAACTGCTTCCTAGGCCAACAGCCTAGATGAGACCTAATTATCATCAATTAGGCCTAACATGTGAAAGGGAACTATTACATTCATAAATAACTCATTCATACACTTATTCATTTGTTCAGTAAATATTTTGAAGCACCTATTTTTTTTTGTTTGTTTTTTGCTTGGCACTACAACATACATTTCTAGTACAAAAAGAGGAAATCGATTTTTTTTTTATTTTATTTTTTTTTAATTTTTTTTTTTCAACGTTTTTTATTTATTTTTGGGACAGAGAGAGACAGAGCATGAACGGGGGAGGGGCAGAGAGAGAGGGAGACACAGAATCGGAAACAGGCTCCAGGCTCCGAGCCATCAGCCCAGAGCCCGACGCGGGGCTCGAACTCACGGACCGCGAGATCGTGACCTGGCTGATGTCGGACGCTTAACCGACTGTGCCACCCAGGCGCCCCAGGAAATCGATTTTTGATAGGACACTGTTATTTTCAGGAAATGATTCTAACTAAGCTAAGCCAAAGTTACAATTACAAAATCTTTTCATTTCCTAAATTATTATAAATGGAAATATGCCTACAACTAAATTCACGTTTTCCTCTTTAGCTAGCTACACAGCTAATCTCCATGAAGATTCTGCAGCACCAAATACAATTAAAGATCATGCAACCATTACTGTTTGTTTTTGGCTTTTTTTTTAATCCTTCAGGTCACTGCAATATGAATTTTATAGATTTATCATCCTGTTGTTTTTCAATAGGTCACAATAAAAGTATTGAAGCAAAAAGGGTAGTTTCATGGCTGGATTTTTATGAGTTATTTCTGCAATGCTTTTAAAAAGAAATTTGTAGCTTTCCTTGAGTTATTTTTAAACTTTTAGGATATGCATGATACAATTATGGTGGTTGTATTTTTTAAAGCTAGCATTAACAAAGAGAATTAAGATATTCTGAAGCTGATTAAAAAAGACATTTATTAAAGTATTTTTAAATTTATATTTAAAGTAGACATTCTCTGACTCTTTAAAAACAAATGTTTTAAATGTCTGAGTTTCCTTATCTGTAAAATGATGAACTTGGACTAGCACTTAGCCGAATTTCCTTTAAGTTCTAAAAATCTGTTTACATAATTTTTATCCCATTTGTTA
This sequence comes from Lynx rufus, assembly GCF_022079265.1. Classification (NCBI taxonomy): domain Eukaryota; kingdom Metazoa; phylum Chordata; class Mammalia; order Carnivora; family Felidae; genus Lynx; species Lynx rufus. Next base: position 113,399,807 of record NW_025814867.1, read on the forward strand.
CATTGAATTATATTTTCCCCAAATACGGATTATGTCCAGTGGTCTTACCTATGTTTGTATGTGGTGGGAATTGGAATCTTAATTATTAAAAAACTGTCCTGACTAAATTTGCAATATGCCAACACATTCATCAGTTTTTTGAAAATGCCTAGGCTTGAGACCAGAATTTTGATTCTACCATTCACCAGATGATTCATCTAGGGTAAATTATATAGCTTCTCTGATAATTTCTTCATCTGAAAAATGGAGCTAATAATAAACATATCACTTGTACTGGTTTACTGCACATCATGGGAAGTGCCTGTTAGCGGCTAAAAGTAAGCGTTCAATAGTGAGAGAGAAATATTATCTTCTTTAATTCCCTAAACTTGACCTACCATGGCATGTCTCTATGCCTCCGTGACATTTCCTCTTGAAAAGCCCTTCTGGCCTCTGGTTACTGTCAAAACATGCCCGACATACCCAGGGAGAACTCATATTCTTTCCTCTGTGCCCCCATTTAGTCTTAGCTACTAGAACAGAGGTAGAACACTATCATAGATACATTATTTATTTGTTTACAATTTTGCAATACCAAATGCAAATGCCTTTATGGCCCTTTGGGTATAATAAATAGGTATGTCAAATTGATGACCAAAAATAACTGATGACAAAGGCACTGGGTCAAATGAAAGTTCTGGCTAAGGGCAACAAATTCAGATGTTTTAAACAACACTGTAGAAATCAAATCAAAAACATACCTCTTAGCTGAGTTCAGCCTGTGGGCTGCCATCAGGTGACTTCTGGCTTACATGTCTGTCTTTTCTACTAGGATGTGATCCCTGAAGAACAGGGACAAGTCATGCATGTTTTATTCTCCTCTGTATGTCCAGTCCCAGAGCTTGCACATAGTGGGGGCTCGATGTAATGTTTATTGAGTTGAATTAAAACCACCTTTATATGAATAGTTCAAAGGCAGTTTGACTTTATTTGGATAAATAACAGACTGAGTTTTCTTGATATCAGAGATTTTAAAACCATGTATACTCTAATAATATAAATATCCTCAAAACTGTGTATAATTATTAAAGTTCAATGAGATTTGTGACTTTCCACGAAGTGCTTATGAAGAAGCACTTAGGAATGAGGGACAAGTAAAATTCTAATTAAAAAAATTTAAATTCTAGAGTTCTTTTATCTAAGAAGTGGTGAAGGGGTGACCTGTACTTGAAAAGCATGTCTTCCTGATGGAGTCACCACACAGGGCCATGGTCAGCGGACTGGTACCCAGCTTTTCTTTCTGGGGTCAGACTTCATATGTTCTTTAAACAACACCCAACAGCAACAACAACAAAACCCTATATGTTCTTTTATAAAAATGCTTTTTACCTCGGGTGCCAAGGTGTCAGTTAAGGAGCTGCTAAGCAGCATTTATCCATGCGTATGAGAGCTAGATCTATTTAGCTTTGCAGCCAGAGTGTGCTATGTATTTAATATTTATAAACTGTGGGTATATCTGTCACATTATTAAAGGGAAGTTTGTACACTTGATAAAGAGGTCATGAGGCAGGCTGCCTCTGCCTCTTTGTAATTTTCTAAGGCTGCCTTCAGTCGGGATTAGTCATTGGTTGCTAGCATGTACCTTGCTGTCAGGTGTATCACACTGTTGTCTCTCATGTACAAAGCATGAAAGAGAATGTTTATGGATTTAGTTTCACTTCCAGATATGGGTGATAACATCATTGGCCGTCTTATCTACCAAAAAATGTGCTAAAACATAATACCAAACATGTCTCATTAAAGGCTAAGTGATTGAAATTCCTTTCAAAGACCTGTTAGCTTTTTAAGGTCAGAACGGTACTGATTTGGAGAGAAGGCAAACCAAGAAACAGACTCTTCACCACAGAGAACAAACTAATGGCTACCAGAGTGAGGTGTAGGTGTGGGTGTGGGTGGGGGGTGATATAGGTGATGGTGATTAAGGAGTGCACTTGTTGTGATGAGCACTGGGTATTGTATGGAAGCACCGAGTCACTGTATTGTATATTTGAAACTAATATTACACGGTATGTTAACTAAGCGGAATTTAAATAAAACCATAAAAGAAAGAATGGTATTCATTTGACATGTATGTGGTACGGATTAGATAACAAGATAATTTGGTTTAATAGTTATCATTTCGAGAATTTGGTCTTGAAAATAATCAAGGAACACAGTAAGTCTTGAAAATAATTGAGAATAGCCAATAGAGAACAAAACTAATCAAGACTCCAATGACTTTACATCAATTCTGATACCGTAAGTGTATGACTGAAGTAGTACCATAAAGGTGTGGTGGTGGCAAAGACATGTCCACTTTTCCAGGTAGCCAATTTGCACTCAAGGTAAACATGTGGGATTTCCTTCCATGTCCCTCCCTGCGTGGTGTAGACACTTAGGTGGACACATCCTTGAGTCCTTTCAATTCAGATCATGTTATTCCTCATTAAAAAAAATCACATTCTCCCTACTGATGAATTCAAACCCAAGGAATAAGTATGGTTTCGGAGGTAGGTGGGCCAGGTTGCACTGCTTCCAGTCCAGGCCTTGCCTCCTTTCCTATTCCATCATGGGCTCAAGATGCTGCTGTACCAGACTCGAAAGGAATTCAGTCTCTTGGCCCTGACCTTGTCAGTCCTATCAAGACACGTGTGGTTCTCAAATATAGACATTCTGATGGGAGTTTGTGAATTAAATAACAAATGATTTAGTTTGTTTGGTGTATAGAACAGACCAAGATCAAGACGCAAATTGAGAAATTCCATAGTCAACTAATGCAACTTACAGTAGCCAAGGAATCCCGCAGTGTTGTCATGGAAACGGACCAAATGATTTGAAATGAAGACGGTTTTGTCATATTCTTAGGAAGTAAATATCTTTTGAATTTGAGAAAGTGTTGGTACAGAAAATACTTTATGTAACTAAGTGGGCTATTCAGAAGCTGAGAGATCATTTTTTTTTTTTGTACTTTGTTTTCTAATGTTTACTTTAGAGAGTGAAAAATGTAAATGCTTTCAGTCAGGAAGCTTTTATTTAGTTTTGGAAATTGAACAGGAAATGCATCTATCTTGCAATCTTTTTGCGCATTATTGGATGTTGGGCAAAATATATAACTATTCTCTGGTAATTTTGTATCAGTAATTTGAAAATGAGATATCAATTCTTCCTTAAATTTGGTCAATCTCTCTTTAAAAGAAAATTAATTGTCACCATTTTGCTAGATTGATCTATTTCTTCTGAAGCATAAAATTTATGCTAATGATGACCAACAAATATAAAATATGGTAATGGAATTAATTGCACAGCAGTGTACCTATTTATTAACATAGTGTCAATATCTTAAAGTTACTACAAAAACAAAAATGCTTTACCTTAAACTTTTCAAATTTAAACTATACTTTTAAATATAAGGGATTCATACTATCATTAGCTTGTTGAGCAAAGACTTACTTTGAATCTAGTTTTCCATGTTCAAAAACAGCTACAGTTACTTTAAATGCATACTGATCACTAATGGACTGAAACTACCATATTACAGAAATATTTGCCACATATTTCCCATTCATATTTTCTCAGAAGTGCTAAGGGTTTTTGAACTGTTAAATCTTTGCATACCTCTATGACATCCCTGCCCATTTCTGTACTAACCTAGGTGTTAAGCATGACTGTCATAAATGTTATACTTTCTTTTTAAAAAAATTTTTTTTACATTTATTTATTTTTGAGAGACAGACTGAGACAAAGTGATAGTGGGGGAGAGGGCAGAGAGGGAGACACAGGCTCGGAAGCAGACTCCAGGCTCCAAGCTGTCAGCACAGAGCCTGACACGGGGCTTGAACCCATAAACCTCAAGATCATGACCTGAGCTGAAGTCAGACGCTCAACTGACTGAGCCACCCAGGTGCCCCAAAATGTTATACTTTCTGTTAAACTGAAAGTATGGTGTTGTTTGATGTTTATCTTATATTTGCAACCTGAATTTTACCACCTAAATGTAATGTTCACATGTTGATTACCACATTATTATTATTTTTTTTTTTTTGAGAGAGAGAGATAGAGAGAGCAAGCAAGCAGGGGAGAGGGTCAGGGAGAGAGAATCTCAAGCAGGCTCTAGGCTCAGTGTGGAGCCCGATGTGGGGCTTGATCCCTTTACCCTGGGATGACGACCTGAGCCGAAATCAAGAGTCAGCCACTCAACCGCTGAGCAACCCAGGCACTCCAAGATATTTTTTGTTAAAAAAATGGTTTCAAAAATTCTTGACTTTTTACTCCAAACACATAAGAATTTTCATTGTTACTTAAATGTGTGGCTCACTCCTTCCAACACAAAGTAAGAATGCCCTATCTTGGCCTGACCCATTCTAAATGCCCTGATTAAATGCCATCTCTTTTAAGAGGCTTTCCGTTTTCTCACAGCTGGAATAATCCGCCCTCATCTGTGCTCCCTCAGGAGGCAGTAAAGCTGCCATGGAAAGCACACAGGTGCTGAAGTCAGAGGGGCTCTGTTTCAAGACATTGCTGTGCCCCAGCCTGCTGGATGACTGTATTCAAGTCACTTCAACTCCCTGAGCCTCAATTCCCATTTCAGTAACATGTAGAAAACAGTCTGTTATGAGGACAATTATACAAGACAGTGTTTTAAAAAATATCTGATACAAAGCAGTCACTCACATAAGGCCTCTTCCAACCTTTCTTGGCCCTTTTCCCTCTCTCACTTACATTTTTCCTTGCTGTATAATTGTTTCTGTTCATGACACAGCTTACAATAAGTTCTTTGAAGAGTTTCTCATTTTTGTATTTTTATTTCTGACAGAACTGGGCATGGTATGCTGCATAAGGGTCAGTTGTGAAGGTAAACACAGGAAGTATAAAGCACATCCACATCTCCCTGACTCATGACAATGTTACTGATGGTTTTGAGAGCAGCTTCTGAGGGTGGAATGACAAAATCCATGTAATTGGTTTAGTGGGTTAGTCAAAAATAGAGTCCTTAAAAGTGTTATGGCATGCAAAGCCATACTCTCTAGCTCATATGCTCTTTATTCTCAGACAGACAGATGGGGACACTTAATGACATAAACAGCCAGACAAGGGGCCTCCATACATACCCTCCACTTCATTTCTTTCAGTATTCTATATGTGTCCTCTCATTTATGCATTTAAGGGACAAAGAGAGAGAAGATTTCAAGGGCAGAGCAATCTTGACTGCTTGAGCCCAAGAGAAATGTGCAGCACAGAACTAAGGATGATGTTCTCTGAGGGAGAGACTGACTCACCATTCATTTTCTGTGGGCCTAATTCTCCTAGATCTGAGCCAGCAAATTCAACTGTGGCCTGAAGCAAACTAATAACAGTGTGTTGGGATCTATCTCTAAATATGATCATAAGTGTGAAATGGGCTTGAAGAGAGTCAGGCCTTATTCAGTTTTATGTATCTTTTAATTTTTATTGAGGCCATTCCCATTTTTAAGCTTGGTGCCTTTAGGAACCATATTAACTTCCAGGTCTGATCTGAGGTAACACTCATTGCTGGTAATAAGGGAGAAAAATAGAAACAGGCTCAAAGAAGTCTGATTTTATTACTCTTAAGCCACATGAACTGGGCCTGTCCAGATTGCCTAAAATAATACCTCCACCGACAATCTCCCAGCCCCTTGCTGTGCCACCATTTTCACTACTGCTGACCATTAGGTCATCCATGGCAGCCATTAGACTGAGTTCAAAATGAGGGTCGAGGTACATCCTATTCTGTGAGAATTGCTGAAGGAGATTCATGGATTTTATAAAGAGAGAAAGTGAGAAAAAGGGAGCTAGCAGGTGTTGTTCACTGTTGAAAATGCCCCGATCAATGTATTTTTCAGAGCTAATTCCAAAGCAGTTTCAGCCTCTTGTATTATCAGATTACTGGTTCACTTAGCATACATGTTTTTTTTTATTACGTTTTCAATATTGGCTTGGATGTAAGTTTGGGTAGTTTGCTAAGATATTCTCGTGGTGGTGCATGATTATAGCTTCTTGGATATAGCGACAGTGTGAGGGGAATGGCAGCTTCTGACATGATATATCTGGAAAGGAAAACATTTGGAAGCAGTTTGAGTGCATTTTATTTCTGCATGGACTCTTTGGGCACCCAGCCACTTTCAAAAGCATTATTTAACAAATTATGGCACCACAAAAAGTATTTTATGCTCTGGATGTTAGTTTTCAAAAGAGGAACCAATAAATGTCTGGAGTAGAGAGAAGTACTATCTAAGAGACGTACTGGAGTGAGTTAAAATTAAAAGGACATTTATATTTGTGAGTGAAAAATAAAACTTACTGCTTTCAAAGTATTACATTCAATTTTATTGCTACTTAAATAGACTCATTTTGTGTACATGTTGTGTTAATAGAGAAAAAGATGTTTGTTTATTGATACTTTTAAGGAGCTGAATTATTATATGGTGATGAGTTTATCACCACATTTTATAGTTTCAGAGTTTAGGGAACAATGATGCACTTTTGTTTATATCTGATTTCTAAAAAAAATCCAAACAAAATGGCTCTCTCATTTACCCTTTAAATACTGGCACATGTGCTCTTAAATGGAGCAGGCCGTTGTTATTGTCTGAGCCATAGGTAAATATTGTGTCATATGAATCACCCTTTAGCATCAGTAAGGTTGGGCCAGTGGAGAAGTGGGGTGATGAAACTACTCCTTGGAAGAATGCTGCTCACCCATGTGAGGTAATTTTAGTGTGCTGGCAGAGGTAATTTCCTAAATGGCACCCTGGTGCCCTAGAAGACTTAATTCACTTCAGCTGAATGAACAGTTGGATCAAGCTCAATCATGGAGAGTTACCCCATTCATACTCAAAGGCATATAGATCTCAAATTGAATATTCTTTAATTGGGTGCATATAACTTTAGGGTAACCTGGGTGCAGGTTTGGGGAAATATAAATGAATGCAGCCTAATTAGAAAGCTCTATTTAAACTTGCTTTTCAAATCACATTTTCGCAGTACTAGATGGCAGTGACCTAAGAAGATGGAGTACTTCCAAGAAAGGAAAAAGTAAGTGACAATATCACTGCTTAACTGTAATCACAAACTCTTAGTTTGGAAAGAGTCCCAGAAAGTTCGTATTTAAGTACAGATGTAGGTATAATCTAGCAAACTGTATTTATAGAAAAGAAGTGCTTGCAAAGATAAATAATAGTGGAATAGGCTTGTCAAGAAATAAACAATGAAAAGGAGATAGATTTTTGGGTAAATGACATATATAGATCAAAGAAAATTGTTGCATAAAGATAAAGTTGCATGTTTGTGTGTGTATGTGTGAGTGTGTTTATAAAGTACTGATTCACCAAACTTTAAGCACAATCTCATACAATGAACAAATGTGAGACTTTCAAATATTCAGTCTTAAAGAGACAAAAAAGTATAGTTTCCTCAGATTTTTTTAATTTATAAAATGTATATCATGAAAAAACCATAAGAATAATCACTAGGTGAAGATACCCCATCTGAAAGAACTTTTACAACCTAATCAGCCTCTTATATCATATGCTGGATGTCCCACAAATGGAACAACGTTGGTTTATTCTTAATGTTGGAGTAAAGTTCTACATCCCTAGTCATGCTCTGACCTCATGGTGGCCAAGATTGACAGTGGCCTGTAAATATCTCTTTCCTCCTTTTTCGTACTTTCAGATTCCTTGATTTTTAGCTGGCACATAGCTGGCCAGAATAAAGACCATATTTTTTCCAGCTTTCTTATGCATCCAGATGAGGTTATTTGATTAAGTTGTATGTGATCAAGTAAGTGTATGTGTCCCAGAAGGAGGAAATAGACCATGTTTACCCTTTCCTCTTTCTGAAATCATGGGACGTAAGCATCCATCCTAGGCAGTGTGCTAAAGACAGCCCACTCAAGGATGACGCCTGCGTCGTTGAAAATCATGAAGCCCTCCTATTAGCCATAGATTGCTCTGAATGTTGCTTACGTATGAAAGAAATAATTTTTATTCTTTTAACCCACTGTTATTTGGAATTTTCTGTTACTCCCAACAGAATCTAATCTTAAACTGATTTTTGATTTGCCTCCTTTAACATGCCTGGTTCCTGAATTAACTGTACCAATATCCTATGATTGCTTTATCTCTTTGAATTTGAAACAGCCTTAATAATTATCATTTTGGCTATTCTAGACTATTCTTCATTTTGGCTATTCTAGACTATTCTTGTACATCTCCACCATTAGATAATTTCTATGAGGCCAATATCCTATGATCTTGTTCACTGTATCCTTAACACTTAAAAACTGATAAATGACCAGATGAATCTTATCATATATTTTCTACCATTTTTAGATATAAACCTTTTACTTTTGACAAGAATTAATTCTGATTAATAAATGCAAGCACCCCACAAGTCATTTCTAATCTAGTTTTAATGCCATAGTTTTGTACATGAATGAGTTTTTATTTTTACCTTTCAACCATAAAATAAAGTGTATACATAAAATAAAGACGGTATGCTTTGAATTTAGAAAAACAAGTAGTCTGCCTCAATTGAATTCTTCTTCCACTTAACTTCTGTAACTTTGGGATCAACCTGAGGACAGAAAATATTGCTGACCCCAAAAGAACCCAAGCTTGTCAAGATTTATATGTCAGGGTATACTTAAGCCATTCTGACAGAAGACTTCCCCAAACTTTGTGCCTCCACCTGAATGTCAGCTGGTCAGGCTGGTTGGTGAGTGGAATGGAGGGAGTGTTTGAAGGGTACAACTCTCTAGTGGGTGAGATCAATACACTGTTTGTCTCCCACTGATACTACGAACATCATAGGTAGATGTAGCTGCTCCGTGATTACTCAAGGGAAACATTTACTGAATAACTTTTGTGGAATGTGTAAACTTCTTGAAGTTTTATAGAAATCTAATACATTTTTTGACAATTTTATGATGTGTATTTATAATTTATCTAGAGGATACAAAACAATTTTTTTACAGAAGTATAATTAACATACATTATTAGTTTCAGGTATGCAACATAGAAATCTAATACATTTTGATGGAACTCATTTGTCATTGACACCTTCTATATAGGATGGGTATTTTCTCTTGGAAAAAAAAGATTTCACAGAAAATCTCTTTTGAGATAGCCTTCCTATTCAAACTTCCCCATTCCTCAGGATAGCAAGGATCTAAGGATCATAATTCCTATAATTCTTTCCCCAACATACACACACACACACACACACACACACACACCCTGTATCCCTTCACTTAGTGAATGGACTTGACCATTCAGCTAATTGCTAAGTTGGAAACTTGAGGATCATTTAGACCTCTCTCACATTTGTCATCCTAAGGTGCAGTGTTCTATGGATTCCATGTAGAAAATATTGTTGTGAGTCATCTCCTTCTTGCATCTTTACCACAACTGTAAAACTTCTTTAAGTCCACCATTACTTTTACTCAGGACCATTGGAGCCATTTGTTAATTGACTTCCCTATCTTCAGGTTAGCGTCCCTCCAATTGCCCTTACATCAGCTGGCAGGAAGGCATTACCAAGATGCAAATGTGTTTATGTGATTTCCCTGCTTAAACCTTTTAAAAGCTCCCCAATGTTCATAGCAGCACTCTCAACAATAGCCAAATTATGGAAAGAGCCTAAATGTCCATCAACTGATGAATGGATAAAGAAATTGTGGTTTATATACACAATGGAATACTACGTGGCAATGAGAAAAAATGAAATATGGCCTTTTGTAGCAACGTGGATGGAACTGGAGAGTGTGATGCTAAGTGAAATAAGCCATACAGAGAAAGACAGATACCATATGGTTTCACTCTTATGTGGATCCTGAGAAACTTAACAGGAACCCATGGGGGAGGGGAAGGAAAAAAAAAAAAAAGAGAGAGGTTAGAGTGGGAGAGAGCCAAAGCATAAGAGACTGTTAAAAACTGAGAACAAACTGAGGGTTGATGGGGGGTGGGAGGGAGGGGCGGGTGGGTGATGGGTATTGAGGAGGGCACCTTTTGGGATGAGCACTGGGTGTTGTATGGAAACCAATTTGTCAATAAACTTCATATAAAAAAAAATAAAAAATAAATAAATAAAAAATTTATTTACTAAAACAAGTGATGTTATGTTAAAAAAAAAAAAAAAGCTCCCCACAGATTTAAGAATAATGCTTATAATTTAAATTACACTGTAATGCACAAAGATATTCTTATTAAAATTTAAACAATTCAGAACAGTGAAAATTCCCTTTTATCATTCATTTAATCCCTGCCTTTTACTGCTATCATTTTGATGTGTGCACTCTCAGATGTTTTTGTATGCTATGTATGTTTATAAAAGTAGATATGTAAATATGCTTCTTTATGTTTAAACTTGATTACATGTCTTGGAGACCCTCCTTGATATTGATCTACCTCCTTTTTAATTGCATCATAATATTCACTAGGACAAATAAGCAATAATTTATCTAACCATCTCCTTCTTGGTGAGTATTTGGGTTATTGTGTGTATATCTAGAATAGTTACATCATTGTAGGGTTTATGAGTTGAACAATATGTTAATTTTAAAATATGATAAATACTTTCAAATAGTCCACAAGGAGTCTGTCAATTGTGTCAATTTATACTCCTACCAATAGTGAATGACAAGTATGTTCTTATTTTCTCATCCCCTCCCTAGCAGTGGTATTATCAATCTTTTGCTAATTAGGTAAAAACTATTGAAACTTTTGGTATTAATTTGCATATCTTGGGTAATAGTGAGATTAAATACGTTTTCTTATTTTTACTAATCATATTTGTTTTTATGCAAATTGGCTACTCATATTTTTGCTCCATTTTATATAATGGAGTCTTTTAAAAGTGATTTGTAGGAACTCATCATCTAATTTCCATACTAATCATTTGCTTAATAAATATTGCAGTTTTTCTCTTTATCCATTGTTTTTCAACTTGTCAATCTCTCTGGCCACATTTCCCAAAATTGCTTTAATCTAATAACCCTTTGCTTCCAGAGTAAGGAAATGCTTGTAGGCTTATAAACCTATTAACCTGTTTCACATTTCTGTAGCTTCTTCCTACATGTTCTTTCTGCTAATAATATATCCTTTCCTCACCCTTCTAACCAAATTAATTCTTACTTGTTCTTCAAGACTCTGCTTAAGTGTTAATTCCTCTAAGAAAGTTTCTTTTATTCTCATTCTTCTTTAGATGGATCTAATGTGCTTAGCCTGAACCTCATGCACTCGTCCATTACCTATTATTGCACTCAAGTATCAATCCTCCACATCTCTTGTCACTTCTACTAGACTTATATACTCTTTGGGAGTACAGATGGAACATTATTTGTATTAGAATCCTATTAACTGCTCAATATATGTTTGTTGATTGAATGACTCTATAAATTCAGCCTTTAGGATAAATTATTAAAACCATTCCTCTATTTGATAATGCAATTTGGATTTCTCTGAGAGAAACCTACAGTTCTTCTCAAAGCAATTAAATACTTTCTTCTAAGTTGTTTAAATAAAAGAGGGTGAAAAGTTATTTGGTGCACATTATATGATAGGTTGATAAATAATATAATATTAAAATATCATGGCTATCATTTAGGCAAAGTATCCTAGAATTGGGAAGAGCCTGAACATTGTGGACATTCTTTTACTGTTCTATTTGCATCTCTGTAACTATGCTCTGTGTCAGTCTGTTTCATCATTGGGCTTTCCGAACTCATATAAAATCAATACAAAATTTGCCTTCGTGCAACTTCCATCTGTTGGTTTTCACAGTTGTATGTAACAACACTTACCATATCTGGAGAATCCTATTATTGCCACTTACATTTTCTTACTACATTTTTACTGTAGGATAAACATACCTTGATCTATTAGACACTTATTTTAAGTCACATCACCTTAGTTACCCTACTGTTGGAAAAAATATACTTGGTCAATATTGCCTTTAAAATACATTATCTGGAACTGATCACAGTACACCATATATAGACTATTAAAGGAATCCTTCAGTCATTCAAAATGGTCCCTTTCCCAATGATATCAATGGAACCAAAAATGTAGTTAGCTTTTTGGAAATAGCCATGTCACACTGTAATCTATTATTGAACTTGTGGCCAACAAAAAATTCACTGGCATTTTTCAGTTGACCAGCATTAAAGCTTTACTCTACCTAATATAATATGAAAGCACACTGTTTTATATTTATTCTTTTAAGCTCTTGCTTGTTTTGGCCCTTGTCAGGTATCATGAATTCCTTGTATGTGAGTAAGAAGAATATTATTACCCTTTCTACCCTTTACATATTTTCAAAATTTCTTTATTTCTTTTTTAGTGTTTATTTATTTAATTTTGAGAGAGAGAAAGAGAGAGAAAAGATGGCAGAGAGAGAAGCAAAGATGGCAACCAGGCTCCACACCGTCAGCACAGAGCCCAATGTGGGGCTCAAACACACAAACCTTGAGATCATGACCTGAGACGAAATCAAGAGTTGGATGCTCAACTGACTGAGCTACTTAGGTGCCCTAGCCCAACAATTTCTCTTTTTTTTTAATGTTTATGTATTTTTGAGAGAGAAAGGGAGAGGGAGGGAGGGAGGGAGGGAGGCAGAGGGAGGGAGAGAGAGAGAAAGAGAGAGAGAGAACAAGCAGAGGATAGGCAGAGAGAGAGGGTGACACAGAATCCAAAGCTGACTTCAGGCTCTGAGCTGTCAGCACAGAGTCTGATGCAGGGCCCAAACCCATGACCATGACCATGACCTGAGCTAAAGTCAGATGCTTAACTGATTGAGCTGCCCAGGTGTCCCCAACAATTTCTAAACTACGTCACTGGGAGGCAGAGTTATTCAAAATAGACAAAGTTGTTATTAAAAGGCCGTGAGTTTGGAATTATTCTTTACTAAGAAATTTGGCTGTTATTTTGTCTTTTACTTAATTCAGCAGTGTCCTACATCTAGGGGTGCAATATAATCTATATGCATTTTGTTATGAAGGTGTGGGCAGAAAGCAGAAGATTTCATCTAACATAATTAAGGGGCATAAGCTTTAGAGTCAGACAGACATGGATCACAGCTTGACTTTGACACCTACAAGCTGTATGATACTGCACAAGTTACTTACCATCCTTGAATTAACCTCTTTATTTGAGAAATGGAGAAAATAAAAATTAGCTTTGTAGTGTTTGTGAGGATTTGTTAAACTATATATGAGAAATGTGCAACATGGTATCTGGCACATAGCAGGCAATCAACAGGCAAATGAGAAATTGTATCAGATTAAGTTGGTCACTCATGAGCCAGCTATGTAACAACACAAAGGAATCCTAAATTAATTTTTTAAAAAAGTTTTATACATTCATTCTGCCCTTGGATTTAAAATCTGGGAACCAGAAGGCCAAGAACTATGTGGTGTATAATTTACTATGATTCTGTTACCTAGCTAAGGTCTTATATTACCGTGAGTGCCTTATAACTCAACAAGTATGTTAAAATATCACATAAAACACAAAACAGGAAAAAAGGAGCAACTAAGGGATTAGTGTTTAAAATCACATAAGCATTAATCAGAACCATATAGATTTTTTGGTCCAAGAAAGCTTCTACTTTAGATAAACTGCCAAGATTAAAAGGATAGTTTGCATATATGGATAAAATGCTGACTAAAGGAAAAAAAGTAAAACTGGATTAAAATAACCTTATGGTTTTATGAACAGAAAGTGGCAGCAGAGGTATACTGAAATGCTGCTAATGTGCTACACATTGCAGTGTTGGTCTTGAGTCCAGAGCTCTTTTATAAGCAAGTTTCATTGACCTTCTACATTTCACATTGACCTTGATGCTTATAAACACTGCAGGGCTTGGCAATTAGTCTTTGGTGAACTGAGAATTCACTTCTTTGTAGGTTCTTATTGTTCGATCTCAATTAAAAGCTATTTAATGGCAAGTTCATGGGGAGTCCAAGTAACAGAAAAATTAGGGTCTAATGTATGTTGTGTAGTGTGAAATAGAGAAAAGAGTTTCAAGTTGCAAGGCAGACTTTCTTTTGTCTTAGGGAAATAAGATTTATGACTTACATGTAATTTTTGTCCTTTGAAGGTTACATCATAATGAAATAATAAGAAAAAATGGCATTTGAGATGATAATGCAGTAGCCAGGTCACTGAGAGAGTGACTTCTCTAAAAGTACAAGAATTTAACTCACAACTCAGCTTTAGAATCTATCAATTAGCACTTACGTTTTGGAGAAATTACCTGACATAAGCGATTGTTTCAAAAGACGATATTTTAACTCTACAACTTTTTAAAAAAGGAGTGTTTTCCTCTTGAATCTTCTTTGTGTCAACCCCTATAATCCCATTTCTACCATTTTACCTCTGGCCCTTACTACCCTTAATTGTGACTATTGCAATAGGCTGCTAATTGGTCCCTCTGCTTCTACTCTTTCCCTATTCGGGTTTATTAAGTTCTTGGGCTACCCTGGCAGCAGTATTTTGTAACTATTGAGACTGCTGCCCCGGATGACAACTCCCTACTGTGATACATGTGACGTGTTTCTATGTGACAACAGAATCTGACCTGGGCTCTGCCTACCATGTGCAATTCCATTCATCTGGGACTCTACCCCTGAATTTGGGCTTTGAGTTTCAAACTGCTTTTCCCTGACTCTCTATGTGAACTATTTCAGTCTGACCTTTCTCGGTTCTTAACAGAATCTGAAGATGACTTCTTTGTTGCCACATTCTGGCTTCTGGACTCTACAGTTGCTTGTGGAAGGATATTATTTCCTTGCACTCTGGCCAGAATTTAACCTCTAGCTTATTCTAGCCATTTTGTACACCACCCCTTCAGGAAGACTTGTCATCTTTCTATTCTTCAAGACTTTCTAACATTCAAAAAAACCTTTCTAGTATTAAAAACTTTCTATTTCATTTTCAGTAGGGTTAAAGTAGTATGGTTTAGTATTTAAGGCTTTCCATAATATGATTTAACATATCTTTTGGATTTATACCCTAATACCTCATCATGTAAACCTAATGCTTAAGGCAGACTGAGATGCTCCCTATCTCCGAAATACAGAAATGCTCTTCTTGTCTTTGTGCCTTTGCTCATACTGCTCCCCTGACCTAGGATCCCTGGCATATGATCTTTTTGCTTGTTTGAATCCCAGGCACCTTTATCCTCCCAATTCATGGCCTTTTTCCTCCATAATATTCTCCTGACCACTCACTTCTATGACTCCTTCACATTTGTATTTGTATCACAATTTTATTTCATTTTCATGTATTTTTTTATTCTACTTACACGGACTTCAACCATAAAATTGCTGTTGGCAGCTGGGTAACATGTTAGTAGTGCAACCCAGTAATCGTGCCAGTGGATACTTCACACTAAAAGAGTTTCTTTCATATAGAATTAAACAGGGTTTGATTCAACAAAAGCCATGGTGACTTACATAATGCCCCTCTGGTTCTGCATCCTTGTACAGAGAAAAGCCGTCAGAGGGTAATGGTTGATCACAGCAAGCATTTGCTCAACATGCAACAGGAAAGAAGGAACTCTGTTATTTTATATAAGTGGGTATATTTTTACACGCATATTGGAAAGTACCAGTAGCTACAGAAATAATGTTTATAAGTTCAGTGTTTTCAATATATGCTGATGCAAGAATAAGAATTCTTTCCAATTAAGACAGAAGTCTTGTTCTAATCTTTTGTCATGAGAAGTATTTTTATCAATGTATATAACATTTACTATGTTCTTAATATTCACAAATACATTCTTAATAATATAAATATATATTCAGTTAATCTTCCTAACAATCCAATGAAAAAAGAACTACTACATCTTTTTATTTTATTTTGGCAGAGAAATAAACTTGCTCAAAGTCACCTAAATAAGTGACAGAACAGGAAATATAAGCAACCTGATGAGAGAGATAAGTGTATGTAAAATAATAAGGGTAACACAGCATTTTAGATGCCAAGTTAGATATTTGAGGAGGGCACAGTAGGGGAAAAAGGAAGTCATGATTCTATAGGAAGTAGGGAAGCCTTGATTTGAACCTAAAAAGGAAAAGTGATACTAAGAAAGAAGAGAGGAACATTCCAGGCAGAAGGAGCTGCTCTAGGGAGTATGGTGCTCTCTGAGTGCTTTAAGTGATTGAATGGAGCTGGAACATGTACAGCAATTATCAAAATGATCTGAGAGAGGAAGCAAGTGCCAGATCAATAGAGGACTTGAATACTCTGCTAAAAAACTTGAATTTTCTATATGAAACTGTGAGTAAACTTGAAAACTTTTAAGCAGGGGAGAATTTTATCTGTTTTGCATTTTATAAAGATCACTCCTGCAGCTCTGGGTAGAATGAGTTGGAGAATGGCAAAAATGGAGGCAAGAGATAAAAGTTATGTGATTCTCCCTTTTTTAAAAAAAAATTAATGTTTATTTATTTTTGAGAGAGAGAGAGACAGAGTGTGAGCAGGGGAGGGGCAGAGAGAGAGAGAGAGGGAGACACAGAATCTGAAGCATGCTCTAGGCTCCGAGCTGTCAGCACAGAGCCCGATGTGGGGCTCGAACCCACAGACCGGACTGTGAGATCATGACCTGAGCTGAAGTTGGATGCTTACTGACTGAGCCACCCAGGCGTCCCATGTTAATTCAGAAAAGAAATGATGAAAGAACTTAATAAAGTTAGTAATGAAGATGAACTGAGGGAGATAGATTTAAGAAGCAAGAGAACGTGGGTCTGGATTAGATGTGAAGAGTAACAGAAAGGGGCAATCTATGATGCATCCTGGATTTATGATGGAGAAGCAAGAAAGATCATGACTTCTATTTTGGACATATTCTGAGTGGTGTATTTGATATCCAGATGGAGAAGAGCACCCAGCCATTGCATATTTGGAGCTCCAGGGAGTGGTGCTGGCTATGACTGAATTTGGTAATGCATGAATGGTCAGGATGAGCACAGTAAAAAGAAGGTTGGGGGTCAAATATTGGTCTCCACAAACCTTAAAGGCAGAGAAAGAGGAGGACATGATAAAGCCAGAGAATAGCTAGTCAGAGGAGTAGGAGGAGAGCTGGGAGAGAAAGGGAATTGAGTAGGACAAGACAGGCTTTCTAGGAGGGAATAGGCAAAATGGCTAGTGTTATAAAGATATAATGAGATGCCCAACACTAATAAAATGGTTGTTAAATATTATTTTCAAAATATCAAAAGACTTAAAATAGGTAAGTAATATTATATTTCAAAAACATTAAAATAAGTTCAAGTTTAATCCTGACTGACTCCAATGTGGCTGTTTCTTACAGATGATACAAAGAATAGCATGAGCTGGATGGTTTGCACTAAGGGAAGTTTATTCTCACATAGTTCTGGAGGCTAGAAGCCTGAAATCAGGGTGCTGGTCCCATTGATTCCTACTAAGAGCTCTAAGGGAGAATTTGTTCCATGTTTCTATCTGCTGGAGACCATTGTCAATCTTTACTGTTCCTTGGCTGGTAAAATACATCACTCCACTCTCTATTTCTGTTTTCACATGGCTGTCTTCTCCCTATGTGTCTCTGTGTTTTCCCATGGCATACTCCTCCCTGTATGTCTTCTCTCCTCTTCTTATAAGGACACCAGTCATATTAGATTAAAGGCCTACCTTACTCCATTATGATCTCATCTTAACTAATTACATCTATCACCATTCTACTTCCAAATAAGGTCACATACTGAAGTACAGTCAGAGAGGACATGAACATGTCTTTTTGGGGGACACAATTCAATCCATAACAGTGGTTATCACTATACTGGACACTGCCACACATTATCATATGAAATATTCATACCACTCTGTAAAGAATGTATTATTAGCCCCATTTAATGGACAACATTGCTAGATTTCTTCTATCGTATGCTGCATGAATAATGTCCTTGGAAGTTGTGTAATAGAGCAGGACTGAATTTATTTTTAGCACATATGCCGTTTTTACCAAGTTTTTTTTCTTTATGAAATAATTTTTAGAATTGCAATGATGAATGTATTTTTTAAATTTAAATTCCAGTTCATTAACAGATAGTGTAGTATTGGTTTCGGGAGTAGAATTTAGTGGTGATGAATGTATTTTTAATAACTTACATATGAAGAAAGTAAACTCAGAAAGGCTTGTCAACCTACTCAAGGTCATACAATTAGATCTTTCTGCCTTTATTCCCAATGCTGTTTCCATAACACTATAATATTAAGTGTGCCAGATGTGATGTCATCTTCAGAATAAAAAATGAACCCAATTGAAGATAGCAGACATCTGCTTTTGCTTGCCTGCAATCCATTTTCTTTGGGTCTTAGAAGAACACACTGTCTTTCCTTAAAAACAACCTTTGCTTTCTCTAATTTCATGTGGTTTCTATTCTGTAGTGGTGAAGTTTCAAGCCACCCCTCCATTCCAGTTGAGCTCCAGAGATAAGCCTATAGCATGTCAGATCGATGACGCTCATTCCAGGATGTTGTTACAAAGAACAGGGAATAAAGGCAACTATTCATTGGAATTGAAGTAGGTAGGGGATTAACATCAAAATACAGTGGGCTGTCACATGGCGACAGTTCACCCTGAGAGTGAAGCCATTATAGAATAAAGCATAGCCAGTAGATTGAAAGCAACTTTTGTTTTTAATTCTAGATCCAGCCATACCTGCAGCTAAAAGATCCTAGATTTCTAGTTACAAGAGTCAACATAACCTCTTTGGATTAAGACAATATGACTTGTCTTTTATTCTGTTTATCATGTCTACTAATGAACAGAAGTTCTTAGTTTTAAGGCAACCAAATATATAAATAAATCTTTTCCTCTACGGGTTAAAAAAAAGACAATATGACTTGGATTTCTGTGACTTCTTACAAAAGCTGCCTTGATTTTACAAATAAATTTGAATAATCAACATATAAAACTGACTTCAAGTCATCATTGTCCAATATAATCCTAACTTTAGTAATAACTAAGTATGTGACTTTTAGCAGATTCATTCTTTATAGTTTCAGGTTTCTCATTGAAATCGAGGAGGTTTGGCTAGATAGAGTAAGCACTGAAACTGTCTTCTGATAGGATTGATAAATTCTATAAAGGCTCTTCCTATCTTTATGATGTCTTCCAGGGGCAAGACCTTGAAAATTCTTAAATCTTAATAAACATGTGTGAATGTATATTTGTATTCATAATGTGTAAATTCTGATATTTTACTATATTAATATCTAATACATTCAAGTTACATTCTGATATTTAGTTACCATCAGAGCTTACTTAGTATGATTTTAAGAAGTTAGAATTATTTAGAAAGCAGAATTTAAAAACTTTCTTTCAGAATTTATAAATCATACACATAGTTATTCCATTACACATATTCCTCTCTCTTTAAAAGATGTAATTAGAGATAATAATCACCTGTAAGAATAAGATTGTTAATATTGCTACAAATGCACAATTACTTGATTTTTTTTTCCGTAAGCTAATTTTCCTTGGATATTTATAATGGACTTTATAAATCATGGCATCTGATTAATGTAGGGGACTTCAAGGAGCTGTTCCTGACTGCTCAGATTCCTTTTGATATTTATTCAATTGATTTCTTCAGGCCCTTGTGAAACAAAATTTTCTTTTTTAAAAAAATGAATTTTAGCAGGAGACTCCTTAGGCTCTCTTCTGGTCTTTATTACTCTCTGTAAACCACTTCTGTCTTGGTATATGGATTGGATATCACTGATATCACCTCTATGCTGATGGGAGTCCTCTATCCTCCTTTTTCTACTCTCTTTCCTGACATTGGGAATGATATTTTTTCTGCCTTGAAGGTCTGTATATGCCAGACATTTACCTGGACCATGCCTAAGCTTTCATTCTTGTATGACCTCTGATTATGCAGCAATTGGTCTTAAAGGGTGTAACAGCTGCTGACAGCTTTTTCAGGTTTGACATTAGCTTCAGAGATCTTTGCACATTTAATAGTAATTCTATGTATTGATCAAATTCAACAAAATGTTACTATTTTCTTCTTTTTTTTTCTTTTACACGATCCATTATGTATGAATTATTTTCTTTTTGGGAAAAGAAAAAGTTGGATAGCAATTTTTGTCATGACTTATATATCATGGGTTTTAACACTTAATATGACTTGCAGTTTTTATCTATTGAATCTTTCTTTAAATGCCAACCATGCACCATGCAGCAATGTACTGGGCCTGGAGGTACTGAGAACAATCTGAAAAATTTGCCTTTTAGTTAAATTGGGTTTATGGCCCATTTTTGTCAATATGCTATTTTTAATGTTCGTTTTATTTCCTTAAACAAAGTGTTCATAAAAAAAAAATACTGGATCATATACTTAGCATTCAGAATGTATAATTTTAGCAATCAATTTAAATTTTACTGTGAAAAAATTAACTGCAATATTTTATATACAATATAATATTTTGTAATTAATATATCTAAACATTTAATACATTTAAGTAATATAATATTTTATAATTATAAAACCTATATAATAGAATTGTCATTATTATTATGAAGCATGACAAGCATAAAGTTAAAACTACAAATACTTCAAAATGGTATGAAACAATAACAAAAAAGTCTACCAGCACCTGTAACCCTCTTTTTATATGGTTCTGATTAAATGCTTAGATATATTTTTATCAAAGCCTTTTAAAGTATTATTTTACTTCCATTTGTCTTTTCTAGGATACATTAATGTTGCCTGTACCTGTATATGCTGGCAATATATACTATGTATGTAGCAGACAGAAGAATAACGGAAGGCAATGGAAAACAGGAAAGAGGACGAAAGACAAACAGCCATGACACTGGGAGAGACAGGAAAAAAAACACATGTGAGGGGGAAACAGCAATGTCTACAATTTCCTCATTGATTGAATGAAAAGTAGCCAGTGGCCTAGTAAAAGGCTCAGCTCTCTAAAGAACCTGAGGTGAAGGCTCCCAATCTTGAAACTGTCTGTGGGAGACACTAGCTGAGTGGATGCCCTTATCCAAAGACAGGAAGTTCTGCGGCAGTTAGCTGCCTATGGCTGTGAGAACAGCCTGCCATTCAGGCTGGAGATGCCTTCAGCCAGCTGGAAAAGCCTCTCATCTCAGCTGTATCACCCTCCGACAATTCAAGTGGTCTCTCTTCTTCTGTCCTCTCCTAAGCTTCAGAAGATAAACTCTACACTGGGAGAGAAAATCTGATTAATATCTTATTAATTGCCAAATCTACTACATCTCTCCCTGTACTTGTGCTGAGGGAACCAGTTCTCTGCCATGAATTGGTAAAGAATAGGTAGGTGGAGTTGAACAAAGGAGACCAAGATGAACAACCAGAGCAGGTGGCTCGTCTACAGCAGCTACAGTTGATGAAATAGAAGAGTCATTGGACATGTGCACTGAGAATTCTTGAGATAATAAGTAAGATTTTAAAAAGCGAAAGGAAAAATGCACCAGAGCAATTGGAAAAAAGGAGGACACTACTGAAAATTCAATACTCATTTTTAAAAGATCTTAAGATCACAGGAGAATGGAAGATCTCGACTTAAGATATGAAATATGAAGGAGGACAGAATCAGGATATTAAGTGTGCATGTTCTGTGAGTTCCAGCAGGAGTGAAAAAATTGAGGAGAAGCAATTTTCTTTTTTTTTTTTAAATTTTTTTTTTCAACGTTTATTTATTTTTGGGACAGAGAGAGACAGAGCATGAATGGGGGAGGGGCAGAGAGAGAGGGAGACACAGAATCGGAAACAGGCTCCAGGCTCCGAGCCATCAGCCCAGAGCCCGACGCGGGGCTCGAACTCACGGACCGCGAGATCGTGACCTGGCTGAGGTTGGACGCTTAACCGACTGCGCCACCCAGGCGCCCCTAGGAGAAGCAATTTTCAAAGAAACAACTGAAGAGAACTACCCTGAAGTAGAGAAAAAGTGAATTTACAGTTCTTGAAGCACATGAAAGCCAATCAAGATGTATGTAAAGAAGACATATTCCTGGATATATCTTGGAGTTATATAAGATGAAGAGACTATCTTATACCTTTCCAGATAGAGACAGGAAGTTAACATCAATGTCTCTCATTAATAATGAGTTACATACTCCAGGTTAATAAAGAGTTAGGGACATGAATATGCAACTGTCACAGAAAGAGGTGAAAATGGTCAATAAACATAAAAAATAATGCATATATAGTTTTTAAATAATGCATAAGAAATTATGCATTATAAAAACATAATATACAACATAAATATATAATTATATATTCTATAAAATATACAATATATGAAATAATATAAAGGTAAAAATAATGCATATATAGTTTTTTATAATGCATAAAATTAACATATATAGTTAAAGATGCAAATTAAAACAATAATGAGGTGTTTTATGATCAATTAGATTGGTAAAAATTTTCTTAAAGATGAATAATTGGTAGAATTAAGTAAAAACCAATGAGCATTCATTCTTTTAAGAGGATTCTAAATTTGCACAATATTTTGGAAAGTAATTTGCAGTATCTATTTAAAATTTTTTTTAATGTTTATTTATTTTTGAGAGAGATAGAGAGAGCACAAGCAGGGGAGGGGCAGAGAGAGAGGGATACCCAGAATCTGAAGCAGGTTCCAGGCTCTGAGCTATCAGCACAGAACCCAATGCAGGGCTCAAACTCATGAACCGTCAAATCATGACCTGATCCGAAGTCGGACACTTAACCGACTGAGCCACCCAAGCGCCCTTGCAGTATCTATTTTAAAATAGTATCACCCACACTTTGACTTAAGAATTACAATTCTAGGAATCTATCCTATGATAATAAAAGCATAATGTGGATCCAAATTATAGCACAGTTTATAAAAAAAAAAAAGGAAGCAATCTAAATGTTTACTGTTAAGTGAAATGTTAAATAAAATATAACCATATAACTTAAGGCAGACATGAAAAAGAGGGATATTTATATGTGCTAATCTGGAACATAATATTGTAGCATGGCTATCATGCCCCAACACCTATTATTTCATTTTTCTACTGTGGAAAAGCCCATTTTTTAAAATTAACTTATTTTTTATTGAAAGCTAATTCACATACCATAAAATTTATCCCTCTAAAGGGTTTTAATTCTGTGATTTTAGTGGTGTGCAGCATTCAACACTATCTGGTAATGCTTTAAAATGTATCCAGGATTTGTTTTGATCAGGTATGGTAAGACAGACTGACAATGATAGTCATACAGGAATGAGTTTTTATATTCAAACATCCCTACTAGAAACAGGAAACATCACATACCACACAGGGCCACATGAGAAGCACCATGGTTGGTCAGGAGGTAACAAGAGTGAGGGGAAAATGTGGATGAGAGCCTTACCTGGGATTTTAGCAGGAAGGAATGAGCAAGGCAATGTAAGCTGATCAAGCGAGTTTACAGTTGACTAGTTGAAATAATTTCTGGGGCTTCAGGGTATAGGGGCTGAGCCTAGTTGTCTGATACTTGGCTCTAGGATAGTTAGGACCAGGGAATAATAGTTTGGGATGGGAGAGTTCAATAAAGAAGGTGGCGGGTGTGGGGTGGGGGTGTGTGTGTATAGGTTTTGGATTGATTTGTTTGCATATGAAAGGGCCACTTGTGAATGAGTCCACTACCCTCTCTAGGAATTGATTGCCCTGGAGGGGCAGTTTCTTTAGGATCAGCAAGTCCCAGATGGCAAAACATCAGAAAATACAGAAAATAAGGCATTATTAATACAGATAACAATATCACTAAGTTAGGGACTGCATTTCCCAGCCTCCCTTGCAGCTGTTCTCAACACAACTTTTGCAGAATGTTCTTAATGTGACTAGCAAGCAGCATCCTCCTTCCTGCTGGCTAGAGATGGCCAGGACAGGTAGAACTAGGGCAGAACCATAACAGTGAGATTGAAGTCCTATGCAGTGGGGAGTGGAAAATGAGATAGAAAGAAACTGATCTCAAATGATCACGGACCCTCTAAAAAGCTCTGTACTGTCTATCTAGACTCATGTGAGGAAGAAATTTATATATTACTTAAACTACCATGATTATAGCTGTTAAGTTACTCATAGCCAAACCAAATGTTCAATAATAGAATGGCTAATTTAAAAAAAATATTGAAACTAATTTGTATAGCATGATTCCAGTGAATAAAACTGTATATAGAAAGGTACAGACACAGATGCTTCTATATGCATGTATAGAAAATTTAGGAAGATGATCTCTGGATTATTAACAGGGATTAACTCTAGGAGATGGAACTGGATGGCAGAAGAAAAATCACATTATGTTCAACAAAGTTTTTTTTAAACGGCAAGTTATGATTTGTTTTTACTCTTTATATTTTTGATTTTGTTTAAGTACAAATTTAAATAGCAAAAAGGTCCACTTATTTTCTTAGCTCCTTTTACAAGCAGCTATTAAAAAAATAAAAATTATAGTTAATAAACAGCATAATCATAGGTATACTAGTTTGTTGCTGTTAGCAATGTATTTGGTTTCCTAAAATATTTTTCTTCTCAGTCTGTTGTGAATCACCCTGCAAATCTGATAGTGTCTTCTATTGTTATATATAGATTATACACACAAGCATAGAGTTATGCTTATAACTATCAAGACCAAACAAATTAATTTTCTAGAGATTTTTTTAAAAATCCATGAAGTGAACACTAATTACTTCTTTGTTGTCTTTCCTTTTGGGAAATGTCCCTTGTTTGTTCCAAGCTATTCTTGTAAGTTTTTCTCCTTCCAGAGGGGGAGGTATGTGACACAGTCTGGCCAGAGCGTCCCATCCACCTGGACACAATTATACCAAAGATGGGCATGTGGCCCAGCTAGGGACAATTTAGTCAATAGATCTGCAGGGAGTCATCTTTCCAACAAGGAGAAAGAATCTGCCTAAAAAGGAAGCCAAAGGGAGCATGCAGAGAAAAGTAGAGGCTATCTATCTAATCTATCATCTATCTATCTATCTATCTATCTATCTATCTATCTATCTATCCATCTATCTAACCATCCATCCATCCATCCATCCATCCATCAGTGATTTCACTGTTTTTTTGAACCCCTGCATATAGCTGTTCTTGGATTACTACACTTCTCAGGTATGTGGCTCAGTAAATTATTTTTGTTTTTTCTTAAATTAGGATGAGTTGGTTTTATGTTGCTGATTAATTTACTATTTTATTTGGGGAGATGTTTCCCTCCATTGTTTCAAGGGTTTGGTTATAGAAAAAAGTATGTATACATATAACATTCTATTTATAAACTGGCCAACTCTCTTGCAAATTGAGTCTATTAGAAATGAAACCTAACTCGTAGGTAGAGGCATATGGAATTTCCTACATTCAATAATTTTTCATCTATAAAAGTGGCAATTTCATCAGGCTGTTCAATTTAATATAAAGATATTTTTCATCATAGCTTAGAAACAAAATACCAACACAATATTTGTTTATTTTAGGAAGTACAGACAATATGAAAAATAACAAATGAAAACAAAACAAAATTATTCTAAAGCTGTAATCCAAAAATAAACACTAACTTGGTTTAGAAAATAATTTTATTGGAACAAAAAACTATTAAGTTAATAATAAGTTTGTTATTTTGGGAATCTATTTAGCTAAAAAAAACGCATGTTGCTTTCCAATAAATATGCTTCATAAGTTAATTTACTTTCTAAAAATTTTCTGCTTCAAGCTTTTCTTTGAGTTCATTTTTATTAACTAATTTGCTAACAGGCTAATCCATATAAACTGGAATGATTTCTCTATACAATTCTCAACATATGCAGTGTTTGATAACTTCATTATTTACTACATAATCCCAATTCCAGAGTCTTTATATTAATGATATGCCTGGTTTATAAATAATTATAAAAAGGTAAGAATCCTATTATATACAATTTGATATATTATAAAAATATTTCATAGTGCTTTAGTCTACATTTTAAGTTTTAGACTGAATAATCTATTTGGTCTAAACAATCTATATTTGGTAATGTGCGGAAATAATGGCATGAGTAAAACTGGGAATTCTAGAAATGCTAGTATGGTATTGTTTTAATGATATTGTTAAAATGGTTCATTTATTTATAAAGCAAATCTCCACTGTTTACTTCTGTATATTCTAGAACATTCGTTGGTGCAGAGTATTCTAAGCACATCAGAATGAAGACTACACCATTTATAAAATTATATGTACAAGAGAAGAAAATAAGGCAAGATATAGGATAAAGAGTGTCTGGGGAGAGGAGGTAGGGTATTCATATTTTCAGACACCAGTCTGGTAAGGATATTTGGTAAAATCATGGCAGTGAACAAGAACATGGGGAGCCCTGAAACAGCAGTGAGCTTGGTGTGTTCCAGGAACACAGATGGTCTGGAGCACAGGGTGGTAGGAGGGGACAGAAGTAGAAGACAACATCTGAGAAGAAAGCAGGGTCCAGATCATTAAAGGCATTGCAGACCCAAGTAAAGATTGGCAATTTTTTTTCCTAAGTGCAGTTTGCACATTTTTCTTTAAATCACTCTGAGTATGAAAGTGGGTTGTGGTAAGGGTAACAGTGAAAGCAAGAAGAGGAGTTACAAGGCAATTGCATTAGTTTCAGAAAGATATCTTTAATTTAAGGTATGAGAGAGTCACAAAGTAGACATTAACAGGCTCCACAATATGTTCATTTAACTATAACTGTCCTGACCATTGAGGACAATATTTTGTAGGACAAATTTCCATTTGGGCAAATAAAAAGGACATGAAACATTTAAAAATAATAATAAAGAAAAAGTTACAGCTTTTGAAAATCAGAATATAGGTTTCCCTCACTATGGGAAAGTACAGGTTTCCTGCGAAAATTTTGGAAAGCTGAAATGATATAAAGCAAAGAATATTCCCTGTTTTCTGGAAGTTTGCCTGAGACCACATTTTTAGGGAAGATCTACACTATTATGGTACTAGCATATGGTATTTATAACTAGATAGTAATTGTTTTCTGCATCAATAAGGCGGTAGTTTCTGAACAAAATGTAGAAACTACAAAACTAGTATTTACTGCAATACCCACCTTTAGTGTTACGCAGAGAAGTTAATGTTTGATATAGGTGTACTTTATCTTTCCATGATTAACATCAAGATTCTAAACGATAGTATGGCTTTTGTCATCATGTCTTTGAATAACACATTATTTCTTAAAAGAAGGTTTTTTTTCCCCTATTGTATAGGAGACATCTTTAACACAAGCAGAAATATACCCCTCAACCATGAAATTTACAACTGGATTCTTCATAAGCTTTTGAAGGGATTCAAATTTGATTTAGAGAGGGATTTGCTCCATTCATACTAGCTTTCCTACGATCTTTTTCTTATCGGCTTTCCTGGACAGTTCTCAATTTCTTAATTAGTAAGAAGTGTAGACATCTATACTTAGACTGAAGGGTGGGCCACTTTAACAACTGAGAATTTCCCTGTAGCTAAAACTTGGGGAAGATACCAAATGATTAGTAGCAATATTTTACCTATAGGAATGGTTTCATTTGTTTCACCTTATAAAACAATAGTAGTTTTAAGCTTTACATGTTGTACAATTAAAACTTTAATCATGTGGCAAATGTAGTCTTCCAAATGTTTTACTTGGAGGTAGTGTGAAATATTTTCTGAATCTATTATCAATCAATGCTATGACCCAGGACTATTGTTTGATTCAGTCAGAAAAAACTTGGAATACTGACAGTGACATAAGGGAAACTTTTTTTTTTAATATATAAAGTTATTTACCTAAAATGTAAGATAATGATATGAATTACAAATCCTTTTTTAGGGAAATAACTAGTTTCTGCATTTTTTGAAACAAACTAAGAAATCCCATTAGACTGACCCTTGATTCTTCCTTTCTTTGGAGTGGCCCCTTCCTTTGCTTGATTTTCTCCAGCAGCCTTATGCTTCCTATCCAGACCTGTTTTCCCCAGGGAATATCCTGGGATTTCTTGCAATGATATGTAATCTATATTAAAGAAATCATTAAATCACAGAAACTGTAGCTAATGGAAGGCATTTCTGTATACTTTCATTCCAGTGTAATGGAATACTTCAGTGATTAGGTACATGAAATAGTGATCAAGTCGCAGAGGTGCTATAGCTTTCTATATTTATGGATAGCTGTACCAAATACAATAGCATGTCTCATATAATATATAGCTATGCCAAAATGAAAACTGAACTTATTTCAAGGAAATCATGCCATTAATGTTTAGGGGAAAGGTCGATGCATTATTTTCAGGGCTAAGAAACCTGAAATAGTCATTGCATCTGAATGAAAAGGAGAAAAAAAACTCACTGATGTCTCTGGTTGGCATTTGTGATGAGTGGAAAATGAATAAATTCACTTGCAGTGATTGATGTAACCTAATAAAAATGTCGATAAATTCACATCACTGTGTTGCTATATCTCAATCACGAGCGGACTAAGTTGTGCCTACTTTCTTTTCTCAGGCATAGGAAACACACTACCATATTTCTTCATCCATTCTGAAGTTGGGATTGAATGATAAGTGATATGACTTAGACTACATAACGTAGAAGTACGTAAAGATGAATTAGTTGTGTTCCTACTTCCAAGTTGATTCTCATCTACAGTAGAAAGAGACACGTACCTAAATAATTATAATGCAATGTAGTAGGCAGCAAAAATTTCAGAGGACAAAAACAGCTAAAAATATGATTGTTGCTCAGAGGAATGAAAAACTACAAAAGTACAGAGAATCACAATTATGACAAAAGCTGCCAATTTCATATAAATGTGATTGATGTTAGACAGTGTTCAGATTTAGAACTGGCCTTGAAGTCTGAAAAATTAAGTTCCTTCTTTCCTTCTTTCTTATTTCTCTTCTTTTTATCCTACCCCTATCTTCTCCTTCCTTTCTCCCTTTCATACTATTTTCTTTCATCCATATGCACTTAGTGCTTACTCCATGCTCAGCACCATGCCAGGTGCCACAATAAATAAAATAAAAACTGTCTTCAACAGACCTTGACCTCCCCCCAAATGCCCATTCCAGTATAAAGGATTTCCCATTCTATTCAAAAGGAAATAAGTTTAAAATACATAGTAGGGGATATATATTAGAAATTTGGGAGGAGGGAGATGGAGGGGAGAATGAAGTAGAGTTGGGATAGAAAATTGAGATTAAGTGGAGAAAATGAGGTAGCCATACATAGCCATACACATTCTTTATTATCGAGAAACTAAGGGTCATCAGAAACCAAATAAACCTATTTCAGAGATTCTAGCTGCTCAGAGTACATGAGTACAGCTTTGGTATCTAAGCGAAACACTGAGGAACCAAGTAGAGAAAGACTATTTCCTTGCTCCACTTAGCACAGGACCCCGCAAAATTCTGGGGTTTTGAAAACCCAGATAAATGCATTAATGGCAAGATTGTTTTATTCTACTGATAGGCAGTGACTGGGCTGGGGAAACCTCCATAATAGCTGTTAGCAGGTAGTGGTGTACATAAGAGGGAGCCCCAACAGGTAACAACTAACAGATTGGTTGGACTGTTTCAGAACAAAACAGAAAAGGGTGCTAAGGCCCTAATCCTATGGTATAAGGGCTAAGAATACAACAGACTTCTGGGCCACACATATAAATGGTGGTTATAGTACATGTTAAGTGCAATGCAGATGACTAACCCATTGCAGAGATCTAGAAAGGAAGTTTCATATAAGCTGTGTCATCCCTTTATAAGTAGAGTTTCCTGGCTGAATTAAGGGTGATGGGGGCAGAGGAGAGGGAGAATTTCCCCAAAATATGTGAAATAAGAAACAGCATAGTGTGTTCAGGGGAATTACCAAGGATTCACTGTTAATAGAATATAAACTTAAAGGTATAAAAGGCAGAAGATAAAGCTAAAGGTATGTTGTGAGTGGGGCCAATCAAATAGAACCTTGAATTTCTAGCTTTGGCAGCATGAGGTTTGTCTGGTGGGTGAAGGAGGTAAAGGAAAGCTATCGAAGCAAAGAAGGAACCTTAAAACTGAGTAAAACAGTTTTATTTAAAAAACAACTAATTTGACAAATGGTGATAAAATGATAAATATGCAAAAAAAACCCAAAAACAAAAACAAAAAAACCTTGGCCCATACCTCACATTTCATACAAAACTAAACTCAAAATGGATCATAGACTTACATGCAAAGTGCAAAACTATAAAACTTCTAGAGGAAAGAAGAACAAATCTTTGTAACTTTGGGTTAGGTAAAGTTTTTAGATATCACACCAAGAAGTATAATCCATAAAAGAAAAAAAATATAAATTAGATATAACCAAATCTTATAAAACTTACTCTGTTAAAGACACACTTCATAGAAAAACAACACAAAAATAAATAAAAAACAAAAATGAAAACAAAGAGATAAAAAAAAGCTAAAAACCAGAAAAAATCTACAAATCACATTTCTGACAAAGAACTGTATCTAGAAAATATTTTTTCAAACTTTAAAAACTCAAAATTAAGAAAAAACTAACCCAGTGCAAGAAAATAGGTAAAAATCTGAAGACACATTTCACCAAGAAGATATATATGGATAGCAAATAAACATATGAAAAGATGACAAAATTAATAGTCATTAGGGAATGCAAATTAAAATGACAATAAGAGGGGCGCCTGGGTGGCGCAGTCAGTTAAGCGTCCGACTTCAGCCAGGTCACGATCTCGCGGTCCGTGAGTTCGAGCCCCGCGTCAGGCTCTGGGCTGATGGCTCAGAGCCTGGAGCCTGTTTCCGATTCTGTGTCTCCCTCTCTCTCTGCCCCTCCCCCGTTCATGCTCTGTCTCTCTCTGTCCCAAAAATAAATAAAAACGTTGAAAAATAAAATGACAATAAGATACTGACATAGGTTCACTAGAATGGCTAATTTTTTTAAAAAAGTTACAAAACCAAGTATTGTCGATAGCACAGAACCACTGAAACCCATCATTACCAGTGGAAATGTAAAATGGTACATCAGGTTTGGAAAACATTTTGGCAGTTTCTTACAAAATTAAACACATATTTATCTTTCAATCTAGTCATTCCATACCCAAACATTTACCCAAGTTAAATGTAAATATGTGTTCCCACAAACACCTGTGCATTAATGTTCACAGAATTTTACTAACAATCATCTAAACTGAAAGCAGACCAATTGTCCTTCAACCACTGAATGTATCACCAAACTATGGTACATCTGTACAAAGAAATATTACTCCATAATAACAACAACAAAGGTGAATGACTCTCAAGCGCATTCTGCTAAGAGAAAGCAGCCAGACTCAAAAGGCTTCATTTTCTATAATTCTATCTATAGAACATTCTGAAATACAACTGTTCCTTAAAGAAGTATTCTGATTAATAAACATAGAACAGCTAAAGAAACAGAATACTCACCATTAGAAAATAGCAGTAATAACTGCTGTAGGCAAGATCTACTATGGATAAAATTAGTAGGGAAAAGTTTGAAAAGAAACAGGATATTTGTATAATTTAAATTATCTCCCCCCAAACATATATTAATTACAAAAGGGGAAAAGTAACTTTATAGTGGGTAATCTAGAAGACAAAACCTTAACCAAGTGATTGATGTTAGCATCCCAGGAATAAGGCATATGGACATGATGTTCACAAAGGTATATAACTTCTGTGATACTCCAGCCAAAAATTCATAACCACAAATCAAATTATGGAAAAACAACAGACACACCTAGACTGAGGGACAGTCTACAAAATAACTGACTAGTACTCTTGAAAAGTGTCAAGGTCATGAGAGACAAGGAAACACTGCAGAATTGCCACAGATTAGAAGATCCTAAGGGGATGTGGGAACTCTCACAGGACCCTGGGACAGATGAGGACAGTAGTGAAAAGGCTGATAGAATTTGGACAAAATTCTGTAGTTTGGTAAATAGTTCTGTACTGATATTTATTTCTTGGCTTTGATAATAATCCTATGGTTAATGTAAAATGTTAACATCAGGGGAAACCGAGTGAAGTTTATGTGGGAACTATATTATTTTCACAAATTTTTCTTAAGTTTGAAATTATGTCAAAATGAAAATTGGAGAAAAGTCAGAGTAACATATTCCAACAACAACAAAATAAGCATTAAAATATGCATCATCATGAAATTAAATAAGGAGCTTGCTAAATTTTTATTCATTAAGTTTATGGATAGTTTTTTTTTTATTTTTATTTTGTGGGGGAGAGGGGCAGAGAGAGAGGGAGAGAGAGAATCCCAAATAGCCTCTGCACTGTCAGTGCTGAGCCCAACATGGGGCTTGAACCTATGAACTGTGTGAGATCACGACCTAAGCTGAACCAAGGATTGGACACTTAACAGACTAAGGTACCCAGGAGTTCCTGGATAGTTTTTTATTAGAAGCCACATATGCAAGGAGCCCATAATTATTTGCAGTGATTAAGACTTCTACTGTTCTTTATCCAGTCCTACATAAGACCATCAGGAACCTGGTGAAATTTCCTCAGTAATGACTGATTGCCTGAACTTCCAGTCTGGTAGAATGGTTCTCATGCTCCTGATGTCATGATGCAAATTTATGTCTATTATATAGAGTTATCTATAGCTCTTCTCAAATTCGGCACCATCAAACTTTTCACCAGAAGAAAAAAAAAACTTCATCATGAATGATTTAGAAGGAATTTTTATTTTTGAAAATGAGTAAGATTTCACCCTCTAGATAATTCTATTCATTTTGATTTTGAGATATTAAAGGGCAGCATTAGGTATACATAAGATTGTATTTATATTCCTTTTTCTCTCCTAGTTCTATACTTTACAGTGCTATCTTCATATTGAGCAACTTGTTACTAGAATTTTTAACCTGTTATATCTTATTACAGTCTACCTGATAATTAGCAGGCTGGTTAGGGAGAGGGGAGAACCACAGGAAGGACATATTAAGTTAGAGGCAGATCTAGAAAGGTGATTAAACTGAATGACCTTGAGAAAACCCAGATACTTAAACACGGAAGGAACAAGAATAAATTCCTCCTGAACACTGAAGAAGTACCTTCTCTCTTGTAAATAGGGAAGCACACTCTGGCAGAGTATAAGCTGCTGCTCCCAATTAGCCCCAGTGCTGCTTGAATGGAGTGAGGTACGCAAGGCTACCAGAGTATGTCATCTTGTTACTATTTCTTATAGTCACAGTTAGTTCATTTTATTTTTATTTTATTTTTAATTTTTTAAATGTTTATTTATTTTTTGAGACAGAGAGAGACAGAGCATGAGCAGGGGAGGGATAGAGAGAGAGGGAGACACAGAATCTGAAGCAGGCTCCAGACTCTGAGCTGTCAGCACAGAGCCGATGCGATGCGGGGCTTGAATTCATGAGCCATGAGATTATGACCTGAGCCAAAGTCAGATGCTCAACCGACTGAGCCACCCAGGCACCCCTAGTTCATTTTCTATTTATCAATATGTATAGATTATAATTCCAAGTGGCAAATGCTTTGCAGCAAATATCCCAAGAATCCACTGAGACTCCAAAAATTGCACAATTATAATTCATCACTCTTTTCAGTAGCAGCAAATAGTAGATATTAGGAGAAGAGAGAAAAGATTAAGACAAATTAGGATTTCTTCTCTTCTTGCTGCCTCTCATCGTTCCTTTTGTTAACCACATTTGTTAACCACATTTGTTAACCACATTTGTTAACCACAATCTTTGGGGTAGCAGTTCTGTCATGATCTCCAAGTTCTCTTGTGTCCTCAGTGATACTCACAACCTTTCTAACTTTTCCTGGTCTGTTTTCTTTCTCACTCTTCTCAGGGCTATTTCAAACATTCAGGAATACCCCAAGCCCTTTACCTATCACTTGAGCAAATGACCTTGCCCCTTACATGACTGAAAAAAAAAAAAAGGAGGCTGGTAACTCCAGAGGTGTCTGGGCCTTCTAGGTACCAATATCCTTTTCATACCGTAGTTATCTATGTACCCATTAGGGTCAGCTTGGTACATTTGCATTCAGCTCCTCAGGGATTTCAAAGAGGAAGAGATAAATGGAATAAATGAGGGTAAGTTTTAAGATGCTTTTGTCATTCAGCAGGAATGTAATCTACAATTCAAGAGACTAGAGAAGAATGAAACCAGAGGACATAGACGTATGGACCTGACCCAGGAGGACAGGTATTCTGGCTTTCTTTTTCACTGCCAAATGCCTAATGCTTATTAAAGTGCCTGGCACACAGTAGTTAGGTACATAATAAATATTACTTGAATGAATGAATAACATAGCATGGTAAGCATCTGGAATGTAAGTAAGAAATCAACACAATCTAATTTGCATTTTAACCTATCAGTCTGACTGCAGTGTGCACATACCTTATAGTCCACTGCAATCTGACCATCTTCATATAAGCTGTAATGGGCTGTGCGCTCCTGATTGCCTCACCCAACAGATGATTCTCAATCCTTGTCTTACTTGGCTTCCCAGCTCCCTTTACTCTATTGGCCTCTCCCTCATTCTTAGGAACCTTTCTTCTAGGTTGTTTCTTCTGTATCTTTTGTAAGCTTTTCATCTTCAGTTTGCCTGTTAAGGATAGTTCTCCTCAACCTTCTGGGTAAGCTTGTCCTCCCAATAGCTTCAACTACCAATCACCATCCATCTTTTTGTTTGTTTGCTTGTTTATTTTTGAGACCGAGAGAGACAGAGCATGAACGGGGGAGGGTCAGAGAGAGAGAGAGAGATGCAGAATCTCAAGCAGGCTCCAGGCTCTGAGCTGTCAGCACAGAGCCCGATGTGGGGCTCAAACTCACGGACCATGAGATCATGACCTGAGCTGAAGTCGGATGCTTAACCGACTGAGCCACCCAGGTGCCCCTCACCATCCATCTGATGAGTACTCTTAAATTTTCACCTGCAGCCTAGACGTCCACCCAGGTTCCAGAGGATTCCTGGATTTCTTTAAGTGTCCCAGGCACCTCAGATACAACATCAAGTTAGAATTCATCATTTTCTCTCCAAATCTGCATTTCTTCAGAATTTCTTCTCTTGTGTTAAACCAGAAACTTGTAAGACATCTGAAATCAGTCACTGAAGTCTCCCAATTTAACTCTGGAAATATCTCTTGACTCTATTCCCTTCTTCTTATCTTTACTTATCTAATTTAGTTTCCCATTATGTTTTACTTGGATTACTACACTAGTCCCCTCACTGTTTTGCCTGCCTATGGTTCTTTTCCTTTGAATATGTAATCTGTATTACATATTACTTTGCCCCTGATGTTTTGGATGCCCTAATCTGTATTACTGCTATTACTTTGCCTTTGATGTTTTGGATGACCGAAACATGCCAACTTCTTTCTTAGTCACAAGAGTTTCTGTTTTCTCTGCCTGAATATTCTCCTACCAAATCTTGTCAGGGCTTGATCTTTCACTTCATTCAGGTTTTTTTCTCTTTACCTAAAATTATATTCATGCATTTAATTACTTTTGGTTTCCTCCAGTAGATAGAAGCTCTTTTTCAATACCATATTACCACTGACTAGACGAGTGGGCACCCAGTAAGTAAATATTCACTGAATAAATGGATGAATAAATTAACAATAACTGTATCCAGAACAACACATGCACACATCACACTGGGAAATAGTGGCCTGCTTGTCTGTTGCTCCCAGTGGACAGACACCAACAAGTGGGTTTCTCACAAACACTGAGTGCTTCCTTTCTATAGCTCTGGGTTTTAATCAGAAATAACTTCTAACACCTGGTGGTGCTCAATAACTGTCTCGGAAAACAAAGCAAAACAAACCTCTCAAACTATCTTAGCTAGCAGAATGGGTGAACTCCAGAGGCCGGTGGGTTGGGGGGGGAAACTATCTAATTTATTTTATTAGAATCAGTTTTGCCGAATATTTACCCCTACAATGTATATTCCTTATATCCAAACCTTGATTTTGCCTTATAGGAAAATTTTACCTATACATTCTCTCACAGATTGTTAAAATAAAACTTTATTAAAGGGACTTTTTGTTTCTTCTGGAACCTCTCTATCTTCTCTTTGGATTACTGATACAAACCTGAAGTTATTTAAAAAATTACAAGTGGGGTGATAAGTTACCAATGGCACAAATTTTCCTCACCAACATCTGTGACCCTCTTCCTTTGGCAAAGGAATGGAACAGAAAATATTAGGGCTAAATGTGACTTTTACTGTTTTCTAGTCCAATCTGCACTTTTCAATCTTTTGTGTAGATTAAAAAAAAAAAAACTGACGCCTAAAGACGTGGAAGACTTGGTCAAGACCCTGTAACTGGTAGCTGGACGCACACCAGGTGGAGAGGCAGAGATCACATTGGTGGCAACAGTAATAGTCAGAAATCTTGGGCAATGTATTACTTGACAAGGAGAATGCAATTCTGGAACCAGAGGGGCAGTTCTCTTGCAGTTACTGTACAATGTATTTGACTGACTTGAATCTACTCTCTTAGAGTCTGTGTAGACCCACTGAAACTGTCTGAAAGGAACCCACAGTACTCTGCCATATTTAAAGAGGTTTGGGCATGCTGGCACTTTCTTGTTATAGCTCCTGTTCTGTCCCCACAGAATGTCTTTAGGAAAGTCCTACAATGAAATGAAGTTATGTTTGGGAATTCATTTGCTATCCTCATTGGTTTCTATTACTCCTTACTAGATCTATGATTTACCTGAGATATAGTTGGTATATCTAAATTTAATTATCAGCCTCTAAGCTGGGAGATAGGCACTTCATCAGTTCTCTCTTGTTCCTTCCATCATCATGATTCAAACTGCTGGGCCAGGCTTCAGGAGTGTGGTTACCGCACTGTATGTCTTCATCATTTAACCACTATTTTTATCTTTTTATAGGAGGGTAGTACTTTCTCTTTTGGTTAAGAAACTAATGACACTGGTGTATACCTTACCAGTTACAAATTGCTACTATGCATGCTACTAATGGCTACAAGTCTGTTCTCTAACTAATGGCTTCTATTTGCTTGTTGGACAAAAAGTATGTGCTAAGCATATGGTTTAGCTCGGTTAATCTCTGTTTATATCAGTTTTATCTTAACAGGTTAATGAAATTGTGATGCGTATCAAATAAATAGGTTCAACTTTTATCACACACACTTTTTATATAATGCAGCTTTTAATCATTTAACTTTCAAGTTTAAAATAAAAGTAGTTATATGCTTTGAATATGAAAGAGCAAAGTGTTCCCAAGAACTTTGTAATATGTATCTCTTGGAGATAAAACGTATACATAAGATAAAAAGTATCCCTATTAAGAATTTATAAAAGGATCTGATGAAGATTTTGATCTATAATTTTGCATTACTTTCAACTGAGAGTCTGTGAGTTTATTTCTCAGAACCCCAGGATACTCTACTAACATGACTGCATAAACTTATGCTTCATCTTTATCTTTGTCAGTATTATCTTTTATGCAATATGGTAGTCCTTAGGGAGCATTAATTGCTAGCTATCTTTTAGCTACTTAAGGGCAATCTTGGAACAATTACCATGTGTTTATGGGAATGAGGCATTCATTTATTTATTGCCTTTCTCCTAAAAATCTCATAGCACTTGAGTCAAGAAGATAAGAGTATAAATATGCCCACTTATCTTTGTGGGAATTACCCCTTTCTCTATCTCTACATCCACCTCAGCAACAGCCCAGCACCCTTATATGGGCTCACTTTTACAAGTTCAAACTGTAATGATGATTGCCATTCAAAAGCATATTGCATCTGTCCTTTCTCAACTATCTTTTCCTCCCTTTCCTTCCCCCCACTTCTTTCTTTTTTCTTGAGGTGGAACAAGGACCCTGACTTAGGAAGCATACAAATCTGGCTTTGTAGAGGTCACTGGTCCCATTTTTAGACAAGATTATTCGACATATGGAACAATCACTGCATTGGGGAGTATTTCAAATGGGCAGCCACGTGCCACAGACTATCTCACTAAACCTATTCAGTTGATTTAGGATAAATAAATCTTACTACTTCATAGAGCTATATAAATCTTTTTCCTTTTCATTACTTTTATCCATATCTATATCTATATCTATATCTATATCTATATCTAGCATATAAAATATATGGCAATATGTGACATAACAAAGTCATACAATGTGATTTACCAGAGGGAGAAAACAAAGATCTGATACTTTTCAACCTCTGAATTTATTGTTTGACACATTTCCAGATATTACAAGCAAAAATACACATAAGAAGACCTCAACATTATATTTAAATTATTATTTTAAATGCTTTGCAAAGATTCATGACCCAACTTCAAAAGTATATTTTTTCTTCCAGAGAGATATAAGAAGAAGGAGGACTTGAAAAGTTCATGCCAAATTAATGCCAAGGAAGTCAGACAATATAAACAATAATTAACATATTGTTTCTACTCTCTCTTTCTATCTCTTTTAGATTATAGTCTTTACTAGCTATTATGGCATAGCTGGTTCTTTACAAATTTTACATTTTAGAAGTAATTTATTTTACTAACCTAAATATTTTCTCTATTTTAAAAAGTGGTATTATATTATTTTATTCATATTGTCATTTATTTAATGTCACTTAATTCAGATAAGATTAAGATAATTAAAGTATAAAACTGATTCATTCACTATGATATAGAAAAAGGAAAAAAAAAATCAACCCAACACACACACACACACACACACACACACACACACACCCCATGGGTTTTAGAGGTCTTTTGACTCAGCCTGAATACCAGCCATGCTACTTGCCATACTACTGGATTAGAGGTTTTTCTGCAGGTTAATTAACCTGTCTGAGCTTCAGTGGACAATGATACTCATAGTAGCTGCATGAAAATGAAATGGTCAACTGTATGTGTAAAATGTCTGGCACATAGCACCAATAACGGCGATCGTTTAATGTGGCTTATTATGACACATACTATGCTAAATGCTTTATATATTAACAAATTTAATCCTTACAGTATTACTATAGAGTAGGAGTTATTTTGGTCTTATTTTTACAGATGTGGAAGTAAAGGAGAGAGATGGTAAATAATTTACCTAAAGCTGTATAACTCTTAAGTGGTGGGAGTTTTCAAAACTTAGTGGCTTAAACATTTATCTTCTCTCATGATTTTATGGGTTGACTGGATTGAAGTAGGTGGTTCCTTTGCTCTAGAAGATGTCAACTGCAGCTGTAGCCATCTGGCTTTGGTGGTGGTGGTAGTGGGGAGAGGTGGCAATGTCTGAGATGGTTTATCACAAGCCTGGCATTCAGTGCGGACTGTCTGCGGGCAGCTCAGATAGACCTGTCGACTGGACATTCTACTTTTCCTCCTCTTTGCAATACTGCTCGAAGCTTCACCATAGGGACTGGTTTTGCTCAGTGTTGGAGGCTGGGTTACAGGAAGCAGTGTTGTAAGAGGACAAGCTCCAAAGTGCAAACGTGTAAGATGCTTCCACACAGACACATGGACAAGTCCAGAACCAATGGAGAGAGCAACACAAGGACATAAATACCGGAAGGCCCCATTAAGGTCACTAAAGTAACAGACCAGTGCAACAGCTGTCTTCAAAAGTACACTTTTGGGTCTTCCAGACTGTCAAGGCTAACTGTTATCTTCTGTTCCCTTTGGACAGCATGTTGGTCAATGCCTTATGAGAGGGACTTAGGAGTTTCATACACATACTCAGTTGTATGCTTTTAGTAAGCTTTTATACTTGCCTGTTTTCAAATATGATGTGAAATTTTAATTTTATATAAGTGGTTTA
Source organism: Lynx rufus (assembly GCF_022079265.1). Taxonomy (NCBI): domain Eukaryota; kingdom Metazoa; phylum Chordata; class Mammalia; order Carnivora; family Felidae; genus Lynx; species Lynx rufus. The sequence goes on from NW_025814867.1 coordinate 113,439,647, forward strand.
AGAGAAATATCATTTTTATGAAAAAATGCTTCTCAAAGATTTAAATTACTTTTTTTTAAATGCCATTTGCTATTGGGTTTTATAAGTTATAATTTTTAGTGAATAAGGAGAAATGAGTTAAGGTTTATGTCCTGTCATTATTCAAATAAAAGTGTTTATATAGCAATCTATTTTTTAGAGTATAAGATTAATTTTATATTAAGAAATATTAAGAAAGTTCAAAGGGATGGCTTTGAGCTCACTATTTCTGTAAAAACAGGATTTTTTCCCCTCGAATTTTAATTCTTTTTTCCATTTTATATAAATTAAAGTAATTTAGTTATAATGGCGTTTATGTAGATGGGTTCCATATAAAAATGTTTGTTTAGAAGTTCTACTTCAGATAAAGCGTCCATATTTGTATATGAAATTTATTTCCAAGCAGAAGTATTTTACCTTAATGACCTAAAATATTTTAACTGTTTCTTCTATTAATATTGAAATTTTAACAGCTTTAGAAGAAGTAAACAGCTTATAGAGGTTAGAAAAATATGTAGCCCTTTACTTTTGATTCATTACTTCAAGTTAAATTAGCAAATGATTTACAGGTAATAAATACCATTTCACAGCTGTTTGGTGACCAGTGCAAACTCTCATAATGTCATAGCCTAATATCAAGATTCTGAGGGGTTCAGAAGATGATATCTGAACTACATTATCTTCTTTTTTTAAATTTTTAATATTTTTATTTATTTTTGACAGAGAGAGAGAGAGAGAGAGAGAGAGAGAGAGAGAGAGAGAGAGAGCGCTAGCGCGCGGACAGTGAAAGGGCAGAGAGAGGGAGAAACAGAATCTGAAGCAGGCTCCACGCTCTTAGCCATCAGGAGGCCCAAACTCATGAACGGTGAGATCATGACCTGAGCTGAAGTCAGATACTTAACCGACTGAGCCACCCAGGCGCCCCCTGAACTAGATTATCCTCTTAATGGCTGTGGTATTGCTAGTGAGGTTTTCGTTTGTTTGTTAATTTTAAGGAACTAAGATAGAGATATACAAAAGAAGTAATGAAGAGAATCAGTACTTACTTTTTGTGACAACACCTTCCAGTCGAATGATATTTGGGTGGTCAAACTGACCCATGATACTAGCTTCTCTTAGAAAATCTCTTCTTTGTCGATCCATGTGGCCACCTTTCAAAGTTTTGATGGCAACGGGGATCTCTCTTTTCCCTGGTGTCTTCAATCGCCCACTACAGACTTCTCCAAATTCTCCTTAAAATATGAACAAAAGTAGTTGTTTAAGCAGAATACTTACATTCCAGAAGAACTGAGTTGTCATACGGTACTGTTTTTTTTTTGTTTGTTTTAACATAATGACTGTCAACTGTGTCATTTCCACATGGAGATTTCTTTCTTAAAAATTAAACTTATAATGATGATGTGCTTGATCAGCATCATTTATAATGAATAATGGAATGCACTTTCATATGGTAAGGCACAGGAACTGCCATTGATAGATCTCCCTGATCTGCAGAGAAATTATGACTAGCAGAATGGGTGATGCTAATGTAATTCTATAGAAAAGCAATCACTGTATAACATTTCCTGTTCCTGTTCTCAATACTGAAATATGGGCCAAATGTCTGCTCTATTCAGGGAATCCATCAGGCATGTGTAGCTGACTTGATCCTGCAGACCATATATCTGAGCTTCACTACCACCAGAAATCAATGCTAGGGTCAACTGGTACATGAAAATATTGAAATGACTACACTGAACTCAACTATAATAGGTGATTATACAGGCTAAATTACAAGTCACATGGTTGGAATACAAATATAGTAAGATAATTTATGGCTCAGCAATGGCTTCATTGGGAAGTAATGAATAGTAGGCAAATATTTATCACAAATTTAATATATATATTTAATATATATATTAAATATATATATTTAATATATATATTAAATATACATATTTAATATGTATACATATACGTATACATATACATATATGTATACATATATATGTATACGTATACACATATCCAGTGCTACAGTGCTGTGAGTTCAAAGAAGTGTAAGACTTGGTCTCTGTTCTTAGGAGCTTATAGTCTAGCAGAAGAGTTTAGCTGAACAAATATAACACTCAAGAACATAAGAACCAATCTCTGCAAATGGTGTATTAGTTAACTAAAAACAGTGGCAGCTAGAAGGCTTCCTGGAGCAGGTGAAACTTTTGCTGATGTTGAGCGATAGGTACAATTTGGATATTCAAGAAAAGCAGTAACGTTCCAGGCAGGGGTGCACAGAGGGAGCGAGAAAAATGAAGACAATGTTTCAAAGGTCAGAAGCCAAGGGTGGCAAGTGAGGTTATCGTGGGAAAGAAGTTTGGAAGTTTTCTTAGTGCAATGCAATAAATTCAATAAAACTTGAAATTCCAGACTTAACTTTTCTGAGGCCAATTACCTACAGTTGCTTAAGAGCATGATGCTTGATCACCAATTTATTAATCTATCAAGTAAAGATAATAATAAAATCTTCCATAATTCTATAATGTCCCTTGCTCATCAGGATACTGGGAAGATCAAAAGTGATGATATATATAAAAGTGCTTATCAACTGTAAAGTGCTGTTCATGTACTTTAAGTTATATGAATCTTTGGAATGGTGAAAGAAATGAAAATTAAAGTATCTTCAGTTAGTTTATTAGCTAGCAGTTCTGGCTAATAGTTCAATGTAATGTAAATTTAAGTGTAGAGAACCAAATTAAATTTTTGAAGTACCATAGATTTCAATTATCCTTATTTGGTCCAAAGAAGAACCAATTCATTATAATCAACTAAATATTGACTATACATGAATATTAACCACCTTTTGCTATAAATGCTAAGATATTTTTAAGTGAAAAAAAAAACACTAGGAAGGAAATAAGCCAAAATATTGCTTCTAAATTATGTGTAAACATGTCTATTAGAAATAGAAAGCAGTCTAACAAGAGAGTTTACTCTACGTTAAACCAACAAACAAGCAAATAGAAAACTCAGACTAGAGTGGGGTCCCCAAGTTCAGTGCATATGATATTAGAGTTTTATAAATCTTGTTTAATTTGACATCAAAAAAAGAAAAGTCTGTTTTTACTTAATGATATTCTCAACCTGTTGGAGGTTAAATGTTTCATGTTGACAGGAAAAGGAGGCTGTAGTTTTTCAGTTTTGTAATTACAAAAAAAAATTTGTTAAAGATTTTCTCTCAGACATTAAAAAAATGGCAATTGGTAGAGATGTTTGACATTTTACTATTGAAGCTCTGAACCTTGAGAGAAAAGGTATGTACCTATGTCTAAATTAATGTCTTATACATCCAGGCCTACTAAGGTACTTCAAATTCCTTCTTGGACCACTGTGGTTTGTTATAATAAATATCCACAATAAAACAGATATTTCTTTTTTTTATTTTGCCTTAATAAGTTTGCTAGTGAAAATAGAAGCTCACCAATATTTTAAAACTCCTCACCTGTCTTGAGCCCATAATGCAAGTGATTTTCTGTTAGCATTTCATAGTAATCCAAATAAACTTTTGAATGTAGTGAAATAAATAGAAAACACTGGTGTTATTTGATCAAGACAGGCAGAGTGGTAATTTTCTTTCTTTTTTTTTTGTTCTCTGAAATTTATGTATCCTATTATCACCAGGTAGGTGTTTTCTTCATGTCAAACTTTGTACCATCAAGCTGTTATCACACTTATTTCAGTGACACTAAATATGGTTGCCTCAATTAAAGATCTGAGACTCCTAGTGCATTCTTCAGGCAAAGCCCAAAAATTGCAGTCAGGAAATGTATTAAAACCCTTATCTGTGGAAGGCCTGAATGTATAAGACATATCAGAGAGGAAAAAATAATCTAAATCAAATGCATAGTTTAAGATATTGCCAAAGGCTGTTCCATTATATTATTGTCCTTGTAGCAAGAGTTGAGGCCCTGTACATAACCATCAGTAAGATAAATTATTCTTCACTATGATGTGTGAACGTTTTTATATACTGGTTAGTCCATCATTAACTCATTGACTACAGGAATATGGTGCTAACTATAGTTTTTTTTTTCTTTTCCAATCATTGTCGCCATCATTATTACACAGGTAGCACTTATACATTGCTTACCATGAACCAGATCTAAAAACTAAATATATATTTTGATCTTGACAACAAACATTTGTGGTGGGTACCATTATTATCCCCACTTTGCAGATGAAGAAGCTGAGATACATGGGCCAAATAACCTGCCTATCGTGACAAAACTAGAAAGTGGTAAAACTGTAATTTGAACTCAGGAAGTCTGGCTCCAGGGTCTGTGGTTATAACTACCATTTAGTGCTGTCTGGGATGTGTATTATTATTAATATTTTGTTATTATATTATAATAACAATTAGTATTGGATTTTCCATGTAAAGTCTACATAACCAAATTACAACTGTGAAAGAATGGTGGAGGTGGTGGGGAACCATCCATTTGGGGGACTCCCGCCTCACAATCTCTTGGAAGATTTCCAAAATTTGCTCTTCCATGTCCTGAGACTCTGGTTTCCCCTACCTCCAACCCCTTGAGAGTCAATGAAGCCAAGAGCCACACTCCTGATGGCTTTTTAGAACATATCTCTCAGGTATAATGAGGTATTTCTTTCCTTACACTTGCTATTTCCCTCTGATAGGAATGTTCTCCACAAAGTGTCCTCTTTCCTCCCTTGTCCATCTTCCTCAGTCCTCCATGGGGATGGTTTCTCATAAGCAGTAAAGGCCAAGATTTGAGGTCCCTCCTTCAGAAAACTTGCTCTGATAAATCCATCTAATTTAATCTCCACTACTAGCAGTCCCTTCTAAATGAGAAAGAAAAAATTAGCAGCTCAACAATCAGAAGCTGTCCTCGGTTTCACAGCTGGGCTATGTAACTCTCCTGTCACACACTATACCAGCCTTGACAAGGTTACTCTGAGACCATGACAAAATGAGACAGAGCAAGGTCACTGTGTACTTTGCCTAAGCACAGACAAAGGCAAGGTCACATGCCAAAATACTAAATATGCCCTCCTCTCTTGGCTAGAATGAATAATGGCTCTTTCTTAACCAATTCTATCCTTATCCTTGTTCTTGTCTCCCCTCTGTGGAGATAAGATTCATTAAGATATTGTGGTGTAAGTCCTAAAATTAAAGCCCAATATTATGTGCTGTTTTAATATCTGGGGGAAACTGGGAAGGCCTCAAACAGCCTTCCCACAGGCTCTCCCTCCCACTCGGCTCCCATATATATGGTTCTCTAGCCAAATATCCCTCTTTACCAAATGGCTCATATATAGTTCTTCCTTATCCCCATGTAGCAGGTTTCACTTTCCTGTCAGTCTGTGGAATGACTCAAACAAGCCAATCACATCCTCCTAAGGGAAACAGAGGGTGCCTTATCCTCTTGGTACTACAAAGCCTGTCTCTTACAACCTCCCTGGTTGTTTGGTAGGTTCCCAAGTGCAATCTCCAGGTGGCCCTGTGTAGTGTGTGGTGTCTTCTTCCTCCCTGGGCTGTGAGTACATGTAATTGATAAATATCTACCAACCTCACCTGCCTAACATAGGGTGTTGTGTTTTTGGCATTCCATGACTCTAGGGTAAGAATCCGTACCTCATCAACAGGGTGAAGCACTGTTCCTCAAAAAATTAAAAAAAAAAAATACCATGTGACCCAGTAATTCCACTACTGGGTATTTACCCAAAGAAAATGAAAACAGGATATTGAAGATACATCTACACTCCCATGTTCATTGCAGCATTATTTATGATAGCCAAGATAAGGAAGCAACCTAAGTGTCCATCAATTGGCAAATGGATAAAGAAGATGTATATGTACAACAGAGTATTAGTCAATAAAAAGAATGAGACTTTGCCATTTGCAACAACATGGTTGGACCTACACGGCATTATGCTAAGTGAAGTAAGTCAAACACCATATTATTTCACTTACGTGTGGAATCTAAAAAACAAAATGAACAAATAAAGAAAAAAGCAGAAACAGACCTATAAATACGGAGAACAAACTGGTGATCACCAAAGGGGAGAGGGTAGGGGGATAGGCAAAAAGGGGCGAAGCGGAGTGGGAAGTTCAGGCTTCCAGTTACGGGATGAAAAAGTCACAGGGATGAAAGGTGCAGCATAGGGAATATAGTCCATGGTATTATAATAGTGTTTTATGGTGACAGGTGGTAGTTACACTTGTGATGAATATAGCATAACACATAGAATTGCTGAGTCACTATGTTGTACACTTGAAACTAATGTAACATTGTGTGTCAACTACATGTGTATCAATAAAAATAAATAGAATAAAAAATACTTAATACAAAACACACACACACACACACACACACACACACACACACTCAATTATAGAATTGTTGCTGCTTTCTGGCAGCATCTAATCTAATCTGCTTCCTTAGATTGCCTAAATCACCCAATGAAAGCCCAAATCCTTTAGTAGGTTTCATTTAAATTTCCCTTACTGACACACACTACAGTCCCACATGTTGTGTGTTTTTCCCTTGCTAAAACGAACAACAAACCCAACTTTTTAAAGTACGGTGTGTTCCTGGGATCTTTGGCTTTGAAAGTATTAGCATAATATATTTACTGTATACCATTTCTGATTATCTGAAATTTCTGTGAAATTCATGTTTAACTATTTTACACATTTGGTAGGTATTTCTCCATTTAAAAATCTCTCCTTGATCATGTCCACTATAATGTAAGCCATGAAGACATGGACCTTAACATCTCTATTTTCTATTGTATCCACAGTGCCTAGTACATAATAAACAACTCTTTAATATTTGTTGAATGAATGAAATGAATAAATCAAGGGGAAAAAGCCTCAAGACCCAGAGTTGGGATATCTTAGAGGACAGGGATTTTCCAATATGATAACATTTTTTTAATTGCATAGTATCCTTTGTTTTCTTCTCATTGTGTACAGTTAAGAGAGGTCTCAGTATCTTCTGCATTAAGTTTTTTTTAACCTAATCATGCACAATCCACTTTCCTTCCTGTATGTGAAGGTAACAGGAAGAATATTTTTAAGTGTCATAGAGAGAAAGTGTTAAAAAAGAAGCGGCATAAAGGAAAAACATATAACCAATTTTTAATTTAGTTCTAGAGGGATATCTTAGTCTCTTGAGGTCTTAAGATAAATTCCATTATTATTAATGTTATCAGAAGGGTCACCTACCCAATTGTATTCAAGAACTTATGACTATTCTGTTGGATTTCTCCACAATACATAGCACACCTTCTACACATGAAAGAGAGTAACATTTTTAAAGAAAATTTATAATTTCACACCAGTTGAAATGATATTTGATATTGAATGCTTCTGATTCACTGTCACAGAAAGATTCAACATGATGCAAGATTTCTCATGTTTAACCAGACTTGTCAATAGGAAGAGTTAAGACATGAGAAAGGACAGGTTCTTAGAAAATGGGTCCTCTGTTTCCACCTTCACCACTCATTTGTTTTGTGGTATTAGAGGAAGTCAAATTACTTTTTTCTTTTTAATATCATTGACGCGGGAGGTGGGGTTGAGGGGGGGTTAAATACCTACCACCTAGCTACTTTTTGAGAGATAAAGATTAATGTGTAAATACTTGCCAAGCTTTTTCGGTCCTAAAAAGTTTCCATGTAACCAGTAAATCTTTTAAAATTATCCTGATACCACAGAAGACATGTTAAATATGCTATTCTAAGTATCCTTCGTGACCAGGCTTTTAAAGTCTAGGTCAGGAAACATTTTGTATAAGATCTGTGAAGGAGTTTTTTAACTTCCTCATCAAACAATGGGTAGGGACTTTTTCAGTGAATGAATTTAGTAACACATTATCCCATATTGTCCATTTTTTTCCCCACACCACATTCCAAATATTAGACAGCCTCTTTTTTCTTTCTGGGCAAGTTTTTTTTTGTTTTATTTTTGTTTTTGTTTTTTAAAGACATAATTCCTCTCAATTTTTGTGATTGGAATGTAGCAAGAGGACACCAGGCAGTAATTCAGAACATTAAGAAATGGCAGTTAAGTCTGATAGCAATGTGCATGTTAATCATTCCAGGTGCCTGGAAAGTTGACTCATGATTTCAGTGGATTTATCTCCCTTTCTTCCTTCCCCCAATATTTGGAGGGCTACACTGTATTTTAATGCTTGGTGCACTACAGTGTTTCTTTACACTAACTTCCTAGCTGACGTGCCCTTTTGTTCATAATCAGCCTCCAATTTCACGTCCCAGTCAGTTGTCAGGAGTGGCCAGACTCTATGATCATAGGCATGCCTGCAGCAACGCTTCTTAACACGCTTTTAAGACAGTATTTGATGTTTATGCATGCACACAGCAAATACATCTATTGCTGTCAAAGCTCTGTATTTGATAAAAATTTGTCTTTGTTTATATACTTGAGGCAAAAGCGGCCTTTGCTTTTCGATAAAATTCTGCCTTTCCTATTAGGCCACATGGGAGGGAGTTAAGAGGCGGGCAACAACCTGACAAGAAAATATTATGTGATTGATTCATTAATAATAACTTGAAGCTGTTTTTCTATAAACATACCTTCAAAAGGCTGAGCTGACTGCTCCTTGATTTATCCTTCTCCATACCCTGGACCGACAATTATTCTAATGCTAGTACCTCTTGGTTTCAACTATTAACTCAGATTTCTCCTTACTAACTTTAAACATCCTAAAGGCAGAGACTATAATCTTATTGACCTTTCTATCTTAGTACCTTGCAAGACTCCTGACATCAAATAGGCACTCAGTAACTTGCTGAATGAATGAATCTGCCGTAAGCTTGAGATTTCTGTGTGTACCTCCAAGGAGGGGTTGAGGATTTAACTGTATGATTCAGGCACATGATTACTTACTATTAACTTAATTAAATTAATTAATTGAGCTATAGCTGACATACAATGTGACATCAGTCTCAGGTGTACAACAGTGATTTGACAAGTCTACCCATTGTGCTGTGATCACCACAAGTGTAGCTCCTACCATCTGTCACCACACAATACTATTACAATACCATTCGCTGACTATACACTCCATGCTGTGCCCTTCATCCTTGTGACTTACTCCTTCCATAACTGGAAGCCTGTACCTCCCACTTTTTGTTTTTTTCTGCTAATACATGCTCCCAAATGCAACTCTGTCCTCAAGGAGATTAAAATTGTCTCTATTTCTGACATCACAAGTCCAGTATATAACTTACATATTGAATAGTCTTATTCACAACATTTTGACTTTTCAAATTCACTGATCCCTTTACTCCCAGAACACCTTTTAAATCTAACGTATTAGCCTCTACCAAAGGGTCTCTCACACCACTTCCTCCCTTGCCTGAAGGGATATGGAAAGAGTTTCTCTTTAGACTAAATGATTTGCATTTCAAAACTCTGCGTGATGATCAAAATTGATTCTCCATTTTGCCATTCCAAGAATGATGTTCGAAATAAAATCTAATTAAAAAGTCTCTGTGACCCACAGAAAGTTACTCAATGTCTTCAAGTTTCGGTTTCCTTATAAAACATTGACTATCTGCCTTGCAGAGTTATGGGAAGTAAAGATACCTAGTACTGCCTCTAGCAGCTCCTACTACTATCGTCAAATACTTCCACTTGCCCTTCAGCCACCTGCCTCCCCTCTGCGAATGAAACCCAGGACCAACCCAACCATTTGCCAGTCCCTACTCCCACAGTCAGGTTGCTGAGCACTCTGCACTGGATCACAGTGTTACTAGAAACAAATGGTTCTTTACTCAACTGTATTCTCCTTTCAGTATACGTACTATCTATCACAGGGTGATACCTTTCACCATCACCAACTACTGCCTCTTGGCTGTGAAGTTCCAAATCTAAACTTGTAACACAGACTCTCTCTTGAACTTCAGACTTGTATAACCCAGGGGCCATCTTATCATCTCCTATATTAGATTGCTTGGGCTGCTATAAAAAAGTACCATACCCAGAGTGGCTTAAACAACAGCAGTTTATTGTCTCATAGTTCTCATAGTTCTGAGAACTGGGAAGTCCAAGATCATGGTGCCAGCTGGTTTAATTCCTGGTTGCAGCTCTCTTTCTGGCTTGCAGAAAGCCATCTTTGCTTTGTGTCTTCACATGGCCATTCCTTGAGAAGGCCAAACAGAGAGCTATCTCTCTTCTCTTCCTTTAAAGCCACCAGTCCTATCAAATTAGGACTCCATCCTGAGGACCTCATTTATCCTTAATTGAAACTAGAAGACCTATTTTCAAATACAGACACATTAGGGGTTAGGGTTTCAACATACGACTTTTGGGAGGACACAATCCAATCAACAGCTTGGCTTAAAACCCATTTTCCTATCTTCATCTCTTATTTCATTTAGTAGCCATAGTCGGTTGAATAACCAACTCTGGCTCCCCAGAGATATCTACTTACTAATCCATGAACATACGAATCTGTGAACATATTACCTTATATAGAAAAAGGGGCTCTGAAGATGTGTTAAATTAAAGATCTTGGGATGTGATTATTCTGAGTGATCCAGGTGGGGCCAAAGTAATCACAGGGGTATTTAGAAGAGGGAGGCATGAGGGACAGCCAGAGAAGGAGATGGGATGAAGGAAACAGAGGTAAGAGTGTCAGAGAGATATTTGAAGATGCTATGGTGCTGGCTTTGAAGATGGAAAAGGGGACACAAGCAAGGGAATACAGGTGACCTTTATAAGCTGGAAGTGAAGGAAACAGATAAGTTCCCAGAATGAGTCAGTACTGACAATACCCTGACTTTAACTCAGTGATACTGATTTTGGATTTCTGACTGAAAAATAAGGTGTGTGCTTTTTCAGCCCCTATTTGTGATAACATATGGATGGCTCTTAGCACAAGGCTTGGCACAGAATGAGTTCTTAAATATTAGCTTGTATTTAAGCTGGACAATATCCTCCTTTTAAGTATAATTTCTTATTCCTCTCCAATGCATCCTTTTACACTCTTCTATTACTGTCACTTCTCTCAAACTCTCACAGGGGTTTTGTCTTCATTTCAATCTCCAGTATGTATCATAGCAAACACCGTGGGTAACAACCATTCACCGAATGCATGTGTGATTCAACAGACATCCTTCCAATAGACTCCTTCATCAGTACTTTACTCTCTATGTTAAAACTGAGTCTTATTTGAGAGAGCAGCCATGAGAGAATATAATTTACCCCAGTTTGTGTGAATTCTTGCACTAGCACAAATAAGACATTTTGGAATTCAGTCAGGTAATAAAAATGATCAGTATTCACAGTGGAAGGGTTGTGTTTAGACAAGCATGACTAAGATAAGCTAGTGGATTGTCAACTGTAATGGTCAAAATGTTTTCATAAGTGGGGAAAAAGTATTTTTCCAAATATTCATAAATAATTATTTTGACTAAAACATCCAATAAGTGTCCCAAATTATTATTAAAAATAGTATTATACGAGTTTTGTAATAGCAAAAAAACATAGCTTTAATATACTAAATGTTTATAAATAAAAATTATAATATTAGATCATTTTATCTTAAAGAAAATATGCACAGATAATCACACCTTTGTAAATTAAACCATGATTCAGAACTCTAGACATTTTAACATGATTTTATTTACTCTCAAGGGATAATAACAGGCAGATGTTCTAATAAAACAATAAACATTTAGAAAGTTTGCTTTGTGTTAAATTACTATCTTAACTAATGTAAACCCAATCTGAGGTACATTTTAGTCAATCACTTTTGTTTTTCAGAAGACATTCATCAAACTTGATCTTTTCCAAAAGTTTATACTTCATTATTTTACTTATTCAAAAGATAGAGTTTATCAAGTCCTAGACTACAATACGTACCATTATTATATGTACAACCTAGAAAGTAAATGTTGCTGCTAATTAAGCTATGGATGCTATCAATTATAAGAAGCAACAAAATTCAGTGATACTAAAATGAGAAAATTTACTTGATCAAAAACGTGAAAGAAGAGAAGAAATCCAGAGGCCAAATAACTGGAATGCAATCTCATTTTGGTGCATATCCTCCTGACCTATTTCCTACACATAAAGTTTAAACTATTCTTTTCATAAAGTTGCAGGCATAATATATAGTATTTTTCTGTATATACTTGAGACTCTTACATTTGCTTACTACTATAGTACAGGTGATGCTTGATTAATGTGGGGCTTAGGGGTGCTGACCTCAGGCAGTCAAAATATGCATATTACTTCTGACTCCCCACAACTTAACTACTGATGGCCTACTATTGACGGAAAGCCTTACCAACAACATAAATCATTGATTAGCATATATTTTGTATGCTATATGTATTATATACTGTGTGTTTACAATGAAGCATACTAGAGAATATACAATGTTATTAAGAAAATATGTCAAACTGAGTACTGTACTGAGTACTGTACTATAAAAAAATGGTTTTTAAGTAGACTTGTGCAGTTCAAACTATGCTGTCCAAGGCCCAACTATACATGTAGTTTCCATGCTATTAAATGTAACTTATATTAACAAATCCCTTTTTAAAGAGCTTATATTCATCATCAAATTTGTTAATTGTATTGCATATATCCTCTAGCCTCACTGATTTTTTTTTTCTTGTTGATTTAACAATTATTAAGGGAAGTGTATTAAAAACTCCTACTCCTTTGGCAGATATTTTTTTCTCAATTTCTGATTGTATTACTATTGTAAATTTTTGCTTTCTTTGTTTGGAATATGCTTGTATACATCTCATTCTTGACAGATATTAAAAAGTTAAAATCCAAAACTGTTATCTCTATTACTGAATGTCACCTTAGAAAATATGAAAATATTGCTTATATAGTATTAGAATAGGTAAAACTTTAGCTTCAATCTAGCCATTTTAAAACTAGGAAAAACCACTATTTTAAAATATAAAATAGTAAAATGAGTGAAAGTACTCATTGCTTCCTACTAGGTGAAAATAATAATAGCTAAGTAGGTACAAGGCACAATTTTAAGTATTTTATATAAAATAACTTACATATTACAAAACTAATTATGAAATTAAAGAAAAATTTAAAAGTACTAGGCCCTTCAAACTTGCTTAAATGAGCCACTGATAATAATAGAATTAGATATCCATGCATTCTGGAATCCTAGTGAGAGACAAACACACTCTTCTCCATGACGTCCACAAGGCCCACTCTCACTGCTGGGGTAGTTACTGCTCTCATCCAGTATGATAACCCTGTTGTCCTTAAGAATATAAATAGTACATAGAATGTAGACCAAAAAAGTTTTTACCATCTGGCATTCTTCAAACATGTTTCTTACGCAGATCCTTAAATTTTTTTAAAAAATATTTATTTTTGAGATAGAGAGAGACAGAGTACAAGATGGGGAGGGGAAGAGAGAGAGGAAGACACAGAACCCAAAGCAGGCTCCAGGCTCTGAGCTGTCAGCACAGAGCCTGACGCGGGGCTGGACTTGTGCAACAGCGAGATCAGGACCTGAGCCGAAGGCAGACACTTAAATGACTGGGCCACCCAGGTGCCCCAGATCCTTAGATTTTTAATCTATTTAAAATCAATACTTTAGGTATGGTATCTGCAAGTCTAAATTCCAGACTATTTTATTTTCAATATATCCAAATTAGTCATGAATGTCAGTAACCACCCAAGATTAGATGGCACCTGTCATGTCTGAGAAGAAATATAATTGGTTTAACTCTACTAGTTGAACCCTGAAAGAGCATCTGCTAAAGAAACATAAACAACATCTAGTCTTATTTATTAGATTAAAAGCTCAAGAAATGGCTGACAACTGCAATATTACCATGTTTCAAGTATTTTCTAAGTTTAACCACATAGTATTGGAAGAGTTATTATTTAAAGCATTACATTTAGGGAAATGGAAGATAGAAGTAAAGAGAAATACATTTGTAATACTGTGAATGTATATCCTAAACTCTTTGAAGTTGATTCATACAGTAGAATTTTCAGAAACTTTTAAAAAGCATTTTGTGAAGGCATATAAGACTGCAAGCAGAACAAAGAAATATGCCAAATATTTCTGTTGTTGTTTATTTTTCTTTGCTCTTTTTTTAAATAATGGGAGGTCAAATGATTGCTTTGGATTTCGTTGCAGAGAAAATCGTGAATGTGACAGTATTCACGTTCATGTTAGTGAAAAAAAATGTCACAGATGCTATGTTTCCTTCTGATTATAAAAGAACAACAATCAGGAAAAAAACAACAAAAGAGAAAAATATATTGCATTTAGTCTGAATACATAAAGAAATTTTTATTTGACATATTATAAAACTTGTATTTCCATACAGTAGCTGCTATCTTGAAATAAAAACAGGTCAGCCTATTTCTTAATCGATCACTTGCTTTTTATTAATCATAAGGAAGCACAGCATGTTCTTCCAGTAAAATATTTTTAATGTATAAATTGATTGATTTTTAATGTTAAATGTTTAAATTTGGGAAGCTACATAGGAAGCAATTCTAGTAGTCTCACTTCATGTGAAAAATGACACTGTTTAAGAGTTAGAAAGAAGGGAGAAAGTCAGAAATCAATATATTAGAAATAAATATATTTATTTTTAAGGTATTTCAGTGCTTATCTCATTTTGTAGACCATTGAAAATATAGTAGACTTGGTCTCTGGTTAAAGATAGTAGTGTACTATATGCTTAACCCCTTTCCCTCTATGAGGCCTCTCTAATAACAGAAAAGAAAAACCCTAAGTATAAACCCTTGTGGTCAAAGGATAAAACGTGAGACTCCAGTGGATAAGAGTTGCAGCAAATTTTTAAAAATAGAAAGTGATTGAAGAGTAGGAGTATTAATGGGTACAGTATGTCATAGAAAGGGAGAGGGAGACAAGAGGTTGCTTTGTTGAGAGGAGAAAATTTCATGTTGGAAACACAGATGATCTGCTGGCTTAGATGCACTCATTATGGGAAAGGGCAGGAGTGAGATGTAGGGACCCAAAAAACAGTAAGGGTATAGCTTTAAAGCTTAATACAGAAGAGTTAACCAGTAACTACCATAAAATATCAAAAGATTCTTTTCTAGAAAAAAAAAAAGAATATTCCCAAGCAAAATAAAAACCACATACTGGCATATGAGTATCTCCAATAAAACAACACCCTAACCACCCAAAATGACACCTACTGTAGACACATTTACATTCTTACACAGAACCACCAATCAGTAACTATTTGTGAATATGAATGGAAAGCCAAGGATTACTGGTCATGTGAGAAGAGTATATAGTATGAAAGAGAGGCAAAAAATAATAAAACAGAAACAAGAAAACTAAAAGAAGCAATGATGATGTGTTATAATATGTTTAATCTATCAAGAAAGATCTAGACGTGAAAAGAAATAATAAAAAAATAGAGAAGTATCTGGAAATTCAATGCTAAAAAAATACCCAAATAGAAATCTTGGGAGATAGAATTATGTAGATATAGTTAAAGACGTCTGCTAGAACCTAGAACAAATCTACCTACAAAGGACAAAGCAAACACCAAATATATGAATGTAATGCTTAAAATGGTAAAAACTCAATCCACGGGTTCCACAAATGACTAACAGACTAATAGAGCTCAGATGAGAAAAACCGCATGAAGGGTGGTAAGAGATCCAGAGTTCAGCTATGGAATGAATAAGTCATGGGGATAAAAGGTAAAGCATAGGGAATATAGTTAATGGTATTATAATAGCACTGTATACTGACAGATGGTAGTTACTTGTGATGAATATATAGAGAGTTGTTGAATCACTATGTTTACACCTGAAATTAATGTAACATTGTGTGTTGCCTATAATAATAAAAAAGAAATTTTGATGGAAATCTTTCTAAATGTAATTCACACTTTCCTGCCCTCTCAAAGGAGAAATGGAACATAATTTATCCTAGAAAAAAAAAGGGGGGGGGGAAAGAAAGAATACTGAAAGTTTTCCAAAAGCTAGCCTCTCTGGACTGAAAGAGCCTGCATGTGTATGGCACATTAATATGTCATTCCAAGGTAGAAACCTCCAGGCATGGAACTGGTCAGCATCTGTGTTGTCAGCTAAAAGACGGTAGAGCAGAACCTTTAAAATTCAGAGGGAAAGATAATTTTTAACTTACAATTCTGTCCAGACTAATTATTCACTGTGTTTAATTGAAAAGGCATTTTCAGATATAAAAGAATCTAGAAAATGTAATTCCTCTGCAAACTCCACTGTTAATTAGGAAGCCAATGGCAAAGTGAAGATAGTAAATCAAAAAGAGATAAGAGATACATCATGGGATACAGGAAATAATGGATCCAACTTAGTTAAGTGACCAGAAGAAAGAATGAGACCCATGCATCAGTCCAAATGGAAGCAGGGGAGCAGGCTTTACAGGAATGTAGTTAGTTATGTGTCAGAATCTGGACATACTGAATGACGCTCAAGTCTCTAGCAATCTAGAGCAGGGGTTGGCAAACTTTTTCTGCCAAAGGCCAGATAATAAATATCTTAGGCTTGTGGATAATTCTGACTCTTTTGCAACTACTTAATTCTGCAGGTTGTAGCACCAGAGCAGCTATAGTGTGTCCCAGTAAAACAGGCAAGCTGGCCTGTGACCCATAGTTTGCTGAGTCCCACTCTAGGGAAGCTCACCCATGGATTTCCAGCAGCATTACCAACAGGATATAGAAGAACAAACCGACTTTGGAGAAAGTGGTATCATTTAAAAGGACCTACACAATTCAGCAGTCAGGTTAAGAAAGGCTAAACCTTTTTCTCTTCCCAGCTTAGCAAAAAATAATATCTGATGACCAGGAGCTCTCACATGAGGAATCTTAGCAGAAAGGACCAAAACAATTATAACATTAGTATAGCACTTTGAAATTAAGTTGTTTTCATATTTTCACTTTGATTATAGGCAAAAAACTATAAGCATAAAAATTAAGTACCTACATTGGTTGGAACAATATATAAAGACTTAAAGACAATATTTAAAGGTGAAAAGGTAACATCAGTGACAAAGGTAACAACCAAACTGAGAGGAGAGGTAGGTGTTATAAGGAAGCTAAATCTTTATCTGTGATAATAAGAAGTCAATAGATAACATCTAATGTCAAAATAAATATGCACATAACCATCAGAATTAACAACAATCCATTAATAAGTATTGCCATGATGCATACAACGTGGAGCTAGAGGAGAGTGAAGGGAAGGGGTGGTGTGCTTGTGCTTTCGTTACAAGCCCTTCTATTTTCTTTAATTTTTCAGATATGTGAGAGTCACTTGGTTTTAAAATTTAAAATTGATGACTAGAGTGCTGTTAAACTTCATGGAATAAAGTAAAAGTTGTCACTGTTCCCTGGTACTATGGACATTTGTTCCACCAATCGGCAAGTGAATCGTAATAGACCAATACATCAAATGTAAAAACAACAACCATACTTACTCTTTTTCATATTTAATATTTAAAAATGAAAGTTAATTCTCCTCCCTCACCTCTTCATTTTTCTATTCTTAGCCAGGTATTAGCTTCTGCAATAACAGGGCCCACGACCCAACAGGGAGCTGAGCAACGCCTTCTGGACTTTGCTTACAACTTTGTCAAGCAAGACATTCTGCCTACTCTTGGGAAGAACTCACTTTTCACTTCTCTCTCAGTGACATGGTCATGAGTATTTAAAAAAATGGGCATTGTATGTTAAGGATTTGCTTCCCACAGGACAGAGTTCTACACTGCAATTAATCTATTTATAACTTCCCAGTTATTTCCTATCTTCATAAGAGGTATAGATCATGGGGGTAAAGAAATGTTATTTACTATAGCAAGAGCATAGTGACTTTCACCTTTTTGTAGAAGTCACCGTCACAACATCTGAACACAGTGTACATACTTAAAACTGAAAACTCTAAAATAGAGGATTCTGATCATATTCACAAACAAAAGACAAAACAACATCAAAAGAGCCCAGAGTGACATTCTTGGCTTGAAGATTACTAGATTCTTCTACATATATTTCAACATGTCAAATCTTCTGAATATCCTTGTGTTCTTTATCTTAGTCATTCTGGTCAGACTTGTTCTGTGTGCCTTGCTCTCATGAATCCCTGCATCCTTACTGGTTTCTCTGCTGCCAATCACTGCTAGTTGAATTCATCCTCCTCAAGACATCTGAGTGATCATTTTAATTGTAAAACTGATTGCATAATTCTAACATTCTCCACTTGCTTTCCAGTCTCTACAGGATGAAGTCATCTCTTAGGTCAGCCTATCTTGATCCATCAATTTAGCTTCTATGCCTTTTCTCTGAGAGGCTGATACATCCTTATCATAGCTCCATCACCATACTTAACCCTGGGAATGCACCAGGTGAATTACTGTCTCATCCCCTCATTCCAATCCTACACTAGGCTATAACCCTTTTAAGGATAAAAGTCATTTAATGGATGAATAAATACTTTCATCATTTTTGTATATTATAAATTCTGTATCCATTCATTAAGGTAATGTAGCACCTACAACATGCCAAATATTGTTTAAAGGGCTAAAGGGTATAGCAGTGATTAAGAGAGACAGAAGAAGACAGATGATAAGAAAAGACAAAACAAAAATAGGGCACTTGGTGATAATTGCTGTAGAGAAAAAGCAGGGTGATGGGGAAAGAGTGTGGGAGGAAGGTTGCTACTTTATAATCATCCCTACAGGTCTATTTGAGAAAGTAACATTGTCCCAGAAGTTGGAGGAACTGAGGAAAGAGCCATGGTGTCACTGGAGCCCGTGCTCTTGAGTCAAGTGGAGCATCAAGTACAAAGGTCTTGAGATGGGAGTGCATGAGCCACATTTGAAGATGAGCAAGGAATTCACTGATTGCAAAGAGCAGTGAGTGACGGGGATGTTGTGGGAGATGAAGTTAAAGAGGTAGCTAGTAGGTGAACAGGCTTCTACTCTGAATGAGTCAAGAAATGATTGGAGAGTTGTGAACAGAAAGTGACACAATCTGATTTAATTTGAATGCATGTATACATTCTGTGCTATATGTGCAGAACAGAGCACAGAGAGACACAGGTGGGAGGAAGGAGGCCAGGAGAGATGATCGTGGGTTGGGGCAAGGTTGTAGCTGTAAAATGATTGGCTCTGGGACATATTCTGAAGGCAGAGCTGACAGGGTTAGCTTAAGGACTGATATAGCATATAAAAACATGTGAACTGTTCTTCAAATGAAGGAAATTTGTGATGTCACCCCAAGAATAACCTCATGATAATAGTTAATATCCACATTAATACTGTTCCTGGTATGGCAGTGGTTTTCGGTGGATCAATGCACTTAGAGTTAGCTAGTGGTGGCAGAGACAATTTATGCTATCACTACAAATAACTGAAACAGATAGTAAGTGTTACTATACACAGTCCTCGTATCATGGAGTTGAGAAGTGACTATTGATAGATTGACAGATGGCTGGGACGAAAGCAAAGAACACAGCTGAATTCACCTAAGAGAGGTGGAGATTGTGTTAATGAATGGTGGTTTAAGGAATGGCAATTTCATAAGCGACAGAAGATGCTATCCTTATGGAAAAAGTGTAGATTCAAATATAAAAGGTTATTTGTAATACAGTTATGGTTGATAAGAGCATGGGCTCTGAACTCAGACTACTCTGGAGTTGAATTTGGCATTATTAAGTAGCTGGTTCACTGTGACCAAGTAATTTAATTTCCCTAAGGTCTTAGTCTCCCTGTCTGTAAAATGGACATATGTGACTCTTGTGGTTCTCAGCACTGTGAGGACTCAAAGAGATGATAATACATGTAAAGCTTGCTTCAATCATGTAAACATTTAGTAACTCTTGCCTACTGTTAATATTGAAGACAGACTACCTTTCCTGATAGGATGAAGTAAGGGAGAGAACCATAGGAAAGATTCTGGCAGGAACAGAATACCAAAGGTTTCCCTTTAAAGAAAGAATTACATTAGAAAACATGGAAAGCCCATGTGCTTCAAATGATAAACAATCCTAATATACATTATATACCATCTCATCCTGTGAGTTCATTTACTCCACCATGAAAGTAATAAATAAGAAGCTATAAAATATCATATATATCTGCCTTGTTGCTGTGTCTTTCCATCTTTCAAAAAGTCAACAAATTGTTATTTGGACCTAGTTGTGAAAAGAGACATTTGAAATGTAAGGGCTGGAAACTTGGGAAAACTGACCATTTTTTAAAAAGTTTATTTACTTATTTTAGGAGATAGAGAGAGAGAGAGAGAGAGAGAGGGAGAGGGAGAGGGAGAGAGAGAGAGAGAGAGAGAGAGAGAGAGAGAGGGAGAGGGAGAGGGAGAGGGAGAGGGAGAGAGAGAGAGAGAGAGAAAACAAGCAGGTGAGAGGCAGAGAGAAGGAGAGACAGAATCCCAAACAGGGTCCACACCATCAGTGCAGAGCCCGCTGTAGGGCTCAAACTCATGAGATCATGACCTGAGCTGACATCAAAAGTCATATGCTTAACCGACTGAGCCACCGAGGTGCTCAGCACAGATTCTGTGTCTTCCTCTTTCTCTGCCCCTACTCCACTTGTGCTCTGTCTCTCAAAAATAAATAAATGTTAAAAAAAGATAAAAAAGAAAAGAAAAGTGTGGACAACTCAGACTGGAAAAGAAAGATTTATGAGGGTCACATGCTGTCTTCATTTGAAGGGTCATGGAGTAGTGTAGGATTGGGGTTACTTTGTGTAAGTTCAATTTTGCAGAACAAGTACCAGTATGCAGTATTGTAAGATTATATACAGTGTTATAAGGAAGCACACTTTTACTTGCATAGATTGTCAATATATTAGAACTGTTCCCCAGGGAGTGGGTTGCCTGGTGAGGCACTGAACATTTTCATTGGCCATGTTTTAATAAAGGTTGGATGGTCAGTTAGAATCAACTTAATCTCATTTGCTTCTCACAACAGTCATGATGTACATAGCAAAGGCATTTCATTTTTACTGTTTGCCCAATAAAAGCAAAAATTCCTCTTTTCTTTAAACATTTTAAACTTTATATGTAATTAAAGATAGAATGTCACCAAACCAAAAAGTCCATTACAATTAACATCCAAGAAACAGGGCTAGAGTTATATCTGTGTCAAGAAAAAGGAGAAGCCTAGGCTTTGAAGAGAAATTAGATATAGTAAAGAGCCCATGACATCAAACTAAAATCTCTCGAAATTGTCCCAAATTCCTCTTTACAATCTCCATATCTCTTCTTCAACCACTTACCTCCTTCCCCATATACATTGCCTTTTCCTCACCTTGATATTTCTTATCTTTCAAATGCCATCTTCCTAATGCCATCTAATCTTTGAGTCTGGAATGATCTCTAGACTCATGGAATTTCAATAGTGACTTACATGTATGTTTTGTTAACTTATGATGCTCCTTTCTACCTTGTCCTTTCTAACTCCTTTCTACTTCTCCATTCTGCCTTTCTTTAAAAATTTTTTTTAATTTTTTTTTTATTTTTGAGAGAGAGAGAGAGAGAGAGAGCACTCAAGGAAGGGAGAGAAAGAGAGGGGGACACAGAATACGAAGCAGGCTCCAGGCTTTGAGCTAGCCGTCAGCACAGAGCCTGATGTGGGGCTCGAACCCACGAACTGTGAGATCATGACTTGAGGTGAAGTCAGACACTTAACTGACTGAGCCACCCAGGCGCCCCTCCATTCTACCTTTCATATTATACTTTCCTTCATGTCCTTCTTGGGCCTGAGTTCCTTTGTTATTCATTTTTGTAAACTGCATAGTACTTTAACCAAGGCAGATTACCTAGTCACTAAATAAAGGAAAACATGAATATCATTCATTAGGAATGCAAAGCAAAAATGATCATAGAGTTAAAGTAGCAAATAAATTCATAACCTGTTATCCATGCTAGGCTTAACAAATAATGATTCATTTTTCTAAAGTAATCATCTATGTGGTAGATTGTAAAACAGGACTATAAATTCTTTTCAACCTTGTATGCATGCCCTTTGTAATGTGACTTCACTGTTCCTCTCATCAAGAGGGAGAATCTATTTTTCTCCCTTGTTACCTGGACTAGCACTGTGACTGCTTTGACTAACATAGTGTCAGAATTATGTTGTAGAAGTTCAGAGCCAGAGCCTAAAGAGGCTTTACAACTCTTTGTCTTATCTGCTTAGAACACTGCCTTGAGACTTTCACATCTAGCCTGTTGCTGAGGGAGAAGCTACACACAACTAGATCCCCCTAGATCAACCACCTAATTGCAACATTGTCCAGATGAGCAATCTTTCATAGGAGTGACCCTGGGTGAGACCACAAGACAAAATCCTCACTTCTAGTGGAGCCCAAAGAAAACTGCTGACCCAGAGAATTATGACTAAATTAAATGATTAATATTTGAACCATTTAGTTTTGGGATGGTTTGTTACATAGCAAAAGATAACTGGGACAGGCTACAAAGATAAGTCATTAGTTAAATACATAGACTGAGAACAAAAGTATCACTATGGGAACAATGAACTAATTACCTCATGCTAAATGAACTACAGTATGACATAAGCAAATCATATAATAAGACTTATGATCTTAATTCACATCTCATTATTCACCAGTGTGGAATGATATCTTGCTAGCAGACTTTCTTGCTGGCTTTAGTGAAATAAGTTACCAAGTTGAAGAGGCCCACACAGCAGGAATCTGAGGGTGTTCTCCATCCAATAGGCAGTGAGGAATTAAAGCTTTCAGTGCAACAACGCTCAAGGAACTTTATCCTGACAGCCGTCATATTAGAGAGGTTGGAAGTATATCCTGGCCTACCTGAACTTCAGATGAGACTTTCAGATGAGACCACATCCCTAGCTGACACCTTGACACAACTTTGTGAGCCACCCTGTAGGAACCAAGCTGTGCCTGAATTCCTGACCTATAGGAACTATAAGATAATAAATGTTCCTTTTTTAAGTTGTAACGTTTTTGTTAGGTAGCAAGAGATAAGGGACAGAAATTGTTGCTGATGATGTGTGTAGGTTTTCTTATGGTTTAAGAAAATGTATCATTTTTTTCTTTCTATACAAGGTATAGTCAGAGGTCCCCTATCCCCTTGGAGTACTTTTTTTTTTTTTTTTTTTTTTTGAAAACAGATGCCAAGTTTTATTCATTTGGGCAAATATGTTATCAATATTTACCAAAATATTCATCAAAGTTTGGAAAATTGCTAAGTTCTTTGTAAATTAAAAAAAACTCTTCAAAATTACCTCATCTATTACACAAAATCAATAGAAAGTAAAGTTACAATGTAATCGCTTCTGTAAGATTCTGTATTTCACTATGCTAATGCAAAGGCATATAATAATTTCTATGCTTTTGGTCTGATTTATTAAATAAATTACTAACATAAGGTACTGCAACTACTATAACTCACAACTGTCCTCTATAAATATGTTCTCTACTTATACTTTATATATATTGTGCATTTGATTTTATATTATATTAATTGTTTGTGCTTTAACTTACCTCCATATTAGGGTTTTTCCTGATTACCAGATGGACATAGTCATTTAAAATAATTATTTAGAAATAATCCTATATTCCTCTAGTCATTCATTTATTTACTAGTTTATTTATTTACAAGTATTTCTCAAACAACTACTACGATGAGGCAACTTGCAAGACTGGGAAATGTGTACATGACATAGCAAATATACACTGAATGACCCCCAAATAAAGTGTAGAGTGTTGAAATAGAAGTAAATAAAATGAACTTAAAGTCTATGAACTTGATATGTAGCCCTATCTTTGAAAAATCAACTTATAAATTTCTTAGCTGTGCCAGGAATAAATTGATAAGACTAGTTTATAACAGTTTTACATTAAAACACTGAAGTGAAAATTTTTTTTTGGTTAAAGTCATTTTATCATATGACTTCTTAAGATTAAAGTAAACATAAACACACATATAATAAGTATAACCTCACAAGATACAGAGGAAACTAAGTTTTGAGTTTCTTTAATTAAAAAGAAACACAGAGAGAGGGGCCAAGATGGCAGAATAGCATGGAAGTTTTTTTGCATCTCTTGTCCCTGAAATGCAGTCAGATCAATACAAAACTATCTTGCACACCTACAAAACTGATTTGAGGATTAACACAACAATCTGCACAATCTGAATCACAGAACTTGGCAGGTACACAGCATGGAGAGGTGAACTAGGGGAGAGAGAAGCTGTGGAGGGCAGGAAGCTGTTTTTGCTTGCAGAGAGAGGACAGACATGGGAGGAGAGTATGGGAAAGCACCTCCCCCCCCCCAAATAAAAAGCAGCTGGAAAGAAAAGAAAGAGTATGCAAGGAACTGAACAAAACAGGGAGAAAGGAGAAAGGAGAGGGTTTAAATTCCATTAAGACTCTATAAACAGGGGGAGGGCAGAGTCTGAAACTCCATAGTAGTTCGGTACTTGATGGTGCTCTGGTGGGAAGGATGAATCCCCAGGATCAGAGAGCAAGGTCTGAGGGGTCCTCAGGCCACATGGGAAGAGACGGCTCCCCTGCTGGGAGGACATTTGGTAGAGGCTGTGTAGCCACCCTACAGGCAGAGGTCCCAGCAGACCTCGGGGAACAACCACATTTGCTGGTGCTGGAACAAGGATGTTAAGAGTGACACCTGGTGCCAGTTGTGTGTTGTCACTTACCATAATACCTGAAATCTGCCGCTACATGATTGTGTGAACTTTCTCTGGGCGGGCTGGCAGCTGGGCTCAGTCTATGGGCATTGGCAGCAGCATGGTCCTGCCAATGTTCTTGGGTGCAGGCAGGCACCCAGCCATTGCTTGGTGAGACCCTCCTCCAAAGGGTCAAAACAGGTCAAAGCCACAGTCCCTCAGAAGTGAGGGGTTAGGAAACACAGCCACATCTGAGATAAAACTAAGGAGAGAGGTGCCATCTGTCAACCTGACGGCTTGGTCATGGACTGTAAATGCAGGGAGATGAAGATGGAGATAAAGGACAGGTGCGTGATTGCTGATTGGGAAGAACAGATTTCCGATACTGGAGACTGGATGGCTGGGTGATGCCATTTTCACCCCCACCCCCTGCACATGTGCATACACACATACAGGCCCCACAACAATCCACCCCAAAAGCTAAGCAGCACTATCTAGTGGAGAACAGAGCCATCACACTAAGCCCCACCCAACTGGGCCAACCTCGCTCTTCAAGAACACCACAAGTCTCTCTGCCTGCTTAGTTTACAGACTATAAAGTGCTTCATAGTTTGACTTCTTGGGGAAACTATGTAATTTCAATCGTCTTTCAGTCTGTTCCCTGGTCCATCTATTCAATTTTTTTAAATTTCATTTCTTTTCTTGAATAGAGAAGGAGAAAAATTTATTTTTATTTTCCATTTTTATTAAAAATATTTTTCTTTAATTTTTTTCTACTATAATTTTTACTTTTTTATAATTTTTTTAAATTCTATTTTACTTCCATCATTTCATTTTATTCTATTTTATTGTATTCATTTTTTCAAATTTTCAAATGTTTTCCTTTTTTTTCCTTTTCTTATCTTTCTCTTTTTCTCTAATCTATCAAGCTCCTTTCAACAACCAGAACACCTAGGATCTAGCTTTGTTTATTTGATTATTTTGTGTTGTTTTTAATTTAAAATTTTTTACCTTATTAATTCCTTTTCTTCCTTCAAAATGACAAAATGAAGGAATTTACCCCCAAAAAACAGGAAGAAATGACAGCCAGGGACTTAATCAATACAGATACAAGCAAGATGTCTGAACCAGAATTTAGAATCACGACAATAAGAATGCTACCTAGCATTGAAAATAGATTAGAATCTTTTTATGCAGGGACAAAAGAAGTAAAAGCTAGTCAGGATGAAATAAAAAATGTTACAACTAAACTGCAATCTCAAATGGTTGCCACAGCAGCAAGGATAGATGCTGGAGAACAGTGAATCAACGAAACAGAGGACAAACTTATGGAGAATAATGAAGCAGAAAAAAAGAGGGAGACTAAGGAAAAACAGCATGATTATAAGAATTAGAGAAATCAGTGACTCATTAAAAAGGAACAACATCAGAATCATAGGGGTCCCGGAAGAGGAAGAGAGAGAAAAATGGGTAGAGGGGTTATGTGAGCAAATCATAGCTGAAAATCTTCCTAACCTGGGGAAAGACGCAGACATCAAAATTGAGAAGCACAGGGAACTCCCATTAGATTCAACAAAAACTGGCCATCAACAAGGCATATCATAGTCAAATTCACAAAATACTCAGGCAAGGAGAGAATCATGAAAGCAGCAAGGGAAAAAAGTCCTTAACCTATAAGGGAAGACAGATCAGGTTTGCAGCAGACCTATCCACAGAAACTTGACAGGCCAGAAAAGAGTGGCAGGATATTTTCAATGTGCTGAATCAGAAAAATATGTAGCCAAGAATTCTTTATCCAGCAAGGCTGTCACTCAAAATAGGAGAGATAGGGGCGCCTGGGTGGCGCAGTCGGTTAAGCGTCCGACTTCAGCCAGGTCACGATCTCGCGGTCCGTGAGTTTGAGCCTCGCATTGGGCTCTGGGCTGATGGCTCAGAGCCTGGAGCCTGTTTCCGATTCTGTGTCTCCCTCTGTCTCTGCCCCTCCCCCGTTCATGCTCTGTCTCTCTCTGTCCCAAAAATAAATAAACGTTGAAAAAAAAATTCAAATTAGGAGAGATAAAAAGTTTCCCAGACAGACAAAACTTAAAGGAGTTCATGACCACTAAGCCAGCCCTGCAAGAAATTTTAAGGGGGGACTCTGAGGGGAGGAAAGACGGAAAAACAAAACAAAACAAACAAACAAACAAACAAAAACAAAAGCAACAAAGACTAGAAAGGACCAGAGAACACCACCAGAAACTCTAACTCTATAGGCAACACAATGGCAATAAATTCATATCT
Organism: Lynx rufus; assembly: GCF_022079265.1. Classification (NCBI taxonomy): domain Eukaryota; kingdom Metazoa; phylum Chordata; class Mammalia; order Carnivora; family Felidae; genus Lynx; species Lynx rufus. The sequence continues at coordinate 113,466,626 of NW_025814867.1, forward strand.
TTCAGTACTCACTCTAAACGTCAATGGACTAAATGCTCCAATCAAAAGACATAGGGTAAGAGAATGGATAAGAAAACAAGAGCCATCTATATGCTGTTTACAAGAGACCCACTTTAGACCAAAGACACCTTCAGATTGAAAGTAAGGGGATGAAGAACCATCATGAGAATTGTCAACAAAAGAAAGCAGGAGTAGCCACACTTATATCAGACAATCTAGACTTTAAAATAAAGACTGTAACAAGAGATGAAGAAGGGCATTATATCATAATTAAGGGGTCTATCCACTAAGAGGACCTAACAGTTGTAAACATTTATGCTCCAAATGTGAAAGGATGCAAATATATAAATCAATTAATCACAAACAAAGAAACTCATTGAAAATAATACCATAATAGTAGGGGACTTCAACACCCTACTCACAGCAATGGGCAGATCATCTAGACAGCAAATCAAAAAGGAAACAATGGCTTTGAATGACACACTGGACTGGATGTACTTAATAGAAACATTTAGAACATTTCATCCTAAAGCAGCAGAATACACATTCCCCAGTGCACATGGAACAATCTCAAGATTAAATCACATACTGGGACGCAAATCAGCCCTCAACAAGTACAAAAAGATAGAGATCATACTGTGCATATTTTCAGACCACAACACGATGAAACTCAAAATCTACACAAGAAAAAAATGTGGAAAAAAACAAATACTTGGATATTAAAAACCATCCTTCTAAAGGATGAATGAGCTAAACAAGAAGAGGAAATTAAAAAGTATATTAAAGGCAATGAAAATGATAACACCACAGCTCAAAACGTCTGGGACGCAGCAAAGGTGGTCATAAGAGGGAAGTATATAGTAATTCGGACCTTCCTAAAGAAGGAATAAAGGTCTCAGATACACAACCTAACGTACAGCTTAAAGAGGTAGAAAAAGAAGAGCAAATAAAACCCCAAACAAGCAGAAGACAGGAAATAATAAAGATTAGAGCAGAAATTAATGCTACTGAAACCAACCAACCAACCAAACAAACAAAAAAAAAAAAAAAAAACAAAACAGTAGACAGATCAATGAAACCAGAAGCTGGTTCTTTGAAAGAATTAACAAAATTGATAAACCACTAGCTAGTTTGATCAAAAAGAAAAAGGAAAGGACCCCCCAAAATAAAATCAAGAATGAAAGAGGAGAGATCACAACCAAGACAGCAGAAATAAAAACAATAGTAAGAGAATATTATGAGTAATTATATGCCAATAAAATGGGCAATTGGGAAGAAATGGACAAATTCCTAGAAACATATACACTACCAAAATTGGAACAGGAAGAAATAGAAAATTTGAACAGACTCAAAACCAGTAAAGAAATTGAATCAGTAATTAAAAATATCCCAAAAAACAAGAGTCCAGGGCCAGATTGTTTTCCAAGGGAATTCTACCAAACATTTAAGGAAGAGTTAACACCTATTCTCTTGAAGCTCTTCCAAAAAATATAAATGGAAGGAAAACTTCCAAACTCTTTCTATGAAGCCAGCATTACCTCGATTCCAAAACAAGACAGAGACCCCACTAAAAAGGAGAACTATAGACCAATTTCCCTGATGAACATGGATGCAAAAATCCTCAACAGGATATTAGCCAATGTTGGATGGATCCAACAATACATTAAAAAAATTACTCACCATGGCCAAGTGGGATTTATACCTGAGATACAGGGCTGGTTTGATATCCACAAAACAATGTGATACATCACATGAGTGAAAGAAAGGACAAGAACCACATGATCCTCTCAATAGTTGCAGAGAAAGCATTTGACAAAATACAGTGTGCTTTCTTGATAAAATCCCTCAAGAAAGTAGGGACAGAAGGATCATACCTCAAGATCTTAAAAGCCATATATGAAAGACCTACCACTAATACCATCCTCAATGGGGAAAAACTGAAAGCTTTTCCTCTAAGGTCAGAAATATGACAGAGTGTCCACTCTTGCCACTGTTAGTCAACATGGTATTGGAAGTCTTAGCCTCAGCAATCAGACAAAACAAAGGAATAAAAGGCATCCAAATTGGCCAGGAGGAGGTCAAATTTTCACTCTTCGCAGATGACATGATACTCTATGCGGAAAACCCAAAAGATACTATCAAAAAAACTGCTAGAACAGATCCATGAATACAGCAAAGTCACAGGATATAAAATCAATGCACAGAAATTGTTGCATTCCTATACACCAGTAATGAAGCAACAGAAAGAGAAATCAGGGAATCTATCCCATTTACAATTGCACCAAAAACTATAAAATACCTAGGAATAAATCTAACCAAAGAGGTGAAAAATCCATATACTGAAAACTATAGAAAGCTTATGAAAGAAATTGAAGAAGACACAAAAAAATGGAAAAATATTCCATGCTCCTGGATTGGAAGAACAAATATCGTTAAAATGTCAATACAACTCAAAGCAATCTACATATTCAATGCAATCCTTATCAAAATAACACCAGTATTCTTCACAGAGCTAGAACAAACAATCCTAAAATCTGTATGGAACCAGAAAAGACCCTGAATAGCCAAAGCAATCTTGAAAAAGAAAACCAAAGTTGGAGGCATCATAATCCCAGACTTCAAGCTATATTACAAAGCTGTAATCATCAAGACAGTATGGTACTGGCACAAAAACAGACACTCAGATCAATGGAACAGAATAGAGAACCCAGAAATGGACCATAAACATATGGCCAACTAATCTTTGACAAAGCAGGAAAGAATATCCAATGGAATAAAGACAGTCTCTTCAGCAAATGGTGCTGAGAAAGCTGGACGGCGACATGTAAAAGAATGAACCCGAATCACTTTCTTACACCATACACAAAAATAAACTAAAAATGGATGAAAGATCTAAACATAAGACAGGAAGCCATCAAAATCCTAGAGGACAAAGCAGACAAAAACCTATTTGACCTCAGCTGTAGCAACTTCTTACTCAACACATCTCCAGAGGCAAGGGAAACAAAAGCAAAAATGAACTATTGGGACCTCATCAAAATAAAAAGCTTCTGCACAGCAAAGGAAATAATCAGCAAAACTAAAAGGCAACCGACAGAATGGGAAAAGATATTTGTAAATGACATATCAGATAAAGAAGACATCCAGATGGCCAACTGACGCATGAAAAAATGCTCAACATCACTCATCACCAGGGAAATACAAATCAAAACCACAATGAGATACTATCTCACACCTGTCAGAATAGCTAACATTAACAAATCAGGCAACAATAGATGTTGGCGAGGATGTGGAGAAAGGAACCCTTTTGCACTGCCATTGGGAATGCAAGCTGGTGCAGCCACTCTGGCAAACAGTATGGAGTTTCCTCAAAAAATTAAAAATAGGACTACCCTACGACTCAGCAATTGCACTACTAGGTATCTATCCAAGGGATACAGGTGTGCTGTTTTGAAGGGGCACAAGCATCCCAATGTTTACAGCAGCACTATCGACAATGGCCAAAGTATGGAAAGAGCCCAAATGTCCATTGATGGGGAATGGATAAAGAAGATGTTGGGGGTATATATATATATATATATACACACACACACACACATATATACATATGTGTGTGTGTGTGTATACACACACAATGGAGTAGTACTTGGCAATGAAAAAGAATGAAATCTTGCCATTTGCAATTACATGGATGGAACTAGAGGGTATTATGCTAAGTGAAATTAGTCAGTCGGAGAAAGACAAATATCATATGACTTCATTCAAATGAAGAATTTAAGATACAAAACAGATGAACATAAGGGAAGGAAAGCAAAAATAATATAAAAACAGGGAAGGGGATAAAACATAAGAGACTCATATATAGAGAACAAACTGAGGGTTGCTGTAGGGGATGTGGAAGGGGAGATGGGGTAAATGGGTAAGGGGCATTAAGAAATCTACCCTGAAATCATTTTTGCACTGTATGCTAACTAATTTGAATGTAAATTAAAAAAATAAATTAATTAAAAAAAAAAGAAAGAAAAACAGGGGCACCTGGGTGGCTCAGTTTGAGCATTTGAGTTTTGATTTCAGCTCAGGTCATGTGTGGGATCAAGCCCCACGTTGGGCTCCATCCTGAGCATGGACCTTGCTTAAGATTCTCTCTCTCTCTCCCCTGTTCATGCTCTCCCTCTAAAATAAAAAAAAAATGTTTCAAAAAATAAAAAGAGGAAATAATTTGTTCATATACACATAGCTCTTAATGTACTGATAAAAATGAAACTTCATTTTTAACTACTAATTTTCAACTAACTGAAAATCACACATATCATCCTAGTTACTATGGCATTGATTATCAAATTCTGTATGGGAAGATATTTATATCAAATGTATTTTGAGAATTACGTGTAGAGTGCCATTCTTCTTAGCCATTTCAACTAAATATAAAAACTATTTTGAATCTGATAGTCATGTCTCTGCCCTTTTACTGAGTGTTTACTGTATGACAGAGCCTCAGTATGTGTCATCTCTAAATTTTACACTAATCCTACACAATAGCTATTATTATTATTATTATTATTATTATTATGAATCCATTTTATAGGTAAGCAAACCAAATTTCTGAGAAATCACCTAATTGCTGAAGGTCATAGAGTAAATTAATAGTAATACTGTGATTCAAGCCTGGGTCTGTCCAGTTCCAGTCTGTCCTTTTTATTCATACTATAATGTCCAGGGAAAATGGATATAGCCCATCTTTCATTACATCATTTGATTTAGAATGCTATGAAATTCTTGAGTAAAAGGCACAAAAGTCTTGCCAGAATCTGCTGTTGATCTTATTTTCAGTCTAATTGGTTGGGCAAAGGGGTTTCCAAGAATAGAAAAGAAAATTAATCTGACCTCTACCATAAATCCTTTAAATTGATGGACAAGAACAAAATTTACATTTGAGAAGATCATCTAATCAATCATGGAGGAAATAAGCCATAAACACAAGTTTCTTCTTGTAAAAAATGAATTGTGACACTGCATCTGGAATACTGCCCACATTCCTCTTGTCATGTTGCAAACAAAATACAATATAGCTGTGGAAGAGGAACAAAAATAATATAGGGGATAAGAGAGTTCCTTTAAGATAACTAAAAAAATAATAGATTCTAGAAGGGTTAGTTGGAGGTTTGCAGGAGAATTAGCAGTGGCACCGGAAGTGAGCATTTTGCCCTGCATATTAGCAAGTACAACTATGACCTCAAAGGAGATGGCAATAACAGAACCAAATATTAGACTGAATAAATCACTGGTTTGTCATTCACTTTTTATATCCTCTTTGTTGTCCTTTTGACTTTCTTTTATCTGCAGATGTTTGCTGAGAAACCAACAGTTAAAACTGGACTATTCTAGGAAGAGAAAAAAAAAATGGTGACTAAGCCAAGAGAAGAGAAGGCTGATAGTGGAGGCAATAATGAGTTTTGTATAGATAAAGGAATAGAATATGAATGGCTGAGAGATATTATGCATTTCCACTGAGACTAGGGAAAGAGGGAAGGTCAAATATAAGAGGGTACCCTATGGGCTTACAGACACAAGGATGATTTTTTCAATAGCATAATGTTTCAAAATTATAGATACTCTGCAAGGCAAGTGTTTCTTCTAATGGTTTAGGTTCAGGACTGTCCTGAAAAAGGAAAAGCCTTTCAATGACCTTTTTCAGCCCATGATTAAAATTCAGTTTACTAGTCTTCTCATTATCTCTCAAGATATGTGTAAAATAATGATTCTATCCTAATCTGACCTGGTTCTTTTAGCCTGGGAATTTCTGTTTTACAGTCCTCTGGCCACAGTATTTCATTTTATGATGCAAAAAGTCAAAGAAGATAGATGCTCTTGATAGTCTCCTATGCAACAGAGCTGCTCACTTCATTTAAATGGAAATGCACATTTTCATGGAAATTCAGGCCTGTATTGATGAACAAAGATAAGCTGCCACTATTAAATAGAATAGTGATACACCAAAAAAAAAGTGTCCTAGAAAACTCATTAAAAAAAAAGTAAAATTTACAGTGAAAGATAAGGAATTTTAAGTATGTATGTGTATATACTGTATATATGTATATATATGTATATGCATGTGTGTGTGTATTAAGCCTAGATATTGCATAAGTTTTCTAAGGATTTATCACATAATATTTGGATAGTTACAAAGTTGAAAATCCCAGGACAAAAGTTATAGAAGACACGCTGACTACATATGTTTTTGATAAGCATAGTGACTTACTATGAAAAAAAAAAATAAGCACAGTGCCTCTTATAAGTAGATATTAGCTATCTAACAAACATTTCTGAGGGAACATATAAAGAAATGTTATGGGTTATGTGTAATATCATTTCTCATTTTCTTTCTTAAATTTTAATGCAGCTATTTTGGGGTTCATTTTTTAAATTTGTTTTTTCAACGTTTATTTATTTTTGGGACAGAGAGAGACAGAGCATGAACGGGCGAGGGGCAGAGAGAGAGGGAGACACAGAATTGGAAACAGGCTCCAGGCTCTGAGCCATGAGCCCAGAGCCTGACGCGGGGCTCGAACTCACGGACCGCGAGATCGTGACCTGGCTGAAGTCGGACGCTTAACCGACTGCGCCACCCAGGCGCCCCAAGGGGGTTCATTTTTTAACAACCAATTTAAGAAGTATTTAATGACTCTGTATGTGTCTCCCAATTAGAAACCTGGAAAGCATTCTTTTTTTTTTTTTTTAAACAGTAAAGATGCTATTTACTGCACCTTTAGATTTGCTAATTTTTCTCTGAGATAGCTCATTTGAATTACATTGATAAGCCAATTGCTCAGTGATGCATTACTTATTCTGAATAATCTTATCATTAGTTAAATTAGGGCTTTTAATATTCTGGAAAGACATACTTTTATTTAAGAAAGAGGAGGCAAATTTTAGAAAAGTGAATCCAAGCAATAAATGGCATTTGATTATGCTGGCATTAGAATAACATTTGTTATTTTTTTAAAAAAATAATAACATTTATTTATTTTTGAGAGAGAGGGAGAGAGAGAGAGAGAGAGAAAGAGAGAGAGCATGAGTGGGGAAGGAGCAGAAAGAAAGGGAGACCAGGATCCAAAGCAAACTCCAGGCTCCAAGGTGTCAGCATGGAGCCTGACATGGGACTCAAACCCACAGACCATGAGATCATGACCTGAGCTGAAGTCTGACACTTAACCGATCAAGCCACCCAAGCGTCCCCAGATAACATTTGATCTTTAGAGCAAAACACAAGGAAAAGAATTCTAATAGGACTCATTGGCCAGCAGCAAATAACAGCCTTGCACATAAAAGTCCCTTCCCAACCCTATGAAAAATGCTTAATGGTCTGCACCTTTATTTATTTGAAGTATTAACTTCTTTGGCCTCAGAAATACATTTATCTAATTTCTGGATTTTTTTTCAGTTTTTATATTCTCAAATTTCTCGTATTTATCCATTATCCTCATATTTTGCTATATGAGAACAGGCGGGTATAGTTTTTGAGCTCTTATACAAAAATAATGTAGTATTTGGAATCATAAAAGAACACAAATAAGCTTTCATATCTATAAATTCTCAAACATTTTCATGAATGATAAAATAATAATAATAAATCTTAAGGATTGCAATTATTTCTAGATTGTATATATCTCTAATTGGTTCTTTCAAACTTTGGTTTATATGTAATTTATTTTCTTCACAAAATACATTTATTCTCTAAATATCCATACAGCATAAGAAAATCAATATTCTTTCATGAAAATGATTTCCTGATTGTCTTTCAGTTAAAATTTTTGTTTCAATGAGATATTAAATATCTTTAAACTACTTAAGATTTTTTAAAATTGGGAATGGTTCCTTTTTAAAGCACATTTTGATACCTTTTATGGACAGTGTTTTGAGTTGAAGAGTAAACTAATAGCATAGATACAATATAACATAGTGGTTAAGAATAGCAGCTTGGGTAGGGATGGATAAATGGATAAAGAAAATGTGGTGTATATATATATATACACACACACACACACACACACACACACACACACACACACACAATGGAGTATTACTCAGCAGTCAAAAAGAATGAAATCTTGCCATTTGCAACTACGTGGAAGGAACTGGAGGGTATTATGCTAAGTGAAATTAGTCAGAGAAAGACAAAAATCCTATGACTTCACTCATATGAGGACTTTAAGAGACAAAACAGATGAACATAAGGGAAGGGAAACAAAAATAATATAAAAACAGGGAGGGAGACAAAACAAAAGAGACTCATAAATATGGAGAACAAACTGAGGGTTGCTGGAGGGGTTGTGGGAGGGGGGATGGTCTAAATGGGTAAGGGGCACTAAGGAATCTACTCCTGAAATCATTGCTTCACTATATACTAACTAATTTGGATGTAAATTTTAAAAAATAAAAGATAAAAAATAAAGTTAAATTATAAAAAAAAATGTAGCTTGGGAGTCAGTCATAGCTGGGTGTGAACCCCAGGTCTTCTACAACCTAATCTTACAATCTTGAGCAGGCCACTTAATGTTTCTTAACCTCATTCTTCACCTATAAATGAGAATAATAATATCTTCCTCATGGGGTTATTATGACAACTTTATAAGAAAGTATATGAAAAGCACTTAACACAGGGTCTGAACTTGAGTAGGTGCTCAATAAAAACTATGTGTTAATCATCATCATTATCAGAATTGAAGAATCTCCAAAGGGAAGTAGCAAAAAAAAAAAAAAAAAAGCTAGCGTAAGCATTATTATTACCAAAGGTTAACATTCAAAAAAAAAAAAAAAAAAACAAAAAAAAAAAACAAAGGTTAACATTCAATTTCACAAGGGAGTTAGCTATTATGTTAAGACTTCAACAATAAAATACACTAAAGGAGACAGGTTAAGATGGCTTGCTGCATTCCTTGTGCTGAAGGCCAGGTGTTTATACATATGTATCTCAAACCTGACGACAACCTCAGAAAGCAGGTAGGTATGCCCATTTTATAGATGAGGGAATTGAAGCTCAGAATTTGGCCCAAATCATGCAACTGTTAAACTGCAGAATCACTACTCGACTCTAACTTGTTTGACTCCACAGCCCTGTTTCAACTTAACTTCCAAATTTGAGTCAACTTTGGGAACTTTTCAAACTGGACCACGCAACCTTATTCAGACCAGATCTGAATCTGAAGCATGAGTTTATAGGCAGCTTACACTTTATCAGCCCTCAGCTTTTATTTTCTCTTTCATCTACAATCTAACTCATCTAAAGGAACCCAAGAATTCCGAGGCCTAGTAAATACATCTGCTGCCTGCATATAGCTTCACTCTGCAGGCTCTTCTCTGCCTAGAGTTGGAACATTTCACTACCCTGGAAAGTGCCCAGGACAACATTTTAAACTATTTCTTTATAAACAAACAAAAAAACAAACAAAAACAAAACAAAACACATGTAGGTCTTGTTGATTTTTCCTCGGCAATGAATGGTGAATCTCAGTATCCCCTCTATGGCTTTCTCAGTGCTTCAATCAGAACTAAATACCTTTCCCCTGACAATTATTAAGACCTGATGTCTTGCTTCTCTCCCATCACCACTACTCCAACACACCTCTCTCCCCTCAAGTCATTTAATTTACATCTCCAAGGGAAATACCTAATGCACACAGATGATGAGAAAATAGGAGTCTGAAAAGAAACAATCAAATAGGTGGGAAAAGATAAAGGATATGAGACAACCTAAGGAAAGGCGTTATAGTAAAGTGTTGGGCAAGTAACCAATTGTGTAATTATGTCAGAGATGTTACATAATTCTATCAATTCTTCCATAGTTTGTCCAAACAATGCTTTTTTCACACTATTCTGTGACAAATGTCCACAGACTTAATAATTTTTTCCACATCCAAATAGAGTTTTAGGAACGTGACATAATGAGGTTAATTACAAAGTAGCACTGGCCAGGAATGCAAAGCTGAAAGTTATGTTACAATATAACATATGTTACAACTTTGTAACATAAAGCATTTTTATTTTTATGATTTTTTTTGAAGACAAACAATAAAAAGACAGCATATTGTATGAAACTTGAAGTAACCAAAGGCGAATAAATATAAAAAGGAATACTGGTGTATAGGATTGACTACCTGGTTTAGATATTCTTTCTTTGCCAAATGAGAGGAATCCCAATACAACTTATTAGATGTTAGATAGAATAGGGGGAATGATATTCAAGTAGTCTCTTTAACAGTCACTGCTTTGGCAATGTGTCATACTTTTTTTTTTTTAGGACAAAATTTATATTCTGGTTGAAGAAAATCTAAAAAACTAAAAAAAATACTTATTTGTTATCATTTAAGATATTTGATATTTCTCAACATTATGATTTCAGACACTGCCATTTAATTTATGCACAAAGGACTACAATGGAAAATGCTTCTACTGTATCTACATGAGGACTGAACACTGCAGTATAAAAGGATATACCACTTTTTCTTGGGGACTTGAGGAAGAAAGCCAACAGTAGCATGCAATGGAATTATTTAACCTTCTCTCTTCTCTATTTCTCTGCTGTGTTAAGTAAATGAATCCCCAAACTAAATGACTATAATGCAATCACTCTTTCAATTATACCTTCAATGCCCATTGATGTGTTTTATGTTCAGCAGAAGAGAATAGAGAATCTGGTTTCATTCCAGGTTCTTAATCTTTCTGATAAGACAGCCTCTTCAGCTGTGAGCACTAGGATTAAGTGTATAGGCCCCTTGTGTCAGCTTTCAAAGGGAGCTCTAGCCTTGTAGGAGATGAAATGACCCATTGTGCATAGCGAATGAAGTGATATAATGAAGGACTCTCTCCAAATGTTTCTGGAATTCCTGTATAGTGCTAGATTACTGTGTATCTGGGAAACAGAGTCCATTCAATGTGACTAGTCATACAGAGTCCTGAGTTTAGAAGGGTTCTGTCACTTGTTTAATGCTCTGATGTCACTATCTTGAAATTCTTAGTAACTTTTTAACAAGAGACTCTACATTTTCATTCTGCATTGGTCTCTGCAGATTATGCAGCTGGTCCTCTTGTGGAGAAGGGCTTTGGAAAGAGACAAGGGATGGTCAGCTTCTTTCTTTGGCCTCTGCAAAGACATGATACCTGGCTGGAATGGTCATGCTTTGTATGTACTGCTCAAACCAGTACATAACAGGTATCCAGCATCGAGAGGAGACCAATACCCCTCTTCAGGATCCAGTCTCCCTTCTCTACTTACACTTTCTCCTTCCCCTTCTTAGCTGTATGCATGGCTGTCCAGTCAGAGAATATGTTTCCAAACTCTCTTTGTGCCCAGGTAATTGAACTGGACCATTGAGATGTGAATAGACATGTTTACAAGTTCCGTGTTATTGTCTTACAGACAAAGCCAAAAAAAAAAAAAAGACTGAACTCTTTCCTTTTCTTTCTCACAGGTTGGAAGGCAGATGCATTGGTGTCCCAGCTTCAGCCATTCAGAGGAAGATGACACACTAAGGAAAGGCAGAGCAAACAGTACAAGGAACTCGGGTCCTTTCAAGACCTCCTGAATGACCTGTTCCTTAGGTCAAGGACTTGAAAGAAGAATAAATATGTTGAGGTCTCTTTGTTATACCAACTTAGCCTCTGTCATAAGTATGAACAGAATAAGGTCTTGGGAACTAATTCACAATAGTTTTGTATTTATATAGGAGAGCTGAATAAAATAGTGTTCTGTTTGAACATTCTACATAGGGAAAATCACTAATTAGCATTGAAATGATATAAAACTATACTGAAGCTAATTTTACCCTCAATGATTTTTAGAACACTTCTGGATCCTGCAAAGCCAGTCATCAATATGAACACTAATTATACTATATATCTATAGATGTTGGGGCCTGAGTAAATCATTTATTTTATTTTATTTTTAATTTATTTTTTTTTAAAGAGAGAATGCACAAGCTGGGGAGAGGGGCAGAGAGAGAAAGAGAGAGAAAGTATCTTAAGCAGACTCCACGCTCAGCAAGGAGCCCAACCTGGGCTCAATCCCATGACCCTGGGATCACGACCTGAGATGAAATCAAGAGTCGAATGTTCAACCAACTGAGCCACCCAGGTACCCTGAGGGCCTCAGTAAATCTTTAACAACTTATGAAAAACTCCTGAAGTTACATCTTCAAAATGAATTCCTGTATGACCCTAGTTTCATTGTAAGTTACCTCCATACTGAAAGAAGACTACAGGAGTTAAAAATGACGTTTGCTTAGAAAATGAATTTAGGTGCTTACATACTTAAAAAAGTAACAGCAGATAGAAGATAATTTTACTTCTCCTTTCTTGAAATTTTTCAAGACTAAACTGACTAAAACTGCTAAGATTTAAAATATTATGTTGATAACCTAGCTACAAAACCATCAAGGAATCATATCTTCAAAAGTACAGATTTTATGTTTACCTGCCCCAATGACTCTCTCAATGCGAATTCTTGAGGGATCAATCTCCTTTGCAAATTCATGAACTGCTAGGGATGGGTCTTCATATGTATCTGGATCTATGTAAGTTTTAATTCCTGGGAAGCGTACTGCAAACCAACAACAACAAAAAGATTGATTTAGTTTAAAAGTATTTTAGTGATTACACATCTTGTGTATGTTTAAAACAAGGATTGACATATTAAAGTAGTCATTCTTGTTAGTTACTTCAACTCTCTTTTCTTTCTGTCCCACTCCTCCTCACCCCCCAATAAAGGGTTGAGTACTTGGAATCAAAAATTTATTTACCTGTTAATGTAAAATGACCTGGTGGTTTAATAGAGAGTGAGCTGACAGGTTCCAGAAAACATATTTATTATATTTCTGTAAAATGTTTAATCAGCTCACTAATTCACAAACAACCCATACATTTTGTACTTGATCTAGCTCAGGACATGGGGGGAAAAGGCATAAGCCTTTCTCCCAAAACCCTTTCTGCCAAAATGAGCAAGCCTGTTGGTGTCCCTCCTGGACACTTTGCACTCAGATGACAAACAGGGATGGCTGGAAAACTTGAATGTGTGGTTATTTTTTCATTTGCCACTTCTTTCAGTATCTGAAGAAATCACAGACTGTGTGTAGATATTCCTCTGTTTTGCTGGTAGGTTTCTGTGTTCCAACAGATTTCTGGCTCCCGGAGGACAGGAGATCATTTCTTATACATCTTTGTATCTTTCCAAATACCTTAGGTATGGTTTTACAGGTAATAATCACACAGCAAACCTTTATTAAATATGAATTAGTAGGGATTAAAAGATCAATGCAAATTCGTGGCATAGTGAATAGGTGATACTTGGTTTTGTTGCTTTAGATTTTGAAAGCTGCATCATACCCCGAGTTGTTTGTTGGCTAGGATTCCTTAGAAACATGCTCTTGCAAGAAAATTTCAAAAGCAAACAAATAAAAGCTAATGAAGTGAGTTTAGAGGAGGTGCTGAAATGTCCATTGTCAGCAGATTTGCTTCATGAGTTCCTCTACACTTGTTGCCCCCTTTCATTCCTTTTTGCCTACTGTCTTCTGCTACCAGATGAACACCCATGAGAATATTAGTACTTCCCCAAATATCATCAGCAAAGCATTCTAGGTATACTTAGGCCTGACAATGATTCTGAAATACTATGCTTTATGTGACTTCCAAAGTTTAGATTGGAGGAGAAGACAACAGATAATCTTTACCTCTGGTTCATATTGCAGATACTTTTTTACTTAATGGGAGTTGTGGTTTCAGAATGAATACTCTATAAACTCAAATCCAGTGGCTACTATTAGATGATTAGTGGTATCTAATTGGATATGTGGTGTTAACATCACCTTCTTTTTTTCTTGTAAACACAATATATGTCGACTATCTGGTTACTTATTTAACTTACCCATCGTTTCTTAAAACTCGGTTTGTTATCTTTCTTTTACTTCCTTGGCTGTCTTAGGTTATTTTCATTGCTTCTTGCTGGGCCCATCTGGTTTAGTTTATGCAAAAACTGCTACTTGGAAAGCAGATAATAAATACCTCAGGAACATCTTTTTCCTTTGCATTTCAGTACTAAATGCCCTGCAGTGAGTCTTAAGGTTGCTCAGCATATGTCATCTATCCAGGTGTTTGGGTCCAGGCTTCTGCATCTGTTCGCAGCATTTCCAGCTCGTCCCATGGCTGGCAGTGGCTGTCTTAGCTTTCCCTTCTCTGCCAGTGCAGTGAGCCTCAAACGTATTGTAAGAAAAGAGCAGCCAAGGACACCTTGCAAAAAATGCGTATGTCTTGGCCCTACCATGCACCTTCTGAGTCAGAACTCTGGCTAGTGAACATGGAACATCCTAATACAGATAATCCTCAGACCACTGACAAATCCTGTGAGCCTTAGAAATAGCCCTAAACCATCCCTCTAGTTTGTAATTTCCTCACTTAAATCCTTTCTGCCTCCTTCAGAAAGTGATATAGATTGAAAAGTCTCTTACTCCTTTTGCTCAATCTGAAGTAAAAAAATGAATTGAAGGAGTTAAACAGCTTGCCCCACACATTATTTCTACACTGTGGTTAATTAGAGAACATCCCTTTCTGAGATGTTAATTCAGCATCTCACGACAGAGAAACCGTCTTGACAAAGTAGTTTGCCATTTGGAGGTGGAGGTGGAGGTGGGTGTTGGGGAGGAGAGGGTGGCAATTATCAAACCAACTATAGTGGTAATTATAGCTTGCTTGGGAAGAGATTCTACAAATGAATATAACCTTGTAGTCAGCTCAAGGATTTCATACATATTCTAAAAGTTAAAGAGCTGATTTTCTTTTTTAGTGTTAATGAATTGTAAATTGATTTGTTATATGTTTAAATGACAGTCCCTACAAGAAGGAATAAAAGTTCCCTAATATTTCTATGGCTAATGCTCCACTAAATTAAACCAACTTGCATTCAGGAGTCATTGTGAATGGTAAATAACTAGATATAAGCAGTCATCTTGTATTTTTAGCATATTCAGCCTTCGTGTTTTCCAGCAAGCAGAATTAGGAAAAAAGTACTATCATTTAATGAGAAGCAGGTGCAATTTCCACCAACAAACCTGGAAACCAGATGAAAAGTCTTAATGCTGAAAGGTTGGAAGTACATTTTTTCAGGTTTTCTCAACTCAGTGGTTACAAGTTTAAAATGAACTCTTGAGGGCTAGAGCAATGTAAAATAATGAAAGGGTCACTGTACTACTTACAATGCCCATTCTGCTGTAAGTGGTTTCTCCTCTTCTCTTCTGACTTCATTTTAGCTTTGATGTACCATTGGCACCTTTGAAAAGGGTAAGCAGAATCTTAGTTTTAGAATTATGCTGGATGAGAACCAAAACCAACTAAATTACCTATCACTAGCAGGCCAAGTTCTTATCACAAAGGCCATGTTTAAGAATATCTTTATATCACAAGTTTCTTTTTTTTTGTATAGATCAGAATTAATCCCAGATAAGAATAAAATACTCTCACGTGGATTGATTGGTTTGAATGATAGGAATCTTAGAGAATATTCTATAATCAGCAATAACCATCACATGCTTCCTTATAGAACTTCTAATAGCTGGAGCTGGTAGAAAGCATTAAAAGTCAAAATGAGAAAATGTTTTTGAGTCAGAATCTCAGAAATTTAGACAAATGTTTTCTAGTTTCATTGCTAAAGAGCATGCTTTCTTTTTATATCAGAATTTTGTAAAGGTATGTTCTGTTCTCTCCTGGGATAATTGTGCTCTGAGAAAGAGTAGATGCTTATCTTGCATGACTTCTGCAACATGAATAAATTCTCCAGCATCCATGTGATTTGACAATTCATCAAACTTCTAATTCCAAATGGTTAAACAGACTATATCTGTGGTATATCATCCAATCTTTCAATGTGATTTTATCTTCAAACCCTAAGGCAAGTTGAGTATTTATTCAGAAATGTCTTACAGTTTTTATAGAATAATTTCCAATGAATACTCCTCTATTATGTGCTTAAAGTATATTATGTGCTTTAAAAAATGAATTTTTTTAATCTTATGTAACCGAAGTAGTCTTCCCCAGTTTGTAGAATATTACTTTCTAACGTCATATAAATTGGAAAACATGGAAAGTAAAAGCTGAAAATAATTTAGTACAAATTTTTCTTTACCATTAAAGTATCTTTTAAAGATAATTCTGCTTCAGAAACCAAAAATAAAGACAACTTTTGAGCCCATCTCTCAAGTTTATTAGGCCAAATTGATTTAGCCTACAATGCCTGTAATATCTTCGTTAAAGCTTCCCATATTTATGTGTTAAGGCAATAATTTCTGATATTTTAATGAAATGCTTTTCCACATGTGTATGTGTGCCATTTAAATCACTGCTGAAATACTCAAAGAGGAAATAAAGCCTTAACTCATATTCTACAAATACACATAACTGTAACTTAAAAGTTACATCTGATTGTGCCATATATCGACTCACTATTAAATGAAACATCATTTAAATCAATTTCCATTATAAAGTTAGAGGCTTTTTTTTTCAAAAAATTGAGGATAAAAGAGGCCCTGCTGTTTAAATAAAATCATACATGAGAAAGTACCCCACAGTTCTTCAAGAGTACTTTGAAATAAGAAAAAAATAATATTTTTGAATGAAATTAACCATCATATATAAATTATCACAGTCTATTTGACATAATTTGTGACTTTGGAGTTAGAATCACCTTATAGGTCCCCATCATACTTTAACAACTGAATAATCTTTCTGGGCCCCAAACTGAGTGCCTTTAAATTATGTGCAACTCCATGATAAATAGAATATTATCAAGGTATCAATGCCCCCAAACTCACAATGCATGAGCAGCACTTAGGTTATAAATGGCAATGAAAACACAGTAGAGTTATTTCTTCCACTTAGCATTTTTCTAATAAGGTTTGTTAAACACATAGCAACACATAAAGTGTTGGCATGTTTTCTTTTTTTTACCTAATTAAATTGTCATTGTGACTGTATATGTACCAAAATTGTATTCTAATCCTTCTTCTTGCAAGAGAGTCGTAGGTACGATCATAAGAACTCTAACATTTTTTTTTGTTTTGTTTTTCAAACAAGCTTAGACCTCCACTAGGATACATAGGGTTTTGCTTGTTTGTTTGTTTTTATAACCAGTTCTCCCCTGCTAGTGATTAAGGATTTTGTAGATCACGTTTGGTATTTGAAGGATATCATACTGCATATTTTGTTTTCAACCTGATGGTTAGTTGGTTTAGAGACTCCAACATTTATTTTCTGCCCACTGTAAAAGATGGTTGTACCAAAGCTGTAATGATGGCAAGGACTTGCCAGAGGTTAGCATGAGGTATAAAGAGAGACAGAAACAGGAGAGTGCTGGGCAATAGTTTATGATGGTGACACCATGGCATGCCCAAACTAGCACTTTTTATTAGTATTAATTTATCAGTATTCCTGCATTCTTTCAAAAAATTTTTTCTTATTACTATAGCTATCACTCTTCTATCAGTTAATCGGCTTCCCCAAACAGGAGACTCTGAGACACTCTCTATTACAAGAGCAATACTATGTCTATTTATACAGAAAAAAATTTAAGTAAACGTGGGGTACATGTGTCCATTTTACAATTAATTTCATAAAGAAGTCACCATTTCAACTCAACCATATTAAAATATTCATGTGTTTCTTTATTCCTTGGTAAGTTCTATAAAAGTGGGTTTGTTATCCCTAGATCTGACACCTTCAATAGCTGGCAGTTACAGTCAGGCAGGGACCCAAACTTCTAAACATTTGTGAACTTATTGATCTATCCTTTACCCTGCTCTAAAGCTGTAGATAATAATTTTCCATGCATGCATATCCTCTATAATTTAAACGTGAATTTTAATAAAATATTGGTATGTAAGTAGAGTTTTTAAATAAATAAAAAAGGTGTTTTATTGTTTATTCACTAAACTATTGCCCCTGAAAGTAGCTATTTGTTATTTCTGCTCATTATCAAATATCAACACTTTCCAGTTGAGACGGTGTACTTTAGCTGGTGTCATCATAGATGCATACTCTTTGGCTGGTATTCTTACTACACTTTTAAATCATGACATTGTTTTCTTTGCAGTATGTATGTTTTTCATATTATCAGGAAAATTCATGAGATATTCTTTTGTGACCCTATTGATAATCAAGAAAGAATTATTTTTTCCTTAGTAGGAATAAAAATATGATCTGAATATATTCACAGTTTCTCACAAAAGTCTGGGCCTAATAACAAGGCTTAAATAACAAGGGTTACAGAAAAAATCTTTTATATGATTTCATACATACTACCTTTACTCACATCTCTGTATAGTCAGTCAGTACCTGGCTCATGGCAACAATCTAATATATCTAAAAATCAATAAATGGTTTCAATTCATTGTTATATCAAATGTGTGCAAAAATACAAATATAAGATTTAGGTACCCGAAGCACTTTGACCAGCTAGTCAGGATTCAGATCTAGGTCTTTTGCTCTGTCCAATTTATTGTTGCTTTAAATTTCCACCCCTATTACCTTAAAGTGGAGAAATACCGGATGTATAAAACCAATTAATGTAATTGTAATATAGATCCATTCAACATTTAATGAATAGAACACATTCTATAACACTAAATTTATAGAAAACTTTTATATAAATTCTCTGTTGAATGATTTTTTTTTTTCTCCAGGAAAGATCTCTTTCATGGTGTAATCTGAACGTGGTAAAGGAAAAACTTATCGAGTAAGAATTTATCTTTCATAGCTTTCAAAGTGTTTCTATCACGTCTTTAGTTGCTTACATATTTCGAAGCCTATTGATACAGAGAATTGGACATGGTGGTTCTGTTATCATATAAACTTCAGTCAGAGCAGCCTGCCCTGATCCCTTTTTCTCTCATAGTTTGCTACATTTGAAAGCATATGAATACACAGTATTATAAGAGAATGGTTATTCACAAATCTTGGAAATAATCTGGTATGCTTCCGTTACCTCCCAGTGATTAAGAAGAACAAAGTAAGAATGACGAGGAGAGTAAATCCCCCAACAGCTGCGGTGGCTATCACGAGAATCTGTCCCTGTTCAGCCGCCATGTCAGAAGCTGAAACACAAATACAATATTAAAATTTCCCTGGGTGACATTTCACTAACAAAATTATTTTACAAGTTGGTATATGCTTGAAAATATGGTGATGGATGCCAAAAATGTCCACCATATTTTCCTTTATTTGGCACACAGGATGCAAACCAAAATAAGGGCTGAAGATGGAGGTCATAACCCACAACATAGCCCTTTTCTTTTCTTTTCTTTTCTTTTCTTTTCTTTTCTTTTCTTTTCTTTTCTCTTCTTTCCTTTCTTTTCCTTTCCTTTTCTTTTCTGTTTTTGTTTTTACAAAAGTACCATTAAAGTAGATGGATTCTTAGTATCCCACATTTTAAGATTAAGTATTTGTTGCAAATTTAAATCAGCAAATAGACTTAAAGGATTTTGTTTATATTATTGCTAATTTATTTCCTTAAACACTTGAATCAAGACACCAGGCTTTATGCACTGTTTTGATGTCTCTTTCAACAAAGTGGAAAGACTATTGCATAATTCATTTTAAGAATGACCTTTTTTATATTTCATAGAGATTAATTCAAACATTAAAGTTAGGAACTTACACTTTATAGGACAAGGATATACATAGGAAGTTCTTAGATGTTTAGCAGTAATTTTAAAAATGACATTTAAAAGCTTCCTTTTTTGAAGAAAAAACTAGATAACATATGGTAACAACATATTTCTTTCATTGACAAAACTATAAAAATTACAGGGGATGCATGTTTTACTACTGCTTAGGCAATCTTCTAAAATACATTACTTCAATTAATTCATTAGCACTTCTCATTCTATGTATTACTGAAGTTTTTTAGTTTTTTAATTTTTTAAAAAAATTTAGTATATGTGCTGCCGAAGCAAGCACAATTTTTTTTTTATTTTTTTTATTTTAGAGAGAGAAGGGCATGAGCAGGAGAAGGGCATGGGAAAGAGAGAGAGAATCCCAAGCAGGACTCAATCCCACGACCCTAGGATCATGACCTGAGCTGAAATCAAGAGTTGGATGCTCAACCAACTGAGCCACCCAGGCACCCCTGTATTATTGAAGTTTTAATAAGAAATACTTTTTATTGAATGGGATATGAACAATTGCTTCATAATAGAAGTAAAAAACTGAAGCCCACAGAAGGTAAAGAACTTGCCTGACTTCACACATGACCATCTCCAGAATTCAAGGTTAAGTTTTATGTTTCATTTCCCCTTCCTATGCTATAACTTTAAGTAATAATTCAGTTATTTGGCAATACTCTAAAATATTGAATCAAACAGTCCCTTTAATATCCTTTCACTTGAATAAAGCTTTATTTTTATTACTATAAAAATATATTAATCAAATAATTTATATGTAGAAAATTGTATCAAATAATATAACTGAAAAACATGGGCATCTGGGTGGCTCAGCTGTTAAGCCTCCAACGCTTTTTTTTTTGTAATTTTTTTAAACATTTATTTATTTTTGAGAGACAGAGCGAGACAGGGCATGAGTGAGGGAGGGCTGGAGAAAGGTGGGGACATAGAATCTGAAGCAGCCTCCAGGCTCTGAGGTGTCAGCACAGAGCCCTGCATGGGTCTTGAACTCATGAACCGTGAGATCATGACTTTAGCTGAAGTCAGATGCTTGACCAACTTCGCCACCAAGGCGCCCCAAACCTCTGACTCTTGGTTTTGGCTCAGGTCGTGATCTCACAGTTCGTGAGTTTTACTGCCCTGTCAGCACAGAGCCTGCTTGGGATTCTCTCTTTCTCCTTCTCTCTGCTTCTCCACTGCACATGTTTTCATTCTGTCTCAAAACAAATAAATAAACTTGAAAAAAGGAATATAACTGAAAAACAAACCATTTAATTCTCTACCATAATAATTCATTAAACTTGAGTACTTTAAGACTTTCACAGAAATAGTTCTTCTTCTGGGAATCAAGTAGGCAATGTACACTATGTGCAAATTTATATCCAGAGTAATAACTTCCTCATAAAAATGACATATCTACTAGGGAATTTTTGAGCATTAAAAGCTATTGTTAAGTAAGAAACCAGTCACAACATTTAAGAGGCTTTTTAAGAAATCTAAATGTAAATAAAAACAATTGTCATTTATGTTCAGTTTTCAGTAAGAAATTTATTAAACCTTGGAATTAGATTTTATTCACTATGATTTAATTAAGATATTTTCAGGCATCTATTTCTTTCAGCTCATAATCTGTGCAGAAACAGGTAAAGGGTTGCATCTTATCCAATAAATAATGTGCTGAAGATTTTTTATTAGGTCCTCACTGAATTTCCTAATCTTCAAAATAACACTGATATTGCAGGAATTAATGAGCGCTCTAAAATGTCACGTTTCACATGAAAATTATTGAATAACAAATTATAAGGGATAGATGTTACAGAAAACATAAAATAACATTAATTTTTGACGATACAGAAGATGGCATTTAAAAAGAAAACATTTACTTAGCAACTGCTGTATTTGTAAAATATATAATATAGTTCAAGAGTTTTAAATCTGGAGCCTGTACTTTCACAGTAGCCAGGTAGCAAGTGATTTACTGAGACCGTATATTCAAAGTTCAGACAGGGAAGATTATGTAATTGGACCTTTTGAGACTCAGATTACTTTGTTATAGAACACTGTGTTGTTTACCTTAATCGCTTAACAAACTGCTATTTTTACTAATATACCTTCATTTTCACACTTATGATTATATATTTATGAACTTTGCTTCAATTAAAATTTTAATTGGATATCAGAATAGGCAGTTGTGTTACTTTGAAAAATGCATATGCCTGTATAATTGTTTCTTAAACTTCTGTGCTAGAAATCCTAAACACTCTTCTTTGGAGATTGGCATACAGTTGACCCTTGAACACTCAAGTTTTAACTGCATGGCTCCACTTACACGTAAATATTTTTTGATAAATACAGTATAATACTGTGAGTGTATCTTCTATTTTAATTTTCTTAACATTTTCTTTTCTCTAGCTTACTTTACTGTAACAATATAGTATACAATAAATATAACATACAAATACGTGTTAATTGTTTTTGTTATTGGTAAGGCTTCTAGTCAACAGTAGGCTATTAGAAGTTGAGTTTTGGGGAGTCGAAAGTTATGTGTAGACTTTGGACTGGATGGGGCAAGGGGGTTATTGGTATCCCTAACCTTTGCATTGTTTAAGGTTCAATTGTATATAAATATATAAGTTATTTGAAATAAGAGTGTATGATGTCATGCACCGTTATATACTGGGAGTAAAGTGCCATGGATTATGGGGCTGGGATGATTATGAAAACATTAGGAATATCATCATCAACAACAGTCACTATCTATTTCATATTAAATTAGCTTCTAGCACTATGTTTAGTGCTTCAAATTCATTATCAAATTTATCTGCACAATCGTCTTTTTTTTTTTTTTCCAACGTTTATTTATTTTTGGGACAGAGAGACAGAGCATGAACGGGGGAGGGGCAGAGAGAGAGGGAGACACAGAATCGGAAACAGGCTCCAGGCTCTGAGCCATCAGCCCAGAGCCTGACGCGGGGCTCGAACTCACGGACCGCGAAATCGTGACCTGGCTGAAGTCGGGCGCTTAACCGACTGCGCCACCCAGGCGCCCCTGCACAATCGTCTTAATAGGTAGGTACTACTATTATTCCTAGTGTAGGTGGTTCTATTACTTGCTAAGGTCATCCTTCTTGTACACAGGAAAGCTAGCAATCCAATCCCGATTTGTCAGGCTCCAGGCCCATGCTATTGCCAGTATTTTACACTACCATTTTCGCTAATAGAACAAATGGCTAGATCCAGCTCTTTTGTGGGTCCCAGAACAATCATTAGCCTCACCTGACCTTGGCTTCATGTCTGTAAAATGAGAATTTTGAATTAAATGTTTTTTTTCAAAATCTTTCAAAGTTATTTTACTATGGTACTATGTTATCCATAAAAAGCTACAAATATTGGGAAGAGCAAGATTTGCCATATGGAAGTAAGAGGAACACTCAGGACCTGTGTTGCTCCTCTTGGTCCTGACAGGGATAATTTCTGCCTTATTATATCAGTGTTGGCCAATCACAGAGCTGACTCTATCTCAGGATGAAGTCTATCGTCTTTAACTTTGCTCACATGGCTCTCTACAAATGACTCTAAATGTATATCTCCAGATTAATCTCTTATCGTTCTCTATGTTGAATTCATTCCAGTTCCTTAAAATGTGCCAAGCTTTCTTTCATGGCCAATTCCTATTTAATCCTCCTATGTGAACATCACATCATTTGGGAAGCTTTTTATGCTTGTTTAGATTTAATTAGGACCCCAGACTTCTGTTCCCATAGCTCTTGGACTACTTCTACCAATACATTTCTATCATGCTTTACTGAAATCACTTTTTTTGTAACCTGTCTTTTCAATTAGACTACGAATTCTATGAGGGGAGGGGCTTTATTCACTATAGTATCTGTAGTAATTTGGATGATGACATCCCCTCCACCCTCTCCCTGCCCCTACAAAAAAAAATGTATTTGCAAGTACAAGTAAGTTCCATAACTGACTACTCATCCTGTATTAGCTGGGTGGGCCCAAATCCAATGACAAGTGTCCTTATAAGAGACAAAATAGAAGACAAAGTAGAGAAGTCCATGTGAAGACAGAGGCAGAGATTAGAGTTATAGAGCCACATGCCAAGGAATACCTGGAGCCACCAGACCTAGAACAGGCAAGGAAGGATTCTCTCCTAGAGCCTTAGGAGAGAGTATGCTTTTGGTCTCCATAACTATGAGAGAATAAATTTCTGTTGTGTGTGTCATCTGCTATAGTAGCTCTCTGAAACTCATACAGTATTCAACCTATAGGACCTGATACAGGTCCTATTTATTGAGTAGTAGCTCAATAAATATTTGTTTGAGTAAATGGATTGAATTGTCATTTGCATTAGGTGATTCTGGTTAAAAAAAAAAAGCCAGATTGACCTAGGGTTATCCATATCCTCACCTTCCACTTCATATGTAAAGATTTACCCTGAAGGTAGTTATACGTATGTGAAATAAGTCTACCCAACATAATTTTAATCAGAAGATGCAATTATTCTGTATGCTTGAAGATAATGCTTTCCAGAAGGCAGGAGGTGCTAGAAAGTACAGGCTTCCACATTTAATCAAGTTAAGTTGATTAAACTTAGAAATGTGAATATAAGTTTAAGAATGCATTAGCTCATTCAACAAATGTTTATTGAGAACCTACTACATGGCATACACTGAGATAAACACCGGAGATTCAGTTACTGACCTCATGGATTTACAGTTCATGGGAAAGATAGATGATGAAAAAATAACTACAAGTGAAAGAACTGTTAGAAAAGGGATATGTGGGGCGCTCTGGAAAGGAATAAGCAGCCTCTAGCAATAAATTGGTAGAGTGGCAGTTAGGAAATACAGTTGATCCTTGGAAAATGTGGGAAATACAGTGCCAATCCCTGCAGTTGAAAATCACCCTATACCTTTTGATTCCCCCAAAACTCAACTACTGTTAAGTAGTTATAGCCTACTGTTGACTGGAAGCCTTGCCAATAACATAAACAGTTGGTTAACACATATTTTGTATGTTATATGTATTATATACTGTACTCTTATGATAAATTAAGCTAGAGAAAAGAAAGTGTTATTAAGAAAATCATAAGGAGGAGAAAATACATTTACAGTACTGTAAAAAATCTGCCAATAGGTAATGCTCTGAGTGGTCTTGTGGATCTGTCTTATTTCAACAATGTTTGGACAGAACAGATCCAGGACACCCCTTCTTCCTCCAGCCTCCAGTCACCCTCCAAATCCTTTCCAGTCAACCTTTGAAACCATAATCTCAGCCACCATCTGCCTCTGGGACCAGCCAACACCATCTTTTGAGTTTAGCTCTTTATTGCTGATCAAACATGAACTCCCAGATTCATCAGAATTATTCCACCGAGGTGGACAACATGCGTCTGCAGGCCTCCTACACCTACCTCTCTCTGGGCTTCTATTTCCAACTTGACAATGTGGCCCTAGAGGGCATAGCCCCCTTCAGCAAGCTGGCTTAGGAGAAGCAGGAGGACGCTGAGGGGCTCTGGAAGATGCAAAACCAGTGGGGATGGTCGGGTCCTCTTCCAGGACCTGCAGAAACTGTCCCAAGATGAGTGGGATAAAACCTTGGAAGCCGCTATGGAAGCTGCCATGGTCCCAGAGAAGAACCTGAACCATGCCCTGTGGGATCTGCGTGCCCCGGGTTCTGCCTTGCATACCCCTGTCCTTGTGACTTCCTGTAGAACCACTTCCTGGAAGAGGAGGTGAAACTCATCAAGAAGATGGCAACCACCTGACTAACCTCCACAGGCTGGCTGGCTCCCAGGCTGGGCAGGGCGAGTATCTCTTCGGAAGGCTCACCCTCAAGCATAACTATTAGCCTCCAGAGCCTAGTGGCCTTTGAAGGGCATCCCCCTGGTGTCAGGACTTCTTCCTGAGCCTCTCCCTGCAGCTCCTATGCAGCTTTTTAACCACTCTGGAACCTTCTCCCAAGCCTTGGACCAAGTGAAAACAATAACACTTTTTTCAGAAAAAAAAAATTAAAAAACATTGAAATAAAATCTGTTGTGTAAGTGGATCTGCACAGTTCAAAGTTGTGTTGTTAATGTGTTAAGAGAAGGAGGAGGAAGAGGAGAAGAAAGAGGAGTCGCTCCTTGGTTAGAGGCCTCAAAGACCTGATTAATTTAAATGGACACTTAGAAAAACAAACCATAACAGCATCTACCAAATGGATTCCAGAATAGTACAGTATAGCTAACAAATCCCCCTGCCATGATTGAAAACTTGTCTGCTTGTACCATCTGTTCATTTTTCAATCCAAAAAAAAAAAAAAAAAAGAACATTTCTAATTAGTTTGGTAGGATAGAATGTGTATTATTTACTCCTGTAAGTAACTCCCTAGAGAGCAAACCTGTCTTTAAAAAGATACAATGAAATCCAGGTAAGGAATGAAATTTATTTGTGACTAGCTGATTGGAAATGTCTTTTTGCTTAATGGAATAAGGTCTTGGAAAAATATAAGTATATTGAAATTATTATTTCATCGTACGGTTTGGAAAGAGGCACACTTCCTTAAGGGGCAAAAAGAGATGCAAAATTGTTACTGAACTAGAGCTTAGCACCTAGCCAATGCTTGGCATAAGTAAGGATGCCACTATAAGGGAGGTTTGCTTTAGTTGTTTCTATTTAAAGAGGAGAAAAAAGCGAAGTTCTTTACTTGGAATCCAAACACTTTAAAAAAATAGGTTGAAAAAAATAAATTTCATGTCTTTAGGAAAGTATTGGAGAAAAGCAATTTTGCTATTTTTAACCAAAGATTTTTCTTCTACAGAGACATGATTTTGTCTCTCTGTAATCAAGATTATTCTAGTTTATATTTACATTTCAAAGTAAAATCTGTTATTTGTATGCTGTGTCATTTTCTGCGGAATAGCTTTTTAAAGTTAACTCTTTTCTGTTATGAACATCTTTTTAAAGTTATTGAAGACAGCAGTTACATATTTTTTTGAATAAAGTTTTTCTCAAAATGCTGCCCAGGGAAATAAATGGTGGTATATATTTGTTTCATATTCACATGTTTTATTTATGACTCCCAATTCTTGATGAAATGTCAAAATTTCAAATGATATTATCTCATCATTTCAACAAAATGATTTTTTAAAGCACAGCACACATCTCAACAATGTAATGGATTGATAGTACCCAGGAAATTAATCTTAAGGTTTATTGACAACCAATACAGGAAATCCTCTTAGGTCATATACTATAATCAGGATTAGTTTAATCCTATGAAATGAGGTACATATATAAAGATTTAGCAATATGTAATGAAGACTAATCAATCTGTAAAATCTCAACACTATATGGTTATACAGACATATGAGTATGACATATGAATGAAAGCTGAGGATATATTTCTCTTAGATAAACATAATCTTGTGATTTTGTAGATGATGCTGTTATTCTCTTGGCTACCCAGACTTGAAATGTACAGTCATCTTGATTCTACCTTCACCTACAACTCCATGTCCAGAGTCAAATCTTTATCATGTCTTATATTATCTTGTGTTTATTACCACTGGAACAACCTCATTTCAGGTTCAGCTTCACGGGATTAGGCTGCTTATATATTTGTCTATTAAATTGTCTTTCTGTAGTATCTCTTCCCAATCCATCTCACATTATGTGGCCATATAATTATTCTTCAAAATAATATTTAAAACTATTCAGAATCTCTCCCAGTGCCTAGAGGGTAAAGTCATCCCACTGCAGAGGTTCACCATTCCTGGAGATATCCAGGCCTGAAACTTTGCACTCAGACTTCCCACAGTTTTCATCTTTGCCTTCACATTAATCATCAATCCTGTCATTATTACATTTTTTAATTTTTTAAATGTTTATTTATGAGAGAGACAGAGAGAGAGAGAGAGAGAGAGAGCGCAAATGGGGGAGGGGAAGAGGGAGAGGAGCCACAGAATCCAAAGTAGGCTCCCGGCTCTGGGCTGTCAGCACACAGCCGGACACAGGGCTCAAACCCACAAACTGTGAGATCATGACCTGAGCCAAAGTCAGATGCTGACCCACCCAGGCGCTCCATCATTACTACATTTTAAGTATTTCTTAGATTCATCCCCATTCTCTTCTGTCCCCCCGACTATTCCTATACTCATCTTATCACATGTATTTGAATTCAGCTAGATGGCAACTTCATTTATGTGGAATGCAGTGGAATAATAGCAAGATGGACAAAAAGAGCTTCTGAGGAGATATCTGACAGATGTTCACATACTAAAGAACACACAGTTTACTCCATGAAACAGCTTTGATGCCTCACACTCTTACTTCAGACATGTTTATTGATTTCCAAATTCATAAAACAGTATTGTAGAAGTAAATTAAGTAAATGAGGCCACGGGTGAGATATCTGAAGAGAGGGAATTGAATGGACGTGCACACTGGTAGGCTGACCGACAGAAGAACTGGGAAAACGGAAAGCTGACATAACATTCCCAAATATACAGTATTCAGGAGCAAAGAATTTAGGATCAAACATCCTTGTAAAATTCAGGGAACACAGAAGGACTTGCTATGTTATAACTCAAAACAATAATATGATCATACAAGGTGAATAAAAAAATGCTGAGTTATGTCCAAGATATTTTATTTAAAAGGGCAAGAGTCTGTGGGTGCATGATTAGAAAAGTATGTCTCTGCAAAATATTTAACAATAAATAGTAAAAATAATACTTTTAAGACCAAACTTATGTCTGAAAATTTCAACTATCAAAAATGATTTGATTTCTGATGATTTCAGGGGTTGGGGCTCATTTCAACTACATGATAAGCTTCTTGAGGGCATAAATAATATCTTTCAACTTACTATATCACATGGGATTAGTAGAGCACCTTACACAGACTAGAAATTAATAAATATATATATTTTTCCTGAAGAAGAGATAAATAATGCATTCTAGACATAAGGATTAAATGCCCTGGCTAAAGAAGAGTTTTCATATAAGATGCATTTGGTAATGCTCATGCTTAAAAGTGTTCTAGTTACATAAATGACCCTTCCACGCTTGTATTTTGATATATAATATGTTCAGAGATAAGTGAATAGAAAATAGTGTGCTATAAACTTAACAGAAACCCATGGGGGAGGGGAAGGAAAAAAAAAAAGAGGTTAGAGTGGAAGAGAGCCAAAGCATAAGAGACTCTTAAAAACTGAGAACAAACTGAGGGTTGATGGGGGGTGGGAGGGAGGGAAGGGTGGGTGATGGGTATTGAGGAGGGCATCTTTTGGGATGAGCACTGGGTGTTGTATGGAAACCAATTTTACAATAAACTTCATATATTGAATAAATAAATAAAATAAATAAATAAATAAATAAATAATAAACAAAAAGAAAATAGTGTGAGTTAAATTTTTTTAGTGTTTATTTATTTTTGAGATAGAGAGCACCAGCGGGGGAAGGGCAGAGAGAGAAGTGGTCAGAAGATCCGGGTGGGCTTCCTGCTGACAGCGGTGAGCCTGATGCCAGCTCAAACTCATTAACTGTGGGATCATCACCTTAGGCAAAGTCCGACGCTCAACCAACTGAGACACCCAGGTGCCCCTGTGAATTAACTTTTTTATTCAAATACCCCTGCGTAGGCTTTGAATGAAATAAATATTTCACTTATTATTTATAATAAGGAAGGTATTGGCATGGTATTGTATTAGCATGTTTCTTTTACATTTATTCAATATTTGACGCCATTTACCAACAGGAAAAATAACCTCTAAGATGAGGGGCGGGGGGAGAGAAGAGAGGGAGAGAGGGAGAATGACAAGAGATTTTCTGTTCCACTCAAGTAAACCAGTTACTAAATTCTCAGTTGGAATTGACAAAAAGCCTCATGGATCATATCTATTGAAGGAGGAACCTTTAGCAGGGATTATATTTTTTTTTGGAAGTGATTGCACCACTGTGCTTTCTTTCTCTGGTCTGCCAATTCTCCAGAAACAATGCAGTACAGTACATCAAACTGTGGCTACATTGGGACACAGAAGATTTCAAGATTCATTCTTTTTTTTTTTTTTTTTTAAATTTTTTTTTCAACGTTTATTTATTTTTGGGACAGAGAGAGACAGAGCATGAACGGGGGAGGGGCAGAGAGAGAGGGAGACACAGAACCAGAAACAGGCTCCAGGCTCTGAGCCATCAGCCCAGAGCCCGACGCGGGGCTCGAACTCACGGACCGCGAGATCGTGACCTGGCTGAAGTCGGACGCTTAACCGACTGCGCCACCCAGGCGCCCCAAGATTCATTCTTCTTGATGACCTTAATTTACTTGTCAGATAAAAATGCCAAATGACACAGGGATAATTGGAAAATGTGAGTTTGGTAAAACTTGATGGAGAGGCAGAAGCAGAAGCATAGTGCAGCATGATGAAACACTTTTTGTCTCTCTCTCTCTCTTTTTTAAGATTCTTGTGTGCATTAATAAATGGTCAAGATGCCTTGACAGGTAGGCTTCATGTGACAAATATCAAAGAACAGAGAAAAGTGACTGAGGCATTTAAACACCTGGAACTATTGTTAACATTCTAAATGTTGGGATTTAATTTGTAATTGTCTGTATTTCGTATTGTTACATGCAGTTGAGATAGGTCTTTGATAACATATTTTGTAAGTGAAATACTTACATCTTTATACATACATATTTCATTTTTTAAAGATCCAGTGTACAATAGAATTTCCTTAAAAATTTCAAAAATTCCCTGGAACCAATGATGTTCAATCTCAAAAGACTATTCAACATCTACCATGTTATTAATAGCATTTGCATATTGGTAATCATAGTTATGCACTTGAGGTTATAACTTCTCTGTATAACAGTGTGGCTTGAAGTAAGTAGCTTTGTCAGTAAATGTATAGCCATTAGAGATCACATATTTCATAAGGCTAAACTCAAAGGTTTATTTAGGATCTAGTTTTCATAGGGGCACCTGGGTGGCTCAGTCGATTAAGCATCCAACTCTTGATCTCAGCTCAGGTTATGATCTCATGGTTCAGGGGATTGAGCCCCGTGTTGGGCTCCATGCTGATGATGCAGAACCTGCTTGATTTTTTTCTCTCTCCCTCTCTCCCCCTTTCCTACTCTGTCTCTCTTTCAAAATAAAGAAATAAACTTATAAAAAAAGAATATTTTTCATAGAAAATATGTAAAAAAAATCCTGATAAAAAGCATACATTTATTATTTAGAAAAAGTTCTAGAAAATTTCTTGAGTGAATTCTCATTCATCAACTCATTATTCACTCAAAGACAACAAAAAATACTAATCATTTAGAATGTGCCATGGGCCGCCTGGGTGGCTTAGTCGGTTAAGCGACCGACTTCGGTTCAGGTCATGATCTCAGTTTCGTGAGTTTGAGCCCCGCATCTGGCTCTGTGCTGAGAGCTCAGAGCTTGGAGCCTGCTTCAGATTCTGTGTCTTCCTCTCTCTGCCTCTCCCCCATTTGTGCTCTATCTCTCTCTCTTAAAAATAAACAAACATTAAAAAAAATATTTAGAATGTGCCAAACACTGTGATGTAGGGATTGGGGAGACAAAGAAGACTTAAGCCTGGTTTCCAATCCTCAGAGTAGTTTCTCTTTAGTGAGGGTGATAGATAACTGTAATATAGTGAAACTGTTGCTAAAATGGAAGTACGAGTGAGGGTCATGAGGGAAGAGTAGGAGAGTGATAATCTCGGCAGGAAGAAGTGAAGGAAGGTTTATAAAGGAGGTGATTCTTGAGCTAAATCTGAAAGGTTTAGAAGAAATTGGCAAGTAACCAAAGTGACAAGTAGATACTGGGACATTCTAGTGTGAAGAAATGACATTACATGTATGGAGACATGAAACCACAGCATCTTCCAGAGATTTTACACGTACTTTGAAGCAGAATAGAACCAAGAGGATATAGAATAGGAAGGTAGATAGAATGGATCGTGAAAATATAGTGACCTCATTCAGTGTGCTTAGTTTTTTCTCATGAGTAGAATAGAAGGAGATGTGAGTTTACTCAAAATTGCAATTTTTACTGGGGATATAAAGTCTTGCAAATATATGGGAAGAAACTATCAGACAATAAAATGAGGACATGTTTGGAGCCTGGATTTGGCCTGAACTCACACTATACCTTGACTTTCTTTACTTAAAGTAATAAAGTCTCACTTTTCACTAAACCAGTTGGGATTTCATCAAAGTTCAGAGTCCTACTTACTAAAATGAAACAAAGAGGAGAGAGTTTGTCTGTGTTTGTCTATACGCATATCCTATAATGAGGGAAAGAGAGGATAAGTGGGTCTTTATATTTCCAAATTAACTACTAAAAACCTCTCAATGCTTATTATGTCGCTTAAGTTAGATGCTTTTAATCTCCATTTACTATTTACATTTTTTTCTATGTTGAACAGACTTCTGAGTCTGTTTGCCCCCATAACTGGATGAATGAAATTGAAAAGATAAAGCAAAATGAGGCGGGGGGGGGGGAGGGTTCTGTTTATAAAACAGCCATTTTTATAAAAAGAAAACCAAATGCTCTGCTTGGAGAGAGTCCATTTTCTTTTTCTTTGATTGATTGGTTCAGGGTGAAATCAGTCCTGTCTATCTTACATTTAATGGATCTCATGTATTGATTTAATAAAAACTGCATAGATGTAAAAACAAAACAGAACAAAAATAAAAACAAATGAACAGACATTTCTTGCAACTTTAGTGAGGCAGCATGTTAAAATCAGATTATGGAGGAATCTGCCCATTTTAAGCCATCTAATTATGAACCCATTGCCACAAAATCTGGAGGTAAACAAATTCCTGTGAAGATCTTTACTTAACCTT
The DNA here is from genome assembly GCF_022079265.1 of Lynx rufus. Lineage (NCBI taxonomy): Eukaryota > Metazoa > Chordata > Mammalia > Carnivora > Felidae > Lynx > Lynx rufus. The sequence continues at coordinate 113,499,171 of NW_025814867.1, forward strand.
CCCAGTTAATGTTAAAGACCATTTAGGGTACAGTTGTCTCTTACATGGCTTCAGTAGAAATCTTTACAGAAGCATAGAAACCAACAATGTTGGGGGTGGAGGGCAATTTGTCTTAGCTTTATGGACTCAAACACGGTGCCCCAAATAATTTAGATCACAGGCAACCAACAGGGACCTGCTATTCCTATGCCAAAACTCATTCGATTATGCCCTGAAAGCAAGTTTTCAAGGAAGCTGTTGCATCATTGCTTGAAACCTTTTGAAGCCTCTGCTCTAACAACCAAACTACTTCAGCTTCTAATTGATCACTGCAATCACTTCTGGAGAGATTCAAAGAGAGCCTACTCTACTTTATTATTATTATTATTTTAATTTTTTAAATGTTTATTTACTGTTCAGAGACAGAGAGAGAAGGAGAGAGAGAGAGAGAGAGAGAGAGAGAGAGAGAGAGAGAGACAGAGCACGAGCAGGGGAGGAGCAGAGAGGGAGGGAGACACAGGATCCGAAGCAGGCTCCAGGCTCTGAGCTGTCAGCACAGAACCTGATGTGGGGCTCGAACCCACAAACCACAAGATCATGACCTGAGCCAAAGTCAGATGCTTAACCGACTGACCCACCCAGGTGTCCCAAGCTTACTCTATTTTAAAAAGAGCCAAACTTCTTGTTCCACAAAACGATAGATCAATCAATTTTCTTAGTGTCCCCTTTATTATTTATGTTATGATTTCCCTTAAATTATGTGTTAGATCTCCCAGTTAAATTTTGCATAATATTTTGTTTTATGCACAGAATTACACCATAACTTATTAATATTATATTTTCAAGAAAATAAGATTGTTTGCTTTGCCTGTAGATTTTTCACTAAATTTTGGCTTTATTGCTCAAGGAATCAACTTAACTCAAAACTGAAACTTAGTATTATTATTCTGAAAATGTGGAGTAAATACCTCTTTAAAAATGAACTAAAGGGGAAAAAAATTCCTGACATACTCTTTCACAAGTTCATGTAATATAAAAAAGTGTCATGTTTTATTTATTCATCTTTTACACTAATATCTGCATATGATATTGATTATAGACAAACTGGCATGTGCTATCTTGTTAGACAGTAATATATGCCTCTTTCTATATGCTGATAATATGGATTTAATTTTCAATAACTAGAATTGATTTCTGGATACAAATAATTCTACCATCCTACTGCTGCTAGAAGGGATTGAACATCATCAACTTTATCAAAATTAAAATCATTTTCTTTGGCACACAAAAGGCAATTGATAAAAACTCTACAAAAGAAGACAACCTAGTCCATTTTTTACAAGCACACTTTTTCCATAACTTATCCTAGAAGGCTTGCTGCAAAAATATGTGGTTCAATATAACTTTTTCCATGGGAGCATTGCTCCTCGGGTTTCTTTTTGATGACTTTGAACACCTGCTTTGAAAATTTTCCAGGCCAGAATCATCTTTTTTCACAGTATCCAGTGGTGTGGAACTGTGGGCTTTCAATCTAGAGTATGCCTAATTGTTGGAGCAGATTCAACTCTGCTTCCTAAGGACAATCTTTGCTTCGCCTCCAGCTCATTTCAGTGCAAATGTAAGGATGGGAAAAAATATTGGTTGGTTGTCTCAGCTTTAATAGTGGAATTATTTCTGTACTTCTTCACCTTATTTTTTTATGTTTATTTATTTATTTTGAAAGAGAGAAAGCAGGAGAGGGGCAGAGAGACAGGGAGACAGAGAATCCCAAGCAGGCTCTGCATGCTGTCAGCGCAGAGCCCTGTGTGGGGCTTCAACCCACAAACCATGAGATCATGACCTGAGCTGAAATCAAGAGTCAATCACTTAACCAACTGAGCCACTCTTCACCTTATTTTTGAAGCACTTGTACCATCTATCAGTGTGTAAATAGAGAAAACACATTCTAGGCTGTCATTAAAGACTTAGCTCAAAATTTTTAGTAAGTAATCTTAGTAAGAATACTAAGATACTAAGCATCTTAGTGGGATACTGAACGGGTATCTATTAAGCTCTATCTCTGAAAACTGCCTCTCTCTCTGGTCCGTACTTGCATGAATTGGATTAGGAATGGAGACCTGACTCATATTGGGCCAAACCATGATATTTCTTCCAGGAATTTGGAATTAGGATTCATAGTCATTCTGGTGGTCTTGGTGCATGGTTGAAATGATGGGGAAATATGAATCTACAAGCTGTGAGGCAGATAGATTTATTTGCCTAAATGAACATATGCATAGGTAAATCTGATCCTAGGCGAGAGAAACAGAAGCGAGTGGCTGTGTAGACCAAGAAAGAGATTGGTTATCTTTCATTTCAAGACCTTTCTGGTTTCTTGTTTCAGTTCTTTTTGAAGCCTAGCCTCATTTACGCCCCCATATTTCCACTGTGGCTCTGTCTGGGACATTCTTAGATCTCTTTTCACTTAACCTAGCTCATGGTATATTTGATATCTCCAGTCAAAGGGCTTTGGGGTATTCTAATTTTTAGTATCTGACCAAAGAACACATATTTAGAAAATAAATTTAAAGGGTGATTCTTTTTCATTCACTTCCCAGCTATACTAGCTCTTTTGAAGTCTGTATGCATGGAATTGTACTAAGTAACCTTTCTTCCTCATCTCATTCCCAGCATGGAAATCATCTTCAATCAGTGAAACTTTACCTTGGGTCTGCTTCTATCAAAGGTTGTAGTCATAAAACACCACATTAAAAAAGCACACTTTTGCATTTGTTGAAAAAACTCTGCTTGAGGCCATTATCCTCAGATTCTTCATCTATCTTTCTTAGAGCATTTGTGCTTCATATCATAAGAGCTTGAGGACTTCTCTGTTCTCTGGCTGAGTCCAGAAATGTCAGAGGCAGAGATGGTGTGCATGTGGTTCACCACTAGTGATGATCACCTCTTGTTTTTATGGATCAAATTTTCTACTTGTAGCTCTAATTCTGGTGCTTTAAATATTTTTAAATGCTTTAATATTTTGTATATGTGTTTTAGACTGCCTCAACTGTTTTTAGGGAGAAGGGAAATGCAAATATAAGTCAATATTCCTCTATTAGGTTAGTCAGACTTTCTGAGAAGGCAACCCTATAAAAATTAAGTGCAATTTAGATAAGTTAGCATATATATGGGAAAAGTCATCCTACTTACTGCTTAGAGCATTCAGCTTTCTTCCTAGAACAGGAAATTTGACTATACTTGTAATTCTGTCTCATCTCTAGTAAGAGGTATTAATGACTTAGATTAGTTATATGTATGTTTGAACATGTTCTGTTAAACAAAATTCTTGATTAAATAATTTTAGACGATTAACAGAAAGTGTAATAGAGGTCATTTCTATCTCCTTTTAAAACACATGAGAAGAATTTCTAAATTCCACATACTTATTAGCTTGACTAATTCATGTATTGCATTCCTTTTTTGGTATGCATGTGTATGGGGGGTAATGGAGGTGCATATACCTAGCTTTAAGTTTTCTATGCTGCTTCTCTTCTGAATGTTAACAAAAAAGTATTTTTCTAATTGTTTTTATTTTCTAAACTGAGCTTTTCTCAATTCTTCACCTGTTCTGATGCCCCAGTTTCCACAGTTTAAGCTATTGGAAGTCTAAGCTAAGGGTGCTTATAAGACTGCTTCAACTATCTTCCCAGTCATGGACCAGGTTGGGGTGCCCTATCTCTCCTTTGGTATGTAAGTCCTTGTGCCTTAGAGGCTTCTATGGGTCACTGATCAATGAAAAGTAGAATTATCCCATAAATCTCTTATTTACTCATTTTTCACCTTCCTTTCCAGTAAGGTATTTCTCCCTCCATCTTAAGCAGTAAGAGCACTGAGAAAAACAATGACAGAGATATAGCCTCATGTGCAGAAGTTTGGTTTCTTTTTTTTTTAATGAAAACTCATTAAATTTATCTTTCCTGCTTCTATTAATAATCTCAAGGATAATGGTAGAGAATTATCATGAATGGTATACTTTTCAAACCTTAAAAATATTGCTGACATCAAGCAAACAGCAACTGTAAAAGCACATAACTTAAAAAAGAATCTCCATGGGTATTAACTGGGTATCTTTTGTTTAACTCAATTTGAAATATATCATCCCAGTGGGCATTTAAGTAGGATGAGAGGGAGAAAATGACATAAAGCTAGCTAATTTTAAAATGGTGCAGCTCCCACGATGGATAAATACAAACACTGAGAAATGATTTAGCAAGATCCAAACGCATTTTGAGCTGCAGTACAGAACATCACTGAAAAAAGAATGGGCTAAAGGCAATTAGATAAGCCCAAATCTCCTTGTTCTCCCTTGTTTTTCTGCTGAGCAACTTGGATTAATTTGGGAAACAATGAAGGGTGCCTGGGTGGCTCAGTCGGTTAAGCGTCCAACTCTTGATTTCAGGTCAGGTCATGATCTCACAGTTTGTGGGATCGAGCCCCGCTTTGGACTCTGCACTGATAGTGTGGAGCCGGCTTGGGATCCTCTGTCTCCTTCTCTCTGCCCCTCCCCTGCTCAGTGTCTCTGTCTCTGTCTTTCCCTCTCTCTCTCTCTCTCTCTCTCATAAAAGTAAATAAATACTTTTTTTAAAAAGTTGGGAAAGAATGGAACAGTCTTATTTCTAGTCATCATGCAAGGTAAAAATTTGTCTTTAAAGAAGCTCAAATATTCTTAAACCTGTACCTGTTCCATAATTTGAAAAAGTAAAATCCTTCCTCAAACAAGATATTCTGAGTTTATTTTTATAGAAGATACAGTATAACTAATACCTATTCTACGCCAAAATATAATTTTCAATATATAGCTAAATTTTACTTTGGATTGCTTATTCTTGTGCAAGGAAATACATCAGATAGTTACTTATTTAATTAAAAATATATTGTGGGATAGTGTCATTGTGGCTATCAGTCATTTTTACTTGAAAAGTGATGAAGATTCCACAGAGAGTACCCTAAGAAAGTTTTCTTTCCAGACTTATAGTTTTTTCCTTCTTCCTTATGGAAATGAGTAGTAGCTGATTCACAGCACAGGCTCATTCAAAAAATCATATTGTACTAAATACACGATTGGGTCTCCCTCAGAAGGAGTCATTATTATAACAAACACTCCAGAGTGTTTACATTTGCCATCTGCAGTTCTAAATACATCACATGTATTTCACCTATTTAATCTTCACAAAATCATTTAAGATAGTTCTATTATTATCACTACCTTATAGATGGAGAAACTGAGGCACATAAGGTTTCTTAACTGGCCATTGTTACACAGACAGAAGTGGCAAAACCAAAATGTAAGTACAGATAGCCTCGTTCCAGAGTTGCAGTTTCTAACCATTATGCTATATTGTCTATTAGTGCTGAAATCTTTTATGATTTAAGTATTTAAAAGAAAAGTGGCCCATCCTATAAATAATCTGATTACCGCAGAAGCAGAGGCACCACAGTTCTGGGTCCACAAGGTGATGTTGCTGGAATAGGACTGATGGGGATTCCCTGACTTGCCTACTGTGTGGGACAAAATCTGATTATCTCAGAAGTTCACATGTGGAGCTTCCTTGTCCAACCTTCCGATGCTTAGGCCCTGGGAGGTCAAGTCACTGGGGGAATCCCAGACTTCCTTATATGTCACCTATAAAAATTAAACAAAAACTAACACCAAGACTAGCCAGCTGTCTCCAGGGTAAGCTAATGGGCATGAAAAACAAAGGTCAAAGGAAAGAATCAGAAAATGACTTGATTCCTAGAGTGTCCAGATGCAAGAAGATAAGCAAGAATATTGTTTAATTTTTAAAATACAATTTTGAAACTGCTAGAATGGAATTTTAGGGCTGAAAATCATTACCAATAATGTCAGTATTAATAGTCAACATTTCCTGAGCCCTAACCACATGGGTATCAGATATTCTGCTAAGTACTTTACATGCACTGAACCACTGCATACTCACAAGAACACTAGAAAGTAGATGGTATTCTTATCCCTATTTTTCCTTATGTGGAAATTGAGGCATAGAGTGGTTAGCTGACTTATACAAATTATGATATATAGCAAGTGGTAGAGTCAAAATTTAAATCCAGGGTTCAGTCCAAAGCTTGAACTTTTAACTAAAATTCACTAGTTTTCTGTAGCTGTCTATTTATCTGTGAAGCATCTGCCAAATGAATTGCATGAATCAGTTGCTGTCATGAAAAATTTCCTTGTTCTTGCTGCTTATTTATATCCTTCCTTTTCTTCAAGGCCAAGGTTAAGGCCCTCCTCCACGAAGTGTTTGCCAGCTGCCTAGCTCACAGCAGTAATTCAAATTACAGTGATAGTTAACATTTAATGATCACATTAGGAGAAAGGCACACCCCATCCTCCTTCTCAGCTTTGCTCTTCTCCAGAGCATCTCGCATCACCTGTCTTAGGGTTTCCTGGGGCACAGATTCTTCAGGCAGCTTTGCATGTAGCAGGTTTATTGAGGAGTGACTTCAGCAGGGACATGTTGAGAGGACAGGGGAGCAGAAATGGGGAAATAGAGCAGTCGAACTATGATATGAGCTACAAAAACCTCTGCAGATCTCAGGAAGCTCTCAGCCGAGATGACCTTTCACAGTTGTCCTGAGTTAAGCAATGGGATAAATCTTTGACTGGCACAATGACACAGTCTTGGATTCTGTCCAGGCCTGGGGAGAGGGCATGACTCTGAGGAATGCAGCTTCTTTTGAACAAAGGCAATGTCTGGAAAGGAAGCTATGAGCCTGGCCAAGAGAATGAGAAAGTGCCAAGGTCCTAAAGGGGAGGTATAGGCAACATACCATAGCTCTGAATCACTTAGCACTCTAAGTATTTTACTAATTGTTTGCTTACTGTCTCTCTCCTTTCTGGGACATAACCTCTAGGACGGGATGCTAAGGATCTTTGTCTACGTCTGCTATATCCACAGCATGTAGACCAGCAGTTTGTACAGCGTACAGAGTGTGTTTTCACAAATATTTGTTGAATAAACCTGTGTACAAACAAATAAATAAATTTCTAGTTTTTTGATGAGGAAACCAAAGCTTAAACAGGGAGAGCAGAGGTTGGTCTGGCCCAAATCCTTAACCACTTCACTCAGAAGGTCCTTATTTTTAAAGCAAGGGTAGATAATTTAACACATCCCCTTTATTTTATTGATGGTAAATTCATGTCTAGGGTGGAGAATCATCATGAGCCAAGATACCAACTCCTACCTTGCCTAACTGAATGTATCATTTGGCCTTTATTAGAACATACACCCAAGTAATCTAGCCTGAGACAGGTCCGTGACAACCTTGTGTGGCATATTAGTCTTGGTCTCTAACTTTGCTTTGCTAACATATCACTTTTACCTCTCTGATATCTAGATCCATGAAGTTATCCATGCAGATAATTCCTGGAACATCTGCAACTGACCAACTTTCACTGAAAGTTTGGCATGGGATGGCTCAGCTCCAGTTTTCTCAGGAGGCTCTGATGAGCAGGTCATATTTCACTGTGTCCTGAAAGTCCAGAGACCAAATATGAACTGTCAAGGAGAAATATGCAAGCTTACATGCTGGCAGAGAGCAAGCATGTGTTAGAATTTAAATTGATAATTCCCGAGGTTCTAGTACCTTCAGTAGGTGAATTCTAAGGCTAAAAGAGTCTCTAGGGAATTTGGAAGTTATGACAGCTATAGGAGTGACAATGAAAAAGATATTTGGAAGGTTTTATTTTTAGTGTGGATAAAATGAAGGTGAGAAAATTAGACGTGTTAGCAATGGCACCAGAGGATTCAGTTATGAGAAGCTCATTCTGATTGGCTTGCCTGTCTCCAAACTACAGATAACTAGAAGAAAAATAAAAACTCAGGAAGGTTTTAGCCTCTGTAGCAAGATAGGAGACAGCATTGCACGGTCCCTACCTATGACTCCAGCCACATGTCTTGTATTTCCTATACCAACATTGTCACCCCCCAACATTCCTCACCTCTACCTTTGTACTCGCTGTTTAAGCTGCTGGTTGTCTAACTACAGTGTGCATCAGAATCACTTGGGGGGCTTTTTAAAACAGAATTCTGGGTTCACCGCCAGAGTTTCTGATTCAGCAGGTATATAGTGGAGTCTGAAAATTTGCATTTCCAACATTTTCTCAGGTGTTGCTGCTGATTCCAGTGCAGGGCCTACATTTTGAAAGCCATGGTTCTAGCCACACTAAAATTCTTTCAGTTACTAGAAGGCTGTACACTCACTTTCATCTGTACACCTGCACACATGAGAGAACAGAAGCTCCCGGATCCTTTTATCCCACCCCCTGCCTCACCCTCCACCCCTCTCATTATCATAGCCAAGTTTTATTTAACTTTAAAGTTTCCTTTAACACATCACTTCTTTGTGGAAGTTTTCCTTGATGAACGTTTGCTTGGGTTCTTCTCTTTGTGCTCCCCCAAACGTCACACACAACCTTGTATTGTAATCTTGTTTAATTTTCTGAACCTCTCACAAGCTTTTGTGAAAGGAGAGAACAAGTCTATTCTTTTCATCTTTGAATCTGCAGCGCCGACTTCTATATCTGGCTGGTGCATTAATACTTTTAGACCAAATGGAGGAGCGAACGAATAAATCGAACAATTAAACATTCTGCTTGCTTTTGCTTTTGCTGCTGCCTTTCAAATGCCCTTCACTTTCTCTCTCATTATGTCAAATTTAGAAACAAACTTTGTATCAAATTTAGAAATAAACTCTTTTGCTTCCAAGTGTAACAACTTAAGCAAGTATATTGAAGTCACTGTCAATTTCATTCCTTCATCTCAGAATGAGAATAGGTAGAGTGCATGAATGCAGAATATATGTATTACACGTATGTAAGGATGGATATATAGGTATAAATACGTATGCTAAATTTAGTAAGTAGTATTTCAATGTTTACAGAAATGCTGAAAATATTGTTAAAAAAACACATTTGGCCTGCTTTCGGGTTTTGTATCTAGCAAGTACAAGATAACTACTTATTTTAAAAATAGCTATAGTGCAAGAGCATTTTTTAAAGGGTGCTCAGTTTTCAAAAAGCATAAGAGAATATGAAATTCAGTTTGCTGTGAATCAGCTATTTTATATCTGGTGGTAAAGTTGCCATATTCTGCTACTTTGCCTATCTTTACAGTGCGATAATATGCTCACACATGTCATGCTTGCGTTTGTGCACACACAGCTAAATCTTTTAAAGGGATCCTGCTGTTTTGCCAAGAATTCTTGTTATTTGACTTAAATTCACTGAACTACTGTTTCCCTTGAAAACATAAAGTGTAATGCAAATACTTTAGCTCTTTCTTAATTTTTCAAATAACGTTTGGTAGAGCTGGCTGGGTTTATTTTATAAACATCTGTCCACTCAGTATTGTGACTTCAGAGTGAGGTACAGCAAAAACAGATGTCTTGCACTGAGTGAATACAAATTTAAAAGATGTTACATTAGATAATTTAAACTTATTTTTCTTGCATACTGGTACTGTACAAATAGAAAAATTCAAGCTCTGTCTTTATGATTTGACATAGGCAGATAATATTTAGTATTTACGTATTTTACACACAATACTTTTCATCCACCTTGGACATTTTGACAATCCTTTTGTTCAACTCTCACGTGTTTTCAGCTCTAAAAATGATGGATTACCATATGGATAGAATTCCACTGGGAAATAGGAAAGAAAACCATAAAAGGAACCAAGCCCTGTGCTGTGTCATCCTTGTGGTCTGGGATTTCCTAAAGGACAATTTCATCGCAGCATCGGGTATTTCTGCCCTCTCCCTGTAAGAACCACAGCTATGTATCACCACTAGACATCATTCCACGGCTAGCTAGATCCCACCTCTTGCTTTAGAATAGCATTCCAGAAGAAGCTACTGAATAACACAATATTCCTTAGTCGTCTTGACAGAGTACATGATCAAGCAATAGAGGGGATAAGAGGTCAACCATAATTAAGAACCACACCACCAGTTCCAGATAGGCAATCTACGGTTTTCTCACACTGCCCTTAATGCTTTCCTAACCACTAGAATATGATATTTTAAAAAGCCACTTTAAGATACAAATCAATAAAGCTGATTTGTGTAGTCTGAAGAATGGCTGTAAATCTCCATGTATTATATAGAGAATATATTTTTCACTGAATTTGAAGCAACTTGAAATGTCTAAGGAACATTTTTGCTCTCTAGAAGAATTCAAGGTTGTAAAGTCAAATAACTTGGCAGAAAAATTCCGGCAATTTATATGATAGCTGATAGAAAAAAATCCATCTCTTCTCAAATCAAGTCAAATTAAAATTAGACTTTGAGAATGACATAAATAGGAAACTCTGTTAGAAGAGTCTTTAGTGCGGCTTAGTGGTGAGCTTCCTGAAGACAGAGAACATGCATATTTATGTTTCTTCCTCAGCCTTATTGAGGCATAACTGACAAATAAAAATTATATATATTTATGGTGTACAATGTGATGTTTGGATATAAGTACATATTATGAAATGACCATCACAATCAAGCTAATTAATATATCCAACACCACACAGTTTGTGTATATGTGTATGTGTGTGTGTATGTGTGTGTGTGTGTGTGTGTGTGTGTGTGTGTGTGTGTGGTGAGAACATTTAAGATCTACTGTCTTGGCAAATTTCAAATACACAATACAGTACTATTATCTATAGTCACCATGCTATATATTAGATCTCCAGAACTTATTCATCCTGCGTAACTAAACCCCAACATAGTTATTTTTTTAAGTTTATTTATTTATTTTGAGAGGGAGAGAGAGAAAGCACAAGTGGGGGAGGAACAGAGAGAGAGAGGGAGAGGAAGAGAATCCCAAGCAGGCTCTGCACCATCAGCACAAAGCCCAACATGGGGCTCAAACTCATGAACCAAGAGATCATGACCTGAGTTGAAATCAAGAGTCAGTCGGTTAACCTATTGAGCCACCCACGCACTCCAGCACACTGTTATTAATATATACGCACAAAAACACAAATAAGATACTGAAAGTATATAGATGAAATAATAAAATACATGCAATTTGTTTGAAGTAACAGATGCATATTAATTGAATATTTACCAGATAACATCAACTTACTTGATATTCACTAAAAGCCTTCAACATGTCAGCAAGGCAATTATAAGAGGCACAAAAATGAGTAAGAGATGGTTCTTGATCTCAAACAAAACAAAAGAACCCAAAAAACTTCCAAAGGATATGGCTTATGTCTCAAAGAAATCATATTTTTGTATATGTTGCTTTAGGTCATTGGCTTAAAATAAATCTATATTCTGTTTTAAGAAATAGAACCACTGCTATTTGCTAGTGCCCTTTTCAATATCAGACAATTTGTAACACTGCATGTTACTATACACATTTTATAACTTCTAAGTAGCTGTTAATAGTTAATGATTTTTTCCAGTCCATTTAGCAAAGCTATGATCTTTAATATTTTTCATATTGGAATGGTCCAACCTGTCTTATGGTACATAAGCTTGGTTCCCATCACTTAAGGTCATTATTTGGTCCAGGAAAAACTGAAGCAAAATACCTTTTTAATCAGTGGAGTCCTGTGAAAAAGAGACTTCCGTTTTCTATGCAAGTAGTTCCCCTTCATCAAGTCCCTGCTCATGTAAGGTAATCAGACTAAGAGCATTATGTTTCCCTTAGAGTGTTATACTTGGTCTACCATGTGTGCATTAGTCTAGAAATCTGTATTAACACATGCATAACTCTCTGAATTTGATGTATGGTGATTTATATAGACTTTTGAAAGTCTATGTTTATATTCAAATACTCTATTTTAGGAAAGGATATATAATTGGTTAAGGGAAGGTAAAGAATTGGAGGCAAAAATAAAAAATAATCATGTAGAAAGTCCGAAGAAATGACCAAGCTGAATAAGAAAAGTAAAAACACTGAATGGGTAGAAATGGAACTCAGTTCCAGTTCTCAGAATTAGTATAAAAAATACTATACCCATAATATGCTATAGCCATAATATGTGCCCATTCTAACACTTAGTAGCTGTAGGAATGTGGTAAGTTACTGAGCTTGTGTGTGCTTCAGTTTCCTGATCCATAAAATGGACATGATAATAGTATCCATTTCAAAGGTTAGAAGACACAAAGAACAGATTAGTGCTTGGAACATTAGAACTCAATAAATATTATCTGATAGAATCTCAGTGTTAGAAGTTATGTTAAACTTAATATCACAACCTCCCAAACAAAGGAAGGATTCCCTTTATAATATGTTGAATAAGTACCCAGCTAGTTGCAGCACAAATTCTTATCATGAAGAGCATTTATTGGGGCGCCTGGGTGGCGCAGTCGGTTAAGCGTCCGACTTCAGCCAGGTCACGATCTCGCGGTCCGGGAGTTCGAGCCCCGCGTCAGGCTCTGGGCTGATGGCTCAGAGCCTGGAGCCTGTTTCCGATTCTGTGTCTCCCTCTCTCTCTGCCCCTCCCCCATTCATGCTCTGTTTCTCTCTGTCCCAAAAATAAATAAACGTTGAAAAAAAATTAAAAAAAAGAGCATTTATTAATTCATAAGGTAAGCCAATTTATATTTGGACAACCTAACTTCTAGAAAATTCTTTCCTACTGGTGTTTGCATTTAGATAGCTATGGTTGCCAACATTGAAAGTGTGCTATTGACTAAAGATTATTTCAAATTAAAATCTTACATACTAGAATTTGTCCTCCTCTGGGTAGACTCATAAATATGAGATCTGGCTCCTGCTTGATTAATTAACTTTTTTATTACTCCACCAGGGTCAGCTGGTCCTCTTTCTGCTTCATGCTTCACCATTAATAACCATCCCCAAATTTCTGGCTGCTGTTAATAATGATGTAGCTAATTTCATCCTAAGTAATTGAAGCAGTGCAGATTGTGATTCAATCAACAGACTGGATCCGACACAATAGAGATTTTTTAAAAAGGAAGTTTAAAGAAGAAAATACATTATACAAAAATAAAAATATCATTTAACTATACCTACAATGCTTTCAATTTTAGAATTAACAATTAATTGGTAATTAAAGGTCCACATATCATATTTCTTTTTTTTTAATTTTTTTTCAACGTTTTTTATTTATTTTTGGGACAGAGAGAGACAGAGCATGAACGGGGGAGGGGCAGAGAGAGAGGGAGACACAGAACCGGAAACAGGCTCCAGGCTCTGAGCCATCAGCCCAGAGCCCGACGCGGGGCTCGAACTCACGGACCGCGAGATCGTGACCTGGCTGAAGCCGGACGCTTAACCGACTGCGCCACCCAGGTGCCCCCACATATCATATTTCTACACAACTCAAGCCAGGTATATAACCTGAAGTCCCAAATAAAGAAAGCAATAATGTTTATCTGTGGCCAATAAAAATATTTGATTCTTTCTATTTAGACTAGTAGGCAACATGCTATTCTCCCAATTTTAGCCTTTTAAAATTGCATGTTATTCATTTTTAAATTAAATATGTATTGGAAACTATAAGCAAGACACTTTATGAGACACAAGGATATGCTGGCTATAGTTCTTGACTCAAAGAGCTAGCAGCTTAGCAAATAATTAGCACTTGCACAATAAAATATTATAGAAAGTCTGAGGAAAGGTGGTTTTTCACTGGACTGATACAGAATATTTCATAAGAGGTACAAGTTGAGCTGGCAATCATTCGTAATGTGACAGGTTTCTGAATTGTCTAGTTGGAAGTCACAGAAGAAGCTTAGAAATTATGAAGATTCAGAAAATTTCATGTATGTAGTATCCACGCATTTTCTCAGAGTTTGTTAACTAGAGGGAGACAGGACAGGAATGATGTCAGTCTGCACTAGGACTGGAGGGAAACTTGAATATTTATTGAGAAATTCACCTTTTACGTGGTAGAAAATACTCAGTGTTTTGGAATTTTTAAGTGTACAGAATGGAGTATAGAAAAATTAGTCCACTGGAGACATAAAGAACAAAGTAGGGAAGAAAGAATTAGAGACACGATATTGAACCTCAATTTCTAGGATCATTTCCCATTTATAAATTACTAAAATTAACCAAACTGCTTAAACATGAAACCATACTAAAAATAGCTAACTCTTATGGATGTTAAAAATAATTAAGTGATTAATTTCCTTCATTTGTATCTACATAACACTTTTTGTATACATGTGTAAGATACGACATAAGATTCTATTTTGAAATACCCACTATGGTTCAGTAATAATTTATTTATTGTTTGGTTAGTTAATGTTGATCATGAAGACTTTTGCATGATCATTTTATGTGGTATAAATCTAGTCTGTTGTTACTACTTTTAGTAAATAATACATTTAAATGTTGACAGATGTGGCTTTTGTGTTACAAAAGTGCTTTCTGTAGGTTACAGGTAAAAACCTAAGTTTACATGTTGTTAAAATTTAAGGTATAATTTATCCTTTCAAGGGAAAAGAATGCTTTGCTTACATGTTGGCAATGTATTAATTCTCCAGGATCTTACTCATTAGGGCAATGGGAGAGGCAAACTGCTAATTATTATGTGTACATTTCCAGCTTTCTTTCAAATGTTGGCTTTAAGCTATGGATTCTGCACTCTTTTGATAGCTTCACAAGTGTATTTCCTATATTTAAGTAAAATGTTCAAGTTGGCTGCAATATAGCAGGATATATTTTATTTGGGTTTTAAAAGTGTACACAGGAAATTATTTTCTGCTACTCCAAAATATATTTGAATGTAAGTAAGTCTTGGTGTTTTTTTTTAATTAATTTTTTTTTCAACGTTTTTTATTTATTTTGGGGACAGAGAGAGACAGAGCATGAACGGGGGAGGGGCAGAGAGAGAGGGAGACACAGAATCGGAAACAGGCTCCAGGCTCCGAGCCATCCGCCCAGAGCCCGACGCGGGGCTCGAACTCACGGACCGCGAGATCGTGACCTGGCTGAAGTCGGACGCTTAACCGACTGCGCCACCCAGGCGCCCCAGTCTTGGTGTTTTAAATAACCAAATGTTTGACTTCCTTATCTTTAAATTATCTATTTCTTTTTTTTAAAAATGTAGGCATAATTTTAACAGATTATTGTTAAAAATTGAATTAATATCTTTTTTGAAAGAAGTTTGTAAGGATATGGATATGATTGGTATGTGGATAAATTTTCAATTTTAATTGTTATTTTTTTCTCCATTGAAAAGAAGTACATTTTCTCCAGGAAATAAGGACAGAAATTATAATAAATATGAAGTGGTTAAGATTTCTTGTTGTTTTATTCATATATGCCAAAAAGGTCTGTACTTAATTTATGTTTATATATGTGGTGTGTTTGATATGTGGAGACCTAATACAAATTTCATTTTAATATTAAAAAATTTATTAATTTTTTTAATATTTATTCATTTTTGAGAGAGAGAGAGAGAGAGAAAGAGACAGAGACAGAGCACGAGCAGGGGAGGGACAGAGAGAGGGAGACTCAGGATCCAAAGCAGGCTCCAGGCTCCTAGCTATCAGCAAAGAGCCTGACGTTGGGCTCGAACTCACAAACTGTGAGATCATGACCTGAGACAAAGTTGGATGCTCAACTGAGGGAGCCACCTAGGCGCTCAGAAAAAAAATTCTTGTATTAGCTTCTGACACCTATCTTTCACATAGCTCTCAGAGAAAGATAAATACCACATGATTTCACTCATATATGGAATTTAAGAAACAAAACAGATGAACAAGGGGAAGGGAAGGAGAAATAAGATAAAAACAGAGAGGGAGGCAAACCATAAGAGACTCTTAAATACAGAGAACAAGCTGAGGGCTGCTTGAGAGGTGTTGGGTGGGGAAATGAGCTAAATGGGTGAGGGGATTAAGGAGGGCACTTGTTGAGATGAGCACTGGGTGTTATAGGTAACTGATGAATCACTAAATTCTACTCCTGGAGCCATTATTACACTGTATGTTAACTAACTTGGATTAAATAAATAAATAAATAAATAAATAAATAAATAAATAGAAGATCCACATGGAATGTTTATATATTCTTACTTTCTCACTACTGATTCTATTGTATTGTAATTTATTGGCCTAATAAAAAGGCCACTACACAATAGGCACTCAATAAATGCTGTTGATGGACACAATATGTAGTTGTACACTCTTTTTTTTTTTTAAGTTTCTTTATTTATTTTGAGAGATGGGGGGATGGCACAGAGAGAGAGGGAAAGAAAGAATCCCAAAAAGAGATTAGCAGGCATATGAAATGCCAGCACTAAAACAGAGAAGTATTTTGTGACTATATAGGAATGATTATCTATCTACCTATTTATTTATATATCTATCAATCATCTATATCCATCTGTCATCTATTTATCTTTCCATATACATGCACATACATGTAATGAAGTTATTCTACAGACCTGGGGCAAAAGGAAACCAAGAGGTCTAAGTCAAGTAAGCTCTTTTTATACTGTTAGAAGTCATAATTAGTAATCTTTACATTTATTTGGTTAGCCAGTTTCCACCACATAATGTTCTGGAAAAACATCCAACCTTTTGTCTGTAAGAGCAAGAGGGGTCACCGTGATTATTGTTCAGATGCCACTATAATCATAGAACACTGGTGAGTTAAGAATATTATGATTTTGGGGTGCTTGACTGGCTTGGTCGGTTAAGTGGCTGACTCTTGATTTTGGCTCACGTCATGAATTTAGGGTTGTGAGATCAAGCTCCACATTAAGACCCATGTCAGGCTCTGCACTCTCAGCAGGGAGCCTGCTTGAGATTCTCTCTGTGCCCCTCCCCTTCTCTCTCTCTTTCAAAAAAGATAAATAAAACAGTAAAAAAAAAGGAATATTATGATTTTGAAAAAAAATTCTTTCATATTTTATATTATTGTCTTATTGGCAAACTTGAACCAAGTAAAACAGATATGGCTAGAGAGAATTACATTGTAAACTACTTCCCTTTGCTTACTTAAAAAATTTGAACCAGACCATCAAATGAGAGAATCTAATCTCTCTTCCCCAACACACCCCCATCTCTAGGCATGTATTACCAAGTTAGTTGATTAAATAGAATGCACAAGAGAGAACTTAGTTCAGGCACTACTCAGGAAACTAAGGCTATAAGAATTAAAAACTATGAGCTAAGAGAGTATGAAGAGAGAAAGACATGCTATAGATTGGTATTCATATCCTTATACACCTGAATTTCTGGTAAACCCGCTCATATCCTACTATGACATTATTCACTGAAGTTCTCTTCTGGATATAGACAGCATGCTTTGAAAATGTAATTTAAAACTAACCAGATAAAAAATGACCCTTTAAATGATTTTCCCCTAGGCTGTAAATTGACTTGAGAGCTACACTACGTACCCAAAATCCAGGTTTAGACAAACACATTTTTTCAGATTCTTCTCAGACATTTTGTCTCTTCAAGGATCTAATAAAAGTATCTTTCATGTCACTAATGAAATCAGTGATTCATAACAGGTGTTTTGCCTTCTGCAGCCGCCATTGTCAGGTGGCTCTAGAGTTCTAATTCTGCACCTTTGCTCATTTGATTATCAGATTTTGGTTAAGCTACTTATGTCTTTAGAAGGAGAAATAATCTTGTCAGAATTACAAAGATAATTTGTGTGAATTGCTCAGTAGAGAGTCTTGCACATGTGACTGGTCATGTTACTCCCTAATTAAAACCCTCTCATGGATTCTCAGTATCACTAGGAAGCTTAATATCGTTCACATGGCCAAATGAGTACCTTCATACTGGCCCTTGTCTCTGCCCTTACTCCCCTCTCTGTCCTTACTCCCCTTCATTTACCTGGATGTCTCCTCACTGCAGCCATGCCAAATTATTTACTCTTCTTTAAATTGTCCGTGCTATTTCAGGTCTCAGTGTTTTTGCTATTTCTTTACTACTCCTCTTTTGAGAATGAGCCCCAGCTTCTCACCTTCCACCAGATCCATTCATGACTGATTTATGCTAAATTAGGGCTTCTTCCCTCTGTTCTCAACACCCTTTGCATTGCATATCTTTATGATAGTACATGTCAGTAACCTGGTATTTTTAAATTAAATTTAAATTTTCTTCCCATAAATCTAGAGTATAAATTATGTGAAGGCAAAGGCTGTTGGTCTTATTAATGCTATATATTTTTTTATCCCCAGTGCCTCACACAGAGTATGGCACATATTAATTGTGCTATATGTCTTTGTTGGGTGAAAAAATATTACATTGAGTCATTGGTGAGTATGGGACCTTTTCTGATAAGGAATTTCAAAGTACCTCTCTTCTATATAACATATGAAAGATTTCTAGTCCTGAAGGTACAAGGAGTTGAAATTTAGAGTTAAAGCAAATTAAAATTTTCATATTTAGATCTGAACTTTAAAAAAAAATTAGACTAGATTATTTTCTCTAGAAGTACCAGATATACACAAATGACCTATCTAGATTTGGCCCTATAATTTTGTCTGAGAGTATGTTTTTGACTTAATGATATAATACTCAAAGACGTCGTACATTTTGAAAAGTTAGGTAAATTTCCTCATCTGTGAAATAAAGAAATAGAATGGAGATGCAGGGATGTAATACACAAAGTCTGAACAACACAATGACAGGACTCTTCTTGGGACCAAACTTTCCTTGAATTGCATTCTTTGGCTCGCACCCAGGCTAAGTCTTGACGTGTGAACAAGGGAAAAACAGTCAACAGGACATAGCAGGTATGACACTTTGAATATTTTTATATTGTTTTTAATTATGGAGTTATGTTTTGTGATAATTACAGTCTACTCCCAATAATTTCATCTCTAGCTTGAGAAGTCAATAGTGTCTGAAAGATTATAAATGATTATCACTGACATTAACCACCTAGGTTATAAGTGTTCTTTTTATTCATTAGTTTACTTTCTCTCCCTAAGCTGTGTTTCTTTTTAATTATGTCGGTGCCTTGCTACTTTTTAGTGAGGTATAGTTGTAAAAAAGAAGTTCTTATGAATTGATACTATTCATCAATGTAAAAGCAACATTCCTTCCATCACAGAATTTGAAATTCAAAAAGCTTCATTTTAAAAGAGTGATGATAAATTGAGAAATTGTGGCCTGTTTAGTGGTCTTACTATTAGCACTTTTTAATAATCCATTTTTTGTACTTTATTTATTTATTTATTATTTTTAAAAATATAATTTATTGTCAAATTAGCTAACATACAATGTGTAAAGTGTGCTCTTGGTTTTTGGGGTAGATTCCCACGGTTCATCACTTACACACAACACCAGTGCTCATCCCAACAAGTGAAATGAAAGAACTTGACAGGATGGTAGACTTGTTCAGAGCACAGGCCTTGGAAGAAAATAGCCCTCATTTTCAAATTTTAACTTAGCTTCTCATTATCTCTCATTAGCTGGACAAATTGCCCTATTTCTCCAGGCTTCTGTTTGTCATAAGTAAAATTAGGAAAATAATACTTGTCTCATTGGGTGTTGAAAAGTTTAAATGAAATAATACATATAAAATACTTTATATAATATCTGGCATTTTTAAAATTTTTTTAACGTTTATTTATTTTTGAGAGAGAGACAGAGCATGAATGGGGGAGGGTCAGAGAGAGGGAGACACAGAATCTGAAACAGGCTCCAGGCTCTGAGCTGTCAGCACAGAGCCCGACGCGGGGCTCGAACTCATGGACCGTGAGATCATGACCTGAGCCGAAGTCGGCCGCTCAACCGACTGAGCCACCCAGGCGCCCCAATATCTGGCATTTTTTAGAGGCTCAATAAATGGTAGCTATTATTACTGTTATTTATAAATAATTTTTATAATAAATTTGCTATTCTTGAATTCTTAAGTAAATATGGGTATTTTAGCAATGATGAGAAAATATTTTTATTATGATTAGGTATTTGAAAATTTTCCATAGAGGAACATGGCAAAAGCCACCCATATTATCTTTACACAGATAGCAGTAAGATAGGTTTCTAAAAGCAAAAAATGAATTCAATAACAGGGCAGGATTTAGACTGAATAAGACATTCCAAAGCCTATGTTACATGACATTGGAACACCTCACCTTCATCTCTCATTTTGATTTTCAACACTTCAAGGCTATGGAACTAATTTGAGTTTCTAATTAAGCCCATGTGTCTACATTTAAACTTATAATGTACACTTCAGTAGAGTTTTTCTCCTGACCACTGTTTTTATTGATCTAAGATAATAAGCCAAAGCTGCACAATTTTGAACTAACTGCTAAAATCATTTGCTCATGGCTTTATTCTCT
Source organism: Lynx rufus (assembly GCF_022079265.1). Lineage (NCBI taxonomy): Eukaryota > Metazoa > Chordata > Mammalia > Carnivora > Felidae > Lynx > Lynx rufus. Next base: position 113,519,441 of record NW_025814867.1, read on the forward strand.
TCCAAGTTTTCATTAGTATCATATTATGATGCCAAGACTGGCAAACAATTAGGCTAACACCACCCATTGAGACTCTATGTTACAGCATGAGTGATGAATTCTGCATAAAGAAATGTATCTGGGCTACGTTACAATTGTGGTAGAACAGGGCATTTCATGGAGGAATTTAATGATAGCAACAAAACATTAACTGAAATGACTATATGAGTATTTACAGGAACAGAATCCCATTTGATGAGACTATTCACAATTGGGAACATTAGATTTTTAACTCAGGTCAGATTGGAATGGTATAACTTAACATCTTATTTTATATGTTTGTGCAAAACTTACTCTCATCTCCTGTTTCAAATTCAAACTTCTGGCTATAGCCACTGTATCCTGTTGCAGTCCTCACTCGGATATGAAATATGTACTTGGTGGCTGGCTTGAGGCCTGTGATGATGACACTGGGCGCCTTGGACCTCGTGGAGGAATAGGTGAGCTGCTCATGCTCCTGGGGATAGAAAAGAGGAGAAAGGAAATGAAGCAGAGTTTTTCCGCTTTTTCCCAGGCATATTCCCAAATTAAGCTGAGGAAGTATGCTCTGAATATCAAAAATATTGATTAAAAAGAGGTGTAAGCATGGTTTCCCATAAGTTGGCACTTATTTATCACTATGATGCACATGATATGGTCTTGATTTGGAAATTTATTAAGAAGGATGACTATCTTATATAAGCTTGCACTTGGAGGTTTGGTGATTTGGATTTCTGCTCCAACTCTAAGGAATGGTGGTGGCGTGAGAGCACGTTTACACAGAATGGCAGCTGCACCTTGAGCAAAATGGGCACATCAGATCAGACCACACCAGCAGAGTGCAAGGAGCAAGGGTGGGAGGGTTCAAGTCCCCGCTACTCACTTCTACCCGCAGGTAGTGCCAAAATGCCGGCGCTATCCGTGGGTAGACCTGTGGGTGAAAGGAAAAATAAATTAATTGTTTTTTTTAATTTGAAGTATTTTATCCCGAATCAATTACTTTGTTCCAAAACTCAGCGATGTCCCTGTAGTTAACAACTGAAGTGGAGTCCAGCTTGAAACATAAAACTATGAAAATTTTCCCTTAAGGGAGAACTGACTCCTTCCCCACCTAGATATTGCAGTTTATTTTTTAAAGATGTAAAAACTTGTGACGTAGGTTTTACCATAGTCTGTCCAAAAAGGAGCATCAAAAACAGAGAAGGTATGAAAGACTTACCACACCCGTGGAATCAGAGGCAGGGCTGGAGCCTTGGTTCCCAGTCACCTGCAGTTAATTGCAAAACTACCTCCCCTCACTAATGGGAAGGGTTTGCCACAGCTGATCGAATGATCCGGTCAGTCAGGGTCTTTTAAGGGGGCTCTCTTGCCCACCAACTCAGAACAGGATAGTTCATTTTATCCATGCATGTAAGAGACTGTCCACAACATGCTGGCAATGGAGATAAATTAAACTTAATACTATTTTTGTACAGTGTTATTGTTCAGTAATTTTATACTGATATTTTAATAGGTGAAAACACTGTATTTGTGTGAATAACTCTTCTAAATTCATAAGTCAAATTAGGCCACCAGGTCCTTACGTTAATTCTCCACTCTTCTCAGAAATCTGAAGATATTCTCAGGGATGGAAGTGACTTTCAAGATCATTAACTGAATCACTCATTTGACGCCTTAATTCTATCTATATTATTCCCATCAAGATTTCATTTAGCCTTTGCCTGATACTCTCTGTTGTTCATATCTTCCAGACTAACAAATGAAGTTATAAAAATCTACACATGTGTAGATTGTGTCAAACTCCATTTATTTGCTGGTGATGCTTTAAGATTTAGAACTATGGAAATCATTTCACTTCAGCTAGTTTTTAAGAAAAACATCCTAATCTTAAAGATCATTTAAAAATTTTATGGCCCTATTTGTCAGAACATTAGATGCTACATGTTATTCTGAGTCTAGCTGAGGAATTTAATTTGCCATGTATACCCTAAATAGAACTGTTTATTCAACACAAAAAAGAAAGAAAAAAATGAGTTAACAATAGCAACATTTTAACTAAAAAAGACAAAAAGATAAATTGCAGTTTATATTTACCGCTAAGTAATTTTGAGATTAGAAAGTAAATAAATATCTACCTAGCATAAAATCCAAAGAAATATAGTCTCTAAAATAATTAATGGGAGGAATCATTTAAGGGCTAAAAGAAGGAGCTAAGATCAAGGCCTTTATAATTAGGGAGCTTAGCACTCATATTTTAGAGAAAAAAAAACCTGCTCATGTGCCATTAGAAGAAGTGATAATGTTTCTGGTAGAAATCTGCAAAACTTTCTGGATTTTCAATCTCACAGTAGGAGAATATTCCACCTTTCACAGAATTTCCTGCAATGTAAGTGTTATGGTACATTTTGAGTAGTAGTTCACAATATGAAATGATGACTGAGAAAAAAATTGTAAAGCCGTGAAAAAATAAATTTTGTCTTATCCTTGAAGAGAGAAAATACAGATTTCAAAAATCTACTTTTAGACTGGCAGCACACCAATTACACATTATGTCTTTGTTGCTTCATCAAAATGTAGCTAAATAGTAATTTCTTAGTAAAGTTACAGGCAGTAAAGGACACCTTTTGCAAACAGCTTTTAGCATTTCTGCTGTTATATACAAAAGTGTATCTGTACTTGCATCTCTGGAATAAAAATCCCCAGGTAGGAAATGTGTGTACATGGTTCCTCAGCCTAAATGACAGCAGTGTGTTGATGGGCTGCCTTGTCTTAACATCTTGCCACGTCTCAGCCTGCCAAAGAGGAGGCCTCAGAACGCAGCAGTCATGAGAGTTCCTCTTTCCAGGGTACAGCAGCCCTCTCTCCTGGCATTTCCAAGCTCTTGGGAAATCAGGGTAGCACTTATCCATTACAAGCATAGAGCACTAGTGTCCCAGAACTTTGGCTAATTGCCTTTCTGCCAACGTGTCAATTCCAATTCTAAGCATCTGTCACCGGGTAGAGACCATCCTTTGCCACAGAACCATCTAGTCCTCTTTATTCATCCTCACAGGCTGAACTGTGGACATGTTTGAGTAGGATATGTGTGCAAGTTTTTCTGGAGTTTGTGCCATGATGGAATTGCTGCTTTTATGACATAGATGTTTTCAATTTGCTAGGTAACACATCCCACTGTTCATAAAACTCTTAAATGTGTTTTTTGTATTTGCTAAATCCATAGTTAAATAGCTTTTGCATTTTTTTTAAATTTTTTTTTTATTTTTTATTCTTTTTTTTTTTTTAAACGTTACTTTTTTTTTTTTCAATGTTTATTTATTTTTGGGACAGAGAGAGACAGAGCATGAACGGGGGAGGGGCAGAGCGAGAGGGAGACACAGAATCGGAAACAGGCTCCAGGCTCTGAGCCATCAGCCCAGAGCCTGACGCGGGGCTCGAACCCACGGACCGCGAGATCGTGACCTGGCTGAAGTCGGACGCTTAACCAACTGCGCCACCCAGGCGCCCCAATTTTTTTTTAACGTTTATTTATTTTTGGGACAGTGAGAGACAGAGCATGAACAGGGGAGGGGCAGAGAGAGAGGAAGACACAGAATCGGAAGCAGGCTCCAGGCTCTGAGCCATCAGCCCAGAGCCCGACGCGGGGCTCGAACTCATGGACCGCGAGATCGTGACCTGAGCCGAAGTCGGACGCTCAACCGACTGAGCCACCCAGGCGCCCCAGCTTTTGCATTCTTAATGCTATTTATTTTTGTAGTTTCTTTTCTTGATCAAGCTTTCCAGAGGTTTGAACCAACTTTTGGCTTTGTTAATCGAATTGCATCTTTGTTTTCTATTACATTTAAAATTTGCTTTGACCATAAGTGATTTTCTTTCTTCTTAATTAATACATTAATTATACTGACAATTAATGCTTAACTCATTAATTGTCAGTATATCTTTTCAAATAGACTATGTACAACTACAAGTTTTGCTCTAAGTACTGCACTATCTATACTCCATAAGTTTTCATATCGTGTATTATCAACCAGTGCTAAATATTTATTAATTTCCAAAGCTAGATGATTTTTAAATTCTTTGTAGTAGATTCAGGATTATCACTTGTACACTTTTATGGTTCATGACAAGTTGTCAGGCAATAAATAAGTGGCATAAAGTGAAGCTCCAAAGGCATAACCCCACTGGTTGCAAAGCACACTGAGCTGTGGATAGGACAGTGGATGCTCATTGCTGGGTGCACTTGCAGTCTTCTGCAGTAGTGTTTGCTGCTGAAAGTAAAACAGCTTGTTGTACTCTTTCTCCTTGGATGAGCATGGATAAGAGCACCAACTGTGAGAAAAAACATTTAGTAATGATGTACTTTAATATATTGCTATGTATGTCATTAAAAATAATTAATATAGGGGCGCCTGCTGGCTCAGTCGGTTAAGCCCCATGACGTGGGTCATGATCTCTCGGTTCATGGGTTCAGGCCTCGGGACAGGCTCTGTGGTGACAGCTCAGAGCCTGGAGCCTGCTTCAGATTCTGTGTCTCCCTCTCTCTGCCCCTTCCCAGCTTGCCTGTCTCTCTCTCTGTCTCTTTGTCTCTCTCTCTGTCTCAAAAAATAAACACTAAATATATATATATATATATATATATATATATACAATTTCTTTTTTATATATTTGTATCTACATATGTATTTTAAAATAGTTCAGAACCAAATAGTGTGAACATTGGACATTGCCAAAAAGAATGTATTTGCACTGATCTCTAGAGATATTCACCTTCACTTACCGTTCTCTTCCCATGGGTAGACCCTACAGCTTTCACTCAGACACTGCTCCTTCCCAGCTGCTGAGAATCAATGTTTTTTGGGGAAATCACTTTAGACCTTTCATTTAGCTAAAATACTGAATCTAGCTTTACCTCTATAGACGTCAACTCTTCAGGGTAACTAAAAGACATGTTTTTACCAGATTCTGGATCCTGTTAGCATTTAATCTAAAAACTGTAACTTAGTGAAAAGGAATAGGCTAAGGTGCCCAGTTCCTGGGGATGCATCTTTCTAAAATCAGTGTGCAGGGCCCCTGGGTGGCTCAGTTAGTTAAGCATCTGACTTTGCCTAGGTGATGATATCACGGTCTGTGAGTTTGAGCCCCGTGTTAGGCTCTGTGCTGACAGCTCAGAGCCTGGAGCCTGCTTCACATTCTGTGTCTCCCTCTCTCTCTGCCCCTTTCCCACTCACACTCTGTCTCTGTCTCTCTCAAAAATAAACAGTAAATTTTTTAAAAAAAAAATCAGTTTTGAATGGCCTGTATCAACAAAAGACAACATGTAGAGAATTTTGGGTTGAACTTTTCTTGCCTTGATCTTGGTCTTTGTTCTACTTGGGTTATGTATCTTGGTAAATCACATTGAAGACTTGGATTTACTTATACATTAAATTCATTTATTCCAGAGACACTGAATGCTCACTATACTTAAGGAAGGGCTCTGGGGCACTCTAACAGATATAGATTAAATGATCACCAAAGTTCCAAGTAAGCAATTAAGTCCCCTCTCTTCTCCTGTAACTCCTTCTCACCACTCCTTACCTCACTCTTGGTTTACCACTCTCACTAATGGAAGTAGATTCAATGGGCCCACAAAGGGGTCATCATTTAGCTAGTTTTCGTTCTCTTAAAATTTCTGGGTCTAGTGAGACTTCTGTAAGATGTTACTTCCTTGACTTTTTTTAAAAAATTTTAAATTGGGGCGCCTGGGTGGCGCAGTCGGTTAAGCGTCCGACTTCAGCCAGGTCACGATCTCGCGGTCCATGAGTTCGAGCCCCGCGTCGGGCTCTGGGCTGATGGCTCAGAGCCTGGAGCCTGCTTCCGATTCTGTGTCTTCCTCTCTCTCTGCCCCTCCCCTGTTCATGCTCTGTCTCTCACTGTCCCAAAAATAAATAAACGTTAAAAAAAAATTGGGGCGCCTGGGTGGCGCAGTTGGTTAAGCGTCCGACTTCAGCCAGGTCACGATCTCGCGGTCCGTGGGTTCGAGCCCCGCGTCAGGCTCTGGGCTGATGGCTCAGAGCCTGGAGCCTGTTTCCGATTCTGTGTCTCCCTCTCTCTCTGCCCCTCCCCCGTTCATGCTCTGTTTCTCTCTGTCCCAAAAATAAATAAATAAAAAACGTTGAAAAAATTTTAAATTAATTGGATTACATATTGATTAAAAATTGTTTTAGACTTTTTTCTACATTTAGATCTAAAGATATAGCAGCACTCATAAGAGAACTACATTTATGCAATCCTTTATAATACACATTCTTTATGTGATATTCTTAATAATCTTGTGAAGCAAGAACTGATAATGTCTTTATTCTCACTTAACATATGTTGAAATTGGTCAATATAGAATAAGTAACTTACCAAAGCAAGTCACCTAACTAGTTAGTAGTTTTCATTCAAGTTGTGTTTTTCCACTATATCCAACTAATGCAGGTATGTCCAGGGCAAATATGCTTATAGATTAGACTTTGAGTCAAGGTCGCATCTTTACACTTTACATTATTGATTATCGAATCACTAGAAATAACTTTAAATATAACACAGCCTATGAGCCAGATAGTGATGATTTGATGGCATTAGAATATCTTTATACTTTTCCTATGTATTATACTTTTCCTATATATTAGCAATGACCACTTAACATTATACTTTAAAATATTCCAGTTACTATAGTAACAGAAACCTTACAATACTTGAGCACATGACAAAAAATTGTGCAAAAAGTATGAATAAATCTATAACATTTTACTGTAGAAACCAAAGGGAAAATCTCTTACTTTTCTTCTCTTATTGCAATGCTAAGATTTTTAGTAGAATATTGCACAGTGGAAGTAAAAGGAGGTACTTTATTTTCCTCTGTTATTTAATGGAATGGCTATTAATGTGCAGCTGTTAAACATAATCACATCTGACTTAGGTTTTTGGTAGATACGCAGTTGATTCCATCTGCTTTTTTCTTATACTGTGATTATATTTTTATTCTGTTTTTAAAATGTGAAAAGGATACTGAATGTTCTAAAACAATATGTCTGTATTTGCCTAGTTCATTATTTTTTCACCTTAATGTATATACTTATGAAGAACTACCTTTGCATTCTAAGATAAACTCTACTAATTCTTGTTCACAATATAGTATTATAATTTTTATTGAGATTTTTGGATTCAATTTGATATTTCAACTAGAATTTTTATACCTATGTTTATAGGTGATCTTGGCTTAGAGTTTTCTTATTTTTTCCCATTTTTATTATCAATCTCTGGTTGTGATAATTTGGATTAGATTATTAGAGAATATATGATGAAATGTTCCATTTACTAATATTCTGAAATAATTTATTTAATATGGAATAATCTATTCCTTGAAAATGTAATTGAAACGGACCTTCTGGGAGTAAATATTGACCATCTTTTAAAATTATTTTATCCTATATTTGGATTGGATTGTCTTCTAATTCAATTTTGGTAAGTTAGAGGATATTACCCATTAACATTATATTTTATACATACTGTTATAAATTATATCAAGTCATGTCCCATCATTAAAAATCTCTTCCATAAGTAACATCTTCCAACTTTGTTTATCAGTCTTTTAAGAACCTGGTTTTGATTTTTTTTAAATCAAAGATATTTTTATTGACTGAATTTCATTAATTGTTTTTTATTTTATACAGTAAAACCTTGGTTTGTGAGGATATGTCATTCTGGAACCATGCTTCTAATCCAAAGCACTTGTATATCAAAGCAAATTTCAAGAACCATTGGCTCAGTTGTGATCATGTGATATTTGGCATTACATACTACTTGTATTGAAAGACATCGCTCATTTATCAATTTAAAATTATTAGAAATGTTTGCTCATCTTGCAGAACACTCACAGAACAAGTTACTCACAACCCAAGGTTTAATGTACTTGTTAGTTCCTTCTTTCTACCTTTTCCCCCCTGCACTGGTCATCTTACATTGGTTTGGATGTATGTGTATCGCAATGTCTTTCATTTTAAAATAATTTATAACTTAATTTTATTACCTTTAAATAGGTGATAGTATAATATTTTAAATTTTAAAGAGGGGCGCCTGGTGGCTCAGTCAGTTAAGCATCCGCCGACCTCGGCCCAGGTCAGGATCTCATGGCTTGTGAGTTCAAACCCTGTGTTGGGCTCTGTCCTGACAGTTAGGAGCCTGGAGCCTGCTTTGGATTCTGTGTCTCCTTTTCTCTCTGCCCCTCCCCAACTTGTGCTCTGTCTCTCTATGTCTCTCAAATGATAAATAAATGTAAAAAAAATTTTTAAGAAAATCTTTATAGACATAGTTCCTCAATGACTGAGACAATTTTCAATGTTAAAGATTTTAACTAGTTATTTCAAAGGTAAAATTTTTTTTCTTTTCAGATCTAAGTTAACCCCACCTGCTAGGGGAGATGGGCCTGGTGCCCAAAAAGCTGATTGACCCAGAGACATAAGCAGGCTGGAAATATTATTCTTCTCTCACATTTACTGAAGTGCATATGACAGAGTATATAGTTTGGGAAAAGAAGTGGTTAACAAGCTAGTGGGTAGGGTGTTCTAAATTGTTTTGCTTAGGTAAAAACTGTCCACTGATAAAACAAAATGACAAATTACGCATAAGTAAGAAAAATGTAGAAGTATATATTCTAAGTACACAAATACTTTCTGACTGCACTTTTGGAGAAGTATCATTTAGTATACCATGGCTATAATTTACGACAATCAACACTTGATTATCCCCAGTAATCCAAAATAGGAGGTAACCCCAAATCACTTTGAAATGCATTCATTATTTTTTTCTTATATTCCAATATATATCGTGTTTCACCTAAAATGAAAATTAAATGCATTCCTTGAACATTAAATGTTAAGCAATAGTAGGAGCTGGCACAAATGGACGCCGATGATAGAAGAATAGTGATCTGGAATTAAACATTCATAATTGATTTTCAGAAAACAGATCACTTCTATGTAGATAATTAACTGGTAGAAAGAGTGGGTAGATAATACTGTTAGGAGAAATGGCTAAATGATTATAGTGAGATCTTTAGAAAATACTGGTCCTAGGATGATACCAATGGAATCCTACTTGTAGTCTGTCCATCTATGAAAACCAGAAAGTTTATACCATCTCAAAGTGTCAAGCTTGTTGTAAGGATAAAGCAAAATAATGTGTAAAACCCTTTTACAGGCTCCAGCAGATGTGTAATATAGCATAATTTCTTTATTTTAGGAGCCATTATTGGTAGGTGGTACATTTAATTTAGGGCAATGATAGGCTTGTGCCTTAAGGTAATTCTGCAGACGCTGTGAGAAGTTTTTTTTATAAAAATTTGTATGTGTTTTGTTTGCCTTTTAACTTCTATATTCCCACTACTTAATGCATTGTACCTAGAATATTATAGGCTCTCATAATATATTAGCCAAATGATTGAATAAATTAATGAATTAATTGCTCTATAAGTTTAGCTTTTAAGTTCTATATATTTTTATAACAATTAAAATCAGTTGGCACAAATTAATGACAATTCAAATGAGAAATGAGAAAAATTGTTTTGCTGGCTTATAGTCCTTCCACAATCAAAATGCAATAATATTATGTCAGTATGTCTGGCTTGTTTTTTTATTTGTTTGTTTGTTTTAGGAACATTGTTGAGAACATCCAAGAATTTCCTTGCCAAAAAAATATTTACAAACCTGTATGCTTATAAAAACCAAGATTTGTGTTGAAACATCTGTAAATAAATATCTCTTAATATGTATTCAGTTTTAACTTTCCCATCTGTTTTTGCGTAACCTACCTTCATACAGATGGGATATAGACTGTTCTGTGATCTATTACTCTATAAATATTTATGATGGTGTTCAAGTAAAATTAAATGTTTAAAGTTTGACAGATGTTCCTAAAGAAAGTGCCTCCCACACAAAATTCCTTAAAGATTTTCTTAAAGGTACATCATAGACAACTTAAATTTGTAATTAATTCTTAATATTTTTTGATAATTGTATAAGAGCTTTTAAAGCAAATGTAAATTTGGTCATAGTAATACACATACAGATAGAAAAAGGAGGAAATATATGTAATAGAGAATAAAACATTAAAAATTTATTAGGGTATTGAAAGTTGATAAAATTATTTTATCTAAGGGGAGGAACTGAGGAGGAAAAAAATCATAATCATAAGAATATTTAAGGATTATACTTAGTTTAAACTAAACATTTTCAGAAAAATTTACAAATTCCTACTGGAGTCAGTAGCTTACTAAATCAGCTACATAAAAGCTAGAAAAAAAAAACTTTGAGAATAAAATTAGGGTAAGTTAGTAATAAATGCCACCAAGAGGGAAAAAAAGACACTAAATATCTTTGGAAAAATTAATACAAATATGTTGACTGATTCAAATATAAATGGTATTCCAAATGTCAAACTGAATGTTTTCAAAGTTAAATTATTAGAACAATATGGCTGAATGGAGTGGCATGAAACTAGAAAGGCAACTCATGCATGGTGTTTTGATTAATTCTACCTCACCGGGAAATGTGGATTCTAAAAATAATGAAGCTAGAAATGATTATCTGTTTTTTTAAAAAAGCAAAAATATAAAGCAGCTTTTTCACAATAGTGCTAACTGAAATATATACTAGGTAAGAAAAATGAAGGCTAGCAGGAAACAAATCTTTGAAAATGAGATAACTAGACAGTAAATGTAGGTGATTGGCCTCCAAAACTATCTCATGGTCACTAGATTTTTCAACAGAATGAAGTAAATATTAAGGAAGTTAAGATGGGTAGGATTTCACTAGAGTGAGAATATGGAAAAAAAAAAAAACTTGCACAAAAGACTCCACTGAAAAACAGTATCATTTGTGAATGTCAGGTAAAGTGTTACATTTGTCCAAATTGGCCACAAAACATGTGTTAGATGATCTATTTGTGGGAAAAGAAAGCAAAAATCCATTTAAATATACAAGCATAGGAATGCCTTAACCTCATTTGAAATAGGAGGGACACTTTCTGCAGACTTATTTTGCATTTTTATCTTTTCCATTTGTCACTAAGATGGAACTTTAACTTTTTTTTTTTATTTGTTCATGGATCTTAATTGTGATCTGATGACAGGTATATTTGTTATGCTCAAAATTAAAACAAAGATGTCTGTTAAGATTGATCTACAAAGCTACAAAGCATAATTTAAATCTCAAGGTACATAGTCCTACCTCCCCAAAAGATTTTAAAGTTTCTTTATAAGTGATATCATCTTGACTTGAAAAGTATCACACTATGCTCTAAATAACTCAATATACTCAGTTAATCATCTAACACAGTCATTGATTTTGAATTTTCTCAGAGGACTGGCAATATTAAAATGTGCATCAAATGAATGCCTCAGATTTATAATAAAACATAGGTTTACCTAGATACCGTGACTGGAAACTAAGTAATATTTCATCACTGGGAGAAAATAAGTTAGCGTAATAGTAATAAACAGATTGTTGTAATTGACAGCTTCCTGCAGAACATAGGAACATTCACACACACTCTTCTAGTTTCACTGTGGTTGTTTGAAACCAAAGGAACTTGTAAATATGTCAGTGACTACAGACAGTGTTAAATAAATGTAGAGGAATTCAAGGCAAAGCAAACTCATTTCCCAGTAATATTATTTTAATCTATATCATTATCAAACAGAGGATATGTATTATTTATTTATTCATACACATAAACTAGTTTTGAAATCAAGTTAGAATGAGAGAAACTAACGATGATAAAGAAGTAAATTAAGTTTAGGGTAAAAGGAAAAATAATCCCACCACAGTAAAGCAGTCACTATTCTTTGGCTACAGATGTTGCCCATTTCAAACATTCATGCAATTTGTACTTGGGAGGGCTGCTAGCGACAGATGCTTTTTCCCTGGACAAGCAGAAATCTCCTTATTTCCAAGTTTGGATACATTGATCTGTATAGGTATTTCATGATAATGAATACAGTGGCACAACACAATGCATAGTCCAGATTCTAAGATCTGGGGAAACTTCTTTGTGGAAGTTTGCTTTCTCTTCTCCTTAACTTTTATGAATGAACTATTTTTTTGTTTGTTTTTGCTCTGCAACATTTTCACATAACTATTTAAATAGACTTCGAATTTTCATAATTTCATACATATTCAAAATTAATAAATTTGCTCTGGCCCAGTACTGAAAAAAAATTATTTTTAAATTAGTACAAATTAGGGTGGCTCAGTCAGTTAAGCATCCGACTTTGGCTCAGATCATGATCTCACCGTCTGTGAGTTCGAGCCCTGCGTTGAGCTCTGTGCCGACAGATCGGAGCCTGGAGCCTGCTTCAGATTCTGTGTGTGCCCCTCTCTCTGCCTCCTCTGCTTGCACTCTGTCTCCCTCTCTCTCAAAAATAAACTTTAAAAAAAAATGAGTACAGCAGGAAAAGACCTCTCTGACCTCAGCCGTAGCAATCTCTTACTCGACACATCCCCAAAGGCAAGGGAATTAAAAGCAAAAGTGAATTACTGGGACCTTATGAAGATAAAAAGCTTCTGCACAGCAAAGGAAACAACCAACAAAACTAAAAGGCAACCAACGGAATGGAAAAAGATATTTGCAAATGACATATCGGACAAAGGGCTAGTATCTAAAATCTATAAAGAGCTCACCAAACTCCACACACGAAAAACAAATAACCCAGTGAAGAAATGGGCAGAAAACATGAATAGACACTTCTCTAAAGAAGACATCCAGATGGCCAATAGGCACATGAAAAGATGTTCAGCGTCGCTCCTTATCAGGGAAATACAAATCAAAACCACACTCAGGTATCACCTCACGCCAGTCAGAGTGGCCAAAATGAACCAATCAGGAGACTATAGATGCTGGAGAGGATGTGGAGAAACGGGAACCCTCTTGCACTGTTGGTGGGAATGCAAATTGGTGCAGCCGCTCTGGAAAGCAGTGTGGAGGTTCCTCAGAAAATTAAAAATAGACCTACCCTATGACCCAGCAATAGCACTGCTAGGAATTTATCCAAGGGATACAGGAGTACTGATGCATAGGGGCACTTGTACCCCAATGTTCATAGCAGCACTCTTAACAATAGCCAAATTATGGAAAGAGCCTAAATGTCCATCAACTGATGAATGGATAAAGAAATTGTGGTATATATACACAATGGAATACTACGTGGCAATGAGAAAAAATGAAATATGGCCTTTTGTAGCAACGTGGAAGGAACTGGAGAGTGTAATGCTAAGTGAAATAAGCCATACAGAGAAAGACAGATACCATATGGTTTCACTCTTATGTGGATCCTGAGAAACTTAACAGGAACCCATGGGGGAGGGGAAGAGGAAAAAAAAAAAAGAGGTTAGAGTGGGAGAGAGCCAAAGCATAAGAGACTGTTAAAAACTGAGAACAAACTGAGGGTTGATGGGGGGTGGGAGGGAGGGGAGGGTGGGTGATGGGTATTGAGGAGGGCACCTTTTGGGATGAGCACTGGGTGTTGTATGGAAACCAATTTGTCAATAAATTTCATATATAAAAAAAAATGAGTACGAATTAGAAGCAAACACATGATGTAATAGGATGCAGGTCTCAAATCAAGCAGTATGACAAATTAAGGATGGTTGCAAACTCTTTCACACTCCTCCCACTGGAAAGTCAGCACTCTGCCCCCTCCCCTTGAATCTCATCTAGGCTGTGACTTATTTGACCAATAAAGTAGCAGTGACAAATTGCCAGTTACACCTCTAAGAAAACTGGCAATTTTCAACTTTGTCTTGGACCTCTGCGTTGTGGTATGCGAAGTATGACTAGTTGGAGGCTCCTGGGAACTTCATGGACCCCAAGAAAGCCATGTGGCAGACCTTTGGAGAGAAAGGTCATGAGGCAAGAGGAGGGAGAGAACGAGGGAGTGAAAAGGAAGAGAGAGGATGAGGCAGAGGAGAAAAGGAGAAGATAATGCAAGGCTAGCCACCCAGGTGTTCCAGTCTTAGCCTATTTTCTTCCTCCCAGATAAGGTTCTAGAAATTGTGCAGCAGAGATGGGCTGCCCCTGCTGTGTTTGGTTAAAATTTCAGATCCATAAATTCATGAGATATAATGCTTATAAATTGTTATGTTTAAAGCCACTACATTTTGGGAGCAGTTTGTTATGCAGTAATAGGTAACTGGAACAAGTAGATCGAACATTAATCTGTATTTCATAGCCCCAAAGTTATATTTGACGGATCCCATTTTTGTCACTAGATTGGCTGATGGTATTTTGAAGATTTTATCTTAACACATAAAATTTACCCAACATAAACATTCCAAATATCTGATTCTTTGGAAGGATTTATGAATTTTTAGCCTGAAATGACAGGTTAAATTAGTCAAAACAAATCAATTGAAAGTATGAACAGAACATAATGTAGTTAATTTTTTTTCTTAATGTTAACACTTTGGTAGTACTTCTATGTGTCAGGCTCTGTAAGTGCTCCCAATACCCAGAAAATCCTCAAAGCTACTCTATGAAGTAGGTTTTACAAATGAGAGAGAGGTTGTACAGAGAGGTTGTAAGTTGCTCAACGTCACTCAGTTAAGTTAGTGGTAGGGCTGGGATCTGAGCCCAGGGTGTCTAGCTCTGGATTCTGTGTTATTGCATTATGTAGCTTCCAATACCAAGTATTGCAATACAGCCATCTCTCCCTAAGAATTTTATATACTATGATATATATTATATTCAATTTTTATTAATATATTGACAAACATAAATGTAAAGATAAGAGTGAATCTAGTGGTGCTTGGTGGCTCAGTCTGTCACACATCCAACTTTTGCTTTTGGCTTAGGTTATGATCTCATGGTTTGTGAGATCAAGCCCTCTGTCGGGCTCTATGTTGACAGTGCAGAGCCCCCTTGGGGTTCTCTCTCTCTTTTCTCTCTGTCCCTCCCCCTGCTTTCTCTCTTTCTCAAAATAAATAAATAAGTAAGTTAATAAACAAACATTAAAAAGAGAAAACAGTTAATCTAAATCAGTATATCATAAATAACCCACAACTCTAACCATAGTATATGAACCTCTGAAATTCAAAGTACTTAGTCTAACAAAGGTTGAGATAGATTACATTTTGTTATTATTTTATGGCACTTATTACCACTAGTTGGTTCAAGACACATACTCTCTCTTTTTATATAAGTCAAGAGGATAATTTAGAAGAATGAAAGTGTTATTTCTTCTATCACAACAATTAAATTGTGGATCTAAGCTTTTCTATGAAGGCAATGTAGAAAGAATTAGCCAAACTAATTTCTTTTATTTGCACTTTCATATCAATTTCTTCATCATAGCGAATTTAGGAGGATACCTAGACTGCAAATCAGAACATAAGAGCTTTTCTAGGTTTTAAATGGGGATTTCCAATTCTGTTAACAGCTTCAACAGAATCTTCTATATTTACTGATAAATGGAGTGATCTTACTAATTAAAGCATTGGATCGGATTTCAAAGAAACAAGGCCCACTTTCTGTGACTCATAAGACAGATGACCTTAAGCATATAATAATATTACCATGCTATAGTATAATAAAATGAAAAAGTAAACATAACAATCTCAGCTCCATCCAGTGCACAAATTCTTTGGATCAAATAAGAATGCATATTAAAATGATTTCTAAACTGGAACATCCTTTCCAAATATAACATAGAATGATTATTATTGCTGCTGCTGTTATTAAATAGATGTCCATGTACTTTCTGGAAACATCTGTCACTTACAGTAAGACACAATTTTAATAATAAACTATATTCTGAGTTAGTGAATGGGAATTGCATTGGTTATTTAGTAAATTAATCACTCAGAACCACAGAAACTTTCATCTTTTAACAAGAAATTTAGTAGGATAAATCAACCAAATGCCTATGAGTCTGATGACTTAGGTGATTAGGTGTGCAGTTGAGACCTATATGTGAGAATAACACTAATGTCTATAGATTTCTTTAAATGACAGATATTCTTTTAGAGTCAGTTACTTGGGCCTCAAGTCAGTTAGCCTGTGGACATGACCAGTTGACTAGTTAATGTTGCCTTCACTGGTACAATGGTGCCAATCTGAGATTTAAAATAGTGATTTATAACAATCTTTGATTGTGACATGTTTCAGGAGCTGAGGGGGACTATATGCCTGACAGCTACCTCCATTTATTTGCTCTGTTGTTGATGGACAGCAATAAAATACCTTCATTAATTAGCTAATCAAAAATTAAACTAAGTCTTTAGAATGACTATATTTGGTCTTTTTAAAATATAAAGTTATTAAACATGCTAAGATGAAAGTTATAATATAAAGTTTAAATATAAGTTTAAAATATAAAGTTATTAAACATGCTAAGATGAAAACTGCTATGATGCATAATTCACTAAACAGGAGGAAAATTACCAAGAAGTTGTTTATTACAGCAGTTGTAATAGGTATACACATTTGGGCATAACTAAATTAGGACAAAAAGATTTCATCCCTCCGCCTGCTGTGATTTACCATGAAATCACATGAATCAAGGGACATATGGAAATAATGATTGCACTGATTGTCTTCTTTAAATGTCCTTGTGTGAAATAGAAGGATCAAACACAGGTTCTGGGAGCAATTTGCCTTTGCCAACTGAAACTTAGCCAAAAACAATTAATTTATATTGCATTCAACCATGAAGAACTTCAGAATACTTTCTCAGCTAAAACTTTACATTTTCTCATTATAGACTTATGATTTTCTATTACTAAGGTTTAAGGAGGATCTAAATTAATTATAATACATACTTTTTCAATATGTGGAAATGTTGATATTTCTAATACTATTTAAGTCAACAGTTTGTCATTAAAATATACAGCTATATATAGGGATATAAACCTGTCTTTATCAACATATATAAATTGAGACAACAAAATCTCAAGAATAAAAATCTAAACAAACTTAAATAGTACATAAAATTACCAAGAAAGTTAAAACCATTAAAGAAAAATATTTCAAATATTAAAATCCTTACAATAATCAAATTATTTTCTAATTTTTCATTGAGATACTCAAGCAAATGGACTGATGTCTATTTTTATTTGTTCCTCTAAAAAATCAAATCAGATCAGTATGGATTCTACAAGGTCACTGCGAATACATGATATTAAAATACAGCCAAATTCTGTAGCAACATAAATGTTTTTATGAGCAGCAGGTGTATTCTTTGAAAGACTGTAAAGCTATTAACAGCTCAGTAAGGAGTACATAATAATAGGCTGTTAACTCAGCCTCCCTTACAAGAGTACCAAGGAAGGACATTTGAAACCATTAAGACAAATGCATTTTAAAAAGTATCCAGTATGAATGCTTTATAAAGAGAGGTTCATTTAAACTTTATATCATTAAAGTAATGAACTTAGCCTTCTTGATTTGAATATGCCTAACCAAAAGAATTATTTAGTTACTCTGAATAAAAATAAAATCATAATTTTGAAACCAAATATGTTCCAGTCAGGTAAGTACTTGAAAAATGAATTCTAAGTTAGATTATGTTATTGTAATTTCCAGGATTTGAGGTTTAGTCCAACAAAAATTTACAATACCTAATACAGGTGTCTACCACCTGAGAGTTTAATAAGTCTATTTTAATAAATGAATGAGTGATTTCCTAAGATAATTTATACATTGTTGACACTTTAGTTGCTCATTCTGTAAAAATTATTTGTGATTTAATTCCCATAAGGTCATCTCTAGGTATATGATTCATTTATCATATTTCATGCAGCTGTAAACTATTTTATTTCTAAACTATTTCTGGAAGTTTACTTATTATTCTGCATACATTTTTTAAATGATGTGATAGTTTTCCACATTTGAATTCTAGAATTTCACCATATAGGATTCATAGCTTGATGAGCTAACATAATATTCATATTAGGTCTTTGAATTATTTCCATTTTTAAAAAAACAATTGGAATTGTTTGTACAAACTGACCTTTCCAAAAATTGGTATGTTTATTTTAAGGTGTTTTCTCTAAGTGGAACTTCTTAGTCAAAATGTATGAGAAGTTTTACAGTTCTTTACATATTTCTAGATAGTGCCTTGGAAAAATTAAACCATATTATAGAGCTTTGAAAAAAAGTAGAACGACTTTGGTTTTACTACTTTATTGAAACTGTTTTCATCCATAGTTGCCACAATCATTAAATCATTTAAAATTTTCTTTAAATTAAAAAAATTGGGATGTCAAAATGTTTCTGTTTATAGTGAGGCATAGAATATTTTGTGATGCTCAATGAGCTATAACTACTGTGGTTTTTTTTCATCAGTTTGAATAGAGTTTTATAAAAAATATTTAACTTGATTTAGATATAAAACCATATAATATTTGAAAAATTTTTTTTTATATGAAGTTTATTGACAAATTGGTTTCCATACAGGAAACCATCAGAACCTTAGAGGAGAAAGCAGGAAAAGACCTCTCTGACCTCAGCCGTAGCAATCTCTTACTCGACACATCCCCAAAGGCAAGGGAATTAAAAGCAAAAGTGAATTACTGGGACCTTATGAAGATAAAAAGCTTCTGCACAGCAAAGGAAACAACCAACAAAACTAAAAGGCAACCAACGGAATGGGAAAAAATAATATTTGAAATTTAATAAAAATAGGACAAAAACATAGTTTTAATTTTTCTTTCTTAGAGCTTTTGCTTCAAATTCATGCTTCAGTGAAATAAAAAAAGCTACACATCAGAATACTAGTTATTTAATAAAGATACTGGAAGTGATATACTTTAGCAATGAGTATTACTTTTCCATAGCCCTCATTCTCAAAATAAAGACAAAAATTCAGAAGAGAAAATATACATATATCATTTTAAAATAATATTTTCCTACTATAAAAGTATGAATGAGCTAAAACAAACATTTGTTTTTATACTTTCTATACTTGGAAGCAGTAAAATTTGGCTTGAAACAAAATTTCCCAAAGGGTTTTCCATGGAACATTATTTTCAAGCAATGCGTCATTAAGGTAATTTTTTTTTTAAAAGTTCTATGATTGCGTAAGTTTGGATCTTCTAGTGAGCAGATTACAAAATCATTCCGTCATCATTTCAAAATGAAATTGTGGAGTGTCTGAGTGGCTCAGTGCATTAAGCGACAGACTTGATTTTTGCCTGGGTCATGATCTCAAGGTTTGTGAGATCGAGCTCCACATCAGGCTCAAACAAAAGTAAAGAACAAAATGAACTTGAAAGTGAAGATATTTATGGAGAGAAATACAAGTGTAGGTAAAATGGGAAAGGGAATAAGTAGACAAGAAGAGCTTTCAGATCATAATGCATAATGCGGATATGACTCCTCTAAAAAGAGAGGCAAAGAAACAGGACTGGATAGAAAATGTCTCAGATGGCAGTGCAAATCTGAAAGTCTTGCCAAGCATTCAAGGGCTCCCAAGAGAATAGTGTCTGTCAGAAGAATTTTGCATTTGTCAAGAAAGCCTTGACTTTAGGACCAGAGGCCAGGAGGAATGGGGCTTTGATAGGAAAGCTGCAGTAGAAGCTAAAGGCGCAGCATTTTCTCTCTCTCTTTCTCTTTTTAATGTATGTTTATTTATTTATTTGTTTATTTTTTGAGAGAAAGAGAGAGCACTAGCCAGGGAGGAGCAGTTAGAGGGGGACAGAGAATCTGGAGCAGGCCCTGAGCTGACAGCAGAGAGTCCGATGTTGTTGGGCTTAAACTCACAAACTATGAGATCAGGAGCTGAGCCAGAGTCAGGTGCTCAATCGACTGAGCCACTCAGAAGCCTGGCAGCTTCTCTTTGAAAGTGAGAGAATCCTGCTTTTGAACCCTCCCTGCAGCAACTGGAATGAGATCTCCTGAAAGGAGATCTAAGTAATATACTTTGTATGACTTCCACCGAGGTCGAATAAATTTGGAAAACATTAGGTTAAGTAAAGTTAAGTAGGTTACTTTACTGCTGGCTTTCCCTGAGCATTTAATATGTCCATGTGATTTGTCAAATTCCAGAGATGAAAACTATATGCTACATATTTCAAATTGATTTGACCATGCAACCCCGGTGATAAAAACATCCACTGAGACTAGCTGTAGAGTACATACTTTGGGAAACATCAGTATAAGATGTACTAAATTAATATAAATTCTGAGATACCATGAGTCATATTGTATGGACTATTTTCTGTCTCAAAGGTACCTAAATTAGGTCTATCTCTGCATTCCTTCCCTATCCAACCCCTTACCTTTTTTCACAGAGGTATTTGCTATTGGTAATTTTGTGTTGAGTCTACACTTGTTTAAAAAGTTAGTATTATCACATCTGTATGAGTTCATATACTACACTGTTAAGTTTTATACGTCTTTGAGCTTTCTCCAAATATTGTTATACTGTATGTAGTCTTCTAGGACTATGTTATGTTTTAAAGTTTATCATACTGTGACAGTACATTGTTCATAATGTTGACTAGTACATTATGTTCAAGTACAATTATACATAATATTCATTCATTTTCACTAATAATATATTACTCATGTTCCACCAAACTATAGTGGACTAAACTTTAGTCATTTTCTTGATGAAATTAGGTTAAAAATGTTTTATTATACAAGAAAGGGGAACCTTCTTGCACTGTTGATGGGAATGCGAACTGGTGAAACCACTGTGGAAAACAGTATGGAGGTTCCTCAAAAAGTTAAAAATAGAACTATCCTATGATCCAGCCATTGCACTAGTAGGTATTTACCCAAAGAATACAAAAATACAATTGAAAGGGATACATACACCCCAATGTTTATAGCAGCATTATCTACAATGGTCAAATTATGGAAACAGCTCAATGTCCATCAACTGATGAATGGATAAAGAGGAGATGGTAGATTTATACAACGGAATATTACTCAACCATAAAAAATAATGAAATCTTGTCATTTGCAATGACATGTATGGGGCTATAGAATATTATACTAAGTGAAAAGTCAGAGAAAGACAAATACCATATGATTTTACTCATATGTTGAATTTAAGAAACAAAACAAATGCGCAAAGGGAAACAGAAAAGGAGAGAGAGACAAACCAAGAAACAGACTCTTCACTATAGAGAATTAATTGGTGGTTACCAGAAGAGAGGCTGGTGGAGAGATGGTTGAAATAAGTGATGGAGATTAGGATGTGCACTTGTGATCAGCACTGGGTGTTGTATGGAAGTGTTGAATCATTATAATGTACACCAGAAACTAATATTACACTGTATATTAACTAATTGGAAATTTTGCTTATTTTTCATTTTTGAGAGAGAAAGAGTGTGAGTAGGGAAGGTTCAGAGAAAGAGGGAGACAGAGGATCTGAAGCGGGGCCCAATGCAGGGCTCAAACTCATGAGCTGTGAGATCATGACCTGAGCCAAAATTGGATATTCAACCAACTGAGCCACCCAGGTGATCTTCAACTAACTGGAATTTAAGTAAAAACCTAAAAAACCCTCAACCAACCAAAAACAAAAACAAAAACAAAAACCACAATCCTTCCTTAAACAGTGTAGGATATTGTCTTTATCCATATAAGATTTTTACAGTATATACATAGTGAAAATGCTAAGTCATCGGATAATGAAAATGTAGGACTGTAAAAAATTATTTCCCCAAATGATTTATAAATTTACACCTATTCTAACAATATCAGAGTTCCTATTGCTCTACATCATCTTCAATTCTTAGAAATATCTTGTTGTGTTGAGCACTGGGTGTTACATGTAAGTGATGAATCACTAAATTCTACTCCTGAAATCAATATCACATTATATGTTAACTAACTGGAATTTAAGTAAAAATTAAAAAAAAAAAAGTAACAAGTATTTAAGTACAAAAACAAAAAAAGAAACATCACATTTCTTAATTATTGCCAATCTAGTATGTATAATGATCTCAATGTGGTTTCAATTCACATTTTCCTTATTACTAATGAAATGAACATATTTTCTTACATAGATTCATTTTTTTTTTACTCAAAATACCCATTTTATTTATTTACTTATTTATTTATTTAAGTTTCATGTTTTATGGGTTGATATTTTTTATTAGGTTGTTCTTTTTCTTATTATTTTATAGGGTTTCTTTATGTATTTTGGTTAATAATCCCCTTACTAGCTATATATATATGACATGCATCTTCTGCTTTGTGGCTTATCTTTTTATAATCTTAATAGAGTCTTTTGAAAGAAAGAGTTCTTAAAATAAATTAAAATTGTCAATTTGTATTTTATGATAAAGACTGGCATATCATTTATGAAACCTTTTCCTTATTCAAGGTGAGAAAAATAATATTTCATATTTTTCTTCTAAAATATTAAAAAAACCCTATTTAAAAATTTTTCTTATCACATTTATGTCCTTAGAATATTTGGACCTAATTTTTATAAATAATTTAAATGGAATAAATGGAATCCAGTTTCTTTCTTTCTGTTTTCTTACTATAGAGATTGCCTAGCACCATATAACGAATAAGCCATGATTTTCCTAATGATCTGCAGTGACACCTCTGTGTCAGATGCTTAAGGTCCATACATATGTAGGTCTGTTTCTGGGTTCTCTATCAGGATACATTCAGCAGGTTGTCTCACTCTGCAGCAACATCACTTAGCATTAATGACTATAGAGTAACTCTTCATATCTGTCAAGACATGTAATCCTGACTGATTTTAATCAGAAATGCCTTGGGGCGCCTGGGTGGCGCAGTCGGTTGAGCGTCCGACTTCAGCCAGGTCACGATCTCGCGGTCCGTGAGTTCGAGCCCCGCGTCAGGCTCTGGGCTGATGGCTCAGAGCCTGGAGCCTGTTTCTGATTCTGTGTCTCCCTCTCTCTCTGCCCCTCCCCCGTTCATGCTCTGTCTCTCTCTATCCCAAAAATAAATAAACGTTGAAAAAAAAATTTTAAAAAAAAATCAGAAATGCCTTGCTCATTCATTGTCCCTCTTTTATTTTCATTGCCATATTAATTTTAGAGTCAGTGTGTCAATTTTTACAAAAAGACATGTGAGAATTTTTGTTAGAATTGCATTGAGTCTATATCATTTGAGGAAAAATGACCTCTCTATGATAGTTTCCCTTATCCACGAATGCAGACTCTCCATTTATTTAAGTGTTTTTAAATGTTTTGCTATAAAATGTTACACTTGTTTTGCATATATTGAGATATATTTTAGATTTATTCCCAAATACGTCACAAATTATATTGCTATTACAAATGTAATTTCCTTGAAAATTATGTTTGCTGTTTGTTGCTGGTATGTAGACAGGCAATTTAATTTCTATAGCCATCCACCCTGATACAGTCTAATTATTTAAACAACCTGTATATAAATTTGGTGAAAATTTCTATGTGGAGAGTCATATAATCTGAGATAATGTAAGTTTTCGTTTTACAACTCATATGATTATATTATATTATTTATTTTTATCTAATTGAAATGGCTAGAACTTATCATATTTAGTAGAAACAATGGTAACAGGCATTTTCCTATAGTTGCTGTTTTTAGGAGATTTACTTTAATATTTGATTATTTTCTTGATTTTAATTGCCTTAAACAACTTATCTTATGTTCCTAGTTTCCTAAGAATTATACTCAAGAATGGGTATTGGAGGGGCACCTGGGAGGCTTAGTTGGTTAAGCATCTGACTCCTGATATCAGCTCAGGTCATGATCTTGTGGTCGGGAGATCAAGCCCCATGTGGGGCTCCATGCTGTGTGTGGAGCCTGCTTGAGATTCTCTGTCTCCCCCTCTACCCTCCCCCAAATAAATAAATAAATAAATAAATAATATAAAAGGAATAGGTATTAGATATCAAATGCCTTTTCTGCATCTATTGAGAGCATCCTCCTTTAATCTCCTATCATAAATTATATTTATAAATTGCTTACTGTTAAAACTTTTATGTATTCCTGAAATTAATTTAACTTAGTAATTTTTTGTTTTGTTTTTTTGTTTGATTAGTTTGCTAATATTTAGTTTAGGATTTTGTAGCTATGTTTCTGAGATTTGCCTGTAATTATTTCTCCTACATTTGGTTCTATTTCAGTTAGAGTTATTCTGGTCATATAGAATGCATTTCATAGAATTCCTTATTTTTTTCTGTTCTTAGGAAGTGTTTGCATGTTTGGAATGATGTGTTCCTTGAAAGTTTGGTAAACTGACTTCTAAAACTATTTAAACCAGAATCTCTGAATTTTAAAACCATTTTATCCATTGATTCAAATCATTCATTAAATAACTATTATACCTATCAAAAAACTAGTTAAATAACTATTCAAGTTATCAACTTCTTCAGTTATATTTGGTAAATATTTTTATGCAACTTTTGTTTAGTCTATGCAATTTTTCATACTTATTTGTACAAAGTTGATCTTGGTAAATTCATTATCTTTTCAACCCTACAATATTTGTTATTCTATCCTCATTATTATTATCATTAATTTTTAGTTTCTTATTTCTTTTACTTTGATCAATCTATCTCAGGTTTTATATAACTTATTGATCTTTTTCAACTTTTGGTTGATCTTCTCTTTGTATATTTTTTTTTGTGTGTGTATTTTCTTGATTCTATTCTTGTGATCATTTCCTTCCTTCTACTTTCCCTGGGTTTATGTCTTTTTTTTTTTCTCTTCTGCTAAATGCATAAATAGAATACTTCTTTACTTTTGGGAATTTATTATTTTATAATATGGCAATTTGTTATGCATTTCCATTTATGAACTGCTTACATTGCATTGCATACTTTTTGCTATGTAATATTTTCATTATCGTTCAATTAGAAGTACCTTAATTTCCTTTATGATATTTTCTTTTACCCATAAATGCTATTTTTAGCTAGCATTTGAGTTTTCTTCTTGAAATACAATTTTATACATATAATGTTTGTTCAGAGTTATGTGTACACTTACTATTTATTCATTTTTGGCTTCTTATACTTTCCTTTTGGAATAATTTTCCTTCTTACTGAAGCCATCTTTTTGGAGTTCCTTTATGGTAGGTCTTTTGGTGACAAACTCTTTCTGTTTATATCTAAATGCCTATATTTTACTCTTGTTCATAGATGATTCTGGGTTGACAAGTGTTCTCTATCAAAAATTTGAAGGTAATATTCTTCAATCTTCTGCTTTCTGTTGTGCTAAGAGGTCTACTTTAATTCTAATTGTCATTCCTTTGTCAAAAGAATGACAAATAAGTCTAATTTAAAAATTGTCCCTTTTGTCTATTTCTTTACATTCGCAGTTCTACTAAAAAGTTTCTAGACATTACTTCTTATTTTTCTTATTTCAAACATGTTGTACTTTGTGGATTCATTGGTTCTAGAAAATTCATAGTCATTATTCATGTAAGTATTGGATGCTTTCCATTCCTTCTGTTTTTATCTTGCTTAGAATCCAGCTTAGTGTATATTAGATTTTGTTATTCTATTTTTCACATTTCTGTATTCTTCTTTTATAAAATTTCCTTCAACTTGTCTCTCTTGGGTGAGTTCTGAGCAACATTTTCAGATACATCTTCACGTTTAGTAAAGGTCTCCTGTTACTGTTTATCATATATTAATTAATGCAAGTTTAATCCATTAGCTGCATTTTTCTTATAATAATCATGTATTTTAATTTTATAAGTTCCCTTTTCCCCTAATCTGCCTATTCTTTCTCATTTTCATGATTGTATTTGTTATTTTTTAAACATTCTATATATAGCTGTTCTATGTGTGATTCTTTAACATATTTAGTCCTTGAGATTTTAAATCTGTTGCTGATTGTTTCTGATGACTCATTCATGTTTTTATTCATGTTTTTATTTCTCTTGTACTTGGTGTTCTTTGATTATGATATTATTGCTTAATCATAATCTGTGGTGGAGTCCTACATTTTCTCCAGAAAGAATTTACATGTATGTGTGTGAGTACCTAGGGGCTGCTGATGAATTGGTGCCACCTCAGTTTTCCTTGAGCATCTCGGCTCACTCAACACAGGAAACCCAGGAGCCATTTCCCCTCCTCACTGGTGGCCTAATACTCTAATTTTTATAATGGTGCTTTTAGAATACTGAGAAATCTACTGTCTGAGAAAGCCCATCATACCAAACTGATGGTGTATTTCTCCTCCCCATTCAGATGATGATGATGATGATGATGATTTTGGACAAGCAAAAACAAGTACTTGAAATTTTCCTTTAGCTTTTGTGAGAAGAAAATAAAAAAATATGCTTTATACATACCTATTTATTTTGCCAAGGAAGAGCCTTTAGATATACTTAGTCTGACATCATTCTAGAAAACAATAAACCACTTTCTACCAAGACTAAGTGACATGGCACCTTTTTCAATGAAAACACTCCATAAACATAGGACAAAAAAGTGGAAGTTTAGGGGTAACAGATCATTCATTCATACAATCACATATTTCTCAATTTTTTTATTGCATTATTACATTATGTCTGGCAAAGTACTAGTTGCTGGAAACGCAAAGATGCATCAGACATGATTCCAATATGACTCACAATCTAGCACAGAGAGACGAGCATGGTCAGAAAGGCCTGCAGTAACATGAAATTTGCTTTTGTCCTTACAAAATCTTCTTTTCTTAGTAACTGACATATATGTTTAAAATAGAATAAAATTGCAAGGAAAAATATATTGGAACTATAATTGTCTTAAAATATACATCTGATCATAGGTCTACATTTCCTGAAATGCTTTCCATTTTGAAACAATGCAATATTTTGCTTGGATTCATCCCAAACTAAATATGTTGGGAAATAAAATTTGTGACTCAAATGTACTATCATGATTGCAAACATTTTAAAGAAAGACATTTATAAATACCTATCTTGATTTGGGCATTCAAAAAGGAAAATAAGTAGATAAGAGGTATAAATTAACTAGCTTCCTGAGTGATAGATTGAGTAAAAATAAATGAAAGTTTAAATGTATTAATGAAAGATATAAAAATAGTCTACAGTCATGAAAGGCATGAAATTTTTAACGACATTTAATTATATCGTAAGCATATTTAACCAAATACAATAAAGTACTACTTAAAATATTTAATATCATCCTTATCCTGAATCTGCAGTGACAAGCAGTGCCACATGTCAATGTTTGAGGGGTATTTGTTGAGTGGAGGAAGGAAGGAAGAAAGGAAGGAAAAGAGGTTGGGGAGACTTGGCTTGCTTCTGCACTGTTGCAGCCTCAGCTCTTCTTCGTCCCTTGCTGTATTTAAGCTTAGGGAACTGTCTTTTTCTTGAACTTGACAACTTCCTTGAGTTTCTTTTTGTCTTGGGTTCTCACAAAAGTGTTCTCTTTGCCTTAAATGCTTTTGTCTACCCATTTTGCCACAACTATTAATACTAAGTGTCTCCTCATTGTGGGCTAGCACCTAAGCCAAAAATGAACATGTTTTATCTCTTTAATTATTTAAAGTTGTATCCACAAAGGATTTTTATTACAGAAACTCACTTAACTCTGAATTCTAATGTAAGTGTAGATTGCAAAGAGTCTTCGATTTAACGTTCAGGGTACAGAGTGTGTGAAAGAAGAAATTCTGGATTTGCTGTCAGGCAGATAGCAAAAATGTGTAGCTCAGGGGCATTAAATAGTTTCTTCTTTTCATTCCTATCTTTGTTCTTTGTTTTGTCCTCTATTAAAACAAAATATTAATAGAAGGTAAAGTGTTCATTTTTAAGAATAAAAAAGGAGTATATATTTTAGATTTCTCTATCTTGTAGATTACAGTTTTTGAGCCAAAATTGGGTTCTAAAGTTCTGGCAATTAAGTGACATTAAGAAATATATGTTATTTTTTGACAATAAACCATATAACACTAGAGTTAGAAAATTAGATTTTTCCTCAAATATTACTCAAGTAGGAAAATACAAGTGTTTCCATTCATGCCTTTCTGCCCTCCCCCCCCCCCCACCATACACAAAGGTTACTGAATAAATCAGTAGACAGTAACTTCAACCATTGTTTTTTTGAAGGCAGAATCTGGGTTTATAAAATACATGCAGACAGTTTCTGATCATGTAATTTCCTTTCTTTTTCCTTTACTTTTTTATTTATTTAAATTCAAGTTATTCAACATATATGTAATAATGGTTTCAGGAGTAGAATTAAGTGACTCATCACTTACATGTACTACCCAGTGCTCATCCCAACAAGTGCCCTCCTTATTACCTATCATCCAGTTAGCCGAACCTCCAGTGACCTCCCTCTAGTAACCCTCAGTTTGTTCTCTATATTTAAGAGTCTCTTATGGCTTGTCTCCCTCTCTGCTTTTATTGTATTTTTGCTTCCCTTCTCTTATGCTCATCTGTTTTGTTTCTTAAATTCCACATATGAGTGAAATCATATATTCTTGTTTCTCTGACTGACTTATTTCGCTTAGCATAATACACTCTTGTTCCATCCATGCTGTTGCAAATGGGAAAATTTCATTCTTTTTGATCACCAAGTAATATTCCACTGTATTTATATACCACATCTTCTTTATTCATTCATCAGTCAATGGACATTTGGGCTCTCTCCATTGTTTGGCTATTATTGATAGCGCTGCTATAAACATTGGGGTGCATGTGCTCTTTTGAATCAGTAGTTTTGTATCCTTTGGGTAAATACTTAGCAGTGGAATTGCTGGGTCAAAGAATAGTTCTATTTTTAATTTTTTGAGGAACCCCCATACCGTTTTCCAGAGTGGCTGCACCAGTCTGCATTCCCACCAACTGTGCAAAGGCACATCGCTTTCTTCACATCCTCACCAACATCTGTTGTTTCCTGAGTTATTAATTTTAGCCATTCTGACAGGTGTGAGAATGGCAGGAATTCTCATTCTGACAGGAATGAGACAGAATTACAAAATACTGGTCACATCAGGAGACTAATATTGGATGATAGGATAGTCTCCTCAGCAGATAGTATTGAGAAAACTGAACAATGACATGCAAAAGAGAAACTGGACCACTTTCTTATACCATACACACACACACACAAAATTTAAATTATGAAAGACCTTAAATGAGAGACAGGAAACCACCAAAATCATAGAGGAGAAAACAGGCAGCAACCACTTTGACCTCAGCTATAGCAACTATTTACTAGTCATGTCTCCGGATGTAAGGGAAACAAAAGCAAAAATGAACTATTGGGACCTCATGAGGATAAAAACCTGCATAAGAAAGGAAATAATCAACAAATGTAAAAGGCAACCAAAAGAATTGGAGAAGATATTTGCAAATGACATATTGGACAAAGGGTTAGTATCCAAAATCTATAAAGAATTTATCAAACTCAACACCTAGAAAACAAATAATCCATTGAGAAAATGGGCAGAAGACATGAATAGACCCTTTTCCAAAGAAGACATCCAGATGGCTATTAGGCATATGAAAAGATGCTGGACATCACTCATCAGGAAAATGCAAATCTGATCATCTAATTGAACAAAGGGATAGAGATCAGAGACTATGTTAATGTGTTTTGAAATGTCTTTTTGTGGTCTGCTACAAATAAGCACCTTAAATAAATTTCCTATAAGCCCCAGATCTCAGTCAATCTAAAGACCAGTTCCTTCGTAAGTTCATCTAAAACAAACAAAACAAAACAAATCTACTTCCTGTCTACAGACTTTGTCAAAAAACATGGTAAGATTTTGTAATCAAAAGATGTATATGATCAACTAGGTGACCATTACAGAGGAACAAGTTCAAGTTTCTTTGGCTCTTTCGCAAAGTCATATCCTAACTTCAACATGAATCATGCTTGGGATAAATTATATCGTTTTATACAGTTTGTCTTTATTTCAAATTGTGCCTTCAGCTTTATCTTGTAGAAAATTTTATGAGCTTCAATGTGTCAAAAGAATAGACAAGACAGAATTACAAAACACTGGTCACATTGGGAAACTAATTAATATTGGATGATGGGACAGTCTAAATTGATGCTCAGAGAAGTAGAATGTGACAAGTTAAAAACAAAGGAGTTGATAAATGCTGACACTCAAAAACCAGGTTTTCTTTAGATTACAGATAACTACTCCTAATGACTATTTTAACTGTTTTCCTCTATAATTTTCAGTGACAGTAACAGCATCATACACTGTTTGCTTCATCTTGTGACAACCAATGTTCACATGACAAACAGTGCTAATTGGAGAGGATTCTGAGTTACCTTTTTAGAGCAAAGCCACCTGGATTACTGTTTTCCCCAGAGTGGCTGTTCTGTTCTGCAAGAAAGACAATCAGGGAATGCTTTCCAGGCCATTTTAATATGAAATACAAAAGCTTAGAAATCCCCTGTAAATAATTGAAGGCAACCATTAGGAGTACAGCCAACCATTCTCTTAATGGAGAGGTCATGAGGGACAATAGGCATAGAACCTCTCTGAAAAGTCCAAGGAACATTTGGTGGTTTATAATTGATTTTTCTGGGCAGATTTCCTTTTTTCAAATAGTAATTATATCAGTGTCATTAATAATGGCTGTTGCAAGGGGCCTTGCTTTATTCTCCAAGGAAAAAATTATATCTGGTCAGAGAAGCCTCATAATTATTTCTACTTATTTGAAGCAGATAACAGACTTAGGTTTTTTTCCCCCTCATTTGAGAATCTAAGACACTTAAGTCTTCCCCTGAGGAATCAGGATAATAATAGCAGAGCCGGGAAATGAAGCAGCTTCCTACACATCGCTTACTATGCGGGAATAAAGCTAAAAGAGTTTTGCTGTAATAGTTTAACTCCCAGAGCACTTTTGTAGTAATTATTTTTTTTTTCTAAATTTTAAAGGTCCAACGAATATCTTGAGGATGTTAAGTATCTTTCTAAATTAAGAAAGTAAGACATTTTCTCAAACGAAATTTCTTTTTAAAGAGATGTACTGATTAACAATTAGAAAAGATGAGCCAAATATCAGAGTTTAGAGGATGGGTTGGAGCAGAGAAATGCCTCAGTTTTTAGCCTGGCCTTTATTAAGACATTTATTTGAATATATCAGGTAATACAAATCCAGATACAAATTTCTTGGGAAATGGAGTTTTGTGATTTAATTTTATATTTACATACATATATTTACATCACATACATACACACATACAGGCATACACACACACAAACGCACAGATTCATGCAACTCTCTTGCCTAGTTTTTCCATACTATGAATTGATCTATTAATCTTCCCATGGCTCCTTATAGAACTATGTAGCACAGTGCTTGATATATTTTTTTGATATTTTAATTAATATTGATTTGGGGAAAAGTTCAAATATTTTATTTTTTTAATAGCCTAAGAAGACACTGTTGGTTCATAAAATCAAGTTTAGAAATCTCTTTCATAAATTAAATGTTATTTATTCACAAAATATTAACTACTTTCCTGTATATCTTTACTATCAGGAGTAATTATACAGTGAGAGAAGACTTCTGTTGTTTCTAAGGGCACCTTTATCCTTTTGTAAGGCAAAGGAATTTTGCTTTCATGGGGTCGGATCTACCCAAACTATCAGAAACTGTTAAGGTCTTGCAAGAGTCAAAGCAGTAGAAGTCATGAGAGCTGAATATAAGGCCAAAGGTATAAGTTTTTCTGCTTAAGCTTCCTAATGAGGACTATCCCTGGGGTTGTTTACTTGGAGACGTAGTTAGGTTGTTTATTTTACTTTTATTTTTGAGATAGAAAAAATAACTACATGGGCTATTTAAATTATCTGACTTAGCTATTTGGAAAAAAAAAAGATCTGTTATGTGTATGAAGTGGAGCTTTATATATTGAATTTTGGACAACATAGTGCCATCTTCTAAAAATTTTGAAAAAATGAAATGGCCATATTATTGAATATGTAGAGTCTGTTTTAAAAGTATAGGTATTTCAGGGGCACCTGGGTGGCTCAGTCGGTTGAGTGTCCAACTTTGGTTCAGGTCATGATCTCACAGGTTGTGAGTTCGAGTCCCACGTCCACCTCTGTGCTGACAGCTGGGAGCCTGGAGCCTGCTTCTGATTCTGTGTCTCCCTCTTTCTCTGCCCTTCTCCTGCTCATGCTCTGACTCTCTCTCTCTCTCTCTCTCTCAAAAATAAGTAAACATTAAAAAAAATTAAAAAAAAAAGCTATAGGTATTTCAGAATAGTTACATAGCATTTCCTCACAGATAATTTTCTGTTGAAGCCAAATTAAAGCACCATAGATTCTTCCAAGAGTGCTGATATAGTGGCCAGCTGCTAAGAATGTCTCTAATGATCCCCCTCTGTTAAGCAATACCTCCCATATTATACAAGGGTTGGTATGTATGACTAACAGAACATGACAAAAGTAATAGTAATTGCTAAGATTAGATTATAAAAGATATTGCCTCTTTGGCCTTAAATGTGCATTCTCTTTTACATGTGATCAGGCCCACTGGATGAGTAGCTGAATCTTCCTCTCACATGAGTGAGCTAAGAAATAGGTTCCCTAGTCTCAGTTTCAGTGGACTGCAGCCCAAAATAGCTCGACTACAACCCCATGCCAGAACCATGCAGCTGAGCCACTCCTGGATTTCTGATTCTTGGATACTTTGTGAGATAATACATATTCATTATTTTAAATTGGTAAGTGTTTGGGCAATTTGTTATACTGTAACAGAAAACTAATACAGTTGATCTTTAGATGAGGTTAATGTTCAGTATCTTTTCCTGTAAGGGTAGGCTGTTAAATAATTACTTCCAAATGGTGGTGCTTTATAAGAAGAGACAATATGGAATATTCAAAGAGAGCTGGCCTTACATTAAGGATACCTGTGCTGTGGTCCTGGTCAATGTCACAGAAGCCACAATTATTCTTGGTCTAGCATCCTAATATACGTTCAGAATTAGATTAAATTTGCCCTAATGGCCGTTCATATTTTTAAATTCCATAATTCTAAAAGGATTTGCATGCTCTCACTTTGGAAATCTCTTTGCAAATGAAATCTTTATTTACCACAAAATTGCCTACTTTTTGACATATTCTTATTTTTATAAATTAAAAAAATTTTTTTGAATGTTTATTTATTTTTGAGAGAGAGAGAACATGAGTGGGGGAGAGGCAGAGAAAGGGAAGGAGACACAGAATATGAAACAGGCTTTAGGCTCTGAGCTGTCAGCACATAGCCCGACGTGCGGCTTGAACTCCAGAATGGCAAGATCATGACCTAGGCCGATGTCCGATGCTCAACCAACTGAGCGACACAGGTGCCCCTATAAATTTCTAATAATTAAAGAGAGAAGATTGTTATTGCAAAGGCAGGAAATGAGGGAAAGAGAATGTTTCGCTGTGGTGTATCATTTGCATAATCTACTTGGTCTTTATGGAGCAGAAGAAAGACAAAGAAGAAACGAACACCATGAGGGAAGACATGAAAGAGTGGACATGGGTAATTTACCCCAAATAGATAGGGATGAAATAATGAAATATGCCAAAATAAGTATAACTTCATACTTAAAGAATTATTCTCATATATAAAAACCTTGTCTTAAATAGAAGGGCAGGAATTCCATAGGAAAGCTAAATACAGCCTAAGTTGGAAAGCACAATCAGAATACAACTATTTTTCTATGTCAATGGCTATAATACTGTACATTTATATATCTAATTTGTAAGAAAAACTTTCTGTTTCTTAGTGTCAAATGTTTTGCAGTTCAAGAACTATGTAAATTCATGTTAAGAAATTGATTTTGTACTTTCCAAATTAAAATGTTATCATATGCTTATATTAAAGATTCTTCAGTGACAATACAATAATATTATGGAATAATATCAAATGGTTAATATTGATTTGGATGGCATTTTTAATGTTTTTTTTTAAGTTTATTTATGTTGAGAGTGACAGAGACAATGCTAGCAGGGTACGGGCAGAGAGAGAGGGAGACAGAGAATCTCAAGCAGGCTCTATGTTTCCAGCTGCGGAGCCCTACGTGGGGCTGGAACTCATGAACCCTGAGATCATGACCTGAGCAGAAACCGAGAGTTGCTCACTTAACCAACTCAGCCACCCAGGCCCACTAATGCGGATGGCATTTTTTTAAATGTAGGAACTGGTTCTGCTCTGCAGTTTACTACATAGGGTACTAGCTACTATCTTTATACCTGTTGGACTTATTACCATATCATCTATAGAAAGAATAATCATTTTGGTGCACTTTGGATAAGATGTCATTATGTTTGGGTAACAAGAATTTCAAAGGACCTGAGTGCAGGGACTGAAACCTTTTAAAACACAAACTGGTACCAATATTTTAACTAATACCAATTTTAGGAGGTTATACATATTGAATGCCTATTTTTTCCAAGGAGTAAGTAAGATGGTCTATATTCAAATCTAGTCCTCATAACAGCTGATTTGGTTGTTATCATTTCTTTTCTAACAGATGAAGAAATTCAAGTTCAGGGAAATAATAGTTGCTATAGGCACCCAGTTAATTAGTGTCAAAGTCTGGATTCTAATTCAAGTCTGTTAAAATCCATTATGACTGGATAAAGTATTACTTCCTTCGATTGTCAAGGAGTTGAAAGGGAGTTTTAAAATAATATAATAAGGCCATTTTCACTTGGCTGATGGAAATTGAGAAATTTAAGGGCTTGCGCAAGGTCTACAACTACATAGAGGCACAGATGGTAGTAGAACTCCCCAGTTCAGTTTCATTTCAATTGCTTTATGATTTTAAATTATAGCACATTTGTTCTTATGTGTCGAATATTTTATTTCAAAAATATCAGGATGAATTGACCACAGAGACACCAAAAATTAAATAAATAACAGAATAAAAATGAAATAAACAGTAGCCTAGTCACTTTTAATGTTTCCCCAATATCTAAATATATTTTTATTAAAGTTTCTTATTAAGTTGCCAGTTGGAGGCTAAAACCTAAGTTGTAGTCAAGAAGTAGGTAGGTGTCTCTCATGAGCTAGCTGCTAATTAACTCATCTTACAATGAGTTAGAACAGATAAAGTGCGCTCAGTAAATGTTATTAGTATTACTTTTTTCCATAATCCAACTTAGTTATTAACAAGACTTTGTTCTCTACCTCCATTCGCTATTGGAAAAGTAGTTTCAAGGATCAGAAATGTGCAAACATTTTAGCTCCCAACTCATTTTTGTTTTTCTAATTTATCCAACAAAACTCAAATGATGGTCTTACAGTAAATAAGGGCTCGTTTCCTAACTCTAATTCTGGATACACTACAAATCCTGGATGTTAGACTTCCCTCTGGCAGTAAAAAACAAACAAACAAACAAACAAAAATCCCTGCAAATCAAGTCAGGCAGTAGAGGCACAGAGCAGCCCACATATTTCTTATGGAAAATTTTTATTAAAAAGTTGAATTTTCTTTATAATATTACAATATCTTGAAATCTACAGAGCTTAATAAAAGCTGCACTTAAAAAAAGGCACAATTTCAAAACACATACACACTTTTCACAAAAGTATTTATGGAAGTGAACTATTTCTAGGGAGGAAACCCCACCAAATTCCTGATTTGCTACCAAGAATAGCTCATTTCTGCCTTATCCTCTTCATGGTCCATATTTCCTCTAGTAGCATTTCCTAAATAAATCCATCAAGGAAAACTGAGGCAAACAATGCACCCTGCCACCCTGTCTTTTATAGGAGATGTCTCAAGACAACTTCACATGATTTTTCATATAATTACAGGTCTCAAAATCCTCTGAAGAAATAAATGTATCTTTGTTCAATGTGTGGGTTTTCTTATTAAGTGCGGGGTGAAAGACAGTAGCAGTAGAGTATGAGAAGAGAAAGGATAATATTATGAATTGGTAATTATGTTTGTACTGCCAGCCCCACATGGTAATTGTCTAAAGAATAGGCAAAAATATGGTTGTATTTTTAACTACATTTAAAGTAAGCAAAGCTTACATTTCTCTCCAGGGAATATGATTCAGTCAACATTTTAATAAGGCCAGTGATGAAAAAACTTGCTAAGGGTAATATAACAGAATATAGTTGCAGCTCTTAGCTTGAAATTTATATTAGAAAATCTGGCAAGATTTACCTACAGGCATTATATAGTTGTATTTATTCTTCCATCATTTTAGGATGGAAAGTTAGATGTCTGACTTGTGTATTTAACTTTCAAAAGCAGCAACATTATACTTGCATTTTCCGCTAATGGAAGAGTAGTTCTTTGAAGGCTGAACGCAGTATCAGTTCAAGGAAATATACATTAGAAAAATTGGTGTCTGTCAGTGAGTTTTTTGGTCTGATTTTCACCAAAATAGATCAGAAATTTAGAGAAAGTTTGAATTTGTGTCCTTGTTATTGCCCAGAAGGAATTTTCTGGAGGAATGAAAATATAACAGTAAAACACTAATTTTGCATACTCTTTTACACTAATTCTTGGCAGGCCCAAATACTTTACCTAGAATAATTTTTAGTGTTGTTTTCCACCACTGTCCCCCATGCAAAGGGACATTGGTGATCCTCTGATAATTTGATATTGTGGTTCTATAACCCTGCATTATTTCTTCCCTCTCAACAACTTTAAAAAAAAATTAATGTTTATATTTGAGAGAGAGACAGAGCATGAGTCGGGGAGGGGCAGAGAGGGACAGAGAGAGAGACAGAGAGAGAGAGAGAATCCAAAGCAGGCTCCAGGCTCTGAACTGTTAGCACAGAGCCTGATGCAGGGTTCGAACTCATGAACCATGAGATTATGACCTGAGCTGAAGTCGGATGCTTAAACGACTGAGCCACCCAGGTACCCCTCCCTCTCAATAACTTTTAAGAGAAAGTGGAAATTTATGTGTGGAAATTTATGTGTGAGTAGTTAGTCATTTTTAAATACTCATATTTTTCTCTTTCTTTAGAAATGCAAAACCTGGTTTTAAAATATATAGATTTAGATTGTTGAAGAAATTGGATGATTATTTATTCCTTAAGGTTTTTACATACTCTTCTGTATTTTTTTAAATATTTCATGTTTTCATTGGAAACATCAAGTCTCTCATTCTTTCATTACTCTTACTTGATTATTTACTGTTACCTTGCATAGCAAAGCAAGACACAATAAAAATAATAAGCTTATGTAACCATAGGATTTCAGAATTGGAAAACTACTTAGTTTACCCTGACCTCATCAAAAAAGAGAGAAACACATGGAATTTAGGAAAGTGATGAGGAAGCAGTTTAAGAAAAGTATGATCAAGAATATCAAAGCAACTGATTATGACTTCAAGATGTGAAACTGAATTAAAATGTTATGAAATTTAGAGTTGATTGAACTATAGCAAGTTGGCAGAAGTGTGGTTAATTAATGTGCAGCCTTACCTAGTATTACACAGAACATCAGGGCTAGGATGGCACTTCTGGTGACTGTATATGGCCCAAAGAATCCCAGACCCTTTGAGCACGATGGAGGGAGTATAGTTTTACTGTTCTTGGAAACAGGAACATAAATTTTTGACATTCATTATGTTTATAACTTCATTTCAGTCTATAAATTTAGGTATAAACTTTTGAATGAAATATATTTAGAGTACTTACTTCTCCCAACTAATTTTTTTTCCCTTTTTTTGGATGTACCAAGCCTTTGATATACTAAGCTCAGCTTCTATAATTTTAAGTGAATCCATTTTTTAAATCAAATGAAAGATAAAGATAGTATAACTTGTATAAAAATGGAGAGAACTTAAACTAGAATAGTTAATAGACACTTGTAATTTTCATGTGTGTAGACTTTATGCTTGATGAAATAGTATAAATATCTTTTAAATTTCTTTGTATTTTGGTATGTGAAACCCATACAGATGCCGCTTTTGATTCAGTACTGGCACCTGTCCCAGGCTTGCTATCCTGAGAATCTCTGCCCCAGGCACCGTGGGACTCCCTGGGCTCACTAAACCAGGCAGGCTTCTGCACAGTGTGGTGTTTGCTACACAACATGGAAATTGGCTATGAAATCTCCTTAATGAGTGTTTGTATCAGTAAATTCCCTTGTTGTCCATTTTCCATCAGGTAATGTTGTTTTAATTAGTACCAAATGCTCATATCCAATTTCTCCGTGGTGGACATCATAACAAGTAAGGATTATGAAAAAGAAAGAAAGAAAGAAAAAAAAAACAACACAAAACTTTAACAGCTCAGGAATTTGCTGATTTCCTTAGAAGCAAGCACTCAATTGTATCTGAAACTGACTTGGTCCTTACTGCATTTTACTTCAAACTAACATATTAGGTTTGAATATCGTATGAATCTTATAATACCTATAAAGTTCTTAGCCATTTATAAAGATGGTTCAATGTTTAAGTTCCTGAGTATGTTTAGAAGGTCATGATTATTTCCTCCCTATCTACACTTGGCAATGTGAGGTAATGGACAATCAGGGCCTCTAGAAACTTACAATTCAAAGCACAGTCCTTGGAGTGACACTGCTAGCATCCCTCGGGAGCTGGTTCCCGATGTAAATCCTCAACCCACTCGCCATGCCCCCAACCCACTTCCAATCAACTGAATCATAGTATGCCTTTCAACAAGATCCTCGTGTGATTCAGGCGATCCTTACGCCCTTTTCTCAATCCCACTTTTCTTAGTACATAATAACCACATGTAGGTTTACATGCAAGTTTATATTTAGGTTGCAAAATGTACAAGTTAGAGATGGCCACCGGGAAAGGAGGGTGCAAAGAACGAAGAAGACATGCTTCTGAACTAAAGAGTGGATGAAGGTTAAGGGTAGCATTCTGAAGTGAAGATAAAATTTACTTCTTCAAACACCAAAGTGAAGGAAATATAACAAAAGAAAATTAGGAAGGTACACTGAACATTTTCTAAAAAGGGAAGTTTTTAAAAAAAATGTCTGTAGTTGATTATTTTATTTTTAATCAAATTAAGTGTAGATTTACTGATTATGTTATCGTTAGGAAAAAAAAAGCTATTCACTATTTATTGAATTGTTATCTGGGGTAAAACTATCTTGAGAAAGTAGAATAAGAGAGGAGGGGAGAAACAAAGAGACTTGTATAAAGCTTGGTATTGAGAAACATGTGACTTCATAAAGGACACCATGAATGCAAACTTCTCTCAAAAGAGCCTAACTTAAATCACCCCTGACAGATAAAAATATTTCCCGTAATCGAAAGCTTCCTACAAATCTCCTCACCTTTTTTCAAAATAATACGTTGTTCTCATGACATGAAATTATGTAATTCTATACAAAACTAATAGCTTATTAGCAAACTAGGTGAAACAATGGCAGATACATTAATTCAGTATTTTATGTAGATAATTATTGACCATCTGAATATAAGAAATGTTTCCTTTCTCATGATGAGTTTTCTTGAACAAAATCTAAAAACTGCTGACCGTGGTAAAAATTAACAAGAGAACTTTAGGAAAAGACTTTACCAGTCACAGTGTCTTTAAATACTGGATGTAAGAATAATGAACCTTTATGGGGGATTCATGTTTGCAAAATGAGCTACCAGTTGGTAATTAGTGGAGCTGTATAGCACCCTGGTGAAATAGGTATGTTTAATCACTGCCATTTTACAGATGCAAAATGGGCGTTGGAGAATAATGAAGTGTTTGGCCTCAGGGAACCCAGAAAATCACTATCAGCAGAAAGCACTGACTTTTTGAGACATCCAATTGTGATGCAAGTACCAAGGCCAGCGTTAACAACCACTTACTGGCTCTGTGATTTTTGATTTCTTGTGCCTTAATTTCCTCATCTGTAAAATGGGAAGAGTAATAGTATTTATCTCAAAAGGTTGTTATTAAGATTGAATTATTCGATCCATGAAAAACACTTTTACAAGTACCTGACATGTAACTGGACAACCATTGTCCATGAATTATTAG
This sequence comes from Lynx rufus, assembly GCF_022079265.1. Lineage (NCBI taxonomy): Eukaryota > Metazoa > Chordata > Mammalia > Carnivora > Felidae > Lynx > Lynx rufus. The sequence goes on from NW_025814867.1 coordinate 113,559,357, forward strand.
TGGTGTACCCTTCTGAGTGCTGGGGGTGTGAAAGTAAACAAAGGAAATCCCTGCCCTGATGGGCTTACATTCTACGTAGTAACAGAACGTCCTCTTAGTTGATAGACATTTGTGTATGGGTTTTTGTTATGAACAGGTAGAAATAGGGAGTTCTGGAGGCTTTCTTTGTTTTTTTAAATTGCTGGGTTAATTTCACAGTGGCTGAGTGACTTTTCTCAGTTTTCTGGGAATGAGTGCTGAACAAAGAGGATTTTTACTAATTTCTTTAGAATATGACTGAAAGTAGCCCGTTGTTTCAGCATCAGACACTGATTGAGCGTTGAGTGACAAAGACAAGAAATGATCTGCTTTCTTCAGGGGCTCATAAACTAGTGAGAGAGTCAGATACACACATGAATGACTCTAATCAAGACTAACTTTGATAGATATAATAAAAGAACAAAGAAGCAGGAGAAAGAAAAGTGCCTTGGGCAGAGAACAAAAAGGAGAGGAAAAATCAAGAATGTGAACACAAAGGGTAAAGAGAGAAGGGAAGAGATAATGAAGGGGCATGTGTGATGTTCAATTGAATTTTTGGTATTTTGTAGCTGCCAAATAGGTTTGCAAATTTGAGAGGTGGGGACTGGGAGATTGGGAGTGATAATGTCTTAGTTTTGCTGAAACGACTTTCTAGGCTGAAGACAGAGCTGCCCTCACCTGAGGTACCACATCAGCAAACCAAATACAACTTTTGTACCCCTGTAAATTCTCTGACCAAAAATGCATATATCCAGTCGGCCCGCCCCAAGCACCAAGTCAACTCTGTACTTCTTTCCTTCTTACTTTTCACCCCAAACAAGGTTAAATATGTGGCCTCAGCCAGATATTTTCTATTTTTCTCCTCTTTGTTCTTTATCCTATAAAAGTTTTCCACCTTCTACCCCATTTCATGGTTCTCTGAGGAGACTGCCCACTTCACAAAGTGTTAAATAAAGTGTGTTTGTATCACTTAAATTGTCTTTTATTTTTAACAGTTCCCTCATTATGAGTAGGCTCTGCTTTTGGAGAAAAGCATTGTTAGTAAGTAAATGAAATATAACTTTTTGGTAACATATTTGACTTTCTTCGTTATTTTAAGTGTCTTTTCATGTTCAAACTATATTTACTTGAGTTTAAAAAACTAAACATTTTTTTGAGTATGAAAAAAGAATTGGGGAGGAATAATTAACTGATGAGACAATATCTAATTAGTTATAATCAACAAGCAATATGTTTTCTTCTCCATACCCCTCTCATGACACACAGAAGACAATGGTAGTTTTTATATGTAATTATAATGTGAAAACTATTGTTCCCTGTGGTAAGATATTTTTTACAATGTGTATGTGTGCATTTAATTTTAGTAGACATAAATGAAAAACTACAGTTATTTGAGTTATGGGATAATGTATCTGTAAGCTATATGGATAAAAACATAGTAGCATCTGGAAACAGCTAGAACTATGAAATTATTTTTCTACCCTTATTTTATAGATGAGAAAACCAGACTAAGAAAATTAAGATCTGAGCCAAACTCAAATTTTTGACCACCCAGGCCAGTGCCTTTTTCTAATGTTATACATTCTGTGAGAAAAAGTCACTGGTAACAAGGGTATGTTGCTTGATCTCAGATATTTGTGGACACTGCACATTCTAAGCACCAAACTTCTTTCCTGATTTATAGAATAATGCTCTTAAGAAGAACTTAATAAAACAGCATGAATTCCTCAGAGAATAGTGTAAATATTGATTGTGGATTAATTATGAGTTAGCAATACAGACTGACTTTGATTAAAAGGAAATGGAAGGTTTAACAAGCCACAAATTAAAGACTGAGGCACCCCTATTAAAAGACTGAGGAGAATATGAATATTACAATGAGCCCAGGATTAAAATTCACAGCTCTTTGAGCACTGAATTACCTTACTTAATAGTTGGTGTACCATCAGATCCCTTTGGACCACCTTTATGTGTTCCCGCTCCCAATCCCCCCCAACCAAGTGCCTATGGTTTTTTTTTTATTGTGAAGGCTTGTATGTGGCACCTTCTTTAAAGACCTAAACTTGGGCTACTAAAGCCACTACAGAGAACCAGAAGTGCCAATGACTTTTTTTTCTGTACATCTCATTAAGACTTGTAGCCAATGACTGACTGGAGCCAGAACATGGGAGCTCAGCTTCTGTTATCTCCATAGGATGAACTCTGAGATGTAATTTACTCCAGAACTCCCTTATAGTCCTGCCTCCCCATTCTTCAGTCGGTTTTCCTGGGAACTTTCTTAATTAATCACTTGCTAACAAAATCCTGTCTCAGGGCTTGCTTATGGGCAATGAGATTTAGGATCCATCCATCCATCCATCCATCCATCCATCCATATTTACCTAAGCTTGCTACTTCCCTCTCTCTTCCTTGCCTCCATTCATATACTTCTGTCCCCCATTGCACTCCAACTCAACACGCAACACTTGAAACAGCAGGGTGTACACTCTATTCCATTCTATGTTTCTCTATATTTATGTAACCATGCATACATATACACATATGAGGGGATATTTGTGTTCCAAAATTAGCATCATTTGTACATATATTTCTTTGTATTTTGCTCTTCTTTGTATTTTGCAATATTTAGGTTCCTAATAAAGAAGGAAATTAGCACTTCCAACTAGGAATTCTATTATAAGTTGTCCTTGTTATAAGTTTTTAAAAAAATATTTGCTTGGAAGGAGAAATCACTTTATAGAAGCAAATAGGTAAAATGTACAGTTACAATATGAAGGCATGGTTGGGAAAGGTTTTAATCCTATTAATCATTTCAAACCTCTCTGAAAGGTTTGATATTCTAACACCTTTGATTGGTTGCCTCTACGTATGAAAAGATGATGATCTTTATTTAGTTTGTATACAATTCCCATGCTATTGTATAATAATTCTATGTTATATTATATGTCAATTATTTCCCTAATTCTTTCTTTTTTTTTAATTTTTAAAAAAATTTTATTTACTTTTGAAGAGAGAGAGACGGTGTGAGCAGGCGAGGGGCAGAGAGAGAGAGAGAGAGAGAGAGAGAGAGAGAGAATATGAAGCAGGATCCAGGCTCTGAGCTGTCAGCAGAGGCCCCTACACAGGGCTCGAACTTGCAAACTGTGAGATCATGACCTGAGCTAAAGTCAGACGCTTAACCAACGGAGCCACCCAGGCGCCTGCTAATTCTTAAATTAAATTAAATGATTTCTAATACTGATTTTCATCTTTGGGTCTGTTTATAAAATTAATCCTTACAACCCACTAGAAGACTTGATATCTTTCTTCATTTCCATTTTGTAAAAGTGAAGTGTGAGACATAGGAAGATTAATTGACTTTTCTTGGCCATAGGCATAATGAGCATCACAATCAGAACATGAACTAGGAATCCATGGCTTCCACCTCCATGTTTACTACAAGTTTAGTAACTCCATTAGCACTGCATCATTGCCATTTTCTTAAAAAATAGACTCCCTCATCACATTATTTATTCCACCATTAAAACGGGAAAATTATGCCAGCATCTTTCAGAATTTTATTGATTTCTAAAATTTTGATTGGATGATTATGGTTCCCTTTTTACAGAATCTGTATGATTTGTCCTTAATTGGAAATATTACAAGTTATCTTCATCTTACAACATTTGAAACATAAATGACTATAAAATGAGAATTATTTTCTGTGTACAAAATATAGCCTTTATAAAGCATAGAGGGGTATTTTCATTCTGAAAAGTTGCTGATATATTTGTGCCCATTGCTTTTTAAATAATGAGAATTTTTGCATATCTAAAGATCTACTTAATCTAGTAGACAGAAAATATGTTTACTTTGTGACAGCATGCTAGAGGTTGTAACGTTTGAAAGGAGAGCTCAGCAGGATTTCTGAGCACATGCTGGTGTGGCCAATGTGCACAATCTGTAATCCAATTAAAACTCAGTAAATTTCTCTTTTCTTAGACTATGGAGTTACTCATGTGAATTCATCATGATAACGACAGTTTTCATTGACTACATAATGCTGAAATTACTAGACGGTCAAAAATGGGTACAGGCAGGCTACTGAGTTACCGCTCCCTTTTTCAAACATACATTTGCTCAGAATCAATAGAATAGGAAAAGATAGACTTCTATTTCTGTTCTTGACCTATATTTTTTCAAAGGAAATCAAAATTTGTGATGTTCCTTTGCTTCTAGTAATTTACAGAAATGCAAGAAGTTCCTTCTCACTTTAATATACAACTAGAAATTATATATAATTTTTACATTATTTTTTTAAAATTTAATGTTCCCTTTATCAATATTCCAGAGCAGTATTAGCACAATGAGACATATTAGAATTGTTATGTCCTCTCCTATAATATCTATAGCAACAATATCATAATAGTGAGGAATAAAGGGAAAAACACATAAAGAAAGAATGTGAATGCAAGAAAGATAAAGAAGTATATAATTTGGGAAAATATAGTAATTGAGAACAATTTTAAATGACAAAAATGAAAATTAAGATTAAGTTGATTTATAAACCAGATTTATCTGGGCGGCTTCTTAAAAAAGTAAAACAGCTGACCTAAATGTAAAACTCCATTTATCCCTTAAATCATCCGTTCCAAATTATAGAGAATTGTAACTGTAAACTCATTGGCAAACAATATAGGCTATACAAACTCCTTCTTTAGGTTCTAGCAATTCCATTTTACTATGTCTTCCAAGTGAATTTTAGAAACAATGTTATGTCAGCTAAACTGTAAGTTGAAGGAGTTATTACCTCATACTATGTTGGAAAAATCCCTATAGTAAATCATGACAGAGATGAACATCTTATGTCTTTTAACTTTATCATCTGACATAAAACAAGACAAATTAAGAAAAGTATAAGCACAGTAGTAAACTAGAGTTTTGAAAGACATAGTAGGTATGAGGTTATGTCACAGAACAGGTTTTAAAGTAAAATAATATAACAACATGCTCAATATATACATATATACATATATATGTATATATAGTTTCTTTAGGAAGCTCCAAATAAGACCTACTTTCTCATAGTACTTGATCTCGTAGTCCAGAATGGCTCCATTGGAAAAAGCAGGTGCTTGCCATGATAGGGCAATGCTATTTTGGGATGCCCAGTCCTTCCTTACCACACCTATCAGGGAAGGTGCTGAAAGGAAAGAAAATAACTAAGAATTAATTGGCAGGAATCATTCTCCATCATCTTTTCTTTAATATTTTGTCTTCCAAGGAAAATATAATTCTTGTTGAAGCGGGTAGCAATTGTTGATGTCAGATTAATAAGAAAGGCTCAGGATCTACTCTATTTAATCCAAATAAAGTATTAAAATATATTTAGAAGCACTACTAGGGAACATAGGAAAAACTCAAATAGTCCAAGAATAAGAGCCAGAACTCATCATCTTCATCTTTGTTAGAGGAGATTTTTCTTTAAGATGGCTTTGGTTTTAGTCTATGACATGAGGTACAATACATTTGGATCCTGTATTTTATCAAATCTAAATCTACTATAGAAAAATACTCTGAAATTACAAGATCATTTATAGGCTTTTCTTTCTCTTCAAGACTTAATACTTTGTAAACTGTTAGTACTTTATAAAACTTTATATTACAAACATCTTTAGTAACTTATTGCATATCAAAGTGAAAATTATTTCTTTTGCATGGTTTCTGTGACATTTGAATAAAATTGAAACATTTAACTTCTGAAGTTTATTTTCAGAAGTATGTCTTTATTCCCCTATATAACATTGTATTAGCAACCCAATCCTAATCTAAGGTAATCTTGCATTTGACTTCCAAGATTTCCCTGGATTTATATATCATAATTTTCTCTAACAAAATACTCATTTTTAAGTATTCTAATTTTTAAAACAATAGGTTTTTGCATAGAAGTTAAATTTCACTCATAAAAAGAAAAATACAAATTGAATATACTGAGGTATCATTTTTCACTAATCAGATTGGCAAAAATCCAAAAATTTGACACCAGGCTCTATTGGCTAGACTTTAGGGAAAAGCACTTTAGTACACTGTCGGTGGTAATGCAAAATAGTACAACTTTTATGAAGGGAAATTTAACAATTTGAGGCAAATTATATGTTCATTTACACTTGGGCTTTTTGGAATCTATCCCAAAAACACACTGAACAAACACAGAGAGACACATTTATAAGATTACTCACTGAGATTTATTTGTAAAGATTGGAAATAATTTAACTGTCCATCAAAAAGGGATGGGTTGAAAACCTATGCTACATCCACCAGAGAATTATGACTATAAATACTCCATATAAAAATGGAGTTTTTTCAGGGTATATTTTTAAATAAAAAAAGTAAGGAGGGAAAATGTACAAAAAACAATGTAAGGATAAGCCTAAGAATAAAAAAATAATAACAATAGTCACCCTTAGGGGTGGGAAGCAACAGGATGGACATGATAAGGTTAGAAGATAGAAGTCTCAATATTGCCCTCCCTTGAAGATTTACTTTGGAACTCTGTGAATAGTTAAATGGTTAGAAAGCAAATTATTTTAAAAAGTAATATCAAAAAATTAAAAGAAAAATGAAACCTGTGTATTGAGGCACAGCTTCCAAGAGTAACTACTTAAAGTGACTTAAAACATAGTAACTTAGTGTATATCCCAAAGAGGTAGTTTTAAGGATTAAAAAAAATCTGCAAAAATGACTAAACTGTTTTTAGTAATGATATTGCTGTTGGTAGTATTCGTATTGTAAATCTGAATCCTTGTGCGTATGTTGAGGGTTAAAGCAAATGAGTAATATGGTGTTACTGGGGACTAGGTCTGTTTATTTGTTTTTTTCAACAGGAAACGGAGATACAGATATCAGATCAATGAAGGTACATAAAAACTCTGTAATAGTAAACTCATATTGGAATTATCATTATGAACTCACAATGTCTTTCCAACTCATTTCCAGAAATCTATTCAAATGAACCAATTGCAGGTGAGGATAGAATTTGAAAAAATTGATTCTCTATGATTAAAATAAATATACTTTAAATTTGTAAGAAAGGCTCAAGTATTAGGTTTGGTATTTTCTTTCTGAATGTTGCCTTTGTATCGTAAAGATAAAGTATTTCTTAAATTTGTGAGAATGAAAAGTTTGGTTCTCCCAAGGAATTAAGTACTTTAGAAATTATATTAAAACTCTTTCCAGCTTTTCAGTGAAAGCATTATTGCCCTAAAATGTATTTTTAAAAATGAGTGATGATAATAACAGAAGTCGCTAAAAGGTAGAAGTGTGCTATAAGCTAAAACAGAAGTGGATAGCATGGTAAATAAGAAAAAGTGCTCAGATAATTCATTATTTAAATTGAGTCATATTAGTACTAATAAACTACCATTAATAAATGTCATTAATGCTCTTGAACTGTAGTATAATAGTGTATTAATGGAGTTTTATGGAAAAATTATAACTTTAAGATGAATCATATAAATTAGAAGTTGACTTCTATATAACAATTCATTATAATTTTTAAAAATGTCCTTTTCATGTATACAATCTTATGGGTAATTTTCAGTTTAATGTGCAATGTCATAAGGCAATAATATTACCAGTGTACTACATTTTGCCACATAATTATTTAGCACTCAAGGTCAAATGATATAATTCTTGCAAAACTGATAATAAATTCAATTATGGCAGCATATTAGAATAATTATTGATTAACATACAGGTATTATCTTTTCTATTTCCAATTCCCCACTGGTTAATTAACAGTACATGTACATCACCTAAATTTTATGAGTCCTCTCCTATACTTCTATAAAATAAAGAAAATCTATTCTTTAACTACTCTGGGAAGTACTAATGAATATACTATTTTCTAAGAAATCTAGTTATAAATTCTTCACTTATACATGGACTTCAGTGTCCAATAACCATATAAACTCTAAAATCTCTTCACTTCTGCTTATCCTCTTTATATGTAAATGTCTATATTTTACATAGTTGCATAACCATGTATTTGAAATCTTATTCCATATTTTCATATAGTCTCCATAATTATTATTTTCATGGAAAAATATTAAATTATGTTTCTACTTTATCAGACAATTCCTCTAGTTTTGAAATTTCCTATATGGTTCTGTTAGAGTTCTCATACTTTATGCACACATTTTTTATTTTGTTATTTTACAGAGAATGGTGCTTTACATGATTTGGATGTTCTGAACCACACTATGTACTAACCTATTGTTTTTGAAAAGAGCTGCGCAATATACACTAGGCACACATTTTAAACAGTTAATGAATTAAAGCAGAGGATGTGGGAAATAATTTATAGGTCAATATACATCCCAAATGCTGCATCTTCTATTTTGTGAGAAGGCTAGCACCATATGGAATTTTATTTTAAAATATGGCATCAATACATGAAACCTCAAGAATTTGTTTTGAATATATTTGACAAATTTGTTTTCTTAATAACCTGAATTTATATAACATCTGAATTTGGCATATTGTGACAACACTGTAGTACCAACAAACATAAAGGGGAAAATACACTTATTCCTCCACATGAGAAAAACTAATTTTAGAACACAGAGGGCAGCTATTGATTTTAACTTCTGATTCTAAAAAGTCAGAGAAAGAAATAAATAGTCAGGGAAATAATATCTTCTGGAGTTTGTCAGATCAGAGACTAACTGAAAGACTTGAAGGCTCAAGCAATGTTTCCTGAGTAAAGAATTGTGCATTCAGTATAGTTTTCAGTACATTTGTATTTCTGATATACATCCTTTCTTAAGCCTTCAAAATCTTAGCTTTGACCTTCAAAATAAATGATTGTTGAATAGATTACCACATTTTTGAAAATGGCTTTAATACAACCCTTTTTGATTACTACATTTTCTGAATCTCAAATAGTTTACCAAGAACTACATGGCAAAACAAGAAAAGTACATCGTGGAGTTAGTGAACAAAGGAGATTTTATTCACATTAGGATGAGTGTTATTTTCTGATGCTTACATGGAAATACCTGAAAGAACTGTAAATTATTCTAGGTAATTACTTTGGTCCTAATTAAGATTTAATTGTGTGTGTGTGTGTGTGTGTGCACGTGTGTGTGTGTGTGTGTGTGTGTGTGTTTAGGTGAAGAAGAGAGAGATGGGGGAGAGCAAGAGCACACTTCTACACTCATGTATTTGCGACAATGGAAATCTTCACAATGAATGTTAAATAGTAGAATCTTAGTACTAGGATAGACCTTGTAAGTCATTTAGTATATTATTTCAGCAATGCAGAAAATTCCTCAACATATTCTTGTTAGCCGATTACCCACTTCTTGCTTCAACAGTTGCTCTAAAGAGTACACTACTTCATAAGGCTGTCCATTTCTGTTTGAAAATCTCTAATTGTTAACAAATTCTCATATGGAGTCATTGTTTTCTTCCTGTAACTTTAACCTAGGTCCTGGTTCTTACCTTTAGCATTAATGGAATTAACTCTTCACTTTTGCTCATCTATCATACTTCTTTTTTTTTTCTTTCTCTTTTTCCTATCCTTTTCCTTCCTTCCTCTCTTCTTTCTTCATTTCCCTTTTTAGTGCTTTTCACTCTCTTTTCTTTATTCTCTTCCTTTCTCTTCTTCCCTGTGCTTCTTTCCAGAGAGATGTATGCGTGTCTGTGTGTGTGTGGTGGAGGGGGGTATAATCACTGACATAATGAAATGTAAACAACATAATAAGTAAATAACAATGGCATAATAAAAAAAAATATACACCAGAAATTGCAAATCAAGAACCAACTTTTAAGACTATGATTTTCCCTTTGTCTTTGCCAGTGAACCAATGGGTAGAGTTGCCAAGCAAGAATATGGAGTAGTGTTTCAGTAGATGCTCAGGAAAGAGACATGCTATAATCAATACAATTCTACTTGTGAAGTTTTGTGAATGTGATATTTATCATGTTAATTGACATTTTGAAACTACTTTTGATCGATATCTTGTTTTGGAAATAGTTATTAAATATATTATGCTTTATAAAACATAATATATCAACAATATCTGCCTCATATGCTTTTATTTTGATGTCTTTCTTATAATCAGAGTTTAATAGCAATCTATATTGTTACCTACTTTCCCCATGTGGTTGAAATCTGGTTCTGAGTTTGAAATATACATGAAATATACAGCAGAATCGATGCTTTATTTTCTTTCTAGTGTCTAGCTTTGTCCTGTACCTGGGAATAACATGGTATGCTAAGCCGTATGACAGCTGTGATAGGATGAATAATGGCTCACAAATAGATTCACATCTAATCCCCAGAACCTGTGAATGTTCCTCCCTGGCAAAAGAGACTTTGCAGTTTTGATTAAGCTAAGGATTTTGAGATGGAAAGATTATCCTGAATTACCCAGGTGGGCCTGATGTAATCACAAGTGCCAAAAGAGGGAGGCAGGAGGCGACTTGTCTACAGAAGGAAGGCTCTGAGCCAAAGAATGTAGGCAACCTGTAGAAAGTAGAAGAGGGAAGGAATGAATTCTCCTTGGAACCTCCAGAAGGAACCAGCCCTCCTGACACCCCTGTTTTTATACCTATAAGACTCATGTTGGACTTCTGATGTCCAGAACTATAAGATAATAAATATGTGTTGTTCTTGAACAGTAAATTTGTGGTAATTTGTTACAGTGGTAACAGGAAAATTACAACACTTTAACTGGTTTATCTTTAAAGACCTTAATTTGGGATAGATACATTTATGGTTCTGTAGGGAAAGTGGGTAGGTTTTAAAAAAAAACGAGTTTCTAAAAAAATTAAAACAAAACAAAAAAGTTCTAAAGCAGTGATAAAAAGCATCTATTTGTTTAATTACCTAATTCATTTGATAATTTACAACCTTAAAAAAGTATTCAATCTGTTTCTTTTAAACATATTTTGAAAAATGTTGGATACTCTCATCCTAAAGACTTTCCTTATTTAACCTATAGTCTGTTAGGTTTCTCACTTCTCTGCCTTTCTTATTAAAAAAGGGAGAGGTTTTCTTCTTCCTGATTATACCACCTTAAGCTATTGGTGATATTGGACTACTTTTTTTTTCCAGTTTTTCCTCCAAGTTAATGTTGTTCTGTATTTTAAAAAAGCCCTTAGCTCTGAATTTCAAGTCTTTTCCAAAGAAACACTAACATCATGTAACACAAAGCTTGGTCACTCTATTTCTTCCTACCATATCAATGTGATGCTGGTAGGTAGCTTGACAAGACAAGTGAAAAATTGTGGAAATATTTGCACTGAAAACTCTCACCACCTGTGGAGGCCGCAGTGAAAAATCACTTTTTAAATAATAAGTTAAAATGGTACAGCACTGTCAGCACTTAATTACAGAGAGTAAAACCTGAAGAATTATCTTTAAAGTTCTTTTCAGCATAATCTGTGCCTTTTTAATTTATATTTTATTAGTCTATGACTTGCTGATTTAATGCGTTCACTGTTAAGCTTGTCTTTAGGCTGCTGTTTATAGTAATTTATACCACATACCTCTCCTGACTATTATATCATTCCAGAGACATTTAAGAAATTGTTTATATGACAGATGCTATAAAATGCAGTTTCTTTGAAATATAAAGACAAAAAAAAGTATTCCCAAATTAGAACAGCCTGAGATTCTGCTGACCTTATTATTACCTGTCAATTTTTAGCAAAAAGATCTATGTTGTGCCAGTATTTTCTAAGCATTTAAAATATGCTGTTCACCAGTATCTCAGAAAGTTGCCCTTTCCAGAAGGCCAAAATCAAGAATGTGTCCTTTCTCGGCTTAACTTCAAACAATTTCCTTATTCATGGCATCCCATTTTATTAAAATCAAGAATATTGGTTTCTAGTAATTTTTCTAGGTAAAAATACAACTATTTGAACTGTACAATTATAAAAATTATATATGAAAATTATATAAATAGATTAAACATATTATATTTAAATATGGGTTGTAACTCCTGGGCCTCAGCTGATTCATGAAAAATTTGTTCCACATACAGGGAAAAAGATGAGCCCATTTAAATAACATCAAAAAAAGGAAAAAATGAGCAGGAAAGTCATCTATACATAAGTAACTAAAATAATTTTAACTAGTACTGTGGAAAGGAGGCACCTAAGTGATCAAATTTGCAAAAACATAAGTCTTTAAAATAATATAATGAATTGAGGCTTCTGGGTGGCTCAGTCGGTTGAGCTTCCAACTCTTGATTTTGGCTCAGGTCATGATCTCGCAGTTTGTGGGTTCAAGCCCCACATCCAGCACTGTACTGACAGCGTGGAGTCTGTGATCTTCTCTCTCCCTCTGTCTCTGCCCATCCCTCATTCTCTATCTCTCTCTCAAAATAAATAAATAAACTTAAAAACATGAAATAATATAGTAAATGGAAAAAGTTTTACAAATTTTATTGTACATTAAAAAAAAGTTTGGACACTTGAAAGAACTCCATACAATATATTTTAATGAAGCTGTTTTAAAACTGATGTATATACACAGGCATGGGAAAATAAGTGTCATACTTAACGTGATAAAAACAAGTCGTAAATCAACATTCATACTGTGATTTAAAAAAAAATCTAGGGGCCCCTGGTGGCCCAGTTTGTTAAGTGTCCAACTTTGGCTCAGGTCATGATCTTGTGGTTCAGGAGTTCGAGCCCCGTGTCGGGCTCTGTGCAGACAGCTCAGAGCCTGGAGCCTGTTTCAGATTCTGTGTCTCCAGAGACTCTCTCTGCCCTTCCTCTGCTCACACTCTGTCTCTCTCTCCTTCAAAAATGAATAAACATAAAAAAGTATTCAAAAAATTCTAAATACTAGATACCCCCAAATTGTTAACTAAATTATATAACTATTATATAACCAAATTGTCTAACTATCAAGACCATATTGGAAGATTTGGGAATGGATGATGAGGTAAATGATAACCTAGTTTCCCTACTAAATATTAGTTCAGCAATATTTATAAAAAGGTCATTCAGAGATGACCCTCCTTTTGAGGATGATGAGAACAAAGAAAAGCAAATAGATGATATACCTGTTTGGGACTAAGAATCCCTGAAAGTTAACCAAGGAACACTTTTTGAACTTACTCTGGCTGCAAAATACTTAGACATCAAAGGTTTCTTGATGTTACATCCAATACTGTTGCCAATATGATCAAGAGGAAAACAAGGAGATCTGCAAGAACTTCAATACCAAAACGGACTTTATTAAAGAAGAGGAAGCCCATGTATGCAAACAGAACCAGCAGTATCAAGAGAAGTGAAATGTTGTGCCTGACGCTAACACTGTAAGGACTGCTCTAAACACTAGTTGAACTATTCTATTTAAAACTGTTAACATTGGGGTGCCTGAGTGGCTCAGTTAGTTGAGTGTTGGACTTCAACTCAGGTTATGATCTCATGGTCTGTGAGTTCAAGCCCCACGTGGGGCTCTGTGCTGACAGCTCAGAGCCTGGAGCCTGCTTCAGATTCTCTCTCTCTCTCTCTCTCTCTCTGCCCTTCCCCTCATCACACTCTAGAGTCTCTCAACAATGAATAAATGCTAAAAAAAATTTAAACTATTATCATTAGACAAATAGTAGACAAATGCAGCAGCAAATCAATTATATTAGCAGAATACTATTGCCATTGCATGCATAGTTTGAGTACAGATTCTAAACCTATGGCTGAGTTTCTTCTAGACCAAAAGTTTTTATTCTTTGCTCTGAATAAAACTGAACCCTGGGATATCTATTAAAAATATAATGAATATATATGCATATATATACATAATATATGTACATATGCATATATACATTTTAAAATGGAATCACATCAAGCTATTAATAGTGGTTTCTCATGCTAGCCTAGGAAAACTAGATGTAACAAGAGAATAACAGAAGTGAATCTAACAATTGACCAGTTACTGATTTTTAAATTATATTAACAAATTATATTATCTGTACCTTTTGAAACTACTTTAAAAGGAATACAATTTTATTTTTAAAAACCTAACTAATCTTTGTCATCTCATAGCTAACGTGACATTCTGAAATTGTTTTCAAAAATATAATTGAAGAGTTAATAAATTTCAGAAACTTAAACCTAAATGTTAACAGACTTATAAGCTATGACCATAAAGTAATACATGTGGCTTATGGAGGAGTCATTTAATTATAATCTTTCCCTGTATTTTTGTCATCCTTGAATTTATATGATGATACAAAATTGCAGAGGAAGCTAGATGGAAGAACACTGGATTCAAAAGTATTTTAACCCAAGAAGCTTTATGAAAATTAGTTTTATAAATGTTATGGATTTGCTTATTGGATGTCTTAAGAAGGAAAAAAAATCTTTTTCTGTGCTGTTGTCACCTAAAGTGCATAAATAGACAAGACAGTTTTAGTTCCATTTTGGGGCTGTGAAATGACCCATGGATGACCTGGGGAATTTTAGAAGAAAGATTCACATTTAAGGAATGGTTCATAATATAAGATAAAATCACAGCAATTACCATTCTTCCCCTTCAGATAGAACTATGAACTAGCTGAAGACTTCTTTAATCACTTTGGATGCAATTGATTTTGATGTCTGAACTCCTAAAAGGTTTACTATCTATTCCTCATGACATCTAGCAATTGACTGCCTTTATCATAAGCTCTTGATATTCCTCTTTATAGAGTATATGATAATATATTAAAATTTTTAAGTGTTTATTTATGAGAGAGAGAGAAACAGAGTGCAAGCAGGGGAGGGGCAGAGAGAGAGGGAGACACAGAATCCAAACAGGCTCCAGGCTCTGAGATGTCATCACAGAGACCAATGCAGGGCTGGAACTCATGGACTGTTGAGATCCTGACCTGAGCCAAAGTCGGAAGCTTAACTGACTGAGACACCGAGGCATCCCTATAATGATATATTGTACTTCACTTTTTAACTTCCTGTGCACTTCAGATATATCATCTAATATACATTTTAACTTTGTAGGTACAGTTATTTTCATTTTAAAGATGAGGACATAGGATCAAACAGAAGCAACTTGCAGTTACATAAGAGGTAGAAGTGGACTCTAGGCTAAGTCTGGTACTTATGGACTGTACCCCAGTGATTGTGGCATTTCAGGATCTGAACGTTCCATAGGACCTAGTACAGTGCCACACAAACACATCAGGTAACTTTTATGTGAATCTCTTTTATTCAAAACTTGTTTAAATCTTGTTTCAAACCTTATCAGATAATTGTCCCGTCCATGGGGTTTTTGTTCTATAAATCCTCTATGGTACCATAGGAGCAATGGTCAATTGAGTCATATACTCCATGTATATGACATCATTTTATGAGAGTAGATTAATATAAGAAAAAAATAATCTATAATATAGCATAGTAACATATAATATTAATACCAGAAAATAAGTAATGAGGCAAAGTGATAGGAATTTGAACATGCTGTATCAATAAAAATGGATATGCTATAATTTAATATGTATAATATTAAAATCCATCTTGGATTAGTTTATTGAATTTTCAATATTTTCCATTATTTAACTGTCTCATTTGAAAAAAAAAGTATTTGGATTGAGGAATAATAGGAAAACCAAAAATACGCTGAGTTATTTGATTATTAATTGAGAGTGTTCCTTTTCACTAATTCTAAAGGCATTTTTCCCCATCCCTGTACCTGCTTCACCCCATGAGCTGTGCGCTCACTTTCCCTAGCCACAGTTTAACACATCTCAGTCAGTAAGATTCTGCTGGATTCTGTAGATTTTGTAGGCTATAGCCCTTAGATTCTCTGTTTTCTATAAAACCTAGATGTAAAATATTTAAAAAGCTGTGTTTGGGGATTTTTTTCTTTATTACTTTTTGGAAGTGAGAGCTATTCACAACTGTGTGTGTGTGCGCGCATATGTGTGTGTGTGTTTCCAGAAGATATATAAAGGGAGAAAGTACTCATACCGCTGGCCACTTGAGGGAATGTTGAATGATCCTGTCACAACTGATTCAGGAGGACGCAAGTGTATTCCTGCCAAGTCATCCTAAATGGGACTGTAAAACTGCTTTTGTTCTCTCATTAAAGAAATAATGCGATGCAACAGCAGATTCATTGGCATTGTTTCTGGTTGAAGCCGAGAGGAATAAATCTTGATTCTTCCTTGATGGAGGTAGTCTTTGTGTAGGACAAGTAGCCAGGTGCTCCCACAGCTGCTCTGAAACATTCAATGCTTCCTGAGGATATGGGTGATTTTGTTCTCATCATTGATCAAATAGCAGAGTAAATCACTGACGTAAAATAACACCTGGCTGAGCTCTGTGTTTTCCTCTCATTTTCTCTAGTTAGTAATTGTTGTTTACAAATCACTGACTGCATGAGGATGAAAAGCCTGTGTATTCTCATACTGGCTGCTAGCTCATAATTTCCACTTCATGTTCTTTCTCCCAGTACCTTCAAAGGCACTCAGTGCATATTATACTTTATCCCCTTGATTTTTGTGATTACTTTGTTAACAAACCAAATGCCATTGTTCCATATGTATTACAGAAGTTAACAGTATTACAAAGATTTTATTTATTTATTTATTTATTTATTTATTTAGATTTTTTGAGAGGGCAGGGAGAGAAAGAGACAGAGAGAGAGAGAGAGAGAGAGAGAGAGAGAGAGAGAATATCTCAAGCAGACTCCACAGCCAGTGTGGAGCTCAATGTGGGGCTTGATCCCATGATGGTGAGATCCTGACCTGAGTCAGATGTTTAACCAACTGAGCCACTTAGGTGCCCCGCAAAGATTTTTAAAACTAAAAAGAATTGATTATTATTCATAACAAATGCTGTAAATCTTTGCACATTTTTATACTTCATTTGAAATGTAATATGGTATGCTAAATAATCTTGCTTTTTTTCCCCCTAAATTCTATTTATAGGGGAAAAAAGTATGTCAATGAAAATGTTTTATTTTAGTCTATACATTTCCAAGGTGGGTTTATGAAACCAACTAGTATTTGTTTTATTAGCATTCACTTATAATTAATGGTACAGTATACATGAAATATAAATAAAATGTAACATTAATTTCAAAAATTAAATACTGAAATTCAGCAACATATAATTTCTGAATATTTAAATTATATTAGGTGTCAGCAAAATGTTAGGAAACAAAATAGGAAGATCAACGTTGAAATGCTGACATTCAGCAGGAATTCACTATCATGGCTGTTATCAATGGTTTACAGTGAATGGTCTCCTATCTGGTTAATTTCTATACCATATTTTAAAGTATTTTGAGTGTTACCCTGAAAGTGTATACTATAATATAAAAATTTTAGAATATGTCACTTACTATAATTCTTATGATCTTCTGCTTTGACTTCAATTTCAACTGATAGTTTTTTTTTAATTTATGTTATTAACTTGTGTATATTTCTCTTTGATTTGTATTTGTAGACTTCAGTTACATAATTTTGAGTACTTCTTAGGGAAACCAAATCTTTGCTCAAAGAGAAGTAACCTGTCAAGCAAAAATTGTCCTATATCATAAATCCCCAAAGAAACAACCCTTGCTTGCTGGACAATTTTTCCTTAGATATTCACAATGATGTTTCCTTGCCTGAAGCTGTGTTTCAGAAAAACCTAAGAATAATTTGCTCAGATTACTTTCCTTACTTCAGTCAACATCTCCTCACATTTTAGGCTGTTCTATTTCCCTCAACACTTCATAGAGTAGTCCTCCCTTATCCATGGTTTCACTTTCCATGGTTTCAGTTAACTGTGGTCAAATGTGGTCCAGAAACAGATGATCCTCCTGATGTGTCATCAAAAAGTCAATAGTAATTTACCACTATATCACAATGCCTATGTCATTCTCTTCATTTCATCTCATCGCATGGCCATTTTATCATCTCACATCATCACATAAAGAAGGATAAATACAGTACAATAAGATATTTTGAGAGAGAGCACACATTCACAACACTTTTGTTACAGTATATTGTTATAACTCTTCTATTTTATTATAGTCATTAATATCTTATTATGGTTAACTTACAAATTAAATTTTATCACAAGTACATATGTGTAGGAAAAAAGACAGAGTACGTAGGGTTTGGTACTACCTGTGATTGCAGGCAGTGTATCAACAGCACATAAGGTTTCTTTTTTCTCCACATGCTTGCCAACATTTGTTATTTTGTGGGTTTTGATTTTAGCCATTCTGATAAGTGTGAGGTGATATCTCATTGTGGCTTTGATTTTCATTTTTCTGATGATTAGTGGTGTTGAGCATCTTTTCATGTGTCTATTGGTCATCTGTATGTCTTCTTTGGAAAAATGTCTATTCAGATCTTTCGCCCGTTTTTATTGCGATTTTTTTTTTTGCTGTTGAGTTGTATAAGTTATATATTTTTATATATTTTCTATATTTTGCAAATTACCCTTATCAGATATATCATTTGTAAATATCTTGTCCCATTCCATAGGTTGCCTTTTTGTTTTGTTGATGGTTTCCTTTGCTATGTAAAACCTTTTATTTTGGTGTGTCTAGTTTAATTTTGCTTTTGTTTCTCTTGCCTTGAGGAGTCATGTCTAGAAAAATGTTGCTATAGCTGATGTCAAAAAAATTACTGCCTATGTTTTCTTTTAGGAGTTTTATGGTTTCAGGTGTCACATTTAGGAGACCACCAGAATCACCAGAGAGAAATTAGCACCAGAATAAGAAATTACCTAAACAGATATTGTTACCAAACTATCCTATCTCTCATCTATTCTAAGAGCCCATTTATCTTTTTAAAAAATAATTTGTTTTCCCATAAATTCACTTATCTCCCTCCCCTTCCTGTTAAGATGTGTTATAAGTCCCAAATTCTGACCATCTCCTTGAGACATATTTTTCTTTGAACTCCTATGTATGTGCATAACTAAAATTTGTCTTTTCTTTTTGTAATCTGCCTTTTGTCAATTTTATGTGTAGGCTCCAAACAATAAACAAAAGAGGGTAGAGAAAAAGATTTTCCTCCCGGAGAGTTTCAACATAATGGGCATGGTTCAAAGCTAGTGGTATAACTGTGGATGGTATTGTTGGCTTAAAAGTTTCACATGAGAGCCTGACTGAAATGATTACACATATCAATGTGCCATTTTTATGGTAATGTATAAGGGAAGTTTAGATAAGGGGATATTTGCAAGGAATTAGAGGGAACAACTCCACAGGGCACACAGCTTAGGAAGCAAAGATCTATAGACAGTAGTTCTTTGAAATAAACCTGGGTCCAAATTTCTCACCTCTTTTTTTACGATTAGTCCCTTTTGGTTTTTCCCACCTAGGTACATACATGTCTCTTACTATAGACTCTTTTATAGTACCTTTTTGTTATGGGAGGGGTGCCTGGGTGGTTCAGTCAGTTGAGTGTCCGACTTCAGCTCAGGTCATGATCTTGTGGTTCCTGAGTTCGAGCCCCCCATCGGGCTCTGTGCTGACAGTTCAGAGCCTGGAGCCTGCTTCGGATTCTATGTCTCCCCCTCTCTCTCACCCTCCCCTGCTTGTGCTCTCTCTCTCAAGAATAAATAAAAACTTAAAAAAATTTTTTATAATACCTTTTTGTTATGAGAGTATATTTAAATAGTTATAGCTAGAATTATTAGGATATAGGCAATCTTGATATGCATCTAATGTTGGAATTTTGGAAGAAAGCCTATGGCTTCACAACCAAATCAGTAGTGACTTAGTCCACACGTGACTTTTTCAAGTGCCTGTGTTGAGCCCACATACAGTCATTCAGATAAGACCCTTAATGATAATCCTTAAAAATCCCTCTTGGTTCTTTTTTTTTTTTTTTTTTTTAATTTTTTTTCAATGTTTTTATTTATTTTTGGGACAGAGAGAGACAGAGCATGAACGGGAGAGGAGCAGAGAGAGAGGGAGACACAGAATCGGAAACAGGCTCCAGGCTCTGAGCCATCAGCCCAGAGCCTGACACGGGGCTCGAACTCATGGACCGCGAGATCGTGACCTGGCTGAAGTCGGCCGCTTAACCGACTGAGCCACCCAGGCGCCCCTCCCTCTTGGTTCTTATGTGTAATTACCTCCACATCAAGAGAAGCCAATTTTTATGATGATGTAAGAGATAATGCTACATTTTGATAAGATTGAGAAATATATGGTGGCTGAAACCAGCTCTCATCAGCTTGCCAGAATCTATTTGCCTTTCTTTTTGTTATTCAACATTCAAACACTGCAAATCAGCCCCAATCAATTCTTTTCTTTCTTTCTCTTTCTTTCTTTCTTTCTTTCTTTCTTTCTTTCTTTCTTTCTTTCTTTCCCCTTCCTTCCTTCCTTCCTTCCTTCCCACCCCCACCCCCACTCTCTCTCTCCCTTCCTTCCCTTTCTTTCCTACCTTTCCTTCCTTCTTGCTCTGGAGAGCCAGTTTTAAACACCAGCATATTATTGGTCATAACTCAGCTTTACCAAACTTAGGGTGGTTGTTTAACATTGTTCTTCAAAATGTTAACAGATGTGCCGTGAAGAAAGTATCTTACCTTCAAAAAATTTGGAATATGCTAGATTAAATAAATTAAATACATTACTGTAAATATCCAAAAAAAAAAAAAAAAGAGAGAGAGAGAAAATAGTGTGATACTTCTCTCTTTCGTGTTATCTAAAATGAAAAACTTTTAGTGGCACCATGTCCATAAAATATCAGAATGCTGGAATACTATTTTTGTAAATAATATTAGCCTAACCTTTGAATAGGTTATTCTGTTGTCTCTGGCTCAAGAATTTGTATTCATTACTGGCCTGTTGCTGGCACATGTCAGAAAGATTGTAAAATGTCTTAAGCTTCTGACGCAAAACTAAGTTTCCTCTTAAATGATATATCCTAGTAGCCACTGGAAAGCCACAGCTACAAATGAATAGGGATGGAGAGAATCAGGAGAGTCTTAGCACAGGCTCTCATGATAAGTGAGGTAATTACATAATGCTGTGATTAAAAAACATGGGCTTTGGAGCCAGCCTGCTTGGCTTTGAATCCCAGCTCTGCTACTCACTGGTCATATGACTGATCAATTTACTTAACGTCTCTGTTTCCTCATTTTTTTTCTTCTAAAAATTGGAAATAATATCCACCATGGAGGGTTGTTGTTAGGATTATATATATTATTTCCCTTAAAGCACTTAAAATAATTCCTGACACATTGCAAGAACTGAAAACTGTGTATTATTGTTGTAGACAAAAAAAAAGAAAATTGATTAATTTTATTAATAAAGCCTATAAATGATTTTGCAATAGTTAATATCATGGATTTAGGAAAACTTTACATATCCTACATGCTAAAACACTATGTAGGAAACAACTTGTTTCTTCATGTATGAGAGAGTTTTAGCAAACATCTTCCAAAGGATACTTATTAAATGTGAATGTGTTGGGGCGCCTGTGTGGCTCAGGCGGTTACATGTCTGACTTCGGCTCAGGTCATGATCTCATGGTTTGTGAGTTTGAGCCCCATGTTGAACTCTGTGCTGATAGCTCAGAGCCTGGAGCCTGCTTTAGATTCTCTGTCTCCCTCTCTCTCTGTCCCTCCCCTGCTCTCTCTCTCTCTCTCAAAAATAAATAAACATTAAAAATATAATGTATCAATGGTGTCCTATGACCACAAAATTAATGTGGCAACTTCCTTTGGATCAGATGATACCTTATTTGCTATGGGTGTGGTGGAGTAGATGGTTGTTTTAGCAAACTTTTAAATCTTCAGGACATGCGTATGTGACTTTTTACTTAATTGCTACTAATTTCTGAATATATTAGTACAAAACAAAACTGTCACTTCAAAGAATACAAAAACTAAAGACAAAAGCACAAATACTACAATTGAAACTAGATTGAATCTATAGGACGTGGTTGAAAACGATCCAATTCATGTTTCCTTGTTTATTTTGTTCTCATTGTTAATAAAAACTATAGTATATTTGACAGATTTTATCCCCATAAATTTTTTTTGGTACATAACTCAGTTGTTGATCTAACTTTGTATGAACCATCAGGTGGTTGACTGTATGACTAGCACAGATCACTAAAGTTAAAAATGCTTTAGTTATTTGAAAGAGCACATCAATTGAGCACTACTGTGTTTCCCCAAGTCAGGGTGGATCCTAATTGCTTTGACAAATTTCCTGCTGGGAAATTGATCTTCAAAGATTTCTTAATGCCTTTTTTTAACCCATTTACTTCATTTTAAAACTTCAAAGTGTCCCTTTCTATTAATTATCACATATACTAGAAAACACAAAGAACAAATGCTATGTTTTATTCATCTAAGCAGGGCATCTAAACACTAAGTTACAGCAAAGATTGGAACTTATTGAAGCAAAGGTCATCTTCTGTCAAACAAAACCATAAGAGGCTTTTCTTTTAGTACAGAATTCATGAATATTTTATCTGAACATTTCCATGAACTTGCTGTAAAAGCTATGTTTCTTGGCATTTACTGAGGATGTCAAAATCAGTTACTGTAACTTAAATATTTTGCTAAGATGCTTATCAGACCCTCATTTAAAACATGCTTATTATTCACACAATTGTTCGTCTAAAATAAATATTTCTAGTTAATATTATAGACTTTTATATTATATAAAATCAAATTCTTCTTTCTTGTATTTGTACATAGATATCATTTTTGTTTTAATATAAATCTGAGAATCTACTAGAGAAATAAAATAAAACAATGAGTGAATTAATTCTCTTTATCTAAATGAAACAAAATTTCTCTATAAATGCTTCCAATGGTTAAGCTAGTGTTGAGCAGTCTCTTGGACCCCATATGGTGAAGGGATCTTAAACTGGTCAACCAAGAATATAATCGTAGCTCATAGCCTACTAAAATTTATTTAATTAGGCATGATTATTTGATGTGCTAGAATACTTCTAACATTTCTAAATCTTAACAAAATGTTGCATTTGCATATAATATACACATCAGCAAAACCTCTAACCCTGATAGCATTCTCACTTTCTGAAAAATGGAAAACATTTTTGAGTATTCACAATTGTTCTCGTGAAGAAGACACAGAGATTGAGTGAATGCAGGATGTTTGTCTCTTGAACTTGACTAATCCATAAGTGTGATATGGCCTACTTAATAGGGGAGGATAATGTATAATTTTTAAAAATCACATCGTGAGATAGAGTTCCTTAACTTTGAATTCTGACTCAGCAGCTTAACTCTAGGCAATTCACTTATTTTCTCTGTACCTTATTTTCTCATCTATGAGCTAAGAACACTACTAGCATCTATCTAATAGGGTTGTTGTAGGGAATTTAAGAAGATAATCAGTACAAAGTGACTAGCTCAGTACTTGGGATATAATAGGCATCAATAGTAAATACATGGGTATTATTTTTATTATGCTAACAAATCTTTTCAGAAAACTTTATATTAAATAGCTATATTTTGAGACAAATCTTTACCTTATGTATTTTGTTTACCTCTTTCAGGTATATTTCTATTAGAAAAATTTTTTGTTGGGGTGCCTGGGTGGCTCAGTCAGTTAAGCATCTGACTCTTGATTTCAGCTCAGGTCAGGATCTCATGGTCATGAAATCAAGCCCAGTGATAAGCCTGCTTAATATTATCAATCTCTCTCTCTCTCTCTCTCTCTCTCTCTCTCAATCCCATGGGTGTGCTTCAGGCACACTGTGAATCTCCTTAATTTGTGAGCACATTTTTGTGTAGTTCTCAAAGCAGTCAGTGATTGAAGAAAATAAAGATGTCCATATGTAGTCAGCACCTTCTAGGATTCATTCTGAGTATAGGTCTGATTATGTCAATAAATTTTATATCTATCACAAACCTGCAAGGTATATATATTTTTTTAAATGCTTGTGTTGAAAAAAATGTGTGTGCATGTGTGTGCGTGTATATATATATATATATATATATATATATATATATAATACATACTACATAATATATAATATAATATATAATATATATAAACAAAACATGTTTCCAGATCATGTCTGGGCAATATAAATAAAGAAGATCTTTGCATTGTGCACATCAGGTATTAAATTTTGGAATGACTCTTTCAGGTTGTCTTCAACTACAGCTTCTTCTCTAATCTTCTGGATACTTCCTAAGGGGCATCTATGCGCTAAAGTTCCACTCTATCCTCCCATGGATTTCTGTCTCCCTGCTTCAATCACTTTTCTATTCCCCCAAAATGCTGAATGAGCTTTGTACATATGTCTGCCATGCTATTAATTTAGTTTGTCACTTCTCCATTTTATTTCCTCTCACATCAATTTTTATTATTCTTTATCATATATTGTTTTTTTTGACTTCTCTAATTAGTACCTCTACCTTCATTTCATATCCAACTTTTTTTTCACCTTATGCTTTTTTCCACATGAGGTCAAAGTACATCCATTTGAAAACCATAAACATTTTTCTATGTTAATAGCTTCTACAGTAAAAAAGATTTTCAGAGGTCCAAATTTCCCCTGAATCATCTATATTATATTCTCTTCCTTGTTTCTGAAATATTTTTAATTGGTCACATGATGACTTTTGCTGTTATGGTTAATTGCCTTTCAAATGAAAGAAATCTCTCTAGTCTGAGCTTTGGCAACACAGTACCAGAGAATCATCTTTATTCCACTTTTGTTCTTGGGGGGCTTGGTGTCATCTACCTAGTCCCAGGGCTGGACAACAGGTGCAGTGCTTGGATTTTCAGATTATAGATGATTTTTATCAAATGTAATTCTACTAAATATTTTCCTATCCTCATTACCTGAATCTTTGGCAGCCTAATAATATGAAATCTGCATCATATACTGTTATTTTATATTCTTCTGGTCTCCTCCAACCCACCTCCAGCATGGTTAAGCATTTCTGGCATTTTTCTCCTTACTTCCTGACTTTCTGATAAGTACAGATCTCTCAATGAACGTCCCAAAAAAGTGCACCTAGCAGTGTAGAAATGATTCTCCAATGTTCTGGTTCAGGCCTTGGATTTCTGAACCAAAATAAAGACAGAGGGCCTGGTTCTGCATGTAAGGAGCTTGGAAGTCACCATTCCATCCCAATAACAAGTAAGAATCTGAACATATTGAAAAATCAACAGCTCTTCTTAGATCAGCAAAAGAGGTGAGATCATAGGACAAACCTCTGCCTCAAAACTGGAGAGACAGACAGGCAAATGCAGGCTTCTCGGAACAGAGACTCATAAATAGAAATGGACAAGGGAACCAGTGCTAGGAAAGGAAAACATGAACTGTAATTGACAAACTGCCAGGAGATCAGTATGGACAAGTCTGGAAGTTAAAAGCCCCATGGGACCCCAGTCATAAGGGGGCACCCATACTTTGTTAGTTTTACCTCCAGGAGCTCGATCAGATTCTTAAATACTGGTGAAAAACTTCCTCACACTTGAGGCAAGAGTAAGAGAAAAGGAACTACTTAGACATGTGTCAGAGTATTCTGTTCTCCTTAACAAAACCTGCCCTCAGGGGAAACTAGTTAATTACAGCCTAACCAGCTGGTGTATACCAAAATCTAATTGACCTGGGGAAGGAAAATACCCAACTCCAGCTCACTGTAGGCATCCTGTTACACGTAAGGGGGGAGAAAAAAAAATCTGAGAAACACATGTGAAGTTCACAGTCCAGAAGTATATATAGCCTCACTGAAAGACCAATACTTAATTGTGGAAATATGGACTGCTTCCTCTCACTCTGAACCTCACCACTACTTTACTAAGGGCTTATTTACAATAGTTCCTTTTACCTAGTACTTCATGTCCCTTTAATAAGAGAAAAATTACAAGCATGTCAAAAGGCAAAAAAAAAAAAAAATTGAAGAGACAGAGCAAGCATCAAAATCAGACATTCCAGGGATGTTGGAATTATCAGACCAGGGATTTAAGGCAACTATGACTAATATGCTAAGAACTTTAATGGATAAAGAAGAAAGTATGTACGAGCAGACGGGCAGTGAAAGCACAGAGATGGAAATCCTAACAATGAATTAAAAAGAAATACTAGAGATTAAAAACACTGTCACAAAAATAAAGAATGCCTTTGATGGGCTTAGTAGAACATGGGAAATCGCTGAAGAAAGTATCTCTAAGCTAGAGGATGTGTCAATAGAAAACTTGAAGATCAAAATGCAAATAGAAAAAAAACTGAAAAAAAAAAGAATATCCAAGAACTATGGGAAAATTAGAAAGAGTAACTTATGTGTAATGGGAATGAAAGAGGGAACAGAAAAAGGAAAAAGGAATAGAAGCAATATTTGAAAAAATAATGACTAAGAATGTCCCCAAATTAATGTCATACACCAAACCACAGATCCAGGAATCTCAGAGAACAACAAGAAGGATAAATGCAAAAAAAAAAAAAAAAAAAAATTACACCTAAGCATGTCATTTTCAAATTATAAAAAATCAGAGATAAAGAAAAAAATACTGAAAGACATCAGAATGAAAACAAAAACAAAAGCAAAAACAAACCAAAATACACCTTACCTATAGAGGAGCAAATAATAAGAACGACATCTGATTTCTCCTCAGAGAAACCATGAAAACAGGAAAGGAGTAGAGTGAAATATTAAGTGTTTAGAAAAAAGAACAATCACAAACCTAGAAATCTACATCCTGCAAAATTCTCTCTTCAAGGTGAAGGAGAAATAATGACTTAGTCACACAAACAAAAATTGAGGAAATTTGTTGCCAGTACAATTGTCTTGCAGGAAATGTTAAAAGAAGTAGTTTAGGGAGAAATCCTTTATAGGTCAGAAACTCAGATCAACATAAAGAAATGAAGAGCACTGAAGAAGGAATACATAAAATTAAAATAAAATAAAATAAAATAAAATAAAATAAAATAAAATAAAATAAAATACTTTTACTTTTCTTATTCTTAGTTGATCCAACAGATAACAATTTGTCCAAAATAACACATACTAACAGTTTATTCAATTATGTATGCCTGTGTGTGTGTGTGTGTGTGTTTGTGTGTGAAATATATATACAAGTAAAATGAATAACAATGAGGATACAAAGGATAGGAGAGAGGAATTAGGATTTTTTTTTTTTATTATAAGTACTCACACTACCTTTGAAGTGGTATAGTGTTATTTGAAAGTAGATTGGATCAGCTATACATATTGCAAACTGTAGAGCAACCACTAAAAAAAAAGTAAAGAAAGCAATATAATCAATATGCTAAAAACGTAGAGAAAATGTAATCATATAAAATGCTTAATAAAAAAAAATAAAGACAAAAAAGAGTTGAAGACAAAGATAGGAACATAGAACAAGAGCAACAAATAGAAAACAGTAACAAATATGGTAAATATTAATTCAACTATACCAGTATTCCTTTTGAATTACAAGGGTCTAAATGCAACAATTAAAAGACAGAAATCATCAGAATGGATCAAAGACAGTAGGAGAGGCTGAAAATGCTTTACTTTCAGAAACGTAAACCAATGATAAACTTGCTCAATCCAGTTCTTTCTGCCTTAGGGATTTAAAGAATCCTTTCAGATTCTGCCAACATGCTGTTAGTCCTAATAGATTGCATACCTGTGAATGTTCTTTTATATTTGTTTTTATATGTGCTTTATAGACATTTTAAAGAGAAATTGGAACACATGATAAGTCAGTTCTACTAGCCAGATGATATTTCAAACAGAAGCCTGCTTAGTTCATTTTGAATACTTCCAAAGGTAGGCCAATTTACCTTTTTAAAGTAATTCTATATCTTTGTTTTACTGAAATTAGTACCTTTAGGGAAAAAATCTGGATCATATTTATCTTGGCATCTTTCTGCAATATTCAATTTTTTCTCTTTATTAAAGTATACCTTATATATAATTAGCTGTATATATTTAAATTGTACAACTTGACGAGTTTTGACATATGTATACACCTGGGAAACCATCACTACAAATGAGATATCAGATGTTTTTTATTACCAGCAAAACAGATATATTCCACCATTTGTAATCCATTTCTCCTCTACCACTGTCCCCAGACAACTACTAATCTGCTTTCTCTCACTATAGAATGAGTTTGCATTTTCTATAATTTTATATAAATGAATCACACTGTATGTAATATTTTTTTCTACGGAGTCTTTATTTCAGCATGATATATTGGGATTCAGCTATGTTGGTACATGTACTAGTAGTTTCTTCCTTTTAGCTGCTGAGTAGTATTCCATAATTAACTTTTCAAGCATTAATTTTATATTTGTAGTAAGGGTTCACATATTTAAAAACAATTTTATTTATTAACATGATACTTAAATTTTCTCAGGAAATGAAGCAGTGAAATAGTCTCTACAGTATGCACTGATTATAATTTTTTTCATAAATTATGTCCTTAATTCTTTATAATTAAAGTTAGAAAAAACTGATTAATTTACTTTATGGCTTAAATAAATAAAAGAAGAAAATGTACATCCAATGTATGTTATTCAATAACTTTTGCCACTTCAGTCCTTCTCTCCACTCACACTGACCCAGGAGTTGATGGGAATAGAATGTAGTAAAATTAGCATTTAGATACATAGGTTAAAATATTAATAATGATGAAATTCCCTGATATTTTTTAGGTGATGTGAAAGAAACTAATCTTAAATCAGAAACAACAGAAGTCGGTGGGGTAGTTTAATGATTAGGACAGTTTTTTGTTTGTTTGTTTGTTTTTTAACACCCTCCCTTTTAGTATGCAAAGAGAAAAATAAAGACCTATGTAACACCATGACCAGTGTATGGAGAAAGCACAGTATCTATTTTCCAAACTTCATGAATTGTCAGGCTTTGTTCACTGGGGAATGAGAGATGCTTTTACTTTGTGGAGAAACAACAATAGAGACTAAAGAGGGTGGTACATTAAGAATCATTTTTGCCTCCTTCACTGTTGTGTATCCAGTGCTTGCACATAACATGGGTTACACAAAGTAGCTGCTCAATAAATATCTGTCCTCTCATTAGGTCTAAAAAGTACTGACCAAGACCATGCAAAGTCTCAAAAGCCAGAAAACTAGAAGTTGTAAATATCCTTAGCAAACAGACTGTGTATTTAAATCAGTAGTGAAAAGTGTGGGAAAAACGTAGTGATGGGAGTGGATTGTCAAGATGAAGAATGAATAGCATCAAGGAGAACCTTTACAAGACCATTGCAGTCATCTAGGCTTGAGGCAATGGGGGCCTGGGAAAGACTGGTAATAAGCGGTATCAAAAGCAGATGGTTAATTTGGTAACCGATTCTTTGTTGGTAGGTAAGAGAGTGAGAATGTTAAAGATGAAAGAAATGAAAACGTAGGAGGGTAAGGGTTTTGAATCTGGATGACCTAGAGCATCACGATAGCCCCTGTG
Source organism: Lynx rufus (assembly GCF_022079265.1). Classification (NCBI taxonomy): domain Eukaryota; kingdom Metazoa; phylum Chordata; class Mammalia; order Carnivora; family Felidae; genus Lynx; species Lynx rufus. The sequence continues at coordinate 113,588,754 of NW_025814867.1, forward strand.
AATGTAGGAAACCAAAACAGAAATGGATTTGTAAATAGGGATGGGGAGGTGTATGAGGTTTGGAACTTGGCCATAAAACTTTTACTTTAGCCCTTTAAAAAATAAGGTGAAGGCGCCTGGGTGGCTCAGTTCATTAACCATCCCACTCTTGATCTCAGCTCAGGTCTTAATCTCAGGGTTATGAATTCAAGCCAATCATTGGGCTCCACACTGGGTGTGAAGCCTATTTAAAAAACAAAACAAAACAAAACAAAACAAAACACAAAAAATGTAAAAAAAATTTTTTTTTAACATTTATTCATTTTTGAGAGTGAGACAGACAGAGCATGAGCAGGGGAGGTGCAGAGCGCGAAGGAGACACAGAATCCTAAGCAGGCTCATGGCTCTGAGCTATCAGCACAGGGCCCGACACAGGGCTCGAACTCACGTACTGCGAGATCATGACCTGAGCTGAAGTTGGACCCTTATCCGACTGAGACACCCAGGCGCCCCCTCGCCCCCACCCCCAATTTTTTTTAAATAAAATAAAATGAGCCTAGAATATAGAAGTGTTGAGAGAAGCAGGAGCTGAAATAGTTATTAATTCCCTACTAGGAAAAGAAAATCGGATTATATATATTTTGGTCTCTGAAAAAGATTTGAAAAGTTTTACCTCTAGTTAAAAGTAAAAGCTATGGATCTAATAGTAAAACAACTTAAAATTTTTTCTTTTGTTTTAAGAATTATATATCCAACAAATGCTTCATATAAACTGTTTTTCAATTATTTTACACAGCAAATACAACTGATTAAATAAAACAGGCAAAATAATTTTTTTGTAAAGAAGAAACAGTTTGTGTTGCCTAAGGGTATAGAATGAGATAGCTGTATGGCATTTTTTTAAAAAAAATTTTTTTTAATGTTTATTCATTTTTGAGAGAGAGACAGAGCAGAGACAGAGCATGAGCAGGGGAGGGGCAGAGAGCGAAGGAGACACAGAATCTGAAACAGGCTCCAGGCTCTGAGGTGTCAGCACAGAGCCTGACGTGGGGCTCGAACTCATGGACCGCGAGATCATGACCTGAGCCAAAGTCGGATGCTTAACCGACTGAGCCACCCAGGCGCCCCTGTATGGCGTTTTTAATTGACAATATTTTATGAAGTCTTACTGATATAAAGGAGATAGTAAAAAAAAAAAAAAAAAAAAAAAAAAAAAAAGGTAAGTTCAAAATCAAATGGCATGTTCTTTTAAAAATCATCATCTCGGGGCGCCTGGGTGGCGCAGTCGGTTAAGCGTCCGACTTCAGCCAGGTCACGATCTCGCGGTCCGTGAGTTCGAGCCCCGCGTCAGGCTCTGGGCTGATGGCTCAGAGCCTGGAACCTGTTTCCGATTCTGTGTCTCCCTCTCTCTCTGCCCCTCCCCTGTTCATGCTCTGTCTCTCTCTGTCCCAAAAATAAATAAACGTTGAAAGACAAAAAAATTATTAAAAATCATCATCTCTATTTTTCAAATCATGTTATAATATCTCAAAAGCAATATTTCTTATTACTGGTACTACTTCCTAAAAGGCTGAAGAGTTACTGACTTTGTGTCTGATGAATTCAAATAACAAGACATTCATGGATCAATTTTCTGACTTCAAAAGTAAATGACTTGTGAAATAATATTCTAATTTTACCTTATCTTTAATAATGATTTACTTTCTGGGGTGCCTGGGTGGCTCAGTCGTTAGGCGTCCAACTTCGGATCAGGTCACCATCTCACAATTAATGGGTTTGAGCCCCATGTTGGGCTCTGTGCTGACAGCTCAGAGCCTGGAGCCTGCTTCAGATTCTGTCTCCCTCTCTCTCTGCCCCTCCCCCGCTCACACTCTCTCTCAAAAATAAATAAACATTAAAAAAATTAAAAATGACTTACTTTCCCTATTAACAAGAAATGGATTGATCACAGTAGTTGGGAACTTCCAAATTTTTCAAGTACTTAACTCATCAGAAAAGAGGAGAATCACTAGCTTGTTTTCATAGGCTATCATTTTGATTGATATTTTGTGACTAAGCTGCCATGATAAAGCTGAATTTCAGGGATATGAGATCATAGTCAGGATACATTTTTAAAACCGCAAAAAGGTTGAGTAACTATATGTCAGCCAAAATATTTGTCCTTAACATTGTGATAGCCATTTAATATAAAAATATACATTTCAAAGAGGTATTAGAAATACACTTTTCACTACAAAATCATATTTCTTTTTTTTTTAAATTTTTTTTTCAACGTTTATTTATTTTTGGGACAGAGAGAGACAGAGCATGAACGGGGGAGGGGCAGAGAGAGAGGGAGACACAGAATCGGAAACAGGCTCCAGGCTCTGAGCCATCAGCCCAGAGCCTGACGCGGGGCTTGAACTCACAGACCGCGAGATCGTGACCTGGCTGAAGTCGGACGCTTAACCGACTGCGCCACCCAGGCGCCCCCAAAATCATATTTCATAAACAAGAATTACCAACAAAAAATTACTAAAGACAAAACTCTTTATTAAAATTTTTTAAGTTAATTTATTTATTTTGAGAGAAACAGGAAGAGCGAATGGGGAGGGACAGAGTAAGAGGGAGAGAGAATCCCAAGCAGACTCCCTACTGTGAGCATGGAGCCCAATGTGGGTCTTGACCTCACAAACCACGAGATCATGACTTGAGCTGAAACCAAGAGTCAAGGACTGAGCCACCCAGGCACCCCAGACAAATCTCTTTATAATGTAAATAAGGTAAATATTATAATGTAATTATAATGTAAATATAATGTTCTTAAGAAGAACATTTCAAGTGCAAGCCTTCTGTTTATCATCAAGTTTCATACACACAAACTGAAAAGTATAATACTGTAATGGGTATCCATATATCACTAACTAGTTTTAACAAATGGGAACATTTGAAGGATGTGGTTTCCACGTGTTTTTGTGTAATTAAGACAAAAAGACCAGAAAATCCTTTAGAGATAAATAAGAGTTCCCTTTGTAACCTCTTTAATCAAATTCTATCCCCAAAGTTACCACCAACCGGAAGTTGGTACATAGCTTTCTTATCAAGGTTTTCATGTTTTTACTATAGACATATATATATATTAAAAATGAATAATATTTTATATGTGATGTAATAATACCTATTACACATTATATAGTGTATGAACTATAGTATAAGGCAATATAACATTTTTGTAGTGTTTTTAAACTTTACTTAAAATGAATTATTTTATGTGTAGTATGTCCTTAATTCAATGTTTCATTTTCTAAATTTCTAAATTTATCTATGTTAATGCACGTATATCTGGTTCATTCACTTTAACTACTATATAATATTTCATGTCATGGCTATACCAAAAGTTATTTACTTATTCTTTTATTGATAAAAATATTTCTATTGAAACCAGTGCTGCATTGAACATCTCTGCCCACATGTCCTTGGGCACATAGGGGAATTAGTTTCAAGTTTGACTCTGAAAGTAAAGCCACTAGATAGTAAGAAGTATATACACATCTTCACATCATCTTGCTCTCCAAAGTGATTATATCAATTGATATGCTCCCTCAAATTGCATGAAAGTTTCCTTTTCCCTGCATCTTTGTCTATAGGCTTACTTCCAAGAAGCAAGTTTAGAGGTGACTTGGTGGCTCAGTCAGTTAAGCGTCCGACTCTTGATCTCAGCTCAGGTCATTATCTTACAGTTCCCATGGGATTGAGCCCCCACATCTGCCTCTGCACTGACAGTACAAAGCCTACTTGGGATTCTCTGTCTCCCTTTCTCTCCGTCCCTCCCCCATTCATGCACGCTTTCTCTCAAAAGAAATAAACATTTTAAAAAAGCAAGTTTAAAAACTGACATAAAGTTGGAACTTATTGTTCCTTTAACATAAAAAATATTAACTAAAATGCTGTGCTGAATTTGATATTTATAATGAAACGACTTTAGGACCCATGGCTTCTAATTATGGGTCTTCTTGAGTAGATTAATAAGCATATTTAGCTACATAAAATTCAGCTGCTAAACAGGAGCAGGCTGATCTTCTCTCACCCTTACTTATGATACCAGAAATAGAAGGAATTAGAATTCTCTAGTACCTGAGACAGGTGATGGCATTGTATCCCTGTCCCAGACATGCTTTGGATCCCACTTTCATCTCTCATGAGCTACATGATCTTGCACAACTTATTCGAACTCTCTGAACTTCAGCTTCTCCTCCAAAAAATGCTTATAATTGCAGCTTTACGATACTGCTTCAAAGATGTAAATCAGATCATGTTTTTATAAATTTGATTTTTGTATCGTTTTTATTTTATTTTTTGAGAGACAGAGACAGAGTGCTAGTTGGGGAGGGGCAGAGAGAGAGGGACACACAGAATCTGAAGCAGGCTCCAGGCTCTGAGCTGTCAGCACAGAGCCTGACGTGGGGCTCAAACTCGTGATCCGTGAGATCATGACCTGAGCCTAAGTAGGACACTTAACAACTGAGCCCCCAGGCGCCACTAATCATGTTTTTAACACACAAAGCACAATGCTTAGCATAGTTTAATTACTAGAAAATGTTCATTCATCATCCTGTATGGAGTTAGGCAAACTGTCATGTTAAAGCCAAAAAAATAAAGTAAAATAAAATAAAATAAAATAAAATAACTCTTTAATATATAATAGGCACTATGTATTTCCTCCTCTCCTCTGGATTCCATAGCATTTAAGCTGATACTATACATTTAACAGATACTGCCTAACAAGAACCCTGAGGTCCGCTTTTGTGTATACTTTGGCTTTACATGCTATACAAGTTACAAAGTACAACTAACTTGTTGGATACATACATAATATAGAACTGCTACTTACAAGAGGGCAGAGAAAAAAGTAGTAGGCAAATCTGTCAGTACTATACTTTCCCCCTTTCATACAATAAACTGTTAGGGGTCAAAAACTTTCTCTTATTCGTATTTATATTCCCCAAATTGTCACATAATCAGCATTCTTATATCCTAGATGAATGAATGAATGAAGAAATAATTATCAATATTTCTTCTTGTGCTAATTTTCAAGAAAATTGAAAGTTGTGAGATGGAAAGCATGCTTTGGCTGAATCAAATCACCTTTTTCATAAATGAAAGCACTAAAGTCTCTATTTGTGTACCATGTGGTTATCACGAGTAGCAAATTATAAGCTCCAAACATCAATCTGGTTTGATTTTGCTACCATACCAGCTGCAAATGCCACATAGCTGAAAATGGGCATGGAGTAAGGTGGTGGTCGGGTGAAGAGAAGTAAGGGGTAGGGAAGGTGAAAAGGTCACTTTAATATTTTGCTTTCAGTTCCAAAGCAACAAAGAGTTACTTGTTTCTTATTGTTAGGTAGTGTGGGGCCCAAATTGTTTATATTAAGCTCCTGCTTTATGGAGAGAATAGAAGATTGAAAAAAATTATTTTTTTTACTTGGTCAATTGTCAGATATTAGTAGCCTGAAAAAAAAAGTAACCTATTCCAAATATGACAAATAAGAGAAGCTATAACTCTAGAAATTATTTATAACTTACAAAATATAGGAAGGACACATTATTTATTATTAGCATATAAATGTTACAAAGAGGACAGATAAATTAAATACAGCCATGAAATGTATCATTGAATCAATCAGTACGACTTGTGCATCACATAAAACAAGGAAGTCCAAGTGCATCACATAAAGCAAGGAACACAAGTCAAGACAAGAATCATATCAGACTTAAGGCAAGAAGCTGATGCTAGCCACCTATGCCAGACTGGTAGTTTCCTGACAGTCCCCTAGTCTTGTCCATATCAATGACTAGAACCACCATATACCCAACTCTTTTTTTTTTTTTTTAATTTATTTTTGGGACAGAGAGAGACAGAGCATGAATGGGGGAGGGGCAGAGAGAGAGGGAGACACAGAATCGGAAACAGGCTCCAGGCTCCGAGCCATCAGCCCAGAGCCTGACGCGGGGCTCGAACTCACGGACCGCGAGATCGTGACCTGGCTGAAGTCGGACGCCTAACCGACTGCGCCACCCAGGCGCCCCTATACCCAACTCTTAAAGCCAGAAACTTGAGAGTCAACCACAAGTGAATCCTCCATTTGGCTTGATTCCACATTTCCAAACCATTCTTAGCAAGTCTTAGCAGCTCTACTTTCAAGACACATCTTGACTCCATTCACTTCTCTCCATTTCCATTACCACCACACCTTTATCTCTTGACTAAATGAATGAAACAGGCTTTCCACCGACTGCTTTCTTTTCATACTTGACTCCATTCAATCCCTTCCTTACTCTGTAGCTAGATTCATCTTTTAAAGAGGTAATTCAGTTCCTGTTGCCTACTGTTCAAAAACTTTCAATATCTTCCAAAAAGAGCATAAAATATGATTCAAACTTCTCACCTGCATGCTCTGGCTCCAAAGAGCCCCAGATTCCATCATTACATCATGACACTTTGTTCCATTCACTGTAGTCCAGCTACAATTTTCCTCTGTCAAGATACAGAAAACTTTTTACTCAGCTCAGGGTCATATGCTTTTTCTTATTTCTGGAATGCTGTTCAAATGGCTGAGTTATTCTTATCCTTCAGACATCAGTTTAGATGTCAACTCCTTAAAGAGATAAAGAGACTTTCTTTGACCTCTGTATCTAAAATAGGTCAACCTATCTTTCATAGCAACCAGGTTATTTCCCTTACAGGAGTGATTGCAATGAGTAAAAACTTTTTCATTTTTTTTTTTACTTGTTTATCATGTGCTGAATAAACTTAATAAAAATGTAGCAAATAGAAATCCAATAAATATATTTTTGCTTTGACTAGCATATATGGTTTACAAGGTAAAAAAGGAAACCACTAGTTATACAATATGGTTCATGAAAATAAAAATGCTACTTATCTTTGCATAGGCATTCGTATTTTCAAATTTAGTATGTTTGTACATGATGAAGTATTTTGACTTTTTTTGCCATATCGATGTATATATATTTATAAAGAAGTAAATACATTTCAAAATTATCCATACGCAATATTTTAGTAGAGATATAAATAATATAGTTTCTCATTTTAATCTATCAATGTCTAATAGTCTGTTTTTCTTTTTCAAAAAATAAAATATAATGAAGACAACAGGCAGAAATTGAAATGTCTTCAGGTTGAGATTAACTGACATTTGTCTCAGAAAAGTAAGTAGTTTCTGACATTTGAATCCTTACAATATTATTACAGAAAGGCTTAAAATATTCCAGATGGGTTCAGTGTTTGCCAACATATGGTAATGTTGCCAAACAAAGAATATGTAAATTTTGAGTTTTGAAGTCAGTGCATTGAACTTGTGAAGTATGTATAAATTATTTAAGAAGTGTGAAAATAATGCTATGTTACATAAGAAAGTAAGTTACAAAAAAATCACCACCAGGCTCTGGTTTTGCATGGGCATGCTATACTGCCTTTTGGTTTTGGTCTTGTGTATTTTAAATGTGCTAATTATTTGAAGAGACTATATCTAAAGTGGAGATAGACTTTTCACTGGATATTTTTATAGCTGTTATTCTTTTTTTTTTTTAATTTTTTTTCAACGTTTTTTATTTATTTTTGGGACAGAGAGAGACACAGCATGAACAGGGGAGGGGCAGAGAGAGAGGGAGACACAGAATCGGAAACAGGCTCCAGGCTCCGAGCCATCAGCCCAGAGCCTGACGCGGGGCTCGAACTCACGGACCGCGAGATCCTGACCTGGCTGAAGTCGGACGTTTAACCGACTGCGCCACCCAGGCGCCCCTATAGCTGTTATTCTTTAACACAGATGTTTTAGTTAGTAGTTGTATCAACTTACCAGTAGTACCTGAATTGCCTCCCAATCCCCCCGACCCAATGTCTTCTAAGAGCAAATATACCATATCAATTAGGTTATCAACAGGAAGCAGATGGCACATTCAAATTGGGGGTAATTTAGGAAGGGCTTATAAAAGGGTTGTTTACAAAGATGTGTGCAGGGTGTAGGGAAAGCACAGGGATAATTCAGAGCTAGAAACAGAAAACAAAACATCCTGAAACCAAAACAAAACTGTTACTGTCTTTGGGTCTAATAGAAGGGAGACAGCAGTTAACCAGAAAACCAAGGGAACGAGTCAGAGAGAGAAGCTGCCAGGAAAGGAGCAGTGACCCACCATCCAGGGACATATCCAGTCAGAAATAACCCTGAAGGAAAAGAGCTGGAAAATAAATACTGGGATCTCATTGTCCTCACTGTGCTCTACCGTGCAGTTTCTTAGTAGGCCAAGTCTGAGCACATGACCTGGCTGTAGCTGATTTAGGCAGTTAACTTACTTTCTATTTACTTGAAAACTGAGTTCACACATAAAAAATGGGGAAATCATTCACATTTTAATAATATACTTTATGTGACAAAATAGATAACAAAGCTCTTTCCTTTTTATTATTTCATGTGTAACCTCATAAAAACATTCACAGGTGTGAACTGAGTTCTGGAATAAGAACTCCTGGATTCAAGTCTCATTCCCTGCCCATAAACTGGGTGATTGTGGACAATTTTCTAATTTATGTACCATCACTTCATCATCTATAATAAGGGAATAAGTAATATCTCCTCCAGGGGTGTTGTGAGGATTCACCGAATCAATACATTTAAAGAGCTGAAAATAGTTCCTAGCATGTGGTAAGTGCGTATAAATGCCAGCTCTTATTTTCATTTCACAGGGACAGAACTGAAGTTCAATGAACTGAAGTGATGTAAGGTGATAGTTTTCAAACGGTGACATGTAGCATGTGATTCACGTTCCGACTTATGATACAATTCTTTTTGTTTTCCACATAATTACATGATCATGGTCTATTTGTTTTTTTGTTTAGTTTTTCCAAACATACACTTTCTGTTGGCTTTGCTCGCCATCATGTGAAGGTATTGCTTACCCCCACGCTTCTGTTTATATAGGGCAGTGAGAAAATAATGGTACATTCCATGGTGGCATGTTATTAATTCCAGTCTGAGACTACTCCATTAACAATCAATCGACTCCGAAGTAGAGTTTCCACGCATGTACATATGATCATACTGCCGTCTCTTTTAGTTATCTAAATGATTCAATCTAATTATTAATTTTAAAAGCGGGTCTAATACTGGAAAGTGTTTAAGGGTTGCTTACTGGATTCCTTTAGTGCAGTGATGTTAGCACTGTGAATACTGCTTGGCACATAGTAGCTGCTGAATAAAGATTTGCTGAATTAACTAATTAATAAAATTACTCCTCCAAACATATTGCTGATAATAACTTTCAAAAATTAAACTGCCTACAGTACCAAAAAGACCGGGAAAGTAAGAATATCTAGATTTAGATGGAAATGCAGAGGATCGATAAATCACAATGTGGAATTTCTATAATTAGCCTTAAATCAATGTGGCCTTTCAATGTAAGCCAAAACAACAATACCATACTGAATTTTCTCAGGCTTATTCACAGATAGTCGGCTGAATTTTCAGTATCTTTCCATAACTATTGTGAGAGAGAAATATTGACGGTGCAATGGTAGGTTTTAAATCTGGATTGTAGCAAATAAGAGTTTTATTCCATTGAGTGAATGAATTTTACTTGCCACAAAGAGTGAGATTCTTTTTATCCTACAAAATGTAGTTGGTAAAAAACAAAACAGGTCCAGGAAGATGGCGGCGTAGGAGGACGCTGGGCTCACCGCGCGTCCTGCTGATCACTCAGATTCCACCTACACCTGCCTAAATAACCCAGAAAACCGCCAGAGGATTAGCAGAACAGAGTCACCGGACCCAAGTGCAGACGAGAGGCCCACGGAAGAGGGTAGGAAGGGCGGCGAGGCGGTGCGCGCTCCACGGACTGGCGGGAGGGAGCCGGGGCGGAGGGGCGGCTCGCCGGCCAAGCAGAGCCCCCGAGTCCGGCTTGCAAAAGCGGAGGGGCCTGACGGACTGTGTTCCGACAGCAAGCGCGACTTAGCGTCTGGGAGGTCATAAGTTAACAGCTCTGCTCGGAAAGCGGGAAGGCTGGAGGACAAAGGGAGGGTGAGCTGCGGAGCCCCTGGACGACAGAGCTCAGTTTGGCGGGGAACAAAGGCGCTCGCCAGCGCCATCTCCCCCGCCCATCCCCCAGCCAAAATCCCAAAGGGAACCGGCTCCGGCCAGGGAAATTGCTCGCTCCGCGCGAACACCCAACTCTGTGCTTCTGCGGAGCCAAACCTCCGGCAGCGATCTGACTCCCTCCGGCTGCCACAGGGCCCCTCCTGAAGTGGATCACCTAAGGAGAAGCGAGCTAAGCCTGCCCCCCCTGCCGCCGTGCACCTTGCCTTCCCACCCCAGCTAATACGCCAGATCCCCAGCATCACAAGCCTGGCAGTGTGCAAGTAGCCCAGACGGGCCACACCACCCCACAGTGAATCCCGCCCCTAGGAGAGGGGAAGAGAAGGCACACACCAGTCTGACTGTGGCCCCAGCGGTGGGCTGGGGGCAGACATCAGGTCGGACTGCGGCCCCGCCCACCAACTCCAGTTATACACCACAGCACAGGGGAAGTGCCCTGCAGGCCCTCAACACACCAGGGACTATCCAAAATGACCAAGCGGAAGAATTCCCCTCAGAAGAATCTCCAGGAAATAACAACAGCTAATGAGCTGATCAAAAAGGATTTAAATAATATAACAGAAAGTGAATTTAGAATAATAGTCATAAAATTAATCGCTGGGCTGGAAAACAGCATACAGGACAGCAGAGAATCTCTTGCTACAGACATCAGGGGACTAATGAACAGTCACGAGGAGCTGAAAAACGCTTTAAAGGAAATGGAAAACAAAATGCAAACCACCACAGCTCGGATGGAAGAGGCAGAGGAGAGAATAGGTGAACTAGAAGATAAAGTTATGGAAAAAGAGGAAGCTGAGAAAAAGAGAGATAAAAAAATCCAGGAGTATGAGGGGAAAATTAGAGAACTAAGTGATACACTAAAAAGAAATAATCTACGCATAATTGGTATCCCAGAGGAGGAAGAGAGAGGGAAAGGTGCTGAAGGGGTACTTGAAGAAATTATAGCTGAGAACTTCCCTGAACTGGGGAAGGAAAAAGGCATTGAAATCCAAGAGGCACAGAGAACTCCCTTCAGACGTAACTTGAATCGATCTTCTGCACGACATATCATAGTGAAACTGGCAAAATACAAGGATAAAGAGAAAATTCTGAAAGCAGCAAGGGGTAAACGTGCCCTCACATATAAAGGGAGACCTATAAGACTCGTGACTGATCTCTCTTTTGAAACTTGGCAGGCCAGAAAGAATTGGCACGAGATTTTCAGGGTGCTAGACAGCAAAAATATGCAGCCAAGAATCCTTTATCCAGCAAGTCTGTCATTTAGAATAGAAGGAGAGATAAAGGTCTTCCCAAACAAACAGAAACTGAAGGAATTTGTCACCACTAAACCAGCCCTACAAGAGATCCTAAGGGGGACCCTGTGAGACAAAGTACCAGAGACATCACTACAAGCATAAAACATACAGACATCACAATGACTCTAAACCCGTATCTTTCTATAATAACACTGAATGCAAATGGATTAAATGCGCCAACCAAAAGACATAGGGTATCAGAATGGATAAAAAAACAAGACCCATCTATTTGCTGTCTACAAGAGACTCATTTTAGACCTGAGGACACCTTTAGATTGAGAGTGAGGGGATGGAGAACTATTTATCATGCTACTGGAAGCCAGAAGAAAGCTGGAGTAGCCATACTTATATCAGACAAACTAGACTTTAAATTAAAGGCTGTAACAAGAGATGAAGAAGGACATTATATAATAGTTACAGGGTCTATCCATCAGAAAGAGCTAACAATTATAAATGTCTATGCGCCGAATACCGGAGCCCCCAAATATATAAAACAATTACTCATAAACAGAAGCAAACTTATTGATAAGAATGTGGTAATTGCTGGGGACTTTAACACCCCACTTACAGAAATGGATAGATCATCTAGACACACGGTCAATAAAGAAACAAGGGCCCTGAATGAGACACTGGATCAGATGGACTTGACAGATCTATTTAGAACTCTGCATCCCAAAGCAACAGAATATACTTTCTTCTCGAGTGCACATGGAACATTCTCCAAGATAGATCATATACTGGGTCACAAAACAGCCCTTCATAAGTTTACAAGAATTGAAATTATACCATGCATACTTTCAGACCACAATGCTATGAAGCTTGAAATCAACCACAGGAAAAAGTCTGGAAAACCTCCAAAAGCATGGAGGTTAAAGAACACCCTACTAACGAATGAGTGGGTCAACCAGGCAATTAGAGAAGAAATCAAAAAATATATGGAAACAAACGAAAATGAAAATACAACAATCCAAACGCTTTGGGACGCAGCGAAGGCAGTCCTGAGAGGAAAATACATTGCAATCCAGGCCTATCTCCAGAAACAAGAAAAATCCCAAATACAAAATCTAACAGCACACCTAAAGGAAATAGAAGCAGAACAGCAAAGGCAGCCTAAACCCAGCAGAAGAAGAGAAATAATAAAGATCAGAGCAGAAATAAACAATATAGAATCTAAAAAAACTGTAGAGCAGATCAACGAAACCAAGAGTTGGTTTTTTGAAAAAATAAACAAAATTGACAAACCTCTAGCCAGGCTTCTCAAAAAGAAAAGGGAGATGACCCAAATAGATAAACTCATGAATGAAAATGGAATTATTACAACCAATCCCTCAGAGATACAAACAATTATCAGGGAATACTATGAAAAATTATATGCCAACAAATTGGACAACCTGGAAGAAATGGACAAATTCCTGAACACCCACACTCTTCCAAAACTCAATCAGGAGGAAATAGAAAGCTTGAACAGACCCATAACCAGCGAAGAAATTGAATCGGTTATCAAAAATCTCCCAACAAATAAGAGTCCAGGACCAGATGGCTTCCCAGGGGAGTTCTACCAGACGTTTCAAGCAGAGATAATACCTATCCTTCTCAAGCTATTCCAAGAAATAGAAAGGGAAGGAAAACTTCCAGACTCATTCTATGAAGCCAGTATTACTTTGATTCCTAAACCAGACAGAGACCCAGTAAAAAAAGAGAACTACAGGCCAATATCCCTGATGAATATGGATGCCAAAATTCTCAATAAGATACTAGCAAATCGAATTCAACAGCATATAAAAAGCATTGTTCACCATGATCAAGTGGGATTCATTCCTGGGATGCAGGGCTGGTTCAACATTCGCAAATCAATCAACGTGATACATCACATTAACAAAAAAAAAGAGAAGAACCATATGATCCTGTCAATCGATGCAGAAAAGGCCTTTGACAAAATCCAGCACCCTTTCTTAATAAAAACCCTGGAGAAAGTCGGGATAGAAGGAACATACTTAAAGATCATAAAAGCCATTTATGAAAAGCCCACAGCTAACATCATCCTCAACGGGGAAAAACTGAGAGCTTTTTCCCTGAGATCAGGAACACGACAGGGATGCCCACTCTCACCGTTGTTGTTTAACATAGTGCTGGAAGTGCTAGCATCAGCAATCAGACAACAAAAGGAAATCAAAGGCATCAAAATTGGCAAAGATGAAGTCAAGCTTTCGCTTTTTGCAGATGACATGATATTATACATGGAAAATCCGATAGACTCCACCAAAAGTCTGCTAGAACTGATACATGAATTCAGCAAAGTTGCAGGATACAAAATCAATGTACAGAAATCAGTTGCATTCTTATACACTAACAATGAAGCAACAGAAAGACAAAGAAAGAAACTGATCCCATTCACAATTGCACCAAGAAGCATAAAATACCTAGGAATCAATCTAACCAAAGATGTAAAGGATCTGTATGCTGAAAACTATAGAAAGCTTATGAAGGTAATTGAAGAAGATTTAAAGAAATGGAAAGACATTCCCTGCTCATGGATTGGAAAAATAAATATTGTCAAAATGTCAATACTACCCAAAGCTATCTACACATTCAATGCAATCCCAATCAAAATTGCACCAGCATTCTTCTCGAAACTAGAACAAGCAATCCTAAAATTCATATGGAACCACAAAAGGCCCCGAATAGCCAAAGGAATTTTGAAGAAGAAGACCAAAGCAGGAGGCATCACAATCCCAGACCTCAGCCTCTACTACAAAGCTGTCATCATCAAGACAGCATGGTATTGGCACAAAAACAGACACATGGACCAATGGAATAGAATAGAAACCCCAGAACTAGACCCACAAACATATGGCCAACTCATCTTTGACAAAGCAGGAAAGAACATCCAATGGAAAAAAGACAGCCTCTTTAACAAATGGTGCTGGGAGAACTGGACAGCAACATGCAGAAGGTTGAAACTAGACCACTTTCTCACACCATTTACAAAAATAAACTCAAAATGGATAAAGGACCTAAATGTGAGACAGGAAACCATCAGAACCTTAGAGGAGAAAACAGGAAAAGACCTCTCTGACCTCAGCCGTAGCAATCTCTTACTCGACACATCCCCAAAGGCAAGGGAATTAAAAGCAAAAGTGAATTACTGGGACCTTATGAAGATAAAAAGCTTCTGCACAGCAAAGGAAACAACCAACAAAACTAAAAGGCAACCAACGGAATGGGAAAAGATATTTGCAAATGACATATCGGACAAAGGGCTAGTATCTAAAATCTATAAAGAGCTCACCAAACTCCACACCCGAAAAACAAATAACCCAGTGAAGAAATGGGCAGAAAACATGAATAGACACTTCTCTAAAGAAGACATCCAGATGGCCAACAGGCACATGAAAAGATGTTCAGCGTCGCTCCTTATCAGGGAAATACAAATCAAAACCACACTCAGGTATCACCTCACGCCAGTCAGAGTGGCCAAAATGAACAAATCAGGAGACTATAGATGCTGGAGAGGATGTGGAGAAACGGGAACCCTCTTGCACTGTTGGTGGGAATGCAAATTGGTGCAGCCGCTCTGGAAAGCAGTGTGGAGGTTCCTCAGAAAATTAAAAATAGACCTACCCTATGACCCAGCAATAGCACTGCTAGGAATCTACCCAAGGGATACAGGAGTACTGATGCATAGGGGCACTTGTACCCCAATGTTCATAGCAGCACTCTCAACAATAGCCAAATTATGGAAAGAGCCTAAATGTCCATCAACTGATGAATGGATAAAGAAATTGTGGTTTATATACACAATGGAATACTACGTGGCAATGAGAAAAAATGAAATATGGCCTTTTGTAGCAACGTGGATGGAACTGGAGAGTGTGATGCTAAGTGAAATAAGCCATACAGAGAAAGACAGATACCATATGGTTTCACTCTTATGTGGATCCTGAGAAACTTAACAGGAACCCATGGGGGAGGGGAAGGAAAAAAAAAAAAAAAAAAAAAGGACGTTAGAGTGGGAGAGAGCCAAAGCATAAGAGACTGTTAAAAACTGAGAACAAACTGAGGGTTGATGGGGGGTGGGAGGGAGGGGCGGGTGGGTGATGGGTATTGAGGAGGGCACCTTTTGGGATGAGCACTGGGTGATGTATGGAAACCAATTTGTCAATAAACTTCATAAAAAAAAAAAAAAAAACAAAATAAAATCCCTCATCTACACATAATTGACACAGTAACAGATATAACTGGAGAAAACCAAACCAAATCAAACCAAATAAAAACATATTAGAAACAAATTCAAGCAAACCTAAAACAATCTTTCATTTAAATTCAGCCATGGCCTCTTTATATGAAAACCACAGGATATAAATGGAAACTTGTGTCTACTCCTAGAACTTGAAGAGTGAAAAATATAATCTGTTTAAATACCTCAGTAATTTTTTTCTATCATAGTATTTAAAATGTTTTGGGGAAACCTGCGTGGCTTAGTTAAGCATCTGGCTCTTGACTTCGGCTCAGGTCACGATCTCATGGTTCATGAGTTCAAGCCCCGCATAGGGATCCACACTGACAGAGTGGAGCCTGCTTGGGATTCTAGCTCTCCCTCTCTCTCTGTCTGCCCCTCCCTGCTTGTGCTCTCTTTCTCTCTCAAAATAAATAAACTTAAAACAAATGTTTTAAAAAATAAATAAAACGTTTTGCTAATGAGGTGAGGGTAGTGTTTAGAAGAAATAAAATAGATTACAGGTTTTGGGGAAGATGGCAGAGCAGCATGAAAATCCTCAGCTTGTCTCATCCCTGAAACTCAGCCAGATCAGCACCAAACCACTTTGCACACCTAGAAAACTGATCTGAGGATTAACACAACAATCTGCATAACTTGAGCCATAGCACTCAGCAGGTACAAAATGTGGGGAGGTGAACTGGGGGAGAGAAAAGCCACGGAGGGTAGGGAGCTGCTTCTGCAGAGAGAAGACAGTGAAAGGGGGAGAGTGTGGCACATCAGGAGAGTGCAGGAAAAGCACTCCCCTGAAAGTAGCTAGAGAGAAAGAGAAAGAGTGGAAACACTCACAAGGGACTGAACAAGAAATCTGTTCCCCAAAGCCACTGAGGGGGAGAAGGGAGAGAGTTTCGATACCATTAGGATTCTATAAACAGTGAAGCACAGAGTCCAAAGTTCTAGAGCTCAGTGCCTGGTGGTGCTCTGATGAGGAAAGAGGGTGAATCCCCACGAGCAGGCAGCAGTCTGAGGAGTCCATATGTCACACTGGAGAAGTGGTTCCCCTATATGGAGAGCATTTGGTAGAGGCCACACGGCCTCCCTTTGGGCAAAGGTCTCAGT
Source organism: Lynx rufus (assembly GCF_022079265.1). Lineage (NCBI taxonomy): Eukaryota > Metazoa > Chordata > Mammalia > Carnivora > Felidae > Lynx > Lynx rufus. The sequence continues at coordinate 113,605,511 of NW_025814867.1, forward strand.
GGACCCCGGAGGGCAGCTACATTTGCTGGTATTGGGACAAGGACACCAGAGTGTGGTGAAACCTGGCACCGGCTGTGTGTTGTGGTTTGTCACAATCTCTGCACGTCTGCCTCTGCACAATCTCATGAACGTTTTCTGGGGCAAGCCGGCACCAGGCCATTGCTCAGCGAGAACCTCCCCCAGACAGTTGGTGTGTGTCTGAGCTGCAGGGGTCTCTGAAGTGTAGGGTTTTGAAACACAGCCCCATTTGAGATAAAAATGTGAAGGAAGGGGCGCCTGGGTGGCGCAGTCGGTTAAGCGTCCGACTTCAGCCAGGTCACGATCTCGCGGTCCGTGAGTTCGAGCCCCGCGTCAGGCTCTGGGCTGATGGCTCGGAGCCTGGAGCCTGTTTCCGATTCTGTGTCTCCCTCTCTCTCTGCCCCTCCCCCGTTCATGCCCTGTCTCTCTCTGTCCCAAAAATAAAAAAATAATAAAACGTTGAAAAAAAAAAAATTAAAAAAAATGTGAAGGAAGGTAACACCAAGGTAGATGGCTTGGACAGGAACAGGGTAGAGGCAGGGAGTGGACAGAGGCCTGAGACAAAAGAGAGGTGCTTGATGGCAGGCCAGTGAGCACGAAGTTCCTGTACAAGAGACCAGGGAGCTGGGTAAAGCCATTTGGACCTCTCCCACACACTCGCATGTGCATATGCACCAGACGGATCCACCCCAGTAAGCTAAGCAGCTCCACCTAGTGGAGAACAGAGCCATCACACCAAGCCATGCTCAACTGTGCCCTCAAAGCACATCTCCCAGAAGCCCAGCACAAATCCCACCTCCTGCTTAGTGTACAGACTATAGATGGCTTCATAATTTGAGTTCTAGGAGAATCTTGATGTAACTCCATTTGGGTTTCATTCTGTTTGTTGGTGGTTCATTTATTAGTTGTGGGTTTTTTTTGTTTTGTTTTGTTTTTGTTTTTGTTTTTGCTTCTGTCTTTAATTTCTTTTGCTTTTCTTTTTCTTGGATACAGAAAGAGAAACTTTTATTTTTATTTTTTTAATTTAAAAATTATTATTTTTTCCTATACTTCATATTTTTTAATTATTCGATTTCATTTTCTTTATTTCATTTTATTCTATTATAATTTTTTTAATTTTTAAATTTTTATTAGCTTTTATTTTTCTTTTCTTTCTTTTCTTTCCCTTTTTTCTCTATTCTATCAAGCTTCTTTCTATAAGCAGACCAAAACACACCTATGATCTACTTTCCTTTATGTGATCTTTTTGTTTTAAAATTTAAATTTTTATTTTTTGTTTTATTATTTTTTTCTTTCTCCAAAATGATAAAATGAAGGAATTCACACCCAAAAATAGAACAGGAAGAAAAGACAGGCAGGGGCTTATGCAACACAGAAATAAGCAAGATATCTGAACTAGAATTTAAAACCACGATAATAAGAATACTACCTGGGATTTAAAAAAGCATAGAATCCTTTTCTATGGAGATAAAAGAAGTAAAATCTAGTCAGGACTAAATTAAAAATGGTATAACCAAGATGAAATCTTGAATAGATGCCATGACAGCAAGGATGGATGGAGGACAACAGTGAATCAAGATATAAAAGACAAAGTTATGGAGAATAATGAAACAGAAAAAAGAAGGGAAACTAAGGCAAAAGAGCATAAGAATTAGAGAACTCAGTGACTCATTATAAAGAAAAAACATCTGAATCATAGGACTCCCAGAAGATGAGGAGAGAGAAAAAGGAGCAGAAGGTTTATGTGAGAAAATTAGAGCAGAAAGCTTTCCTAATCTGGAGGAGGACACAGACATCAAAATCCATGAAGCACAGAGAACTCCCATTAGATTCAACAAAAACCAACCCATCACCAACACATAACATAGTCAAATTCAAAAATACACAAACAAGGAAAGAATTATGAAAGCAGGAAGGGAAAAAAATCTTTAACCTACAAGGGAAGACAGATCAGGTTCACAACATATCTAGCCACAGAAACCTGGCAGGCCAGAAAGGAGTGGCAGGATATATTCAACATGCTGAATTGAAAAAATATGCAGTAAAGAATTCTTTATCCAGCAAGGATGCCACTCAAAATAGGAGAGATAAAGAGTTTCCAAGACAAACAAAACCTAAAGGAGTTTGTGGACCACTAAACCAGCCTTGCAAGAAATTTTAAGGGGGACTCATTGAGTGGAGAAGAGATTAAAAGACCAAAAGCAACAAAGACTAAACAGGACCAAGAACATCACCAGAAACTCCAACTCCCAAAGCAACACAATGGTAATAAATTCATATCTTTTGGTACTCACTCTAAATGTCAATGGACTAAATGCTCCCATCAAAAGACATAGGGCATCAGAATGGGTAAGAAAATAAGACCCATCTATATGCTGCTTACAAAAGACACATTTAAGATCTAAAGACACATACAGATTGAAAGTAAGGGGATAGAGAATCATCTATCATGCTAATGGTTGTTGAAAGAAAGATGGAATAGTTATATCAGACAAACTAGATTTTAAAATAAAGACTGTAACAAGAGATAAGGAAGGGCATTATATCATAATTAAGGGGTCAACCCACCAAGAAGATCTAACAATTGTAAATACTTATGCCTCCAACGTGAAGCACTCAAATATATAAATCAATTAATCACAAACATAAAGAAACTCGTTGATAATAATAACATAATAGCAGGGGACTTCAACACCCCCACTTACAACAATGGACGGATCATCTAAGCAGAAAATTAACAAGGAAACAATGGCTTTGAATGACACATTGGACCAGATGGACTTAGCAGATAAGTCCATTTCAACTGAAAGCAGCAGAATACACATTCTTCTCAAGTGCATGGAACATTCTCCAGAGTAGATCACATACTGGGACACAAATCAGCCCTCAACATGTTCAAAAAGAGCAAGATAATACCTTGTATATTTTCAGAACACAATGCTATATGAAACTTGAAATCACAAGAAAAAATTTGGAAAGACCATGAATACTTAGAGATTAAAGAACATCCTACTAAAGTAAGAATGAGTAAACTAGCTAAAGAGGAAATTAAAAAGTACATGGAAGACAATGAAAATGAAAACACGACAGCCCAAAACCTGTGGGATGCAGCAAAGGCAGTCATAAGAGGGAAGATTTTAGCAATCTAGGACTTCCTAAAGAAGGAATAAAGGCCTCAAATACACCAAGTAACCTTATACCTAAAAGACCTAAAAAAAAAAAAAAAAAGAATAGCAAATAAAGCCCAAAACTAGCAGAAGAAGGGAAATAAAGAATATAACACTTATCAATGATACCTAAATAAAGTAAAAACAAAAACAAAACAAAAACAACAAAAAAACAAAACAAAAACAGTAGAACAGGTCAATGAAACCAGGAGCTGGTTCTTTGAAAGAATTAATAAAATTGATGAACCCCTTAGCCCAACTGATCAAAAAGAAAAAGGAAGGGACCTAAATAAATAAAATCATGAATGAAAGAGGAGAAATCACAACCAACACCATGGAATTACAAACAATAATAAGAGAATATTATGAGGAATTATATGTAAACAAATTCGGCAATCTGGAAGAAACAAATTCCTAGAAATATATAAACTACCAAAACTGAAACAGGAAGACATAGAAAATTTGAACAGGCCCATAACCAGTAAAGAAATCGAATTAGTAATAAAAAATCTCCCCCAAAACAAGAGTCCAGGGCCAGATGACTTTCCAGGAGAATTCTATCAAACATTTAAAGAAGGCTTAACACCAATTCTTTTGAAGCTGTTCCAAAAAATAGAAATGGAAGGAAAACTTCCAAACTCATACTACAAGGCCAGCATTACCTTGATTCCAAAACCAAAGACTCCACTAAAAAGGAGAACTACAGACCAATTTCCCTGATGAACATGGATGCAAAAATTCTCAGCAAGATACCAGCAAACCAGATCCAACAATACATTAAAAGAAGTTTTCATGGGGCGCCTGGGTGGCTCAGTCGGTTGGGCGTCCAACTTCAGCTCAGGTCATGATCTCGCGGTCCGTGAGTTCGAGCCCCACATCGGGCTCTGGGCTGACAGCTCAGAGCCTGGAGCCTGTTTCGGATTCTGTGTCTCCCTCTCTCTCTGACCCTCCCCTGCTCATGCTCTGTCTTTATCTGTCTCAAAAATAAATAAATGTTAAAAAAAATTTAAAAAAAAAGAATTTTTCATGATGACCAAGTGATTTTTATACCTGGGATTCAGGGCTGGTTCAATACCCACAAATCAATCAATGGGATACAACACATTAACAAAAGAAAGAATAAGAATGTGATCCTTTCAATAGATGGAAGGAAATCTTTTGAAAAAATACAGCATCCTTTATTGATAACCCTCAAGAAAGTAGGGATAGAAGGATCATACCTCAAATTCATAAAAACCATATACGGAAGACCCACCACTAATATCATTCTCAATGGGGAAAAACTGAGAGCTTTTCCCCTAAGGTCAGGAACATGACAAGGATGTCCACTCTTACCACTGTTATTCAACATAGTGTTGGAAGTCCTAGCCTCAGTAATCAGACAACACAAGCAAATAAAAGGCATCCAAATTGGTAAGGAGGAAGTCAAACTTTCACTATTTACAGACCATATGATACTGTATGTGGAAACCCAAAAGATTCCATCAGAAAACTGCTATAACTGATCCATGAATTCAGCAAAGTTGAGGGATATAAAATCAATGTACAGAAATCAGTTGCATTTCTATACATCAACAATGAAGCATCAGAAAGAGAAATCAAAGAATTGATCCCATTTACCAATTACACCCAAAACCGTAAGATACCTAGGAATAAACGTAACCAAAGAGGTGAAAAAATTATACACTGAAAACTGTAGACAGCTTATGAAAGAAACTGAGAAAGACACAAAAAAATGGAAAAACATTCCATGCTAATGGATTGGAAGAACAAATATTGTTAAAATGTCGACACTATCCAAAGCAATCTACGGACTTCAAGCTACATTATAATGTTGTATCATCAAAACAGTATGGTACTGGCACAAAAACAGATACATGGACCAATGGAACAGAACAGAGGACACAGAAATGGACCAATAAATGTATGGCCAACTAATCCTTGACAAAGCAGAAAAGAATATCAATGGAAAAAGTCTCTTCAGAAAATGTTTTTGGGAAAATTGTAGAGCAACACGTGGAAGAATGAATCTGGACCGCTGTCTTACACCATACACAAAAATAAACTCAAAATGGATGAAAGACTTAAATGTAAGACAGGAAACCATCAAATTCCTAGAAGAGAAAACAGGCAACAACCTCTTTGACCTTGACTGCAGCAACTTACTTGACATGTCTCTGGAGGCAAGGGAAACAAAAGCAAAAATGAACTATTGGGACCTCATCAAGATAAAAAACTTCTGCACACTGAAGGAAACAATCAGCAAAACTAAAAGGCAACCTGTGGAATGGTAGAAGATATTTGCAAATGACATATCAGATAAAGGGTTAGTATCCAAAATATATAAAGATCTTATCAAACTCAATACCCCAAAAAACAAATAATCCAGTGAAGTAATGGTCAAAAGATATGAATAGACACTTTTCTAAGGAAGGCATCCAGATGGATAACAGACACATGAAGATACGCTCAACGTCACTCATCATCAGGGAAATACAAATCAAAACTACTATGACATTCCACCTCATGCCTGTCAGAATGGCTAAAATTAACAACTCAGGCAACAACAGATGTTGGTGAGGATGCGGAGAAAGAGGACCTCTTTTGCACTGCTGGTGGGAATGCAAGCTGGTGCAGTCACTCTGGAAAACAGCAAGGAGGTTCCTCAAAAAATTAAAAATAGAACTACCCTAAAACCCAGCAATTGCACCTCTAGATATTTATCCAAAGGATATACGAGTGCTGTTTTGAAGGGGCACATGCACCCCAATGTTTATAGCAGCACTATCAACAATGGCCAAAGTATGGAAAGAGTCCAAATGTCCACTGAATGATGAGTGGATAAAGAAGATGTGGTATATATATACAATGAATATTATCTGGTGATCAAAAAGAATGAAATATTGCCATTTGCAACGACGTGGATGGAACTATATATAGTATATTATGCTAAGCAAAATAAGTCAGTCAGAAAAAACAAATATCATAAGACTTCACTGATATGTGCAATTTAAGATACAAAACAGATGGGAAGCAAAAATAATATAAAGAACAGAGAGGGAGACAAACCATAAGAGACTCTTAAATACAGAAAATAAACAGGGTTGCTGGAGAGGTGTTGGGTGGAGGATGGGCTAAATGAGCAAGGGGCATTAAGGAGGACACTTGTTGGGATGAGCATTGGGTGTTATATGTAAGTGATGAATCACTAAATTCTACTCCTGAAACCATCATTACAGTATGTTAACTAACTTTGATTTAAATAGAAAGAAGGAAAGAAAGAGAAAGAAAGAAAGAAAGAGAGAGAGAGAGAGAGAGAAAGAAACAAAGAAAGAAAGAGAAAGGAAATAGAACATTACAGAACTTGCGGTTCATCTACTGTTAAGTAATCGCTTGTGAGTATCTTTACTTCAAGTAAAGGAATGTCTTTAAAATGTCTCTCAGTAAACTCAGTATCATGAATACATTTGATATGTCAAGGTTTTAGTAAGGTAGATCTAGTTTTCAAGATATCGCTAATGTCTTGTTTTGTTAACACATAATTTTCCTTTTTTCTCTGTATTGAGTGGATTCCTTTGAAACCTAAATGTTTATTTTGCCTTCTGTTTAAAGCCTACATCAACCCGAGAAAGGGGATTTTCTTGAAATGGAAAAGCTCATGATAGTTTAGTTTAAGATGGACATACCAAAATCAAGTCTTCCATTTGTGCTTCATTGATCTTTTGAAATGATTTCCAAGAAAATCAGGCCCATTTACTTTCAAAATTAAACACCAAACAAAAGAAATTATACATTATTCAAAAGGGATTTTTGTTGTTGCTTTTTAGGAATCAGTGCCTTTTGATTTTGCTAAGGGCAAATAATGACAGTTTTTGGTGTAAATTCAGAAGCACCAGAGTAGCATAGAAATAAATTATGTCTTTATGCATAACTGTTTGGTATATTCTTTTAAAATATAATCCTAACCATGAAGACTGGTTTCTTTCTTTGAAATTTTGCTAGTTGTGGCATAATTCTAAGGAACTCTTATCACAGGAAAAATAGTCATCCATCCTATTCTTTCCCATATCTTAAATTCACCATCTTTTCTCGATGCTTGCTGAAATATTCATAACAGAGTAGACAGAAAACTACTCTTTACGTCAATTGTGAAAGAAAAGAGATTAAAATTTCAAAAATTGATTCAGGCAATACTAACAGTATCTACCAAATTAAAATACACCCCCCCCACACACACAAAGAATAATATGGGATATTAGATCCTTTTGTAGTTGTCCTAACAATTTTTCTCAAAAATTTCCCATAGATTCAGGACTTTTCTACTGTGGTAAAATATATACATAACATAAAATTTACTGTTTTAACTATTTTTAAACATACAGTTCAGTGACATTAAAGTACATTCGCATCGCTGTGCAGCCATTACCATTATCCGTCTCCTGAACCTTTTAGTCTTAGCCTGAAAGTACGCAATTACTAGACAATAACTTCCCTTCCTCGGTCCCTGACAATCACCATTCTACTTCTGGCTCTATGAATTTGACTCATCTAGGTACCTCAGAGAAGTGAAACCATGCAGGGTTTGTCTCTTTATGACTGGTTTATTTTAGGTAGCGTCATGTTCGCAATGTCCATGTTGTACCATGTGTCGGAATGCCCTTCCTTTTTAAGGCTGAATATTCTATTGCATGTACATACCACATTTTGTTTTTTCCTTTCATCTATTGATGGGCACTTCAGTTATTTCCACCCTTTGGCTATTGTGAATAATGCTGCTGTGAAGACGGGCATGTGAGTATCTGTTCGAGTCCCTGCTTTCAATTCTTTTGGGTATATATCTAGAAGCGAAATTGCTGGATCATATGGTAATTCTATTTTCAGGTTTTTGAAAACTGCCATCCTTTTTTCTATAGCTAATTCAGAGCTTAAAAAAAGTTACAATGTATAAAAATCAAAAGAAGTAAAAAAGACAAGTTTGTATGCCCACTGTAGATTGAAAATTTTATGCTAAAAGAGCCTTAAAATTAATTATTTACCTACTCCATTATTTTATAATGACATACACACGTTGGTGTCCTGATTCCCAGGCCAATGGTCCACAAACCCACACTTCAGTTTTGTGTTTAAAACTTGGTTACAATTTTAGAACAAAAAAACACTTAAGCTTGGATGACCTATAGAGATAATTTATTTTTGCTTTGTAGCACCTGAGACTTTTCTTATATATATTGCAGGGGCAATGTGGCCTGTTTTGGCTTTTGATATCTTCTACTAAAATACCTGGCACCAGTTTAAGGACTGCTGTTGTCTGGAGAATTCTTAACCTCAGGATCAACACCTCCAAATTAATTTCTATACTAAGGAAATAACACTCACACGAAAAGCAGTCTACAATGTATAACCACAGTGAATTCCCCTTGAATCCTATAAATATGTAATTAAATTACTTCCATTTCAAACATAGTTTTTGTTCTTTTTCAGAAGCATTATAGCAATATTAATGAACTTCTACACATCCTTTACTAACTAGGACCATAAGCACCTTCACAGATTGGACGATCTGATTAAAATAAAAAATGAAATTGACATCCTGACTTGGTGGTTTGCATACTTCAATAGACTTTCCTTAAAGTTAATTAATGTGTGAATACTTGACTGTGGTTTCAATTAACCTATAGGGTTCTTGTTGCTGTATTTTTCATAAAACAGCATGAAACACTCATTTTTAAAATTCTCAGATACATCTCCTTTAAATATAAGTAAATAAATAATAAATGTGAAATGATAATCAGATATTCTGAAAAACTTAACTTTCTCATTTTCTGAATTTTAATTATAAATACTGCATGTGATGGTTTTTATTCATAATAAAGACTCTGGAGTTATAATGTATCATGGTTTTATCATAGATACATGGTTTAAAGGAATTCTTTTAAAAATATAAGTGGGCATGCTCAAAAATAGATGTGTTTGACTGGAAATACTGAATAACAAAATTATATACATCAGTCTTTATCAAACTCAAATATAAATTATTCAGAATCATTAGCTTCTGTGAAAATGAGATACATCTAGGGTCGCCTGGGTGGCTCAGTCGGTTAAGCGTCCGACTTCATCTCAGGTCACGATCTCGCGGTCCGTGAGTTCGAGCCCCGCGTCGGGCTCTGGGCTGATGGCTCAGAGCCTGGAGCCTGTTTCCGATTCTGTGTCTCCCTCTCTCTCTGCCCCTCCCCCATTCATGCTCTGTCTCTCTCTGTCTCAAAAATAAATAAAACGTTAAAAAAATTTTAAAAAAAAGAAAAGAAAATGAGATACATCTAAATCTTCAACTTATTTTCTCTCATCACCTACTGAAATATCCTATTGTATCACAGGAGAGTCCTATCAAATTTTAATTAAATTATTATTTTTGCATGTATTTATCTCTCTCCTTTACCAAAATGTGCAGTCTATGCCAGCAGTGACCACATCAACTTCATTTATTGCATTATCATCAGTGCCTAGCACAGCCTACACATCTTAGATGTTTAAGAAATATTTTCTGATTGAATAAAAACATATTTTTAGATCAACTGCCTGATTTCCTTTAGGCTCCCCTGCCTTACTTTTTTCAGACATGGTGTAATAACTTAAAAAAAATCATGTAGCAGGAACCCATGCTAAATTGCATGACTCACATTAAATTTCTGCTGTTATTCAAGGCAACTGTTCTTGCACCTGGCATTCTGCACAGCACTGGTTTACCTCTCAGTGTTAAAAAGAATTGATCACTTGATCGTTTTTGCGAAAGACTCAAGCTGTTAGACCAAGATTACTTTGGGGATGCTATTAGAGCCTAGCAGGTGAAAAAACAAAGCCATTTATTTAACACAGTTTCTTACTGATAGTTACAGCAACTCTAGATGTGCACATTAATGAGGCAGGCTGCCTAGTTTGTGCCAAAAATGATGCATACCTATGAAATTTTTGTGCTGTTTGCACACAAAAAATGAGATTCCTACTAGATGTATAACAACAAAGCAATCCTTTCTCCCCATTGGATGGAATACTCAGTATGGTGCATCACAATTACAGTATTGGGAAAACAAATCAAAAGGGCATATTTTATTGATGGAAGGGAATTGAGTAACGTCTCCTACAGAGATACCTCACTCAGTGTGCTTCATTGAGCTAATAGGGTCAACATAAGCATACATAGATGCATTTTAGTGTAGATACCAGCTAAGTAGTTGGAGAATGTATAAGGGGAGGTAGTAAAGATTGACAAGCAAATAAAATGTTATTGCTTACTTAATTACATTTCTCCTTACACTATAAATTATACTATCTGAGATTATGTCCTACATAGCTGATTCCTCTGATCTCATTTAAAATTTCATATATTGTCGTTTAAATATATTTTATTTCCTCAAGGTACATTTACCAAATGCAGTTTGAGTCAATGCAGAGCAAATTTCACATGGTTATAATCTTGGATCAGACAATATGAGAGGTTAGAATCTTAGATTCACCACTTGAAACAAAGCCATCTGACCTCACCCTTTCTTTTAACCAATGTTCAAAGTCTGTTTTCATCAAATCTGTAAAAATATTTAAACATTTATTAATATTTTCCATGGGTATTATTTAATATGTGAGTAAATAAAGTTGCTAAAGAATTCATACAAATTTGTAGAGTCCTTATATTTTATAAAATTTTTTCTCACTTAAAAAACTTCCCACTTAAAATCTCCAAAATTGAAAGACAAGTTTAATATAAGACAACTAATCAATATGAGAAATTTTACAAAACTAGCTTTAGTACTTTGAAAATGACCTATTGTCATCTGAAAAATCACCTACAATTATCTCACACAAATATAACTGTATATTTCACCCTTAAAAGTATTAACTTTTACTATTTAAACATTGTAATCCCTTATTTTTGAGAACTGGTAGAGAGAACCTATAATGACCCCATTGATTCATAGCCTCCTATAATCCCCCTACCTTTATGTGTGGGAAGAACCTGTGACATGCCTCTCGTCAATAGAATATGGCAAACATGACAAAATGTCACTCCTGTGATCACAGTGAGTTGTATAAGACTCCTTCTTGGCTGACTGAAAAACAAGAGAGACTTCCGTTGGTTTCAAAGAAATTGCCACGATATAAGACAGCTATGAAAGGGCTGAATGCCAAGGAACTTCAGAGGAACTGAGAGCAGCCCCTCACCCAAGTGAGCACTTTAGTCCTACAACCACAAGGGACTGAATTCGGCCAACAGCCATTGGAGTTTGGAAGAAGATCCTGAGGTCAAAAAGGAGCACAGCCCAGACAACACCTTGACATCAACCCTGTGAGACACCAAGCAGAAGATCCAATTAAACTGTCCTTAGACTCCTGACCCGCAATAACACTGAGAAAATAAATAGGTATTGTTTTAAGCTTCTAAGTCTGTGGTAATTTGTTATCAGCCTAAAAAACCAATAAAATAATTATAGAAAGTAACATATCTTATATACAGAAATCATTGCCGAATTTTGTAGAATTGGTCGTTTTATGTAATAAAGTACTTACATAGCTTCTTTAATAGTAAAAAAAATTATTCTTAGGAAGTTTTATTTATGATAGTTTAAAATTTTTAACTCAATGAAGTTCAGTCAAATCATATCAGAGTCACATAACCAAGGTTCTTATTTAACTAAAAACAGTCACATACTAGAGGGTGACAGGAACTCTACTTTCCACGAGAATGCATTTCAAGACAGCTCTGTCTTTTCTGTTTACACCTGTAGTCTATCAGCAAGAATTAAAAATTAATTTTCCTGCATATAGAAAATAGCTAATAACATTTTAGTTTTTCTCATGTTCTCACTTAGGCTTAAAAAATTTTTCCCCCCTCTTTTTAAAATTTTCTGTTCATGGTCATTGACCACCTGTTTTGCTCCCATTCTTTAATATTTGCATTTTCATTCCCTTGTTAATTGCCTAATTTTTTAATATATTGCTCAATATCTAAATTGTTGAATGTTGTTGACATAACATTGTTTAGAATAGTGTTTGTTATTAAGTCTTTAGTGCTTATAAGATCAGTAAGTGACAATATCTCTTCTATTTATGATGTTGATAATTGTGTGTCTTCTCTCTCTCACTCTTGCTCTCTCACTCCCTGCCTAGTTAGTGGTATATCAATTTTGTTAACCTTTCCAAAGAACCAGCTTTGACTTTATTAGTTTTCTGTATTGTGTGTCTGTTTTCTATTTCATTGACTTCTGGTCTTATTGTTCCTTCTTCATACTTACACTGGTTTTATTTTGGTCATCTTTTTATAGCTTTGTAACTTTAAGTTATTTATTTAGATATTTCTTTTATATTATAAGCATTTAAAACTCCACGTGTCCCTGTAAGAGCTGATTCACTTGTATTTCACAAATTTGGGGGTGATGTTTTAATTACTCACTTCGATGTATTCTGTAATTCCCTTGATATTTTTCCTTTGGATTATTTAAAGTGTGTTGTATAATTTTCCCTGGGTATCTTATTGCTATTGATTTCTAATTAGTCCCATTTTAGTCAGAGAATATCTGCTACATTATGTCAATCTACTTAAATGTGTTCACACTTGTTTTATAGCCCAGCATATAAATTGGTTTCTCCAATGGCTCTAACATTTTCCTTTTTTGTTAAAACATAGTTTGACTATCATGTACCAAGATTTAGCTTTCTTTGTATTTATTTTGTTTGGTATTTGCGGATCATCTTGAATCTGTAAATCGTTTTTTTTTTTTAATCAAATATGGGGAATTTTTGCCTTTATTTTTCTCACTTATTTGCTGTCCCATTTTCTTTCTCCTATCTTCTGGAGACTCAAATATACTTTCGATATTGACCCATGGGACCTTAGGCACCAGTCTTTTATTTTCTTTGTTCTTTAGATTGTAATACAATCTATTGATCTATTTTCAAATTCAGTAATTCTCCTATCATTTCCAATCTACTGTTAAGCCCAACCAGTGAATTTTTAAATTCATATATTTTATTTTTCTCTCCTATAATTTCTGTTGGGATCTTTTTATACCCTTTAGCAAAGTTAGAATAATAGCTTTAAAATGCTTATATGTTAATTTCAAAATCTAGGTCATTCTGGGACAAATCTCCATTATATACATCTTCTTGAGTTTAAGCTGTATCAAGCTATTCTCTCTCTCTCTCTCTCTCTTTTTTAAGTTTGTTTATTTATTTTTAGAGACACAGAGAGATAACCACCAGGGGAGGAACAGAGAGAGAGACAGAGAAAATCTTAAGCAGGCTCCACACAGTCAGCATGGAGCCTGACACAGGGCTCGAACCCATGAACCATGAGATCATGACGTGAGCCAAGATCAAGAGCCGGACACACCAGACTCAGCCACCCAAGTGCCCCTCAAGCTATTCTTATGTCAAGTAATTTTGAATTATATTCTAGACAGTATGATTGATACATTGTAAGGCTGTGTATTATGTTATACTCGTCTGAACATACTTTTTAAAATTTTTTTTGGAGGTCAGTGACTTGGCTGAATGGCTGAATTCAAACTACAAACTTTCTCTTTGGGGTGTGCATGATGTGAAATCTCAGAACAGTTCTGTCAGTCTTAGTATGGCTATTGCAATCTGTGCCCCCACACATGCAATTCTGAGATTAGCCAGAGATTAGGATGGAGTTTATACACAGAATTTAGGGCTTCCCTTTGTGGCTCTCTTTTCTACTATTTCTTATCCCTCACTTTCCAATTGTGGTTGTTCTGCTTATGTCTGCTAGTAGGACTGAGTGTTCTCTTTCCCAGTTTAGGTGCTTAGCATGGCACAGCCTACGAACTGATCTGAAGCAAAACTCTAAAAATGGGAATTCGTCCAGTGCAGTTCTCTTCCTCCAGGTGTCAACCCTCCCCAGGATAAGTCTCATTTTAGTATATCTCCAGAGCCTTTAGGTAGTTTTTAATTTTGTTGTTGTTGTTGTTTTAAATTTTTACAAAATATTTTATCCATGGTTTATAGGTGCTATTTGCAGAACTGGTCAATTAGAAGTTACTCAGTGATTATAAAAAGGAGAAGTTCTTATTGCTAACTTAAAATCCACATTACTAATGTACATTTTTTCTCATTCATTCATTTATTCACTCATTCATTCATTTGTTTCTTCATCCAATAAATACAGAATGTTTTTAGGGGAAATAACCATTCTGGTAAATGTGTAAAATACTGAATAAGACAAACACTATATGTACAAACTTATAGTGTGTTAGGAAATTTAAAGCACTTAAATTGACCTTCTCAGTCTCTGAACAGTAGACTCCACCTGAGTATTGTCTTAAGTCTAGCATAGAATGCCAGACCCTTCTATTAGTTTATGTGATTTTTTTTCTTGTCAGTCTTATTTCCATGATCTATGCTATACATAGTTGCAGTAATACTGGAAATCATGTATATTACTAAATATTTCTTTCAAATGTAATAATCTATTTTTAATTAGAATTATAAACCAATATAAGATATAATATTAATACCATATTGCTAATGGTTAATACTTACCCCCACTTTCTGCCCTTCCACCCCCTATAACCCCAAGTCACACATCATGAACAACAACAATAAAAGAGTTTCCTTCTACTACTTACAGGTTAACATTCGCTTCAGGAAAAACTAAGCCAACTTGCATCATATATAATCATCTTCTAATGACTTTGAGTTACTTTCTAATCCCAAAATAGCTACTTTAATTACTTCAAGTTAGAGATCCACCTCTGTTTTTAATTTTAAATTCATCAGAGTAAGTTGCCTCTATTTGTCATTGAAAACTATGCAGGGATGGAACAAACGGTTTCAACAGATTTGTTTTTATTAACAATTTCCTTCAATGCACATTTTTCCAAAAATTTGAACACGATAAAACGTAAGACCTCAATTTCTTTTTTCTCAAATTGACAAGAGTTACAATATATTTCTCTGGCATTGCTAATAATTTTCTAATGTAAGAAATAAAAGCAAAACAAAAATAATAGAATCCCTTTTAGCTGAAGACCACATGAACATTGGTCAGGATTTAGGGTTTGTTTGATGATATGTTTAGTCACCATTTTATAAGCAAGCATTAAATAACCTGATCCAGGTCACCTCTGAGTTGAAGGTTGGCCAGTCTATTTTTAAAATTTAAAATCATTGTATAAAAGCTATGTTGGCATGCCAAATGAGTTTTTCCAGCCCATTCTCACTGTTATCAACTAACATCTTTCAATCGACAAATTGCACTTTGGCATGAACAGAAGGATGGACTTCTGCCACTTTTTTCAGTCCCTACTAAAATAGCTATGAACATATGCAGTATGTTGTTCATTTTTAGAGCTTGAGGATGGCAGGTTTAATGGTACTAAAAGGCAATGAATGGATGGTGAGCTGAAGACCAAAAATGCTTAGCGGGAGATGTACAAGGTCATTTAGGAAGGCCTGTGTATGCCAGGCTGGGATTCTCGGACATGTCATATTTCAGTTTCATCCCACAGGTTATCATTGCCTTCCTTGTTAACCTTGCCTAATTAAAACATGTTAGCAAGAAAGGAGAGATTAGATTTTTTTTCTATAGGGCTTCAAACATGGAACCAATGTAGGGGAAACAATAGGTACCCTGATTTGGAATGGACTGAGGCTCACTTTCTAATGATGACAGCTGTCCAAAAATGAGATACATTGGAGGTTAAGTTCTATACTCATGGATGTGTACTGACTGAGGCTGTATCATTTTAAGGAGCTTTTATAATAAAAAATTAAGCAAGTGATGGGAGCTATTTGTTAGATGGGGATTAGTATATTATTTGATGTATGCTAATGTGTCCTCCAAGGTGTCCTCTAAGGTATACTTGCTGCACACAAAAATATCATTTTCATAATGCATTAAAATAGTTTTAATTTACTTAGTTTTCCATTGTGGCCTTCCTAAAATACTATTCTTGTGGTCCCTATATTTATAAACTAATCTAAAAATGAAATATGTAAGACAAGATTCAATAAGACAAATGTGTTGGATAAGTCTTTTAAGTGGTTCTGCAGTAACTAATTACTTAGCTAATTAAGCCTTTAAACAATAACAACCTTTAAATATCCCTTTAGTGTGATTCAGCAGTTTGATGATGTCTTTAAAGTCTAGGGATTTTTATCTTTCTGCTCCACCATTTTCAGTGTAAGACTTGTTATTGTCAAGGTTTGTTTTTTTTTTTTTTTCTTGCTTTTTGCTTTAGAGTAACAAGATTGCTGCTAATTTCCAGATAGCCGATTCTCTCTCATCAGTATCCAAACCTGGGAGGGTGGAAGGGGCAAGGCAAACTCTTTTCCCAATGCTTATGTCTTTTGTCATGATGTAAAACATTTCCCAGAAGCAACCATAAGAATTACCTTGAACTACCATCAGTGAGAACTAGGTCATATGGCTGTTCTTAGAAGAAAAACTGCAAAGAACAGAATTACCATGATTAATCAGGTTACAGTTTCTCAACCAGGAGCAGTACTACTCTTTAAAGGGGTATTTGGAAGTTTTTGACAGCATTAAAAAAAAAAAGTTTATTTATTTATTTTTAGAGGGAAAGAGCAAAAGAGCAAACGGTGGGGGGAGAGAAAGAGGAAGAGGGAGGGTCCTAAGCAGGCTCTGCACTAACAGTGCAGATCCTGACCCAGGGCCTGATGTGGGCCTGAACTCATGAACTGTGAGGTTATGACCTGAGCTGAAACTAAGAGTCAGATGCTTAACCAACTGAGCCACCCAGAAGGTCCTGACAGCATTTTTTTTTTTAATTGTTACTGTGCCTGGGACATAAAGGTGAATTTGAATTGAAGAGGCCAAGAATGGTAAACGAGATGCTGGTGGCAGAACATTGTGCTTCAAAAATCTCATTGAAAGCACTAGGTTAGGCAAAAATACCTTCCCTTGGAGCTAGGCACACTACTGCCTGAACAAAATTACATTTATGGTGGTAAGAAAAAAAAAGATTGCTTTGTGATGGACAAGAAATTGTGTCTGCCATGAAAGGGAGCAGAATTTGTCACCCCAAAATATGCCCCTTTGGCATAAGGATTATGTTAGGCTGAAATAGCAGACATAGGAAAAGCTCTGAAAACAGAGTAAAAGTTACCTTCTGGTAGAGATTATTTATACTTATACGGGGAATCTCCACATGTAAGGGTGTCTCCCTTCTATACCAGGAAGAGGAAGAGGATCAACTAACTCATCAATGGAGAAAGCTTGTACTTAAATCTGCATGACAACCATACCCTTGCTTCCTGTGCTTTGCCTGATAACTTCTCATAACTGGCTCCCCAACCCCAGTATCTTTTTTCTTTATCTAGAGATGGTATTTAAGGTTATGGCTTGGCCCATTTTAGGGAGTTACTCAGTTTTCCTGGGTACCTCCCATGTATACAGGACATATACACGTTATTAAACTTGTGTTTGTTTTAAATCTTGTTAATCTGTCTTCTGTTATAAGGAGGATCTCACCCAGGAAGCTAGAAGGGTAGAGGGAAATTTATTTTTCAGTTTCCTACAGCCACAGTTTTTATGCTTTTTTTCCATGATTATTCCTTTGTTTTTATAAAACTCTGAAACTACAAACTGTAAATATCTTGTGGAAGATACTATATAACACTTTGTCTTGCTATTGTTTTGCATAGTGCTCTACATTTCTGCAACCAATATTGGTTGATGGTGTTGGCAATGTCATGTGTGAGGGTTTGTAGATTAGCCTGAAGAGAAAAGTAAGTGTATCTGGTGATTATAAATGCCAAAACATTACTCATATATTTGAAGTTAGCTTTATCCAAAAGGTTTATCATGAGCCTGAACTTTGATTTGTTTCATTTCATATAATAAATGTTTGATGCTTTTGAAAACTAAATCCTGATCAAAGATAAGTCTAAAAGTAATATTTCTCACTTTTATTAAAACCTTTTATGAGAGTAAAATGGAATTTTGATATAAAATAAATTGAAGGGGGATTTTAATAACACATGGAAACTTTTACCAAGATCAATTTTAAAGCTACCTGAAGCAGTGATGGGAAATATGCTCCAATATTCAGATAAATACTAAGTAAATGTTAGGATATGTAAACTATTATTATAGGCAGTATAAAAACACTATTGTTAGGAAAGTACCCCCAAAAGCTATTAAAATGTTGAATTCATTTGTTAAAGTGTTTTAACTATTTCTGATAATTGTCCACTTGATAAAATTACATTACATTGTAACTAGACCTTAAAAGAACTTGAGGTTCACTCCAACACTTATATAAGTACTACTCCTTTATCCACCAAAGAAAAACACCTCTGACTACTCAACTATGCATCCCAATTGTGTAGGCTTCTAGATTCTTGCTCTTTAACCTATTTTATGATAAACTTAATAAATATATCTTTGATCAGCACATGGTGAAAAACGTTCCTGATATTAATATATTTAATATTTTATCTAACTCTTATTTTCCTATATTAAATTACACTTATAAAACTATCTTTGTTCTCACCTAGCCCAGTTATGTACAATTAGTTGCTTAATAAATGCTTTTTGAGTATGATACTGATAAATTAACTTTTCAAATATAGTAATGATTCTCAAGTCACCTGAAAATACTACCTAAACAAAAAATAAGGTACTCTACTCACATGTGCAATCAAGACTGTGTTTAAATAACTTTGAAGAAAATAAGATTAAATCTAGAAGGATCTGATATTTATTTTTGCCAAGTTTTAATATTCATTCACATTCACTTGATGTTAAACTGTGAAGGTAGACATAAAAAATAATTTGTAAAATCAAATAATTAGACCAGAGTCATTACATGGATATCATAGTGTTAAAAAAGAAACAACAAATCCAAATTGGAGTCACTTGCTCCCATGACCCTGGGACTCTGTGACCTTTCAACAATCTGAAATTTTCTGGTCAGCAATAGTGAGGTAATCTGCATGATAAAAATTTTGCTGATCCCATGAAGCCAAAAGAACATGTTCTGGTCTGAAACAATCCTTTCCCTTCTTTTGCTAGTAATTCCTTGCCTCACCCTCCTTCCTATAAAAACTTTCTATTTTGTACAACTCCTCAGTGCTTACGAGGTGGGATGCTGTCCCATTCATGAATCATTGAAGAGAGCCAATTAGATCTTCAAATTCACTCAAATGAATTTTTATTTTGGGGCAATAATCAACTAAATATGTAATATAATAGCAAGGTAATTTTTATTATCAGATTTATATTTTTTTCATAAATAAATGTATTTTAGAAACAATATTTGGCCTATGGCATTCCATACTTTATAAGGAGTCATATACTATCCTAAGCTACATTGTCATTTTTTACTATTTTATTTATAATATTAGTATAAAAACAATATATATAAAATAATTCTCATACACAAATTAAAATATAACTTCTCAAAAATTAATTTAAAAATGTTTATCAGTTCCTTAAACACAAGAGAGCAGTTTTGTTGCTACTGTATAATTTTAGAAAATCAGATATGACCATAGGGTGATTAACTATACATTTGTAACTTGATGCTTCTTTAAAAATACCTTGTCTTTCCATAATTTGGCTATTATGGAAAGAGCCTAAATGTCCATCAACTGATGAATGGATAAAGAAATTGTGGTTTATATACACAATGGAGTACTACGTGGCAATGAGAAAGAATGAAATATGGCCTTTTGTGGCAACATGGATGGAACTGGAGACTGTTATGCTAAGTGAAATAAGCCATACAGAGAAAGACAGATACCATATGGTTTCACTCTTATGTGGATCCTGAGAAACTTAACAGAAACCCATGGGGGAGGGGAAGGAAAAAAAAAAGAGGCTAGAATGGAAGAGAGCCAAAGCACAAGGGACTCTTAAAAACTGAGAACAAACTGAGGGTTGATGGGGGGTGGGAGGGAGGGAGGGGAGGGTGGGTGATGGGTATTGAGGAGGGCACCTTTTGGAATGAGCACTGGGTGTTGTATGGAAACCAATTTGACAATACTTCATATATTGGAAAAAAAAAACCTTGTCTTGATATATGGTTATCAAAAAGATTCAATTTTTAATTCAGTTCTTATATGTGAAAAATATATTTGCTATAGGAGTTCATTTCTGAGATGCTGAAGTTTATAGAAAGAGGTTTCAATTGATAAAATACTTCACAAAACCATGCAAAGTTTTAGCCAAGAAGTTGCCACACCACTGACGCTTGTCAAAGGCACTGTGTGGCAACTGTGTTTTCTCTAAGAATTACGACTCTAGTCTGTAAACTTGACCCTCTTCCCTTCTAAATATTTGCTTCTGGAATGAGAACTTAGTAATGGCAGCCTCAAATTCATTTCCACTTACACCTTTGAGTCAGTTTTACATACTGTATTACCCTTCCCAGAATTATTGTGTGAATGCATTATTCTTCCTGCACCCAAAGTAAAAAATCAAAATAGTCATTCAATGATTTTTTTAATCAAATTCATTTAATATTTTTTGTAATTTTATTCCATAATAGCCACTGAAGATGTAATAATGAGCAAAACAAACACCTATCCTAGCCTACCTGAGGGGACCCTTATCTTATTTAAGAAGAATTAGTATCAATGGATAATGAACATATCCAAATTTGAAAAGATAATCTCCCGTTAAAACTAGAGAACTGCTGATAGAGAGACCAAAGTGAATATAGGGAAATAAATCATGAGGATATGTTCTGGATCTAGGCAGGGGTTACTGGTAAATTACACCAAAATGGGTGCTAAAAGGAAGAGATAAGAAAAGAGGTAAAGTTTAGGCGGTAAAATCCACAGGATTTGGGGATGCCATCAATCTCCAAGGAAGGGAAGTTGAAGTGTTAAAGATAACTCTTAAGAATTTTGTTTGTGCAGCCAGATGGTATAGTGCAAAGATCACCCTTTTTCCTTCCAATCACCATTCCTCTTTTCAAAAGTAATAAAAATACAAGATAGACATTTAGTATCCCAGGGAAAGAATATATTTTCCAGTCTCCCTTGAAGCTATATATAGCTATGTGAATAGGTTTTGGCCAAAGAAATGCAAAAGAATCTGATATATGTAAGTTGAGTCATGTTGGTAAAACAAAATAGTATGTCTTATGGATTTCCCTTCCTTTTTCCTCTTACTAACTAATGGAATGGAGATGTGATGGTAGGAACTAAAGCAGTCATTTTGGACCCAGAGATTGAAGATATGAGGATGAGAGAGTGACCAGTAAAGGAGTCTGGGTCCTAGACACTCTGAAACCATCATATCATACCTGGACTGCCCAGAGTTATGAACTATCTCAAAAGTACTATATTATATCTGGGATTCTTTTTTTTAAACATTTTTGTGTAATAAACTTACTTTTTTCTTTTGGTTCCATACCTCAATGTTTTAGAATATACCTTTCTGTATTTAATTGTCTTCTTCAATGCTAATGACTCTCTTGAAGGGGACTTTATTTTTCTCAGCCTGCTATATTACGTGGATCTCAGAATTTTAAATATATGGTTGCAGACTTTGAAGAACACAGGGGCATTAAGAAGATTACAACTGATTGGTTGATGAAGTGGACTATACAAGTTAAAAGAATGGAATCGGAGACCCTCATCCTCCTTGGAGGAAAAAAAAAAAAGAAAAATATCAGAAGCCTCACTAGTTATCCATATGCGATATGGATTTATATAATTAGAGGAGGAAGCAGAATTGGGAGAATGTATTAATGCAGTAAGGGGCAGGATTTAATTAATAAAATCTTTGTAAGAGTTTCTCAAGACAGTCTTGAGAAAGATCATGACTTGTTGTCCCAATGCCGGTGGGTACTGGGCCATCAATAAAATCCACCAATACTTTGAAAGGCAAAATACTCTCATTTTTCACCTGATTGATTACTCAAGATTCCAAGCAGCTATAGCTACTATGAAAGGATCCATCAAGATTAACAAGGCTTACATTTTTAAAAATGTCAATTAAATTATAAATATTTTACGGGTAAAGACTATGCCAGGTATTGAATATTTTTGTGGAACTCAGGATTTATTGCTAAACACAAAATAGGTATCTAATATCTACTTTTAAAAATTATTAATGTGGCTAGCCCGGGGAAGAAGGCGGGGTAGGAGGACACTGGGCTCACCGTGTCCTGCTGATCTCTTAGATTCCACCCACACCGGCCTAAATAACCCAGAAAACCGCCAGAAGACTAGCAGAATGGAATCTTGGAGCCAAGCGCAGATGAGAGGCCCACAGAACAGGGTACGAAGGGCGGAGAGGCGGTGCGCGCTGCACGGACTAGCAGGAGGGAGCTGGGCGGGAGGGGCGGCCCGCCAGCCAAGCAGAGCCCCTGAGTCTGGCTTCCAAAAGCGAGGGGCTGGACTGAGTGTGTTATGACAACAAGCTGGACTTAACAGCTCTGCTCGGAGAGCAGGAGGGCTGGAGGACAACGGGAGGGAGAGTTGCTGAGCCCCGGGATGACAGAGCTCAGTTTGGCGGGGAACAAAGGCGCTCACCAGCACCATCTCCCTCACCCATCCCCCAGCCAAAATCCCAAAGGGAACCAGTTCCTGCCAGGGAACTTGCTTGCATCGGCGCAAACACCCAAGGCTGTGATTCTGCGCCTCATCCCTCCGGCGGCGGGTCTGACTCCCTCCCACTGCCACAGGGCCCCTCCCGAAGTCAATCACCGAAGGAGAAGTGAGCTAAGCCTGCCCCTCCCGCCCCCGTGCACCTTGCCTGTCCACCCCAGCTAATACGCCAGATCCCCAGCACCACAAACCTGGTAGTGTGCAAGTAGCCCAGATGGGCCACGCCACCCCACAGTGAATCCTGCCCCTAGGAGAGGGGAAGAGAAGGTACACACCAGTCTGACTGTGGCCCCAGCGGTGGGCTGGGGGCAGACATCAGGTCTGACTACGGCTAGCCCACCAACTCCAGTTAGTCAAGACAGCACAGGGGAAGTGCCCCGCAGGTCCACACCACTCCAGGGACTATCCAAAATGACTAAACAGAAGAATTCCCCTCAAAAGACTCTCCAGGAAATAACAACAGCTAATGAACTGATTAAAAAGGATTTAAATAATATAACAGAAAGTGAATTTAGAATAATAGTCATAAAATTAATCGCTGGGCTTGAAAACAGTATACAGGACAGCAGAGAATCTATTGCTACAGAGATCAAGGGACTAAGGAATAGTCAGGAGGAACTAAAAAATTCTATAAACGAGCTGCAAAATACAATGGAAATGACCACGGCTCAGACTGAAGAGGCAGAGGAGAGAATAGGTGAACTCGAAGATAAAATTATGGGAAAAGAGGAAGCTGAGAAAAAGAGAGATAAAAAATCCAGGAGCATGAGGGGAAAATTAGAGAACTAAGTGATGCACTAAAGAGAAATAATCTACGCATAATTGGTATTCCAGAGGAGGAAGAGAGAGGGAAAGGTGCTGAAGGTGTACTTGAAGAAATAATAGCTGAGAACTTCCCAGATCTGGGGAAGGAAAAAGGCATTGAAATCCAAGAGGCACAGAGAACTCCCTTCAGATGTAACTTGAATCGATCTTCTGCATAACGTATCATAGTGAAACTGGCAAAATACATGGATAAAGAGAAAATTCTGAAAGCAGCGAGGGATAAACGTGCCCTAACATGTAATGGGAGACCTATAAAACTCGTGACTGATCTCTCTTCTGAAACTTGGCAGGCCAGAAAGGAATGGCAGGAGATCTTCAATGTGATGAACAGAAGAAATATGCAGCAGAGAATCCTTTATCCAGCAAGTCTGTCATTTGGAATAGAAGGAGAGATAAAGGTCTTCCCAAACAAACAAAAACTGAAGGAATTCGTCACCACTAAACCAGCCCTACAAGAGATCCTAAGGGGGATCCTGGGAGACAAAGTACCAGAGACATCGCTACAAGCATAAAACATACAGACATCACAATGACTCTAAACCCATATCTTTCAACAATAACACTAAATGTAAATGGACTAAATGCACCAACCAAAAGACATAAAGTATCAGAATAGATAAAAAACAAGACCCATCTATTTGCTGTCTACAAGAGACTCATTTTAGACCTGAGGACACCTTCAGATTCAGAGTGAGGGGATGGAGAACTATTTATCATGCCGCTGGAAGTCAAAAGAAAGCTGGAGTAGCCATACTTATATCAGACAAACTAGACTTTAAATTAAAGGCTGTAACAAGAGATGAAGAAGGGCATTATATAATAATTACAGGGTCTATCCATCAGGAGGAGCTAACAATTTTAAATGTCTATGCGCCGAATACGGGAGCCCCCAAATATATATAAAAAAATAATCACAACCATAAGCAACCTTATTGATAAGAATGTGGTAATTGCAGGGGACTTTAATACTTCACTTACAACAATGGATAGACCATCTAGACACACGATCAATAAAGAAACAAGGGCCCTGAATGATACATTGGATCAGATGGACTTGACACATATATTTAGAACTCTGCATCCCAAGGCAACAAAGAATATACTTTCTTCTTGAGTGCACATGGAACATTCTCCGAGATAGATCACATACTGGGTCACAAAACAGCCCTTCATAAGTATACAAGAATTGAGATCATACCAGGCACACTTTCAGACCACAATGCTATGAAGCTTGAAATCAACCACAGGAAAAAGTCTGGAAAACCTCCAAAAGCATGGAGGTTAAAGAACACGCTGCTAAAGAATGAGTGGGTCAACCAGGCAATTAGAGAAGAAATCAAAAAATATATGGAAACAAACGAAAATGAAAATACAACAATCCAAACGTTTTGGGATGCAGCAAAGGCAGTCCTGAGAGGAAAATACATTGCAATCCAGGCTTATCTCAAGAAACAAGAAAAATCCCAAATACAAAATCTAACAGCACACCTAAAGGAACTAGAAGCAGGACAGCAAAGACACCCCAAACCCAGCAGAAGAAGAGAAATAATAAAGATCAGAGCAGAAATAAACAATATAGAATCTAAAAAAAAAACTGTAGAGCAGATCAAAGAAACCAAGAGTTGGTTTTTTGAAAAAATAAACAAAATTGATAAACCTCTAGCCAAGCTTCTCAAAAAGAAAAGGGAAATGACCCAAATAGATAAAATCATGGATGAAAATGGAATTATTACAACCAATCCCTCAGAGATACAAGCAATTATCAGGGAATACTACGAAAAATTATATGCCAACATACTGGACAACCTGGAAGAAATGGACAAATTCCTATGCACCCAGATGCTTCCAAAACTCAATCAGGAGGAAATAGAAAGCTTGAACAGACCCATAACCAGCAAAGAAATTGAATCAGCTATCAAAAATCTCCCAACAAATAAGAGCCCAGGACCAGATGGCTTCCCAGGGGAGTTCTACCAGACGTTTCAAGCAGAGATAATACCTATCCTTCTCAAGCTATTCCAAAAAATAGAAAGGGAAGAAAAACTTCCAGACTCATTCTATGATGTCAGCATTACTTTGATTCCTAAATTAGAGACCCAGTAAAAAAAGAGAACTACAGGCAAATATCCCTGATGAATATGGATGCAAAAATTCTCAATAAGATACTAGCAAATCGAATTCAACAGCATATAAAAAGAATTATTCACCATGATCAAGTGGGATTCATTCCTGGGATGCAGGGCTGGTTCAACATTCGCAAATCAATCAACGTGATACATCACATTAACAAAAGAAAAGATAAGAACCATATGATCCTGTCAATCGATGCAGAAAAGGCCTTTGACAAAATCCAGCACCGTTTCTTAATAAAAACCCTTGAGAAAGTCGGGATAGAAGGAACATACTTAAACATCATAAAAGCCATTTATGAAAAGCCCACAGCTAACATCATCCTCAATGGGGAAAAACTGAGAGCTTTTTCCCTCAGATCAGGAACACGACAGGGATGTCCACTCCCACTGCTGTTGTTTAACATAGTGTTGGAAGTTCTAGCGTCAGAAATCAGACAACAAAAGGAAATCAAAGGCATCAAAATTGGCAAAGATGAAGCCAAGCTTTCACTTTTTGCAGATGACATGATATTATACATGGAAAATCCGATAGACTCTAGCAGACCAAAAGTCTGCTAGAACTGATACATGAATTCAGCAAAGTTGCAGGATACAAAATCAATGTACAGAAATCAGTTGCATTCTTATACACTAATGATGAAGCAACAGAAAGACAAATAAAGAAACTGATCCCATTCACAATTGCACCAAGAAGCATAAAATACCTAGGGATAAATCTAACCAAAGATGTAAAAGTTCTGTATGCTGAAAACTATAGAAAGCTTATGAAGGAAATTGAAGAAGATATAAAGAAATGGAAAGACATTCCATGCTCATGGATTGGAAGAATAAATATTGTCAAAATGCCAATACTACCCAAAGCTATCTACACATTCAATGCAATCCCAATCAAAATTGCACCAGCATTCTTCTTGAAGCTAGAACAAGCAATCCTAAAATTCATATGGAACCACAAAAGGCCCCGAATAGCCAAAGTAATTTTGAAGAAGAAGACCAAAGCGGGAGGCATCACAATCCCAGACTTTAGCCTCTACCACAAAGCTGTAATCATCAAGACAGCATGGTATTGGCACAAAAACAGACACATAGACCAATGGAATAGAATAGAAACCCCAGAACTAGACCTACAAACGTATGGCCAACTAATCTTTGACAAAGCAGGAAAGAACATCCAATGGAAAAAAGACAGCCTCTTTAACAAATGGTGCTGGGAGAACTGGACAGCAACATGCAGAAGGTTGAAACTAGACCACTTTCTCACACCATTCACAAAAATAAAGTCAAAATGGATGAAAGATCTGAATGTGAGACAGGAAACCATCAGAACCCTAGAGGAGAAAATAGGAAAAGACTTCTCTGTCCTCAGCCGTAGCAATTTCTCATTTGACACATCCCCAAAGGCAAGGGAATTAAAAGCAAAAATGAATTACTGGGACCTCATGAAGATAAAAAGCTTCTGCACAATAAAGGAAACAACCAACAAAACTAAAAGGCAACCAACGGAATGGGAAAAGATATTTGCAAATGACATATCGGACAAAGGACTAGTATCCAAAATCTATAAAGAGCTCACCAAACTCCACACCCAAAAAACAAATAATCCGGTGAAGAAATGGGCAGAAAACATGAATAGACACTTCTCCAAAGAAGATATCCGGTGGCCAACAGGCACATGAAAAGATGCTCAACGTCGCTCCTCAATAGGGAAATACACATCAAAACCACACTCAGATATCAACTCACGCCAGTCAGAGTGGCCAAAATGAACAAGTCAGGAGACTATAGATGCTGGAGAGGATGTGGAGAAACGGAACCCTCTTGCACTGTTGGTGGGAATGCAAACTGGTGCAGCCACTCTGGAAAACAGTGTGAAGGTTCCTCAAAAAATTAAAAATAGACCTACCCTATGACCCAGCAATAGCACTGCTAGGAATTTACCCAAGGGATACAGGAGTGCTGATGCATAGGGGCACTTGTACCCCAATGTTTACAGCAGCACTCTCAACAATAGCCAAATTATGGAAAGAGCCTAAATGTCCATAAACTGATGAATGGATAAAGAAATTGTGGTTTATATACACAATGGAGTACTACGTGGCAATGAGAAAGCATGAAACATGGCCCTTTGTAGCAACGTGGATGGAACTGGAGAGTGTTATGCTAAGTGAAATAAGCCATACAGAGAAAGACAGATACCATATGTTTTCACTCTTAGGTGGATTCTGAGAAATTTAACTGAAACCCATGGGGGAGGGGAAGAAAAAAAAAGAGGTTAGAGTGGGAGAGAGACAAAGCATAAGAGACTCTTAAAAACTGAGAACAAACAGGGTTGATGGGGGGTGGGAGGGAGGGAAGGGAGGGTGGGTGATGGGTACAGAGGAGGGCACCTTTTGGGATGAGCACTGGGTGTTGTATGGAAACCAATCTGACAATAAATTGCATATATTGAAAAAAATTATTAATGTGATATATTTATATACAATACTTTTTGATATATTCAAATCCCATAATCTTTGGATATTGAAACACCATCTAGGCAGTATTTTACCAAGTCAGCAATAGTGTAGCTCATTAGAAATCACTACACTATCCATGGACTCCTTGGAGTCAATCCCCTCATATTTCCAGATCCACTTCAACCGAACTAGAAGACTTGCCTTGTCTTCAATTTCTCATTCATTTATTTATAGAATCCTTATATGTGTCAGGCCTTATATCAAAACACAAGAGAGAAAAAATAAAAGCAAGAACAAGATTTCTTAGAAAAGTATTTCACATCAGCATGGTGTCACTCTTGCTGCTTTCCTACTCCAGCTTACATTTTAATTTCTTCTTGACTGTGTCCTGACTATACTCATGATGCCAATTTCCAAGCAGTTTTCTTTGACCCTGTTTCTAAGTGCCAGGATATGAAAATTTATGCTAGTTACATTTAATGCATACCTCTATCTGCTTCATTATTTTGACATATTTTTGATATTATGTATAAGTGAAATATTTTACTAACAATATTTATATTCTAACTTTTTTCCCCTTCATTGAGCTTTCTTTCTTACTTTCCCTCCCTTTTCAATTTGACTTCTCTGAAGTAAACAATGCAGAATTAATTTGTATTATTGGCTAGGCTTCAAGCATTTATTCCAAACTTACAATTTGCTCCAACATAGAAATCCAATCCTTTTCTTTCCCCTCCCTCCCTTCTTTCCTCCTCCCTCCCTTTCTCCCTCCCTCCCTTCCTTCTCCTTCCCCACCCCCTCAGTCTCTCTCTCTTCTGTAGAATCCATGATAGTCTTTCCAAGGTAAAATAACATGGTCCATGTAACATCATTAGTCAATAGGTACTACAAGTTAAAACCATAAGTAGATTCCACTACATACCTAAAATAGTTAAAACTTAAAAGACAGTATCAGGTGCTGACAATGACATGAAGAAACAAATTCTCAAAGAGCACTGATGAGAGTACAAAATGATGAAGCCACTCTGTAAAACATTTTGACAGTATCTTATAAACTTCAACACACACTTAACCATATATCATCTAGCAATTCCACTTCTGGTATTTACCCAAGTAGATTGAGAATTTATGTACAAACACTGTATTTGAGTGATTTATTATTCATGTTATTTTTCATATTATTAAAAATATTGTTCAAAAAAACCCACACATATGGGGGGGACCATATACCCATTAACAATTGAACTGAATGAATAAACAAATTGTAGGAAATACTTTAAGTAGATCATGCTCAGCAATGAAAAGAAACAAACTACAGATACATTGCAACAATGTAGATGAATCTCAAAGGCACTATAGCCAGACTTAAGAGACTATACACTATATGACTCCATCTGTATAACATCTGGAAAAGGCAAAACCATAGACACAGAAATCAGAACACTGGTGGCCAAACTGGTGTTAGGGGATGGAGGCTGATGGCAAAGGGGCATGAGAGAACTTGTCAAAGTTGACTGCAGTGTTCTGTGTCTTGACTGTGGTAATGGCTGCACAACCACACGCGTTTGTCAAGCTCAAAAACTGTAAAATGAAAAAGTGATGAATTTACTGTGTGTAAATTATGCCTCAATTTTAAAATAGAGGATCAGAGATAAGATTTATTTGAAAAAAAAACACATATAAATTACATTTGCTCTGAGTTCTGATTTTGCAAACACAGGACTAACTGGATTAGGAAGCAGAAGGAATTAAAAAAAGACTTCTCTGCTCTTTGCCTAAGATTAATTACAGGCAATGTTTTTGAAAGAGCTACATTTATCTTTGAAGTGCTTTTTTTTTTTCTTTATTTCTGTTTATTTCTTCTGTTCCTCTCTCTAGCTTCCAAAGTTCTTGGAACATCTTGACGTCTTCAGCATCATGTGTCCTCTATGAATGTCTACATTCTTTGTCCTATAGTGCTACATTCTTCACAATCACCTACCATCTCAAGTTCTTCTCAAATGGAAACCTCTGTCATTGAATATTTTCCTCAGTAATGGGGAAATTGATTTTGCTCAATTAATACAAATATATAAAAGCGTGGAACACAGGAAGGTACTCTGGGAAAGAGAATGCACGTCTTTTATAAATTACTCTTTAATTGTCACATCATCAAGGAAAGTCAAAGCAATTGAAATATATTTTACAATTATTTATGTCTATAAATTTTGGTGTTAAGTAAATATATATTAAATTTAGTATATATCAAAATCAGGTGGTGAGAGAGAAAACACTGATATTTTTCTCTGACCACACAGCACTATAACATGACAAGAATCTCCAGCTCTCGAGCCAGCTCTTCTAAGTGGTTTTCTTTTCTCTCAGTCTCTTCTTTCGCTTTAA
Organism: Lynx rufus; assembly: GCF_022079265.1. Lineage (NCBI taxonomy): Eukaryota > Metazoa > Chordata > Mammalia > Carnivora > Felidae > Lynx > Lynx rufus. Next base: position 113,636,090 of record NW_025814867.1, read on the forward strand.
ATTTAAATGTACAAAATCCTTTAAAATTCCAGCCACTATGTCCAATGTCGGTTACCTTCACACTGGCATTTTCTCCTTCTGCCTTTCTAACAAAGTCAGATTTCAGTCACTCCTTGAATGTTCAGGTGCCTAAGGGGAGGATGGCTAACTCTGGCTCTGTCAGGTAAACAGCCACGGTAATTTTATTCCCCTTACCCATGAATGACTTAATTGAGAAGTCAGTTTTGCTTCTGGGGAAGATTTTACTCACACTTTACAAGGAACAGTAGTAAGATGTTATAGACTGAATTGTGTCCCCCCCAAATCATATATTGAAGCCCTGACCCAAATGTGCTTGTATTTGGAGAATAGGGCCTATAAAGATGTTATAAAGGTCAAATGAGCTCCTAAGGGTAGGGCCTTAATCCAATAGGGCCAGTGTCCGCATCAGAGTAAGAGACACCAGAGCTCGCTCTCTCCACAGAAGTACAAGGAAAATGCCACATGAGAAGGCAGTGAGAAGATGACTATCTATAAGCTAGGAAGAGAGCTCTCACTAGAAATCAAAATTTCTGGCATTTTGATCTCCAAAACTGTGAGAAAATAAATGTTTAAGCTACCCAGTCCATGATACTTTGTTAAGGCAATTCAAGCAGACTAATACTTAAGGGAAACATCCACTTTATCCTTCCAGGTTTTGGACACGGCTGTGCAAAAATGTTGTGATTGGAGTGTCTGCAGATATCTTGAGTTCATGAAGCAAAAAGCCTGGGGCCAAAAGCTGACAGGATGAGGATATCAGTTGAAGAGAAAGAATTTGGGTCCTTGATGACTGCATTGAACTTTTACATAAACCAAACCTACCTCTCCCCACCCACCCAGCTTGTTACTTAGTTGGATTCCTACCTGCTCATATCCCAACTGACTGAGCTCCAATGATAGTGACAGTGATGACTCTCAGCCATGGCTGGGTGTGGGAGTATAGGAGTCACAGGGACTATCTATATATACCTAAAGGCTTTTGGTCAGTAATTGCCTGAAAAACAGTTTTTACCATTGAAAAACTTCTTAGTGTGTAACTTAAATCCTTCATGCTACATTGTTTGGAATAAGAGTCTTACCTTTTGTAGCACTTTTCCTTAATATACTACGAATATCCATCCCATAAATTCTTTACCTATTTTAAAATTTCATTTGGAAAAAAAACAAAAAAACAAAAAACATTTAGGCTATCACTGTTCTCACACAGACCCCAAGCTCTGTGATAAGCCAGCTGGCTCTGGCCCAAACTGTGACTTTTCTTGACACAAAGTTTTTGGTTCTTAAATAGCTCAGTGGGAGCTAGGTAGCAGAATCCATCCTGTTGTATGTCCTTCTGTGACATCAGTGAAAGCCACCTGCACACCTCACAGCCTTTGTCACTCAGTTCAGGACGTGGGCTGCTTCTCTTGGGGTAGGTCATTAGCTATAGCATGCCCAGGAGCTAGCTGTGAGCCACTATTTGCCTCTGCTGTATGTGTTGTTTTCTTCTGTTTAGTAGCTTGTTCCATAGCAACACAAGGGTTTGTCCTAGGCTCTGTGAAAAGCTCTTCCTATATCTTTTAGTTCTAACAGTTTCTTAAGGTATGAAATGGTATCCCTGTTTTACAGAGATATGAGGTAATTTGCCTGAGGTCATCAAGAGAGTAATTGGCACAGTCAGGATATAAACCCAGATCAGCCTGACCCCAACGCCTATATTGTTAAACACTTCAATCTATTGCCATTGTGAAATGCTACATGATAGAGGAGATGCTCAGATACTACTAATTCTTTTCTCTGCAGAATAAGATAAAGGACTTTAAAGAAGACAAGAAAGAGTAAAAAGAGATGGTGGCTTAAGGGGTCAAAGTGAACATTAGGCTAATGAAATCTTTGATGATTTAAGTATCGGACCTTGTAGGGATCCAGCCATGAAGCATGCCGGGATGTTAAAGAGGTCTCTGCTGTTTGTATCTTCCCAGTATACCTGTTTCCATTCCTCCTACAATAGCACCCTTTAGCTTCCTCCATACTCTGGTGATTCTGATAGGATTGTCTGTCACAATTTTCTATTCCCTTAACTAAGTAATCGCTATAGGAGTAGATATGTTAACCAAGACAGGCCAACCACCAATTGTTTATTCACTGAAGACAGTGAGAAGTCAGCCCTCTCCTTTCACTGAAATTATTAAGCAGAGATTATTGAAGCCTGGATCCATAGATAATCATGTTTCCAGCTTCTTGGAAAGAGCTTGTATACAGTAGTAAGAATAGATGGAGAAAGATGAGAGAGCCAGAGACTGGGAGACAATCAGAGAGGCAATTGAGTCCCTGGTTCCAATTCCTGAGATCTCTAGAAAAGTCTTGTTTCTTATAGCAAGACTTTTTGATTATGTGAAATTCCCCAGCACCCTTCCATTAAGTCTTACCTACTCTTTTTTGCATCTCTCTCACTTACAACCAAAATGCTACTAACTACAGTGGATTCCAGGAGCTGAGTAATACAACTAACACCCTGACCTCAAACCACAGCTTCCAAAGTCATATGACAAAGTTGTAAACTGAGCAAGTGATAATCTCAGGCATTTGATATGATGTGTGCTACAAGGCTTCCAGAGTTTCTGGGTTGTGGCAATACTTGGAAGCAGCTATTATGTAGCTGGCAGCATTAGTTTCTGAGAATGATTCACTTGAGTTGAAACAGAAATCTAGTGTCCTCAGGGCAAGGCCACAGTACACCATGTTTAGTGTTCAAACAAGGGCTGTAGGGATACACAGTACAAAATAAATAAAAATGCAGTCATGTGATCTGGGTAGATATTCAAAGAGAGGTTAGGGTAAGGATGGACTTCAGAGATGTCACTGTGCCAAGCAGTTTATCTTATGCACAATAGATATCAAATTTGCAACAGAATGGACACAATTCATGTCTTCATCCATCAAGCTTTAATTGCAAGCCTACTGTAATCAGACATCATGACTATGACACAGATTTGGTTCTGACTGGCATAAAATCCAGTCTGAGATGAAGAAGTAGAATTGTATAATGTGGGAGGACTATGTGAGTGGAGAATCTTAGGGGATAGGCTTTCAAAAGCTAATAGGTTTTACTTGTTTGTGAGTGAAAAAACAACAACTATTATCTGAGCTTTCTTCACACTTCCCCAGTTTTGGTCTCTCCAGTCAGCTCCAAATTCATATAATCATATTCACTTGGAAACAGGAGAGTTATCTCAAATTTAGCATGGCCAAAATAAATCTATTCCCTTGTCAGTCTTCCTTATCTCAGGAAATGACTCTACTATCCATTCACTGAGTTGTTCAAGTCAAATGTCCGGGAGTCATCTGTTATTCCTTTTTTAATCTGCTCCCATTCCTCTTATCGAATTCATCAAGCTCTCTTAGTTAAGTTACCACAAGCAGAGGAGTATATTCGTGCCTTCCTCTAAAAGTGAGTTGATAAATTCTCATGACAGAAATGTGATTATTGGCATAAACATAGTATAAACATGATTACTAGTTTATCAACTAAAACTTTCAATTTTATTTTATTTTAATAAAGCATCTTTTGAACATTGTGTTTCTCGTGTTTACTAGAGTGAAATTGGTACAGCTTCCTGGGCTGATAGACTCATTTCCCAGTTATAACACAAAGTAGTAAATATGTGGCATTCCTCAAAGTAAGCTTCACCACTTTCTAGCATAGGTGGGAAAAAGTTTATAGCACAAATGTTGTATAAATACCAACCACTAAAGTGGTTGTGGCAATAAATGTTGCTTTGTCATATATCCTCTGGGCTGTATTTCTTGAAAATATCTCCTGGACAAACCCTAGCATGGCAAAAGTAGAATTAACTTTATTTTTATTCTTTCAGTCTACTGAAATGGGGAGAAAGGGGAAAAGAATGATTAAGAGAGAAATAGAGTGACTTAGTAAAACGGGTCAGACCAATTAAAGTTTAGTACTCCTCAATATAATGTCTGGAACTAATGAAAAGAATTTTAAGGTCACTTAGGTCTTTAAACATGTAATATGTTATTTGAAAAATTTCCTTTGAAATGAACAGTGATTTCAAAAAAGTTGCAAATTGGTTTTGTAATAATTCAGAGGTCAGGTTTATCACCTGCAGGCAAAAGCAGAGCATTACAATCTGCCTATTTCATCCTTTGCAATGCCAATAAAATCCATCAATCTGTGATTCAAAATTCATACCATGGTCTTAATATGGGTGTCTTGTGTTTTACAAAAGTTTTTAAAATGTTGGGATATTCTGGAATTTTTAAAGTATTACATGAGATGAGAAGAGAACACTGTAAGGTGAAAACTCTTGTTATATGTCTATTTTACCACTTCCATTCATCCTATAGTCCTGGTGACCTATTACGATAATTGTTGAATTTAGCTGCTTCCTAGATAATTGGGGCAAAAAAGCACCAACCTATTTCTTAGACCTGAGTTAAATATGTGGATTTTTGCCTCTTGAATATGTGACAATGAGGAATATGATTATCTTTTGTGTATTGATTCTGTCTATGAATAGCTATTATTCCATGTAGGTCATGTATAAAGAGATCTCTAAGACACTGATATCTCTCTGACAAGAGTTGTAAAACATGCAGTTGAATTATAATTCCTGGATCTTTTTCTTTCTCTCTAAAAACACAAATTTTGTAAGCACTTCAGGAAGAATAGACAGGAGAAATAAAAACAAACCCTCTAAAGGAGGAAATACACTGGCCTGTCTGACATCTGTTAGAATGAAACAATTTATATAGGCACACATTAGACCTATGTCTAACATAGGACTAACGTCCAACAAGGACAAAATGTAAGACAGACTTTTCGGTTGGCTCTGCTATTTTCCTTTATAGAAACCAATGATTAAAGACAAACTTAGAAATATAGAAAGAGCTTTTCACCTAACAGCAGCAGAATGCTCTTTATTCAAGTATCCTGCTATAGACTGAATTGTGTTCTTCCCAAATTCATATTGTTGAAAGTATCTCTCTCTCTCTCTCTCTCTCTCTCTCGCCATGGATACAGCGAAGGATACAGTGAAGAGGCAGCCATCTGCAAGCCAGAAAGAGGGCTTTTACCATTACCCTTTCACCATTAAAGACTTGAATTTATAATTTAAAATCTTGCTAAAATAACTGTTCTGGCTGAGATGGTTTCACTGGGGAATTCTACCAACAATGAAATAACTAACAACAATTTTATACAATCTCTTTCAGAAGAGGTGAGAAGACTTCCCAACTCATTTTATAAAGCCCATATTACCCTAAGACCAAATGAGACAAACACAATACCAAACAAACACCCAATGTCTCTTATGAACTTAAATGCAAAAATCTTCAATATAGTATTAGCAAAATGAATTCAGCAATGCATAGAAAGAATTATACATCATGACCAAGTGGTATTTATTCTCTGTATGTAAGACTGATTCACCATTTGAAAATCAATATAATCTACTACATCAACAAGCTAAAGAATTAAAATTGTATGATCAATCAACACAGAAAAAGTATTTGACAAAATCCAACACCCACACGTGATAAAAGTACTCAGCACAATGGAAATGAGGGGAATTACCTCAACTGAATAAAAAACATCTATAAAAACATATAGATAACATTATACTTAATGGTGAGAAACTGAATGCTTTCCCCCCACTATCAGGAACAAAGTAAGATGTCTACTCTCACCACTCTTATTCAACATGGTACTGGAAGTTCTAGTCATTTCAACAACATAACAAAAATGGGACAAAAAGCATACAGAATGGAAAGAAAGAAAAATACAACTATCTGGAAGATAGCATGATTTATCTATGTAAAAAAATCTTAAGGAATATACAAAAAAAAACAAACAAACAAACTAACCAAGCCCTCCTATAACTAATAGGTAAGTTCATCAAGATTGCAGTATACAAATCAAACACATAAAAATCAATAGATATATACTAACAATGAAAATGTGGAAACTGAAATTAAAAACTCAATGCCATTTCTAATTCCTCTAGATAGCAAAAATATACAAACACTTAACAATACATGTTCGGGATATGTTGAAAATTACAGAATGTTGGAAAAAGAAATCATAGAAAGCCTAAATAAATGGAGATATATACTCTTTTAATGAACAGAAAGACTCAGGATGGTAATGATGTCAATTCTCCCCAAACTGGTCTATAGGATTAATGCAATTCCAATCAAAATCTCAACAAACCTTTTTGAAGACATAGACAAGCTTAATGGAAATAAGGAAAAAGTACAGACCCTAGACTACCTAAAACAGTCTTGATAAAGAACAATAAAGAGGGAGTAAATATTCTACCTGATAAAGGTTTACTCTCTAACTATAGGAATTAAAACAGTGTGGTATTAGAGGAAATATAGACATGTAAATCAATGAAGCAGAATAGAGAATCAAGAAATAGACCCACACAAAATGCTAAATCAAGGATTCAAAAGCAATTCAATAGAAGAAGTACATAGTCTTATCAGCAAATGACGCTGCAACACGTGGAGATTCACAGGCAACAAAAAAAGAATCTCAGCATAAACCTAATACTAACTTAAAGTGAATTATATCCAATATACATGTAAGCTTACTTAAATGTAAAGTATAATTTTTAGGAAAGAAACATAGGGAAAATATTTAGGATCTAGAGCTTAACCATGAATTCTCAGACTTGATGCCAAAACACGATCCAGAGAAAGAAAAATGATACAATGATAAAAAAAAAATGTTTACCAACATTAAAAACTTTTGCTCTGTGAAGACCCATGTTCTGAGGATGAAAAGACAAGCTACAGACCTGGAGAAAACATTTGCAAACAACATACCTGACAAAGGAATAGCATTTAGAATATATAAAGAACTCTCAAAATTCAACAGGAAAAAAACAATCAAATCAGAAAACGGGAAAAGCACATCAAAAGAAATTTCACCAAAGAGAACATACAGATGGAAAGTAGGCACAAGAGAGGATATTCAACATCATTAGCTTTTAGGAGAATGCAAATTAAAACCACAATGGGATGCAGTTACACCTAATATACTGGCTAAAGCCAAAAAAAAAAAAAAATAGTGTAACATCTAATGCAAGGATGCAGAGAAACTGGGTCACTCATATTTTGCTTGTGGGAATTCATAATGGCATAAACACTCTGGAAATCAGTTTGGCAATTTCTTATATCCCTAAACATGCAATTACCATAGGGCTCAGTAATTCCACTCTGGGCAAGTACCCCAGAGAAGTGAAAACTTATGTTCACAAAAAAACCTGTACATAAATTTATATTGCCTATTTATGTGTATATCTAAAAAACTGAGTCAGCCAAGGTGTTCTTCAACAGATAAATTATTAACCAAACTGAGACATATATACCATGGAATACTACTCAATGATAACAAAGAATATTATAATATGGATACAACTTAGATGAATTTCTGGCTTGCTGCTGAGTGAAAAAAGCTAGTCCCAAAAGGTTACATACTGTATGACTCCATTTATATAATATTTTTTAAATGACAAAATTTTTGAAATGGAAGAGATTAATGTTTGCCAGAGGAAGGGGGATAAAGAGGTATGATTATAAAAGGGCAACACAAGGGATGCTTGTGGTGTTAGTATTATTTGGTATCATGATATACAAGCCTACAGAGGTGGTAACATTTTATAGAACTACACACACACACACACACACACACACACACACACACACTCCCAAATTAGGACAAGTAAAAGTGAGGAGAGATTAATAAAATTGGGTTATATTAAGGCCAAAATCTTAGTTGTGATAATATACTATAGTTTTGCAAAATGTTTCCATTGAGCAGGAAATTGAACAAAGTATATAAGGAGTATAAAGATCTCTTCTGTATTATTTCTTTTTTAAAAAATGTTTATTTAATTTAAGAGAGAGAAAGAAAGTGTGTGTGTATGCATGCGTGCAAGTAGGGGAGAGGCAGAGAGTGGGAGAGAGAGAATCAAGCAGGCTCCATGCCATCAGTGTAGAGCCTGACATGGGCCAATCCCACTAAACACGAGACCATGACCCAAGCTGAAATCAAGAGTTGGAAACCCAACCAATGGAGACACCCAGGCGCCCCTCTGTATCATTTCTTATAACTACATGTGAATACACAATTATTTCAATAAAAATATGAATTAAAAATATAAGATTACTCTTGTCAGTAAATGCTTTTGGTTGTTGTTTTGGAAAATATAATTATGTTTTTAAAAAGATTTTGTTTATTATAGCATATAGTGAGTTGCTGTTATTATTAAAAGAACTAATAATGAATGTTTAAAAAAATAAACTTGAAAATCCTCTTAATCATTATTCATTCCTTCTCTGTTTATACTAAGGAATACTGCATGTCAACTGTAAAGAGATTCACATGCATTTTCATTTTCACTTCATGTTCACAAAACAAGAGGAAAATATATTTTATTATGAATAATCTTTACTTATGTTACTATGTACAAAGTGACCTGGAAATGCATTTCAAAGCTGACCATTGCTGAACTATTTTTCTAGGAAGATATAGAGAAATTGCACTTAAGAAAACAGTTTACAGGGGCGCCTGCGTGGCTCAGTTGGTTAAGCATCTGACTTCAGCTCAGGTCATGATCTCCTGGTTTGTGAGTTCATGTCCCAAATCCGGCTCTGTGCTGACAGCTCAGAGCCTGGGGCCTGCTTCAGATTCTGTGTCTCCCTCTCTCTTTCAGTCCCTCCCCCACTTATGTTCTCTCTCTCTCTCAGAAGTACATAAATAAACATTTAAAAAAATTAAAAAAAAAGAAAGCAATATACAAACTTAGTTACTAAATGTGTAAAATAGAGAAGGCTTGGTGCACGAAGAAATATTTTTATATTTTATAAAGCAATTTATTTCTTATTACTTCTAACAGTAAACTTTCTTCATTCATTCAAAATGTAGCTGAATTTAAAAGTGACAGTAAGAGGAATTATAGGTTCACACTTCCTCCTAAAACAAAGTCTGATAGCCTCCAAGAGTGTTATTCACACTATTTGGAACATTGAACTCTCCACTTGCCACTGAGAAGCTACTCCATAACATGGAAATTATTGATATAAGTTCTTGTTTGAATTCATAAAAGTTTGATACACAACATTGTGCTAAGGAGTATCAGTGGCTTAGTTAGGCAATTTTAATGCAAATTAAGACATTTCTCACATTTAATTTCAGAGGCTCTGCAATGAGGCAAATCATATTTCTTAGAAATCTCATCAGATTTCCAGTGCTTTCTTCTACAATTACAACAGTTCAACAGTTTGCTTAAAATTATTTTGTCCTCTGCTGTAGGAAAGGTTTTTGCTGTTTCATGATGTCTGCTTTCAATTTCTACCAATACCATTTGCTTGACTGAAGACTAAAAAACTGAAACCCCTGTAAAGAGCACACATTTCTGCCTCAAGTTATAAAAGTTTAAGCTTCTTAAGTTCTAAGTGGTTTCTAAGGGAGTATCCTCAATTCACTTTTGCTCAGAAACTGGCTGTGGGCAGTTAAATCTCTGCAGAGGGGGTAATTTTCACATCTTGGTCAGATTATTTTCCTGAGTAATTCTTTTATCTTCATTTTTGATCACTACTAAACTAACCAGAACCATTTATTAAAAATGTAAAATTTATATTCCTTAATGTGATACGCCAAAAATAGGAAAAAAGGGTGGCTGATTTATAGTGCCAAAGCCAGAGTACTGTAAATATTGTATAAAATATACAAAGAGCTATCAGCAGCAGCTGCCTTTCCTGTCTATACATTATATAAATCTCAGTCATGGGACACAGTTACAACTGAAGGAATTTCCACGTAAGTATTTCTAGATTACAATATATCTATGAATTAACTCTTTTCAATTTTTGTGCCATATGGAATTCTCCAGAGAGATAAATTATTCTGAATATAGTGATTCTTCAGTAAACTAACTTCAGTATTTCACTATCAGCTCAGATCACAGCTTTTCTCATACAGTATAATATACATGCAAAATATATGGTATTTTATACATATTTTTGTCAAACTGCTTGAATCTCTTATATTTCAATTATTTGTATCTCTTCAATTATTCTATGGTAATGCAAAACCCTTTGCAACTTAAAACAACATACAGTAAAGTTTTTAAGAAGGAGAGTTGAGGGGCGCCTGGGTGGCGCAGTCGGTTGAGCGTCCGACTTCAGCCAGGTCACGATCTCGCGGTCCGTGAGTTCGAGCCCCGCGTCGGGCTCTGGGCTGATGGCTCGGAGCCTGGAGCCTGTTTCCGATTCTGTGTCTCCCTCTCTCTCTGCCCCTCCCCCGTTCATGCTCTGTCTCTCTCTGTCCCCAAAATAAATAAAAAACGTTGAAAAAAAAAATTTAAAAAAAAAAAAAAAGAAGGAGAGTTGAGAAAACAGGAGACTCTTGGAAAAAGGAAGAGGTCTGTGAGGAGACAGCGTGGAAAACAAGGGTGAGGTTGACAGTGGAACTGGAAAAAAAAAATTCTGCTGCTTTCTGCTTTGTATGGGGGATCACTCAACCAACGGAAACTGCATTTCCTTTTTTTAATCTAAGGAGAAAACTGCTTCAGTTCATAGACTAAGTAAATGAGAAGCAACTCCAGATTTACATTTCCATCAGAATCTTTCTCAATCTAATAATTTTGAGAAGTAATTTTAAGTTGCTATACTGTTTCTTAGTTCTATTTGGTCTTTTTATAGTTCCACTAAAATATTGCTATCTGTAATTTCTCTTGTGCTTTGAAACTATGTTTCTTTCTCTCTGTGGTACTACTGGGGAAACACTTTATCTTCTGTCTTTTATTCTGCTTAAAGTCAATAGATCCCATTTGCATTTTGCAATTTTATCAGACCTCTTAAAGTATTTTTTTAGGTAGGGATCTGAATATAGAATTAAATACATGCTTTAGAGGACAGATTTCTAGAGGTTTCTTTTCCAAAGATATAAAAGATTTTAAATATCTCACAAGTTTCATGGCCATAGTGTTTTTGTTTGTTTAAGTCCCATGATTTAGAAATAGATCTGAGCACTGATTGATATAAATATCACCATTTCTCAATAAAAATTATGAGCTTATTAAAATGTTTTCATTATAATTTCATAGTCAAAATTACCTTTCAGAATGTATGTAGAATTTCTTTTCATAAATCCATTCTTATTATTTAATGTCTTTTTGTGAGACCATATCTTGCCAGAGACATTCTCAGTTGTATGATCAGATGCTTAGAAAATCTATAGTGGCATGTGGAGTAGAGTATTTTGTTCAAATTTATATACGCAGCTCTTGAAAGCTTCTCTTTAAACTACAAGGGAATATGACACCCTGAGGGGTCTAATTTTCTTTGTCATCTACCTGAATAACTTCAATTAACATTAATACACAGGCTAGCATATCTGCTCTGAATATGTAAAAGAAAGTAGTAAATGCTGGGATTGAGGAAAAATCTGATTAGTTAAATAATACACTGAGCAATGTCATTAAGTAGGCCAGCTCTCATTAGGAGAATTGTTCTTCACTGAATCAAATACCATAATTAAAACATTAACGACTCAAAAAAATCTTAGTTTTTCCATTCAATTAAAGGAAAAAAAAACATGTGCCATTAAAAATGTAATTGCAGTTTAGTACAGTGACTTGGTTTTAAATTATTGTAAAACCTTAGAAGTCAAGAATCATAAGGAATAAATTTCCCAATGTTATCTTATGCATAATATTTCTCCTGGTAACATTTTTTTTCTAGTCAATAGAATAATATTTCATTAATAGATGAGATATAGTCATACTGTAATGCTTTCTTTCCTTTTAAATCAATTATTACTGCTTTCATAACAAGTGGTTGACAACACAAAACTCAGATAATAGTTTCTTATTTGCCGTGGAAAGCAGTGTCATTTTGAGAATAGTGGGTAACTTTTAAAGGTCACCTTGTGTATACTGCCATTTTCATTAACAGTACTTTTCTCTGCAAATCTGCTGACAGATGGAGAGATACTTGAAGCTTTTGGAATTACCTTCCATGAAAAGGAAATGCTAGCATGAGATTAAGTGGAATTTACTTTTATTTAATTTTTATTTTGATTTTACTTTAGCTAGTTACACAAAACTAAAAACATATCTCTAATTCGGAGACTTAAAAAAACACAGTCAAGCAAGATATTATTTTGCATAGTTTGGCATTATTATTTATTTTTGAAAAAAAATTCAGTTAATGGTATTTTAGCAAATCTGTATATGGATTATCTTAGTTTGAGGTTACTTTCTTTAGGAAGGAAAGCTGTAGTGTAAGGAGGTCAAGTTCTTCTTCATTAGAAAATGGAATCAGAAAGTTAAATATTCATGGATAGGAACTGGAAACAGGGCTGGCTTCATAGACATAAAACCTGTGCAGTCTCACAGGGTCTTATGCTTAGGAGCGTCTTGCACTTAGTTTAATGTACGCTGTTGAAATTCTTAGTAATTTTAAACAAAGTGCTCTACATTTTCATTTTGCACTGAGCCTTGTAAATTATGTAGCTGGTTCTGCCTGGAAATATGATTTTTACATGCTGTTGCCTGGTTTAAAACTAGTCTATAGTAACACAAATAATTTGTTGACTCTTCTTCCAATTTTTATACTAATAAAAGTCAGTCTATTTACACATAAATTATTCACTGTTGATTTGAAGTCTTCAGTTTATTTTGTAATGTGCTGCAAACATCAGTTTGAAAAAGCTAGCCAAGCAAAAGGGAGACACATATTTTCAGAAGATATTTTGGTCACAGACTCCATTCAGGGTCTTTGAAACTTCATTTATCTCCCACTGGTGTGGGAGAAAGTAACATGAAGAATCTAGTTTGAAAATCTGGACATGACAAAACATTGATATGATAAAATTGCATTAAAATACTGATTTCTGACTACGTCCTGAGTAATTGGTGTTTGGAAATGTATTAAAGCCTCGATCACCTTCCCAACACAAACAGAAACTGTATTAACAAGTGTACCACTCATAAACCAAAAGTCCTTAAATTAAGGAGTATTCATGGGTTTAGTGTTGCAAAGCCCAGTTAGGAATTATTGACATCTAATACCCAAAGTGACAACCCAATTCACTTCTCAGGAGGGAAGAATACGAGCAATCTTGAAGCCTCTGGAAAAATAAGTGTGATAACTTGATGCTGAATCATTTCAACATTGATGAATCCAGCCTACTGCCTCTAATAGATAAGTAGTAAACCATTTCTAAGATTGCTCTTCCTAAACAATAAAAGCATACCCTTAAACCTGACATTTCCACAGTGATGAATCTTAGATGAAATCATATGAAATGTCAAAATAAAGACAGAAAAAAATCAATAGTTGTGCAGATGAAGCTATGTAAGGTCAATAGTTTCATAATGTTTGTGACAGGCCACCCATGTTTTTTGTGTGACAATATTTTTTAATGTGCAATAACTCCAAAGCACTGAAAATTAATTTTTGAGATGGAATTACCTCTTGACAAGGATATAATTAAATTCATACTTTTTTCCCCCTGAGAACACAAAATGATGTGGTAAATAAGCTGCCCCTTCAAGGTCAGAATTATGTTAGGTTTGTAAGCCCAGGAAAAGAGAGGCATCTCTCGGGTCAAAAGGAGTGTCGTATCTCTCTCTCTTTCCCAATTGTCAGCTATAGGTCAGCAGAATCACAGACTGTGCTGGATCCTCTTCCAAAACTCCCACAAACATATACACTTGAAGGGGGTGGGTGCTACGCAGTTCAAAAGGAATACCGGTTTTGGACAACTTTTGGGTCAGTTTCCCTCTCTGAGTTTTTGAAAGAGGAAGGAGGATAACATGTTTCTCTCCATCATAATTTTTCTCATTGTCTCTCTAAAGGGAAAGATTCAAACCTCTACTCCTCCCTAGAGAATACTAAATAGATTGGTCAGCAGAAGATTAGCAATTTAGTATATTTCAGAGGCCACATTATACTTCTTCATGATTTGTCTTCTAGTTTGTAACTTCCATTAAGTTTGACAGAGAAAGTACAGAAAACTACAAGTGTAACTCTTCTTCACTATTTAAAATGCATCCGTTGAAATGGAGAATAGTAATCATTAAAAATGTCCCATTCTTAGTTAATCTGAGATTTAGTTTCCTAATGAAATTTATTGTGCTTCACTAAATATGTCTGTATCCCCATTCTGAAAGTAGATAATATTTTATTTCCTGAGAGTGTGTAGTTAAGATTAATATAAACCTAGGCCAATTATGAAACAAAATGATAATGGTAGAGAAAAAGAAATAGAAAAGGAAATGATGTGAATGTGTGTGGAGGGGGGCACTAAACAGATAGCTTCCTCTTCATTTGAAAGTTTTTAAAATGAGATTTTGTGAACATGGATTGATGTCCCATAGTTATCAAAAGTTTTAATTAATTAACTGCTTGTTCAAATATTGAAACAACCCCTAAAATCATGACATAATTAGTGGTGTCACATTTTGTATTTCCTGTTTAAAAGTTTCAATTATCTCATTAATTTTACCTAATAAAATGTAGTTTGTTTAGAGGCCAGCTTAGGATCTAGAAATACTTTAAGTAATATTAAGAAAAAATTATATTCTTTACATATAAAATATTTTACTGTTTTGAAAAAGTAAAGCAATTTGAGGGGGCTTGGAAGATGGCAGCAGAGTGGGAGGACCCTAGGCTCACTTTGTCCCATGAATACAACTAGACAACTATCAAATAATCCTAAATACCCCAGAAACAGACCTGAGGACTGACAGAAAAAAACTACAACTAAAGGTAGAGAAGAGAAGAGGCCACATTGAACAAAGAAGGTAGGAAGTGCAAAAACATAGTTTGGGAGAGAAACAGATTGGGTCCACTGTGGTGGGGAGGGAGCCATGGTCATAGAGAAGGGCAAGAGACAGACTAGCATATGGGAGAGCACATGCAGAAATTGAATCCCAATAGCAATTGACTTGGAAAGGGAGACGGGCCAAATTTTGTGAGTTCTTGCAACAAGCAGGGCTTAAAGCCTAGAGTTTTGAAGGTTAGTATGCGTGGCTGGGATAGAACCTGGAAGGCAATGGAGCTGCTCTGAGAGAGAAAGCAGGGTAAATGGCCTGCAAACACACAGTGTGAAAACAGCCATCTGAAGAGTGCCTGGGGCACACAGTTGAGAGGTTATTTGCTCATCTTGGAGTGTGTCCCAGAGAGGAAGCATTCATGGAGAAATCCCTCTGGGAACAAAGGAACTGACAGGTGTTATTTCCTTCCCTGTTCCCTCAGCATAAGCACAGGACCACCTGCAGGAATCAGTGCAGTGCTGACACTCCCTACCTAAATTGCTTACACAAAACCCCACCCCCCCAATTCTTTGGCAGAATTGCCCCTTCTAGTCATACTTGCCTGAGTCTCAATGTGGTGGGCCCCCCACCCCATAAGACAGGCTCAAGCCCCTGTCAACAGTACATCTCCTGCCCTGGGAATTTTGCAGGACCTTGGTTTCAGCAGTGGTGGCAACAGGTCTCATTTCACAAGCATAACAGAGCACACCTAGTTATAACTCTTGTCACATTCAGGCCAGGGACCAAACACTCTACAATAGGCAAAAAAGGCCTCTGCAGATGACTGGCCTGAAGGATGAAGTGGACATAACAAAACAGCAGAACACACACAACACATACTGGAGCAATGCCTAAAGTGCTAGGCCCTGGGGAACAGGGGAAACTACACAGTGCGGGTACTTTAGGACCTCTTCATACGGCCATTACCTGTTCTTCAGGAACAGGAGATGTAGCTGATTTTCCTAACACATAGGAGAAGGCACAGACACAAAATGAGGAGACAGAGGAATCTGTCCCAAACCAAGACTGGGAGGAGGCCACATCCACAGTCCTAAGCAAAACCAATATAATTAACATGCCTGACAAAGAATTTAAAGTAATGCCCACAAAGATACTCCCTGGACTTGAGAAAAGCATGGGAGGTATCAGTGAGACCCTCAATATAGAGCTAAGGAATACATAGCAGAGATTAAAGGCTCAATAATTGAAATAAGAAACATACTTGATGGAATGAACAGTAAGCTGGGAGAAGCAGAGAAATGAATTAATGACCTAGAATACAGAGTAATGTAAAGTAATCAAGCTGAACAAATGAGAGAAAAAAGAATTATGCAAAACAAGAATAAACTTAAGGAACTAAGTGATCCATTAGATGTGATAACATTCATATTACAGAAGTCCCAGAAGAAGAAGAGAGAACAGGGGGCAGAAAATTTATTTGAAGAAATAATAACTGAAAACTTCCTTAGTCTGAGGAAGGAAACAGATATTCAGATCTAGGAGGCAAAGAGAACCCCCCCCCGCCCCCAACAAAGTCAACAAGAGCATATCCACACCAAGATATATTGTAATTAAATTGGCAAAATATTGTGATAAAGAAAAAAAAATAAAAGCAGCAAGACAAAAGAAGGCTATAACATACAAAGGAAATCCCATAAGGCTATCAGTGAATTTTTTGGCAGAAACTTTCCAAACCAGAAGGGAGTGGCCTCTATACAAAGTGCTGAATGAGAAAAAATCTGAACCCAAGAATACTCTATCCAGCAAGTCTATCATACAGAATAGAAAAATAGGTGAAAATATACCAGACAAACAAAGCTAAAGGAGTTCATGACCACTAAGTCAGCCCTACAAGAAATATTAAAGGGGACTTTGAGTGGAAAAGAAAGACCGAAAGTGACAGTATGAAGGTAGGACACATAAAAGCAGTAAAAACTAATATTCTTGTAAAAAATCAATGAGCTCACAAAATAAAAGGATGTAAAATATGATACCATATACCTAAAACATGGGGAGAAGAGGAGTAAAGAATAGGTTCAAATTTAAATGCCCATCAACTTAATATAGACTGCTACATGCAAAGATGTTATACACAAACCTAAAGGTAACTACAAATCAAAAAGCATTAATAAATATGCAAATAATGAGAAAGAAATCCAAATATATCACCAAAGAATACCAGTAAACCATGAAAGAGAGAAACACAAGGAAAGATCACAGCAAATCTTCAGAAATAATCACAAAACAATGAATATATATAACTATAAATAATTATTTTGAATGTAAACAATGGAATGTTATTCATCCACAAAAAGAGTGATATTTTGCCATTTGCAATGACATGGATAGAGCTACAGAGTATCATTTTGTGTGAAATAAGTCAGCCGGAGAAAGACAAATACCATATGATTTAACTCATATGTGGAACTTAAAAAAAAATGAACAAAGGGGAAAAAGAGAGAGACAAATCAAGAAACAGACTCTTAATTATAGAGAACAAATTGATGGTTACCAGAGGGGAGGGGAGTGGGAAGATGGGTTAAATAGGTGATAGGGATTAAAAAGTACACTTATTGTGATGAGCACCAGTGATGTATGGAATTGTTGAATCACTATATTGTAAATCTGAAACTAATAAAACACTGTTTGGTAACTAACTGGAATTAAAATAAAAACTTAAAAAAAATAAAGTAGTATGTGCCTTTTTTGATTCCACATTTGAAAGTAATAAAAGTGTCATGGAAATGCTGAAAGGGTCTGGAATACTGAAATGATTAAATAATGAAAATTAGAAGTTAATTATAGGTACTGAAGTAAAAAACTTGAGATCATAATATAGTTAATGACTTGGAAAACAAGAAGGAGCAGTCATATAAAATACAAAACATTTTGAAAATAAAAAGAAACAATGTCACTTTGAGCCATATCAAATCATGTTTTTGAAAGTACATTACACATATTATACTACAAATTAGATATAAAAAGTCATACAAGACCATCATTCTTACTTTAAAAATGAGAAAATACAGGTTAAATAAAACAAGTCATATTTTTAATATATGCATTTAAAATAATTGAAATTTGGTAGGGCACGAAACACCCAAATAAATTAAATCCCAAAAGGAAACAAGCCTTCCCAAGGTGAATAGAAACCAGTGGCCATTTCCATCCCTAGGGGAACTTAGCTAGTTTGCATGGTTGGCCGAGAAACAAGCCTGCCACAGAGAGAGAAAGTGTTTGTGATGATGGAAAACCTTTTTGCTTTCCAAGGGAGAAAACAGGTAAAATTTAAATAGCAGTATATGAGCTGGCATAGACCATACTGGAATTTGGAAGTACCTCATAAACCAAGCTAGACCTTCTTGCTTGTCACTTGTCTCATGGAACTTTTTGCTGAGTAAGTGGCAATGTAACAAGCTGAAAACAGACAGAAAACACAAAAGGATTTCCTAGTCTTGCAGTGCTCAGAGACCAAAATCCTATTGAGAGAGTACTAGATCTCACTTCAATATTTATGACACAATAGATGGACTAAAATTAACTGAAAATGCAACCCAGCTTAATCCAGTTTAATTATTTAAAGATCAATGAATAAGGCCCTCACATTAGCTGCCAGACAGAGAAAAGAAACAGTTAATTCAAGAATAAGAAATCTTGCCATATGCAACAACATAGATGGAACTAGAGTGGATTATGCTAAGTGAAATAAGTCAATCAGAGAAAGACAAATATCACATGATTTCACTCATGTGTGGAATTTAAGAAACAAAACAGATGAACACAGGGCAAGAAAAGAGACAGACAAACCATGACAGACTCTCAATGACAGAGAACAAACTGAGGGTTGTTGGGGTCGGGGAGAGGAGGAGGATGGGCTAAATGGCAAGGGGTATTAAGGAGGGCACTTTCTGGGACGAATGCTGGGTATTATATGTAAGTGATGAATCACTAAATTCTCCTCCTGAAACCCATACTACACCATATATTAACTAACTTGAATTTAAGTTAAAAAAATAAATTAAAAAATAAATTTGAAATACAGTATGTTGCATATAATTAAAAATGAGAACATATGAAAAAGAGGAAAACATGACCCATAATCAAGGTAAAAAAAATCAATATAAGAAAACCACATATGCTCCAGACACTCAAATATTCAGACAAATGTTTAAAAAGATCTATTAGAAATATGTAAAAAAAATAGAAAGTAAATGGATAACACAGTTAAAAATATTTAGATGGAATGAGAGAGAGAGAGAGTGTGAGCACCAAATGGAGATTTTAGAACTAAAAATACAATGTATGAAAAAAGACTTATTGGTTCTGAAGTAGATTAGATACAGAAAAAATTGTAAAATTAAAGATAGACCATGGAAATTATCAAAACTGCAACACATAATGAAGACGAAGACAATGATGACAATATTCAGAACATATCTGAAACCTGTGGAACAATATCATCTACTTTAATATCATTATAACTGAAGCCAAGTATGAGTAAAGAGATAGAATAAGGCAGAATAAATATCAGGAATTATAGTAAAAAAGTTTCTCAGTTTATGAAAGTTTTAACCTATAGATCCAAAAAATTCATAATCCTTAAAGAGGATAAATACAATGGAAACCCATACCTGAACATAATCTTAATCTGTGGGAAATCAAAGATGCAATCCTGAAAACAACCAAAGGGAAAAGGACAAATCACCTTCAGGGGAAACAATGAGTTGTTGTTTAAGTTCACATTAGAAAAATACTGAATGTAGAAAACAATGGAATGCTATTTTCAAAGTATTGAAAGCAAAACAAAAAAAAAAACAAAAAAACACATAGAATACATAGTAGGAGGTTATCTTTTTCAAATGAAGATGAAACAAAACATTTTCAGATTAAAAAAGAAAAAAAGCTGAGAGGAGAGTTTGTCAGCAACTGATGCACTATAAGAAATGTTAAAAGAAAATAATCCCAAAATAATCCGAGATGGAAACCTAGATCTTTAGGAAGAAATCAAGAGTTCTGGAAAATGTAAATATATGGATAAATATAAAATTATGAAATATTTTTCTTTAAAATACTATTTAAAATGGGGCACCTGGGTGGCTCAATTGGTTAAGCATCTGACTTTGGCTCAGGTCATGATCTCATGGTTCACAAGTTTGAGCCCAGCGTTGGGCTCTGTGTTGACAGCTCAGAGCCTGGAGCCTGCTTCAGATTCTGTGTCTCCCTCTCGCGGTCCCTCCCCTGCTCACACTGTCTCTCTCTCAAAAACAAATAAAAACATGAAAAATAAAATAAAATAAAATAAAATAAAATAAAATAAAATAAAATAAAATAAAATAAAATAAAATAAAATACTATTTAAAATATAAAAAATTTGGGGTGCCTGCATGACTCAGTGCATCCAACTTCAGCTCACGTCATGATCTCATGGTTCATGAGTTTAAGCCCAGCATTGGTCTCTGCTGTCAGCACAGAGCCTGCTTCCAGTCCTCTGTCGCCTCCCTTCCAGACCCTCCCCCATGTACATTTGCGTACAGGCGTTTTCTCTCAAAAATAAACATAAAAAGAAAAAAAATACAAAAATTCATTGCAGGGCTAATAAAACATGTATAAGTAAAATATATATGGTAGCACTAATACAATGGATAGGAAGAACTTATAGTGTTGAATGATTATGACATTGTTTGTGTAATGACAAAATATTATTTCAACTAGTGCAGTAATAAGTTAAGGAGTATATGATTATCTCTGCAACCATTTAAAAAAGGAAGAAAAAAATTAAAATGGCAGTAAAGGAGATAAAAATTAAATACAAGAAATCTGATTAACCCAAAAGTAAGCAGGAACTAAGGAACAAAGAATAGGTAAAAAACAAAAAATAGAAAACAGTATGAAAGCAGGCTTAAACCCAATGATATCTAGTTATATTAAGTAAATGACCTAAATACACCATTTAAAAACCAGAGATTATCATATTGGATACAAATCTATTACTCAACTATATGATGCTAATGGGAGACATGCTTTAAAAGTAAAGGAATTAAAAATAAATGACATACAAACACTAATTTAAAGGAGTTAGTGTGGCTATATTTACATAAGGCAAAATAGACTGAAGATAAGATTATTAACAGATAAAGCAAGGAATTTATAAGTTATAAAAGGGTTGATTCATCAGGAAGACAGTTATACTAAATATGTACATAGCTAATAATATTAATTCAAAATTTGTGAAGCAAAAATTGACAGAACTAAAAAGGTAAATACACCAACCATCATATTTAGATTTGAACTCAGTGACTGAAGAATAAGCAGAGAAAAAAAGTAGTAAGATATGGAAGAGATAAAGAATCTTTCCAAGAAACTTGACTTCATGAACATTTATAAGACACTGTAGCAAACAAGTGCAGAATACACATAGTTTTCCAGGGTATGTGGAACATTTAGTGGACCACAAAGCAAATATAAATACATCTGAAAGGACTGAAATCATATAGAATTTTTTTTATCTGACCATAATGGAATTAAACTAAGAATCAATAGTACAATAACTAAAAATTCCCAGAGAGCCTGGGTGGCTCAGTGAGTTAAGCATTTAACATCAGCTCAGGTCATGGTCTCACAGTTTGTGGATTCGAGCCCTGCATCCAGCTCAGTGCTAAACAGCTCAGAGCTTGGAGCCTGCTTCAGATTCTGTGTCTGCCTCTCTCTCTCTCTGCTCCTCCCCTGCCCAAGCTCTGTCTCCCTCTGTCTCTCAGAAACAAATAAATGTTAAAAAATAATAAAAAAATATTAAAAAAAATTCCCTAATACTTTTAAAGTAAGTGTCCCATTTCTAAATAATACATTAGTCAAGAACAAATCACAATATTAATTAGAAAGTATTTAAAACTGAGTAGTAATTGAAATTTGTCAAGCGTAGTGAAAGCAGTGCTTGGTTTTGGCTCAGGTCATGATGTCGCATTTTTGGGGATTGAGCCCCACATTGGGCTCTTTGCTAACAGTGCAGAGCCTGTTCTTGGGATTCTCTCTTCTCTCTCTCTGTCCCTCCCCAGCACTCATGTGCATGTGTGTGTGCACACGCACATGCACATTCTCTCTCAAAATAAATAAACATTAAAAATAAGTATCTATAGTAAAAAAGAGAGTATTAAAATAAATGCTTTAAGCTT
Source organism: Lynx rufus (assembly GCF_022079265.1). NCBI lineage: Eukaryota > Metazoa > Chordata > Mammalia > Carnivora > Felidae > Lynx > Lynx rufus. The sequence goes on from NW_025814867.1 coordinate 113,658,114, forward strand.
CAATGAAAGAACCAACAACAAAAATAAAAGCACATTATGCTCAAGGAAAGAGAAAAGAATACAGATATAAACAAATATAAATGACATTAAAAACAAATAATTGATTTTTACTAAGTCCAAAGTACTGTAGTACTTAAGAAAAAAAACAACTACAACCTAATCCCTGGGCAATATTAGGATAATCCAACCCCACATAAATTATTAATTGCTGAATTACTGATCCTTTAGGCAATAAAAACACAATAGATAGTTTGAACAACTTTCTGTAAATAATTTGACATTTTAGGAGAAAGGAAATAAACGTCTGGAACATAACTTTTGAAGTCATCACAAGAAGATATAGAATGGTTGACTAATTATGTATATTTTTACTTAAATAAATTGTCACTTAAATATTTCTGTAAAGAAATCTCTAGGACCATATTGCACCACTAGAGAGTTCTACCATATATAAATAACAACAACAAAAAGAAAACTCTTTCAGATAAAGATGAAACACTCCTTAAATGGCTCTATGTAGCAAGTATCAAAATCTGACAAGGATGTTACATGAAAAGAAACTGAAAGACCAAAATTCTGCCTGAGTATAAATGTAAAAAATCTTCAACAAAATTTTAGCAAATATTATCCAGAGGCAAATACAAACAATAATACATCACAATTGGGGTTTATCCCTGAAATGAAAGGTTGGTTTAGCAGTCAGAAATCAGGAATGCAAGGTAAAGCTTCCAAATCAGTTAATATTGGTCACAGAATAAAGGAGAAAAAAACTCACATATAGTTGCAGGAAAATAAAGTGATAACATTCCATCCCATTTTTTAAAAAAACAAATTTTCAGAAAACCTATATATTGGAAGAAACTTCTTCAATCTAACAAGAGTAAGTGCAAAAATTATAGAGCTAATATCATACCCAACAGTGATGTTTTACCCCCCAAACGAGGACCATAACATGAATGTCACTATTACTGTCTGTTCTGTATTTTATTGAGATCCTAGTCCATGTAATATGGCTTGAAAAAGAAATAAAAGACATGAGAAAAGAAGATGTAAGTCTATCTTTATTTGCAGATAATATAATTGTATACATGGGGGGAAAGTAGGTTATTATAATTTTTAGAATTATAAGTGAATCTAGCAAAGTTGTGGGATACAAGGCCCATGTACAAAAAAATCAATTGTATTTGTATAGAATAGCAATAAATAATTGGAAAATGAGATTAAAAACATATTAGGAATAAATTAAATGAAAGATGTATAACTTCTCAACATTGAATCTGCTAAGATAAATTCAAGTCTACATACATGGAGAGAGACCACAGTCACTGCAATTCTCAGGTAATGGTTAATTCTATATGTCAACTTGACTGGACTAAAGGATGTGCACATAGTGGGTAAAACATAAATTCTGGGTGTGTCAGTGAGGATGCTTCTGGAAGAGATTAGCATTTGATTTAGTAGACCAAGTAGAGATCAGTCCTCAGCATTGTGGTTGGCCATCATCTAATCCATTGGGAGCTTTAATAGAACAAAAAGGAGAAGGAAGAAAAAATGCTCTCACTCTTCTTGAGCTGGGATGTCATCTTTTTCTGCCCTCAGACTTGGATCTTCTGGTTCTCAGGCCTTCTGACTCTGGGACTTACACTAGTTTCTCCCTATGCTCAGGTCTTTGGTCTGGGACTGAATTATACCACTGGCTTTCCTGGTTATCTGCTTGGAGAGAGCAGATTGTGGGACTTCTTGCCGTCCCAGATCAGGTGAGCCAACTCCTATAATAAGTCTCCTCTTCATCTCTCCCTATATATATCCCATTCTTTTCAGTTTCTCTAAAGAATCTTGAATAATACAACTCAATATTATTAAGGTGTTAATTCCCCTCAAATTGACTTATAGAACCAATTCATCCCCATACAAACTCTTAGTGAGCATTTTTTATTTTTTGTAGATGTTAATAACCTTATTTTATAACTGATATAAGAACATGAAGGACCTAGACTAGCCAAGCAAATCTTGAAAAATAACAAAGATTATAGAAACATTCCATCAGACTTCAAAACTTATAATAAAGCTACAGCAATAAAATCAGTGCAGTATTGGTATAAGGAAAGACAAACCAATGAAACAGAGTCCAAATACAATTTAGTCATTTGTATTTTTAAATTTCTTGGAAGTTGTCAATGCAATCAAAGAGGGGAAGGAAGCTCAGCTCTTTGCTGGAGCAACTTGATACCTGTATGAAAAACCCAAAACGCACAAAAAAATCAATTCAGAACATATATAAATTTTATTTGGTGAAAGCATCATCCAAATGATAATTAAGTACAAGGGGCTGTGTCTAATTAAATCTTCAGAGAAATAAGGGCAGTCAGAGACAATTACCAGAGCTTGAGGAAGACACACATGGTTAGAGACAGAACTTGTGATAGAAAGCATTTCAAAAAATACATTTGAAAGATTGCTTAGACTCATTCATTTTTAACCACTTTATCCCAGGAAAAAAGTGATTTTGGTTGCTAACTTTCCCATCTTTATGAAATGGAGGTAACATGTTGTCATTATTTCCATGTTTCAGCATGGAGAAGAAGAATAGAAGAAATATTTTTTCTACTCTTGGCACCTGAGCATACAAGCTTTCAAAGGCATCCAGTTCACCAGAGTTGGGAGCACAGCTGGTATCATGGCACTGGATACCACTGCTCTTTTCTTCTAGATTGCTTATCAAATTGATCATACTGTCTCTGAGGGAAAACAGAGGAAGCAGACATTTTACATGAAAAATATCCAGTTTAGCTATGCATAGAACATAGACTTTTGTGTAATGTTTATTGGACTGCACAGATGCATCTCAGTCACTACTTTGGCTATATAAAAGAGAAACAATCAAATAATTATGGAAGTTTTCTATGTTTAAAATACTTCATGGATACTTTGGAGGACCAGAAAGAGTACAATAAATTAAGTTGTAATCTATCCTGGAGAGAACATATAGAAAATAATCTGTTGAGGAATAGTATTTGTTGAGGGCTTACTATGTTTAAGCTTGAAGACATGTCAATGCTCTGCCTTTCCTTTGAGATACTGACTCAGATACTGCTACCAACAGAAGAAACAACAAAGATAGTGTGAACAAAGTCATATTTTTAATAGAGTATTGTTTTTTTGGCAACAATGATTATCAAAATATATATGATATTCTCAAATTCCTACAAGAAGAAATAATTTGGAGCCACCAAGTTATCCGAGATTTGATTATATTTCATGAAGTTCATTTTCATCTCCGCTTCCTCTTTGTCAACTTTTCAATGGTTCTCTTATAAATTCTACTACATTGAGATGAAGTGGTCAAGTGTGGCTTTCTTTTTCCAGACTGAGAGAGCGGAACCTTTCTCAGTTGATGTATGTTGACTAAAAGCTTTCATGGCACCCACTGCCTCTTAGCAAACCCACTGTGAGAAAGTACTCCTTTACTGAATAAACTTGGAGTTGAGTTTTCTGATATTTATAATATAAACACTTCTGATACAGTAGTGAAAATGCAGGGAGGGACAGATAGAGTTCTCAGAGGAAAGTGGGGAGGGGTTAAGAACTTTGGCTTATCCTAAAACAGAGTCACCAAAGTCTTCTGACCAGAAAAATTACATGATTAATCTGTTTTCTAAAGATTTATTAATAGCCTTTGAATAATGTTTTTTTTAATGTTTATTTATATCTGAGAGAGAGAGAGAGACAGAGTATGAGCAGGAGAGGGGCAGAGAGAGTGAGACACAGAATCTGAAGCATGCTCCAGGCTTCCAGCTGTCAGCAGAAAGCCTGATCTGGGGCTCGAGCCCATGAACCATGAGCTCATGATCTGAGTCGAAGTTGGATGCTTAACCAATTGAGCCACCCAGGTGCCCCAATAATGGTTTTCAAAATTATAATGTGAAGTAATTTCATAGTTCAGCGACTTATGGTGGTTACTGTAAACAGTTAAACGAATCACTTTTTAAAAATGCCAATCTTTTTATTTTGTTGTATTGTTTTTAAATTTCAAAGGTGATTACTAGAAGCATTTTGTTTGTTCATCATAAATTTTATAAGACATTTCCCCAAGGATTTCTTTCTGTCAAAATATGTTTGCCGATTCTACCTTTTTCTACAAACTTATAATAAGTATTATTGAAATTATACTGAAATGCATCATCTAATTAGTGGAGTAGTTCTGGGAATAAAGAAATAAAAAGAGATCATTAAATACACAAGTACTTGAATATGTTTCCAATAAAATAGCAATTCTAAATTAATTCAGTACCTATTTTTGGTGTATAGATAATAGATTTTTGATTTCTGTTATGAAAAGTATTTTCTAAGTAAAATAAGCAATTTTTATATTAGAGTTTTTCACTTATATTTAGATATAAACACTTGATACTTATTACTAAATATGTTTTATTTAGTTTTAAAGTTATTAAGCTATTTTAATGACAATTAATACATTTGAATCATTAAAAAGTGTCTTTTATAATATTATACCTATCAGACAGATTGGGAAACTAATAGTGTTTTTCCCAAATTTTTATGAACAAGTAAACAAGAATATTACTATATTGTCCAGTACTCTTTCGAATAACTTATGATATTGTTGATTGAAAATAAATCTTTAAATATTATTTTTATGTGTCTATATGACATAAAGTAGTCAATATTGTGGTTTTGTTAGAAATATTAGCAGTGTGTTTGTAATAAATTTTATATTTTCAATCAAAATATCCTCTAGGTTACTTTATAATTTCTGAACTGAATGTCCAAAGAGCATATGCAAAATAAAATAAAAATCACCTACAAATCAACTACTCAATGACTATATGTTATTACAAACTGTTTTGTTTTTAATTTTGCTGTACAAAATAGCAAAAGCAAAATGTCTAAAAAATAACCAGAAATGCAATTTTGCATACTGATTAATGCTCATGTATTTTGAAATAAATCACAAAGTTAATTTCTTTTTCATTGTAAGTTCTCTCTGAACTCGGTGGTCTTCAGGAGTCAAACTATTGTGCTTCACAGTTCAGAATCATTCAATGAGTGCACATGATGAGCCAGGCAGTAGAGTTCAAATAATGAATAATTGCTATTTATAAATTATTAATATTGCAATAAGTGAATTATACACTCATAATAATAATAACAATATAGTGAAATAAGTTCTGAAGCAGAGGTTTGTGTAAAATATAACAAAGTTCATAGAGGAAATGTTCATTTTATTTGCCATGTGGATAAATGAACCACAAAAAGTCAAGGTTGAGCTGGGCTTTAAAAGATACAGAGAAGTTAACAGAGGGATACAATGGTGAAAGAGAGTCTGTGGAAAAAGAACAGATATGTGAAAGAGCAATGGAATTGTGTTTGAAGTATTGTCAAGTTTACTCTGTTACTATTTTGTAAAATGCAAAGGATGGATGATCAAGCAGAAGGATTTGACAGTAGTAGATGTAGTGGAAAGGTAATAGATTTGGGAGTATCTGCTTTCTTTTACAGGTGATAGGTTTCTACCAAAAGGTTTTTAAACATTGTTTGAAGGCTAGAATTTAACATTGGCAGTTTTGGGAGGGATAGGTTTGAGGGGAACAAGAATAGAAAAAGGGATTATAGTTTACTGTTATAATCATAGAGATGAGAATGGAATTAAGGTAATGAGTAGCTTTAGCAAGGGAGAAGGCAGGGAGAGATTTGAGGAACACAATTTATAAAATTATGAAGAGGTAGAGACTGACAGGTTGCTGGTAGCAAGAATAAATATAAGGAATTAAAGGTGAATCCCAAGTTTCTGATTTTGATATATAGTGGTAAAAGCAACACAAAAAAGGGTATTTATTTAGAGATTATCTTTTTAAAAAAATGTTTATTTTTGAGAGAGAGAAAGAGAGAGAGAGGAGAGTGCTAGTGGGGGAGGGGCAGAGAGATTGGGAGACACAGAATCCGAAGCAGGCTACAGGCCTCGAGGTGTCAGCACAGAGCCTGATATGGGGTTCGAACCCACAAGCCTTGAGATCATGACCTGAAATGACACTTAATAGACTGAGGCCTAGGTGCCCCTATTTAGAAATTATCTTAATTTGTATTTGAGCTTGTATGATAAAACTACCAGAATATATATAGTCCCCAAATAATCATACTTTTACTCGAATATTTTACATAAAGAAGTCTTCAATTTTCATTTAATCACCTCTATTTCTGTTTTTTTTGAATAATAGAAATTTCATTTACCTCAAGAAGTTTTGACAAGTGTTTAACTCTATTTTCAATAATTTAATATATATATAAATGTAATATTTTTAGTCAGGGTTCTCCAGAAAAGAGAACCAGTAGGATACATATTCATTCTCTAATAGGAGAATGAAATTTATTTTAAGGAACAGTCTCACATGATTTTGGGTCTAGCAAGTCTAAACTTAGTAGGTCAGCTGGGTAGGCTGGACATCCAGGAAAGAGTTGATGTTGTTGACTTGAGAAGTCTTTCCTTGGGACACTTCAGTCTCTGCTCTTAAGTCATTCAAATGATTGGATGAGACTCATCCACTTTATGGAGGGTAATGTGTTGTGTTCAAAGACTACTTATTTAAAATGTTTATTATCTCTAAAATATACCTTCACAGCAATACATAGATGGATATCTGACCAAACAACTCAACACCACAGCCTAGCCAAGTTGACAAAATTAACCATCCCAATAATATAGCTGTACTTTGCTTAAGCACAAATTGTGAGGTGAGACTCTGACATGATTATTTCCAGAATTGCTAATTCTTACAAAATATTGTGACTATTTTTAAAATTTCTGGTCATTTGTGCTACTTTTTGTTTTGTTATGAATTACCTTATAATAATGGAGCCTACAGATTTGGTTCTCATTGATCAATATATTTTTTAATCATTTAACATCGTGCTTGAATTTCTCTGTTTTGTGATATCTTAATATCTGAAATAGTAATTTATTTTTTTTCAAAACTCTGTTTTGTTTGTTTGCACCTGTAGTATTCCAGAGAAACTTCTTAATGAATTTTCTATATTTTAAACCATGTTCCTATTGGATTTGCATTGGGATGGCATTGAAACTCTAAATTAATTTGGAACTATTTATCTTTGTAATATTTAACTTTCCAACATTAAAATCTTTTTTTTTAAATGTTATTTATTTTTGAGAGAGAGAGTGCATGCAGGAGTTGGGGAGGGGCAGAGAGAGGAGGATAGAGGATCCCAAGTGGGCTCTGTGCTGACAGCAGAGAGACCAATGCTGGGCTCGAACTCACAAACCATGACATAATGACCTGAGCCAAAGTCGGATGCTTAACTGACTGAGACACTCAGGTGTCCCTAAAATATTTTATTTTTTAACATTTTTATTTAAATTCCAGTTAGTTAACATACAATGTAATACTAGTTTCAGGTATACAATATAGTGATTCAACACTTTCATTCAACACCTGGTGCTCATCATGACAAATGTACTCCTTAATCCCCATCATGTATTTTACTCATTGCTTCCACTCCCCACCTCCCATCTGGTAAACTATCAGTTGTTCTCTACAATTAAGAGTGTGTTTCTTGGTTTGCCTCCCTCTCTTTTTCCCTATGCTTGTTTGTTTTGTTTCTTAAATTCCACATATGAGTGAAATCATATAGCATTTATCTTTCTCTATTTTGCTTAGCATAATACTCTCTAGCTACACCCATGTCATTGCAAATTGCAAGATTTCATTCTTTTTTTATGGCTGAATAATATTCCATTGTGTGTATATATATGACACTTTATTTATCCATTCATCTTTTAAATTGTTTAATTCTTTTGATAAGTGTTTCAGTGTGAAATGATTCTACTTCTTTAAAAATGTGTATCTTTTAACATTAGAAAGGAACTTTCTTGAATGTTATATAGATCATTTCATTAACAAATATACATCTTTTTCTCTCTTTGTTTTTCTGTCTTCTTTATCTCTTGCTTTTATTATTTTAGTGAAGATTCCATTCACTTCAATATTAAGTTATATGGAAATCTTTATTTTTATCACATAAAAATTATAACTTCTTTGCCTTATGTAACTGTTTCCTGGAAAAGCAGATTAATATAATATTGGGCATATAGCTAATAAAAAGATTCAGGCATATACACTGCATGAATGCTTGCTTTTTCTGAGTCTACATTATGGCTTAGGCTAAAGTCAACAATATTTTCATTGCATGTAGAAAGTTATAAGATATAAGAAAATACTTTCATTTCTTAAATGAGAAAGATAACATATGCCCTGAAAAAAAAATAAGGTAATAGAACTTGCTGACTGAGTCTTTAATTTTCCAGGCAAAGATCAAACTGCCTGCCAACCAGAAATATTGTGGAGGTAAGCAATGTGATGCCATTTATGACATTTTAAAATGTTGGTACCTATAATTAATGTCAAAAGTCATTAGATATGATGCTTTCCTATGCTAAGACAATATACACCACTTAAAGGTAGTTGTCATTTTGACAGTGACTAAAAAGAATTGCCTGTAGTTAAAAATATCATTACTTAAGAAAATCTCTGTGTAAAAATATGAATGCTCAGAAAAATCTCTGTAGACAAAATAATACACAGCAGTTTAGATTTAAAAAAATTTTAATATTGTATTATGACAAGAGGTGCTCGTTGTTTTCTACTTCCTGACAGGTTTTGCAGAATAATACAAAATTCAAAAATAAAAGTGTCATGCTAAATTCTCTTTTTTGCAAAGATAATCATTAAATTACACATGTCACTAACAAAATGGCCCCAAATTATCCATAGCTCTTATTCAAAACTACTGTAAAAAAAGAAAATAGGCTCATTAACTGGCAGATGTTGAGATGACCAAACACATCAAATTCAACATGAACTGAAAGCAAGAAAAGTAGTCAACAATTCTCCTTTTAAAATAACTTAATTGGCAAATGGAAGTAAAATTTGGTAGTAAAAGTATACTGTGCATATGCAAGTTATTATTTATTTCTACAATAAGCATTTATTATAATTTCTATACTCATTCTCTACTAGGTGACATGATTCAAATATAAGTCAAATAAGCAGCCATGCTGCTCAATATATATGTGAATGATCTATAAGTGTTACCAGACAAATATCAGGTTCATAGTATAATTATAAATTTACACTTTAATCAATTTGTTGGGACACTTTTTTTGTCAGTGTTTTAAAGCATACAAACAAAGACCACGCATACCAGAGCTTTAATTTATTTAATAAAGATTGAATGGTCATGTCAATATTTACAGGGAGAAAAATGTGAACAAATTGTCAGAACACAGTGCGATAAGAGCTACAGGTCAAAATGGCTAACAGAAGAGACTCTGGAACCAGATTGCCTGAGTTTGAAACCTGGTTCCAACCCTTATGAGCTGTTTGACCGTGATGGACAAGGTATTTATTCTTTCTCTGCCTCAGTTCCCTTATTTACTATATGGGGAAAAATAAGTATTTCATATTGCTGTGAAAAATAAATGAATTTATATTTGTAAAGCAATCTTCACATTGTCTGACACATAGTGAGGGCTATGTGTCTGTTAAATTAAATAAATTGATTAATTTTAGGCAATCAATAAGTGAGTAATCATTGAGTCTGGTTGGTTAGCATGTTGAATTCATTAAGCTAATTGTAGAAGACAAGCAGCAGGGAAATAGCAGGGAAGAACTTTCTAGATTACAGAATAGAGAGAATAGAAAACATTTAAAATTAAAACATGCTTCCTACCTAGAATGTGCCATTCTCTCTTTTTTAAATGCTCTGCCAAGATCGGATTATCTAAAAGTGGTGGGGTAAGATAGATATGAGGTCATTGCTAAGACTGGAGGCTGTCTTTAGGACTGCTATTTGCACCAACCAAACCTGGAAACTAGAATCTCAAAGGCTGGGCAGAATGGCTTACTTTACAGACACTAAGTGTGGACGGCTAGTGGTCACATGCTGCAAGAAGCATTGTGTTTTCAGTGGGGCTTGATAAAAGGAAACACATCATTTCAGGGCTCTCATAGGATATAATCTCGGTGAGAATCTTACAGAGGCAAATCCTAAATGCCATGGTAAACTTGCAGAGATAGCATTACTCTTTTTTTTTTTCATGTTGGCATGTCTCGAGTGTGCAAGATCATGCTTCAAACCTACTGTCATGTAGCTCTCAATTCAAAACCATTTCCAATTGTATAATGGTCTTCTTGCCCTAAACTTTGTTCCGTCTATAGGCCAAGCTCATCCAAATTCACTGTAGAGTGCACCTCATAAAACAGTTCTGACTCTGGGAAGTCTGCTGGTATTCAGAACTGCCAAATAAGGTATCAAATGATCTAGTCACATCCCTATTCCTTGCTTCACATATCACTCAAACATGTTCATGATTTATCAAGTTTGATATGCTGCCCACCACATTCATGTGTGGAAGTATGTTCATGTTTTATGGGGAGAAATGAAAGTGATCATCTGGATTGGGGAGGGGCCAACATGGCAGAGAAGTAGGGGGAATCCATACTTCCCGTGTCTTTCAAACAAAGAAGTGCAGAAGTGAAAGGACTTTGAACACCAGAGCCTGGGAGGAAAAGAGACTGAATCTACTAGGAAGAAAATGGGAAATCTGGAAAAAAGATAGGTGGGTAACTGAGAACTGCCCTGTAACGTGTGGGCACGGAGGGGAGGGACCCCCTTCTGCGGAGAGAAAAAGGGAAGAGAAAGAGCGACCAGGGAAGTGTAGGACCATATCTGGATAGGAGAAAGACCTTGGACTGAGACTAAGAGGGATCCAATCTCTTACTGCAGGGATTTCTTTGGACTGGAGCCAGCTTCCTGTTCATGCACCTGGGGAGGAGGGGAGCCAGGGGCCTGGGTGTGGTGGTAGGTCAGGAGCTCAGTCTGCAGTTGGAAAAAGTGGTTACCTCACTGGAGGGCTGCACAATAGTACAGAACCTGCCTGCACCCACCACCCCGGGGTGCAGTGGCTGGGCCGAGGGCGCAGTCTGCAGGAGGAAAAGGCCATCGTTTCCCTGGAGTGCAGTGGGAAAAGACAAAAAGCCTGCCTGCATCCGCCACCCCTGGGGCTCACGGCCAGGGCAGCAGGGCAGCGGCTCAGTCTGCAGTGGGAGAAGGTAGTCCTCCCTGAAGTGTGGCAGCACAGACAAAGCCAACTGGGACCACATATCCGCTGCACTGAGAGTCGCTTCTCCAGTGCCAGAGCACACGGAGTGGGACTCTGTATCCTAGCCAAATGCAGGGTCAGGAGTTTGCATGGCAAGAAGGACTGCCTCGTCTGAGCCTGGGGCACAGTGAGGACGACTCAAACAGAGTCCACCAGGTCTGGCTCTGTGGAGAAGAGACTGGGGGAATCACCATTCTTCCCCCTCCCACCCCACCACCACCACCAAGGCGGGGCCTCAGGGATCACTCCTGGGGCCCCTTGTGGAGGTGGGTGCAAATTACACCAAACCATGCCCCTTTGCACTGGGTAACTTCATATCCATCTGAGCGGCACAGACCCTGTGCAAAGCCCCTCCCAATAAGTGATGCAGCATTGCCTGGCTTAACTCTAGGTCAGTTTGGATACATATTTTCTCTCCCCCACCCCCATTTCTCCTCCTTATCTCTTCCCTCCCCTAGGCTAGTTACTCTGGTTTTTGGTCTGTCTAAACAGACATATTTAATCCATTTTCTAAATACATGTTCTAAACCTCCTTTACACTCCTTTCTCTCTGGAATAATCAAGCCAAATAGTTTCTCTGTCTGGGTAACTTTATCTTTATTTCATTTTCCCCACCTCCTTTATTTTCCTTTCTCTCTTTCTCTGGATTAAGCCTTTTAGTCTCTTTGCCTAGTCAATGTTTATTTTTTTCTCCCCCCACCCCACTCCTGTCATTTCTCTCTTTGTATATGTTCTTCTATCAGCATCGTCTCCACCCTCTTCTTTACGTGTCGTCGGTGTTTGTGAGTTTTTTGTTTTTAGTCTTTAGTTTTTTTTGTTTTTATTTATTTGTATTATTTATGTCTTTGCATGTTTTTGTCTCCTGTTTGTCTACCTGTTTTCCTTTACAGGGCTACTCTAAGGAACAAATCAAAGCACATCTGGTGGAGGGTCCAAAATATCACTATGAGTAGGGTAATAAAATAACCAAAGTCACAACAACAGGAGAGCAACTAACAATCTCCCAAAAAACACCTCCTGAAGGGCCAGTCCCTGGACAGTGTATGACCCTCCTTTAATATAGGTGTGGAGTACACAACAAACTTTTAAGATGCATAAGGGACAGATAATGAGCTGGAAGATGGCGGCGTAGGAGGACGCTGGGCTCACTGCGTCCTACTGACCACTTAGATTCCACCCACATCTGCCTAAATAACCCAGAAAACTGCCAGAAGACTAGCAGAATAGACTCTCCGGAGCCAAGCGTAGCTGAGAGGCCCACGGAAGAGGGGCCTCTCCCGAAGTGGAACACTGAAGGCAAAGCAAGCTGAGTCTGCCCCTTCTGCCCCTGTGCACCTTGTGGATCCACCCCGGCTAATACGCCAGATCCCACTGAAGCAGAACCACAAGCCTGGCAGTGTGCAAGTAGCCCACACAGGGGCCACACCACTCCACAGTGAGTCCTGCCACTGGGAGAGGGGAAGATAAGGTACCACACGAGTCAGACTGTGGCCCCAGTGGTGGGCTGGGGACAGATATGAGATCTGACTGTGGCCCCACCCACCAATGCAAGTTATCCCGACAGCACAGGGGAAAAGCCCTGCAGTTCGGCGCCACTCCAGGGACTATCCAAAATGACAAAACTGAAGAATTCTCCTCAAAAGAAACTCCAGGAAGTAGCGACAGCTAACAAACTGATCAATAATGATTTAAGCAATGTAACAGAAAATAAATTTAAAATAATAGTCATAAAATTAATCAATGGGCTTGAAAAAAGTATAGAGGACAGCAGAAAATCTATTGCTACAGAGATCAAGGGACTAGGAAACAGTCAGGAGGAGCTAAAAAATGCTATAAATGAGCTGCAAAATAAAATGGAGGCGACCTCACCCGGATTGAAGAGGCAGAAGAGAGAATAGGTGAATTAGAAGATAAAATTATGGAAAAAGAGGAAGCTGAGAAAAAGAGACATAAAAAAATCCAGGAGTATGAGGGGAGAATTAGAGAACTAAGTGACACAATTAAACGTAATAATATATGCATAATTGGGATTCCAGAGGAGGAAGAGAGAGGGAAAGGTGCTGGATGTACTTGAAGAAGTCATAGCTGAGAACTTCCCTGATCTGGGGAAGGAAAAACACATGAAATCCAAGAGGCACAGAGAACTCCCTTCAGATGTAACTTGTATCAGTCTTCTGCACTACATATCACACTGAAACTGGCAGAATACAAGGATAAAGAGAGAATTCTGAAAGCAGCTAGGGATAAACATGCTCTAACATACAAAGGGAGACCAATAAGACTAGTGATGGATTTATTTACTGAAACTTGGCAGTCCAGAAAGGAATGGCAGGATATCTTCAATGTGATGAACAGAAAAAATATGCAGCCGAGAATCCATTATTTAGCAAGTCTGTCATTTAATATAGAAGGAGAGATAAAGGTCTTCCCAAACAAACAAAACTAAAGGAATTCATCACCACTAAACCAGCTTTACAAGAGATCCTAAGGGGGATCCTGGGAGACAAAGTACCAGAGACATTACTACAAGCATGAAATCTACAGACATCACAATGACTCTAAACCGTATCTTTCAATAATAACACTGAATGTAAATGGACTAAGTGCTCCAACCAAAGACACAGTGTATCAGAATGGATAAAAAAACAAGACCCATCTATTTGCTGTCTACAAGAGACTCATTTTAGACCTGAGGGCACCTTCAGATTGAAAGTGAGGGGATGGAGAACTATCTATCATGCTACTAGAAGTAAAAAGAAAGCTGGAATAGCCATACTTACATCAGACAAACTAGACTTTAAATTAAAGGCTGTAACAAGAGATGAAGAAGGGCATTATATAATATATACAGGGTCAATCCATCAGGAGGAGCTAACAATTATAAATGTCTATGCGCCAAATACGGGAGCCCCCAAATATATATAAAAAAATAATCACAACCATAAGCAACCTTATTGACAAAAATGTGGTAATTGCAGGGGACTTTAATACTTCACTTACAACAATGGATAGACCATCTAGACACACGATCAATAAAGAAACAAGGGCCCTGAGTGATACATTGGATCAGATGGACTTGACACATATATTTAGAACTCTGCATCCCAAGGCAACAAAGAATATACTTTCTTCTTGAGTGCACATGGAACATTCTCCAAGATAGATCATATACTGGGTCACAAAACAGCCCTTCATAAGTATACAAGAATTGAGATCATACCAAGCACACTTTCAGACCACAATGCTATGAAGCTTGAAATCAACCACAGGAAAAAGTCTGGAAAACCATGTAGGTTAAAGAACACCCTACTAAAGAATAAATGGGTCAACCAGGCAATTAGAGAAGAAATTAAGAAATATATGGAAACAAATGAAAATGAAAATACAATCCAAATGCTTTGGGATGCAGCGAAGGCAGTCTTGAGAGGAAAATTCATTGCAGTCCAGGCTTATCTCAAGAAACAAGAAAAATCCCAAATACAAAATCTAACAGCACACCTAAAGGAACTAGAAGCAGGACAGCAAAGACACCCCAAACCCAGCAGAAGAAGAGAAATAACAAAGATCAGAGCAGAAATAAACAATATAGAATCTAAAAAAATTGTGGAGCAGATCACTGAAACCAAGAGTTTTTTTTTTTTTTTTTGTAAAAATAAACAAAATTGATCAACCTCTAGCCAGCCTTCTCAAAAAGAAAAGGGAGATGACCCAAAATACAAGCAATTATCAGGGAATACTATGAAAAATTATATGCCAACAAACAGGACAACCTGGAAGAAATGGACAAATTCCTAAACACCCACACACTTCCAAAACTCAAACAGGAAAAAATAAAAAGCTTGAATAGACCCATAACTAATGAAGAAATTGAATCAGTTATCAAAAATCTCCCAACAAGTAAGAGTCCAGGACCAGATGGCTTCCCAGGGGAATTCTACCAGATAGTTAAAGCAGAAATAATACTTATCCTTCTCAAGCTATTCCAAAAAATAGAAAGGGAAGGAAAAATTCCAGAGTCATTCTATGAAGCCAGCATTACTATGATTCTTAAACCAGACAGAGACCCAGCAAAAAAAGAAGAAGAAAAAAAAAAGAACTACAGGCCAATATTCCTGATGAATATGGATGCAAAAATTCTCAACAAGATACTAGCAAATCAAATTCAACAGCACATAAAAAGAATTATTCACCATGATCAAGTGGGATTCATTCCTGGGATGCAGGGCTGGTTCAACATTCGCAAATCAATCAATGTGATACATCACATTAATAAAAGAAAAGATAAGAACCATATGATTCTGTCAATCGATGCAGAAAAAGCATGTGACAAAATACACCATCCTTTCTTAATAAAGACCCTCGAGAAAGTCGGGATAGAAGGAACATACTTAAACATCATAAAAGCCATTTATGAAAAGCCCACAGCTAATATCATCCTCAATGGGGAAAAACTGAGAGCTTTCTCCCTGAGATCAGGAACATGACAGGGATGTCCACTCTCACCGCTGTTGTTTAACATAGTGTTGGAAGTTCTAGCATCAGCAATCAGACAACAGAAGGAAATCAAAGGCATCAAAATTCACAAAGATGAAGTCAAGATTTCCCTTTTTGCACATGACATGATACTGTACATGGAAAACCCAACAGACTCCACCAAAAGTCTGCTAGAACTGATACATGAATTCAGCAAAGTCACAGGGTACAAAATCAATGTACAGAAATTGGTTTCATTTTTATACACCAATAGTGAAGCAACAGAAAGAGAAATAAAGGAACTGATCCCATTCACAATTGCACCAAGAATCATAAAATACCTAGGAATACACCTAACCAAAGATGTAAAAGATCTGTATGCTGAAAACTATAGAAAGCTTATGAAGGAAATTAAAGAAGATACAAAGAAATGGAAAAACATTCCATGCTCATGGATTGGAAGAATATATATTGTTAAAATGTCAATACTACCCAAAGCAATCTACACATTCAATGCAACCCCAATCAAAATTGCACCAGCATTCTTCTCGAAGCTAGAACAAACAATCCCAAAATTTGTATGGAACCACAAAAGACCCTGAATAGCCAAAGTAATATTGAAGAAAACCAAAATGGGAGGCATCACAATCCCAGACTTTAACTTCTACTACAAAGCTGTAATCATCAAGACAGCATGGTATTGGCACAAAAACAGACACATAGACCAATGGAATAGCATCGAGACTCCAGAATTGGACCCACAAAAGTATGGCTAACTAATCTTTGACAAAGCAGGAAATAATATTCAATGGAAAAAAGACAGTCTCTTTAACAAATGGTGTTGGGAGAACTGGACAGCAACATACAGAAGAATGAAACTAGACCACTTTCTCACACCATTCACAAAAATAAACTCAAAATGGATAAAGGACCTGAATGTGAGTCAGGAAACCATCAAAACCCTAGAGGAGAAAGCAGGAAAAAAACCTCTCTGACCTCGGCCGCAGCAATTTCTTACTTGACACATCTCCAAAGGCAAGGGAATTAAAATAAAAATGAACTACTGGGACCCCATGAAGATAAAAGGCTTCTGCACAGCAAAGGAAACAATCAACAAAACTAAAAGGCAACTGACGGAATGGGAAAAGATATTTGCAAATGACATATCAGACAAAGGGCTAGTATCCAAAATCTATAAAGAGCTCACCAAACTCCACACCCAAAAAACAATCCAGTGAAGAAATGGGCAGAAGATATGAATAGACATTTTTCTAAAGAAGACATCCAGATGGCCAACAGGCACATGAAAAGATGCTCAACGTCACTCCTCATTAGGGAAACACAAATCAAAACTACACTCAGATACCACCTCACACCAGTCAGATTGGCTAAAATGAACAAATCAGAAGACTCTAGATGATGGAGAGGATGGTGAGAAACGGGAACCCTCTTGCACTGTTGGTGGGAATGCAAACTGGTGCAGCTGCTCTGGAAAACAGTGTGGAAGTTCCTCAAAAAATTAAAAATAGACCTACCCTATGACCCAGCAATAGCACTGCTAGGAATTTACCCAAGGGGTACAGGAGTGCTGATGCATAGGGGCACTTGTACCCCAATGTTTGTAGCAGCACTTTCAACAATAGCCAAATTATGGAAAGATCCTAAATGTCCATCAACTGACAAATGGATAAAGAAGATGTGGTTTATATATATAATGGAATACTACTTCGCAATGAGAAAGAATGAAACCTGGCCATGTTGGATGGCAACATGGATGGAACTGGAGAGTATTATGCTAAGTGAAATAAGTCAGGCAGAGAAAGACAGATACTATATGTTTTCACTCTTATGTGGATCCTGAGAAACTTAACAGAAGACCATGGGTGAGGGGAAAGGGGAGGAGTTACAGAGAGGGAAGGAGGCAAAGCATGAGACTCTTAAAAACTGAGAACAAACTGAGGGTTGATGGGGGTAGGGGGAGAGGGTAAAGTGGGTGTTGGGCATTGAGGAGGGCACCTGTTGGGATGAGCACTGGGTGTTGTATGGAAACTAGTTTGACAATAAATTATATATATAATATATAAATAATAATTTATATATATATAAATATATAAAATATATAAATATAAAATATATATATAAAATATATAATATATATTTCCATAAAATATATAAAATATATAAAAATAATTTATATATATATAAAATATATATATAAATAAAGTGATCATCTGTATGATGGGTACACTTTGAGTGATTGGAGGAGGGTGTGAGCATTGTCTTCTGTGAAAGTTAAGAGTAATGTCCGCCAATGTTACTGTCCTTTATCCAGGGTATCCATAAACTTTGTCTTCATTCAAGTTATAATTGTTATTGAATTTCATAATCAAGATAGATATAATAAAACCTCAGGTCCTGCAGTAACTGTTTTTGTACTGGTGTTAACTCAGTCCATGATCTGAGGAATTCTTGGTGTAATTTTTCTGCATTTATTTTAGATTTTTTATTTTTTTTAAGTTTTATTTTATATTTGAGAGAGAGACAGAGAGAGAGAGAGGGAGACAGAGCATGAGCAGGTGAGGGGCAGAGAGACAGAGACAGAATCTGAAGCAGGTTCAAGGCTCCAAGCTGTCAGCACAGAGCCTGATGCGGGGCTCCAACTCACGAATAGTGAGATCATGACCTGAACTGAAGTCGGATGCTTAACCGACTGAGCCACCCAGGTGCCCCTATTTTGTATTTTTTCAATAAAAGGCTCTTGGGGCGCCTGGGTGGCGCAGTCGGTTGAGCGTCCGACTTCAGCCAGGTCACGATCTCGCGGTCCGTGAGTTCGAGCCCCGCGTCGGGCTCTGGGCTGATGGCTCAGAGCCTGGAGCCTGTTTCCGATTCTGTGTCTCCCTCTCTCTCTGGCCCTCCCCCGTTCATGCTCTGTCTCTCTCTCTGTCCCAAAAATAAATAAATGTTGAAAAAAAAAATTAAAAAAAAAAAATAAAAGGCTCTTATGATAAAGAGAATAAGAAAGAAAAATGCTAAGGATTGAATTTATGTGATAGAATACTGATTTTTCTATTATACTATAAGAATGAAACATGTGGCTAATAAATTAACCAAGGTTATGGAATCTATTATTTACTAGGTTCAGTTCAACCGTCTTGTTCCCTAAGTCCATGTGTTCCTTGTGAAATATGTTGAATAAAAGAGTGATTGTCTAAAATCTAGGCACAACTTAAAAGTCAATGATAATTGCTATTCTGGGTTTCAAAGAACCTATGTGTGATTTGGCAATTTATTAAGAGAAAAAATTTCCCCATATAAATTTCCCTTTTAAATAGAAAAAATAAAAACCATACACAACTGACCCTTGAACAACATGGGTTTTAACTGCACAGTTCACTTACAAACTTTTTTTTTATAAACACAGCACTGTAAAAGTTTTTTCTATTCATTATGGTTTTATTAATAACATTTTCTTCTCTTTAGCTTATTTTATAATAAAAATACATAAAATATCAAAAACTACAATATGTATAGTGTACAAAATATGTGTTAATTGACTATAAGTAAAGCTTGCAGTTGACAGTAGGTTGTTAGTAAATTGGGGGATGTCAAAGTTATATGTGGATTTTAAACTGTGTGGGGGTTCAGTGCTCAAACCCCTGTGTTGCTTAGGGTCAACTGTACATAGTTTTGTAGTCATACAATTATTCTACATCATTGGCTTGGTCTCCTTTGATCTTTCTATGATGTCTTTAATGCCAATAGGCATTCAGTGCTCTTAAAACTTCCTTTCCGGTAAAAACAAACAACAAGAAAAATACTCATCTACTTTTCTCAGAGTGCTATTTCAGGTCACCTACAAAGCTCTGTGATATGAAAAGATCCTTTCACCTTAAAAATAAAATTTCTCTCATTTATTTCTCTTTTGTGCTGGTTCTAGGCAAAGCAGTGGTTTTCAATCCTTGAGCCATCAGGCTGAAACCTACGTAAGTTTTGTTGTTTTTCTTTCATGAGTTTTCAAAGAGATAGCTTACTTAAATAATAAAAGGATATATATGTTTTCATATGGCCAGATATTCCTTGAATAGGAAAACTATGGGATCCAAAATGCCCACATGCACCCACATGTGCATACACACGTGTGCGCGCGTACACACACACACACACAGATCAGCAGTAGAAAACTATGCAGTCAAAGGGTAGTTACAAAGGTTTTAAGAGAAACTAAAGTTTGGTAGACTATACAGTAAGTTTCTGTGTTAATAATAATAATAAACCCCAAATCTGTAAATTTTTGTTTCAAGAAATACTCTTTTTTGTTTCCTCTCAATGTGTTTATTGGTTCCCATGTTTCAATAAATATTATATTCTGCAAGTATTGAGAAAAATTTTATAATATCAGCTGGCTGTGTTTTAAAATGTATATTAAATAAATGAATATAACCACTTCAAAATCAGAAAACTGAGTAGAAAAAAATTCAGTAAGTGTTTTCCCAAGTTAATCAGGAAGCCTGAGATAAAGTCAGAATTTAAATTTCAAATTCCTAATCAGATTCTATTTATTAGGAGAGCATGCATGATTTTTTTTCGCTTTCTGAACATTCACAAAAAAAATGTTTAATGGTTACACTTGTCTTTATTGAGATTTGGTGGAAAGTATGTTTTAGAAGCAAAGCAATCCAAAAATATTTTAATATTTGAGCGGATTACTGTAAATGATGGCTATATGTTGGTTACAAAATAATAAATACTAAGAAAATAGTCTTTATTTTATCTATTATTAACAGAAAATTTGTTTCTGTTTTATATATTTAGTAACTGGGATTAAATCATGCCTCTCTAGCACATCATAGACAATTTAGATGTGTGCCGAGTATAAGAAAACTATTTAAAGAAGGACCCAAGAGTATAGTTTATTTTTGAAAGAATTGTCAAGTGAGGGAGTAGCTTTCACACTGTAGTTAATTATTTACTAAGTTCTTCCTATATCCTAGAAACAAGCAACTAAGAGTGTAACAAAATGCCATGATTTCTTCAGCATAGTGATAATTGTTATCTAACACTTGCTTGTGCTTATGAAAAACTGCAGTCCTAGCCATATTCAGATTGATTTGTGGAAGTCTTAACCTTGTCATCCCTTATAGAAATCAGCCATAAAACTTGATCACAACCCATCTCTAGGTTTGAAATTCTCATTACTAAAGCAAATTCAGGAGACAATGACAGGAATGGATATAAAATGCTTTGGTAAAACTCTGAACTATCAGATAAGGCAGACCTGGTATTGTTATGTTGGATACAAAATCTGTCAAAGGGAGTTGGGAAAGGAAAAAAAAATAGAATGTAGTTGTCTTTGAAACTACTTTAAAGTAATCATTGAAGTTATTTATTTAGATGTTAAAAAGGATACAAAAATGCTGAAGTATAAATACATCAAGATGCTATTTTCATGGCAAGATACAGTATACTAATGAGAGAGCTACCTTAGAGTATTCCAACTCAGCACATGTACACAGAAAGCAAACTACTGCTATTTGCTGTATTTTCTTGCTGGCTTCACATTAGTATTACGTGATCTGCAACTTTTAAATTCCATTTATTTTATACAATTACAATAAGAAAAACAGTATTTTCATTTTCAAATCTAGAGCTAGACAAAATACTCACTTGCAAATTGATATCAAAAGTAAAAATCAACTTAAGTAGAAAATAAGTAGCTGTTAATACTGGTGTTGATTTGAGAATGATCACAAATATTAGGTAGAAGAATGAATTTTTCAAGCATTTTAATCAAAATTTTAATATGTATATGTCTTTGGAATATATTTTATTCTACATATATGTATATATGTATATGAATATTTTGGAATACTTTTAGAATGTATAACAATTGGAATATATTGTTTAATGGTAATATTTTAGCAGATTAATGAAACAGAGCCACTTAGGTGAGTAATTTGTTGACCTAGGAGAAAGAATTTGGTATTTTTATTTGGACAAGCTTATCGCATACTCTTGCAGATTTTTCCTAATAAATTCATTAGTTTCATAATTTATTAATAAGATTTATAATTTTAAAATAATGTTACAACTTGCCACTTAATGCGATCCTTCTTAAAAGGTATCCTTAAGTATTTAATATTTTAGAACTATTATATGGAAGTATGCTGATTGTAGATATCTAGCCATATTTAATTTTCTACTCTATCTAATCTTGTAAATGTGTTAGATATTTTATAAACATATAATGAGAATTTAAAAGTTACATTTCTTTTTGTTGTTATTAGTAATAACAAAAACAAGAAAAAAGCCTAAACATCCTAAACAAAATATTCCATATACCCAATGTCTTATACTCACTTAATTACAGTCATACTTTTGTGTAATTAAATGATATTTGACAATATTGAGATATTTAGCCATCACTGATAACTCTAAAGTTTATCTTTAAAAGAAGATAAATATTGTCTGTGCTTTACATTTCAACTGTGTGGCCAAATCAATGACTACTAGCAGTGGTTTACTGGATGGCAATATCTCATAGGTCAGACAAGTTTCTGACAGACACCTAGTCAAAAATTCCAGAAAAGACAGTCTCTTCAACAAATGGTGCTAGGAAAACTGGACAGCTATATGCAAAAGAGTGAAACAGGACCACATTCTTATACCATATACAAAAATAAACTCAAAATGTATTAAAGACCTAAATGTGAGACCTGAATCTGTAAAAATCCTAGAAGATAACAAAGGTAGTAATTTCCTTGAAACTGACCATAGAAATATTATTTTCTAGATATGTCTCCTCAGGCCAGGGAAACAAAAACAAAATTAAACTATTGGGATTGTGTCAAAATAAAAAGATTTTGGACGGTGAAGGAAACCATCAACAAAACGAAAAGGCAATCTACTGATATTTGAAAATGATATATTCAATAACAGGTTAATATCCAAAATATATAAAGAACTTCGACAACTCAACACCACCCCCCCCCGCCAAAAACCCAATTTAAAAGTGGGAAGAGGTGACAAACAGAAAGAAGACATACAGGTGGTCAAAAGGCACATGAAAATATGCTCAACATAACTAATCATCAGGGAAATGCAAATCAAAACCACAATATCAATTACCTCACACCTGTCAGAATGGCTAAAATCAAAAACACAAGAAATCATAAGTGTTGATGAGGATGTGGAGATAAAGGAATACTCATAAACTGGTAGTGGGAATGCAAACTGGTGCAGCCACTGTGGAAAACAATATGGAAGTTTCTCAAAAAATTAAAAACAGAATTACCATATTATCTAGTAATTCCAACTTGGTATATTTACCCAAATAATAAGAAAACACTAATTCAAAAAGATATATGCAGCTCTATGTTTTCTGCAGCATTATTTATGATAGCCAAGATATGAAAGCAACCCAAGTGTCATCCGTAGATGAATGGATAAAGAAGTGATATACATGTGTGTATGTATATACACATACACACACACACACACATGTATCATTACATACATATAAATTTGGCGTGTATATATACATGTATATTTAAATATATATGCATATATATATTTAGTGTGTGTATATATATATATACATACATATATACATATATATATATATATATATATATATAACAGAATATTACTCAGCCATAAAAAAGAATGAAATTTTGCCATTTGCAACAATAATGGATGGGACTGGAGGGTAAAATGCTAAAATGTTAAGTGAAATAAGTCACTTAGAGAAAGACCAATGCCATAATGATTCTACTCATATGTGGAATTTAAGAAACATAGCAAACTAACAAAAAAATAAAAAGACAAACAAAAAACCATACTCTTAAACACAGAAAATAAATTGGTGGTTGCCAGAGGAGAGTTGGGTTGCGGGGAGGGAGGAATGGATTAGATAAAGGTGATGAAGAGTATACTTATCTTGATGAGCACTGAGTAATGTATAGAATTGGTTAATAATACTGCACACCTGAAACTAATATAACACTATATGTTAATTATACTTCAATTAAAAAAAATTTAAAAGGGAAAAAATTCCTCTAAACTATTACACTTAATACCATTTAAATGATAAGCACATAAAGTATAAAAATGTTAAAATAAAAGACACCAATTATATAATTAATGTATACCTATCACTCTAATCATTGACTAGTATACAAATTAAGGATTTGAAAGATCTATATTTATTGGGGAAAGAATGCCCTTGGGGATTTGTTTTTCCTAACTTAATAGCAACTATAATGAATCACTATTATAACAATACGGTGCATACTGGGATAGTCCACTATTTTTCATGTCACGCTATTCAGTACTTCTACTCCAGAGTGCTGAACTGGCACTTCAGATATGAGTGCCTTCGTAGTGTATGGAATCAGCAGTCACATATTTGGAAGATGTTATTTTTAGAAAAGCCAATTCAGCAGAGGAGTAGAGGTACTAACTGGAGCATACAATTAAAATGTATAAACAAAAGAAATGAGGGAGGAAATGCAAAATAGGACTGACTCATGGTAAAGAACAAAAAGTAAATGTAAAGATTTAAGTGGAGATGTTCTCAAAATAAGATTACAAGAACAATGATGGTTCTTAAATTGTTCTTAAACTAACAGCCTGTTTCCCCCTGAAAAATGGAGGAAATCAATTTTAAAGTGAAACTTGCAGAGACTTTTTATTCAAAAGGGCACCGATTTTAAAAGTTAGTAAAACAATAAGGATTAACTATGTATTTGGGAAGAAGTATTGACTCACTCTACTTTTTGCAAAGTAGGTGTACAATGTCATAAAGAGTAAATATTAAATAGATTTATTTAAAAAATTATAGGACTATGCATTTCTTATTTAGGGGTTTATTATTCTAATATTAATTGTATATTAAATGCTATGCATTGAGTTAAGCAATGGGTAATGGACATGTATAAAGCAGAATTCTTGAAATAACTTTTTTTTTTAAGATTAGAAGAATAGGATAATGAGATCAAGAATTTATTACATTTTTATTTTTTTTTAATTTTTTTAACGTTTATTTATTTTTGAGACAGAGAGAGACAGAGCATGAACAGGGGAGGGTCCGAGAGAGAGGGAGACACAGAATCTGAAACAGGCTCCAGGCTCTGAGCCATCAGCACAGAGCCGGACGCGGGGCTGGAACTCACGGACCGCGAGATCATGACCTGAGCCGAAGTCGGACGCCTAACCGACTGAGCCACTCAGGCGCCCCTATTACATTTTTAAGTAAAGATTATGGTTTGTAATTAAAAAAAATTCAACAAAATTTTAAAAAAGGGGCGCCTGGGTGGTTCAGTCAGTTGAGTGTCCAACTTCAGCTCAGGTCATGATCTCATGGTTTGTGAGTTCGGGCCCCCCTGTCGGGCTCTGTGCTGACAGCACAGAGCCTGGAGCCTGCTTAGAATTCTGTGCCTCCCTCTCTCTCTGCTCCTCCCCACTCATGCTCTGTCTCTCTTTCTCTCCTTCAAAAATAAACAAAAAAAACATTAAAACAATTTTTTAAAGATTATGGTTTGTAATACAACCTTAAATTAGATACAACTAAATTTGCTTTAGTTTTTGTCTCTACTTGAATATTTGGATCAAAACCTGATGCTCTGCCATTTTCAGAACTTACTTGTATTCTGATTACATAAAATTGTATTTATTACAAGTAATGTGCCCAGGTGTTATTACTTACTAGTAATTTTAATTATTATTTTTTAATATTTTAAGTTTAGATTGCTTAACCATACTGAACACATAATAGGCTATTTAAGACAACTATATCTTATTGTTTTCTTTGCCACTTTGACTACAAATCAAAGTTAAAAAAAGTAAATGTAAGATAAAGATTTGGTGTCATTATTCAACGAATATTTTCACTCGTCACAATTTGTGAGATATTTGTTCCTATTTGTCTTAATGTCCACAAAATAATATCCTACATTTCAAATATTCATCTATAAAGTATGATTAAACTATTTTCAAAATTAATGGACTTCTCATTGTTTTACATAATGTAGATCCATCCACTGATATGTTTCTTCTCTTGTTAATATTGTTATTTTTTAGCTTGAAAATTCATATTCCAAGTTACTAATAGGGAATAATGCATAAAATGCTCAACAAATAATTTTGAGTGTGGTAGTATGTCTTAATTTATTTTTCCTAAAAAATTGATTTTTCAGGAGCGTCAGGGTGGCTCAGTCAGTTAAGCATCTGACTTCGGCTCAGGTCAGGATCTCATGGTTCATGGGCTCGAGCCCCATGTCGGGCTCTGTGCTGACAGCTCAGAGACTGGAACCTGCCTTGTATTCTGTGTCTCCACCTCTCTCTGCCCCTCCCCTGCTCACACTCTTTCTCTCCCTTTCTCTCAAAAATAACTATTTAAAAAAAATTTAAAAATTAACCTTTCAGTAGCGTCCTTTGTTTATATAATGGCTGACGTTAAATGTCTGAGATTTTACTGAAATTGTCAGTCTTTCAATGTAACTGTTGCAAAGGCTTGATAAGGAAACAAGCCTATAAAGATATTACAAATACAAGAAATAAAATTTCAATAGGAAAAGTGTTCAATTTTTGAACTGCAACATGTAAAAACATTCCTTGGTTTTCACAGTATAGAATCATATACTGTCTTAAAATTCCTCTTCAACCATATACTGAGCTCTTATTATGTGTCCACATTCTAAAAATACCTGGTGATATTTTCTAAGTTTTTCTGCTGTATTTGTAATATGTTCTAAGTTATATTTTAAAGGTAATTAATCTAAAACGTTAAAAATTTCAAACCTAAGTCAAAGGTATAAAGTTAAAAATCAGTTCTGTTCCTTTTAACTGGCTTCTTGATTTATTATTATAGTGCATTATACTGTTTTGGGTTGGGGGGGGAGGGTTGGCATATTAAACGTCAATAATTTACCAAAAAGTTTCTAATTATGCTTTTTAAAGTCTGGGATGATACTAAGTTTTGTCTGGAGATTTGGAGGCATCTTTTTTTTTTTTTTTTCAACGTTTATTTATTTTTGGGTCAGAGAGAGACAGAGCATGAACGCATGAGGGGCAGAGAGAGAGGGAGACACAGAATTGGAAACAGGCTCCAAGCTCTGAGCCATCAGCCCAGAGCCCGAAGCAGGGCTCGAACTCACGGACGGCGAGATCGTGACCTGGCTGAAGTCGGACGCTTAACCGACTGCGCCACCCAGGCGCCCCTGGAGGCATCTTTTAAGATGGTTATTTTTTTTTTCCTCCTTTGGGTTATTAATAGATTATCTAACATTGTATAATTTTGCATTTCTGGGATGAAGGAAACATATTTATGATATTAGCAATTATGTCCATAAGCATAATTCATATAAATATTTTATTTTTAAATGACATTTATTTACATAATGTCATTTTTGTAAGTATTTGGGTAATTCTGGTTTGGCTTAAGTAGTTTGGAAGATTTTCTTTCTTCCTTTTGCTCTATAAATAATATGCATTATCTTTTTCTAAAATATGTGAAAAAATCTGAATCTGACACAGTTTTATCCAAGTTTATTTGTCTATTTTTAATTTCTCTCCTCTGTAAAGGATATTTGGTATTTCTAGAAAATCATCATTTTCATCTAGGTTTTCAAATATGGTACACATATGATGATTCACTCTGTTAGTGGTAAGTTACAATACCTCTTTTTCCGTGCTAATATCCTCAATTTTATTTTTAAGTTTTAATTTAATCACCTCTGTTATTGAGAAGACTCACTTGCCAGTTATGGTTTATATTTTTTTCTTTAAAATCAGTCATGGAATTGATTTATATATTTCAGGGTTTCTTCTGTTTTCAAAGGTATTATTTGTCCTTTGTTCTTATTAATTCCTTCCTTATGTATTTTTCTTCCCCCCTCCCCAGTTTCTTTAGTTTAATGTTCTCAATTAAAAAAAATTTTTTTTCTTAATGTCTATTTTTGAGACAGAGTGCGAGTGGGGGACGGGCAGGGAGCGAGGGAGACAGAATCTGAAGCAGGCTCCAGGCTCCGAGCCCTCAGCACAGAGCCCGAGAATTTTAGGGAATTACTGAGAATTTGAGGGAATATTCTTTGAAACATATAAATATCTTGTCCCTCATCAAATCACTCGTAGGCTCCAGATTTATTCATTGGTAATTCATGCCTGAATATACTTTTGCCATGATGATTGAAATGTGATTTTTAAATCCTTTATATCTTCTATTAGAAGAAGTTACCTTTTCACCTTATTTTTTTTTACTCACTTATTTTCCTATTTGTTTATTTTTATTGCCAGTATAGTTTTACCAACTATTTTAATCAATAGGTGACCATCTATTATTGATATTATTTATTTTGATTTTCAAATTTATCCCAATATGGCCAGTGCATTATATACCCATACCTTATTCTGTTCTTTGCTCTAATTATTTGTTCTGTAGCAGCAGTATTCTTGAGAAGTAGTATAATATTATAGTTAAGAATTGTCAAAGGCAAAACCAAGTTGAATATACAAGTAACAAAGGCTATTTATTCATTAACATTCGGTAAGTGAACCTATTTGCTTTATTTAGCAAGGCTTCAAAGGTGTTAGAAGAGAACAGCACTGGACAAAGAGGGGAAATCCTGAGACAGTCTGTGACTGGCAAGCATTCTATTAAGGTGGGATTTTGTAAATGTTCTTTTGTCTTTAGGAAATGTGGTAGTCTTTGGCTGCAAGGGTATAAAAAAGCAAGTTTGAGCATATCTCCAAAGAGGAAGGATTGTTCTATGCTAGAAGTGAGGGTTTTCTGTGGCTGGCCACATCCTGGAACAAGTGGAAGTTGATGGGATGCTTTTTTGAGCGAACTGTCATTAACAGTCCTGATGTGAGTGGCTGCCTTGACAGACAATTTATCAGAACACTAACTTAATCCCTGCATCCACACCACCAGCTACGTGATTCAGGTCAAGTAATTAAGAAGCACTGGTTAGATTGATTTCGGGATATTTGTTCCCATTTGCTCCATTCTTACCCCTCTAGTGACTTTAAGTGTTGCACTTCCGTGGTGTTACATACAGCTCCTGCAGGAGCAGAGTTCCTTCCGCTTTCTCCTTCAGGCTTCCAAGGCAATCATTCCCTGCTATGCTAGTGCCCCAGACTTCACCATCCCCATCTATTCTTTTAAATTTGCCTACCCCTCAACCCC
Source organism: Lynx rufus (assembly GCF_022079265.1). Taxonomy (NCBI): domain Eukaryota; kingdom Metazoa; phylum Chordata; class Mammalia; order Carnivora; family Felidae; genus Lynx; species Lynx rufus. Next base: position 113,686,961 of record NW_025814867.1, read on the forward strand.
ACTGTAAACTGTTCCTTCATTAAATTCTCTTTAGCTGACTCCCTTTGAGTGTGCCACCAGTTCTTGTCAGACCCTAAGAACTCCCTTCTGCCTCAGTTTGTTCATACATGTAATGTGTTCATACATGTAAAGCCTTTAGAATAGTACTTGGCCCATAGAAAGCACTGGGTAAATCTAATTCACAGTAATAATGATGTTGATTATGTTATTATTACAACCTCAGTTTATTTAATTTGCCTTATAATTTGAGTCTCTTCAGGCTTCTTTTTGGGTATTCTATGCAATTTTCTCTAGTGTGGGGTGAAAGTGATTGAAATCAGAGAGACTGATTGGATCAATAGGCACGCACACTTGATTAAGGAGATTGAAAATTTGTTCTCCCTTAACAGAATGAAAAATGCCTAATTTTACTTAAAGAGAAATGCAAATAAAAATATAAATGTAAAGTAAAATACAAATTAAAATGTGATCCATCCTTCTCTTCCTTGTCCCAAGAGAAGATGTAAATTAATTGTATTTAAATGGATAATGCTAATAAAGCAGTGACCTTAAAACATACACCCATAGTCACGCACATACACTTTTAGAATTCATGACTGCAGTTTAGATTTTATCTTTATCAACTTAAAACAAAACTCTTCTTCCTTTTTTATAACACCTCCCTGATATCATCTGATGACATCTAACTTCTTTGGTCCAGCTCTCATGTTCCCTTGGGAGACTTTTTTCCACCACTGTGTGTGGCACTGTTGGGACAGTCTGCCAAATGCCTCTGCATTCACATTCTAGGAATATCTGCGTATTTATTTTGTTTATTCAAACCTGATAAGGCTGACGAAGAACAAAGGTGTTTGGAGTTTGTTGTCTCATCAATAATACTCTGAGGAACACCTACTTTCCTAGATCCTAGACTGCTTTACTTCCTATCCTTTCCTAGACTGGCAGTTTATTTTTTTTTTCTTAATTTCCATGAGGTCTCTATGTAGCTTAAGTCAATCAAGTCAATTTTGTCTCTTTACAAACAACTCTGATGAAAAGGTTTGCTTAATTTTAAAATAGTGAAGAAATTGCCAAGCAACTGAATTATGTAGATAAAAAATACTGATAGCTTACAAAATGTCTCTAGTATTTAGAGAAGTAACTGGACTGTAAATCTGGACTATATCATCTGTTAGATTTATTGTCTGCAAGGAGGAAATGGAGTCAAATTGCTTGTCCTGTGAGACATGTTTAGTATGCCCATAATTACATATTCAAAGGGCGACAGAGACTGAACGAGACTCTGGATTTGAGAGTGACACCCAGAAATTTTTTGGTATTGGAACTTGCCCTCATGTTTGTACAATGTAGGAAACTCACAATCCTATGACAAGATACATAAGGAAAATATAAATACTAAATATAACTCTATAAAAAATGTTAAGATTATTGATGTATAGGGTCCTAAAAATTATAAACTGGAAGGGAACGTAGAATATTCTCGTTCAATCCCTTCATTTAAAAACAAACAGTACAAGTCCAGAAAAATAAAGTGCGTTGAGAAAGTTCATGCAGATGGCAGAGAAAAGTCTGTGATCCAGATATTAGTGAGTCTTTTAATTTTTTTAATGTTTATTTATTTTTGAGAGAGAGAGAGAACAATCAGGGGAGGAGCAGAGAGAGAGGGAGACACAGAATCTGAAGCAGGCTGCAGGCTACGAGTTGTGAACACAGAGCCTGATGTGGGGCTCGAACTCATGAACCGAGATCATGACCTGAGCCAAAGTTGAGTGCTTAACTGACGAAGCCACCCCAGGCACCCCTGGATATTGGTGAGTCTTACATTTATTGTGTTTCACCTCTTGTTTTCTTGATAATCATATACATATATACATATATATATATACATACATATATATATATATACATATCATATCATAATCATATACATACATAATCATATACATACATAATCATATACATATATACATATATATATATAACATATTCTTTTGGTTTGCTAAATAACAAAAATAATAAAGTTACTTGAGCACTTACAACATGCCAGGAACTGTTCTGAGAATTTTATGTTGTGGCATTAATTTTCACAACAATCCTTCAAGGGGACACTATTATCAACCCTTAACTTACAGATAAGGACATCCAGCAGTTAAGCTACTTTCCTAATATTTAGACCAACACTTTCACAATTTCATCTTTAAATTTACTTCAAAATGCTTGGGAGCATATAATTTATTCATTACTCTTTAATAGGATTAACAACACCTATGAATTGCATAGTGTTTGATCTAATATCTCTGACCTTTCTTCTAAAGAAAATTTGGGAGTGAAAATGTCACTCATGTCCTCAGTAAAAAATCAACGTCAAACATTTACTCTTTGCTATCTTCTTCCATCCTTGAATCCACCTTGATCATAACCAGTTTTCATTGATTCTCTCTGCTTGGCTTCCTGCCTATGATGTATTGTGTAACTAGATTTGGACTTTCTTGTAAAGTGCTCTTTCATTTTGCTTAAGCCTTACCTGATTTTAATTTGCACTTTCCCTGCTCTGACCTGCTTTGCTTTATAGGTTTCCTATTCTCCTCACTTGAGCAATCTGACAGCACTCAAAAGATGCTTATGATGGCTCATTTTTTCCCCCTTAGTCACACTTGTTAGAGTGACATTTTCTTTTTATAAAATAGCACACCTTTGGAAAGACAGTTCTAATAAGATGAGGTTTAAAAAATATATTTTTTCTAACATTCACAGTAAGAACTTTGTTAACAAATCACAAATAATATCAGCAGATTAAAAATAGTATATTTCTCTTTCCAAACAAATATTTTTAGAATACATTGAAGGTAAGAGCAAAACTAGGGTGGATGGCCTGTCTTTTTTCTTACTCTGTGATTTGTGTGTTCTCATTTTGTGACTTGAATATTTAAGAGACATTCTAAAAAGTCTAAAAAAGATCCACTGAGAAGTTACGTAAGTATAATATAGATTATTATAGTGTATAACTCAACTATTTTAGAATCAAATTTCCCTATCAAGAAACAAAAATGGCTTATGAAAATATGTTCATGGAGAATGAAGAACAAACTAGCAATTTGTGCTTAATTTAATATTTCTGAACCCAAACTGTTTAATTAGTGATTGTAATCTTTTCTAGGATTAGAATGAAATAACGTGAACCTGGAAGTGACTCATATTTTCCATTTGTTAGGATATCTAATTAGTATTGGGAACAAAGCATTGTTGAACCAAATTTGCCTTTCTCAGATTACCTGATATCTAATTCCTAATTCCTATGCTTTGCTGCTGGGACCAAAAACTGGGTGGTCACCACAGTAGAGAAGAGGAGTACTTTTTAGATCTGGCTGTACAAATTAGTGGTTTTCTGATAATGCCTGGTAAAACACCATACTCTACTTCAAACAAGCTAAGGATTCTCTGTTGCTTTTCCTAGTTTTATGACTTAAGCCACATTTTCCCCCATCAGGAGTCTCTGGCAGCTAGGCTTTGGGAAATCCATGATTGTATGACTTCTCATGGGTGCCCATTCTAACAGTTATTTTTCTTCCTTCCTCAACTGCCCATCTTCATTCAGCAGCTTTAGACAATGGCCAAGTACCCTTAGTTGCTGATAGGCTGGTAAGCAGGCATACTCTGAAAATCCTGTAGAGGACCTTCTCATGGTAAAAAGAATATAGACCTCTACCCATACCCTAAGGAGCTCAATGAGTACTAAGGCCTTCCATTTCAAGAGTAGGATCTGGCTGCCTGACCATCCATTTGGCCACAGTGATAGGCCACTGTAAAGTACAGGTGCCTGAATTAATAGCCATTAGAGAAGTTCTTTGGACTCACTGGTGGTTATCTCCTGTCACTTTCTGGTAACCTGTAAAGATTTTTCATCCACCTGTTTGGATTTGACTGAGCCCATAGGAAACTATGTCTTTAGAAAACCAGTTCAGTATTCCAATATATATGTAGCTCTCAGCAAATCCAATTTATTAACTTATAAGGCACTGTTCAATTTATAAACTTTAAAACATATTTTCAGGGGTTCTTTTTGTAAAAATTAAAAAACTGCTTATATACACTAAATTACCAATTAAGGGTCACCTTTTATCTTGGATACATCTTTATGTTTAAAGTTGCAAAATAAAATTATTAGTCACAAATTCAAAGCAATGTTCTTTCCTATAAGTAGATTTGTAGTATTTAATAGGATAAAGGAAAGTAGCAGGCATTGGGTCTAAACTCTGATTTTAATTTTCACTATATTAGCTTTAAAGAAATATGATAAAATCAAAATAAGAAAGGGAATGAAAAATGCTTAATGAACATCCTTTAAGAAGTGGCTATTGATTTTGTTTATGAAAACTTATGAATATATATGTGACATTAATTAATTGGTTTAATTTAAATTGTATAAACACAAATACTGTAAAACTTTTGAGAGAAACTCTGGAGAACTTTTTGTATCTTTAAAAACCATTAAAATAATTTAAAGACAGAAGGTACACAAAAAAGGCAGTAAAATATTTAGTAAATTATAATATTTATTTATTTGAATAAATTCAGGAGTTAACTTAGATTTGATGAGGCTACACATTCAGAAATGTGTCAGTCCAGAAGCTCATTCATTTCATCAGTATGTTAAACTGTTTATATCTAGATTTTCCTGGGACAGTTCAGGATAATGCCCAGCATACATGTATGATTATAAGTAGCTTTCTCCTTCATTTCAGCAATGTCTCAGTTTGGACATAAATTATATTAGTCAATTTAGTCCTTTATCTCCCATTATCTGGCCACTATTATCTAATTGTTACAGTTGAGAGGACAAATGAGTGTCTAAATTCCCAAATACGAGATACGATGTGGAAGAGCTATATACATCTTTTGAATCTTGAATGGCCCCTTGCTCTTAGACACTTGTAGGATTTGGGCAAATTAAAACATAAGCCAAAGACTACTTTTTGACTCTCAGAACTTAAGGAATGGCCTACAGGCAGTCTGTTGTGCAATGATATTTACTGTATATGTTTGTACTATTGTGTGTTGTCTATGAGTGAAGAAGTTAAAAAAAGAAGAAGAAAAAATATTCTGAGTCTGCACTGAAGACATTCTTCATAGGTACCACACTGGAGAGTGTAATGAAGGTTCTCCACTAGAAACTTGGCCACCCCGCTACTGAGTTTAATGGTTAGAAGACTGAACAAAACAGTCTTGAAGCATTTCTGCCTTGTTTGGGATGTAGTAAGATGACTAATTCAGTTATGCCATGAAGCTTTGAAAGTATATCTGTAGGGTGCCTGAGTGGCTCAGTGAATTGAGCATATGACCCTTGATTTACACTCAGGTCATGATGCCAGAGTCGTGGGATCGAGCTCCACAATCAGGCTCCGCACTGAGCATAGAACTTGCTTAAGATTCTCTCTCTCTCTCCTTCTGCCCCTCTTTCATGATCTCTATCTAAAAATTAAAATTATCTATCTATATCTATATCTATATCTATATATCTATATATCTATATATCTGTCATAAAGGCAAATGGAGTTGCTCAGAATTGTGTTGTCTAAGGCAAATCTGACTTGCTTTATAAGAGGAAGCATATTCTCTTCTAGCATGAAAAATTACAAATGCAACAATATACCCTATAGCAAGCCAAGATTACATGTATCACTAATTTTTTGGCAAGACTGTTAATATGCTTTAAGCAAAGAAAGAGGACTCAGGAGGATAGAATGATTTCTTAACCTGCAGGGGAGAAATGATAAAAGTAATCCCCTGGAGGAGTCTTTACCAACATATTCTTGGGCCCCTTTTTAACGTTCTAGAACTAGAGAAGTAGAAATAATGCTGGTAGTTTTTGTAGGAGAAATAATAGGAATAAAGAGTTTTTATTCTAAATACTAAATACTAATTCTAAAATAAAGATATTTCCCTATTTTTTCTAATTTATTTGTTACAGTAGTTTTTTTTCTAATTGTGAAGTCAATGTAAATATTGATGCTTTTTAATTCAATCATTATTTTTAGTCTTTTCTGAAAATTACATTCCTATGACAATGCCTAGGGACCAAAATTTAAACTATGGATTCATGAAGTATATTTTATGTCCATGTAATACTGGATTGTGAAATTAACAGTGAATAGTGATCTACAAACTTTAATAGCCAAGTATTTTAATTAATAAAAGATGATCACAAAAATAACAGAAGTTCAAAATTACATTATAAAAATAAATTGATAGCTAAATTTATGAATTTACACTATTTAGTTTTCTGCTATTTGAATTACAGGAATAAATGCCATTTCTTTCTTACATACTTTGTTTCATACATTCAACATGATGTGTGAAGGATACAATGATACAAATTACATTGTTTCTACCCCTTGGTAAACTTGAGACTTTGGTATGAAAGGGAGAATACTCCCAGGCCAAAATATGCCCTCTTGGTATATTGATTATTTTGAATTAAAGGTACCTGAGGCATTATCACCAGAGATAGAGATTTTAGGGCCTAGAAGGATATACGAACAAAGTTCATTTACCAATTTACTACCTAAAGTCCAAACCCCTTTGTCTTGCCATTTCTTCACAAATTCATTGTTTCTTGATCTAAAAGTAAAAGGTACAAAAACTTCCTGCTTCTGTCACTTGAGTTTCATATTTTTTTTTTATTAAAAAAATTTTTTTTAACGTTTATTTATTTTTGAGACAGAGAGAGACAGAACATGAACAGGGGAGGGTCAGAGAGAGGGAGACACAGAATCTGAAACAGGCTCCAGGCTCTGAGCTGTCAGCACAGAGCCCGACGCGGGGCTCGAACTCATGGACCATGAGATCATGACCTGAGCCGAAGTTGGACGCTTAACCGACTGAGCCACCCAGGAGCCCCTTGAGTTTCATATTTTTAAGGGGCTCCCATATATACAAAATAATTTTTTTCCTATTGATCAGTGTTATGTCGATTTAATTATTACACCAGCCAAATAATTTATAGGGGAAGAAAGAAAAAATTTTCCTCTTCTACAGCACATAACAAATTATTTCATAAGTGTTCATAATTTATTAATCCATTCTTCTTTTGTTAAATTTTTGCTTTTAATTTATTGTTTCTACTTTCTCATGATTTTTAATATACTTTTAAAGCAGTTTAAACATATTTAAACTCCTACCAACAGTATGTGAGACTTTTATCTTGCAACACCCCCACGAGTATTAAATATTATTAATTTTTTAATCACTACTAACTTCATAGGTAAACATTCCCATTTATAATTTTGAGTTTCTTTTCTTACTGAGAGCAATTGTTTAATACTTATAAGTAACTTTTATTTCTTTTTGTAAAATTATTTAATTATGGACCACTAAAATAATGATTTTAGTCCTCATATTGATTGGTTTATATTTATAGATTAGAGAAAAATCACCCATTTTCATGCTCATTACCAAAAATGTGCCTTTTATTTATTTTAGGTATATTAAGAATTTAAATATGTATATGTGTGTTAACATTTGATCCTAGCTTTTGAAATTTTTTTATTGATTTTTGGATTACTAAAACCTTGCTACCTTTGAATCAGATAAAACTTGCCTACATGTTCTTCAAAACTGCTTAATGGTTTTACGTGAATGTTCAAGTGTGTTGGATGTATATATCTATATATAGAGGGACTGATTTTAATCTTTTAATCCCATAAAGTTTAGAATATGATTTTAAAACATGATTATGAAGTTAAAATCATGATTTAGAAGAGGGAATGATTAGCCACAGCTAAAGTACAATAAAAATAAGTAAGGTTGGCTAATGTGATAGAGAAGTAAATTCCTGAGTATCTGTCTAAAAACAAAGCAAATTAAAATAGTTATTCCTTGTCTTTTGTGAATTTGAAAAAGTTTTCTTATCACCAGGACCAACAATATATGGATTTAATTCAACTGGGTATTGCATACTAAGTAAATGAAAAGACCTCATCTATTAGAGTAATAATATCTTTGAGGTAGGCTACCATGCCTTATTCTTTTCGTACCTATACTAACTAGTTGATGGCAGGTAGCACTAATAACTGAGTGGTTTAGTAAATCTCCAATATTTTATAAAGTAGAGCTTAATATTAACTATGAAGTATAATAAACAAGGTATAAAGAACTTCTTTTTTTTATCATACAAGTATTTATTTTTAACGTTTATTTTTTTTTTATATGAAGTTTATTGACAAATTGGTTTCCATACAACACCCAGTGCTCAACCAACGGAATGGGAAAAGATATTTGCAAATGACATATCGGACAAAGGGCTAGTATCTAAAATCTATAAAGAGCTCACCAAACTCCACACACGAAAAACAAATAACCCAGGTATAAAGAACTTCTAACCTCTCTATAATCATTTTCTAGAAAATCTATTCATTATTTTTGAACAAAATATCTTATTGTAAAGGATTTTTAAAATGCAAAAGTAAAAAGAAAAAAAGGTATCATTCCATTTCTCAAAATGCCCACTTCTAGTGGTTTTAGAATCTAGCCTCCCAGTTATTTTTTTGAAACCTAGAAATTTTTTCAGAATCTGTAGTTCAATTAAGGAACTTGCTAAACATTATTTGACAGACACTATACATTAGTGTACTTGATGCCGATTTTCAGGTGTGTTCTTTGGTGACTTTTTTTTCTTTGTAGGGCTTGAAATGCACCAAACTTGATTTTCCAGGCTGCCATGTAGTTAGGGATGGCTATGGGGCCACATTCTGACTAACAGAATCTAAACAGAAGTTTGCTGGTTATGGTTTGTTAAAAACACTTTTTCTTTCTCAGGGCACCAGGATGGCTCAGTCAGTTAAGGGTATGGCTCTTGATTTTGGCTCAGGTCGTGATCTCCTAGGTCATGAGACTGAGCCCCGTTTGAAGCTCTGTGCTGACAGCACGGAGTCTGCTTGGGATTCTCTCTCTCTCTCTCTCTCTCTCTCCCTCTCTCTCTCTCTCTCTCTCTCCCTCTCCCGTGCTTGTGTCTTCCTCTCTCTCTGCCCCTCCCCTGCTTGTGCTCTCTCTCTCTCTCTCTCAAAATAAATAAAAATTTAAAAAAATGCTTTTTATTTCCCAATGAAAAGGGACAGAAAACACTATTATTGTCATTTTGTTGTACATCCTTTTTTCTTTTTTTCTGCCTTGAAAAGAGATATGCTGCCTGGATATAAAGCCAGCATCTTTATTGGAAGAAAGAAAGCAACACATTTTGTATGATAGAAGAGAAATAAAGAAAGATCCTAAAACCATGAATTATCACTGAATAGTTCCACTACCTCCAGCAAGATTCTATCTCTGTTCTTGTTACATGAGAAAACACACACACACACACACACACACACACACTCTCTCTCTCTCTCTCTTGTTTAAGAAAAGCAGTTTTGCTGTTACTTTTAATGAATGCATTCCTAACTGGTAGAATTACTTACTCATCTTTGTTTTCTCCAATTTCAGTGATATGATTCCCGGGGAACCTCTCTATGGCTCAAAAAACAAAAACTGTTGAATATTTGTCCTAATAAAAAGAGGGAAGAGGAACACATACAACTCTTTTTTGGGCCTAGCATACCCTCATTTAACCTTACTTCACTATGAAGTGATTTTTAGATTTAAATACCTTGATCTTCTATTTGGGTCAACCGAGGGAAATAAAAATGAAATTTCATAAGCCAAAGTAAGTAACCTTCACATTTGAAATATGGAATGAAAAAGTAAATATAAACCCAAGTTATTTTCTCATGTGCTCATTCACTCATTTAGTCAGTCAACCAACATTTATTTGAAGGTTTATTATCTGACACATACTGTATGTGTCTCAGGAAAGATGTGGTGAATAATATTTTTGTGTTGTTTCCTTCCTTCCTTTCAATTGATCTTAAGCTTTTATTCTAATAGAGGCTGGACTCTGACAGGCATTATGAAAGTGGATCTAAATTGGATTATATTTCTCTATTTTAGTGGGCTCAAAAAAAGTGTCTCAGACCACAGTGGACCAATCATCTGTATTCAGAGAAAAAAAACATTACGTTATTTCCTACCAATATACAGCCTATAGGAAAAAAATAATAAGAGAAAAAGAGGGCAAATATGTTACATTTGTTAAAATGACTTGTGGGATCATTTGTTATTTAATTACTTTTAAAAATCAATGGAATATTTACAGGTATAGGAGCCCATACTCAAAATCTGAATTAGTAAACAAACACAACAAAAATGTAGTCAGCTAATTTTCTCTTAACAAGCAGATTAAACTCATATTTCTACATTAAAATAACAAATTACTGTGGTTACAAAACATTAGCTACAGATTTCGATAGTTCTGCCTCTGTTTCTATTTCATGATAACACCTCCTTATTCTTGTTTATTTCTAATGGAGAGTGGAGTGTAAACTGACCTTATACATAAATGACTTTATCTATATGCAAATATCTCATGAAAATACCTGGTGAAACAGTTATTTACAGGCCTGTCTTAAAAAAGAAAATCCAAATGTCAAATTTTTAATTTGTACTCATTCTTTGTATTATATTTACAACACACTTTTATCTTATTATTACTAGTTTTCCAGGGGTTTTGTGCTGTTTGCCAAGGTTAAGAAAAATGTTATATGGGTAAAGGTCAGTCCTTTTATCTTGTTGGCACAAATCAGTTCAAGTTACAACACCCTCATAATACACCAACCTACCTAGGCTTTTGCCAATAGCACTTGAATTAGATTTATTAAGTTTTTAAGCAATAATCAAATAAAGTGAAAGCTAAACAGCTGGGATAAGTTGTTTTCGTTAGTAGTAGTGAAATCTGCAAGAAGTTTTTCATTTTTAATATAAAACCTCTGTAAATAATATTCATGTGATAATAATTCCTGTTAACTCAAAAATTAGCATTTTACTTCTCACCATTAAATTTAATTTAGTTTCATATTGCTCATTCTTAAATTGTACCTGGAATTTGAGGACCTGAAGAATTATAAAGTTTTATTATTCCCTATGCTAACTGAAAGGATTATGTTTAGGTAATATTAAAATTTCTTTAAATTGCATTACTTTAACTATAAGCACACATTTATTATATAAATATTGGTCATAATTTCATTTTGTCATTAGTTAAGATTAACAATGCCTCACATTATTTTCTGAAGACTAAAATCCATAAAAATACCCTTTTTTTTCCCTTTAATTTTTTAAAAATAAAATTACCAGCTATTTACTTCTAAATATCTATTTCTAAATGAGAGAACCATACTAGGTCTTTGGAGAATCATTCCTTTTCCTCTCTACAGATTTTAAGTAATAAACAGAGTTTTTTTCTAGCTGTCCTTTTAAACTTCATTTTTAAAAAAGTTATGAGCATATTAATCAAAGCATCATTACTGAGAATATAAAGCTTTATCATCTTGGGCATGGGTTTACAGACCATGTAAACCTCTTTTTATAAATAAAGTTTTATTAGCACATAGCCACGTTCTTTCATTTATGTATTGTCGATGGCTGCTTTCCTGTTACAAAGGCAGAGTTGACTAGTCTGACAGAGAATATATGACCTGCACAACTGAAAATGTTTACTATCCGGCCCTTTACAGAAAAAAAAAAAGTTAGATGGAAGGGGGAGACATGCACAGATCTAGAATCTACCTATACAGAATCCTCATATTTTTTATTTGGAATAATTATTATAAACTGTCAAGGAGCTATGAGTTCTCAGTTTCATATCTACTGCATTATAGTCTCTCCTTCAGCAACACACATCATCTTATATTTTTTTTTCTGTTAATTTTGTGTGTCACAATTATAGCAAAAGAAGGTATAACTTAGAAAACAGCTTTGATATAATCTTGAAAAATTCTGTAACTTGATTTTTGTATTCTACATCCTTTACAAACATATTAATAAATACATTAAATTGTTAACTTACTTATTGAAACTATTTCTTAAGTACAACAAATTTTATATCTTTACATATTTTAGTTATTGTAAGTAAAGAAAAGTAGTTGTACTATTGCTTTGCAAACCTATTTAGCTAGGTACACATAACCACTTTAAGTAGAAGGCTTTTAGGTAAGGCATCATAAAAATTTACCTTAAAAGTGCATTCCTTTATTTAATCATGTATTCCTTTATTCACCAAGTATTTACGAATACCTTCTAGGTGCTAGGCAGTCTACGAGGTTCTGAAAATACAGTAATGAATCCAATTTATTTCTAATTACAAAGCAGAAATCATTTCAATTGGCTGTGACAACACCTGTAAACATTTCTTTAAAATAATTTTGACATGTTTTATAGTTTGCCAGAAACACACCTATAAGCTGTGGTCATTAATAAACATATATTGATTCTACTTAGCAGTTAACACTGCCTTTAAAAAATAAAAGGCTAATTATATAGAGTAGTTAAATAACTGACTAGAGTTAGGATGTCAAAATAAAGGAGATATTTGAACTGTAAATATTAGCTAGTTTTGCTATATAATTTTCTATCAATTCTAAATTACAGATATATTTAGACTAACTAGAAAGTGGTTAGTAAGTCATCATAAAACTTTTAAAAAATATTCACTTATTTAATTATTCATCCACTCAAAAAATATGTCTTGGGTGTCTAGTATGAGTCAGATTCACTGGGAATATAGCAAATAAACGTGACAGGAGTCCTGGCCTACATGGAATTGGAATTGACAAAATACATGTGTAAGTACAGGTGTACCAGAGAATATATACATTTCAAATTTGAACTCTTTCTTATTAAATGTATCTTTTAATATTGTTTTTTTCCTCTAAAATTTATTGAATGTTATATTATGAGCATAAGGATATTAATAAACAGCAAAAATACTTATATCTGAATCAAGATACAATATTCTGAAAGACCTAAGAACACTTTCTTTTCAAGTAGAGAAGGATCATTTTTAGTTTCAGTATCCTCCTTTGATTATGGTGTCCTTCAATTTAGGCGAGATGTTATAGTGAGAGACTAACAGAGTTTGTGTACTCCAAGGACAGCTCAAAGACACCTGGAGTCTATACGTTTACTGTGCTAGCTCGCCACATTTTCTATACAGTCTGATAAAAAGCTATCTTTATTCATCTTTATTTTCTGATAAGCATGTTTCTCATTTGCAATAGGCAGAGAAGCAAAAAGACTGGTGTGAATCAGGTGCGATTAAATAGAGTTTTATAACTACCACCACTCTCTTCAGGCCCAGGGTTCAACAGGCAGTGTGTCCTAATGGTTAGGAGTTCAGAATTCTGGGGGCACCTGTGTGGCTCAGTCGGTTAAACATCCAACTTTTGGTTTCTGCCCAGGTCATGATCTCACTGTTCGTGGGATTGAGCCCCGCATTCGGCTACATGCTGACAGCATGGAACCTGCTTGGGATTCTCTCCCTGTCTCTCTGCCCCTCCCTCTCTCTCTCTCTCTTTCCCAAAATAAATAAATACATTAAAAAAAAAAAAAGAGTTCAGAATTCTGGACCAAGACTCTTTGGTTACCAATTCTGGTTTGTCCATGGCCTAACTGGGTGATACTTACATTTTACTTAGTCTCTGTGTGTGTCAGTTTCCTTATCTGGAAAACACCCAAAATAATACCTTATTCGATTGGTTTATTTTATAAATGAATATAAGGGCTAGAAAGTGTCTACAAAGTAAGTGATCTCTAACTTAATCACATTAAATGAAGGTTAAACTTCATTTTTCTTAAAATTCATTTGAACTCCAAAGAATAGATTATTTAAAACATTTCCTGAAACATTAAAAATAATTGTCAAGTAGGAAGTCACTTACAGAAGAAACAACTGTCCAATAAATGCTAAAGACAGTAAGAGCCATGGAGAACAGGCCCAGAAAAATAAATGAGGGACTAGTTAAGAAGTTTGTGATTCATAACACCTCTAGGCATTTAGGGTCACATTCACTTTAAGTGTCCTTGTTCACTTTAGCATGAGAAAAGTTTACAGACTTTCTAATGACCTGGTCAGCAGTAGTACAGATATACATACCTAAGCCTTCTCTTCCCTCATCTTCCATGTAGGTACCAAGATTCTGACACATCTGTGAACTCACTTCCTGTTTTAGACTAGTAAGGCTATTCTCAGAGGAAGTATCCTTTTCATATACCTGGACTCATCTAACCAGATGTATAATAATCACTGCCCCCCCTTTCTTACCTGAACTAATTGTTATTTGTACATCTCTATTTTCTAATATTTCCTCTGGGTATTCTGTTAAGGTAAAACACAGCTTTATGATGCCCCTTCCAATCAACATCAGACTATTTGTTTCAAGATAGCAATTAACTTCCTGCTTAATTTGTCACACTTAATTTGAAATTAGGCATGCAAAGCTATTAAAAACTGTGGTTGTGGTGTTTGCATCTGGCTGAGGCAGTAGCCACTGGCAGCCTTGATTTATCACTCTTCATTTAAATTCCTGTGCCAATGATTTTAGTTCCTAAATGCTGTGACTGGCATTTATGGATTTCAAAATCAAAGTGAAAATAAGCTACAGTTAAGAACTCAACAGCTCAGATCGATGAAAAATGGTTTTATAACTGAATGCCCCGCAGTTAAATCCTAGGGGCTTGACCAAAAAGTGCTTAGTGCTCAGAGATGTTGCTGTGGGAAGATGAGTATCCCACTCTCATGGCTGTTTATAAATCACTATCAAAACTCTGCATCTTGTAAGAGTGCCATGGAAATTTGTTCCCAGATGGAAACTATTATTTTGCTAGGCCTGCTTCTTAAAAGAAAAAGCCCCACCCCCCAAAGTAAGCTTCCTGTCTGGTAAATCTCATCTTTGATATTCAAATATTTTTCTCCAGCATTGCTCATATTTGAAGAAGCAGAATATAACATTGCTACTAAAACCTAATCCCTAATACCATGCGCAAAATTGTTTCCTAAATTGAATGAGTATGATTCTATAATTTTCTTATCAAAGACTGACTGTGGCATAAATCTTGATTCAGTGAAGTCTTCTTCAGATTGCACAGGAAGAATTAGGCTTTTCAACAACCCTGACAGAAGCAAATTGTAAAAACCTGTTCCTCCTGCATGGCTTCATAATCTCAAGGCTCAACACTTCTTGTATGGCCAATCTAATTCTTCCTTTAAGGCAAAGCTCTTCCAGGAAGTATTCCAGCTCAACTAATCTTTTCTCCTCTGAACTAAAGCATTCACAATCTGTATCTTACCACATAAGCGCTTAAAAATCTTTTTCTCTCTTTTCTTGTTAGCCTTTTTTAGTCTGCTAACATTGTCTCCCCAATTAAAGTAAGGATTTGAGGAAGCCACAATAGCTTCTTCCTTTGCTATACTGCATGATGGACTATAGTACTGATTACATATTATGGCTTAATAAATGTTTGTTCATGGCTCAGTACACTATAAATGTACTGTTCAAAGCTCCAGGGATAAAGTGAACCAACCAATAAAATACAGTGAAAAAGTCCAGTACTCATGGAGCATAAATTCCATTGCTGAAAGAGCAAATTATATTTGGAATGTATTACATCATGGAATTAAGTAGTGGAATAAAGAACACACACAATCCACTCTGAAAAAAAGTGACTTAGGTACTATCATAGGAAATAAACATATGATCAAACCAAGTGGAAACCAAAAACCAAAAAGCAGGGTTGAAAGTGAAAGAAAACAAAGTGTGAAATAAAAGAAAAGGAAAGAGGAGAAAGAGATACTCTTCCTGTTATGCTTAAACCATGAAAATTGTTTCTATTTACATTCTCAGGTTTCTAATGTGATATATATTTTTTCTTTCTAGTAACCATAAAAAAAACTTTTATTTCTTATCATGGAGTGTGAAGTGATATGGACTTGAACATGGAGGAAATGCTAGTGAGATGCCTATTTTTACCTTCTAAAAATAACTGTATAACTTGAAATCACCAAGTCAAACTTTCAAGAATACTGCAAAATAATTACAGTGTAAGGCCTATAGCAGGAGTTGTATGCATGGAAAGTTACAATTAGATTTTTAGGAGAAGGTATCTTCTTAGAGGAGGTGTCAAAAAAGTTTTGCATATTTATCAACTATTTTTTTATTTTTATTATATCAAGTCTTTGGGATTATATAGAAAATTGGTTTTAAATATGGAAAGACCGTGCAAAGAATGTTCACCATGTTATTTGATACAATATTCTCATTTTTCAGATGAAAAATGTGAAGTGCAGAAAGATTAAATAACTTGCTTGAATTTACACAGCTGGATAGTAGCAGTTTAGGGACTAGAACTCAGAGTTGATCAGATTCTAACCAGCTGTTTTCTGTCTCTCTGTAGGACTAAACTACTGGACATTTTCAAGAGAAAAGAAGGAATGACATTATGAGCTATACATTCATGAGTATGCAGATGGTAAATAGCAGACTAAACTATGTAACACAGGATATGAAATTTTGGACCCTAGAGATCCATAAAACCAAATGGACAATAATCTCTCCTGCATATTTTCAGGGCATTCCTGCTTAGGTTTACACAACTGAATGCCTTCAGAATGCCTTCTGAAGATCTGTTCCAGGACAATGAAGCTATGAATAGAATACTTACTGTTGATGTCCCTAGTAAACACTTTAAGACTAATGGACAAAATTATGATGGTATTAAAGCTTTAAAAGGTTCACTTTGAGTATTGTAAAATTTTGTGTTTGTGTGAGCATGCGTGTGTATATGTATACATATGTATACGTACCCACACACTTAATTCACTAATTTATTTCGTAAATATTTAATACATAGATTTTAGGTGAAAGGAACTATGTTAAGCCTTGGGGATACAAATATTTATCAACAATCCAGTAGAAAAAACTGACATGCAATTGAAATGCAGAGAATGGTGATAAGTACTGTAACAGGATAAATATAAGGACCTATAAAAAGACAATCAGGTCAGCATCATGAAGGACCTTACAAATTACTCTAGAGAAATCATCAACCATAATCCCACCACACCAAGTGAAACAGTGCCAACATTTGAAAATGTTGAAAATGCTATTCATTTTGCTATGAATAATGTGTACCTTAATTGTGTACATAATTAATTGATAATATATAGAAAGCTTCCATTGTGGCACTTAATGATATTGTTAGCATTATTCTATTTCATAAAACTTAACGTTCCACCTTACAGACATAATGCATTTTACTTATTATGTTTTGTTGGTCATTTAGAATATACATTTCCTTATACATTATGCATGTTTACACATATAGTTTTTCTATATGTCTTATCTTTCCTAGATATTAATGCAGAATAGCAAATTTAAAAAGATCATAACAATTTTAAGGTGCTAGAAACACACTGCCATATATTTTTGTGGTTACTTCTGTAGTCCTGTAGTGGTATGAGAGTTTTGATCAATCACACCCTAAGAAGACATGAGCATTACCATTTACCAAGGAAAACTCCACAAAACACAAAAAACATACCCAATTCTAGTTAGAAGAAAATTACCTACCATTGTTTTAACTTTCATTTCTTTGATTTTTAGCAAGAGTGAAATGTTTTTTAATGCATATTAGGCAAATACATTTTTTCCGAGAATTGACAACTCTTGTCCTTTGTCTATTTTTATCATGTTCTACTTATCACAGGTATTTACCTAGCTTGTCATTTATTTTCATTTTATTTATAATGACTTTGATGTATAAAATTTCAATTAAGCTCATTTGTCTTCTGCTTTGTATTTTTTTTTGTTTCTCCATTCACTAGTCAACATTTACGTATATTTGCTTTTTCTTAAAATTTTTTATTTAACTTACCTGCTAAATCCTTTGGAATTTTTTAAAGGGTATTTTCTTAGTTAAGGATTAACTGGAAATGTGTTACTTACATATTTTTAAAATATTTAGTTAGTTAGTTATTGAAAGAAAGACTGTCAGCAGAAGAGCAGAGAAAGAGGGAGACAGAGAATCCCACGCAGACTTTGCATAGTCAGTGCAGAGCCTGATGCAGGGCTCGAACTTACAAACCGTGAGATCATGACCTGAGCTGAGATCAAGAGTTGGACGCTTAGCTGAATGAGCCACCCCAGGCGTCCCTTGAGATGTTTTAAATAATAATTTTTCTTTGATAAATTTTATTCGATGATGTATATTTATTTTCCCATTAATTTCAGATGTATTCTTTATCCTATGTTAAATATTTTTTGCAAATTAAGAACTTTTTTCCAAGGCTATCTCTTCTTTCCCTTTGATCACAAACTTTTTTTATCTTCTCCTTGGGAAAACAAATTAATTCCTGAAATGCAGGCTAATTATTCATTAGGTTATTTTGATTAAATATACTTTTCATGTTTTAAGGGGATATTCTTGGATGAGATTCCATTTAAGAAATGCCATACCCAAATGGAGCAGCATAACATTTTGCATTTATGTAACACCTTCATTATCTTAGCAACAGATGACTTTGTCAATATCCAAACAGAATGCACCAAATTTTTGTAAAATATTATGGAATTGTTATGCATACTTCCAAAGAAAACTTTTACACAGAAAATTAAGCAAAATTTTAGTAAAGATATTTTGAGAAAAATACCTAGTTTTTGAAAAGTAAGAATTTGAAAATAAAGGCTGTTTGTTTTGCAAATTCTTGCACAGCAATACCATCTGTTTGCCATGTTTATACATTAAGTTTAGACAGTGTGGAATCAGAGTTTTTTTCTGGTTGTTATAAACCTCAAAAATTTACTCTTTTTAGCTGTCTAATAAATTAATACAGTAAATAAGTGGGCAACAATAACTTAGGCATCTTTTGGCTCTAAAATTATAGTTTTCCCTTCAAAATCTAGTCCTTATTGGCCAAATTTATGTCAAATAATTAGTAGCTTTTCCCATATTCTACTTATTATAATTCTCATAACTTGACAAAGTATAATGGTTTTAAAAGTCAAATAAAGGCAGGTATATGACCTCATTCTCTCGTCTGATACTGGGAGACATCACAGGGAGGAAAATAAGAATTGATGGAAGTAGATTATGAAATTAAAGTCAAAATTGAAATAAATTAGATTAATATTAATATGAGAAATGAAAAAATTGGAACACTTGTAGAAAACGGTTTAGAGAAAGATATGTAGTTCTGGACCATTGTTTAAGAATGAGAATGTCTGCCTTGAAAGTTCATGAAAACTTTATCTAATTCTTCATTAGTACCGTAAGAAAAGTTCTATTAGAAGGTTAATGCGGGGCACCTGGGTGGTTCAGTTAAGAGTCTGACTCTGGATTTAGGCTCAGGTTATGATCTTACAGTTTGTGAGTTTGAGCCCCATGTCTGGCTTTGTGCTGACAGCGTGGAGCCTGCTTGGTATTCTCTCTCTCTCTCTGTCTCTCTCGCTCGCTCTTTCTCTCTCTTTCTGCCCAACCTCTGCTCCTGCTCTTTCTCTCTTATTTCCAAAGAAATTTAAAAAGTTAAAAAAAAGGTGAATGCAATTTGGTTACTTTTTTCATTTATCATTTTGGATTTTTTTACTGAGAAAACTAGAATAAAAATCATATATGAACAATTTACTTTCAAAATTTTATTTCTAATACAGAAATAATTATTTTTCATGTTAGCTGTATCTAATACTTATTCTTCAAATAGCAATAAATTATATACAATATTAA
Source organism: Lynx rufus (assembly GCF_022079265.1). Lineage (NCBI taxonomy): Eukaryota > Metazoa > Chordata > Mammalia > Carnivora > Felidae > Lynx > Lynx rufus. The sequence goes on from NW_025814867.1 coordinate 113,706,602, forward strand.
CAGGAAACTATTCTTATAGTTTAGCAATAAATTATATGGAATGATATTAATAGGAAACTATTCTTACAGCTTTATTAAATCAATAACCAAAGGCAATACTGTTGAACATAAAACTCTAAGACCTTTTTCCCACATTTCGCCTAAATTTGACATAGAGAAATAACTAATCCCTTTATTTTAATTTATACTACATTTAAAGTTCTAATTACTTGACTATGTCAAAATGTGTTATATATTTTTAGCATGGCCTGACCATTTTAATTTCAGCTTAGTCATATAAAAGAAGATTCAAACATTCTGAAATATTTTAACATGAAATTTCATATTGTGGATTCTACAAAAATAAACTTTTAAAACACGTATAATTTTTATAGAACACTTTCCTGTTTCATGGTTCAGAGTTGAAAAACTTAAGATTTTACGAGTAAACTAAACCCACTGTTAGCTCATTATCAGTAACTACACACTATTTAGAGTAGCTTTTTTTGTTCTTATACAAATGTTACTTGGAGGCACCATTACTATGGCAGAATGACATGGTGAGGGTATTCAGATTTTGAAAAGGTTTTGTGATGATTCCATGACTCTTAATTCTCCTTTTGGAGAGGAGTCTCTTCTCTGGAGCCTAACATTGCCATAATGGTAATTTAAGAGAATGACTGTGAGGCTCTCAGATTACCTTGAATATGCATCCAAGAGGACCTCTTGAAGAGTCCTTAATCTGTTATACTGTCTCTTCTCCTGTGGCTCCTGTTAAGATTTGTGACCATAAATTCATAATACTTCTCCAGTCCACCAGAATTAGAGAAGAGTAGAAGCAATTGAATTGGGGATGATAAACTTGCAAATAAAATAAGTAGGGATGATCCAATTGGAATGTTCCATGGATGGTCTTTCTGTCTACAGAGAGTGCTGATGGAGGGAATGGTGACCCTCCACCTCCTGGAATACAATTCATTTTTTTCATTTTCTTATTATATAGATTAATAGGCAGAAGAGAGATTTTAGGTGATACATGGAAAATCATGCTAAAAGAGTCAGCTAAATGATATTAGAGGATTGGAAATATTTCTTCGAGATCTCTGAAATTAGATAAAATAACATTTGTTATATTTATTTTATATGATATTCATATGTGCATCCTGCCTGATGACTTGAAGTCTGTAGTCTTTTGAGGTTTTTTTTAAGGCATGTGAAAATTGTCACCTTGTAAAATAAGTGTAAAACTGATATGAGATGGCAGCAGTTAGGTTAATAAAATTCAGATAGTGGAAAATAGTTTATTTTAGGAAATAATTTCGCATGTCAGTTATAGCTTAAATTTAAATATATAATTAAGTAGCATTTGAAATAGAGTTTAATTGTTCTGCTCTTAATACAAGTATCTCACATTTTGTAAAACCGCTACATAAAAACAGCAGTTGAATCTTTTAAATATTCAGCACATTAAATGTTTCTTCTCATAAAAATAGAATGAGGAGCCTATTCCCAACTTTTAGGAATCTTAATGTGGAATTCATATCTACAACTGGCCAACATCCTTATCTTCATGAAAAGTAATTTAAAAACTTAAAAATATAAAATTAGGAGATAGGACATAACTATCAAATAAACTTATCAAAATATAATCTAAACTCATAGATAGAAAATAGTCAATCATTCACTATTTATATAAAGAAGCCTTGAACTAGGAAGTAAAAAAGATAAGTCATCAATTCACATATCTTAAAGCTGAAGAGTTATATATATTTTTATATAAAGTAAAAGGTAATAAATATCATAGAGCAGAAGAGTTATATAGTTTTTTAAAGGCAAAATGAAATGGAATAAAAAGTACATTTCTATCTTCATATACTTGCTTTAATGAAAGAGTACTTAAATATGTAAGCTGGATTACAATTTATATTTTTATTTTTTTTTACTTTATTTATGTTAAGTTTTTTTAACTTAATTTTATTTTTTAAATTTACATTCAAATTAGTTAGCATATAGTGCAACAATGATTTCAGGAGTAGATTCCTTAGTGCTCCTTACCTATTTAGCTCATCCCCCTCCCTACACCCCCTCCAGTAACCCTCTGTTTGTTCTCCATATTTATGAGCCTCTTATGTTTTGTCCCCCTCCCTGTTTTTATATTATTTTTGTGGATTACAATTTAAAAGGATGAATACATATAATTCAAGCCACATCATAATTATTTTGAGGAAAAAAAACCCTCTTCTCTATTAAGGGTATACCTTGGAAATGATTCAGTATAACAATACATAGCAGAACATAAAGGGATCATAGTTATGAAGACTCACCTTTGGTCTATTAGAATGTCAAAATAATTAGAATAGCATTAGGCGCATTTTGGAACTAACTTTCAATTATCTTGTTTTTAATCTTTCATAACTGAAAGCTTTGCTTGGTGCCTAACAGAATAAATGTGTGGTCAAACAACTAGGTTCTCTTTCATAAAAATAGATAAGTGAAATGTCAACATTCACTCCCTGTCATATCACTATTTAATCATTCATTACTTTATACATATTTTAAGGACTTGTGTACTAAGTAATACTTCAGGCACTCAGTTCCTGAAAATGTATACAGAATCAGGTATCATATAGTCTTTTTTACTTAGGTAAGCTCTCCCTTTTAAATCTAGGGAATGAAAGACTGACTGTTAGCTGCTCCACAGTAGGCAGCCCATCGCAAACACTCAAACATGCAACTTGTTTTCACTACATGGCATACAGCACAGTACTTGGCACATCACAGTCACTGAGTACATTTGTTTGCTGACTAACACATACAGGTAAATGGGAAAAATAATACATTACAGTTTTGTAAATTGTTTTCAGGGCTTGCTTCATGAATGTGTGACTTACCCAGCTACACAGTTCCCTCCCTCCATGTAAGGTGTTAATGCTCAGCTACTGCCATCTTGCAATTGGTAACAATTTTATCTTTGAATACATGTTTTGTAAGTGAAGTTTGATGGGACAATGAGCATGCACTGGGAGCTTGGAGCCCTGGCTCTAAGTAAGGTCCAGCCTCTAGCCACCTTCCCACATTTCCAAGATGTATTTTCCAAGGCAGACTCCCCTGCTCTCTGCCATGCAATCTTCCAATTCCTGTCTTACCCGATCATTGCTGCCATCCTCCACCTGAGTTAGGTGATTATGTTGACCACTGAGGGGTCAGGATCACATTTCTAGGTTGTCTCCTGTCTCCAGAGGGGGTCTGGACATGTGTGTAGGCAGGATCTAGGTTGGGTCTGTTAGCCCTGAGTAGTGTAAAGTTGTGTGTGTGTGTGTGTGTGTGTGTGTGTGTGTGTGTGTGTGTGTTGGCTGTCTATGTTCTGAAGAGGCCATGTCTTACTAGGGGCAAGCTTCTCACCCACCCCCCTCATGCAGGTAGCAAACAGTTTCTAGAAAGGCAGTTTAAATATTTTTTAATGTTTATTTATTTTTGAGAGAGATAGAGACAGAATGAGAGTGGTTAGAGGTAGAGACAGAGGGAAACACAGACTCTGAAGCAGGCTCCAGGCTCTGAGCTGTCAGCACAGAGCCCAACGCAAGGCTTGAACTCAAGAGCTGTAAGATCATGACCTGAGCCAAAGTTGAACACTCAAACGACTGAGCCACTTAGGCACCCCTAGAAAGGCAGTTTAAAGACTGTAAGGGTCCTTCCTTCTACTGTGGGTTGTGTACTGTGGGTACTGTGGGTTGATTACCTAGGGGTATCTTCTCCCTAAGGGTATCCTTGTGCAGAGGGAGTGACCACTGAACTGGCTCCATGTCTGGCAAGACCTCTCTTCCTCCTTCCAACCTTTCTGAGTATGGCCTACATTTGTCTGTTCTGGTCTGCGTGAGAAACCTTTAGGGACTCTGATGAGGGAGGAGGGACTATAGAAAAATAATTCTGTGACTTTGATGATTCCACAGATGAGTTAAACATTTTAATATTTGAATTTAAAGGTGTCATTGAGCTATATAAAAATGAATGGTAAAGTTTATGTTAATAATTTGAAATTGTATTTTTCATTACTTAGAAGAACATTAAATGGCAATTAAAAAGCACCATGACAAGTTGAGAGAAAAATTGCAGAAGGAAAAGGCTTTATATTTTAGTATCTTTAATGACGCTTTTTTCCTGCTTTTTGAGCAAAGGGTCTTGTAGTTTAATTTTTCAGTGGGCATCACAAATTATACAGCTGAAACTGACTGTTTTAGAGACCAAACCAAATAGAAAAGTGCTGAGGAATACATGGAAGAAAAAAAAGCTATCTGATCTAAAAATTCTATATGGAATTTCAGTCTGATTAAAAGGTCAACAGTTTGTTTTCAATCTTTACAAATTATTTAAATATGAAGACATTTCACATTTTCAATAATGATCAGAATAATCTATCAACCTTGAAAATCTTTTAGTTATTACACATTAATGCTTTTTCAATCTTTTATTATATATGTATGTATGTATGTATGTAGGAGAGAGTGCAAGCAAGGGAGGAACAAAGAGAGAGAGGGACAGAGGATTGGAAGTGGGCTCTGTGCTGACAGGCTGACAACAGCAAGCCGATGTGGGGCTCAAACTTATGAACCACGACATCATGATGTGAGCCAAATTTGGATGCTCAACTGACTGAGCCACCCAAGCACCCCTGGTCCTTTATAATGTTTAAAAAAAGGAGGCTTTTGGAAAATATATATTTTAAAAACCTAGTGTTTAATAGTAATCTCCAACAAATCAGTTATCCAAATCAGTCAATTTGTTTTGTAGTCAGAGTTTTACTGATGAAATTAAAATGGCTTCCTTCTCCAAAGAACTGCATTGGAAATGAGCAAATAATTGGCTAGCATATTCCTAATCATAAAGTAAAGCCTTATGACCTATGGCAGATATAGATTCTGCACAATGTGATCATATGCATTCATCTTCACTACTAACCACATCTATTTTTGCAGGATTTAAAATATTTTCCTAAACAATCTCTACCAACACTTTTCAGTTTGTGTGAACAAATGCTGTTAACATTGTTAATATAGTAATAAGGCATTATAATAGCAATAAGATCTTATTACTTTCTACTAAAGAAAACAGTCATCTTTCCTGCAAAATGTGCAAATGAGAATTCCTCAGAGAATCAGCTGATAACTCTAAGAGCCAACTGCTTAAAATCAAATTTAGGATTAAACACATTTTTCTAGCAATGTATGATCACCAAGAAAAAAAAAACATGATTGCTATTAAAGGATGGTTTAGTGTTGATTAAAACCTTTTGTTGAAAATTCTGTAAGCATAGCATCAGAGGATTTAGTGAGCATGAAATTTAGTATGTGGTAAAGAAAATATATGCAATAACTTTCTAGACAAATTTCTACTTAAATTTAAGATTTTCCCCTTTTTTATTCCCACTGCCTGCAAGTCTTTTATATATTCACAGATTTTCTCTTCAACTCATGATCTGCTCAAGTGTTATGCTATCAAGAGAAAGGTATTTTTGCTTTCCCCATGTAAAATGCCCCCTTCTCTTTCTTCCAAATCTCTTATTGGGACATATCACTATTTGCCACTAAAACATGGTCTATGAAGGCAGGGAAACTTAACTGGTTTTTGTTGTTGTTGTTTATTTGTTTTTCTCCTTTATTTGCTATATACCACTAGTTCATATAAGATTCCTGGCACACAGTAAATATTCAATAAATATTTTTGAATGAATTAATGGATAAGTTAATGAATGCAAGACAACTCAAATCATCTCCTATTTCTGTTAATGCAAGTCAACAGAGACTTATGAATCAATACAGACAATGTAGGTTGAGAATATTCTTAGTCAAAAACACATCATCTTTGCTCTCAAGAGGGTCACATGTTGGCTGGAAAAGCAAAATATTAAAAAATACATATTTATGGTTCAGTGAGATATAAAAATGTGTGCTATTGAACATAGCTGACTGGGAGCAGTTCAATTTCTTCATTTGTTGACTGAGAACTGAGGCACCGACTAACCTCAGCAAATTAACTTCTAAAGTCTAAGAGCCTTTTCTAGATTACTCAAAAGATGCATGCTACAAAAAGGCACTAGACTTGGAAGTAATTTGATAGTTCTCAGGAGTAAGAAAAGTTTATAATCATCCACACTCTATTATAAGTTAATATTTGGCTGGGCCATAAAGTTAGTTTTGATTAATTAGACAGACATTTCAATTATCTTCCATAAATAAAATATCCGGCATACTTTTCAGAAAAGAAACACTTCTTGGACATGAAAGTTTTATCCTTCAATATAAGGTGTTTGTAGTTTTTTTAATATGTAATTTTCTTGTTTTTAAGAAATATGAAAAATACAAATAATAGAGCATCTCTCTTAAATTATCATTATTGCCTTTTTGAAGAAACTTATACCATTAGCTTGTGTTCAATGTATACTTAGTAAGCATTCAAAACATACTGATTTTTTTTTTTTTTTACTTTGAGTAGACTTGCACAGATTCTAGAAAAATAAGTATTTGTTGTCAATAATTTTGACAGGATTGTGAGAGATATCCTGAGATAAAATAATTTAAAATACAGACATAAAGATGAATGAATGTTTACAGTGTCCCTAATTACCTACTCGAACAATGTATAAAAGGTTGGCATTTGAGATAGACTGTATTTCCAAAATGAAGCACACCATAAATCAAATAGACATCTCACGTTTATAAATATATGAGAATTTGGTTTATTTAAATCTATTTCAATGCTAGTTCAATTAATTATTGCTGCCTGAGCAAATATACGAAATCTCCAACCAAAATATGAGCCTAAGGCAAGACCTATGCAGAATAGTCAACCAATGGCAGAGAGAGGAGTGTTAAATGTACATTTTAAGAAACCAAGGAATTAGACAACCTGGTTCTGACAAGAATTGCTTTAAAGACCCGTTAGCAAATATCAGCAGAATTGGTTTGTAATTTAGCATTTCTTTCACTTTGAACATGGTCCCTAAAGGTTTTTGCAGATGTCAGGATATCTACAAACAAAATTTGTTTCAGGTTGACTATCCATGATTAACATTCTCTTTTACTGTCTATGAGCTGAATAATTCCTTTTACTGCACTACACACCTTAGTTTTCCTATCATGCACTAAAGATGAAAATAAAATGTTTTCTAGGTGTTGCTTTCTAAATGAAACACTTTTAAAGACCATTTAAATAAACTATGAAAATAGAAGATTGCAAAAATAGCTCTGAGGGATTGTAGAAGTCAGTTAATTAAGGTTTATTGCAAAGATTCCTAATTATGGGAGTCATAGTTTTAAATCTATAATCTTATTTAACCGACTGGAATCAGAATAATCAAGGAATGTTTCTCCTAACTACAGCTAAGTGGCTCTAAGTGATTTGGATTTTTTAAAATATTTGTTTAATTGTAAACAGAGAGCAAACAATTAAGTCAGGGTTATTTAATATGATTTCCTTAATATTTCTTAAAAATAAGAAAAGATATATACATATTAGTCAACTACATTAAAGAAAAGGCAATTCAATGAATATATTCTCTTTATCTCCATGTTTCACACTGCACACACAAAAAGTAGTGAAAAGATAATACAGTTGTCTCTAAAATTTTATTTCATTACTCCTACAAGTGTCACCTCATAAACAATATTATTATTTTGCTGATTTTCTTTTTCCCTGTTTATAGCCCTGATAATATAACAGCATCTTCTGCTAAATGGTTGATTCCCTAACTTGTCTTGGCTATTTTACAGACACTCACCACTCATTTCTTCAAATTTTAAGTTAAATCTTCAGTCTCTTCCTCAAATCCTGCTGTGCCTCTGCAATATATCAACTTTTTAGATAACTTGGGTACATTAGTTATCACTACCTAATCCCTCAGTTGCTTACCATTTCTTTGCTTGGTTCCTTCTTCTCTGAATCATTTTCTTTGTCCATCCCAATCTCATTTTGCCTACTCATCTCTCAAAACAAAACTTAATATAAATGTCAGCTCCTCAGGGAAACTTCATTCCCCAGACTTGGAGAAGACTCTCTCAGAGCACCTTGCTCTTCTCTGTAGTGGGATTTACCACATACTAATTATATATTTGTCAAACTATTTTTTTATTATCTGCCTCCACACCAGAGTGTAAAGTTCATAAGGGCTCATTCATCAGTGTCTATATGTCGAATAAATTAAAGGTTTTATGAACAGCATGTATCACTGTTCCATTTTAGTATAAAAACGATGATATGTAACCTACAGTTAATAAGAAAAATCTTTGACTCTGGTCCCCTTAGTCCAACAAAATTGTAATGTATTATCTACCAGATAACTTTGGAAAGTGTTTCAAGTTGCTTTAAGGAGATGTTCCAAAGAGACCCAAGTGGGATGATTATCTCCTTTTTATAGTTACTATTAACTAGTTACTATTAGCTCCTTTTTATACCCAACACTCGGATATGATATGATAAGAGTAACTTATACATGCACAGACACAGACTGAGTTATTTTATACTGTTCCCCCTGCTTAAAGCATTTTCTTTTTTTAAATTTTTTATTATTATTTTTTCTTTTGTTTTTTTTTCTTTTAAAAGCATTTTCATTTTTAAAGATGTGATTCTCTACTGTCTGAAGTTCAGGTACAATGAGACAAGGCCTTCTTGGTATTTCTCAAAATCGACCTGGAGACAGTCACTCATACTTACTTGTAAAGCTGGTCATAATATATTTTTTGTTAGTGCAAGATAAATGTATTTTAATATTCAGTAGCTCACTGCCATCCTGCATATGTCTACTTTTGTTATTTTTTTGAAGATTCTATTTGAATTCCAGTTAATGTACAGTGTTATATGAGTTTCAGGTGTACAATACACTGATTCGACGATTCCATACATCACCTGGTGCTCATCACAAAAAGTGCACACCTTAATCTCTATCACCTACTTAACCCATCCCACAACTATCCTCCCTCTGGTAACTATCAGTTCATTCTCTATAGTTAAGAGTCTGTTTCTTGGTTTCACTCTCTCTCTCTTTTTTTTTCTCTTTGCTCATTTGTTTTTTGTTTCTTAATATACACATATGAATGAAATCATATAGTATTCATCTCTCTCTGACTTATTTTTCTTAGCATTATTCTCTCTAGCTCCATTCATATCATTGCAAATGACACAATTTCATTCATTTCTATGGCTGAATAATATTCCATCATATATATTCACCACATCTTCTTTATCTATTCATCAACTGATGGATATTTAAACTGCTTCCATAGTTTGGCTATTGTAAATAATGCTGCTATAAACATAGGGGTGCATGTATCTCTTTGAATTAGTGTTTTTGTATATTCTGAGTAAATAGCCAGTAGTGCCATTGCTGGATCATTGGGTAGACCTATTTTTAGCTTTCTGAGGAACTTCCATACTGTTTTCCACAGTGGTTGCACTAGTTTGCATTCCTACCAACAGTGCAAGAGGGTTCCTTCTTCTCCACATCCCGTCAACACCAATTGCTTCTTGTGTTGTTGATTTTAGCCGTTCTGACAGGTCTGAGGTAATATCACATTGTTGTTTTGATATGCATTTCCCTGATGGTAAGTGATAATGAGCATCTTTTCGTGTGTCTGTTGGCCATCAGTATGACTTCATTGGAGAAAGGGCTATTCATGTCTTCTGCCCATTTTTAATTGGATTATTTATTTTAGGGTATTGAGTTTTATAAGTTCTTTATATATTTTGGATACTAACCCTTTATCAGCTATATCATTTGTAAATACCTTCTTGCATTCCTTAGGTTGCCTTTAGTTTTGTTGATTGTTTCTTTTACTGCGCAGAAGCTTCTTATTTTGATGCAGTTCCAATAGTTTATTTTTTCTTTTGTTTCCCTAACCTCAGGAGACAAATCTAGAAACAAGTTGCTATGGTCAAAGTCAAAGAGGTTACTGCCTGTGTTCTCTTCTAGGATTTTTGTGGTTTCAGTTCTTACATTGTATCCATTTTGAGTTTATTTTTTTATATGGTGTAAGAAAGTGGTCCAGTTTCATTCTTTTGAATGTTGTCCAGGGGATTCTGGGAAGATGGCGGCGTAGGAGGACGCTGGGCTCACTGCGCGTCCTGCTGATCACTTAGATTCCACCTACACCTGCCTAAATAACCCAGAAAACCGCCAGAGGATTAGCAGAACAGAGTCACCGGACCCAAGTGCAGACGAGAGGCCCACGGAAGAGGAGCCAAACCTCCGGCAGCGATCTGACTCCCTCCGGCTGCCACAGGGCCCCTCCTGAAGTGGATCACCTAAGGAGAAGCGAGCTAAGCCTGCCCCCCCTGCCGCCGTGCACCTTGCCTTCCCACCCCAGCTAATACGCCAGATCCCCAGCATCACAAGCCTGGCAGTGTGCAAGTAGCCCAGACGGGCCACGCCACCCCACAGTGAATCCCGCCCCTAGGAGAGGGGAAGAGAAGGCACACACCAGTCTGACTGTGGCCCCAGCGGTGGGCTGGGGGCAGACATCAGGTCGGACTGCGGCCCCGCCCACCAACTCCAGTTATACACCACAGCACAGGGGAAGTGCCCTGCAGGCCCTCACCATGCCAGGGACTATCCAAAATGACCAAGCGGAAGAATTCCCCTCAGAAGAATCTCCAGGAAATAACAACAGCTAATGAGCTGATCAAAAAGGATTTAAATAATATAACAGAAAGTGAATTTAGAATAATAGTCATAAAATTAATCGCTGGGCTGGAAAACAGCATACAGGACAGCAGAGAATCTCTTGCTACAGACATCAGGGGACTAAGGAACAGTCACGAGGAGCTGAAAAACGCTTTAAAGGAAATGGAAAACAAAATGCAAACCACCACAGCTCGGATGGAAGAGGCAGAGGAGAGAATAGGTGAACTAGAAGATAAAGTTATGGAAAAAGAGGAAGCTGAGAAAAAGAGAGATAAAAAAATCCAGGAGTATGAGGGGAAAATTAGAGAACTAAGTGATACACTAAAAAGAAATAATCTACGCATAATTGGTATCCCAGAGGAGGAAGAGAGAGGGAAAGGTGCTGAAGGGGTACTTGAAGAAATCATAGCTGAGAACTTCCCTGAACTGGGGAAGGAAAAAGGCATTGAAATCCAAGAGGCACAGAGAACTCCCTTCAGACGTAACTTGAATCGATCTTCTGCACGACATATCATAGTGAAACTGGCAAAATACAAGGATAAAGAGAAAATTCTGAAAGCAGCAAGGGGTAAACGTGCCCTCACATATAAAGGGAGACCTATAAGACTCGTGACTGATCTCTCTTTTGAAACTTGGCAGGCCAGAAAGAATTGGCACGAGATTTTCAGGGTGCTAGACAGCAAAAATATGCAGCCGAGAATCCTTTATCCAGCAAGTCTGTCATTTAGAATAGAAGGAGAGATAAAGGTCTTCCCAAACAAACAAAAACTGAAGGAATTTGTCACCACTAAACCAGCCCTACAAGAGATCCTAAGGGGGACCCTGTGAGACAAAGTACCAGAGACATCACTACAAGCATAAAACATACAGACATCACAATGACTCTAAACCCGTATCTTTCTATAATAACACTGAATGCAAATGGATTAAATGCGCCAACCAAAAGACATAGGGTATCAGAATGGATAAAAAAACAAGACCCATCTATTTGCTGTCTACAAGAGACTCATTTTAGACCTGAGGACACCTTTAGATTCAGAGTGAGGGGATGGAGAACTATTTATCATGCTACTGGAAGCCAGAAGAAAGCTGGAGTAGCCATACTTATATCAGACAAACTAGACTTTAAATTAAAGGCTGTAACAAGAGATGAAGAAGGACATTATATAATAGTTACAGGGTCTATCCATCAGGAAGAGCTAACAATTATAAATGTCTATGCGCCGAATACCGGAGCCCCCAAATATATAAAACAATTACTCATAAACAGAAGCAACCTTATTGATAAGAATGTGGTAATTGCTGGGGACTTTAACACCCCACTTACAGAAATGGATAGATCATCTAGACACACGGTCAATAAAGAAACAAGGGCCCTGAATGAGACACTGGATCAGATGGACTTGACAGATCTATTTAGAACTCTGCATCCCAAAGCAACAGAATATACTTTCTTCTCGAGTGCACATGGAACATTCTCCAAGATAGATCATATACTGGGTCACAAAACAGCCCTTCATAAGTTTACAAGAATTGAAATTATACCATGCATACTTTCAGACCACAATGCTATGAAGCTTGAAATCAACCACAGGAAAAAGTCTGGAAAACCTCCAAAAGCATGGAGGTTAAAGAACACCCTACTAACGAATGAGTGGGTCAACCAGGCAATTAGAGAAGAAATCAAAAAATATATGGAAACAAACGAAAATGAAAATACAACAATCCAAACGCTTTGGGACGCAGCGAAGGCAGTCCTGAGAGGAAAATACATTGCAATCCAGGCCTATCTCCAGAAACAAGAAAAATCCCAAATACAAAATCTAACAGCACACCTAAAGGAACTAGAAGCAGAACAGCAAAGGCAGCCTAAACCCAGCAGAAGAAGAGAAATAATAAAGATCAGAGCAGAAATAAACAATATAGAATCTAAAAAAACTGTAGAGCAGATCAACGAAACCAAGAGTTGGTTTTTTGAAAAAATAAACAAAATTGACAAACCTCTAGCCAGGCTTCTCAAAAAGAAAAGGGAGATGACCCAAATAGATAAAATCATGAATGAAAATGGAATTATTACAACCAATCCCTCAGAGATACAAGCAATTATCAGGGAATACTATGAAAAATTATATGCCAACAAATTGGACAACCTGGAAGAAATGGACAAATTCCTGAACACCCACACTCTTCCAAAACTCAATCAGGAGGAAATAGAAAGCTTGAACAGACCCATAACCAGCGAAGAAATTGAACCGGTTATCAAAAATCTCCCAACAAATAAGAGTCCAGGACCAGATGGCTTCCCAGGGGAGTTCTACCAGACGTTTAAAGCAGAGATAATACCTATCCTTCTCAAGCTATTCCAAGAAATAGAAAGGGAAGGAAAACTTCCAGACTCATTCTATGAAGCCAGTATTACTTTGATTCCTAAACCAGACAGAGACCCAGTAAAAAAAGAGAACTACAGGCCAATATCCCTGATGAATATGGATGCCAAAATTCTCAATAAGATACTAGCAAATCGAATTCAACAGCATATAAAAAGAATTATTCACCATGACCAAGTGGGATTCATTCCTGGGATGCAGGGCTGGTTCAACATTCGCAAATCAATCAACGTGATACATCACATTAACAAAAAAAAAGAGAAGAACCATATGATCCTGTCAATCGATGCAGAAAAGGCCTTTGACAAAATCCAGCACCCTTTCTTAATAAAAACCCTTGAGAAAGTCGGGATAGAAGGAACATACTTAAAGATCATAAAAGCCATTTATGAAAAGCCCACAGCTAACATCATCCTCAACGGGGAAAAACTGAGAGCTTTTTCCCTGAGATCAGGAACACGACAGGGATGCCCACTCTCACCGTTGTTGTTTAACATAGTGCTGGAAGTTCTAGCATCAGCAATCAGACAACAAAAGGAAATCAAAGGCATCAAAATTGGCAAAGATGAAGTCAAGCTTTCGCTTTTTGCAGATGACATGATATTATACATGGAAAATCCGATAGACTCCACCAAAAGTCTGCTAGAACTGATACATGAATTCAGCAAAGTTGCAGGATACAAAATCAATGTACAGAAATCAGTTGCATTCTTATACACTAACAATGAAGCAACAGAAAGACAAATAAAGAAACTGATCCCATTCACAACTGCACCAAGAAGCATAAAATACCTAGGAATAAATCTAACCAAAGATGTAAAGGATCTGTATGCTGAAAACTATAGAAAGCTTATGAAGGTAATTGAAGAAGATTTAAAGAAATGGAAAGACATTCCCTGCTCATGGATTGGAAAAATAAATATTGTCAAAATGTCAATACTACCCAAAGCTATCTACACATTCAATGCAATCCCAATCAAAATTGCACCAGCATTCTTCTCGAAACTAGAACAAGCAATCCTAAAATTCATATGGAACCACAAAAGGCCCCGAATAGCCAAAGGAATTTTGAAGAAGAAGACCAAAGCAGGAGGCATCACAATCCCAGACTTCAGCCTCTACTACAAAGCTGTCATCATCAAGACAGCATGGTATTGGCACAAAAACAGACACACAGACCAATGGAATAGAATAGAAACCCCAGAACTAGACCCACAAACATATGGCCAACTCATCTTTGACAAAGCAGGAAAGAACATCCAATGGAAAAAAGACAGCCTCTTTAACAAATGGTGCTGGGAGAACTGGACAGCAACATGCAGAAGGTTGAAACTAGACCACTTTCTCACACCATTTACAAAAATAAACTCAAAATGGATAAAGGACCTAAATGTGAGACAGGAAACCATCAGAACCTTAGAGGAGAAAGCAGGAAAAGACCTCTCTGACCTCAGCCGTAGCAATCTCCTACTCGACACATCCCCAAAGGCAAGGGAATTAAAAGCAAAAGTGAATTACTGGGACCTTATGAAGATAAAAAGCTTCTGCACAGCAAAGGAAACAACCAACAAAACTAAAAGGCAACCAACGGAATGGGAAAAGATATTTGCAAATGACATATCGGACAAAGGTCTAGTATCTAAAATCTATAAAGAGCTCACCAAACTCCACACCCGAAAAACAAATAACCCAGTGAAGAAGTGGGCAGAAAACATGAATAGACACTTCTCTAAAGAAGACATCCAGATGGCCAACAGGCACATGAAAAGATGTTCAGCGTCGCTCCTTATCAGGGAAATACAAATCAAAACCACACTCAGGTATCACCTCACGCCAGTCAGAGTGGCCAAAATGAACAAATCAGGAGACTATAGATGCTGGAGAGGATGTGGAGAAACGGGAACCCTCTTGCACTGTTGGTGGGAATGCAAATTGGTGCAGCCGCTCTGGAAAGCAGTGTGGAGGTTCCTCAGAAAATTAAAAATAGACCTACCCTATGACCCAGCAATAGCACTGCTAGGAATCTACCCAAGGGATACAGGAGTACTGATGCATAGGGGCACTTGTACCCCAATGTTCATAGCAGCACTCTCAACAATAGCCAAAGTATGGAAAGAGCCTAAATGTCCATCAACTGATGAATGGATAAAGAAATTGTGGTTTACATACACAATGGAATACTACGTGGCAATGAGAAAAAATGAAATATGGCCTTTTGTAGCAACGTGGATGGAACTGGAGAGTGTGATGCTAAGTGAAATAAGCCATACAGAGAAAGACAGATACCATATGGTTTCACTCTTATGTGGATCCTGAGAAACTTAACAGGAACCCATGGGGGAGGGGAAGGAAAAAAAAAAAAAAAAAAGGACGTTAGAGTGGGAGACAGCCAAAGCATAAGAGACTGTTAAAAACTGAGAACAAACTGAGGGTTGATGGGGGGTGGGAGGGAGGGGCGGGTGGGTGATGGGTATTGAGGAGGGCACCTTTTGGGATGAGCACTGGGTGTTGTATGGAAACCAATTTGTCAATAAACTTCATATAAAAAAAAAAATAAATAAAAACTGAGAACAAACTGAGGGTTGATGGGGGGTGGGAGGGAGGGGCGGGTGGGTGATGGGTATTGAGGAGGGCACCTTTTGGGATGAGCACTGGGTGTTGTATGGAAACCAATTTGTCAATAAACTTCATATAAAAAAAAAAAAAAGAATGTTGTCCAGTTTTCTCAATACCAATTGTTGAAGAGATCGTCTTTTTCCCATTGGATATTCTTTCCTGCTTTGTTGAAGATTAGTTGGCCATATGTTTGTGGGTCCATTTCTGGGTTTTCTATTCTGTTCCACTGATCTATGTGTCTGTTTTCACGCCAGTGCCAAACTGTTTTGATCACTACAGTTTTGTTATGATGCCTCCATCTTTGCTTTTCTTTTTCAAGGTTGGTTTGGCTATTTGAGGTCTTTTGTGGTTGCATATGAATTACAGGATTGGTTGTTCTAGATCTGTGAAAAATGCTGTTAATATTTTGATAGGGATTGCATTAAATGTGTAGACTGCTTTGGGTGGTATAGACACTTTAACAATATTTGTTCTTCCAATCCATGACCATGGAATATCTTTCCATTTTTTTTTTTTTTGTTGCCTTTAATTTCTTTCATCTGTGTTTTACAGTTTTCAGAGTACAGGTCTTTCCACTCTTTGGTTAGGTTTATTCCTAGATATAAAATGATTTTTGGTGCAATTGTAAATAGGATTGATTCCTTGATTTCCCCTTCTGCTGCCTCAGTATTAGTGTATAAATGTAACAGATTTCTGTACATTGCTTTGTATCCTGTGACTTTACTGCATTCATTTATCAATTCTAATAGTTTCTTGGTGGAGTCTTTTGGGTTTTCTATATATATATGTAGTGTCATGTCATGTGCAAATAGTGAAAATCTTAACTTCTTTACTGATTTAGATGCCTTTTATTTCTTTTTTTAATCTTTAGGTCTTTATTTTTTGTACTTTTTTATTGAGGCATAACTGACACATTTTATTAGTTTCAGCAGTACAACATAATGATTATATAACTGTATATATTATGAAATGATCACCACAATATCTAGGTAACATCATCATCACGTATAGTTACAGAATTTCTTTTCTTGTGATGAGAACTTTTAAGACATACTCTCAGCAACTTTCCAATATGCAATACAATATTATTAACTATAGTCACCATGTTGTACATTATATCTCCATGACATTTATTTATTTATTTTTTTCAACCTTTATTTATTTTTGGGACAGAGAGAGACAGAGCACGAACGGGGGAGGGGCAGAGAGAGAGGGAGACACAGAATCGGAAACAGGCTCCAGGCTCTGAGCCATCAGCCCAGAGCCTGACGCGGGGCTCGAACTCACGGACCGCGAGATCGTGACCTGGGTGAAGTCGGACGCTTAACCGACTGCGCCACCCAGGCGCCCCTCCATGACATTTATTTTATAAATGGAAGTTTTGACTCCCTTTACCTATTCTTCCTACTCTTCACCCTCTGCCTCTGGCAACCATCAATCTATTTTCTGTATCTATGATCTCATGTTTTGTTGTTTTGTTGTTTTTTATATTCCACATTTGAGATCATGTAGTATTTGTCTTCTCCGACTTACTTCACCTAGCATAATGCCCTCCAGGTCCATCCATGTTGTTGCAAAAGGCAAGATGTTATCCCTTTTTATGCCTGAATAATATATATAAAATCACAATTTCTTTTGTTCTTTTTTAAATGAAATAATTAATTAATTTTCTTCATGTAAGCTGTTTTCTTTCTTTAACTTAAATTTTTAAATAGTTAACATACAGTGCAATAATGGATTTAGGAGTAGAATTCAGTGATTTGTTATTTACCTACAACACCCAGTGCTCATCACAACAAGTGCCTTCCTAAATACCCCTCACCATCTAGCCTGTCCCCCACCCACCTCCCTCCATCAACCCTCAGTTTGTTCTCTATCATTAAGAATCTCTTGAGGTTTGTTTCCTTTTATTTCTTTTTATTGTCTGATTGCTCTGTCTAGGACTTCTAGTACTATGTTGAATAAATGTGGTGAGAATTATCTTGTTCCTGCTGGTCATAATATTTTATTAAATATTTTGTGTATTTTAGCTCAGTTTAGGTCCTTTATGTACTTTTCAAATAAAATTTAAATATATTTTTATTTTTATTATTTATATCTAAAACACAGTTAAATTAAATTATCAATAATTATTTCTTAATACTCTTCAACAAAGAAAAAATAATTGAGGAGGACTATTTAATAATATTATCCTTCCAGAATGTATCATCTCAACATATGGATACTATATTTTGTTTTGTGCCTAATTAACCTTCTGTCCTCACAGCAATATAGTTTTAATGAATTCTATCATTTTAAAAGTGAGAAACAATTATATTCTGTCTTTCTGCTAAGTGGAAGAGTAGACTAAGTAACTCTTCTAACCCTAGAATGAAAGGCTGCTGAATATAATAAGTATGAAAATATGTAAACACAGTTACATATATATTTTATTTAAAGTGATACACTGTCTTTATCCCTCAACTTAATTATATATACCCTATAGTTAAGAATGATTGTTCTGAGATGTATTTTTTGACCCAGCTACAGCTAAAAGGCCTTAGAAGTAATCTGCTAATGCTGAGAGGAACAGAAGACCCTAATCTGTTTTATCCTGAAGATACTTTGACAAGATTTTGTTGATACTATGGGAAAGAAGGGAAAAAAAAGAGGAAATAGGAATTCCATTTTAATAGCCATAAAGCAAATTCTATGGTGTGTAACTATTTGCTAAATGAAGGCGAAAGTTGCATGGTAAATACAAAGATGATGATTGTATGGCACTATTTGGCTTTGCTTTGTTTATTAGATACATTTCTGAAGATTATTGACAATGGGAATTTATGTGTAATACTGTAAACAAAAGTCACATTCATCTACAATGTTCTTAGTAAAATGTTAAAGTTTTCCTTCTGTGCATTTTACAGGTTTAGCAATGCTTTTTTAACTTTTTGTTTTACAATAATTATAGTTTCATAAAAATATGTATTGTGAAGTCTCATACACCCTTTACTCGGCCTCCTCAGTATTAACTATTTGCATAACTATGGTACAAATTCAAACGCAGAAAAATGACATTGGTAAAATCCACTGGGCATGTTGTGTATGTAGCTCTATGAACTTATCATATATGTAGCTTAATGTAACTACCACCACAAAAGATATGTAACTGTATTATCATCAAAGCTCTCTCCTGCTCTTGAGAGCCATATCACTCTCTCCCAAATCCCAGTTCTGGCTACCACTTATCTATTCCTCATGTCTATAATTATGTTATTTGAAGAATGTTATATAAGTGAATCACACAGTATGCATCCTTTTGAGATTGGCTTAAAGTTCATCTAAGCTATGTGTATCAATAATTTGTTCCTTTTTGTTACTGAGTAGTATTTCAACACTTTCAATATACTTCTATTTTAAATATCACCATCTGCTGCCTTTAATGTACCCCCATGTCCAAAATTCATATGTTGAAATTCTAACCTCAGTACCTCAGAACGTAACTGTATTTGGAGACAGGGCCTTCAAAGTAGTAATGAAGGTAAAATGAAGACAGGCTTCAGAATGAAATCAACCTTGCTGACACCTTATTCTTGGACTTCTAAACTCTAGAACTGTAAGAAGATAAATTTCTGTTGTTTAAGCCACATAGTCTATGGCATTTGTTAAAGCAGAGCTAGCCAACAAATACAATGTGTAAGAATAGTTTTATCTTTCTTTACAAATTGTCTCAATATATATGCTCATATATAACAATACTTTCTGCTATGAGACAATTCTTTGTGTGTCCACATAATTTATGAATGCTTTTCAAAGGGAGTTTTTAAAATCTCTGATGCTTTTACTCTGTCATGTACTGCAATAAATCATGTTTATGAGGGAGTTAAAGAAAATACACACTTATAAAAATCATAGGGGTATTCCTGCCTAACTATGTTGCAGTAAAAATCTATAGTGTTATGATGGAGGCATTTAACTGAAAGCAATTGGATTTTTAAAAAAAGACAATGTAACTACTTTTTTACAAATGGTACCTAAAAACAGCATTTGGATTCATTTCTGGATATTTTTTTTTTGCTCTTTTCAGAGTGGATAATAGTTAAACATGTTAGCTGTGATGTTTTTACAACATAGATATGCATTATAATTAATATTAATTCTTACTATTTGCTTTATTTGATATGGAAGAGAAATGGCACCATAAGTGGAATAACTAAATTTCAATTCACTTAGCAACATTTTTTTTTATCTGATGTTTGTTGGTAAGTTAATATGGACTTGCTCATTAAGATGTATTTGTATAGGATTATATCAAAAGCAATGCATAAACATTAGAGAGAAGCCTTATATCTAATTAACCTTACTAATAAGTTACTAAATAACCTTACTAATAAAAAATATCTTTCTGGACCTTAGGAAGCAGTAAGAACAACAACCAGAAAATCACTTCTTTGGCATATAGAGTATACAACCGCACCTCAGTGAATATAATTCCACCAGGGATATTATGCATCGAAAAGGAATTATGGGTTTGTTTAGAGAGAACAGCAGTGGAACTTACCATCTTGATCCGTGGTCACTGTAATAGCTGTGAATGGCTTGGGAGAAAAACTCAACTCAGAAACTCCATTCATGGCTTCTATTTCAAAGGTGTAATTCACGTGAGACACAAAGTCAAGTACTATCACGGAATTGTTGATGAGGCCAGAATGTCTTGGGATGAAGCGGAGTCCTCCACCACAGTCCTCACACTGGCTGGTATCTAAGCCACATTTCTTACAGATTACACTGTATGTGAGATCTTTTCTCCCTCCTGTGTCACTTGGTGGGCTCCATTCCAAAATAAGGGCTGTTTCATTGATGTTAAAAGCCACATTCCTAGGAGCTGAAGGTGGCCCTAGAGAAAAGCAATTAAAAAACAAATGTACATGTGTAGGACAATGAATGAGAGGGTGCTACCTTGAAAACTTAATCAATAAACATTTGTCTTTTATATTAGTTTGAGCTCTTTCTTCTAATGGGAACCATAAAGAAATATGGTGAAAAACATCTGATTAAGTCTAGTAAGAAAGGAATCTTAGGGGTGAAGATGGTCTATATCTTAACTTTTTGATATATGAATATGAGTATTTAATATCAAAGCCAAAGATCTCCAAAATATATGGTAATTATACTTTGAAAATTTGTTTACTGAAATATATAATAAGCAAACATTATTTAAATTATGTGATGATTTTAATTACATCTTAATAATTATATCACCATTTTCAAAGTTTGAAAAATAATAACATACATATACAAAACATACTGTCTTCAGTCTTTCAGTCTTCATACTATACTTGGTATATAGATAAAACTCCCACTTATCATCTTTGACAATCCCTAAGGGTCTATTTCTTGTAGGTTGAGAAAAAAATTATAGGTTTTAGGTAGACAGAGTTTGGAAGAAGAGGAAGAGAAAGAGAAGTTGGAAGCAGCAGAAAGGCTTTTACTAAGGCCTTGCCAATTTCATGGAATAAGAGTATTATATGGATGGGATAAAGGAGGGTATACATAAGATATGGTGATTAGACTCTTTTCTCTCTATTTTTCCATATGGATCACACTGCATAGAGTACTTCATATCCTTTAACTACTCCAGTCTTTTCTTAAAATTGTGTCAATAAACTTTTACACTTATGTGAGTACTTCAAACCTCAGTTTGGTATTATTCATTGTACAAACATTAACCAATGGTCTGTTCAGTGTCAGGCACCACACTATATGTGAAATAATACAGAATCCTTTATCTAAGAGACTATGCTTTTTATAAATACTTTAAAAATAATAACGAAATAACATTCCTGCCATTCTTTAGAAAAAAATTAGCTTAAAGGAAATCTAAAACAATTCCTCAAATTTATGCTATCTAGAAAATCTGCTTAGATGATGGGAGGGAATTATCTACAACATTCTTTACACAGGAAGAGATTAAAGTTTTGGGATAGGCTCCTTTTGGATTTCAAGATACAGTCATTACTCATGAAATAAATATTTTTAAGTGACTACTATGTGTCCCAGACACTCTGCTAGATCTTGGACTTACAGTGTGAATGTAATAGACATAATTATGATTTTGTTATTTACATTTTAGTTGAATGGCAGATAAACACACACATAAACAATAATAAAATTCAAATTATAATAAGTGCAATTGCAAAATCAAAAGGAAAGGAGCTGAAATACACATTATCACGAGAACTAATCTGGAGAAACATTCTGAGAAAGCCTCATGGACTTAGTGAGGAAGATGTCAGAGGAGTGAGAATACTAAGGGTAGAAGGTTCTTTAGTCAAGAAAGATCTTAAAATAGTCATGGAACTGGAAGATAATCACTGTGGCTAGAATGCAAAAGGAAAAAGCAAGAAGTGAGGGTTTTTTTTTAAGTTTACTTTTGGTTTTGCTTTTTGTTTGTTTTTGTGTGTGTGTATGTTTTTAAGAGGGAGAGAGAACCAGTGGGGGAGGGGCAGAGGGAGAAGGGATAGAGGATCCAAAGCAGGCTCTGTGCTGACAGCAGACAGCCTGACATGGGGCTTGAACTCATGAACCATAAGATCATGGTCTGAGCCAAAATCAGATGCTTAACTGACTGAGACACCCAGGAGACCCAAGAAGTGAGTTTAGGGGAAGAAGAAAGGGTTGGATAACACAAAACTTCTAGGGTCATTAGAATGAGTCTGGACATTTTTCTATGTACAACAGAAACACTTACAGATTTAACATATGGAGGTAATGTGTTTTAAAAAAAACATTCTGGTTGCAGTGTAGGGAATAGTCTTAATAAGCACAGGGAACTTATTAGTAAGATCTGTCATACAGTGTTACAGTAGCATAACATTACTCACAAATGTGCATGACTATGTATTGGGTTTGAGATATTAAGAATTGTTGTTTTATATTTCCCTTTTTCTTTTTGTTGGATCCTGATTAAAGCAACCTGATGGATAGGGGCCTCAGCCATCTGTTTGTATATCACCTAAAGTCTGACCTAGAAATGGGGTGGTTAGCTTTTCTAAAAGGTTTCTGCATACTTTGCTTTATGCCATTTCATGTTCCAGAAAGTTGGAGAAACGTCTGCCTTCAGAAAGTAAAATATGGAAGGCATTACAAACTACAGCAAAGGGACCCATGTTGCTTTTTGCCTCCAACCTAGACTTAGGCGTGGGAGATAAAGATTCATTATCATTATCATAAAAAGGTCTTCCTACAGAATGACATATTCATATTGTTGCTCTTTTCTCTTATTTATAATGGAAAACATGAACTATTATTCACTTATATTTTCATGAATAGGAAGAATGTTATCAATTATGTTATGTGTGTCTGCAAGTATATAACTGTCCGCCTGGAGATACTTTTAAAAAAAGGCAGACACCCTTCTTACTCAAGGGCCCTCATACCAATTTGCATGACGATTAAATAGCTTTTTAATTGCTGTTAAATTATGCCAGCTAAACTGTGATTTCATGCAAATATTAAGCTGTAATGACATGCAGTGAATCATTTACTAAGATTTAAAACTTGGAACAAAGAGAGACAATTAATTCTAATCCTCAGATTCAAGCAAATTATCTGTCACTGGGCTTTTATGAATGTGGCCTGATTGCTTTGTTATCATTTATAAATTATACAAAGATTATGTGACATTGGAAAAAAAAACCTAGTGCAATAACCCTTTTGGAGACATCTGTATAGAAAACTCTCAGGGATTTCCTTATGTTGATTTTTTTTTCTTTAAAGGAAACAAGTAATTCACATAGAAGAGACTTCACCCTCCAGATTGACTTCATAAGAGAAGGACAATTATTCTGATTTGCAACTAGCTGTTTTTCAAGTCCATCGTATATTAAACCTTACAATAAAACTACAATTTTACTTCTACTAGTGTATCTAGCAAGTATACTTTTAATCTTTTGCTTCAGTTTGCGTTCCCCTGTGACACGTTTAAAGAATAAAGGAATGTTATTTTAATAGCAACTTATGAAACAGCCTGGTGGCAGTACGGTCTATTCCCAGAAAAGCATCTGAGTCTACAGCCCCCATCTTCCTCTCAGTAGCAAAGGCCAGGTGGGCTATGATTTTTGTTTTATTTCATTTTATATAAAAAAATTTAAAAATAGAACTGTATTTCCCAAAATATATCCTTTCAATATTTCTAGCCCCATGAGATGTCACACAAAAAATGAGCTTAGTTCTCAAATTAAGACTCCTCTGGTAGACTGATACTGAAACGAAAAATAATACAATTTGCTTTGCTTTGTTGAATCCAACATTTCTAAACATTTATTCATAGAACCTTATTTTCCAAGAAGCATCTACAGGAATACTAGCATTCTGCAGAACACTCTTAAAGGCTGACACTGAAGGACAGCAAACGTAAGGATCATATTTCAGTTACTACATCAATTGCTATAGATTTAGACACCATGATTATAATTGTAGAAATACAGTAACTCACAGATAAACATGGATCTTTTTCAAATTGACTCAAGACTAATTATTCATTTACGATATAGCTAGTTGTGTTTGCAGATGCATTTTCGAACCTTAAGAAAAATGAAATTTGATCCAAATAACTGAGAGTATCAAGTAATGGAAGGCTATTGTTTACTAAACTATATTTTATGAGTTAAGTTACTCCTTGGCAATAATTTAAATGTGTTTGTTAATTTTATGACTATCATGAATATAGTAGTATATGTCTCCAGAGGCAAGGGAAACAAAAGCAAAGGGGACTATTGGGGCTCCATCAAGATAAAAAGCTCCCATACAGTGAAGGAAACAATCAACAAAACTAAGAAGCAACCTATGGAATGGGGGAAGATATTTTCAAATGACATATATGATAAAGGGTTACTATCCAAAATCTATAAAGAATTCATCAAACTCAATACCCAAAAAACAAATAATCCAGTGAAGAAATGGGAAGAAGACATGAATAGACACTTTTCCAAAGAAGACGTTCACTGGCTAACAGATACATGAGAAGATGCTCAATATCACTCATCATCAGGGAAATACAAACCAAAACTACAATGAAATGTCACCTCACACCTGTTAGAATGGCTAAAATTAACACAGGAAGTAAGTGTTGGCAAGGATGTGGAAAAAGGGAACCAACCCTCTTACATTATATTGGTGGGAATGCAAACTGGTGCAGCCACTCTATAATTTAATATGGAGGTTCCTTAAAAAGTTAAAAATAGAACTACCCTACAAACCAGAAACTGCACTACTAGGCATTTATCCAAAGGATACAAAAATACTGATTCAAAGGGACACATGCACCCCAATGTTTATAGCAGGAGTATCAACACTAGCCAAATTCTAGAAAGAGCCCAAATGTCCACTGACTGTTGAATGCATGAAGATATACACATATATATACATATATATATTTATATACATACATATATACATACATATATATACATATATATACATATATACACACACACATATATATATAAATACATAGATACAGATATAGA
This sequence comes from Lynx rufus, assembly GCF_022079265.1. Taxonomy (NCBI): domain Eukaryota; kingdom Metazoa; phylum Chordata; class Mammalia; order Carnivora; family Felidae; genus Lynx; species Lynx rufus. The sequence continues at coordinate 113,731,765 of NW_025814867.1, forward strand.
TATAATAAATATATATATCACATATATATACTCACACATACACAATGAAATATTACTTAGCCATCAAAAAGAATAAAATCTTGCAATTTGCAATGATTAGGTTGGAGCTAGAGCATATTATGCTAAGTGAAATAAGTCAGTCAGAGAAAGACAAATATATGATTTCACTCATATGTGGAATTTAGGAAACAAAACAGATGACTGGGGGAAAAAAGAGACAGAAAAATCATAAAACAGACTCTTAACTATAGAGAATAAGCTGAGGGTTTCTGGGGGGTGGGGTGGGAGGATGGGTTAAATGGATATTAAGGAGGGCACTTGCTGTGATGAGAACCAGGTATTGTACGTGTACAAAATTCTACTATTGAAACTAATATTACACTGTATGTTAACTAACTAGAATTTGAATAAAAAGTAAAATAGGGGCACCTAAGTGGCTCAGTCGGTTGAGCATCTGACTTCAGCTCAGGTCATGATCTTGTGGTCCATGAGTTCAAGCCCCTCATTAGGCTCTGTGCTGATAGCTCAGATTTTGGAGCCTGCTTCGGATTCTATGTCTCCTTCTCTCTCTGCCCCTCACCTGCTCACACTCTGTCTCTGTCTCTGTCTCTCTGTCTCTCTCTCTCTCTCTCTCTCTCTGTAACATAAATAAAAATAAAAAAATGCATATAATAGTACAGTCACCTAATAAATGGGAATTTCTTTATATCTATGAGTTTACAAAGGAGAGAAAAATTGTTCTATGTTAATCTATGCCAAAAAGAACATTTAAAAAATATATTGAATCATCTAGAGATGTCTAGGTAAATAATTTTGCAAATGAGTAAACTGTAAAATATACTAAAGAAAGATAAACACATAGGAATAGTTCATATGAAAAAAGTACATTTCTGTATTTTAATAATGTACTACAATATAGGTTGCCAGATTTGCATATGGACATAATTTAAAACTCTAAAAGCCATCTTACTCTATGAATTATTGCTCTTAACTTTAACTTTTATCTATAGCCATATTATTAATCTAATGTCCTTCCTATATGATCTTTGGAAAATGTATTTAATAAGTGTATCTGTAAACAGAATTCTGTATTTTCCTACTCTAAGCCACTTTGTGCTCTAAGTCTTGTTCACAAAATGTTTGTATATTTGGAAATAAATGGTAAGTAATCACAAACATGGAGCTTCAACCTCATTGGAGGGAAGATAAATCAATTTAGTCAGATAAAGCAATGAGGCCCAGGAAAGTACTATAATTATGTCAAAGTCATACAGTGTACTAATGGTAGGATGATCCCTAGGTCTTTTTATACTTAGATTTTTTTAACTCTACTACATGTATTCATCCTATAGGTAAAAAACACATGTGATATTAAAAGTATCTTATAGTGCTTTGCTTAGAGAGTATTGCCAAATACAAATTTTCAAAACATACAAATTAGAAATCTATTGCATTCTGATGGCAGGTTCTTGAATAATGTTATCTTATAGCATTTTTTAAATGTTTTTATTTATTTTTGAAGGAGAGAGAGAGAGCGTGAGCAGGGGAGGAGAAGAGAGAGGGAGACACAGAATCAGAAGCAGGCTCCAGGCTCTAAGCTGCCAGCACAGAGCCTGATGCGGGGCTCGAACCCACAAACTGTGAGATCATGACCTGAGCCGAAGCCACATGCTCAACTGACTGAGCCACCCAGGTGCCCCGATCTTAAAGCATTTTAAAACAATTTTATATACAGAAGAGCAATTGAAAATTAAAATTTTAAGATAAATATTGCTCAAAATACAGCAGCGAGTACACTTCAAATTCTTTGTATTTCACATATTTTCATTTTCTTCAATATGTTTGCACCTACTTCAGTAATGAAATCGACGTTCAAAATTAACACTTGCTATCCATTGAGGCACCTGGGTAGGTCAGTTGGCTGAACAGTTGACTCTTGATTTCGGTTCAGGTCATGATCTCACAGTCATGGGATCAAGCCCTGCATCAGGCTCTGTGCTGAGTGTGGAGTCTGCTTAGGATTCTCTCTCTCTCCTCTCTCTGCCCCTCTCCCATGCACATTCTCTCTCTCTCTCTCTCTCTCTCTCTCTCTCTCTCTCTCTCAATCTCTCTCTCTTAAAATAAATAAACTTACCAAGAAGAGAGAAAAAAAAGACTTGCTATCCATTAACATTTTCATAGTACTGTGAATGGTGACTTAGATAATTCTTTTTAGATTCTCCATTACTTCTAAAAGTCACAATTAAAGGAAACAAATGACAAAAATCTTATCGGCCAAATACCACTCACTTCCAGAATAAAAGCTAAACCTCTCAACCTTGTCACCATGTGTCTTCATAACCATGTCTCTTGCTCCCTTTTGCTGCATGTCAATGCTTTTGTACATGCTGTTCCTTTATGTCCTTTGTTCTGTGGAAGATTCCTACTCATCCTTCAGTTTCCAATTTAGGTGTTACCCACTTGTGTCATTTTCCTATTGGTCCTGAGGCAGAAATGAGCACTTTTATACTTTTATAGGTATGAATTTTTAAAATATAGCCAGCATCTTGAGCACTCATTTTGTTCTAAGATGTGTACTTCTTACTTCACATGATTTCATTCATCTCACAATAAACCCAAAAGGTAGTTATTCATCACCATTTATAGAAGATGTGACTAACACTTAACAAGGGTACGTATTGCACTGAAATATTTGTATTACTATACACAAGTTTATCCTGGTCCAGCCTGATCCAAAGGCAGCATGTGCTTTTACTAAGGGGACAAATAGGATGCATGGCATTATGCAATCCTCCAATAATTATTTTTCAAATAGTGCAAATTTTGACAAATATTGGAGAATAGGAAGTTTGAGGTTATGATCTTTCCAAGATCCTGGTGTTATTGGTGAAGGATAGACTCATATAACTTGAAAATAAAGAAGTGGAAGGAAAGGACTATGTTACAGTAACTGAGATTAACTAACAAAGACCCATAAACAAAAAGGGCAGTCACCCGTGTCTCTATCCATTGGGAAGGAACTTACAATTTCTCAAATTTTAAATTTGTTAAGAACTTTTAAATTCCTTAAAACACTTAAGAATTTGAAAAGTAAACACTTCTGGCCCCAAATTTCTATGCTATAGAGCACAGATATAATTTTACCTGGGAAAAATTCCAAGAAATGGTTATCGGCCACCCTTATCAATTCAGAAAAACAAAAAAGGAAACCCATAGAATAACTAATTGTATGAATCACAGAAATGTATTATTGCTGTACAGGTCAAGAGTTAAATGGCAAAACCACATGTATGATAAAAGCACACTAAAATACAAATGAAATAATGAGAAGGCTAGCTTTGTGTCTTCTGAGTAAAATAGCATCCAGTTCCCTAATACCATAAAAAAAATTATGCACACCTACATGTAGCCTTTTCTGTGTTTGAGTCAATTATTTTTAATTAAACACTCATTAGAAATAGAAAAGAGAAATATGAAAAGACTAAGTACAGTCATAACTTGGGAGGGAAGATAAAACAATAAATGAATAGATTAAAGCAAATTAATAACCTTTCTCAAAATGCATAATACTGTGAAGATAATAATGAATGCTCCTTTTCCAATTATGGATGCTTCTTGGTAACTGGCTTGTTGTGTACAAGTAGATGATACTGAATGGTACAATATTTTCTGGATTCCAACTGTTAGAGGCCTGAGAGCAAGTGGTAACTCAATTCTCCAGCATCAGCAGAATGACCACTTAATATCTCTTTCTATAGAGGAACCTCTCCCTGGTGATTTGGTAAAAGAACCTCCACAGAAATAAAGATTAAAGTATCTGCATTTAGGAAACTCTATGAAGCTCAAAAGATATCCTACATCAGTGATCAGTACTGGGGAAACTGGGATTCATTGCATACAGGTATTTATTCCATAATGTAAGGATCATTTTAATTTTAAAAATATACCATTGCAATACATTGAGTGAATTAGAGCTATTTTCTATAGTAAGACAAGAATATAACATAGCCTTCTAGAAGTAAGAAAATCCACCTTTGCAACTTCTCCCATTCTAGTGTCTGCAGATTGTGGTTCCTGCATTGTGCTTACAATGAGCCACCTGAAAAATTAGTTGCACTTTTGTATTTCACTTGTGAGGTGGAAAAGCAAGGAACCAGAATCGTTTTCTCCATGCAAAACATGCTTAGGAAAGAGAGAAGAAGAAAACTGAAAGATATGGGAAAAATAAAGAGAAAGCAAGCACAGTGGGGGTCCCTGGGTGCGAAATCCTGTACCCACCCAGAAGTAGGGGACATGAGTCAGGCAGCACAAATGAAGAACACCTGTTGCATCTCAACACACTACTTGTTCTACTCAAAATAAGAATGAGAGATAATTACTTAAAAAAATTTTTTTAATGTTTATTTATTTTCGAGAGAGAGGGAGCGTGAACAGGGGAGGGGCAAAGAGAGAGACATACACACACACACAGAATCTGAAGCAGGCTCCAGGCTCTGAGCTGTCAGCACAGAGCCTGATTCGGGGCTGGAACTCACAAACTGCAAGATCATGACCTGAGCCGAAGTCAGATGCTTAACCAACTGAGCCACCCTGGCGCACCGAAAGATAATTATTTTTTAAAGTTGCAGATTATTCCAGCAATAAAGAAGCGATTTTACAATATTAGCCTTATAGCAAAAGTAAATTCAACTTTTGTAAGTTCATGTCAATCCTCATCACTGTATGTCAAATACAAAGACACAAAACCATGGAGTTTGCCTTTATATTAAGAATGAAGTTTGAAAAAACTGTGTTGACTCCTAAGATACTTGATTCATATTTAGAAGACGAAAAAAAAAACAGAGAAATCCTTAATGATGTCCATTAGAATTACCCATATATATATATATATATATATATATATATGATTTACATTTTACGTTTTGAACCTTTCTTTTTAATTTTTTTTAATGTTTATTTATTTTTGAGACAGAGAGACAGAGCATGAACGGGGGAGGGTCAGAGAGAGAGGGAGACACAGAATTTGAAACAGGCTCCAGGCTCTGAGCGGTCAGCACAGAGCCCGATGTGGGGCTCGAACTCACAGACCGTGAGATCATGACCTGAGCCGAAGTCGGACGCTTAACTGACTGAGCCACCCAGGCGCCCCAACGTTTTGAACCTTTCTAAGTGGGTAACACAAATGTTTGCTGAATGTGTTAATCTTCCAGCATCTGTTTGGAAGCTTTTAAAAAATCCTATTGATTTAAACACAAGAGAAACAGCAAAGTAAAAATGCTATGACAGTGTAATTATATTTTGTCTAACTTTTCATGCAACCATGTATTAGACCCTCACTTCATTTCTCTTGACCCCTTCATGCTCTCTGCCTTTCCTGCTGGACAAGTACTTTCTTGGTAATTCTTATTTTCCTTATTTTCCTTTGTGTCTTTAACCTCAGTGAGTACTTTTCCCTTCTGGCCTGGAAAAGCCTTAGATAGTTATTTTGATAACAGATTTCTTGGCAGGCAGCTGCGTCTCCTGTGCTCTCAACTGCTCTCAAAGGCAGCCCTAATTGACCAAGATCTGACATGAAGAAGTGTCCTCCACAGTTCATCCTTCAAAGTACAGCATATACATTAATTAGTCACCTGGGAAATAAAGTTAAGGGTTTATGAAGTAGATTAAAAATTCAGAGAAAACATTTTGATATTTTCATTTTAAATTTCTTATTCACAATTTCTTTTATGTATTTTGTAGTTCAAGCAAAAACGACATAAGGAGTTTTTAAAAATCAAGATAGGCCTAAGCTTGCAAGTATGTTGCTGATATAACTGGTTAGTAGGGCTGTTTGAGAGATCCTAATATAGTTAAAATTAGAGAGGGAGAGGAGCACCTGGGTGGCTCAGTCTGTTAAGCGTCTGACTTCAGCTCAGGTCATGATCTCATGGCTCGGCTAGTGAGTTTGAACCCTGCGTTGGGCTCTGTGCTGACAAGTCAGAGTCTGGAGCCTGCTTCAGATTCTGTGTCTCCCTCTCTCTCTGCCCCTCCCCTGCTTGTGCTCACGTGCTCTCTCTCTCTCTCTCTCTCTCTCTCTCTCTCTCTCTCGCAAGAATAAATAAACATTAAAAAAAAAAATAGAGATGGAGAAAAACAGGCCAGGGCAGGATTTTGAATGTCCTTGGATTGACTTACAATTTGGCAAATGGAGGTTGGGCTTTGAAAGACCATAGGAGGAAGTGGTAATACAATCAAGGTTTATTTTTGTTTCTAATAGTTTGGAATATTTGGAGGTATAAAAGACTAAAGGAAGGGGACTAGCCAGGATATTATTAAATTAGCCCAAGGGTGAGTTGAAGCCCTCAACTAAAAGGATAGGGCCAGGAACTAACTGGAAGGAATTGACTGAAGAAATGCTAAGAGGCAGAACTGATAGTACTTGTGTCTATAACATTGATGGGACATGTTAAAGTCTGGGCAAGAATTATGATTCCAAGCTTTCTGGTTTAGATGCATGGGCAGATGAGGATTCCCCAGGACAAGGACATAAAGCTGGGGTGGATGAGAAGGCTGAGAGACAAAGCAGGAAACTGACTTTTGCAGGTTGAGCTTGAAATTATTAGTCTACTCCTTCAACAAACAAATGAATTCTAAATAAATTTTAGAACCTAGTGCCTAGTGCCTACATACTATTATTAGTGCTAGAGAATAGGAGAGAAAGAACATCCGTGATCTCATGGGTCTTATAGTCTAGTGGGGCTAGAATAACAATAAACAAGGAAGTGCACAAATAAATCAGAAATTTCAAAGACTGTTATAATCCATAAAAAATAAAAAGTCACAGGGGAGCCTGGGTGGCTCAGTTGGTTAAGCATCCAACTCTTGATTTTGACTCAGGTCATGATCTCGTGGTTCATAAGTTCAAGCCCCACATCGAGCTCTGGGCTGATGGTACAGAATCTGCTTGGGATTCTCCTTCTCCCTCTATTTCTGTCCCTCCCACATGCTTTCTCTGTCTCTCTCTCTCTCTCAAAAATAAATAAAAAAAAATTTTTTTAATCTTTAAAAAAAAGTGACATTAAAAAGAGTACTGGGAGGAATTCTATTTTTGAATGGTTGGTCAGGAAGTGTTTGTCCCAAGAGCTGGTATTTGAGCCTGAATGACAAAAACAAAACAGCCATAAGAAGAGTTTGAGGGAGAGTATTTCAAGTAAAAGAAACTGCTGGCACCAAGGATGAGAACAAGCTCAGAATCTTGGACCATGAGATCAATAACCAAAAGGAATATGGTATTATGTAAGGTCAGACATTTGGGCAGGTTTCTATAGGACATATAGGTTGTCAAATCCCACAATTAGTTCGCTAGATAACTTTGGACTTAGGAGAAAAGACTAGGATATGAATAAAAATATAGGCACCATCCATTTAAAGGTAGTATTTGAAGTCATGAGAATGAGCACATTGAAAAGATAAGAAAGCAAATAAAGGAACATGAGGAAAATTAATATTTAACAGGTAAGGAAAAGAAGAGAAACTATCAATGGTGACAAATACAATGGTGAGAAAATTGGAAGGGTGAGCAGGTCCTAGAATAAAAGGAAACAGAGAGTTTCAAACAACAGAGTTAAATACCATGAATGGCAGGACAAAAACATTACTTAAACAAAATGGCAAAGATAATTGGTGAATTTTTCTTACATATTTTACGTGAAGTGGTAGGGAAAAAATCTAATTGCTCTCCTAGAGTGAAGAGCAAAAATCTTAATACAGTAGAGTAAAAAGCAAATAAAAAATGGAGAAGTAACCATAGCCAATAAAACCTGCTTTAACAAGATTATATTTTTTGTGGAGAAAAAATTTCAGACTTGGAGTATTCTTTTAATGATAGAAATTCAAATATAGGTTGTGAGGAAGGAGTTAGTGGAAACTAAATGGCAAAGAAGGAAACTACAATAGCCATGTCCAATAGGTTGAGGATTAGGTCACTCTCCTGCCCACCACCATTGGAAGAATTAACTTTGAATATAAGGCATCATTTTTTTTCATTGTAACCACTTGTTTATGGGGAAACCACTTCAAAGAAGATAGATGGATGACGAAAAGCATATGAAAAGGCGCTCCACATTACATGTCAACAGGGAAAAAATACAAATTAAAACAATGAGATTCTACTATACACCTATTAGAAATGGTCAAAGTCCAGAATACTGACATCACCAAATGATGGCAAGGATGTGGAGCATCAGGAACTCTCATTCTTTATTGGTAGGAATACAAAATGGTGGTTTGGTAGTTTCTTAACAAAATTAAACATACTCCTACCATATAACCCAGCAATCACACTCCTTAGTATCTACCCTAAAGTGAAAACTTATGTCCACACAAAAACCTCCACATGCACATTTACAGCAGCTTATTCATAACTGTCAAAACTGGGAAGCAACCAAGTTGTCCTGCAGGAAGTAAATAAGTAAGTAAACTATGTCACATCCAGACAATGGAATATTATTCAGCACTAAAAAGAAATGAGCCATCTGGCCATGGAAGACATGGAGGAATCTTAAATGCATATTACTAAGTGAAAGAAGCCATACTGTATGATTCCAACTATATGACATTCTGGAAAAGGCAAAAGGTATGGAGACAGTAAAAAGATAAGTGGTATCCAGAAGTTAGGGGGTAGAAGGTATGGATAGGTGGGGCACGGAGGTGTTTTAGGGCATTGAAAATAGTCTGTAAGATACTTCAATGATGGATACATGCCCTTACACATTTTCCAAACCCATAGAATGTATGACACCAAGAGTGAACTCTAATGTAAACTGTAGACTTTACGTGATTAGGATATGTCAATGTAGGTTCATCAATTGTAGAAATGTACCATTTTGGTAGAAGATGCTGATAATAGGGGATGCTATGCATATCTGGGAGCAGGGAAATTTATGGGAAATTTCTACATTTTCTCTTAGTTTTGTTGTGAATCTCAAACTGCTCTAAAAGAATAAAATCTTAATACAACTTTTTATGTGAATAAATCTTACATGTGATGTGTCTCAAGATTATGAAATAAAAAGATACCTATCTCTACATTGAAAATGCAAAGAAATCATAAAAGCTCTTAATGGTGAAATTACATTTTTAAGGGTTGCTGTTACAGTTTTGATGATGGCACTAAGGAGCAGTGGAAGACTTCTTACAGTCCTTAAAATCGTATCAATTATATGATCACATACTATACGTATATATAAAATCTTTCCCTAGTAGGCCATTTACTAGCCAAATGTCCTGGTTTATCATTTCCAACATTTCAGTCCTTCACTTTCTTTTAAACTCATACATTTAAAATCTCTATGCCTCTGATACTAAGGGAAAATATGCCTCCTTTTAAATCCCTAAAAAATTCTCTGAATGCAGTTTCAAATGCTAAGACTGACAAAAATCCCAGAAAGTGATGGCACTGACTGCTTAACTAACCCAAATTCTGCCCTTTAGATAATACACTACTGGAACAAAGGTGATAAAGAATGTCTAATTCATAGATACATGATATAGCAGTTAAGAAAGCAAGTATCTATTAAAATGTGGCTATTGTTTGTGATTAATGAAAGATAGGAAAGGCTGATTGCTTGATTCTTGGCCTCAAATGTTCTAGATCTCAGTGAACTTATCCTGGTCCTCTTAAGTCTGATTTTCAATGACCTCCTGCCTTGTCATTTTCTGATTTTTCTTCCCTCACAATCTAAGTTTATGATATTTAGGAGTAATAATACTTTGGAGTTTATGCTCCTTACCTTTTCTGTATATATTGTAATAACTGTTAGGGTCTCTCACACTAGTCAGACTGTATTTCAGAAAACCTGCCTATTAGATAGGCAATGGAGGTACAGGACTTAATGTATTTTGTGAAAAGGTCAAGAATTCAGCAGATACATATTTTCAGTTTGTAGGAATGCAGATGATGGAATCCATGAGCCTAGTATAGTAGTATCAACCATAAACTGTGTAATAGTTTGAATACTAGCTGATCAAAACCTATTTCAAAATGAACTGTAAAAGAACAGCTTTCTGTGCTAAACAAACATGTATGTAGCACCTACTATGTGCTAGGTATTGTTCTTAGCACTTTTCAGCTATTAACTTATTTAATCATTGTAACTACAGAATGAGTTACATACTGTTATTAATAACAGTACTGTTATTATCACTATGCATGAGATAACTGAGGCGAAGAGAATTTGCCCAAGGTTACATAGTCACGATGTACCAACACCGAGAATCATGCACAGATAATGTGACTCAAAGATGGTGAGCTTAAATACACTATGCTAAGTCTTTGTTATAACATCACACAGAAGTCCTTAAGGAAGTAACACAGAGAAGCCTTGAGAGGGGAGCCTCCTAGGGCTTGACTAGGGAGATCTGACTAAAGCTTTCACCTCTTTTAGGAGGGTCTTCTCTTTCAATTTTTGATGCCAACCTCTATGCCATTCTCTAAAACTCTGCCCAACAATAACCAGTATCAAACCTTTCTCTGCTTCCGCTTGGATAGCTGTGACTAGCATTGTCACAATGAGTGCCGAGTGATGTATGACATTGTGGAATCACTATATTGCACCCCTAAAACTAATGTAACACTGTATGTTAACTATACTGGAATTAAAATGAAATGAAATGAAATGAAAGGAACTGAAATGAAATGAAATAAAATAAAATAAATCCATCATGAACAAGACATTAATAAAGATGGCAAAAGATCAGACAATTACAGTTCCCTGGCAAATGATATCTGCTGATTCAAATGAAATTAAAACATACAAAATATAAAAAGAGAAAAACATATAAACATAATTTATATACCAAGGATAAAAAAGGAAATATCTTTAAAAGAAATAACCCTTAAAAACATAAACACAAAGCTGATAAGTACACATCTCCGATTCAATGACTGACTTGTTTATCAGCTTCATAGACCATGTTGCATCCAATATTTATTTCTTTAACCAGACTCTGACTCCAAAGACTGCAAGTCTACCCTGCTACCTTACTGAAGGGTATTCCTTCAATTTGTCAATTGTCTATTTATGGCCTCCTAAGAATAAAAAGAAAAATTATCCTCTATCACTCACCTACAAAATTCCACCCAGTTTCCAATACACGTTTTGAGAAATACTTGCCTAGCAGTACTGTACCCATATGAAATACCACCATTTACCTAAGTTGAAGTATGCTGTCCACAATATAATAATATACAGTAACCTTGCAAGGAGGTTTTTTGTCTATAGTAACAGCAAGATTTTCCTACTAAAAACTATTTCCATAATTAGATAAGAAAAATATATTTTGAATTTTCCTCTTCCTATTTATTAAGTTAAAATATATTCCAATGAAAAAATGCCAAGTAGTAATCTCCCAGGCTACAATTTTCTGAAGAAAATGGTCACTCAGTATTCACAATCAGAAGGCAAAATTTACATCTGCTAATGAATGTGTTACATTTTTATTAAATGGGCTCTACACAAATATTTTATATTAAAGTCTGTAGTAATGAAGATAAATCTACAAACTGCATCAGTTAAAAGAAATGGGACATCACCATCGTCTCTAAGGGATATTTAACATTATATAATTCTCAATCTATTTTTGCCTTTATGGAATTGCATAAGATAAGCAATAGTTTGGCACCAATTCATCAAACAGAAGGGCAAATTTTCACTATAATATCTTATTTATGTATTTAACAAGACTTTTATAGCTATCTAAGAGGTGACATTTTACTTTTGCATAGCTTAGCAATGCATTAATAGGCTTCATTTTACTTTTTAAATGTAAACTATATTTCACAATACTTTATAATAAAAGAGTACAAATAATTTAAAACTCTCAGTGCATGCATTAAAATAACCTTCACATTTAAATTTAATATTCTATTGGTTTCGACCCCAAAACTGGAGAGAATGTGAGAGGTGAAATGTGGACAAACCAAAAAAATACCTTCCCTTAAAGACAAATGTCAAGGAAAACTAGAACTTTTCTGCAAAACAATAGCACAATGACTTTAAAAGTTCTGTCTGAAAGCCCCACCGCTCCCCAACACACATAGTAAACTTGATGGTCCTAAATTGATGTGCCTTAAAATGGATAAGGGTGAAGCAAAGAACAAGTTTTGCTTATAAATTCTTGGGTACCCTTAAACTGCTTTAACCTCCTAAGGACAGACTAAGGTTCGGGAAAATTTTCAGGGTCTCAGACCAGCGCTGGGATTTGCATGTCATGGGTCAACGTGAATTCTGAGGAATAAACACTTTCTGTGCAGGCAGATGAAAAGCAATTATCCTGAGAAGAACGAGAAACTTTCTTCTTCATTGCTATCAAAGACAAAAAACACTGTTGCTACAGGATTTTGTATATCTTTTTAAAAAACAATTTAGAATAAAGGGACCAAAAGGGTTGAAAACAGGATTTCCAAATGCAAAATGTGTAGACTTACTGGTACATGCCATGGAAGGTGGGTCTTTTTCAGCTCGGAAGTAACCTTTTTCACACTGACAGACAGAAGTTGCTTCCATGTAAGTTAAACTGTGTGGAGGGCACTTAGAACATTTTGTGTTCCCAGCAAATGCTTTATAGAATCCTGGTCTGCAAGCTGTAAAAACAGGAAAAATAATTTTTGTTATTATTTCTAGAGTTCATTTGCACATGTACAACATATTTTAATTTATACACACTTTAATCGCAGAGTTCTGGGTCACACATATACAGAAGACTCAATATATGGCAACATTTAATGAAATCAGTTATTCAAAATTAGTAATATAATGGTAACTTCACATTTCAGCTCAGGATGCTAATTTTAGAAAGCATACCTGAAACAAACATATACAAAATAAATTGTCTACCAGAGCATAGGGATGCCCTTAAACTGGCAGTAAGGGAAATGATTTTGTGTAGTTCTCGGAGATAGCATTAAATAACATTGAATCACACTGTTGAAAATGTATTTGCATTCTGTTTCTTCTTCAGTCCTTCTGAGTACTAAAGGAAAAAGTCCTAGTGTGGTGATGGTATATCTTAACACGTGCCCTATTGGTGCTTTTTATTTTTTTAACAAAAGGAAAGCTGGCCTTATGTTCAGAGTTTAGCAAGATCTACCTATAGTTTGATAACATTGTTTTATTTTTATCATGTTTGTGTTTATTTTTTTTAATTTTTTTAATGTTTATTTATTTTTGAGACAGAGAGACACAGCATGAGCAGGGAAGGGGCAGAGAGAGAGGGAGACACAGAATGTGAAGCAGGCTCCAGGCTCTGAGCTGTCAGCACAGAGCCCGATGTGGGGCTCGAACCCATGAACTGTGAGATCATGACCTGAGCCGAAGTCGGACACTTAACCGACTGAGCCACCCAGTCGTCCCATGTTTGTTTTTATTTTTTATGGCAAAAATTTTTTCTGTTTATTATACTGAAATACATTCATTTAAAAATTTTGAACTAATTTCTAAAGTAGGTAGACAAAATATTAAGTAAATAAAGTATATGTACTATACACATATGGCAAGAACCATGAAAATGTAAGGAAATAAGTAAATTAAAAAAATTTTTTACATTTATTTATTATTCAGAGACAGAGAGAGACAGAGCACAAGCAGGGGAGGGGCCGAGAGACGGGGAGACACAGAATGTGAAGCAGGCTCAAGGCTCCAAGCTGTCAGCACAGAGCCCAATGTGGGGCTCGAACTCACGGACTGTGAGATCATGACCTGAGCTAAAGTCAGACGCTCAACCGACTGAGCCACCCAGGTGCCCTCAAATAAGTAAATTAAAAAAAAATCACTATGTGATGAAATGTTTTATTGGACCTCATTTGCTCTTTGCTTATTAAATCCATGTTGTCGTTTACAGTGTACATGTTCACAGGAATGGAGGCTCTAAAAAAAGGATTCTATGCTAGGTATGCAGCCAAGGTCCTGAAGGAGGAGCGGGTAGTCTTAGCTGTTTCTGGTCTCAAACAAACCACAGCCGATTAGTTTCTAAATTAACACTGTTAGGGGCACCTGGGTGGTTCAGCCGGTTGAGCCTCCAGCTTAGGCTCAGGTCATGATATTGCGGTTTATGAGTTCAAGCCCCACATCGGGCTCTCTGCTGTCAGCACAGAGTCCCTTCGGATCTTCTGTACCCCTCTCTCTGGCCCTTCCCTGCTTGTGATCTTTCAAAATTAAACATTAAAATATTTATATACAAACACTGCTAAACAAAATAAAGTAAGAATAATGTATTATGTTTTTTAAAAATGTTTTAAAAACTTTTTTTAATCCAATTCATTTTCACAAAATCCTCTTTTTAGAAATACACAAGAATCTTAACAATAATCTCTTAATAAGGTTTCCGCTTATATATTCAGGAGAGAAAGAAAAAATGCCACTTATTTTTTTTAGGTAAATTTAATGAATTCCCCCCAAAATAACTATGTGTCTTTCTCTAGGTACATTTTGATGAATATTCCTACAGATCTAAATGACTGCAATTCAACTTATACCAGTAGTATACTATGCACCAGTGACTCATCCTCTAGGAGGGCATAAACCACAAGATGTGCATGTACATGCACACACACACGCATTTGCTGTAAATGGATTATTTTGGATAGTTAATGTTTCCCTTTATAATAACATTTATCATAAATTACCTAGCAATTCTATAGAAGTAACATGATCAATTCTGTACAGTAAAATTACTATTAAAAATTTGGTTATTCACTATCAATGAAGCTCTAAGCGGTGATACATAATAAATATTAACCACAGTCTATTCTCTAACTAGCTGATAAATTAATACTATGTCACTAATCAATAAAAACACCATATCATTAAAGTATTTCTCTAAGCCTGTCAAAATTTAGACTATGTAAATAATATATAATTAACCCCTAACATAATATATAATATAATATATGTAAATAATATATAATTAACCCTGGATCCAGCTTGAGGGTTAACCATCCTGTTACCTCTTTTGTTTTTTATTTCTTTTGAGACAGAGAGAGAGGAGAGAGAATGAGGAAGGGCACATATGAGCGGGGAGGAATAGAGAGAAGGAAAGAGAGAGAATCCCAAGCAGGTTCAATGCTATCAGGGCAGAGCTCCATGCTGGGCTCGAACTCACAAACTGTGAAATCATGACCTGAGCCAAAACCAGAGCCAGGTGCCTAACCAACTGAGCCATCCAGGGGCGCCTCTGTTACTCTTTTCAACAGCACCATGACATGTACTTGTGTAATGGCTGAAGGCTCTAAAGGACAGACTGGTAACACTGATTATCATAAAGTAGGTGTTCAATACATTTTCTTTTTTTTTGCACTGAATTGAACAGAGTGTGAGTACTCTGTTAACTGAGTCTGCAGGAGCAGACCATTATACATTTCTACTTAGTGCATGTTCTGATCATAGTATAATTCATCTTACCAAAAATTTAGGGTTTTGTTTTGTTTTGTTTTTTTGTTTGTTTTACTATAAGAGATGGAATAAATGAGTAAAGATATAGAAAGTGATTCAACTGCAACTCAAAACTAATTATTCTAATACCTCCAGATGAGCTGGCTATAAAACAAAACAAATCTTTTCCATTTGAAATTATTATCCACATGAATTTGAAAATTTTATCACCACAAAAAATACAAATACAAGTTGGATATTGGTACTGCCACTCTCAAACTTATCTCTCATTTGAATACACATAAAAATTTCCTTTAAAAATTTTAAAACGTTGAAGTTATAAAAATACATTTGAATTATTAAAATATTACTCACCTTAATATTAAGGTTTCATATAATATTTCATTTAAAAACAATGGATAATGCTGTTAAAAATGTTAGAAAGCCATTGTTCTAGGTAGTCACATTCTCTTTATGTAGTACGCAGTAATGGCACACAACATATACTTCTCTTTTAGCTTGAATCATATTAGATTGTAACTACTTTGTGATGTTTATCACCTCAATTTCTTGTAACTGCCACAAGCCAGACATGGGCATATATCCATAATGCTTAGCATATTTCAAGTATATATTTAGTTTTTACAGAGGTTTGAAAAATTTAATGAGTAAATGAATAAATAATTCACTAATGTCTAGTATGAAATTACTAGACCTCTAAATGTAATAAACATTCTATATATTCATTCAGTTAGTGATTCTAGATTTTGTTTGTATTTCTGTTACAAATGAGATATCAGTACCTAAGTCTTAAGAACTTTTAAATTGTTTTCTTCTTCTCTATCACTTTTTAATTTATCTATTTATAGGGAATGTAAAATTCATTTCCAAAAACAAACCACTGTAGATAAGAGTATTTTCCAATGTATGTCAGTACTGCATGTGTTTGATATTTCTATTAATTTGTAAGAGCTGTTTATTAGCAATATTACAGTTATACTTATTGTTGTATGTACATTTTTCTATTCATTTTATGACTTTGTGCATAAAAAGAAAGATAATAATCCCATTCATTATAGCATCAAGAACAATGAAATACGTTGGAATAAATTCAACCAAGACATGAAATATGTATATGGTGAAAATTACAAAACTTTGATGAAAGAAACTGAAGAAGACACAAATGAAAAGATATCCCATGTTCATGGATCAGAAGAATTAATTGTTAAAATGTCCATACTACCCAAAGTCATTTATGTATTCAATGCAAGTCCTATCAAAATTCTAATGACATTTTCCACAGATACAGAAAAAAAAATCCTAAAATCTGTATGGAACGACAACAACCACAACAACAAACCCTCCAACAGCCAAAGCAATTTGGAAACCAGCCAACAAACAAACAAAACTGGAGGCATCACACTCCCTGATTCCAAACTATAATGAAAGCTATAGTCATCAAAGCAGTAAGTTACTGGCATAAGAATACAAACAGACCAATGGAACAGAACAGAGAGACCAGAAATAAATTCTTTCATATATGGTCAACTAATCTTTAACAAGGGAACCAAGAATATGCAATAGGGAAAGATAGTATTTTCAATAAATTGTATTGGGAAAACTAGAAACCACAAAGAGAAGAATGAAATTGGATCCCTATCTTGCACCACTCACAAAAATTAACTTGAAATAGCTTAAAGATATATTAAATATAAGACCTGGAACTATAAAACTCCTAGAAGAAATAATAGGGAAAAGCTCCCTGATGTTGGTTTTAGCAAAGATTTTTTGGATAGGACAACAAAAGCAGAAGAAACAAAAGTAAAAATCAACAAATAGGACTACATTAAACTTAAATGCTTCTGCACACCAAAAGAAACAAGCAACAAAATGAAAAGGCAAACCATCTATTTGATAAGATGTTAATATTCAAAATTTATAAAGAATACATGCAACTCAACAACAAAAAAGTAATTGGATTAAAAAATGACTACAGGAACTGAACAGACATTTCCCCCAAAAAGACATCCAAATGGCCAACGGACACATGAAAAGATGCTCAACATCATTAACCACCAGAAAAACGCAAATCAAAACCATAATGAGATATTACTTCATATTTGCTAGAATGGCTATTATCAAAGAGACAAAAAATAACAAGTGTTAGTGAGGCTGTGGAGAAAAAGGAAGTCTTCTGCATTGTTGATGGGAACATAAATTATTTAAGCCACTATGGGAAACAGTATAGTTTCTCAAAAAATGAATAGAATTACCATATGATCCAGTAATCCCACTTCTGAGTATTTATCCAAAGGAAATGAAAACAGGGTATCAAAAAGATAACTGCACTCTCGTATTTATTGCAGCATTATTCACAACAGCCAAGATACAGAAACAACCTAAGTGCTTTTCAACAGATGAATGGATAAAGAAGTTCTATAATGATTCTATTTTTTAGTTTCCTTCCATAATATTATAACCTTATTATGTAAATCTGTATTTCTTGTACTACTGCATTCATCTCATCTGCTTGCCTCTGCTTTCTCCTTGCTCAAATCTGTGCCATAGTTACTACCAGTTACATTACTAAATCGTAGAGATGACCATGCTGCTGTCTATTGTCAAAAAAGTAGGAGTTGGCAAACATTGCCCTTTGGCCAAATCTGTCCTAGCCCTTGGTTTGGTAAAGCTTGTGAGCTAAGAATAGCTTATGGATTTTTTTTTTAATTATTTTTAATGTTTATTTATTTTTGAAGGACAGAGGCAGAACCTGAACAGGGGAGGGGCAGAGAGAGAGAGGGAGACACAGAATCCAAAGAAAGCTCCAGGCTCTGGACTGTCAGCACAGAGCCCGATGCGGGGCTCGAACTCACAAGCTGTGAGATCATGACCTGAGCCGAAATCGGATGCCCAACTGACTGAGCCACCCAGGCGCCCCTAGCTTATGGATTTTTAAATGATTACGTAGGTACATGGTAACATCGATTTTGACTCTTGGCCTGCAAAGCCTAAAATGTATACCACCTGGCCCTTTACGGAACATGTTTGTTAACACCTGGTCTCTAGCATAAAGTCCAAACTCAGTTTAGCATTTAAATTGCTTCAGAGTTGAGCTCACACCTGTTTTTCCAAACTCAACTTCCACTGTTACATAAATTTTAGACTTCTTCTCCCCACACACACCATATTATTTTTAACAGTTTTATTATGGTGTACTTGACATGAAAAAACCTGCAGGTACATGTAGAGGGAACAAATGGATGAATTTTGACTTATGTATACAACTATGAATATTTAACTGCAACCAAGATAGTGAACATATACATTCAACTCCAAAAGTTTCCTTGCATCCCTTTATTTTCACCTATTTGCATTTTTATATTTATTTTATTTATTTTAAAGATTTTATTATTAAGTAGTCTCTATACCCAACGTGGGTCCCAAACTTAAAACCCCAAGGATCAAGAGTCACATGTTCTACTGACTGAGCCAGCCAGGTGCCCTGGATTTTTATATTTAAAGTATATGTCCTGCAGGTAGCACTTTTCTGGGTCATGCGTTTTTTTTTTTTTAATTCTAATCTGACAACTTCTTTCTTTTAATTGAGATGTTTAGTGTATTTACATTTAATGTAGTTACTGACATTACTAGATTTAAGTCTATCTTGCTACTTTTTCCCTATTTGTCCCATCTGTTCTTTGTTCCGTTTTCTTCTTCTTCTTCTTCTTTTTTAAATAACTGCATGCTTTTTACAATCTCATTTAACCTCCTTTGTTGGTTTATTTGCTCATGAGCAAACTCAGGTGAACACTCATGGGAATGGCTGCAGCTCTCTGGAGCTCTCTTTTAGGGAAGCACTCTCCTTTTTCATACTTTGTTTTGTGAAATCTAGCTGTCTGGGTCTACATGGACTCTCAGATCTGTCTTCTTAAGCCACAGAAGGAGTCTACTGGCTTCTATCAGGGTCCCTCCTCCCTGCACCACGGCCTGGAAACTCTCTCAAGACACTAAATGGGATAGTTGTACGGCTCTCCTCTTTTATCTTTTTTATTTCCCATCTCTCAGGGATCACAATCTTTCATAATCTGATATATTGTCTTAAAATGTTTTTTTCATATATCTTATGTGTCTTCTAGGCTTCTTTCAGGCAACAGATGTTACTAAATCTTGGTTGCAAGTAAAAATCAAACTGTTTTAATCATTTTGAATTATTATTTTTCTAACTGTCTTCGTATTTCTCTGTTTTATAATGTTTTTATCCTAAGTTCACCTAGTTAGTTTCTCAAAGACATACTTGAAAAACTTACCTTAAAGTACAATGCAATACAACTACCATCTACCAGATTGCCTAAGGTGAAAAAGACACACGATACTAAGTGTTGGTGAGGATATGGAGCAACATGAGCTCTCTCATATGTTGTTGAAGGAGTTTTAATTGGTACTACCACTTTGGGAAACTGTTTGGCAGTATTTACAATAGATGAACATAGATATATCTTTTGACATAACAATCCTACTCCTAGGTATATACCCAACAGAACAGCACAAACTGAAAGTAGCTTCTATACCATTAGACAGGCATACTAAATCTATTGCCAGGTGAGTCATCACTCTTCCATTCGATTTTAATTTGTGTAATTTTGTTAACTTGTTGACCTTTTTCACTTGAGGTATTTTCTACTCCTTTCATCCCCCTACTTTGTTCTTGTTGCTGTAACTTCTATGTTCCCTTTTCATTTTAATGAAGTATCCTGAGGGAATGGAAGTAAACTGATATGTTCAATCAACTATGCTTAACAACTAAGTTTACACTTTAGTAAATTTCTAATCATGTAATTACAGTATATTTAGTTTAAAATAATCAAATTACAATCAGGCCATTATTTATGAAATATTTGTTTAAATGTTTCCATGTGCCTACTTATAAAGATAGCAACAGTGCTAGAAGAATAAATGCAATGTAATTTGATAATGGTAGATCTATAAAATGTAAAATATATAAGTATTCTCATAAAATTATATAATAAATAATCTAAGTTAAAACATAAGTCTTCTGCTTCAAAAATATGTTGATAATTTGAGGAATTGTAAATGTTTGCTCAAATTAATAAGAGATTTCATACATCTTATAAGGTAAAAATAATTTTTACAAAAAGCATGTATTAAAGGCACATTCTATATGAGTATAGTTACTGAAATACTACTAATATTAATGAAGTATGTACCCTGCAATGCAATTTCCCTTATAAATTTTTGAAATTTCATTGTCTTTTATTCCTAAAATACAGTTTGGAAGTACTTTCTTTCTCTCTCTCTCTCTCTCTCTCTCTCTCACACACACACACACACACACACACACACACATTCATGTCTCTGCTAAAACAAAATCAAGCAATGTACGAACTGTTTTTATACATACATTATGTTAAAAAAGGAATGGTGAGGCTATACATAGCTAGCAATGTTTTGGGGATTTATCTTCATTATCAGAGAACTCTAAGACAAAGGACCAAAAGAAATCCTAGTTGGCATATCATGCAGTTCTCACCATTTGATGAAATATTGAATTGCATCTTGTGTGACAGAAACTGATATTAATATAATTGACTCCCTTTCTCTCATCAGTGTTCAATAGTCTGTAAGTTTAGATAATCCTGAATGACTTATCAGTAAAATATGTGATCTTCATCATTTCTCAAAACATTAGAATTCATGAATTTAAGAAACTGGGATAGGGAATATCATCACTCCTTTCTTAGATGCTGTTCTGCAGTTATGAAAATTAAATTTTGCTATCATGTAAGCAGAGAAGGCAAGAAAGATTGGGGAATTAAAAACTAAAAAGAAAAGAAAACAAAAACCTAAAATCTAAGGGTAAATAACCATGGATATTTTGCTTCTTTAATCTATTAATAACAATCCAAGGAAAATCTCAAGACCAAATGCAAATCTATTAGTAACAAACTTGTAGGTTGTGCTTCAAAATTTTCAGTCTAACCTTCCTTATAGGGGACTACCATAAAGTCCTCATAAGATGAGGTATGTAAAATTGCCCTGTTACTAATTCCAATTTCTAACTTCCATCAAAGAAATTTCTAAAGTGGACTTTCTCTTGAATAAACAAATAGAAAAAACAAAATACCTACAAAACTATATTGTAGGTTACATAACTTTTATCCTAAAGAATCAGAGGAAGGGGCTTTGGGTTCTGAAAAGGATGGAATAAGCAAACTGTGTCCTCTTTCTCTTGCTTATCTACAAAATCTGAGCACGCTATACCTAGCAGATATTTGAGGACTCTGAAAAGTAAGTTGAAGCAGGTATATTGGAGAAGATCAAAATATGCAGTACTTCTGAGTTGGTGATGAGTTCACCATCTTTCTCTCCCTCTCCCCCTTCCCTCCCCCCTGCCTCCCCCAACACTTGGAGCCTAAACTCAATGGACTGAACACCAAAAGTTGGCACCAGGTCACAGACAGAGGTCCGGGACAAGCCTGCTCATCACGGTTTTGGGAGTGGGAAACACGAATCCTAATGTCCAGGAGAGAATGTGAAAATCTGGAAATCCTCCTTTGCTTCTCTTTCTTTTTTCCCTTCTCTCCTGCCTATCCCTCACATAATCATGTGGTGGTGGTGGTGGTGGTGGTGGTGGTGATGGTGGCCAGTAATGACAGTCCACCGGAGCCAAAATTCCTAAGAAGGGAAAACCTCCTCTTCATTCACTAAAACTGTAGTTCAGAGAGGGTAGTGTCAACTCCCATTGATTGCATTCCTTTTTCTCTCTGCCATCATCTCACTTGGCCCTGGATGCATATCCAGTTGATGAAGTGCACACAGAGTGGAGTACATAAAGATTCAGCCAGCCTTGTAGCCAAGAGACCTTGATGAGGAGCCATAGTGAACCAGAGAGTACTGGGAAGAGTGTGGAGAGACTGGAGCTTGAGACATCAGTCCCATAGGCTTGTTTATGAATTCCTGGGCTTGCTTCCAAACTGCACATATGGGGATGGGATTCTATTTAACATACCAAAGACTGAGAACTGAACCAAAAGACCACGAGTGACTTTGGTCTCAGACTAGCAATAAGATTTTGAACTTCTGGTTAGGTAAAAAACCTAGAAACTAAATAGTATTTTTTTTAACCATATGACATAGTAACTTATAAAATAAAACGATACACACAGGCAAATCCACACAAGTTGCCATTAACAAGCATAAAGTGGCTATATCAGATCTTTGTTTTAACTTCCACCATTTTTCTCATTCTTAGATTTATAATTTATATGTTAAAGATGATTTGAAAAAGCATATTCCTTCAAGAGATGCATAATTGTCAACAACAGGGCATTACTTGGAAAGTCAAGTCAGAAATACTTTAGTAGTCTGAGGCTTGTGACATGCACAGTTAAAATTCTAAAGATGTAAGGTACTTACATCTAAAGAGTAAGGTAGTGGGGGTATGGAGACCAAAAGGTTTATATTAGCAGTTTTTTTGTGATTGGATACAATTTTAATTTTTATTACCATTTATCACTAGTTTGAAAGCAATCTGGTAATAACACTGGCACAATATTAAAAGCTAACCATATTTTTTTAAATACAGATCACCATTTCAGTGTTCTAATATTCATCTTCTAATATAATTTTTAATTAATTTGTTACTCTCAGGTATATTTTAGTCTTAAACTTAAGCCTTATTAATTAAACATTATTAATACAACTTCCTCCATATTTAGCACTACTTTTAAAAATGTGTTTGTTGGGGCGCCTGGGTGGCGCAGTCGGTTTAGTGTCCGACTTCAGCCAGGTCACGATCTCGCGGTCCGTGAGTTCGAGCCCCCGTCGGGCTCTGGGCTGATGGCTCAGAGCCTGGAGCCTGTTTCCGATTCTGTGTCTCCCTCTCTCTCTGCCCCTCCCCCGTTCATGCTCTGTCTCTCTCTGTCCCAAAAATAAATAAACGTTGAGAAAAAAATGTGTTTGTTGCATCAGTCATATTTCCAGATATTCTGAAATGAGATGCCATTTAACTTTTTCTTCCCTCATCAGAGATTCTTATTCTTATTTCACTATTTTTTCTAGACATCTAACTGTAATGACAGTTTCTAACTTTTTCTTCAACATTCCTTTCTTTTATACTCCTTAAGCCAACCTAAATTTACTTTTATGAATAGGAAAAACCATCCCCACAGAGAACATACCCAATGATTCACTGTAATATACAGTAGTAATAATAGCTACAGCAAAACAATTTATAGTTACTGAGCATTAAGAATGAGCCAGATAACTGTGAAAAACATTTTGTACACAATTTTTTAGGTATGCTTATAAAAATTAGTTACAAAGGATAATAAAGAATGTGGCCTTTGGAGCTAGATTATTTGGCTTTGAGTTATGTTCTTGTATTTTACCAATTCTGTCACTTCAGGCAACTTATTTTTCTGTGCATCATTTTCCTTGTCTGGAAAATGGGGATAAATGATAGCACTGAACTCGGAGGTTGTTGTGAGAATTTGAATTAATATGTATAAAGTGATCAGAAGGGTGCCCAGCACATTACTACTTTGATGAGAAAACTGAAGTTAAGTGATATTAAGTAACTTGCTAAGGCAGATAGTATTTTCCAGAAACAGCCTCAACAATTCCTCCCACTCTCCCATTCTTCTGACAATGTCTCATGGGCGCCCTTCCCACAAAAAGTTCCTTTCAGGTCCATGTTCCCCATCTCCTGAATCTGGATGTGTTTGTGACTAGTGGGAGTCTATGTGACTTCCTAGGCTAGGTCATAAAAAGTGAGAGCTGTTTCTTCCTTTTGGGATACTTACATTTAGAAACTGGCCACCATGACAAGAGGAAGGCCAAGCAGCCATGGAGAGGACCATGTGGAGAACTGAGGCCCTTGGCCAACGGCTCTGGCTGAGCACCCAGCTGACAACCAGTACTGTCTTGCCAGCCAGGTGAGTGAGCTCCCTGTAATGTAGATTCTCCAGATCCTTGTATAACCACCTCAGCAAATGCTGTATAAAGCAGAGATGAGCTGTCTTTGCTAAACTTTGTCAAATTTCACATTTAATGATAGTTGCTATTTTAAGGCAGTAACTTTTGGGGATGTTTTCTTATGAAACACTAACTGGAAGACTTGCTTAAGGACATATGGTAGGAGAATCACAGTTAAAACCCAAGTCCTTTCTAATCTGTAATCTGAGTTCTCATCATAGAGTATACTGGTTACTCATTATATCTGGAACATATCTATTCTGTAATCTAGAGCAGTGAGGGAGTGAACTACAACTTTTAAAGGACAACTCGTGATGGTGTTTGAGTTACAAATAACTGCTGTAATAAAAATCACTCTCTTTTGTAGGATTTAATTGACAGATAACAGTTTTAACTAATGGTTTTATGTCTTCATACACACTTATCTTTTTTCGTAAGAAGCAAAACAAGTATAGCTTTTTCTCAGACCATTAGAAATAAAAATGTATTTCACAACTTTTATCATCAAATTCTTTTGTGACAACCTCATTTTATGGAAAAAATAAGCAAGGCATTTTATCTTTCAAGCTAGAATTAAAGAACAGACACATAATAAAATGGCTTGTATGCATACATGATTTGAACATTCTGAGCAAACTCACTCATCACTGCTCTATGTCTCAAGTACTCTGACACTTTAAAGTTTGTGAAGTTTGACAACCATATCTGCTTCTGGCTTAGCAACAAACTTACAATCCATTCTTCAATCTGACAATCGTGAATGTCCCGTTGTCATGTATTTGTGGCATTTCTGTAGCTGAATAGCGCAGAAAAGTAATGTAAACATTATTGAATTATACACTGTAAAAATTTTGCTAATAAGAAAAGCATACATTCTTTTTATAGAGTTACTAATCATATTGATAATTGATATAATAATCACAATTTATCATCCACTGTGTTTTACAAACATCATTCTACTTAAGTCTTATAAAAACCCAAAGATGTAGGTATTAGCATTTTCATCTTATAAATGAGGAGATAAAGGCTTTAACGGTTGCTCAAGCTTATATGAGCAAGCCAGTATTTGAAACTGGGCCTCTCTGATTCTTTAGCCCAAACTTTGTTAGGGACAATACCTTGTCATTATGTGAATATTCATATATGTACACAAATATGCACATACACCTATATATGTATATAGGCAGATATAGGAACATACATGAAGATATTCCTGGCAATACTTATACATATTTATCTCCTCCTAAATAACCTACAATTGTGATCATCATTTGCATTCCACATTTTGGCACCTGTTATTTCTTATTTCGTGACAGAACTATGTTGTAAATAACATAACAACTTATGTTATATATGCTATTGCATTGGGACAATACTGCAGATATAGCAAAAGCTCAAATATAAGCCTTACAGATTACCTTTATACATACTTAATATACTTGCTAGTCAAAATTATATGAGAATATTATAGAATAAAGCTTGGCAGAGTAGACACTCAAAATATTCACTACCTTCTCTTCTTAAAAACTGTGAAGATAAAGTACTACAGTAGGATTTAAAATTGATAAGCTTTTTCATTGAGTTCACCTTCTTCATTGGTAAATATTCAGATAATATCTGTTTTTCCATAGAAGCTTGAAATGGTTACTTATGCCACTAGTTGAAATGTAAATGTTTTCAATGTAGTTCCACCATAAGTACCCTCTACAGTAAAACTCTATCTAGTGCTTGAATTTCATAATTATACTTTCACAGTTTTACTTTGTATTCAGAATCACAATGTTTGCATGTTGAATAACAACTAATGGGGTTACTGAACAGTAGTTACTTTATCACATTTCTATTACCATTTTAAAATAAGCTATCAAAACCTTGGTTTACATTTCATTGGAGTTCTCTGAAATACTGAATTGAAGGAAACTGGAAAAGCATCCAGTTTCAAGTACAAGTAGAGTACTTACACTGATCCAGTATGGTTTAGATATAACAGATTCTCACGGATCATGAGGGCACATTCAAGTGTGAAATACTGCATGTAGCAACAGCAGAAACTCAAGATTCAGAACCTCCAATACATTGCTTGCAAAAGCTCTACGTGGTTATATAATCAACAGAAACTATGATATGCAGATTTTACAGATGTGATGTTTCTGACAAGAATATGGTCTCTTAATTTGGTTCATATCTAGTTCCAGCATGAAGAGCCATTCTATATATTAATGCCATTGAACTGAACCTGAATTTCCAAGTGACAATTTTACACCCAGGCAGATCATCTGTAACCTGGTGCTTGGATAAATCCAATTTTCATAACAAGCAGGAGCTTTCCTGAAACACCAGTTATAGCATTTCATGAACCCATATAAAGTGTTTCTATTGGACAATTTGGAACTAAAAGAGGCAGTTTTCAATTTTAGCTATAAATCCCATTAATTAGAAGTTGTATACTTCTAAAATCTTGTGTAAATCTTTTATATCTGGGCATGTGTAAATATTTTAAACACAGTGGAGTAATTCTTAGCAAATCTTTCTTTATGCAACTCCAAACTCTCTAATTAATCTATTTTATACATATGTAGATCAGATTTCCTCAAATTGGATCATACTCTAAATACCTAGGTAAAATAGGTGTTAGGCCAAAAACATTTCATTATCAACTTAAGCCAATTTGTGTCTCATGTCTGTTCCAAGTGCATATTACACAGGCCTCCATTAAAAGAGGTATTTGTTTTGCAGTGCTTTGATTATCTAGGGCCACCTCAACACCAGTATATGAGCACTTGTGAGAAGAAACTAATTCTGTGTTGAAATTCTCATTCTCTAATAGTGTTTATTATATGTTAGGTGCTCAATAAATATTTGCTAAATGAATAACTAAAAAAAATCTGTGGTCTTTGATATTCTTTGGCTTACGAAATCAATGTTTAAATATACAGTAAATATTACTAAATTATAAGTATTCTGATACAACTTGTCTAAGTAGGCAGGAACACTTGCAAAAGATACCTGGAATTAACATAAAATTTTACTATACCTGTTATCAAAGAAATATATTCAAGCACTATTTAAAAAACTAATCCTAGGGGCGCCTGGGTGGCTCAGTCGGTTAAGCGTCCGACTTCGGCTCAGGTCATGATCTCGTGGTCTGTGAGTTCAAGCCCCGCGTCGGGCTCTGTGCTGACAGCTCAGAGCCTGGAGCCTGTTTCAGATTCTGTGTCTCCCTCTCTCTCTGGCCCTCCCCCATTCATGCTCTGTCTCTCTCTGTCTCAAAAATAAATAAACGTTAAAAAAAATTAAAAAAAAATAAAATAAAAAACTAATCCTAAATTGTTATCCAGGCTTTTATTTTGAAGCCTACAATTTTATAACTTTTGTCTCAAATTGCTGTATTGACAAATATATTCAGCTTCCATGTTTGACTGCATATTTTAATTTGAATGCATGTGTAATTTTCCCTTTTTGCACCTTTGCAAACACAAAAATTAATATAAAAATAACAGTGCTATTGCAAAAACCATTTAGCTGATACTGCATTTTCAAGTACAATCACCTTTGATTATTCTCAAGTGGAACGACTTTGGTAAATGCATAATTGACTACAGTTACTATTCACTCAGCATATAATAGAGAAGTCGTGGGTAGAGATTGTGTAAGATGCAGTGAAGAGGTAATGAATACACACCTCAAGTTATATGAGAATATTAGACACTACATGATTAAATACCTCATAAATGGTGGGGATAATAAATGCCTGGAGTTTCAAGAAGAAACATGTTAATATGGAGTGCCGTAGCTAAAATCAGCCTAGAGATGTGGCATTTTAACTGGTCCTTTTCTGTGAAAGGTAAAATGGGAAAAAAGAATGAGAAAAAAAGGCATAAAGGTGAAAGTAAGTATCACAAGTTCCTAAATCACAGAGGAAACCAGCTTGGATAAAATAAAGATTTGACAGTGGAAAAGGAGATAGAAAGTAGTTAATGGAGGATGATGATCAGGAGTCTTATAAAATAGCTTAAAAAATTCATATTGGGGTGCATGGAAGGCTCAATTGGTTGAACATCCAATTATTGATTTATACACAGGTCATGATCCCAGGGTACTGGGACTAAGCCCTGCATGGGGCTCCATGCTGAGCATACAGCCTGCTTAAGATTCTCTCTCTCTCTCTCTCTCTCTCTCTCTCTCTCTCTCTCCCTCTGCCCCCTCCCCTGCTCATGCTCTCTCTAATTAAAAAAAAAATTACAGGGGCGCCTGGGTGGCGCAGTCGGTTAAGCGTCCGACTTCAGCCAGGTCACGATCTCGCAGTCTGTGAGTTCGAGCCCCGCGTCGGGCTCTGGGCTGATGGCTCAGAGCCTGGAGCCTGTTTCCGATTCTGTGTCTCCCTCTCTCTCTGCCCCTCACCCGTTCATGCTCTGTCTCTCTCTGTCCCAAAAATAAATAAACGTTGAAAAAAAAAAAATTTAAAAAAAAAATTACATATTTACATTGAAGAACACAAGTTTAAACTGGAATCTACTTAAAATAAACAAACAAATACACAAACAAACAAACAAACAAACTTGAATCTGCTGACAGCATACCAAATCTATTAAAGACGTCTGGGATAAGAGACCAAGTAGGAGACAAAGGGATTGATCCTGAGAAGAAATATTCAACAACAAAGCAGGTGGTGGTAAAAGAGGAAAAAGTGACACTATGAAAAAGATAACTTTTAAAATGATATGGAAACAAACAAGGTAGAGATTAAGTACAGTTTAAAAATACCTATTAAATATATTTAATATACTTACTGATGTTAAACTCTATATGATTGTGGATAGGGTTTGCAGCTTTTGACACAGAAATATTATATTCAAATCCCACTGGTTAAAATACATTGCCTTAGGTTTATTTTGGTTAATTATTTAACCCCTGCAAGTCTGAATTTACTCATCTGTAAAATGGAGATCAAAACAGATCTACCTGTTGGTATGATGCACAACATAATGCGTATAATGGATTTAGTTGATACCTAGCTATTATGAGCAATGGATGAAGGCTAGATCCATGTTTTAACATCAATCAGTCCATATACATTCATACTGCCAAGAAAGAAACTCTCCTGTATTCTAAATAGTCAGGAAGACAGATGTAATGGCCAAAGATGTCAGTCATGTATTTCATAGATGAATTTCCATTTTCCAATAAATGAAATTTTAAATGCATAGTATGCAACTATAACTATACTTAATGAATATATTCTATCTTATATAATCAAAAAAGCACTTTAGGATTTAACAAACTTATGTTTAAGCTTTGCAATGTCTGATTTTATCCAAATATTCATACTCAATATTTTTAACTTTTATATTCCTTCAAAGTAAAAGATAAAAAGAAACTAAATTTTAAACATGGATTAGGTTTGCTTTGTGGAAAAAAGGTAATTCAGGAGAAAGAAGTCTTTCTACATTTTCCAACTCAGAAGAATAAAAGTTTTTGTTTGAGACAAGTGAATTTAATTTTGTGGTAACCTAATTCATTGTTTGAAGTAAGTCTAAGATTTACAATAGAGTTATACACATATATATTGCTCAATTTTACATATACTTTTAAGAAAAATATAAGCCTGGTAGATAGCTCTACCAAATATCCAACAAAAATTTCTTCTCTTTTCCTCTTATTTTTTAGGAAGATGATCTCTTCTAAACCACTCTAATCAAGTAGTCTTAAAGATTAGTAGGGGAAACCTACCTACTGTAAGTGAATCCACTTGAAACCTATTCTAATGTGAATCCACTCAATAAACATATACTGTGTGCTAGTTTATTCAATCATTTCTGCTAAGTGCATAAAAAGGCTTTGGGTGGTAAAATCTCCTTTTAATTTCTTCAAAATTCCTTTTATGGAATTTAAGGGTCTTCTTCTTTTTCTCATAATGATGGAAATAATTTATCGTAGGAATTCAGGAACTGCTTCTCTATATTAAATTCTCAAGAATACAGGCCTTCCTGGGGCACCTGGGTGGCTCAGTTTGTTAAGCGTCCAACTTAAGCGTCCCACTCTTGATTTCAGCTCAGGTTACAATCTCATGGCCCTGAAATCAAAACCTATGTCAGGATCCTCGAAGGGCATGGAGCCTGCTTAAGATTCTCTGTCTCTCTCTGTCTCTCTGTCTCTCTCTCTCTGTCTCTCCCCCCACCCCCTGCCTTCTTCCCTTCTCCCCTGGTTTCAGGTGAACTCTTTCTGAAAAAAGAAAAAAGAAAAGAAAAGAAAAGAAAAGAAAAGAAAAGAAAAGAAAAGAAAGAAAGAAAGAAAGAAAGAAAGAAAGAAAGAAAGAAGGGGAGGGAGGGGAGGGGAGGGGAGGGAAGAAGGGAAGGGAAGGGAAGGGAAGGGAAGGGAAGGGAAGGGAAGGGAAGGGAAGGGAAGGGAAGGAAAGGAAAGGAAAGGAAAGGAAAGGAGAAAAAAAAAAAAGAACACAGGCCTTCCTTTATCAATTTCAGATATAATGTAACATTTAGGGGCAGAAACCCTAGTGCCAGATAAGCTGGATTAAAAGCTTGACCCATCCACTTATTAACTATGTGACCTAAGGAAAGTTAACTTCTCTGTGTCTCATTTTCTCATCTATGAAATAGTTGTAAAAAACAGCTCTTATCTTATAAGGGTATCTTGATAATTTAATTGAGTCAACATTTTTAAAGCAGTATCCCACACACAGTAAGTGCTAGGTAATGATTCTCTTATATATGATTTTATCTAACCATGTAAAGTATCTTTATATTTTGGGAACTTAACATATAAGAAATGAATTATGATTTAGAAAATGGTTAGCTATTAATACATAAGGCAAATATTTTATAATTTCACTATTTCTTAAATAAAACAGCATCAGCTTTCATATGAATAATACTTTTTTCAAAGTTCTAGACTGTTTCCAAGTTTTAAAATGGTCTATAATTTGATGAGAAAATTATTTAAAACACACAATTATATACGCTTTTACCATGCATCTCTCACCCATAATGTTTCAAAGCAAAAGACTAAGTGGGACTATAAAATGTTTAAGCTATTAGTGACTATAGAGATAATCTTCTTCCACAGCACTCTTGTTCTACAAAGCAGACATATTGTTAGAAAGATACAGCTCATTCCTCAGAATTTCACCTTGGGACAGTAACAGAGCTGGACTTAGAACATAAGCCTTCTGACTCCCTGGATTTCCTGGAGGAAAGATTTCCTCAATACCACAATCATGCATCAGGTCTCTACACCTTAAATATTTCATTAGCTTTCTATTATCTCTTTCCTTCTCCTTGGAGTATCATAATCAGAGTCACCTGTAGTAGTTTTGAAGTAGAGACACTACAATTTTGTTCAGAATTGGGTATGATGACTAGTTTTGTGGCAACTTTCCCACTCTTATGAACAATCTGTATAAACATCAAATGTCTTAAGTGGTTTCCTATCTTTGCCTTCAGCTGGTAAATCACTACCTCATTCCTGTGGCTCTAACTCCTAAAAGATGCTGTATCTGTCTCTTTATCTCCAAGTCCACATCACCATCATCTTTTGCCTAAATGGTTACAACAATTCTTCTACTTTTGCACCCACGACCTTAAAATATAGTTTTGACACTATAGTCAGAGTGATCTTTTAAAAATGTACATCAGAGGGGCGCCTGGGTGGCTCAGTCAGTTGAGCGTCTGACTTCGGCTCAGGTCATGATCTCTCAGTTCGTGAGTTTGAGCCCCGCGTTGGGCTCTGTGCTGACAGCTCAGAGCCTGGAGCCTGCTTCAGATTCTGTGTCTCCCTCTCTCTGCCCCTTCCCCACTCATGCTCTTCTCTCTCTGTCTCTCAAAAATGAATAAGCATTAAAAAAAATTTACAAATGTACATCAGAGTTTACAGGCATAGACTTTAGAGTAAAATATTTCACCTTACTACTTGAATCCTCTAATTGCTAGAATTACAGTTTGAATAAAATCTAAATTACTTATACCGCTTAAAGGGCAGTTCTGTAAGATCTGGCCCCTGCCTACCTCTCCAATCCCTCTCCTCTACCCTCATTTTGTTCCAGTCATACTGGCCCTCTTACTCCTTCTGAAATACACCAAAGATATTTGTGCTTTAGACTTAATCCTCTAACTAGTCTGTATCATATCATGTGTTCTTATGCTCTGCATAGTATTAACTACAAGTTGAATTTATTTTGTCCATTTATTAGTTTTTATTGCTATTCTTGAGATCAGGAAACATTATTCTTATTTATGACTTATCCCTTGTCCCTAGAACAGAAGTTGCCAAAAGGAGTTTATTCAATAAGTATTTGTTGAATGAGTGACTGTGACTCTTATGGTCAATATAGGTTCAACTATCTTCCAGGTCAATTATCAGTAAATTGCTACCACTATTTACTGGAGAAGATATATTCCTTAATATTGTTTCTCCAATATATACCTTCAGGATGCTCCTAGCAGAACTTGGACCTCGGATTTCTTCAAAGTGCTCTTGATCAATTTCAACACTTTCTCTCTTAGGTCTACAATAAACATGATCTTTGTTCACAGAAAGAGAGCCTATTTTGAGCATCATAAAGGAGTTTCTTGCATGAAGAGTATATATAAGAGTTCTGTCTAAGGGGTAATATTCATTTATGTCTCTAGCCTTTCAGTAATTTTCCTGACTTCATAAAATGCAATTTTCCCCATTACTCTGTCAACTCCTTGAGGCTTCTTCTTTTGCTTGCATGGAACCCTCAGATGTAAAATCAACATAGTCAGCATGTTTGGTTATGTGTGTACCCATTAGAGTGCCTAGTTACAGTAACTTGCCAACGATGAGCAATCAAAAATTATGAGCTAGTGATGAAGATTCTGGTCCTTATGTGCCTGTGTGCCAGTATTAATTCAGGCAGTGAGGAATTTATGTCTTCACTGGGTATTGGGTATTGGGAAATATAAGGGCTATGTGTTGCTGCATATAACAGCACTTTCTTAATTAAGATTGGAAGCCAGAATTAGCTTTACTCAATATGTATCATTGCCTTACAGATGAGAACACTGAGGCAGTGCAGCATGAGGAAAGATGCCAGCAGTTTAATTACAATATCTTAGTGTTATATGAAAAAGATCATTCTGTTCCTTATACCTGAAAAAAAAAGGTTATTAAATTATTGAAAAGAACTTAATAGTCGCTTTCGGCAGGTTTTCAAGTATATTTCCTAATTAAATAATATTTTTGGACATGTTTACTTTTCTTTAATAGTAAATAATGCCACAATGGTTGTACATTTTTTATTTTTACTAGGAGGTAAGCTAGTGTGAATCAGGAGACCTGCACAGTGTATAGAGGATAAAAGTACCTGAATTAACAATTCAAGTTTTTGTTTTAATTTTTTTTTCAACGTTTATTTATTTTTGGGACAGAGAGAGACAGAGCATGAACGGGGGAGGGGCAGAGAGAGAGGGAGACACAGAATCGGAAACAGGCTCCAGGCTCTGAGCCATCAGCCCAGAGCCCGACGCGGGGCTCGAACTCACGGACCACGAGATCGTGACCTGGCTGAAGTCGGACGCTTAACTGACTGCGCCACCCAGGCGCCCCACAATTCAAGTTTTTGTAAATATTATTAATAGATTTAAGGCTTCAAGTAAATTTTCATTTTCCTATATTGACCATGACTATGAAAAATAATTTAAATAATTTATAAAATACTTAAGATTAAAGAAACATACAAAACCAATGCTGATCAAATATTCCCCAGGACAATTTTTCAGTGTTGTCATTTTTATAGATGTGTTTCATGAGTAAACTATTTCAGTGATTTGCATTAAGAGACTTTAGAGAAAGTGACAAGGGTTACTGCTTGATAATTTATTAGAGGAAATGAAATTCTCATTTACTGAATTCTATAAAATATATCTTGATATCTTGTACACACTCATGTTGAAATGCAGTACAAATGTCTAAGTGATAAATTAGCTTTTGTTTGTTTGGTTATTGAAAAATAGATAACATTCACAAACTGAGCAATTAGACATGTTTTCTTCTATTTCCTAAGATGAAATTTGATTATAATTCATGTGTAATTTCTGAACCACAGTACCTTAGGCTTTTTGCCAAATGATTCCAACTTAAACCAGCCATTATACTTTGGCCTAATTAAAAAACAAACTGCATGGAACTCTCAGATTTTCACATCTGCCCTATCTCTGCCTCCAGCAGGCAATCAAAACTGTGTCCACACTAGCCTTGTATTAGATGTTTATGAATATACTATTTCAACCATTAAACTGCAGACTCCTGGAATGCAAAGAATATGCCATATTCATCTTTGTATCCTCTTACACCCAACAGAGGGTCTGCTAAATGGTCTGCTGAGCACTAGTAAACTTTCAGTAAATATCTATTGAATTCAATTGGATGAGAGGAGTGAGAAATTATACTAAGAATCTGGGTAATGGGACTGTCAGTCACTGTGTAATTAAGCAGTACAAGGGAAAATGCTGAGTGTGCATGCTTGCATTGCTGGAGGGAAAGCAGGCACAAAGGCCACCAGATTGAAAGCATTACAGGACAGAAACATGTAATTCACTGAGCACTTAATATGTATCAAGTATGTGGTGAAACACCATACATTCCCCATCTCATTCAATCAATCACAGCCAATTTATAAGATAGGAAGGATTTATCTCACTGCAATATACATGAGAACCTTGAAGCAATATGGTGTGATGGTTAACACTTAAACGCATTCTGCTTTCAGAACTTGAGTTTGATTCCTGGTTTTGCCAATTAAAACCACTCTGTAGCACTGACACAGATAGAAGCCTAGATGGCAACTGGGAAATATTTCTCAAAATGTAAAACAACATTTTTTGACATCACTACCAAATTTCTATTATTCCTCTTATATTTGAATGATAGCCTGGTATTTAAGACCCTTCACATTTTTTTTAATGTTTATTTATTTTTGAGAGAGAGGGAGAGCACAAGCAGGGGAGGGGCAGAGAGAGGGAGACACAGAATCTGTAGCAGGCTCCAGGTTCCAAGCTGTCAGCACAGAGCCTGATGCAGGGCTTGAACCCACAAACTGTAAGATCATGACCTGAGCCGAAGTCAGGCACTTAACCTACTGAGCCACCCAGGTGCCCCAGAATCCTTCACAATTTGATCCTGGCAAGCTTTCATAACTTCTTACCTATTGTATAAATCAATGTAGTCACCCTAAATACTTTTTGTTCCCCCAGTATACTCTGCATTCTCCAGAGCCTCTGCAAATACTGTTCTTTAAACTAGAATACCATGTTTGAAGTTGACCTAAAATCAGTTTCATCATGAGATTCAGATTTTTCTATTTAAAAGGCATTTTTTGCTGCCATTGTTGTCCATGATTTATCTGTATCAATTAAACTCTATTATTAAAGTTAAATTGGGGCCCCTGGGTGGTTCAGTCAGTTAAGTGTCTGACTTCAGCTCAGGTCATGGTCTTAGAGCTGGTGGGATCAAGCCCCCATGTGGCTCAAAGCCTGGAACCTGCTTCAGATTCTACCTCCATCTCTCTCTGCCCCTCCCCCGCTCATGCTCTGTCTCTTTCTTTCTCTCTGTCTCTCAAAAATAAACAAACATTAAAACAATTAAGTTAAGTTGTAGTCATCCCCAGCCCCCTATGCTAGCTAATGAATTCTTTGAGATCAGAGACAATGAAGCTTTCTCTTTGTCTCATATATGCCTGTACTAACAACCCCAATGCTTCAAGGCTTTGGTGTTCTTTTTGGCCAGTGAACCCTGCTCAACTGCAATTAAGCTAACTCTTTTAGGAAGCAAGAGCACTAGTCTTGCTTGGTCAACTGGGGAGAGAACAAGCAGCAAGAGCAGGCTGAATAAATGCCAGACCTTTCTGTGTCACATTCAAGTTGGAGCAAGTGACATACACATAAATATGAACTTTCAAACCAGTGGAAACTATTTTGTTTCCCTAATTTTGAGTTCACACTTATACAAACTGTTTTCAGGCACTGGCAATTTTTATTTTTGAAAATTATCTTTTTATTCTTTTTATTTAAAATTTTTCTAAATTTAAATCCAAGTTAGTTTACCTATAGTGTAGTAACGGTTTCATGAGTACAACCCAGTGATTCATCATTTATATATAACACCCAGTGCTCATCCCAACAAGTGCCCTCCTTAATGCCCATCACCCATTTAGCCTGTCCCCCCAACCCAACATCCCTCCAGCAACCCTCAGTTTATTTTCTGTATTCAAGAGTCTCTTATGGGTTTGCCTCCCTCTCTGTTTTTATCTTATTTTTCCTTCCATTTTCCTATGTTCATCTGTTGTGTTTCTTAAATTCCACTTATGACTGAAATCATATATTTGTATTTCTCTAACTGACTTATTCCATTTAGCATAATACATTCTAGTTCCACCCATATTGTTGCCAATGATGAGATTTCATTCTTTTTGATCACTGAGTAATATTCCATTGTGTGTGTGTGTGTGTGTGTGTGTGTGTGTGTGTGTGTATGTGTGTGTGACATCTTCTTTATCCATTCATCAATCGCTGGACATGTGGGCTCTTGCCATAATTTGGCTATTATTGATAGTATGCTGCTATAAACATTGGGGTGCTTTCAACGTTAAATCTTTGATGACTTTTCATTATAAGTGACTTTGTTATTTCAAGAATATCATCAGGCAAAGGAAAGAAATCACAGTAAAATCTCCATTCTATTAAGTTTGGTTTTTATCCCTATGTAAACTTGGTTTGGTTCCTTCAGCCAAATGAAAATCTAAGGAATTAAAAGGACCAAAGCAAAGTGCTCACGAGTTCCACTTTATACCCTCATGTCTTCTTATGATGCAGCTGAGAAATCCAGTGCTATTTAGTCATATCCCATGCAGACATGGCAAAAGTGGAGCCAGGGATAGGGAGTTCTGTAGTTATTGGGCTAGAATTTACGAGCTGGAAGTTGGAACAGCAAGTAGATGACAGCTAGCAGCTACCCTGAATCTAGAATCAAAAAATAAGCCAGATATAGATAATATCACCAAGGGAATGTAAACAGTCACAGACATATTTTTTTTTTCCTGTATAGGTCCTTACAGCTCGAGCAATGTTTTCAGACACTAGGATACCTTAAAGATGCTTTTTAACTAGAAAGTCCCCTTATTTCTCTTTGAAATATAATACAATCTTTTAAAATGGTTTTAAGAAGCTGAGTTAGAATATAGAAGGCAACTAGTTTCCTTGAGATACTGACTTTGAAATAAAAATCCAGTATGAGTCATTTATCTGGAAAGTGAAGGGGGCTGAGTGGGAGGCAGCACATTAAAAAGATGGTTTTTTTTTAAATTTTTTTTTAACATTTATTTATTTTTGAGACAGAGAGAGACAGAGCATGAACGGGGGAGGGTCAGAGAGAGGGAGACACAGAATCTGAAACAGGCTCCAGGCTCTGAGCTGTCAGCACAGAGCCCGACGCGGAGCTCGACGCAGAGCTCGAACTCACGGACCGCGAGATCATGACCTGAGCTGAAGTCGGCCGCTTAACCGACTGAGCCACCCAGGTGCCCCTAAAAAGATGTCTTTAAGCTAGCTACCAGTGTGGATGATTGTGGAGTTTAATCTAGTTGGGAAACTAAGAGAGACAAGAGTAGAACAGGTAGCTGAGAATTATCCCACCAAAAAGCTGAAGAAGTTGGGATATTTATATACCAATTCTCATCCGTCGTTCACTGAGGGCTGCTCCTGGGGCACATTAATTCTCCACAAAGTAAAATCCAACCTCAAGGGGCTAGTGAATTCTGAAGCGGTAAGAGTAAAAGGGTGAGACAAGACAGCACCTGCTACAAGTGTACATTTGGTTGTTGTGTGCTGTTTCTTTCAGAATTGCAATGTCTTCACATAGGCCCTAGGACATTCGAATCACCCAAACTCTCCTAGGAAGTCTCTACTGATCCTGTCCATTGCTAGTTCCTGGGTCAATTTATGAGGGATTGCAGTATTTCCATTCAGGTTTAATCAGACCTTCATTCATCACATATATATTATACACTGCCACCCACAGGGAAGGAAGCTCTGCCAAACTAAAAAACCCTGAATTCTTAGAACGACACATGATTTTTTTCACAAAATCTGTGTGCATCTTTAAAATATTGGTCATTTTTGTATTGTAAAAGTAGAAATGGTTTATTCAGTAGAAGTTAAAATTTCGGAACTAAGTAGAGATCACAAAATGAACTAAAATTTGAAATGGAAAAAGTGGGCCCATAGTTATAAGCTTCTCTTGGAGCAAACACTAATAATTTCCATCTCCAAAGTCAAAAGGATATAAAGGTTAAATGTAAAAGAACTGGGGTGCCCAGGTTCAGTCGGTTAAGCGTCCGACCTCTGCTCAAGTCAAGATCTCACAGTGAGTTCGAGACCTGCGTTGGGCTCTGTGTTGACAGCTCAGAGCCTGGAGCCTGCTTCAGATTCTGTGTTTCCCTCTCTCTCTGCCCCTCCCCCGTGCTCTCTCTCTCAAAAATTAATAAATTTGAAAAATTTTTAAAAAGTAAAAGGACTTTGTGGTGAAAACTGGGGGGATGGGTAGAGATAGAGGACATTTCTGAGGCTATGTTCATCTTTCTAAGGAAACACAATTAGAGTTCTGTCCTACTTTACCCATAGTGACATGTAAATGCCTACACATTTAAAAAGCATTATAATTTTGTTTGGAGACCACAACAAAGAATTACAGTAGGATTGTTTTTAATTTCATTGCTCTCTGTCCCTACATAAGTAACAATATTATTTTAGGCAACAAACCTCACCTGACCTGCATGTTCTGCATCCTGAAAGCAAGCTTGTGTTTTACAAGGTATATTTAGTAAACAATTTAAAAGAAGTATTTGAAGAGCATTTTGTGATACTGATAATCTTCACTCGTACTTGTTGACACATCTCATACTATAGTGTCCACAAAGTC
The DNA here is from genome assembly GCF_022079265.1 of Lynx rufus. Classification (NCBI taxonomy): domain Eukaryota; kingdom Metazoa; phylum Chordata; class Mammalia; order Carnivora; family Felidae; genus Lynx; species Lynx rufus. The sequence continues at coordinate 113,771,115 of NW_025814867.1, forward strand.
TGAAAACATAAATAATATTATTTATTTTTTACAGATAGAAGTTGTCCTTGATGGTGCTATATTTTCACATGTCCAGATTTTATAGATATCCTATAGGCCAGTTTCCAATATCCTTAGCAAAACAGAATGTAATAATATCATGGTGGCAGGTAACTTTCACAATTGAAAATTTTTTCCCCACAATAATGTTCATAAGAGTTACTCATGTTAAAATATGTAACTGTAGTTTATTCACTGCAAATGATGTTCAGCATCCCATTTTATGAAAATACCATAATTCATCCATTTTCATATTGCTGAGAGTTTACATTATTTAAGACTATTTGCTTTTAAAAATAATGTTGTGATAAACCAACTTACACATGCTATTATGTTATGCATGTATGAAAATTTACTGTAAAAGTATGGAATTTCTGGATCATAGTTTATATACTCTTCAGCTTTATGAGACACTACCAAATTTCTCTCTAAAGTGATTAAACCAATTTATAGTTTTAACACCAGTAAATAAGAGTTCCTATTTCCCTACATCTCCAAACATAGTTGGTATAATCAATATTTTGGATTTTTTTTCCAAGTCAGAAATGTATGAAATGGTATTTTATTCTTGTTTTAACTTGCATTCTCTTGATTTCTAAGGAGTGTATGGATGATTACACAATTATTTCTTACTACTTACGGCCCTAACTGTAAGAGTATTGCACCTACCTATCCTATCCCCTCACTGACATTAGGTTGATCCTGTGTCTTCCCAATTAGGTTAATTTGTGATAGGGACACAAATGACATATGTCATTTCTAAGGAGAAGCTTCAAGAGCCATCACATCATTCTGCCATTTCTCCTTTCCCTCTGCCTCATAACAGAAATCTCAGAAAAGGGCTGATCCTCAGCCTGTATTAGAGAATGAAGAAGAGCCATAGGGCTAAGCCCCACAGTGAACATAAAATGTTAACGACAGATAAAACCTTGTTGTTTTACTGAGGGTTGATGGGGGGTGGGAGGGAGGGGAGGGTGGGTGATGGGTATTGAGGAGGGCACCTTTTGGGATGAGCACTGGGTGTTGTATGGAAGCCAATTTGACAATAAATTTCATATATTGAAAAAAAATTAAAAAAAAAAACCTTGTTGTTTTAATCTTCCATTGGGATTTTGGGTCATTTGCTATCACAACATAATCTAGTTAATGTAGAAGACATTACATGAATTAGCCCTGAAAATATGGTGTTTCTATTAAAAACAAACAAACTAAAATATGTGGTATCATCTGGGCCAGGCTAGATAATAGTTATTGAACTAGAAAGATGGCAACCCATATTATATGATGGTGAAACTCTTGGCAACTTGATAACACACCAAAATAGCTCATAGTTTTAGATGAAAAGTCTGATAAATGCTATTGGCTGTGTTTGACAATGTCACAAGAAGAGATGAGCTCACACACAAAATTGGCTGTCTTGCAGAGAGCAATGGAAATCCTCAAGATTCATGTCTTGTAGGATTGAAAGAATCGATTGTTTCTCATCTCTAACAATTGAGAAATGTTTTCAGTGGCAGAGGCAAGGGCTAGGCTATCACACACTTAAACTTTTTCACTGATTAATTTGGCACCCAATAAATCCTTTAGGACAAAATGGCTAAGAAAAGACAATAAAGGCATGGTTCTACCAAGGTCTAGATACTGGCAGTTAAGTTGAGAGAAAGGGGCATTATCTCTATAAGATTTATGAGTTTAGCACATGAAACAGGTTAGAGTTAATGGATGAAAAGATAACAAAGTTTTAACAGCTGTGAGCTGTATAGCCACTGAAAGCTACCATTCTGGATTAGAAAAGCTAAAAACTTAAAAACAATCATTGGGTCCCAAATTCTATCAATAGGAAGCAGACTGAGAGGAAAGCATATTTTGAAACATCTGCTTTCATATATGGCTAAGGAACATCTTGGGAAAGGAAGGACAATCCAGACAGTGAAACCATGGGCCATGGGAACAGTACATTGGGAAGTTATTTCTAGAGTGTAGAACCTAAAAAGCAGAAACAATCGCTACTTTTGAAAATATGTCACATTTTATTAATTTCCATTGCTTTTTTAAAAAAAATATTTATTCATTTTTGAGAAACAGAGAGAGAGCATGAGTGGGGTTAGGACAGAGAGGGAGGGAGACACAGAATCTGAAGCAGGCTCCAGGCTCTGAGCTGTTAGCACAGAGTCTGATGCAGGGCTCGAACTCACAGACTACAAGACCAGGACCTGAGCTGAAGTCAGACGCTTAACCAACTGAGCCACCCAGGTACCCCTCTGTTGCTTTAAAATAAACCTTGACAGCTTTTTTTTTCTATAATAATGATAGTCATTTCAAGATGTTAAAAAAAAAAAAACAACTATGAGCGGTGGTCTATAAAATAAAATACCATGGCAAAGGTATATCTCTACTATTCCATATATAATTCTATCTATATAATTCATATAATTCTATCTATAAAGCTATATATAACATATCATTTTTAATGGTACTTTTAAATTTTTTTGAAATAATCAGTTAATTTTATTATCTCAAGAAAAACGGCTGACTCACTTTAAACTATAACATAGAACTGAACTCACCCTGCTACTGAGCCACTGCTGAACGCATGTCAGCTGCTGCAGAATCCACTGATTGCCTCAGATATTGATTGGTTAATTTTTTTTTAATTTTTTTTTCAACGTTTATTTATTTTTGGGACAGAGAGAGACAGAGCATGAACGGGGGAGGGGCAGAGAGAGAGGGAGACACAGAATCGGAAACAGGCTCCAGGCTCTGAGCAGTCAGCACAGAGCCCGACGCGGGGCTCGAACTCACGGACCGCGAGATCGTGACCTGGCTGAAGTCGGACGCTTAACCGACTGCGCCACCCAGGCGCCCCATTGATTGGTTAATTTAATGAAAAAAGAAGGTTTGAGTCTAAAGAAATTTACAATGCTGACTGACAGGATCTTACCTGAAGTTATGTTCAGCAAAACATTCACATCCATGTGTATGCATACATGTACAGCACACACTCTCAATCAACACTGCCAATAGTGACTAATATTTTTAATATTATAAAGTGAGGTCCTCACTTATAATTTAACTAAAGAAGATAAAAGATATTCACAAAGGAAAATCCTAACTAGAATAACATGTTTTTACATGAATTTGTAAAGAATATGAATAGCTCACAAAGTATTCCTTCACTTTCCCTCAAAATGAACATCTGAGAGACTCTTAATTGTACTATCTAAAATGAGTCTCTTGTAGGCAGCATATAGATGGATCTCGTTTTTTACTCATTCTGATACCCTATGTCTTTTGATCGGAGCATTTAGTCCATTACATTCAGAGTGACTACTGAAAAGATAAGAATTTAGTGCCATTGCATTACCTGTAGAGATGGTGTTTCTGGTGATTCTCTCTGGTCCTTTCTAGTCTTTGTTGCTTTTTTTTTTTTTTCTTCCCTCCACTCAAAAAGTCCCCCTTAAGATTTCTTGTAGGGCTGTTTTAGTCTACTGGTCATAAACTCCTTTAGTTTTTGTTTGTCTGAGAAAGCCTTTTTGTCTTCTTCTATTCTGAATGACAGCCTTTCTGGATAGAGTATTCTTGGCTGCATATTTTTCCCATTCAGCACATCAAATATATCTTGCCACTCCTTTCTGGCCTGCTAAGTTTCTGTGGACAGATCTGCTGAGAGCCCGATCTGTTCTCCCTTGTAGGTTAAGGACTTTTTTTCTCTTGCTGCTTTCAGGATTCTTTTCTTGTTTGTGTATTTTGTGAATTTGACAATGATATGTCTTGGTGATAGCCATTTTTTTGTTGACTTTAGTGGGGGTTCTCTATGTTTCTTGAATTTTGATGTCTGCCCTCTCCCAGATTAAGGAAGTTTTCAGCTATAAATTACTCACCTAAACCCTTCTTCCCCCTCTTCTCTCTTCATCTTCTGAGACTTCTATGATACAAATGTTATTACATTTTAATTACTGAGTTCCCTAATGCCTTCATGATTCCTGACCTTTGTTTCCCTCTTCTTTTCAGCTTCATTATTTTCCATAATTTTATCTTCTCTACTACTAATTCGCTCCTCTGCCTCATCCATCCTCACTTTTATGGCCTCCATTTGGGTTTACATCTAGGTTATAGCATTTTTAATTTCAGCCTGACTGGATTTTAGTTCTTTTATCTCTGTAGAAAGGGACTGTCTGGTGTCTTCTATGCTTTTTTTCAAGCCCAGCTATTATCCTTATAATTGTTGTTTTCAATTCTGGTTCAGACATCTTACTTATTTTTGCACTGATTAAATCCCTGGCCATTGTTTCTTCCTCTTCTTTGTTCTGAGGTGAATTCTTCCATATTGTCATTTTGGAGGAAGAAAAAAACAATAAGAATAATAATAGAAAAAATAAAATTGTTTTAATTTAAAAAATCAAATAAAGGAAGCTAGATCCTAGGTGTGTTTTGGTCTGCTTTTTAAGAGAAACTTAATAGGAAAAAGAGAAAGGAGAGAAGAGAGGAAAAAATTTAAAAAATTAAAAATTAAAAGAAGTAATAAAAATAAAATAACATAATTTGTTCTTTCTGTAACCAAGAAAAAAAGACAAACAGAAACAGAAGCTACAATAAACAAACAAACAAACAAAAAGACCAAATGAAGCTAGATCAAGTTTCCCCTAGAGCTGAAACTTTGCAGCAGTCTATGGTCAGTAGACTAAGCTCCTGGAAGGGATTTGCTTGTCTTCTAGGGTGCAGTGGGGGGCTGCTGCTCTGATTCTCAGGTTAACTGGCCCTAGTGGAGATATGCTTGGAGGGCACAGGGGGCTGGGGCATAATATAACCACTCTGTTCTCCACTTGGTGGCGCTGTTTAGCTCACTGGGGTGATCAGTGTTGGTGACCCTCACTCTCTGGTCTACAGAACAGGAAGTTTGCACCCTCACAGACACGAAATCAGTTACCCCTCCTGTGTCCCCGCTTCTGTCAGCTCCCCACCTTCTCCTTGTGTCCAAGCTGTCCATCTATCTACCAGTCTGTTTTATCACATGTCGGCTGTGTTTCAAAACCTCACAATTCAGAGAACACTGCAGTTCAGACCACAGCAATCTTCGCGGGGAGGGTCTCATCACTCTGTGGCTGGTGCTGGCTTGTCCCAGGAAATGGTCTTCCACTGGGCAGCACAGAGGCTGCATAGCCCTCTGAGCCAGGGTCTGCTGCCCTCAGCACGCCTCTTTGTTCCTATATGGGTGAACATAATAGCTTCATGGCGCCTTCAGGGTCTTTTGCCCGTGGAGAGGCTATATTACCTCTCCCAAATGCACTCCAAGCGGGGGAACTGCTTCCCCCCATCAACCCAGGGGATCCTTAGACTGCACTGCCCACTCCCGGGGTTCCACCCTGCTTCCTCACTGGAGCACTACCAGGCGCTGACCTCTAAAACTTCATACTCTGTGCAACGCTATTTATAAAAATAGCGGTATTGAAACCTCTCCTTTTCCCTCTGTCAATGATTCTGGGAAAGTTTTCTTGTGCAGACCCCTGTGCTTATCTTCACTCTTTCTCTCTAGCTGCTTTCAGGGGGAGTGCTTTCTTGGGCAAACCGGATGGCTGCTCTCTCTCCCCTCCATCTTTCTCCTCTCCGCAAAAATGGCTCCCTCCCTTCTGTGGCACCATGGCTCTTATCTCCCCTAATTCACCTCTCCACACCACATACCTGCCGTATTGTCTCCCTCAAATTATGCAGATTATTCTGTTAATCATAAGATTGATTTCCTAGGTGTTCAAAATGGTTCCATGTTCGTCTAGCTGTGTTCCAGGGATGAGACAAGCCCAGGGTCCCCTTACTACTCTGCCATCTTAACTCCTCCTCTTTCTGTGTTCTTGATTTCTACAAAATCATTTTGACAATTGAATAATATTTTAAATATATGATGTATAGTAATTTAATTAGCCAGTTTTCTTTTATTACACTTTAAGTGGTTTCTATTTTCTTACAGCTTTAACAAAAATATAAAAAATTTTGTTGGAAAACAGCTAATGCTCATTCAGGATTGTTTTCTTAGGATAAGTTCCTAATGAGATTGTTGAGTAATGGTAAGAAATTACATTGTTTTTCAATGTATTGCTAAATTGCCAGCAGAAAAGTATTGCTAATTCTAATAGTATTATATGAAAGGAATAATTTTCCTGCCATATATTATCCCTATTTTCCTATTGCTTAATAATTTATAATTTAAAGTTGCATATCATTGTTTTAATTTGAATTTTTTTGATTGAGATAATCAACATTCTTCCAAGGTTAGGTTAGGTTCCAAGTATTTAATTCTTACTTAAACTTAAGTAAAATAGTGGGATAATATTTGGAAAATTACATTGACTCTACTTGATCACACCTCAATTGAAAATGGGGATAACATAAATATTACTCAGGTAACACGTAGAATCCTTTATGAATTTCAACTGCAAAGCATTAATAAGTGAAATTAAGCTAAACAATTAACACAGGATGAACTCTACCACTTTTGGTTGAGCGTTAAAAATAAGGTAAATCATGTCAAAAACAATGTAAACCCCAAGAGAAGAGAAGATAAAGTAGATTTAAAATATATATATGCTTCCTCCATAATAAACAAAGGGGCAAACTGCCGTATTTAAAGATTTCTATTATATATATATTTTAAAAAGAATACAACTAGTAATTGGGATACTAAAGAAAACTTAAAAAAAATAAACATTTCTATTATAAATTTTTGTCTTTCTTTCCTCTGGCTATTGGGTCCCAGGCACTTTGGGTCCCACTATAAAGCAAAACAAAGGTTGTGGTCTTAAGTTTATCACTCACATAATTCAAACTTCCTTATTTAAGACACTGAATCAGATCTATAGATCTTTAATGATATGAAGCCATGTGGGAAGTCACACTGTTTGCAAATATAAATGAAGAAAATTGTCAATATTCTTAATGGTACTTTCTCCCAGAATAGACTTCCTGGAGCTAATTTCTTCTGCACAAAATCATCAGGGCTAGTGGAAACTAGACTAATTTCTTGATGTTTCTGACAAGATTAAGATATACTTATCTTGACTTCATTAATTTTCCATAATTGCAAATGCTGCTTATGTCCCAGAAGAGAAATCACAATATACTAACAATAAAAAAAGTATAGCTTCTGAACAGCCAATTGATAACAACTAAGTATAAAAAAAGTCAATGCAAAATTGATAATTCTATGTATTTCTTAAATCTATTTTCAGTATTGTTCTCCTTTAGATAAGCAAGTCTTTAACGTGGAATTATAATGACAAATTTAGAGGAAAAAGTCAGCATTCTGAAGGATTTTTAGTGGGAACCAATTATTTGTCTCAGGAAACTCTTAAATTGTTGTCATTTGAGAATACATTAGAAAGCCATATGAATATCATTTGAGTTATAGGCAACATAAGCCAAACTAGCAAAATGAAAGAAAGAAACACAAGGTTCAATTTTTTGAAAACCAACTGAGACATCCTATCTGACCTCTAGAAGGGCAGAGGCCAGCATACCCCCTGGGGACCTTTGTAGCAGAGGTCAGTGGGCCTTTTCTCTGAGGTATGGCCACCAGCATGACTCATCTTCCTCAATTCTTGGCTGTTACATTTCTCCTATTCCAAGTTTTAATTCAAAGAAGAGGGGTTCTAATTGGTCCAGCTGTGACTGCTCATAGTTAAATCACTATGTTTAGAGGTCAGATTCAAAAGCAAAGCCCCGGTGTCTGGGGTAGCCACTGTGTACCAGAACCGTCCAGATAGAGGTGATACTCAAGAGAGAAAACTTCAGGTTGCTTAAATAGACTTGGTGTCCCTGCCCTAAGTCTAGCCTTCCTATTTGCCTTTTTAAAAAAAGTCATCAACCATTGTGTGTCTACTACTGATACTTCAAAATCAGTGTACTGACATTCTAATGATCATGCATAGACTATTTTAGGTAACTTCAAATTTATTAAATGGAAGTTTGAAACAGTAATTATTGTGCATAGTATTTACATGACTTATTTTGCATACTAGAAAGTGTCCATAAACACAGAAAAGTAAAAGCCTTAGTACATGTTTACATTTAAATGCATTATATGTGGCTTTGGCAGGAATTGATAATTACAAATTTACACATTTAGATTAATGACTTTTATTTTCATCTCCTATTTGAATTGTAGACTATATTTACCTGAATAAGTAGTAGACTAATAATTTTATAATGATAAGAGGAGACTTGCTGAGAATACTTGTAGAATTCAGACTCTAGCCAACATTTGTTTTGATGGGTTTACTAGATGTGTATTTCATAATACTTTTCTACATTTGCATGAACCTTGGGAAATTTTGTATGAACAGAAATTTCTCCCAATAGCTCATTGTTATGAACTGAACTGTGTTCCCCTAAAATTCATATGTTGAAGCCCTAACTCCAAGAACCTCAGAATGTAACTATATTTGGGATTGGGCTTTTAAAGAGATGATTAGGTTCTCCATCCCTCCCTCTCTCTCTCTCAAAATGAAATAAATAAACCCCCAAAAAACTGGGGGGTACCTAGGTGGCTCAGTCAGTTAAGCGTCCAACTGTTGATTTCAGCTTGGGTCATGATGTCATAGTTTGTGAGATGGAGCCCCGCGTGGGCTCTGAGGGAACTGCTTGGGATTCTCTGTCTACCTCTCTCTCTCTGCCCCTCACCTGCACACACACTCTTTTTCTCTCTCAATATAAATATACTTAAAAAAAAAGAGAGAGATGATTAGGTTAAATGAAGACCTAAGGCAGGCCCTAATCCAGTCTGATTAATGTCTTTATAGGAACAGGAGATAAGGACATACAGAGCGACATCAAGGATCCACAGAGAGAAAAAGCCAAATGAGGTCACAGGAAGAAGAGGGTCATCGGCAAGCCAAGTAGAGAGGTCTCAGAGGGAACTCAACTTGCAGACACCTTGATCTTAGCCTTCCAGAATCCAGAACCGTGATTAAATAAATTTCTATTATTTAAACCACCCAGTCTGTGGCAGCCTGACCAAATATGCTCACATTTGTTTAAATATCTTGTAAATAATGTTTTAAAACATTTCATATAAAATTATTTCTAGACTATGCTACCATGTTTGTTACCTTTGACATTTATGTTTTAATACATTTTAAAAGTAGTTTATGACATTTTACATGGACATTTATTACTACTAGTAGTTTATTTAACCTCTCAAAATTTAAGTCTAGGTCTAATCAAAACCTCTGAGACATTTCAAAACATACACAATATATTTATATAGCATATGGCATGAGAAGTAATAGAAAATGACAAAATCTAGCATGTTAGACTAAAATATCAACTCATATTCTATGGAAATCTGTATGTGAAATAATTATGTTGTTGCTGACTACAAATCACTTTCCAGATCTTCAGTTACTCAAGGTCAAAACCATGAATAGCATGCTGTTTGCTCAATAAAAATGTAAATAACCTTGATTCCTTGGAAATACAACAATTTGGTTGTGCTATGTACCTAGTCATTTGAGCAATAGGACAGTGGACTGATGATGCTATTATTCAAAGGAAGCCAGGTGAAATATTGATCAATAGTATAACAGTAAGTACATTTCTACATTTTAGAGCAATTTCTTTATTTCAGGACATGACACTTTTGTAATGCTATGATAAAAGCAAATGTATACAAACCAGTGATAAATATTTATGAGTCAGAAACAACACTTAAAAATAAAGCTAATTCAGTCCCCCTGCCCTGAAAAAAAAAAAAAAAGATTTGGTACTGTTTAATTATATACTGATTTTTATATGCTTAAAGTTGTGTCTAAGCATGAATTCATGTTTCCTCTATGTATATGTACTAGTCAGGTATTTTAGAATGAGTAACAATCACAGTGCAATTAGATAGTTCTGCTTAAACTATCTATTCCTGAAATAGTTGCAAGGACAGAGTTTCAGGATTCTAGATAGGAAAGTAAGTAGCTTTCCAGCTGGCCTTCTTTCTCACTTATTCATTAATTCAACACTTATTTTTTGAGAGACTTCTCTGTGCAAGAACTGCAAAGCTCCACAGGAGATATACAATAGCTAAAATATAATTCCTATTTCTGCATATTTCACACATCTGGATACACTGTTGTATATCCTATTTAGCTCACTACACACTCTGTCAAACCATTCACAGCAAACGTTCAAAAGACCAGTCTGTATATACCACACATTCATGCCAACACCCACCACCTCCTCAGCTCATTACAACCTGGACTTGACTCCTACCATTTCACAAAACCCACAGTCTTAAAAGTTGCCATAAACAAGTTATGGATTGCCTTTCTCAATTCTCCACACAAATATTGCATTGGGCAATGTTGAAATGCTTCCTTCTTGATTTTCTGCTTTGACTTGTATGATGGTACAGACTTCTTGCTCTTCTGTAACCACTCTTTAATTTTTTTTATTTTTTATTTTTTTTAAATTTTTTTTTTCAACGTTTATTTATTTTTGGGACAGAGAGAGACAGAGCATGAACGGGGGAGGGGCAGAGAGAGAGGGAGACACAGAATCAGAAACAGGCTCCAGGCTCCGAGCCATCAGCCCAGAGCCCGACGCGGGGCTTGAACTCACGGACCGCGAGATCGTGACCTGGCTGAAGTCGGACGCTTAACCGACTGCGCCACCCAGGCGCCCCACCACTCTTTAATTTTAATCTATAGGGACTCTTCCAAAATTGATTCTTGGTGATTTTCATGGTTCTGACCTCTCAGGTCACACAGCTTTATTACAAATTATCTTCTGGCCATCTTATTAGGTGGATATTTAAACTCATTCTGTCCTGAGCTGAACTGACCATTTCCCTCTCTTCACTAACTGTAGTTAAATCTGTTCCTCCTCTACATTGCTATGATTCTGGTAATAGAACTACCATTCTAAATTTTTTTTTTCAACGTTTTTTTTATTTATTTTTGGGACAGAGAGAGACAGAGCATGAATGGGGGAGGGGCAGAGAGAGAGGGAGACACAGAATCTGAAGCAGGCTCCAGGCTCCGAGCCATCAGCCCAGAGCCCGACGCGGGGCTCAAACTCACGGACCGCGAGATCGTGACCTGGCTGAAGTCGGACGCTCAACCGACTGCGCCACCCAGGCGCCCCTACCATTCTAATAATCACTAACTCGAATCGTGGAGTTAGCTCTACCTCCAAATTCACCTAGACATCATATCAAACCAATTCAAACATCTACTGACTCTGTGGTTGCAATATCTTTTGCATGTCTGCCTTCCTCTCCATGCCTGTTTCTATCTTCATTATCTCTTCTTTCTCATAAGCATAGATGACTGCATTCTTGCCCACCTTTTTCTCTCCCAGATTCTACCCACTGATAATTACTCTCCTACACATTAATCGTACTACTTATTTCTTCTATTATTGAAACAAAATTCAAGCTTTATCTACCTCTCTCATCTTCAATTCATTAGATGGTAGGCAATTTGTTTCTATACCTTTGGAATAAATGTTTGTACTTATTTTTTTACATCATTCACTCATTTATTCAACAAACACTGATGAAACTTTTTGTCTCCATACCATGTAAAATCAGTGCTTTCTATCTCTTATAAATCTGTAGCTTGTGCTAAACTCTTGTGTTCTAAAATCTTTTTCTCTAGCTAAGACAGACTTCTTTCCTGGTTAGTTTCTAAACATAATAATGAGCTTATCACTCATTTTTGCATGATTCTCAAGAAAATAAAAGGACTCTCAAGACCCCACAATCAGCAATATGCAGAGCGCCTACGTGTCACTCCTTGGAATTTATTTCTCCCACCTGCTTTCAGACCTGGTCCTATTTCTCCTACTCTCTTCTAAGCACAAACTTTATATTAGCAACTGTATCCATGATTAGAGCTTCATTAAGGGCTCATTCATGCAGGTTATACCTAAGGTGTTAAAAGAAGTTTCATAAGAGTGGTCTCTGGGGTGCCTGGGTGGCTCAGTCCATTAGGCATCCACTTCAGCTCAGGTCATGATCTCACAGTTTGTGAGTTTGAGCCCCATGTCGGGCTCTGTGCTGACAGCTTGGAGCCTGGAGCCTACTTTGGATTCTGTGTCTCCCTCTCTCTCTGCTCATCCCCCACTCATGCTGTCTCTCTCTGTCTCTCAAAAATAAAACAAAAAACATTAAACAACAACAACAAAAAAGAGTGGCCTTTCTTGGATTTCTTGATTCAGCTGTGAGTGCCAAAGAAGTTGGCATTAATGGTAACAATTTTCACTTGCTTATTGCCTTCGGCTATAAAACTGCCCCTCTTTGCAACTCCATTCCATATAGGGCTCTCTTGTCTAATTCTTGAAGTTGCTTAGGGTATTTAGCAGGTGCTTATAAATAACACGTGTATTTTTTCTTCCACTTCAGTTCCCTTCCAGCCTCCTTGTTCAGATGTACATTCTGAATTGTATATGAAATCTACCGGAGATAAATACACAGAGGGTTAAAATCTCTATAAACTGTATTTTTAGTGGGGGGAAATCAATTAATTTATTCGACTGAAAGGTATAAGATGAGGCTGAATGAGGGAAAGAGGGAAAATAAGCAGATAATTAATACATAAATAATTGCATTTTATGAAGTACTAGTGTCTAAATATGTATCTGTATACTTACATTAATTTGACAGTGATTCCATACACTTGCAAATGAAATGGGAAGATGTGTCAAAGAATGTCAAAGAGAGGCCATAATAAGCATCTAAAAAAAGTATACAAGGAAATCACATTATACATACGAGATACTAATGATATTTAAACCAGATGGGGAGAAAAAGAAGGGTAGGGGGAGAGAGGTTAGGGGAAGAGAAGAAGGCAGATTTAAACACTGAAGGGAATTCTACTAGCCATTGCTCTGAAGAAATGTATATTCCAGATTGAACATAAAATAGAAGAGAACCTGTGTCAGAATCTTTGGTGAATCTAAATAGTAAAAAGAATATGATAATTATTTTTAATGACTTTATGCTAAATGACATTTCTAATTCTGTAGCAACACTACAAACAGAATTATTTTAAGGGTATATGCCATGATGTAAAAAGATGGAATTATTAGATGTTATTTACCTTAAAAATGAAACCTAGAGTGTATTTGCATGATTAAATTCATCCAAATGGAATTCTATTATAACTTACAACTACTACTTAAATACTGTTATTTCTGAAACTAAGGAGAGAGATAGTCTAAAACCTTAACTTATGTAGTAATGAAATAAGTAAATAAAGTGTCATAGGATTAAAATTGATGCTGTGGAACTAGTAATGAGAGTTGTGAGAGATCTCTTTTTTAAAGAGCTTCTGGCCTCAATATGTGATATATTTCAAAACTTATTATCCAATAGAATCAATTATTAATAAACAATAATGTTAATTTTAAACAGATTATATACTAATATGACTTGGATAAATTAGGCAGTTCTTCAGGAAAAGTATCTCAATGAACACTATATTTTAAAGTCTGATAACATAAAAAAGAACAAAAGTAATCGTTGATGGCACCTTATAACTTAAAACACAATTATCAGCTGGCTAGCTTCAGTATTAATAGTCAGGGTTTTGAATTTCAAAATTAATGATGTGTCTAAGTCAATTCTCTATTTCATTTGGATAGAGATTGTTTTTAAATAAAAATTTAAATCTGAATATCCATACCTCAACATACAGTAAAGTTTTTAAAGAAATTCAACTAAAATGGATGTATAGAGAGAATTCAAACATAAAAAATTCAGAATCTAAGTGAAACAGAAAACAGAAAGATCTCATTATTCATTCATATAAAAAAGCCTCTGGTAGATTTTATTATTGTTCTCCAATATTCTCTGCCTTATCTTGCAAGAAGATTATACCTCTCTGTGCCTTGGTGAATTGTCGTCACTCAAATTACTCCAAAAAAATGTAAGCAGAAGTTTTTCTATTATTTCTCAGTAGAAGCTTTAGGAGCCTAAGTATGCTTTACTATGCTTTCTCAACCCTTTCACCACCACCATCACTTTCATCATGACCAGAAATTCATAATAAAAGACATACCTTCAGCCTAAAACATGCATGAAAGTGACATACATCAGAGGAACAGCCTATAAGCAATGGTCATACAGAAAGAGCAACAAAGAAGACTTTGTTATGATAATCCACTCTGATTTAGAGGCCATTTGTTATTGCAAAATTACATTGCCTCTTCTAAGGTATATGGAACCACTGGAGTTATGCAGTCTGTAGCCTGAACAACTGTGCATAGCAGCCCTTATACTGCATTCTTAATACAATATTGTCCCCAACGATTCTTTAAAACCAGTGATTCTAAAACATCTGCCATATCTGAACAAATGTGATTTTTTTAACGTTTATTTATTTTTGAGAGAGAGAGAGAGAGAGAGAGAGAGAGAGAGAGAAAACATGAGTGGGGGGGGGCAGAGAGAGAGGGAGACACAGAATCTGAAGCAGGCTTCATGCTTTGAGCTGTCAGTACAGAGCCCAATGCAGACCTCGAACTCATGGACTGTGAGATCATGACCTGAGCCAAAAGTTGGATGCTCAACTGACTGAGCCACCCAGGCACCCCACGGATGTGATTTTTTAATCACGAGAAAACACTTTTAATTTCTATTCAAATTTAACGTTCCAACCTAATGTGATAAACAATATACTCAGGATATATATGATCCCAGGCAGGGTTTCCTCTATGCACAGAAACCATTATCCACAAGTTTGTTGCTTTGATTAAAAAAACAAAAAAACAAAAACAAAACAAAACAAAACATACTTTCAGCTTTTCTACCTTAACTAAAAAGGGTAAAAATACAAATATTTTGTTAATTATTATCAGACTTTTTTAATTATAAAGGTTTAAGGTAAAACTAATTGTTTACAGTAAGTATTCAGAACTAAGAGCCACGTTTCGTGTCCTTCACAGCAGCACTTACATATTTGCACATAACAACAGATGGTATTACCAAATGCTTGTTCCATTAAATTTAAAACTTCCTTTGGGAGGCTAATTGCTTTCTGCAATATCACAATCACCCAAATTCAATATTAAAGAAACATAGAGGTCCCTTGGAAGGAAAGACTAATCTTAGAAGGAAAAGATAGATATTTCTTCATATTTTCATAGGTGTAAAGAAATCTAGTCGTGTCTTTTAAATGAAAACTAAAAGTGTCTGTATTTGTCTGACTGCACTACAAACTTGCTTTGTATAGACAAAAGACACATTGCAATTTCTACTGAATCCTTAAAAATACACTTTCAAAGAAATTATTAATCATCAAAAGATAATACCATTTCAACTTCCAATATGAGGCTCTTTACCTACTACTTTCTAGATTATTTGTTCCACCCAATGGTGCTCATCAATGCTAGTGAAAGCTTCATTCCCTTCTGCAGAAAACTTAACTGGCAGAGTCATAATGATCCAGGCAATAACAATCACTTCTAGCCTTTTTCACTTCAGTCCACACGCCCTGGCTTCTCTGTTCATTACCAGCCTCAGACATTTTCTGTTCCTCCTTAGAGCTAAACATTGTAAATTTATTTGCTCAGATTTCCATTTCCCATGATTATCATATAACCTGCAACTCACCAAACACTTATATCAATGAATAAAATTTAAGAAATGCTTATTAAGTACCTTGTAAGTTTAATGGTATGCATACCCTGCCAAAGATACACTACTGGATAATTTATTGAAAATATGTGTAATCTGATGCTGGAATTATAATCCATTATAAATCCCTGAAACAGATTTTAGGCAAACTCTTGTGAGATTTCAGAGAACAAGAAGGTTATATTTTGTTGAGGAGTCAGGAGACATTTGAGGAGATCTTGGTGTACAGATGGTTATCTCCAAGGAAGAGATAAGAGATGATAGGTCAGGAATAAGGAAGTGACAGCCAGTGATAACAGCACACGCAAAAAGATGCAAAAACCAAAAAAAAAAAAAAAAAAAAGACAATTTAATAAACAGTAAAGTGGCTGGTTTTGCTCTAGCTTTGTATATGTAGGAGAGCAGTAACAAATATGTTTGAGAAGGTGTTTTATCTGCTAAGCTGTGGGTTTCATATTCAAGTTAGCTGGCAGTGGTGAGAAGTAAAGCATATTGCTAAGAGTCCTGCTCTTGCAAGATTAAATCAGCCTCAGAGTGGATTGAAGGCAGAAGTGATTGAAGGAATAGAATCATTACATAAAAGTTCCAGAAAGAGTTAATAGGGCCCTCAAATAGGATGGTGGTAATAGGAATAATGATATATGAATGGCATCATGAAAGCAAAGCCAGTATCTGACAACTAATTGTCCGTGAGAGGAGAGAAAGAGTAGAATTACTTCTTCGTGAAGAGAACACTGTTTCCCAAAATAGCAACATATGCCACTTGAATACAGTATATCCTGAACATCAAATACTCAGGATTTCCAATTCACAATTTTAAATAATATTTAACCAAACTGGTTACTTGTCTTACAACTTTAAGGGAAGTAAGAACACCAAAAAAGTAACACAGGAGAAAAAAAGTAAGCAACCCAAGAAAAGTAGTTAAACTTACAGAAATCTAACAGTTTGAATAAAATACTTAACAAATAAAATCATCCAAAATAATGGTCAGCTATCATATTTATGTAGGTCATTTTACACAATTAATGCATATAAAGTGAGCTTAGTCAGTGCTGTGGAAGAATGTGGGTGATATAGGCAGAACAGCAATTTAATAAAAGTGTATTGGGTAGACCACAGAATACGTGGCAGGCAGAATTGGATTCAGAGGCTACATCCAATGTTCTAACTAGATCCAGGCATGAGATGTCACAGAGTGAACTACCAGCACCCCCAACACGGGTCACTAGATATCGCCAGTAGAATTGCTGTTTCTCCTTTCTCTGGAAATCAGATGTAGCTGCCATCATGGCCGCGACTTATCAGCAGAAAGAAGACTGGTAGTTCCTACAAATCTCATCTGCAGAACCTACAGCACGCCATGCCCCAGTTGAGAGGGAATCTAGAGAAGCCAAACCCTGGCATTTCAAATTCTATATGGAAGGAGGCTCTGCCATTTAAGAGGCCGCAGACACTGGCAGACCTGAAGGATGCTAGATAAAACATTGCTGATAGACACATATTCAACATTTAAAAAGAAGTATATGAAGTTATGTTATTCTCACTGATGTTCTAAGTGGCAAAATTCACATCAAATGGTAAGTATTTAGTACAAGCATATTTATTAGTCTATTTAATATAAAAATAATGGGATTTCAGTGATGTTTGCTCAAAAAAACCATTTTACTTGATATGTATGTATGTGTCAAGTCAAAGCTGCCACGAAAACAAGGCATACATGGGATAATGCATTTTAACGGAAATATGTTAAATTCAGAAATAGGATAGGTATCTACTATAATGTTACTTATGATATTTGGACTAAATCATGGGACTTATTATTTATAAAGAAAAAATAATAAGATTATAAGTTTAGACTACCACAAAATGTATAGTTCCTGGAATGAGATCCACAAGAGGTACTAGTTATCTGAACCACTCACTAATGACTAAATTTATGTCCAAAGTGGTCTTCTGTGGGAACATATAGACACAGAAAATGATCTGATTAGATTTAAAGATGCTAATGACTCTACTTCTAGTAGTAAAGAGAGCAGTGATTGTCTATGGCAAGATCTGGCAATGGAGATATGTACAACATCTCCTTAGGATACTCCTAAGCAATAAGAAACAAGGATATGATTGTTGTGTATATGATACTTTGAACATTTTTGGCAAACAAATATAATGGCTAGTTGCTCCTAATGTCACTATACAAAATGGGGAGAGAAAAAGATGAGCTCAGGAATTTGAATTCCCTGCATAGATGACCTGCTTCCATGTGAGCCCTCAGAGACTTTTCTCCTCTACCTGCAATGCTGAGAGTACTGAAAATTAAATTCAGAATCGTATTCTGTGACTGGCTGAATTACAATGCAAGTTGAACTCCTAGCCTTAATGAGTACCTACTGTTCAAGTTAGGGCACTGACTGGGGGAAAAATGGGATACTGTAAGTAGGAACAGAGATGTGTAGAAAGATTCTGATGAAGTTGGGGACATTGAATTCTGATGTCTTCTTTGCCAGTGAAAGAGGCCTCCCCACCCCCATTGGGAGTATCATCCCCATCTGCATCTGAAGAAATTAACCCTGCACTGCCCGAGGAAACTATAATGGCTCCCCTGAGACAGTTGCCTTACAAGACAATGCAGGGTCCTCAGGACTCACCCTCACCACCCTTCTTTGCTTCTGGACCTGTGATTATATTCAAATCTCAGTAGGAGCCTAAAGGTGAGGTAAAAAGTGTGACCCATGAGAAGGTGTGCTATATACTTCAAAAGAATCCCTTGAGCTTTCTAATTTATACAAACAGAAATCTGGGGAACCCTGTAAGAATGAATGTTAACAATGTGGGATAATTGTGGAACATAAAGTTGTATCAAGCTAACTTTACTGACACAGGCTTGCTAAAAATATTCAGAATTTAATGTTATAGCTCAGTAAGTTACAAAGGCTCTCTCTGTTTGTTTGGTTGGCTGAAACATGGACCGACACGTGGCCCATGTGAGCAACCTGGACAAGTCAGAACTTGGTTTAATGCAGAAGAAAGAATTCAAAGGCATAGGGAGACTAGAATGGGTAGAGTGAATGTGTCATTTAAGATCTATTTACCCATAATGGGAAGGTTTAGAAAACATACCTTTCACCATGACTATGAGAAATAAATTTGTGAAAGGAGCCCCACCATCCTTTGGAATGATCTCTGATGACTCTGTTCTGTAGGCCAAACCTTACAGTGGGAACTACAATAACTGAGTTGGGACACACAAATGCAATGCAGGAAATCGGATCCGTGGTAGCAGGGGCCAACTGGAAGCACACAACTGCCAGGGCAAGGCAGGAGTAGTTACTATTAATGGACAACAGAGTCAAAGCAGCAATTGGAAAAGTTTCACTCACACAGACTTTTTGACTAGTTGATCATAGTGTTCCTAGAGGAGAAACAGGAAGCCTACTAAATTCTTATTGATCTGTATAAGCAGAAAAGTACTAGGTCAAATGAACAAAAGTCTAGCCTGAACCATAAAAAAGAGTCACAGCCCCTCTATCAATTCTCACCCTTGAGCCAGTTTATGGACACAAACCCCTTAGAATGAAGTGGGGGCCAAGTCAGAAAAGCCCTTGGTGCACTGCCAAAACTTTATATTATTAATCTTTTCTCTCAGACTTTCCTAAAGGGATCTGTGGCCTTTTACCAGGATAACTGTGTACTGGGGAATGGAAATTATCAGACATCTGGGGGACTATTGACACTGGCTATGAACTGACATTAATACCGGGAGAATCAAAACATCACTGTGGTCCATCCATTAGAGTAGAGGCTTATGTAGGTCAGGAGAACAATGGGATTTTAGCTCAGAGCTATCTCACAATGGGCCCAGGGGCCTCCCAAACCCATCCTGTGGTTATTTGCTCAATTCCAAAAAGCATAATTGTAATAAATATACTTAGAAACTGGCAGAATTCCCACATTAGCTCTCTGACCTGTGAAGCTAGGGCTATTATGGTGGCAAAGGCCAAGTGGAAGCCACTAGAACTGCCTCTACCCAGGAAAATAGTAAACCCAAAGCAATACTGCATTCTTGGAGGGATTGCAGCGATTACTGCCATAATCAAGGACTTGAAAGGAAAAAAAAAGCACTTGAAAGATAACAGGAGTGGTGATTCCCATGATATCCCCATTCAAATTCTCCCAGTTAGCCTGTGCAGAAGATGGATGGATCCTACAGAATGACAATGGGTTAGATTAAGCTTAACCGGGTGAGGACTCCAATTGCCGCTGCTGTACCAGATATGGTTTTAATGCTTGAACAAAATTATATATCCGTAATAACCTGATATGCAGCTATCGATCAGCCTTTTTCTCCATTCCTGTCAGTAATCTCCACTAGAAGCAGTTAGCTTACATCTGGTAAGGCCAACAACACAGTCACAATTTAATCTGAAGGAATTTTGATAGCTTTTCTCTTCCACAAGATATCACATTGGCCATTACATTGATGCTATTATGCTGACAGGACCTCAGGAGCCAGAAGTTGCAACTAATCTAGACTTACTGCTAAGGCATTTGCATGTTAAAGGGTAAAAAATAAATCTGAAAAGAGTTCAGGGGCCTTATACCTCAGTGAAATTTCTAGGGATCTAGTGGTCCTGTGGGGAATGTTAAGATATTCCTTATAAGATGAAGAGTAAGTTCTTACATCTGGTCCCACATTTTCCTCATTTGCATGTGTCACTCCACCCCATTTACTTAGTGACTCAAAAGCAGCTTGTTTTGAGTGGGGCCCAGACAAGAAAAGGCTCTGCAACAGATCCAGACTACTCTGAGTTGTTCTGTCACTTGAGCTGTATGATCTAGCAGATCCAATAGTACATCAAGTGTCAATGGCAGTTAGGGATGCTGTCTGTAGTCTTTGGCAGGTCCCTTCAGGGGAAAAAGAAAAAGAGTGCAGGCCCTTAGGGTTTTGGAACAAAGTCCAGCCATCCTCTGAATAATGTATAACTACTCCTCTTTTAAGAAACAGCTCTGGGTCTGATGCTAGGCCTTATTAGAGACTGAATGCTTAAACATGAACTACCATGTGACCATGAAATCTGAGCTGACCATCAAGAAATGGGTGTTATCTGACTTACCAAGCCATCAAGTCAAATGTGCACAGCAACACTTTATTACCAAATAGAAGTGATAACATATGCTATCAAGTCTGAAGGTGAAGGCACACGTTATATGAAAAGAGGCCCAAATGCCCATGGGTCCTACTCTTGATACACGACCTTCTCTGTCCTAAATTGCATGTATGGCCCAATGGAGAGTTTCCTACAATCAGTTGACAGAGGAAGAGAAGAATAGAGCCTGGCTTTCAGATGGTTCTGCATGATATGCAAGCAGTCCCCAAAAGCGGACAGCTACAGCACTACAGACCCCTTCTGGGACATCACTGAAGGACAACAGTAAAGGACACAACCCTGAAGGACAGTGTACCTGTCTTTCACTTTGCTTGGAAGGAGAAAGGGCCAGATGTGTGATTCATGGGCTGTGGCCAATGTTTTGACTGGATGGTCAGGGACTTGGAAGGTATATGATTGGAAAATTAGCGACAAGGAAATTTAGGGAAGAGATATGTGCACAGATCTCTCTGAATGGCTTAACAGAACAGTGGAATGGCCTTTTGGAAACTCAGTTACAGTGCCAGCTAGATGGTGATACCTTGCAGACTGGGTTAATGCTCTCCAGAAGGGTGCAAATGCTCTGAGTCAGCACCCATAATATGGTGCTGTTTCTCCCACAGCTAGAATAAATGAGTTTAAAAATCAAGGAGTTGAAATGGGAGTGGTAAACTCATTATTACCCTTAGTGACCTACCAGCAAAAACATTTGTTTTCTGTTCCCACAACCTGGTACTCTACTAGCCTAGAAGTCTTAGTGCCAAAAGGAGAAATGCTCATACTAGGAGATACAGAAATGATTTCACTGAACTAGAAGTTAAGGCAACAGCCTAGACAGGGGCTCAATCCCATGACCCTGGGATCATGACTTGAGCCAAAATCAAGGGTCAGATGCTCAACCAACTGAGCCACTGAGGCACCCTAGTCAAGGTTGTTTTAAATTAGATCAGTAGCTCTGTTAATCAAAGTGAATCACCATAGGCAATAAGTGATACCTTTATATTCATCTGCTTAGTTAATATTAGCTCTACTAAGTTACATTTTGGGGGAAATTTTTGTTAAGTATTTTTATTTTTATCAAAAATGTTAAGAATTAGTCTCTATATGGAATCTGCTTCAGCTGTGACCATTTATTCCACAAGTCCCTTTTCCTTCTTGCATTCTGATAAGATTTTTTACTAAACTCATTGTTGGATTAAAAGTTTAGTCACTCTAGTCTTAAAATTAATACTTCCTTGACTCTGATCAATAGTGTTTAAATCCTCCAGGTTCATTCTCCTGTTTCCATTCGCAGAGCTAATAAAATAACTTCACTTTTGTTTTATAGTATGTGGCAGGCAGAAAGTGGCATTCCCAAATGCTGATGTCCTAATCTATGGAACCTATGAGTATAAGGTAACATGGTATAAGGGACTTTGCAGATATAATTAAGTCCATACTCCTTAAAATAGAAATTGCTCTGGATTATCCAGTCATCTGAGTGGGATTAATGTAATCACACGAGCCCTTAAAAATAGAGAATCTTCTCTAGGTGGAAAAGAGATATGGAGCAGAAAAGGCATAAAAGAATGGTGGCACAAGGGGCAGAGAGCTTCCAAGCATGAGAAGAATTTGACATGCTATTGCTGGCTCTGAGATGTAGGCTCCTAAATGCAAGTACTCTAGTCAGACAGGAAATAAGGGCAGTCTCACCTTTGTAGGCAGGTTAATGAAACCTCAGCCCTACAACCATAAGGAACTGGATTTCTTAGAGTCTCTCAATAAGACCCAGGCCAGCTAACACTTTGGTTTCTATTTTATGCAACACAGAGCCAAGAAACCAGTCCCATCAACCTGGACTTCTGATGTAAAAGGACTATGGGATTAAAAATTTGCATTTAAGCTTCTAAATTTGTGAATATTTTTTATGGAAGTAATACAAATACACAGAAAACAAATACACAGTATTACAGCATTTTTGTATTGAGCAATTTTCATATTTATTATGAAGTTTATTTCTAATCATCCAGATATTTGGGAAGGGCATTATTAGGCCGCTTATTCAATGCGTAAGATGGGTCTCAGAGTAACTGAATGACTTCTGAAAGATTCTGTTCAACATACTGCCAAGGGACAAAGCCCACCCAGGTCTTTTAGGTTTGGGTTCAAAGTCTTCACTCTAACAAAAAAAGAGGACCTAACAGGATTGTGAATGCAGAGCAACATTAGAAGTTGGAATTTTACTTCTTAATACTACCTTTCTTGACAATTTAAAGGAATCTTTATTTAGTGTTTACTTATTATTATTTTTAAGATAAGGAAAAAAATAATCTTCTAATTTCCCCTCAGCTATTTAAAAAAGTTAACCATAAATTAAAATCTCAAAGTGTTAAAACTCCTGAGAAAACATAGAATAGTACAATGCAGTATAACCTCTCTTTTAAATACATCTTATATAGAACTAGGTTGTTTCCTTGTATAGTCATCTATTTTACATATTCAAATGTGGTCTAATAATATGAATGAATTATGTATATTTTAGTCCAATTGCCTAAACTTCTAATTCAGATGGCTATGGCATCATTCATCCCATGTGATGTCAGGATTAGGTCTCCTGAACTGCTAATCTAGACAGTACCCAAGAAAGACTGTTTGGATGCCTCAGCTGGTTAAGCATCTAACTCCTGGTTTTGGCTCAGGTCATGATCTCATGGCTTTGTGGGTTTGAGCCCCACATCGGGCTCTGTGCTGACAGCGCGATGGCTGCTTGGGATTCTCTCTCTCTCCCCCTCTCTCTGCTCCTCCCCCACTCTTGCTGTCTCTGTCTCTCTCAAAAGTAAAAATCAATAAACCTTAAAGACTGCTTGTGAAGGTGTGCTTTTATTTATTGGGGTCCTTTCTTTTTTCTTTTTGGTTAAGTCTAGCTACAGTTTATCAATTTTATTAATTTTTTCAGAGAACCAGCTCCTGTTTTCATTGATCTGTTCTATTGTTTTGTTTTGGTTTTTGGTTTTTGTTTAATTTATTTCTGCTCTTACAAATGAGAGAGAAGAATAGCAACCAACACCACACCATGAGACAGGAAACCAACAAAATCCTAGAGAAGAACACAGGCAGCAACCTCTTTGACACTAGCCATAGCAACTTCTTACTAGATATGTCTCTGGAAGCAAGGGAAACAAAAGTAAAAATGAACTATTGGGACTTCACCAAGATAAAAATATTTTGCACAGTGAAGTAAACAATCAATAAAACTAAATGGCAACTTTTGGAATGAGAGAAGATATTTGCAAATGACTTTATCTGATAAAAGGTTAGTATTCAAAAATCTACAATGAACTTATCAAACTCAATTCCCAAAAAACAAATAATCCAGTTAAGAAATCGGCAGAAAACATGAATAGACATTTTTTCCAAGGAAGATATACATATGGCTAACAGACACATGAAAAGATGCTCAACATTACTTATCATCAGGGAAATGCAAATCAAAACTACAATGAGGTATCACCTCACATCTGTCAAGATGGCTAAAATCAAAAAGACAGGAAAAGAAAAGATGTTGGCAAAGATGGAGAGAAAAGAGAACCAAACCTCTTACCCTGTTGGTGGGAATGCAAACTGGTACAGTCACTCCGGAAAACAGTACAGAGGTTCCTCAAAAAGTTAAAAATAGAACTACCCTATGATCTGGCAATTGTACTACCAGGTATTTATCCAAAGGATGCAAAAATACTGATCTGAAGGAGCACATGCACCCCATTGCTTACAGCAGCATTATCAACAATAGCCAAATTATGGAAACAGTCCAAGTGTCCACCGATTGATGAATAGAAAAGGAAGAGGTGGTATATATATGTATGTATGTGTACACACACACACACACAATGGAATATTACCCAACCATAAAAAGAATGAAATCTTGCCATCTGCAACGACATGGATAGAGCTAAAGAGTATTATGCTAAATAAGTCAATCAGAGAAAGACAAAAATACCAAATGATTTCACTGACAATGTAGAATTTAAGAAACAAATAAGCCAAGAGAAAAAGAGAGAGAGAGAAAGAGGCAGACCAAGAAGCAGACTGTTAACTATGAAGAACAAACTAATGCTTACCAAAAAGGAGGTGGGTGGGGGAATGTGTTAAATAGGTGATGGGGATTAACGAGAGCACTTGTGATAAGCACCAGGTGATGTGTGGAAGTGCTAAATCACTATATTGTACACCTGAAACTAATATTACATTATATGTTAACTGAATTTCAGTCAAAGCTTTAAAAAATGCCAAAGAGGAGCTCCTGGGTGGCTCATTCGGTTAAGTGTCCAACTTCAGCTTAGGTCATGATCTCTCAGTTCATGAGTTTGAGCCCCACATCAGGTTCTCTGCAGTCAACACAGAACCCACTTTGGAGCTTCTGCCCCCTCTCTTCCTCCCCGACTGGTTCTCTCTCTCTCTCTCTCTCTCTCTCTCTCTCTCAAAATAAATAAACTTTTAAAAAAAATGCTAAAGAGATAGAGCTGTTGCAGTAGTGAATTTTATCAATATAAACTCTGCTAACAACAACTATCATTTTCCTTTTCTGATTCAAAAAACCTTGGGAGAAACAACCCTAAACAGTGTGTTAGCATAACTCTTCTCTGCTTCTTTTGTCAAGGATTATACTTAGTGAAACACAGCCTTTGTAAAGGAGTATAATCTCCAAATCAAGCTTAATTCTTGACACTTTGTTACTCAATCTTTATGGCCATTAATCTTCAAAGGCTACTTATGTCTCCAGGCAAGCTACTTAATGTCTCTAAATTTAATTTTTCTTCCCACATTACATATGGAAATAATAACAGAATGTACCTGTTGGAGTTACGGTGAACATATAAATGTTTAACACAGTAAATAGGTAATAAATTTTATTTATTGTTAATACATACTAAATATAATCATATAATATGAAAGTGTTATATATTATATTATAAAAATAATGTTAGTTGATCACAATATAAAATAATCATAGAATATTATCAATATGAATTATAGTAATTTTAATAATGATGCCACAGAGTTATATTTATTATACTGATTAAAATGGAAATAAATTATTTCACTTTTTGGCATGGAACTTTGTCATGCAATGATTGTCTAAATTTATGTTTCAGGTTATTTTATTACTTGTTAGGAGCTCTGAATCTTCTCAGTAAGGAACAAAGTCTAATTATAATCTTTATTTAGTTTTTAAAAATGATGCAAATAAGGCCCAAGCCATGCTAAACTCAGACTAGCAGACCTATGCTTTGTGTTGCTGGTGCTCAAATGGCCAAGTCTGAAGGAAGAAAGTATATGTTTAAATTGCATTTGGTTGGCAGAACATGGTAGTTAAAGAAAGTTTTGGGTTTGGCTTGTGAAGCTTTGGGCATTTCTCATATCTGTATTTAGTTTCTTATTCATTCCAATTTCATTGAGCACCTAAGTAGGAAGCAATGTAAGAAATAAAAGATATATAAGATATTTTATATTTCCTCTAGCAGGTATCATTTGGTACAAGATAAAGGAATGGATTTAACAATTACAATATAAATGAGTGTCATATAAAAGGAGACAAAGACAAAGATCACTTCTAAGTTAAAAGGGAAACATTTATAAAGAAATTGTTATTTGAAACGGGCTTAGAGCACAGGCTAGTTTTTAGTAAGTGCAGATCCAGAATCACAGTATTTTAGGTACAGGAATGAACAAAGGCATAGGGTTGGAAGTCATAGGATCTATTTTGTGATTCAATCCAGGATGTTGGAACACATGTTCTTTAAAGAGTATAAAGTAATACAAGAAAGCCAATACTGGAATGTTCTATCTTAAAACACTGCAGTTGTCCTCAAGCTTATGGGGGCCAGTTGCATAGCTAACTTATCCATCCTAAGTTTAGGCTATCCATCATAGCCTAAAAAGTGAGTCATAAATGCTTTAAGATGTTTGATAAATGCATGAGTTAGTGTTGTACTTTAATCAGTAAGCAATGGGTAGCCAAGAGATTTGAGTCAAAGGTGCACATTAGAAACAATGATCAGTGGATTAAAGAGTTCAGGAATTACAAGACGAGAAACTAAAAGGAACACTTTTTGTGGATTTGAGTGTCAGGAACTGCGAAGGGGCTGAAATTTCTCCTACTTGAAAGCTTACCTATTTGCCACAGTTTTATGAACACTGGCAAAAGACAACAGATTCCTGGATCAGAGACAAAGGACTTTATTGCTAACAGGTAGAGAGGTAATCAAATATCAGCAATTGTGTTGTTTCATCAAGTGGCAATTCCCATAGAGATAGGTGGCATATGCATACCCAGTGGGCTGCATTACAGTAGAGGAAACAAAATCTTTTACATCAAGTAGTAGGCTGACAAAACTTTGTTCCAGAGTTAGATGAACTTTATTACACTGGGAAGTAAACAAAGCTACTCTTTGCTCCAGAGAGACCCTGTCTTTTTTGTCCAAGGCTGTTAACTATACAAACGTCCTTGAAAAGGTAATCCAAAACAAAGACAGCTTAAAAGATGTGCAGAAACATGAGAGACCCATAGAGAATTGTTTCCCAATAGTGAAGGCCTGAATTAGGATGTGGTAGTGAAAATTGCATTCAAATAATCACCATACTCATGAAGGTTTCTGTGCTTTTATTTAGTCTGCAGGTCAAAATTTTTAACTAGAGAAAGAGACGTTTCTTGTTATATTGCTTTTTTTTTCAAGACTAGTAGAAAAGATAATACTTTATTGCTTCTATATCAAAGTTCATCATAACTCAGGAGGGAAATGTTGACTTCTCATAAGAATAAATTATAAGTCAGAATTGAGCACTTCTAAACTTTGAAGAAGGGAGTTAAATTCACAGAATTCAGTGTTTATTCAAAACCCCTCTAAGGAGAGTTTCTGTCATCTTTGACAAACTCATATGTGTGTGTGTGTGTGTGTGTGTGTGTGTGTGTGTGTGTACACATATACATATATATATCAGTATATATACTGATACATATATATTTGTATGTATATATATATGAATTAAAAAACAACATAGCAAAAAAAGATGAATAAATTTTATTACCATATAAACTAAAAAATCAGAGTCAATATGCTTTGTTTTGAGCTGTGAATATAGCAATGGCTGTAAAAAAAAAAAAAAAAAACTAGAAGCAACATGAACACACACTTATTAAGTCCTGTGGCAAGGAATTTAGCCTTACCTAAAATGAGATCTGGCCTTTTTCACCTGACCTCTGAGAGGTTATCTCTTAGTCTTTATGATGTCATGCTTGACAGGTGTATCTTTTCAGGGGAGCCCTGGGCCAGCCAGGTAGTTGCAATGTGATTTAGGATGGATTTTGGGTCACCTGGTATTAGCTGATATCCGAGGAGGTGGAGACTGAGATCAGCCCCATTGAAAATCAATCATGCCTATGTGATGGAGCCCCAGTTAAAATTCTAGACATAAAAATTCAAGTTAGCATCTTGTATTGGCAATACCTGTGTGTACTGTAACATACTGATACTGGGAGGGTAATGATACCTTGACTCCTTAGGTACAGGACAAGTGGAATCCCCATGTTTGGAACTCTCCTGGACTCTATTATGCCCTTCTTCTCTTGTCTGATTTTAATCTGTATCCTTTAGGTGTAATGACCATTAGTATAGCAGCTTTCAGTGAATTCTATGAATCTCTTTACTGATTTTTTTAATGTAATGGTGGTTTGGGGAATCTCTGAACATACAGATGATGTCAGAAGTCAGGGTGGTCTTGTGTGGAGTGTGTTATCTCTAACTTTGCACAGTTCCCAACTCTAGAAATTTTATATTCAGGAGATAATATTTCATCTTTTTGTGGAACATATTTTACATTTTTGCAATTTCAAAATTTTGATTTGCATATTTTAATATGTAAAGAAAACATATTTTACTTTTTACAATATATATTTAAATATATATATATGAATGTATATATATATATGTATAATTTCATGAAATTCTAGAATCTGTTTTACAAATACATTTTTAAACTTTCCTAAAAAATTAACAAGATTGACTACATCTCAGTTGAAATAAAGCATATTCATCTTTCTAATTAAAGATAAATATATATCAATCTTATGGACCAAATATTTTACAAATTAATCACATTTTACCTAAAAATATATATTCAAAATGATAAATTTGATTCCTTCATATCATTTTATTTAAAATGATAAATTTGATCACTTTATATCCATCAGAGGCTAATTTTATTTCTCAAGATTTATTGTAAACTTAAAGAATTTCACATTTTGAAATCTTTTTACAGGAAATTCTTGAATTTCCTAATTAGAAATATTATTAGCTATTGCATAGCCCTGAGGATTCTCATTAATGGAAATGTAATCCCTTGCTGGTTAACAAGGAGTTGGAAATGCCTTTCTACAGAAATATGATTTAACTGGTTTTTTTTTTAAGAGTATCTTAGCTACAGTAGGGATAGACAAACTGACCAATTATAGATTCTTGCTGGTGCAGTGGTGTGAAAGGTAAATTTACATGCCTTATCATTAATAAGTGCTTATTTTATGCCTACTGCATGGAAGCTGTACACAGAGAATTGTCAAGCCTCTTCCCTAGTAATGTGGTTTTGTACCCAGCCTCTGCAGTTTTTAGCCTCAGGGTTTCATGTTGACTTGGGCGGGCCATGAGCATCAAAGTTCTGTAGGTAGCCTGCATGAGAAAATATGTTCTCATTACTTCCCTTAGCACTGTAACCTGGTGACAGTTCTTCTTTTAGTCATGGGCCAGAGGAAGCAAGCCAAAAAACCCTTGTCATCTTCTAAATTCACAGCATGAGGCTATAACATTTCTTTAAGGCTTCTTCTTTTATTTCTGTCTCCTACTGCCAGTCTGACTGTCAAAGTCACAGCAGGAGATAAAAATGAAAAGAACCATCAAAGAAACCCATGTGCAGAATTTCCCTACAGGAGCTTTCAGCAAGAGGGGTAAAAAAAAAAAAAATGAAAGTGGCTACATTGACATTTGCCCTCCAGCAAAACATTAATAAAAAGGGAAAAACAAATGTGTGCTTGCCGACCCCTCAAATGTGTCCCCTGATATCAGAAAATGGATGTTTTATGTTTGTAATACATGAAAAGACCAATTGCTCAAGCATATTTTGCTGTGAGGAATTTTAAAAATATAAAAATTGAAAATGGTCCGTAATATTCAGGTAGTCAAAGTCAGTATGAATTTCCATTGATTTCGAGGTCAGAGATTTACAAAAAAATTTTGACAAAATCAGGTGAAAAATAATGTCTTCAAATTTTGAGATAGAACAGATCATTAACACGTAGTGTGCGATCATAAAAGCATTTATATCTCCTCAATTTAAAATCAACCTTATAGCAAGTAGCTTATAATAAAAGAAAAATTGCATTTTTAAACAATTGCAACTTCCACTAAAATTTTGAAAAAGATACACATTTGTAAAAATTGAAATGCTTTTATTGCAAGTGTTCTTTGAGTGCACATACTGTTTAGAAAATCTGTATATTGTATTATGTTAACAATTAAGCCATTTGTTGTTACAATTGCATTTTTGAAAATAAACTTTTACTTTGGAATAATTTTAGATTTATAGCAAAGTTGCAAATACATTATGAAGAGTTAGTTTTCATATACCTTCACCTAGTTTCCTGTATCAATACCTTCTAGTACATTTGTCAAAACTAAGAAACTGATGTTTGCACATAACTATTAACTATCAGACTTTATTTAGATTCTCCTAGCTTTTCAGTTTCTTTCTAGGATCCAATCTTGGTTGCCCCGTTGCATTAGGTTGTCATCTCACTCTTGGTCTGTGACAGTTTCTCAGACTTTCCTTGACTTTCATGACTTTGACAATCTCAAGAATTACTGGTGAGATAGTCTATAGAATGTCCCAAATAGGAACTTTCACAGTTGCTCTTTAATCCTATCAAACTGATGCATGTTTGTATAGTTTTGCTAAGTATAATTGTTGTACAACTAATCACTTAAATGAATAGACAAACTAATGGATGAATATTGTATTTTGTTACTAAAAAGGAGGAAGTTGTCCTTCCAGAAAGACTTATTACAATTTTTTCTACTAGTCAAATAGCTTTGTAATAAGATTTTTCATCAAGATGAGATCAATTCATTAAATCAGTAAGCATTTATTGAATGACTACTTTGTGTCAGGCACTGTGCCCTGCAAAGAAAACACAAAAATAAAACATGCAGTTTCTTTCTTCAGGGAGGACATAGTCAAGAAAAGGGAAAAATCAAATAAGCAAAAAATTACCACAGCAAGTGTGGAGGATTGGGTGGGAATTAATGTCAGAGACCTACCCAGACCGTAACACCCATAAAGGCAGGTATCTATAACTATAAAATTATCAGATGTGTTCAAATATATATCATCACCTCTATCAATGTTATCTGCATTTCACTCTATTGTAAAAAGATGTAAAAAAAAAAATATCTGTTCAGTCATGAGGTAACATCCAAGATAAGTTTTGTAGATGAGCTGGGTTTCACCAGGGGAAGAAGTGAGCAAAAAAGTTTTAGGTAAGGAAGTAAATGTTTTAGTGTGGCCAGAGCCTATGATGTTACTGGCATGCTTTGATACTGTCTTTTGAATTTCATTGAAATGAAGATGAAAAGTTAGGAGAGGATTATTTTCCCTACCTATTTTAAGTAAAAGCCTGACAAACAAGATTTGCATTTTTAAATTTATTGAATTATTTTTCTTAAAAGAGCAACTTATATCACTTCACATATTGCAACTTTTTTTTTTTCCTTTTAAACTTCTTTGCATTTTAGAAAGACTATACGGTCAGCAACATGGAGAGCAAACTGGAGGTACAAAGAATTAGAAACAGGAAATTATCAGAAAAATGTTAATATGATCAGGACAAAATAATGAGATTATTAACTAGGGATGAAGAAGAGTCTTTAAAAAGAGGTAGAATCTGCTGGATATGTACAAAATGAATATGGAAAATAAAAGGAGAGAAAATATGGCTTTTGAATTTCTACATAGCTGATAAGGTGACCTGCTGGTGTGAGTTTGTCTCTTATACAGGCAGAGTGAGGGGGCTGAGAGATGTGAAAATATTTCAGCTTTAAACAGACTAGGTGTAAGATGCCTGAGTTGGAAGACATAATGTAGAGGTGCCCAATAGGCTCGTGATTATTGGAAATGAAGCTAAGGAGACAGACTGGGATACAGTTTGGGAGGCATTACCATATAGATGGTATTGAAAATAACAAAACTAGATGATACCCTCCAGCAGCATATAGAATGAGAAATGAAGGCTGTTGTTGGAGCTCTCAGAAAACACCTGCATTTAACGCATGGGCTGAAGTAGACTAACCAACAAAGGATACTAAGAAAGAATGGCAAGGAAGAATAGGGTAAAACTGAGAAAACTTTTTCACAGAAACTAGGAAGTAGGTTCAACATTCAAGGAAAGGAATTCTAAAAGCAGAAAAGGGTCAATAGTGCCAAAGCTACAAATACATCAGTCTATATAGGTATATTATTCTAAAATAACTTTTCACAGGATGTTTCTACTGGTTAATTTTAAATAAGCAAGCAAAGAATATACTAAACATTATATTTTGAACTGTACATTTTAGGGCAAATTTGCTAATATATGAGAATAAACGGATTCAAAAATCTGCAAAAGGAATAAAATTATGGAAAAACTAATACTCTGTAACGTTTGCACATGCGGAGATTTTAACACTGTTTTATTATGTACTCCACAACAATGCTTCAAACAACCAAGGAGAGTTTCCATAAAAAACAGATCACAATGCTAGAAAATTCACCAAACTATACTAGAAATCTTCCGACTTGGTAAAAAGTAGGTAACAAGAATTTTACAACCAATACATTCATGGAATTGTTGGAAAGTACTCAACTCTCTATATGATGCATTTTGCTGTTCTCTTTTAAGCTACAGTCTGCACTCAAAATACTGCTTTTTAAAGACAAAAAAAAATCACTTTGCTGGTTTTATTTCAGCTAACAAAAAATCTTCACATTTAAAAAATAAATTCTTCAATAAATGTGGTTTGATACAAAATAAAGGATCTATGTAGTAGAGTTCTGTGACTGTTTAGGAATTGCCAAATTCTTCCTATTACAACTTATTTAAAAAATAAATGCTATTTGTAAAAATGAGAACAAGTGGTAATATAACTGTAAAATAGGACATTAGCATAGTGCATTAAACTGTTTTATTTATTGTTATCATTTCCTAAAGCTATCGATGCTGTCTTAAAATTAAAATTAAGAATGTCAAGAGAAATAAAAACACATAAGAAAAAGCTATATGCAAGGATAACAGGCAACGGTATAAATAAACATTTTGAATACTAAAAATATTCCTGTTTAAAAAATGAAAAATAAAACCAATTAGAACAGGAGAAAATCAAATCTAAAAGCTCAGAATATCTAGAATGTACTGACCAATTTAACTTTCAGTGAGAATTTCTGGACAATACCCCAAGACACCATCTACATGGTATAGATGGTATTGTACATTCTCATTCATATGAGAATGAGGGCTGTATCTTACACCCAATGAGGGTTGTAAAGACCTGTAAGATATGATTAACTTTGGAAAACAAATGCAGAAAAATTAGAGTAAGCTCCCTCGTGTATTAAAAATTCAGAGGGGGTGGGGCGCCTGAGTGGCACAGTCAGTTAAGTGTCTGACTTCGGCTCAGGTCATGATCTCACAGTTTGTGAGTTCCAGCCCGGCGTTGGGTTCTGGGCTAACAGCTCAGAGCCTGGAGCCCATTTCAGATTCTGTGTCTCTCTCTGTCTACCCCCCTCTGCTGCTTGCACTCTGTCTCTTGCATTGTCTCAAAAATAAATTAACATTAAAAGAAAAAATTTAAAAATTCATTGCATATCTGTCTGTATTGCTTGATTTTCTTTACTATGTACAATGAACACATTTTCAAGGTAAAATAAAAATTAAGAAAAAAGTAAACTTAACATTAAGTTAAAAGGATGTTTTTTATTCCCTATTCAGACACAGATATACAAAAAGGAAATATTTGTGTTTTTTTTCTTCTTCCAAATTTTATTTAAATTCAAAATAGTTAACATATAGTGCGTATTGGTTTCAGGAGTAGAATGTAGTGATTCATCCATCACTTACATATAACACCCAGTCCTCTTCCCAACAAGTGCCCTCCTTAATGCCCATCACCCATTTGGCCCATCCCCCCACCCAAAGCCCCTCCAGGAACCCTCAGTTTGTCTCTACAGTTAAGAGTCTCTTATGGTTTGCCTCCCTCTCTGTTTTTATCTTATTTTTTCCCTCCTTTCCCTATGTTCATCTCTTTTGTTCCTTAAATTCCACATATGAGTGAAATCATATGGTATTTGTCTTACTCTGACTTATTTCACTTAGCTTAACACACTCTAGTTCCATCCACGTCATTGCAAATGACAAGATTTCATTCTTTTGATGGCTGAGTAGTATTCCATTGTACATATACACCACATCTTCTTTATCCATTCATCAAGCAATGGACATTTGGGTTCCTTCCATAATTTGGCTATTGTTGATAGCGCTGCTATGAACATTGGCATGCATGTATCCCTTCAAATCAGTATTTTTGTGTCCTTTGGATAAATACCTAGCAGTGCAATTGCTGGGTGGCAGGGCAATTTTACTTTTAACTTTTTGAAGGACCTCCACACTGTTTTCCAGAGTGGCTGCACCAGTTTGCATTCCCACCAAGAGTAAACATTTATGTTTCATAATTTTTTTTCTCAAGTGCTCAAGAAGCTTTGATAAAATTCAGACTATAAAAATATGAGAGCATTAACACAGGAAAATGCTCTACATATGGTTTCAAAACCGGAATTCAGCAGAGAAACAAGGCAAAGGAAATCCAAGAATCAGCAAAAGGTAGTCTTAGGACAACAACTGTGCCTCAGACATTAAAACAAAAGCAAAAACAAAATGAGATCCACCGAAGAAAAATTTACAGGGGGAAAGGAAGAAATGTATGAGCTATTTAAGTATATGAAAGTTTTATTAAAATACGGAACATGGGATATGTAGGTAAATTACTTTCATGTTTTAAGAAAATTAAGTACACTAAGAAAGATATGAAGAGATCGGTAATTCCAGTTTAAAAAAAAAAAACTGTAGAAGAAAAATTTTCATTTCCTTGTGCATTATATGGTCCAGCAGTGAACAATAGTTGTAGCATTATAACAACAGAAATCTTGAATATGGATTTAGCAACATTTGAGAAGGGGAAAGTTAACTTAAAGTGCTGTAAATCTACTACAATAGATATAAATAATGTCTAAAATTGAGGTTATGGCATATGCATTTTATTTAGATATATGCAGATAAAAAACTAGAAAAAAATGCCAAAGAAGAGAAAAATGATTTCCTCTGGGTAATGGGATAGGAAATGAGGTGGGGGTACATAGGGACTGGTTTATTTTTGTTATAAACCTAACTAACTATATGATTTTAAAGTTTTTGCATATAAATAATTTTAAATGTATAAATTATATTAAATGAAAACATAGAAAACTGCAAAAAAACAGAAGATACTTAAACTCACTGTTGATCAGAGAAATTTAAATTAAAGCAGTATGAGACCACCTATACCCACTCTATTAACAAAAATGGATATTTTTCTAACACTTATTTTTGGTGGGGATACTAGAAATTCACCCAAACACACAAAGTAAACCACTGACTAAACCACGGAGAATAACAATATTGTGCTTATAAGATTATATTTCTTGATCGTACTACTTTTTGGCAAACTAGTACTGTTCAAAAAATAACTTTGCTACCTAATATTTAGTAGGCTTTTGAGGTAGCTGTATGAGCAGTCATTCTCAGTACTCTTTCCAATGGGGCATAACAGAATTGGATCAGACACAGTGAAAACCTTTTCCATGTAGTATAGCATCATAAAATAATATGGTCATGGTGCAATCTGTAACCTACAGTATTTTTAAATTGATTTTGTAACTATTCCATATTTTAAGGAAGTTAATCTTTGATTATTCATAAGTGCTGAAACATAAGAATGCAGTTTTTTCTTACTCATAAAGATGTAGATGAAGAAAGAAAAATAGCAAAACAAGTTTCTAGACCTAGTCTACTACTGGCACTTGGCAAATGATTTAATTCTTTTTTAGCAATAAATACCAATATAGTTTTATAAAAAATTCTTGCTAAATTAATTTCTATGTTAAAGGCATTGGAATATCTGATGATTTAAAAAAAAACAGTATTGAGCATTTGTCATATTTCAGGCACTGCTCTGAGTGCTAGCATTATTACACCTCACTTAACCCTCAAAACAACTTCAATTTTGTAGGTTCAATCACTATCTCCATTTTACAGATATATAAACTGAAAAAGAGGGAGAGTAAGTTGTCCAAGTTCAAATGTTAGATCCAGATTTAAATCCAAGCAATCTGACACTAGCCTACATTTTTGGCAATTAAAAGCCAACTCTACAGAATGTAGAATAAGCAATCATAGGTCAGAGAGACTGTACAAAATGGAGAATCAAAGACCCAGAAGAGAAAGGATACAGGAATTGTCTGAACTCGTACGAAATAAAGAAACACATTTTAAATTGCAGCTCTCCAAATAATTTGAAAAGTGACAAGTCTTTTCCACCTGTCTGTACACTGAATCCATAAATGTGACTTACATAACATAAAATTTTAAATTACCTTTATGTATTGATATTTTTATACTTATTTTTTTAGTTGTAAAGAATATTTACATTCCAGATATAATTCTTTTCATGTGAAATAGGAATTCTTTTGATAGTATTTTATTACATATAATTATGACTAAGATTGAGATTTGGATATTTTTATGTTATTGTTTAGGGTATCCTTTTGAATATGATTTATTACCTTCTTAAGGAATACTATCAAAAATTCCACTAATGAAGAAATATTGGTGTCATAATTTATGTATTTTTAAATGAAAGTATCGTCATTTAATCCTCCTACCTTAAAGATCATTTTGTTGGATAATTAATACTGGACTGATGGTTATTTTCTCTTAGTACTTTAAATATACCACTCTATGCACGTCTGTCTTACATTAAAGCTTTCAGAAGTCTCCTATCTGTCAATAGT
The DNA here is from genome assembly GCF_022079265.1 of Lynx rufus. Classification (NCBI taxonomy): domain Eukaryota; kingdom Metazoa; phylum Chordata; class Mammalia; order Carnivora; family Felidae; genus Lynx; species Lynx rufus. Next base: position 113,808,072 of record NW_025814867.1, read on the forward strand.
CATCCTTTTGTAAGTGATATTAAGTGATATGCCCTTTTCCTCTCTGGATCCTTTTTTTTTTTTTTTTTTTGTGAGAGAGACAGAGACAGAGTGTGAGCAGGGGAGGAGCAGAGAGAGAGGGAGACACAGAATCCAAAGCAGGCTCCAGGCTTTGAGCTGCCAGCACAGAGCCTGACGGGGGGCTCAAACTCATGAACTGTGAGATCGTAACCCGAGGTGAATTCAAATGCCCAACCAACTGAGCCATCCAGTTGCCTCTTTCTGAATACTTTTAAGATCTCTTTTTGCTGTGAAATTTCTTCCCAGTGTGTCTATGTGTATACTTATTTTGCTTATTATATATGGAGCTTCCTGAACTGTTGATTTGTATCTTTAATCAATTATGGAAAATACTTAGTCATTATGCCTTTAAGTACTTTTAATTACCATATTCTCTACTTCTGGGATACCATGTAGTTAGATAGCATAATTTCTCATTCTGCTCTGTAGGTCTCTATATTTTCTACCTACTTATCTGTGTTGCATTCTGAGTAATTTATTCAAATCTATCCCCCATTCACTTCTCTTATTCTGTCATTTAATCTATCTATTGAGTTTTTATTTTCATCTTGTTTTTTTTTATTTTTAAAAGTTTTTATATGGTCTCATTTTGATGGTTTCTTTACCTTGCTTTCAAAAAACACATCTTTAAGTTCTTTAGATATTTTATATACTATCTAGGTCATTGTCCATTTAGGTTTGCTTGAGTTTTGTTTCTGCTGAATCATAATAGCTTGGTTCTATGAATGTTGAGTACTTTTAGTTTAGGAGCCCACATTTCATTGAATGTCATCTGTGAGAATCATAAAGGCATAATTGGGAATGCTTTCCTAAACAGAAAATGCAGAAATGATTCTTCAGGGAGTCTCTAAGTATTAAAAAAACTGAGATCACTTTAATCCCTTTTGAGGGTTCCTGTTTCAATATAAAAATTTCAGGTCCAGATCTGCTACCTTGCTAGGAATCCAAGACTTTTATCTATGTGATGCAGCACTGATACCTGCTTTGGCCTCAGTACAACCCCAATTTATGCTTACCACTCATAGCTTTCTGCTAGAATTTCAGCTTGCTGGGGTGTGTGTGTGTGTGTGTGTGTGTGTGTGTGTGTGTGTGTGTGTGTACATCCCCATTTAGTATTTACTACTCACAGTTTTCTACTATAGTTTCAGCTTGCTGGGATGGGTAGGAGTGTGTGCGTGTATGTGTAGGTTTCTTTTACTTTCCAGCAAACTCAGAAATGCAGTAATACTTAAATGTTTTTTGCATTTGATCTTGGATCTAGTTGAATTTTATACAAAAGTTCTCTCAGAGTGTTTACCTATCTATATAGCCAAAGTGTGAGTTCTTTTATATCCTGCTACTCAAGATAGATTAAAAAACATCAAGAGCATTAGCATTACCTGGGGATTTGTTAGCCATGTGGAATCTCAGGTCACACCTAAGATATTCTGAATCAGAATCTGCATTTTAACAAGTTTCCCAAGTAACTTGAATGCACTTTAAAGTTTAAGAAACACGGCTCTAACAGACCCTCCCTTATACTTATTAAATATCTTAAGAATGAATGAACAGAAATCGAAGTTTAGGTAAACTTTCTCCAACTTTCACTTAGTAATTAGTATTTATTTTCAATACCTTCTATTTGTGTGTCAGCAAAAATTTTTTAAATGATTTTTCAAATTTTCAAATGGAGATGGTTCCAAAGAGAAATGCCAGGGGTGGATGTTGAGATACAATCAATGAAGTTTTGGGCTCGAAGATTAGAAAGTTCAACTGGATCAGAAATTTATAGCTTGCATAGATTAAGTGATTTTTCTCAACTTCATGCAGCTTGTTACTGAAAAAGCCAAGCTTTGAATGCAGGTTTTCTTTCTTTTGTGTGTGTGTATATGTTTGCTTAACCTTTTTTAAATGTTTATTTATTTCTGAGAGAGAAAGAGAGAGAGACAGAGAGACAGAGAGAGAGACAGAGAGACAGAGAGATAGCATGATCAGGGTAGGGGCAAAGAGAGAGGGAGACACAGAATCCAAAGCAGGATCCAGGCTCTGAGATGTCAGCACAGAGCCCAATGCAGGGCTAGAACTCATGAACTGCGAGATCATGACCTAAGCTGAAGTTTGACAATCAACTGAGCCACCCAGGCTCCCTGAATCTAGGTGTTTTTTTACAGTCAGCATGTCATAGCCTCCTGAGTGCTGGCCACAGGCTAAATAAATGCAAATATGTGTCTTTGTCAAGGTTTTGAGTATCATACAGGTTTTACCTTTCTGATTGCACTCCCTCCTAACTTTAGGGAAATAAGAGAAGTACTTATTTTATACTCAAATTCTTATGAAATATAGAAAACAAAACCAACATTCATTTTTTCGCATTTCTTTTTATGTTTTACACAGTACAAAAATGTATTTTTGGACAAACTAAACTTAGTCCATAAGAGATTAAAATGAATTAGTCATTTGTATTTTATTTTTTTAAAAAAAATTTTTTTTTTCAACGTTTATTTATTTTTGGGACAGAGAGAGACAGAGCACGAACGGGGGAGGGGCAGAGAGAGAGGAAGACACAGAATCGGAAGCAGGCTCCAGGCTCTGAGCCATCAGCCCAGAGCCTGACGCGGGGCTCGAACTCACGGACCGCGAGATCGTGACCTGGCTGAAGTCGGACGCTTAACCGACTGCGCCACCCAGGCGCCCCAAATCATTTGTATTTTAGTAACATAAGTTAAAAGCTATAAAGACTGATGTGTTTTCATCTCAAATGCGATACTAAGTAAACTGTGAAAAGTCAGTAAACATGTTATTCAATTTTTTCTTAAATATCTGTTAAACATTTAAAATTAGAAATTTATAAAAAATAAATGTAAATATTTAAAATTGTGATTCATGTGATCAGTTATGTTGAAAACTCTTCAAGATACACATTTCTAAATTCAAATAAATGGGTCATTATTTATTCAGTACTATTATTTCAAATTTCTTTTTTCCTTCATTCTAGTTACAGTCTAGTTCTTGATTTCTTTTTATTCAGTTAAATATGTTAAAATCAGTAAATACGAAATTTTATTTTCCTTTTTTCTTTATATTAATACATTTTCTATAATGTAATGATTTTCCCCCAACTTAGAATGTATTTGTTGATTTTTCAGTTTTTAATAAAAATATGCATTAAAGTATTATTATGGGAAATCATTTTCATAGAAGATAATTTTACTTGGTTAATTTCTTTGAAATCAAATCCAATATTAAGATCCTGCAAATATTTGCCCATATTTCAGAACAGATGATACTTGATTTCTCTTCATTGTTTGCAGTCCGGTCAGCACTCAAGAACCATATGAGTAGATTTGCAAATATACCAATGTCCAAGATGCTCACATACTCAATTACCTCAGATTCTCCTGAGTGTGGGACACAGATATCAGTATTTTCTAAAATTTCCCTGTGTGATTCTAACATTTATCTAGAGTTAGAAGCCACTGATCTATCTTACTCATTGAAGTTTCAAAAAAAAATTCTGCCTGAAAAAAATATCAAAGAAACAATCTAAATATATAGCTTCTGGGGGCGCCTGGGTGGCGCAGTCGGTTAAGCGTCCGACTTCAGCCAGGTCACGATCTCGCGGTCCGTGAGTTCGAGCCCCGCGTCAGGCTCTGGGCGGATGGCTCGGAGCCTGGAGCCTGTTTCGATTCTGTGTCTCCCTCTCTCTCTGCCCCTCCCCCGTTCATGCTCTGTCTCTCTCTGTCCCAAAAATAAATAAAAACGTTGAAAAAAAAATTAAAAAAATATATATAGCTTCTGAAATACTATACTATTAAAAGAGATATTATTTTCTTATGTTGATAAAATACCTATCCAGTGGGAGAACCTCATGTGGATAACTAAATATAATGCATATGAAGTTTAAACTAAATGTATATCAAATCATTCTCATTTGTTTTTAACTGATATTTGACTCTAGTCATTTTCTGCAGTGTGTTATATTTATGTGTGTGTGTGTGTGTTTTAATTTCATGAAAACAAACCAGGGCAAAAGCAATTTTCTTTAGTTCAAATATGAGGTTACTTTTCTAAAATCACACTCTGAGCTGCTAATAGGATTTTATATATCATATTCAGTATCAGTAATCTGCTATAGAATTAAAAGCTTCAGTTACGTTGATACACTTAAAAGGATAAAATTTAGAATTCCCTCTTGGAAACAAATTAAACTTATTATTAGAGAAGATACTTTTGACCTCTTTGATCTCCTACATGGTATAGGCATTCCTATGGCATTCTCATCACTTTCATACTGCTAAAGTCTCAATTACTAATACTAAAAATTTTACTACAAATTCCAATAAGTGAACACCATTATGCCATTCAAATACCTAGTCTGTATATTCAAAGACATTTTACAAAATACATTATGATTTTATGTTTGCAAATTAGCTTTAGACATAGGAATATTTCCTGATAACTGTAACTCTATCTTCTAACTGTTGAATGTAAATACTTATGGTCTTCAGAGTCATTCTGACCATTTTTGTCAATTGTGCTTTGTTCTAATAAATATTTAATAAGTATTATGATAATTATTTTTTCTAAGAAAACAGAAGACAAAGCAAATATGAACATTTGAAAAATTTAGTCATAATTACCTTGTGCCAATTTACAAGTTCAATTTGAAAATGCTTTAAAATCTGAGAGAAATTTGTCACTGAAAATTTGAGCAATTTTGTCAAAAGCTGACTTTGCCAAATATGCATGACTTAATCCAATATTCTAGGCCCAACATAAAGTACTTCCCTACTTTATCCACATCTCTATTTCAGTCACTGTAAGCTTCCTGCTCACTACTACTGGGTGTCATGCCTCTACAATATATGTCTATTATCTTTTAATACAAGTCTCAACCTTTATCAATCACTGGAAGGCTTTAAGAACACCAGTTATCTTTTCTCCATGCTATCAACATTTATGGGCTAATTATATAATGTTCTATTTTAAAACTGTGTGTGTATATGTATATGTATATGTATATGTATATGTATGTATACGTATGTGTGTATATGTCATTTTATAATATTATTGTGCTACAACAAGAGGGAAAATTTGCCTTGAGTGGCTATGGTGCAATATTCTCAAGGGAAAATAATATTTTCTTTATTTTATTATTTCATATCTATTGAATTTTGTAGCAATTTTAGGCCTGGGAGAAAGTATGCATTGATTACTTCCTGTAAATTTACTTTGAGTATTCATTTATCTACTTCTCTAAATGACAATGTTCCACTTAGACCCACTCTCCAGGTGATGCCCCATATTGTGCAATTGTGCCTTTGCTCACCTTTGAATTCTCAATTGGCTAACAGTAAAGCAATCTGATAAACTAACATCTTAGAGATTGTAGAATAAAGTTGATAACAGATTGATGTGTCAAGCCCTGCAAGGTGTACTGTGATTTTAGAGGATATTTATTCACTGTGCCATTTAAGCAGGGAAATAAGGAGGTGAAAGATCATTTTGAGCAAGAAAACATGTCAGTATATCCTTAAATATAATCATGAAAGGAACTATCTACCTTGACAGATATAGTTTTTTTTTATTTTTATTTATTTATTTTGAGAGAGAGAGAGAGAGAGAGAGAGAGAGAGAGCATGAACTGGGGAGGGGCAGAGAGAGAGGGAGAGAGAGAATCCCCAGGAGAGAGAAGGAAAGTGAATTGCAGGGCTTGAACCTGAGCCCTGCAACCAAGAGTCGGATGTTCAACCTATCGAACTATTGAGCCACTGAGGTGCCCCAATACAGGGCTGTATTAATAGGGGTATAGTAAGAAATTAAGAAAGACAACAGGTAGAGTGAATGACTTAACAGTTTTCCACCTCCTGTACTTTGTAAAGTACCTCTCTTGGAATGTACTGTATGTATATTTCAAGTCCCTGAAACAGTCCCTGACACATGGATAGTTCTTATCAATTATTTATTTTGTGAATTGATAAATATATACATTGATTAGAAAATGGATGACAGCTCTGTAAAGCAAAGGCTTTGATTAGTTTTTAATTCTATAACTAATTAAATATATATTTATATATAATTTTTGCTTTCATTATTATTAAATTGAGGGCTAGCTTCTTTGAATAGTATAATGGCATTCACAGATATTTGACAAATGGGTAGTATTACATTGTTCCAGTACCATGTAATATACAATTTTTATACACTTTAAATGTGTTTAATTTTGTTTTAATCTTCGGTGGAAAACATACCAGTTTAAACATGGCAGATCATTTATATTATAATTGAAACCACCACAGGCTGCTTACCTCCAGAGGCTGATTTGCTGACAAAACAGCCTGTATACAAATGTATAAGCAGACAGCCACACACTTTGATCAAGATAGTATCTCTCTTGTTTATTATTTTTAGAAATAAGAGTACAATAACAAGAGAATATTCATTACTTTACACACCTTGACTGAAATGAGAACTTTTCTGGTCTGTTAGCTGTTTGCTGCCAATATCCTGACAGGTGCCCTAGATAATACACCAGGCATCGAGTTGGGTCATTTTTAGCTTCATTTGCAAATAAGGTCATATGGACATGACTGTCCTCTCTTGGAGGAAGAAAGGAACTATATTTCTGTGATAATATTGTACAAAAAAATAAATACTATAAAAACTCATAGATTTTTCCTATTTCATCTTTATTATTTTATTATGGAATCTGGCACCAAAAATTTATTATTATAATTATTTTATTGCTGTAGTTAAATGTTTTTTAATGTTTATTTATCTTTTGAGAGAGAGAAAGAGTACAAGTAGGGGAGGGGCAGAGAGAGGAAGAAAGAGAATCCCAAGCAGGCCCTGCCCTGTCAGCACAGAACCCGACATGTGGCTTGATCCCACAAACTATGAGATCATTACCTGAGCTGAAATCAAGAGTCAAACACTTAACCAACTGAGCCACCCAGGCACCCCTGCTGAAGTTCAGTTTAATCACTGTTATGACTAATAAATATTCTAAGTAGGCTTGATCTATTTCTATTTTTATATAGTTCGAGGACATTAACAAGTGTGTATTACCTATTTATCTATCTTCTCTCACTCTCTATTTATCCATATTTATATAAACTTACATATATATTACTACTTTCATTTGTGTTTTTTAAATTCCCACATCCACTATTACATTCATATAATAAAGGCTTCTGTATATTTTACTTCATATATGTCTAAAAGTGAAGTAAAGCACACATTTGGGTACTAATTTACATAATAATACTTCTCCAAATACTAGTTCTTTTTCTCTTCTGCTATGGTAATTTTAATCTGCCATTGCAGTACCAGGGTATCACAGGTGTATATAAACTGCACTATTGATTCTTTTTCCCATGGAATCATGGAAGAATTAACTACTGAATTAAAGATCACTTTGTGTAAATTAAGTGGCATATGAATGGTTGTAATAAAATGATCATAGTAAAAACAAACTTCTGCAGTAACATATCCTCTCAGAAACAAATTTAGCCCTTCTCAATAGAAAAAAAAAAGACAGTTTGGTTATAATCAGGGCGACTTGCAGGGAGGATAACTGAAATATTTCCACTTTTAACTGTTATATCTAGGGATATACACACTGCCTAGGATAGACATAGTTTTATTAGAAGCCTTATGTAGTCTTAGCATTGTTCATATGTATATTCCTTAATGTTTCCCTAATGTCAGATGAATTAATGTGCATATTGTCATGAGAATAGCTAAGGAATTTGTCATTCTGGAATGACACATGAATATGCAAGGAAAATGATAAATTAGGATAAATATGAATGGAAATTCTTAAATTTGTAAACTCTATCTAAGGTAATGGGTATATTTTAACTAGTATGGAAAGATGACAAAAATAACATTCAAGACAGTCAGAAAATTTGAGTCAATCAGAAATACCTATATAATCAAATAGACCATAGATGTTAACAAAACAAAAAAGTTAATAGGATGCTATAAAAATTATATTATATCTGAATTATGGCCAAATCAATTTACAATAAAAGCAAATTAGATATAACCATCCATATGTAGAAGAATTGTAAATTCAGTTTGACAGATGGCAACTAGAGAGCAAATGAAGAAAAAAAAAACTTGAGATGTTAGTAAAATGTAGGAAGGGCAAACAGAATACTGCAGACATACACACAACTGACAGGGAAAATAACAAAGGTTGGTTGAGAAAATTAGTGATAGTCTCCAGTACCACTACTAAAGGAAAAGAAATAATTTCACTAACAAAACCCACTATGACAGACACCAAATAATATTCATTTTGATCAAATGATAGATCTTGAAGTTCCATGATAGTTTTATTGCACATTATTAACACATAATTTACCACTGCACCTTTGTGTACAACAGACACTCAGGAAATTATCTCTGAATGATTATAGCTCATTGATTCCAATGGGAACATAACAATTCAGGTAGTAGAAGAAAGGAAAATGTAAAAATATCTAAATAAAAGTAGACATTTTTCAGTTTATAGAGCCCAGACACTTTCTGTATCCAACAAAGCTAATTATGAAGTAATCTAACCTAACAGAGTAGCATAGAGATGAGGTAAATTATAATGTCACATCCTTTCATCAAGATTATTATAAAATGATATTTTTCTCTTTAATATTTTATGTTTGTTATTGTTTCAGTTTTATTTTTTGTTTTGCAAGTACATCTAAGCTTTTTGTTGCTTTTTCTTATGCCTCCTCCTTTGGCTCATCCTCTTCTTTATGCTCTTAAAGAACTGATTTTCAATAAACCAATATTGATCATTTAAGCATCAGAACTGAATGTATAGAGGCACCTGGGTGGCTCAGTCAGTTAAGCGTTTGACTCTTCGTTTCAGCTCAGGTCATGATCTCACAGTTCCTAGGTTTGAGCCCTGTGCCATCAGTGCAGAGCCTGCTTGGGATTCTTCCTCTCTTTCTCTCTCCCTACCCCTCCTGCACTCTCTGTCTCTCTCTCTCAAAAATAAAGAAATAAACTTAAAAAAAAAAACTGAATATATATACTAGCTTCAGATCTGATGTATTTAATTTGGTTATCTTGTTTGACACAGGTAAGGACTCTGAATTTTCACTGTCCCTTAGAACAGAGTACAAAGCAAAAACAGATGTAACATTTATAAAAACCTAGTAGCAATTATCTGAGTGTCATGGGAAGTAATCTGTCATTTTTTGGTGTGGCATATCAATAAAGTTTCTCTATGTCACCAAACTCTACTCAGGCTTCTCTGAATTCTCTTCTCAAGTAGTCCCCGACTTTTGGGCTTCCACGGTTGTCTGTGCATTACCTAATTTTAGCAAGAATCTTGCTAAGTCAATTCAACCAGAGACCCTCATCCTCAATATCTGGTCATCTTCAATGTCTGTTAATGTTCCTCATCCTCCACCATCCCTATGTAACATATAATCATCTTGACTCTGCCTTCACAAGAATCCTGTTAGGTCACCTTAGCCATATCCCAAGAATTTCCCATCTACTAAATTCCCGACCCTCTCCCAGACTATGAATTACCACTTTTCTTTGTTCTATTTGGAGTTGAACCCAATTTCTCTCTCCTATTACAAAACCCCATTGTAGTAACCCCCAGCATTCCTATCATAATAGTGCTCCTTGGAGTTTGTCTTACCATCTTTAACAAGATGTCATAATTTTTTCTTTCTTAAGAAATGTTTCTTAACAATATATCTTTCTTAACAATATCTAAATTCCCAGGACAAAGTTGTTTAGTAGCGAGGTGTTAATAAATTATTTCTTATTATGTTTCTTTATGTAATTATTTGCAGTTTCGTGAAATTGCATTATTTGTGCTAAATGCCAAAAATAAAGCAATCTTGTATATATATATATATATATATATAATTTTTTTTGCTTGCTCTCAGACTGAGACAGCTATTCAGGAAAGCAAGAAAATTACTGTTTTCTTCAGCACTCAGGGGATGCCAGCTGAAGCCTCACACCTGGAGTTAGCATTCCTGAACTGTGCTCCATGCTGCCAGTGCTATGTGTGGATTCAGAGACAACAGAACTGCAATCCCCTGGCTATTGGAATCAGGTGGGGGTAATAACTTGTTGACATGGCCACCAGGTCTAAATCCATAAATCTCAAACGTGGGTCAAGAGAAGAAACCTCAGTGCCTTTTCAAAAGTTTAAGAGACCAGCAATACTGTGAAGGCTAAAAAAAGTTGTCTTCTAAAGTAGTAGGAAATCCCATACCTGAACTAAGATTGGCTTTTGTCATATAATCACAGCCTTGGGATTCAAGCCTGCTTGCCATTTGATCTTGAATAAGTCTCATTTTGTAACCCATTCACTAAACCAAAGCACAGTGGGAAGTGTGACTGTGATTGAAGCCGTGTCTGTGTTCTACAAAGATGAACTACATCAATAGCCTTTGCTTATGTCCTTATTAGAACTGGAGTGAATACTGTAAAACAATCTTAAAGCATTTATAACTGGGTCTGAAATTGAATAAAAGAGATATATGCGTGTGCATGTGTGTGTGTGTGTGTGTGTGTGTGTGTGGTTATTTTCTGGGCTAACTGATCAGCCCAGAATTACTGTGATTCTGCTAATAATTAAAACTTAACCACTTATGTATGTAAGTAATATTATCTGAAAGTTTTCAGTTTGATCATTTATTTATCAACATAACTATAAGGGCTTTATAGTCATTTTTCTATTTCTCTTGAAAGAAGGAAAGAATAACCTGATACCTATTTTAAACTTATAATAATTATAATACCAAAAAGTAATCTGCCTTAAATTGTTACAATACCAAAGACAAATTATACTGCTCTGTGTTGCCTTCCAATGAATACCTGTCCATATTGCATTAGTGGAAAAAAAGTAACCCAATAACAGATGTGACCTTAAATTTTCTAGAAGCATTTCTACTTATTTATATATTAGCAAAACATCACAATTCCATACTAGTATAACTGAAAAGAAAACAGCCTTATTGAATTGGGTTACCTTCTTCCATAGGTATCCTTCCGTGTTCTGTATTTTATGTATTTTGCCAGAGACAGTCAATAGAAGCATGTTTCAATAAATATCCAAACTAAATATTTTCTCAGCTAAAGGTTAACACCTAAAACATCATTTGACTTTAAGTTCAAGGAGAAAAGTGGGGTGCCTGGGTGGCTCAGTCGGTTAAGCGACCAACTTCAGCTCAGGTCATGATCTCTCAGTTTGTGATTTTAAGCCCCACATTGGGCTCTGTGCTGACGGCTCAGAGCCTGAAACCTGCTTCATATTCTGTGTCCTCTCTCTGCCCTTCCCCTACTCACGCTCTGTCTCTCCTTCCTTCAAAAATAAAACAATTTAAAAAATTAAAAAAAGAGGAAAGTATTAGTCTCTTCTGATGACATTAAACACGCACGAACATGAGCGTGCACGCACACACACACACACACACACACACACACACACACTGAAACACACAAAACAAGGCATATCATTGGTTTCTTCTGTCTTTAAATCTAATAGCCCAAAGGCATGTCCTTTTCCAAGAGTCTGTTCTGACACCCTGCATTTTTCTAAGCAATACAACTGGACTTCTTCTAATGAGGTAAAATTCTTTGGCACTTGGAGGGGTCAACCTGCTCCCAATTAAGATTTGTAAAGCTTTTAAAAAGTGGGTCAATTACTTATTTAGTAAAGATGTTTCCAGCAAGTCAAAAGATAGATCTGGAACTGCTAATGTCCCTTACTGACATTTGATACCTTAACTGTAGAATTTCTGAGGTCAATAAAGGCAGGACCTGCAGTAGATATTGGGCTTTAGTAACTCCTAGGATCATGTGCATAAGGTTGGATATGTCTTGCCAAAATCAATAATAGTGTCTCAGTATCACTGAATTTTACATTTTATCTGTACCCAGAAGTTTAGCTAGAATAATAGAACTGGGAGAAGGGGGGAGTGGTGGCCTCTCTTCAAAATAATGTCCAAGAATGAGTCTTTTTAAGGTAATTTGTGACAAAATATTGATTAACTTTAATCTAAAAGGCATTAGAGAAAGTAGTGTGAAAGCAAGACTTGGAAAAATCCAGAAAGGCAATCCAAGTTAGCATAATTCTTTTTTCCATTTTTTTTTTTAAATCAGGATGACTCTCCAAACTACCAAATCCAACATAGAAGTTAGGTACAGCACTCTATTAAAAAGAACAGAGTCCTTAATAAAATACTCAAATATCTTTTAAGATACTACACTTATCCTCTTTATTCGTCCCTCCTTAAATTTTCTCTTTATGATGATCACATTAACAATAAAATGGACATGAAGAAAGGTCTCACCCTAATGCCAGAAGAATTGTCATTCAATGTTAGTGGGGTTAATTCTAAATTGTACAGGATCAGTAAAGGAGCAGAGATTTAAACATGTGTATATATAAGACATTTCAGCTGAACATGATAAATTACCATTCTCAGGTTTCTTATCTTCCACTTGTATAGAATAGAATTGCGGCAATTAGTTCATTATTTGGGATGCTCCTTTTCTAAGGCATCTTGCTCAAAGTGTATGTGTATGTGAGTGTGTGTGTGGGTGTGTGTGTACATACTATGTAAAATGAGCATAACATAAATGTGGGTCTATTAGAAGGCTGTGAAAGCATTCCCCAGAAATAAAGCAAGGAGTTACAGCTGGGAACCTATGACCTGTCAGTTATCTAAGGAACTACTCTCCTCTTTGCTCTCTTTCCGTCAGTGTTTGTGGCTAAATGTATAAATAACTACTAGCTCTCAGGGACAGGGAAGCTCTGATTTGGAATGCTTGCCTGGTTCCATAGTATAAATGTACCACCATGGTAGATTTCAAACTACCTGCAAAAATACCCTAAAGTTTGGCAACTGGTTCTTGTGAAATGGAATAAGGTGAGTTCGGTACACTATTGCTCTAGGACACAATGATCTATTCTTTTTCTTTATATGTCTGGTCTTTCTGATTCTCCTTGAAGACTGTTTTCTATACTGATTTACCATTATGCACATGCCTGAAAATGGCTGTCTCAGTCCCATCTCTGCATCAGTTAAAATTTCAATGACTATGCTCCTAATTTCAATATTTCAAGGAGTTATTTCATTGGATTAGCCTATTCCTCATGTGTTGATAAATTTAAGGAAAGGAGAGGTGCTGATAGCAATAAAGTTGGGCAATACATAGCTACAACCTGAGTGCTATTTAAGGCGACTGAACTCCTTTCTTGGAATATTATTATATAAGAAGAAAAAAGAAGATGAGAAGCTAGGGCATTGTACATATTAATAATTAGCTATGGAAGTTTATTATGGCAGCACATGTGAGTTTTAAATACATTACTGATTTTTGAAGAGAAGAATCTTACACTGCAATTCAAGTATTAGGATAACTAATGGTATTAGCTACATGTGCTATTATTTACCTATTTAAACTATCAAAAATATTGTGAATTTGTTTCTAATTTGTGATTTCATTTGCCCCTGGATAAAAGATAAAGTGATAACTACACACATTAGCATTCTTTTTTTATATCAAACTTAAAAGCAGCATACCTTATAGTTATTTCTAAATCAGATAAAAAATATTCTGGAAAAAAAAACTACATATACATAAGAACAACAGTTTGTATTCATAGAAATATAAATAAGATAGCTATAAATATTTTTTCAAATTCAACATCAAGTAACATTGTCATGACTTTTATTTTTAGAAATGGTAGGATTTCCTTTATCAATATATCACATATATATTCTTTATACATATATTTTAACTATATGATTTTATTATGTGTTTTCCATTTTTACAAGCTTTTATATAAATAATTTCATACTGTTCATAATAATTAACACTGTTCATAAATTGCTTTTAAGGCTATTGGTGACAGAAACACATTATCTTCTATCTGGATGAAACAGTCTCTTACCAAGTATCTTTCAGCTTCTAATCACTGCTAGGTGTCCAGCAATGAAATGCTGTATACAATCTAATAATGAATCGCTCAATTTCTTTGATTCTGTAAGAATTTTGTCAGCCTAAAGATATCTGTACTGTTTTCTTTCTTCCCACTGAAATACATTTTGTTTTTAAAAAGGATTAGCCACTCAGTAGAAAATTGGAACACATAAAATCAATAGATTTCCATGCTTGCCAAATCACCATGATGTATAACAGCAAGTAATTCTGAAATCCATTAAAACAGTCTGATTTTTTTAAAAATATGTGTAAATTCAATTGAAAGCCATAGGCATTTCATTTTATGATTATGTGTCAGACAGATGATATTGTTAAGTATAGAAACAAAAAATTCAAGCTGATTCTTCCTACACAGAGCTTGGTAATATCAGAGAAGCAATTGAGAATAGCTCAAAATGAAAGAGGACCAATGTAAGTTTCTACTCATTGTTTCTGTTTTTCCTTTCCTTTCAGTGGGACATCATGACTTCATGTGAATTTTATAATAATTTCTGGATTATAACTTACATCAAATATTATCAAATATGCTAGTTATTTCACTTGTTATTAAAGACATATCCGGAAACAGGTTTAGTTCCTGGCACCTATGTTCTCACTGAATAATTAGTGAAGAAAGACATAGCAACATCTATAGGCATCAAGGGGTTATAAACTCCCTGAAAATTTACAGAAAATATTTAATAAATGTGCAGGTCAGACAAATACACCTAAACATCCCAGAGAGTTTGAAAACTAGAGAGGGCTTATGATTTTGTGTCCTTCAATATATTCTCAATATATCTGCCCAGCATTATTGTAGAGCTGGAACAGATTACTCTGCTTCAGGGAAAATAATGAAGCACAGGCAGCAACAATCATCCTTTTTCTGTCCTGGATTGCAGCCCTACCCTAGTATAATCCTTTCAGTAAATATTGAATGTTGCTGTTAACTGAATCCAACCTCTTGAGAAGGCAGTTATAAAGTCTTCTGTTGTTATATGAACTTCTGCCCTTGGGCAAGGTCTCTATGGTATGGTCACAATGGCACCCAGCCAATAGGACAAATAAATGTGGAAAACTAGTTTGTCATTAGATTCCTGAGGCTGACCAACATGTCTAACTGGATCTACTTAAAGGCAGGGAGTATGCACCAAAATGCCACATAGGCTAGAGGTGG
Organism: Lynx rufus; assembly: GCF_022079265.1. Classification (NCBI taxonomy): domain Eukaryota; kingdom Metazoa; phylum Chordata; class Mammalia; order Carnivora; family Felidae; genus Lynx; species Lynx rufus. The sequence continues at coordinate 113,823,259 of NW_025814867.1, forward strand.
CCCAAATCTTGGAGATCGTCTCTCCTTCCTCAAGAGAATTATGAAAGTAATTCTTCTGGCTATGTACAGGATTACATAGAATTAAGAAGAACTCTCTTAAAGCAACTCTTCTCTATCTCAACATATTCTTAGTGTCATGTTAGGGCTACTTTTAGATTAGGATCTTGAGTAACTGTTCAGCAGGCCACTACTAAATCTAGATCATGACTGTGCATTTGTGAATTTTTCTAGAGCAAGGATACACAGCTCTTTGTCAGTTTTGCTAAGATGCTCATATCTCAAAATAATTGGAAACTACTTTCTTAGGGTATTGTGAAATTGGGTGATATCATCAGGACTCACTCTTTAAATTGGTAACAAGGGAAATGGGAACATCTTCTATTTGTAGCAGCTTATTATACTGAAACAAATATGGACTTTGGCTTAACTGTCTTTTCTTTCAATAGTTACATGATCTTTTGCAGAACATAACATTTCTGAATCTCTTTTGTCATTTGTAAAATTCCAAACTAATAAGCACTTGAGAAGAGATATTTATCATCTTAATTTAAAGTAATTTTATCTTTCTCACATTAAACATTATTTAGAAGCCAGTGTTTTTAAATTTATACTATAAAATCATTTGGGGCCAATATACTATGGTATGTTTACACTTATAAATTAATATACCAGGAATGCTGAAAACTCTATTTGGTTAGTGATAATAAACACTAATAATTATATTCACTTATCCCGTGAAACCACAGAATCATGGTTTTATCATAGAGAAAATAGCATTCTTTTAAACACATCTGTTTTTAGGTCAGCTTAAGGATAAGTTATGAGACAAAACTCATGACCTATGAATTGTTTGTTAACATAAACATGACAACAAATAATACTCTTTTAGAAAACAACCATGGTTTTCAACCAAGATATTTCTCTTTTTAAACCCATTCCACATATTAGCAGTTTGCCTAGATTTGAGTCAGTTCATTATCTGTTTCTCTAAATTGCCTGGGCAATTACTAATTTTCATGCTTCTGCACTTTTCTAATCATGCAAAGCTGAGTGACTAAACAGTATAAGCAATATCCACACAATGTTTTGTAAACACATTTTTATAAAAATATATAACATTTGCACACCAAGTTTAATAAATCTCACCCGTATCCAGTTTCTAAGAATTACTATTTCTAAGAAAACAAGGACTGTTATGGTTTATTTTAAAATTATACAAATTATAAACTAAAAAAATAGCATGTCTACTTCTTCAAAGCACTAATTTTTATGAGATGCAAAAGAAGCATCTAAATTCATATTTTGCTTTATATAGAGAAAGGGTAATTTTTGAACCCCAAAACAATATATGATAAACTGACAAGGAATTTGAACTCCAAATGAATAAGAGATTTTAAGAAGATATCTAACTACTCTAATATAGTTCAAGTTTTCTTACACAGACTAACTATATCCCAATGTTATAAGGAGACATCCATGTGAGTGTACGATTTTATCAGTGGCCCTTGGGAAATAGTGAGACTGGACTAAGACTGCAACACTGGCAGTGAGCAAATGAGTCTCAGCCTTCAACTGGGTTTATGTTGATCCTAAATGAAATTATATACTATAAATGGGATGGTTAAGAGTTTCTGCAGAGGAAGAATGGCAAAGAACCGCATGGTTTTACCAAAATCCATTTGACATTTGCTGATTTTTCTTCATGGTAACTTTGTAGGCAACATGCAGCTAGAAAATATGTTAGATGCTAAGGTAAGATGAATCATAAGCAGGTGCAGAGTAATGGATCAGTACATAGTTTGCTGTCATCCTGGCTTACATGTGCTCCCCTCCTAGGTTCAGTGGTTTATCACTGATTCAGGGGGAACTATTACCAAGTTCTCAGAAATCAAATTTGGGAACCTAGCCAATAGATACCTGGGCTAACTGGACAAGGATCCAAAAGACTGTTTAACAAGTTGGAGCCACAAGCAGACTCTAACATGAAGCATTATACCAATTATAGTGTAAAAAAGAGGGAAAAAAATGTATACACGAGGGTGATATGAAAGCTAGCAGCTCTTGTACAAAAAGGATTTAAAATTTTCCTTGACAGCTCCTTGTGAGTAAATAGCATAATTGGACTGCCAAAAAGCAAATGCAAACTTTGTATTACTTAGCCATATCTAGAGTACTTGAAGTGATTGTATTGATCTACCAGTAACCATAAAAAGTCAGAAAAGGAAATTAAAATGTATTAAACTACTAGGGTATTGTATGGAAATATTTTAGACACTTTCACATTTAATTCTCACAATGACCTCTGGGAGATATTGTTGCTAGTGCCATTTTACAGATGAGAAAACAGAATGCTAGAGAATTTAATCAATTTTGCCAAGATCACAGGTACTAAAGTCTGGAAATAGTACTTTAAGCCATGTCTATATGATTCTAAAACATATGGGTTTGACACCATACATATGGATCTGGGTAGTCAAACTGAAATGGATGTGGTGAGCAAACTGGAAGCCACTTCCCCATCAAAATAGAAAAGGAACTAACGTGTTAAGACTGGGGAAGAGAATATTTATATTAGACAAGATCTTTGTATCGAGATAATTTCAGAAGTAGAGAATTACTGGTCTCTGGGAGAGTTAGCGCAGGCTGAATGAACATTTGTGAAATGTACTGTTCATGTCAGACAGGCATTTGGACTAGGTAGTTTTTAAGGTAGTTTTCAACTAAAAGAATCTCTGATTCTAGCATATTTATAACTGAAGGAGTTCCAAAACTGAAGCAGAAAGCTTAAGTATGAGAAAAGAAGATAAATGATATTCCAGTGCACATGTCTGTAATATGCATACTGAGCCTATACAGCATCTGAATCAGAAGTTGACAGGGACCCTGAAATGGTTTAGAAAGAACCAGAAGACTTTGCAATAATCCTTTGTATATAAAATTGCTCTGTACCAGTAACTTAAAATCAAATCTTAATCCAGTATAATCTTTTAATGATTTTATTCAAATTAACGAATTTGAACTCTTAGCATCCTACTTATTTGATACAGTATTTGGAGACCAAAATGAAGTTTGTAATACATAATACTTCTTTCATGGATGTTTTTCAACAGACATTCATTGTGTTCCAACATTGTGCCAAACACTAAAGGAGGTGAACGTAATATTAAGTAATACATGGTTCTTTGTATACGAAGTGATACCAAATGTAGGAAATATATTTTAATATCCTTTTAAGACTATAATAATTAAGCTGTACTATTCATCTAACTTTTGGTTTCTCCTTGTGACCAAATTAATTTCTAGCATAGGAAATCTTGTGAGATATAGATGCATAGTTGATTGCAAATGAACACAGTCAAGCTTGCAACCTTAATTTAAAGAGCATAATCCTCTAATCTAAAATATTTAAAATCAGCTAGGATTTTTAAATTGGATACATGCAAATAATAAGATGTTTAGTTTTTTCCCTTTTACTCTATATGCTTTCACTACAGAAGAAAATCTTACATGTAAAAGGAAATTAAGAAGAAAAGTTCCAGTGCTGACTCACCTTCTGTTTGCCTTTGGGCCAAAATTCAAAAACTTTTTATATAATTGATCATTTTTTAAAACTAGACCATTAGATTCTGTGATTCTTTTTCAGGGAGTTAATTAATAAGGGGATTCTTTCTAAAAGTGTCCTTTATATATAGTTATTTGATATGTTTAGATAAAATATAGTGATAGTGCCCCTATAATACAGTTAACTCCAGCATCCTAAAGTCCTTTCATTCCATAACAAAATGAGAATATAGTTAGGGCATAATGTTAAATGAGTGCATACACTGACTGCAATTACATAAAGGGACATACGGCCACAAAGAATGTAATATATGAGTCCTCACTCTTTTTTAATCTCTATTCTCAGGGCACCTGGGTGGCTCCGTCGATTGAGCGTCCAATTTACGCTCAAATCATGTTCTCATGATTCGTGAGTTTGAGCCCTGCATTGGGTTCTGTGCTGACACCTCAGAGCCTGGAGCCTGTTTCAGATTCTGTGTCTCCCTCTCCCTCTTTGCCCCTCCCCCACTTATGCTCTGTCTCTTTCTCTCTCTCAAATATAAAATTAAAAAAAAATTAACTCTCTATTCTCATTCTCCCTTCTTTCCTCCTCCTCCAAACCCTCAGAATTCCCGTTCATTTCAATGATTTCAGCTGCTGCATACATACTCCTGATGCTGAGTTACAGATGCAAATTTGAAGCTTTCTGTAGAATAAAAAGATCTGGTTGTGCCACAGACACATGGATGAAGACAACATTTCAAAGGTGAATTAATATTTCCTGCCACTTTCAGTTCCTTCTCCTGCATACTTTAATTACTCTATCACCATTCACTCAGTCATTCAAGCTAGAAACTCCAGTAAATTCCCCACTTCTCACACATTTTCTTCATCTGCCTGGCAATAAATATCTGATAGTTTTCCCTGCCTTCATTCATAATGCAACAATTTCATAGCTAGATTATTTAAATTGCCTCTCATTTAGGGTTCCACTGATAATCTATCCTACACATAAAATTAAAACTTCCTTTCTGAAATAAAGATATGATCAAGTTATTCCCTTTCTCAAAACCAACACAAAACAAAACAAAACAAAAAAATCCTTAAATAGCTATCTATTAAATACAGGTAAAATTATTTTAAGGCCCTTTAATATTAGACCTTAATTTTGGTCTCTGTCATGTTCTGCTACTCATGATACAGACCATTTCCCAGCTATTCTGGAAGTACTGTTCATGCATACTCTATGCAGATCAGATATCAGGTTTATCTGACAAGGATCTGCTCAAAGACAACCTTCATTCACTTTATTTTCTAGTAAATCTGTCAAGAATTAGTTCTATTTTAAATGTTCCAAGTAGCGGGGCGCCTGGGTGGCTCAGTCGGTTAAGCGTCTGACTTCGGCTCAGGTCATGATCTCGCACTCCATGAGTTCAAGCCCCGCGTCAGGCTCTGTGCTGACCGCTAAGAGCCTGGAGCCTGTTTCAGATTCTGTGTCTCCCTCTCTCTCTGACCCTCCCCCGTTCATGCTCTGTCTCTCCCTATCTCAAAAATAAATAAATGTTAAAAAAAATTAAAAAAAAAATAAATGTTCCAAGTAGCATTTTTCACAGTAACAAAGAGCATTTATCCAATTGCATTAGATCCACTTGTATATCAGATTCTTCAACCACATTTGTGAAAATTTTGAGGAAAAAAGCATCTCATTCATCTTTCAACCCCTTTGTACACAAAACAACTCCAAAATGGTTCTTTTTTTTAAATATAATTTATTGTCAAGTTGGCTAACATACAGGGTATACAGTGTGCTTTTGGCTTTGAAAGTAGATTCCCATGATTCATCACTTACATACAACCACACTGAGTGCTCACCCCAACAAGTACCCTTCTCAATGCCCATCACCCATTTCCCCTCTCCCCTGCTCCCCTTCCATCAACCTTGATTTCTTCTTTGTATTTGAGAGTCTCTTATGGTTTGCCTCTCTCTCAATTTGAAATTATTTTTCCCCTTCCCTTACCCCTCTTCTGTTAAGTTTCTCAAGTTCTACATGTGAGTGAAAACATATGATATCTGTCTTTCTCTGACTGACTTATTTCACTTAGCATAATACCCTCTTGGGAGCATTGCTATTTACCACAATGTTTATAGCACCACTTCCAAGATGGTTTTTAATTTTTTTTTTCAACGTTTTTATTTATTTTTGGGACAGAGAGAGACAGAGCATGAACGGGGGAGGGGCAGAGAGAGAGGGAGACACAGAATCGGAAACAGGCTCCAGGCTCTGAGCCATCAGCCCAGAGCCTGACGCGGGGCTCGAACTCACGGACCGCGAGATCGTGACCTGGCTGAAGTCGGACGCTTAACCGACTGTGCCACCCAGGCGCCCCCCCAAGATGGTTTTTAAATGAACAAGTGGATTCACAATTTAAAAAGTTTTTTTCTCTTCTTATGATCTTAAATAAGACAAAAATGGTAAGCTATAGAGTTGTAAGAAAACTATATCTTAAATGAGAACATATAGGATCCTAGTTATTATCATTTGTTTATATTTACTGAGAAGAGACAATGTGAAAATAAAATTATACTAAACCTAGAATCATCAAAGTACACTTCTGAAATTATAAGATAATAAAAGAGCACTGAAATAATCTACACAGATCTCTTACCATGTGATAACATTTTGTTGTGATGTAACAATGAGAAGAGACATTTTGAAATTAATCCAACAGTTCTAAGTATATTAAATTCAATTGTATTTGCTGGTGAAATTAGAATCTTTAAATGTAAGGAATTGTCTGTACCATCAAATGGCCTTTTGTTATTTTCTTGAAGATCCTTAGCAAAATTTTTAGGTTCCTTTTGATGTAAACTAAACTAATCATTATAAAAAAAAATGGTTAATGTGACAAAATTTCCTAAATGTGGTTCAAGTTTATAAAATGTAATTGAAGGTATGGAAGGTAAGAGGGCTTGTTCATCAAGGAGCTCCTCTGTAACAAAACTGCTTTTGTTACATCCAATTTTCACTTATATATTCTGAATGAATAGCATAATAGCAGCAGATATTATGTTAGAAGTAGTAATCACCTCCTCATGGTGATCAGGAACTGGCCATCTGTCCCAAGATACCCCATGCAAATCCAGTGATATTTCTGCAGAATTCTAGTGTAGAGAATGCCTAAAGTTAATCTATAAATGAAATAAAAAGTGATTAAATCTCTCATCATATGTCTCATGACTAGATATACATAAAATATTGTCTTTGTTTTATTTTATTTATAGGTAAAATTATAATGAACAAGTCTATAGAACATTTTTTCCACTAGATATATTTTAAAAGATTTTACTCTATGCAAACTGCAGTAAGAAATACCATTAGAGGCTAGAGGAGCTGACATGATGGAGAAGTAGAGGGATCTGTACTTCCTGTGTTTCTCAAACAAAGAAGGGCGGAAGCCAAAGGACTTTGAACCCCAAGAGTCTGGGAGGAAAAGAGACTGAGTCTACTAGGGAGAAACTGGGACAACCTGAGAGGCCATAGGTGGGTGACTGCAAACTGGAGGGACATAAAACAGGCCACTTAGGCACGCAGGGAGGGATCCCCTTTTGCGGAGAGACAAAGAGAAGAGAAAGAGCAGCTGGGGAAGCATAGGACTGTATCTGCACAAGGGAAAAAAACTTGCACGAGGATGGAGAGGGATTCCCATCTCAAACTGCAGGTTAGAGGATCTCTAACTGCAGATCCCATCTTCAGACTGGGGCCAGCTGCCCTGTTTGTGCATGTGGGGAGGAGGGGAGCCACCTCTGGGTTCAGTGGTAGATCAAGGGCACAGTCTGCAGTTGGAGAAACCAGTCCCCTCCCTGAAGTGCTGTGACACAGGACAAAACCAGCCAGGACCACATATTGGGAGGTGCTTCCCCAGTACTGGGGAGATTAAGTTCCAGCCAAGCACCTGGGCAAAGGAGTCGGTGGAGTGAGACAGACAGCTTCATCTGTGCCCTGGCACAGTGAGGATGGCTCCAAAGGAGTGATTTGGGACACCAGTTGGTGGAGAAGAGACCGGGGGGGGGTGCCATTTTTCTCCCCATCACCACCAAGGCAGGGACTCAGGGATCGGTGTGTGGGATCCACAGTGGAAGCAGGACCAGCCTACACCAAACCCCACCCCTCCATGCCTGGTAACTATCTACTAGAGCAGGATAGAAGCTGTGGAACCAGATGGCTCCATCCTCCAGACCAGCTCTGCTACATTGCATGGATTAATTCTAGGACAATTCTTGTTATATAGATATATTCTCCCTTCCATCTCTCCTTCTTAGCTCTTCCCTCCTCTAGGCTGGTTACTCTGGTTATTTGGTTTGTTTAAATAGACATATTTAATCCATTCTCTTGATACATGTTCTACACCTTCCTTTCTCTCTCTCTGGAATAATCAAGCCGTATAGTTTCTCTGTCTGGGTAACTTTATCTTTGCTTCTTTTTCCCCACCTCCTTCTTTATTTTCCTTTCTCTCTCTATGGATTAAGACTTTTAGTCTCTCTGCCTGGTCAATGTTTATTTTTTTCTTTTTCCCCACCACGGTCATTTCTCTCTTTGTATGTGCTCTTCCATCAGCACCACGTTCAACCTGTTCTTTACCTGTAGCTGGTGTTTCTGGATGTTTGCTTTTAGATTGTTTTTAGTTTTTGTTTTTTGTTTTTGTTTGTTTTATTTGTTTGTGTGTTTACATATTTTTGTTTCCTGTTTGTTTGTTTTTCTTTCCAGGGCTACTTCAAGGAACAAATCAAAGCATACCTGGTGGAGGGTCCAAAACACCACTTCAAGTAGGGAAATAAAATAACCAAAGTTACAAGAGAGACCAAGTAACAATCTCAAAAAAACACCTCCTGAAGGGCCAGGCCCTGGACAGTGTAGGACCTGCGTTTAATATAGCAGTGCTTGCAAGAAAAGGAGGAAGCTGAGAAAAAGAGAGATAAAAAAACTCCAGGATCATGAGAGGAGAATTAGAGAACTAAGTGATTCAATTAAATGGAACAATATCTGTATCACAGGAATTCCAGAAGAAAAGAGAGAAAGGGGCTGAAGGTGTACTTGAACAAATCATAGCTGAGACCTTCTCCAATCTGGGGATGGAAACAGACATTGAACTCCAAGAGACACAGAGAACTACCTTCAGACATAACTTGAATCAATCTTCTGCATGACATATCATAGTGAAACTGGGAAAATACAAGGATAAAGAGAGAATTTTGAAAGCAGCTAGGGATAAACAGGCCTTAACATACAAAGGTAGACACATAAGGGTAGTAGTAGACCTATCTACAGAAACTTGGCAGGCCAGAAAGGAATGGCAGGAAATCTTCAATGTGATGAACAGGAAAAATATGCAGCCAAGAATCCTTTATCCACCAAGCATGTCTTTTGGAATAGAAAGAGAAAGATTTTCCCAAAGAAAAACTGAAGGAATTCATCACCACTAAACCAGCCCTACAAGAATCCTAAGGGGGACTCTGTGAGTGAAATGCTGCAAGGACCACAGAGTACCAGAGACATCACTACAAGCATGAAACCTACAGATATCACAATGACTCTAAAAACCATATCTTTAAATAATTACACTGAATGTAAATGGAGTAAATGTTCCAACCAGAAGACATAGGGTATCAGAATTTATAAAAAAAAAAAAAAAAGACCCATGTATTTGCTGTCTACAAGAGACTCATTTTAGACCTGAGGACACCTTCAGATTGAAAGTGACAGAATGGAGAACTATCTATCGTGCTACTGGAAGTCAAAAGAAAGGTGAAGTAGCCATACTTATATCAGACAAACTAGACTTTAAAGGCTGTAACAAGAGATGAAAAAGGGCATTATATAATAATTACAGGGTCTATCCATCAGGAAGAGCTAACATAACATAACATAAATGTCTATGCACCGAATTAGGAAGCCCCCAAATATGTAACAATTAATCACAAACATAAACAATCTTATTGATAAGAATGTGGTAATTGCAGGGGACTTTAATACTACACTTACAACAATGGAAAGATCATCTGGACAGAAAGTCAGTAAAGAAACAAGGGCCCTGAATGATACATTGGACCAGATGTACTTGACAGATATATTTAGAACTCTACATCCCAAGGCAGGAGAATATACTTTCTTCTTGAGTGCACATGGAATATTCTCCAAGATAGATCACATACTGGGTCACAAAACAGCCCTTAATAAATATAAAAGAATTGAGATCATACCATTCACACTTTCAGACCACAATGCTATGAAACTTGAAATCAACCACAGGAAAAAATCTGGAAAACCTTCAAAAGCATGGAGGTTAAAGAACATCCTACTAAAAAATAAATGGGTCAACCAGGCAATTACATAAGAAATTTAAAAATATATGGAAACAAATGAAAATGAAAATACAACAATCCAAACGCTTTGGGATGCAGCAAAGGAAGTCCTAAGAGGAAAATACATTGCAATCCAGGCCTATCTCATGAAAAAAGAAAAATCCCAAATACAAAATCTAACAGCACACCTAAAGGAACTAGAAGCAGAACATCAAAGACACCCCAAACCCAGCAGAAGAAGAGAAATAATAAAGATCAGAGCAGAAATAAACCGTATAGAATCCAAAAAACCCCAAAAAAACAAAAACCAAAAACCAAAAAACAACAGTAAACCAGATCAATGAATCCAACAGTTGGTTCTTTGAAAAAAATAAACAAAATTGATAAACCTCTAGCCAGGCTTCTCAAAAAGAAAAGAGAGAGGACCCAAATAGATAAAATCATGAATGAAAATGGAATTATTACAACCAATTCCCTGAAGCAATTATCAGGGAATACTATGAAAAATTATATGCCAATAAACTGCATACCTTGGAAGAAATGGACAAATTCCTAAATACCCATACACTTCCAAAACTCAAATGGGAAGAAATAGAAAATTTGAAGAAATCCATAACTAGTGAAGAAATTGAATCACTTATCAAAAATCTCCCAACAAATAAGAGTCCAGGACAAGATGGCTTTCCTGGGGAATTCTACCAGACATTTAAAGCAGAGATAACACCTATCCTTCTCAAGCTGTTCCAAAAAATAGAAAGGGAAGGAAAAATTCCAGACTCCATCTATTAAGCCAGCATTACTTTGATTCCCAAACCAGACAGAGACCCAGCAAAAAAAGAGAGTTATAGGCCAATATCCCTGATGAATATGGATTCAAAAATTCTCAACAAGATACTAGCAAATCAAATTCAACAGCATATAAAAAGAATTATTCACCATGATCAAATGGGATTCATTCTTGGGCTGCAGGGCTGTTTAAATATTTGCTGATGTGATATATCACTTTAATAAAAGAAAAGATAAGAATCATATGATCCTGTCAATAGATGTGGAAAAAGCATTTGACCAAATACACCATCCTTTCTTAATAAAGACCCTTGAGAAAGTAGGGATAGAAGGAACATACTGAAACATCATAAAAGCCATTTATGAAAAGCCCACAGCTAGTATCATCCTCAAGGGGAAAAACTGAGAGCTTTCCCCCTGAGATCAGGAACACGACAGGTATGTCCACTCTCAGCACTGTTTTTTAACATAGTGTTGGGAATCCTAGCATCAGGAATCACACAACAAAATAAAATAAAAGGCATCAAAATTGGCAAAGATGAAGTCAAACTTTCACTTTTCACAGATGACATGATACTCTACATGGAAAACCTGACAGACTCCACCAAAACTCTGCTAGAACTTATATATGAATGCAGCAAAGTCGCAGGGTACAAAATCAATGTACAGAAATTGGTTTCATTTTTATACACCAATAATGCAGCAACAGAAAGAGAAATAAAGAAACTGATCCCATTCACAATTGCACAAAGAACCATAAAATACCTAGGAATAAATCTAAACAAAGATGTAAAAGATTTGTATGTTGAAAACTATAGAAAGCTTATGAAGGAAATTGAAGAAGACACAAAGAAATGGAAAAACATTCCATGTTCATGGACTGGAAGAATAAATATTGTTAAAATGTCAATACTACCCAAAGCAATCTACACATTCAATGCAGCCCCAATCAAAATTGCACCAGCATTCTTCTTGAAGCTAGAAAAAGCAATCCTAAAATTTGTATGGAACCACAAAAGACCTTGAATAACCAAAGTAATATTGAAGAAGAAAACCAAAGTGGGAGGCATCACAATCCCAGACTTTAGCCTCTACTACAAAGCTGTAATCATCAAGACAGTATGGTATTGGCACAAAAACAGACGCATACACCAATGGAATAGAACTGAGAACCCAGAATTGGACCCACAAATGTATGGCCAACTAATCTTTGACAAAGAAGGAAAGAGTATTCAATGGAAAAAAGACAGTCTCTTTAACAAATGGTGCTGGGAGAACAGGACAGCAACATGCAGAATAATGAAAGTAGACCACTTTCTTACACCATATACACAAATAAACTCAAAATGGATGAAGGACCTGAATATGAGACAGGAAACCATCAAAACCCTTGAAGGGAAAGCAGGAAAAAACCTCTCTGACCTCAGCCGCAGCAATTTCTTACTTGACAGATCTCCAAAGGCAAGGGAATTAAAAGCAAAAATGAATTATTGGGATCTCATGAAGATAAAAAGCTTCTGCACAGCAAAGGAAACAATCAACAAAACTAAAAGGCAACCAATGGAATGGGAAAAGATATTTGCAAATGACATATTGGACAAAGGGCTAGTATCCAAATTCTATAAAGAACTCACCAAACTCCACACCTGAAAAACAAACAATGTTTATAGCAGCACTTTCAACAATAGCCAAGTTATGGAAAGAGCCCAAATGTACATCAACTGACGAATGGATAAAGAAGATGTGGTTTATATATACAATGGAATACTATTTTGCAATGAGAAAGAATGAAATCTGGCCATTTGCAGCAATGTGGATGGAACTGGAGGGTATTATGCTAAGTGAAATAAGTTAGTCAGGGAAAGACAGATACCATATGTTTTCACTCATATGTGGATCTTGAGAAACTTAACAGAAGACCATGGGGGAAGGGAGGGGAGAAAAAGTTACAGAGAGGGAGGGAGGCAAACCATAAGAGACTCTTGGATACTGAGAACAAACTAAGCGTTGATGGGGGGTGGGGGAGCGGGGAAACTGGGTGATGGGCATTGAGGAGGGCACTTGTTGGGATGAGCAATGGGTGTTGTATCGAAACCAATTTGACAATAAATTATATTAAAAGGAAGAAAGAAAGAAAGAAAGAAAGAAAGAAAGAAAGAAAGAAAGAAAGAATTACTGTAACAGCCTCTACCTTTAAAGTGCCCATGCCTGTGGTTATGAATTTAACTCGTACACACTAGAAAAAAGTATAATAAAGTAGAAAATGCAATAAATGTTACAATATAAAAATAGATGAAATGCTATGAAGGTTAAGGGGAGGGGGATACAGAGAGAGATAGAGAGGGGGAAGGGAAGGGAAGGGAAGGGAAGGGAAGGGAAGGGAAGGGAAGGGAAGGGAAGGGAAGGGAAGGGAAGGGAAGGAAAAGGAAGGGAAGGGAAGGGAAGGAAAAGGAAGGGAAGGGAAGGGAAGGGAAGGGAAGGGAAGGGAAGGGAAGGGAAGGGAAGGGAAGGGAAGGGAAAGGAAGGGAAGGGAAAGGTTTCACTTTGATTAGTATTACTTCCAGATGGAAAAAAAGAGAAAAGCCAGGGAAGACAGTTTTTTTGTAGGGACTATGGTATGCCACCCAGATCTTCTTTTGTGGACTGAGGCCTCATCAGCTGCAAAGTGTGTTGGCTGCTGATGGAATGCAGCTGACTACCTCCTTGGGAACTGCCCTTGAGAAAAGGAGGAGCTTCTCATACAAGGTGTGGTGTGCAGTATATATCAATGGCTTGTTGATGAGTAGGAATAAGGGGATCCTCTTGCCTCAGTTAGGGGCAATTCTGAATGGCTGTTTTAGCTCCAGAGCAATCTGTTGGATTGGGTGAAGCTACTTTTGCAAATGCATCTCAGTTCAACATCTGCATCCACCCAGTCACACTTCCCTCACTCCCTCATAGGTGTTGTTCCTTGGAGCACTTCTAGTAAATGTCCTGAACTCAAATGTTGCTTCTAAGTCTGTTTCCAGTAAATCCGACCTCAGACAGGATCACTAAAATCAAAGCAAGGGTTATACAAGTAATTTTTATAGTACAATAATGTAGAAAGACTACAATTCTGGATAATTATTATCTATAGGATACTGCTAAGCCAGTGGGAAGCAAAAGTAGGCAAGACAAGAGCTTGACACACAGTGGAGACTCCAACTGATAGTTGCTTTGGAACGAGTAACTAAAAACAAGCCAAGTAGGTTAGAAGTATAAGGACAGTAAGCCAGGATGTTGAACTTGAGGCTCACAAATATGACTGAATAGATAGAAAAACAATTATTTTTATGTGAATCATTAAAGAAATATGGAGGCTGTCCTGTCAGTTATTGGTAATGATGGTGAAGGGTAGACAGTGGGATTAACTTTATGGTGCAAACTTCAAGAGAAGGAAAACAAAACAAAACACAATAAAACTGAAAGCGTCATTAAGAATCCTGTATAAAAGGGACACAGATCCATACCTGAATCCTCTGAATAAAGACCTATAAAATATTGTTTAGGCAAAAAAACTTCCCAAATGTTTAGTAAAGCATCAGGCTAGGCTAGAAGAAACTCTCCCATGGTGTACTGTTCCAGACAGAAAGTTAGACTATGTTGACTAAGCTTCATATACAAAGTTAACTTCATGCACGTAGGGGACAATGAAAACTATTATCAACTGTGAACCAATATAATTCTTGAATCCTAAAAAAGCACTTAGCTTTTCTCTTCCTTTATAACATCCCCAAATCTGACTAGTGTCCCCAAATGTGATTACTCTGACAGGTCTAAATATTGTAGAAATGATCATCAAAGGTATCAGACTTATTTCTCTAATACTCTTTTCATTGCAAATTACATCATTCAAGTCCAAAGTGGAATTAAATGCACTTAGGATACCAAAGAACTCATGAATAGTGTGCTGTTTTTGTAAGCAATAGTTTTCACATAAGTTATTAACCCAAGCTAAACTTTTAGAAGTTTCACAATAAAGACATGCCAACACATAAAATAATGAAAACAACAACAACAAAAAACACTTATAAACAAGCAAATGGAGAGTAGGAAAAGACAGAGATTAAAATTTTCTCATTGTTTCCTATTCATGGAAGTCATCAAATAAACATCGTATCTTTACAAATCACATATTGCAAAGTGAAATACTGGTGAGAAAATTTAAAACCACATGATGTGGAAATATAGTTAAAGTACTCTATGCCTTCTTGGACACAGGCAAGGACATTATAATACAAAATGGAAACAAGTAATAAATAAATGATATTTCTTATTTTACTTGGAAATGAAGTTAAAATATAGCATATTTAAAATATTGAGTCTAGGGCTGTAATCTTTCCTCCGTCAGGGTGAGCAGGAGAACCTTCCTTAAGTGGCAGTCACAGCTTAAATTCCCTTGCTTGCCAATCAGATGAATGTGGAAGAACAAGGTCTCAGTTACAATGCTATGTACTGAGTAATTCTGTCCTTCAGGGATAAATTTAAGCAAATATCATGGAGCTTTACTGAGAAATAAGTGCATATTGCTTGAATGAAAGAGAGTAACACAAACGAAAAAATCCAAAGGATCTTGGGAAAGTTGTAAATTGCAAGAAAATATGTTACAATAATATAAATAAGGTCTTTCAGTGTGCATCTAACCAGAAAAGCAATTACATTTTTGTTTCTGGGGAAAAATATAATTTTAACGATTCATTTAAATGATGGTGACCTGCCCACCCAGAAGCTGTTTTTCCTTCCTTCCAATTTATCTGTAGATGAAAATATGCATTACATATTGCCACACAGCTGTCACTCTCTACTTGGCAGGAAAATTGAAGCTATGATAGCACATATTGCTTATTATGCTAAAAGCCGAAAACAAGTACTTAACTAGGTACATGTCAAATACAAGTTTTAAAAATTCACTCACAACAAATGAACACCACAATAATAGATACTAAAAACTTAATTCAAAGGATATATTTTATAACATGCAGAGAAGAAATTCATGAATAAAAATTAAATTTTCTCACATGAAAATTCCACATTTATAAATGGATTATCATTGCCGCTGTACATAACCTCTAAGTCTGTACATGATGAAAATCTCTAGGTGTATAACTCAGAGCCTTTAATCCCTGGCTGAGTTTGGGGGAGTTTTAACTAACAGTCACAGAAGCACACTAGATGGTATCATTTTTATATGCAAAGCTCTCTCTAAATCTTTTTCTAAAGATCTCCAATAATAAAATTTTCAGGAAAAATGTTGCCTTCTTACTATCATACAAACTACATAAATATAAATATACTCAGTAATTATATATTTTTCAGTGCTTCCTGCAAATTATGACAACTCTGGTCTAATCTTTGTAAGATTTGAAGCATGTCACATTATCTCACTGAAGTCCAATTTCCTCTTCTGTAAAATGAAGGGTCTACATTAGTGATCTAGTATTTCTGGGTTTCTAAATTAAATCGACAACAACAGCAATGAATGAAATCTGAAACAATGTGGTTTAACATGGAAAAAAATTAAAAGAAAGTGAAACAGACACAACAATCAAATAGAACCGAGTATGATTTCCAGCTGCCCTTTAGCTGTGTAACTGTGGGCAGTTATCTGACATTTCTGCTGAGAGAGTTGTGTAAGTGGCAAATTACATCATGGAGGTAGTACCATTACCATGTCTAAGTAATTTGCACCCATTATCCACCCCCACCAGCAAATATCTTAGTCACTCTAATCACTACACATGAAGGTAAATCTACCTGTTTCACTGAAGAGTGTTAATTTAAAATATAATAAATATGTTAAGTATCTATTTCATATAAAGATTAAAATATGGTTAGTTTTCATTTCCTCAAGAAGTAAGAAATATAATGAATAAAATTTCAATGCTCCTTAATATCTCCTAAAATTTAATTTTTTATTGATCTAAAATATGTTTTCCAACATGATGTGTCTCATATACACCAGCACTTCCAGTGACAATGATTATTTTGGTTGAATAATGATCAGGTTAGCATATGATCACATCTATACTTATTACAACTATCATTAATGACTTAAAATAATCATAATTTTTGTCTTTCTTCCACTAGACCATATGCTTCATAAGGCCAGGAGCATTTGTCCATCCAGTTTACTACTGTTGGTATCTGTCACAGTACCTTGCCTTTTTTCAATAAGTATTCTGCAATTAGTGAATAAATGAATGCTACACATCTTCTTTACATCCTCATCTCCAAGGTCTCTGCTTCTCATATGACTTTGTTTCTAGCATCCTTCTCTGTGAGCACAAAAAAAAAATCTCTGTACTGTATAAAAGCTGAAAAAGTGGAAGCTCCTAGCATCTTCACTTTTTTTTTATTTTACTACAAGTAATGGTATTATTGACAGCTATTTTTCCAAGTCTTCTTAAAATTTCACCTGAAAGTGTTCATGAAGCTTCACATTTAAGACCTTAAAGCACTCTCCTTACCCTGCAAGAGTAAAAGGTTTATTCTATTTAGCTCTTCTGGAGTGAACTAGGCCCATGGGAGATGGTTTTATTTTATATGAAAACTAACTTCATAAATCTACTTTTTACCTTAAGCCTAAACAGCCTTCACCCTAAATTTGAGCCATGGATGTCCACAACTGCTAGACTGAAAGATATCCATTTATATGTTTGATTAGGCAGCTTTCAATGGAAAAAAGAACTCACCGAAAGAAAAGTGAATATTGCCTAATTTTGGCTGAGTACAGAAGCTTAGAATTGTTCATTCAATAAATATTTTTGAACTAAAAAAAATCACAGTGCTTGCTCTCACTCATCTCATACTCTAATAGGAAAATCCTGACAATAAATCAATAGTTACATTTCCTTATAACTGTTGTGCCAAATGCAATAGGACAAAGAGGTGGTTATAAGTATTGGCCTGTCATCTGTTGCTGTGGTTGCCCTATGCCCTAGGAATGTTATAATTGCCACTGGAATGGCTCCTACATTTGGTGTTCATCAGAGCCTTGAACATCAACATTGGAAGCAAGAGCAACAAAGGAAAATGCTGACTGCAGTATTGCTAACATGAAAAAGAGTCCTCAGAGCACATTCGTGTGAACCCTTAGAAATTTCGAAAAATAACATGGAGTATTTGGAGAAGTCAAATATCCCAAACAGGGTAAGAGTAGCACCAGAAATTCAATAGTTTGTTAATGTTTCCCTTGTCCACCTATTCTTGGGATAGCTTGGGGAATACAGATTGTAGATGAAAACTAAAAATGGGATATGCTATCTTATAAGATAGTAAATTCTGTGCTCAGATCCTCTCAGGCAGTGATTTTTGTTATACAGAGTGTGGGGGGGGTGACTTATTGGAAAAGATTCCCTTTAATTCCTAGAACTGTGATGTTATATAATGTAGCATTACACCTGTCTGTAATGTCATATAATGTAGTATTACACATGTATTTTGGTCCAACCATTGTGTTCTTTTCCTGTGTACTGCCTTTCTTTCTTGGCACTGCAGCCATATTTTGAAGAAATGGGCATTTAGGACCTATAAATATAATAATAGGTGTGCCATTTCCTAAAGCTCCTTCATCGCTGTTTCCTGTCCAATCCTAAAATAGAGTTAGAATGAACAAAATCTGCAAATATCAATGTTTCATGCTGACTAAGCTATTTTGGTGTCCATTGATTGATTTTAAACGGGAACCTTTGCCATCTAGTTTAACTATTGATAACAACAAGCATACTGTTTTCATGTGTTCTATCTCCTACTGAGCTCACCAGTGACTTTCTACTAACACTCCTTTCCTACTACTTCCTATTGTGGGTGACACTACGGCAGCTTTTACCTAGCATGCAATTTACCTAGGTTTGCACCACATGATATGTGAAGTACTAGCTAGAATTATAAACGTTTCAGAGATAAGAAAAGGTACCCCGCTATGTTTTGAATGAGGCCAAACTTAGCGAGGGAAACTTAGGTCTCCTATGTACAATAACAGTGCCGGCACTTGAAAAGTATCATGTAGTTTTATTTGAAAACCTGAGAATATAAGCTTTAAAATAAAATTAAAAAACCTTAAAATATACAATACATAACTGACTTTAAAAGGAATGACCTGTTTACAAGTAAAATGAGATGCCTAGTCTGAAAGAACTCACAATCTACTTGAGGAAATACATAGAGAAAAACAATGAAGAACACCAAAAGATAACATCCATTAAATGATAAATAATGTAGGATGGGCCCTATTTACTGTCTAGAAATTCAGTCTTTGTAATCTGTCAGAATCAAAGAAATCCTTGTGGAATACATGAGCATGAAATAAGACTGAATAAGATTGTAGATGAGCACTCCAGAACAGAAACAGCATAATCAAAAGTATGCAAACAGGGTTAGGATAATTTGTGTAGGAAACAAACATGAGGTTCAGCCAATTACAAAGAACTAACCTTATGGGAGCTGGAGAGAAAACAGGCTTAGTTTATGAAAGGTCTTGCAGTAAAAGTTGAGAAATATAGACTTAATTCAGTGGACAATAGGTAAGCAACATATTGTCTTGAACAAAGTTGTCAAATGAGGAAAGTGGTATAAAACAAACATAGACAGTGTCATCTAAGATGACTTGTGTAAGGAAGAAAATAGGAATGGGTGCAGGGACCCCAGCTAGAAAACCAGTTTAAGAAATCCAGATGAAATGTGGAAGCAGGTCTTCTAATTATTATCAACTTCTTGGATCTTCAGGAAGATTCCATGACTGCCCCCCACCATATAAGATACATCTCAATGTAATTGTCATGTAATTTTCAATATTCACTTAATAAAATATAGTATTAATATATACAGAACCCTGAAAAGTAGTATGGTATGTGACGGGTGCTTTAATTCATTCATCCATCCATTCAACCTTTGAGTACCTAAAATGAACAAGGCAGGTGGTAGATTTGAAGATGTAAGACTAGTGAATTTTCTATACTCATTTCTTATACCACTTTCTTTGGTAGTCCCAAAGATTTATTTCTCAGTCACTTTACAGTTCAGTGTAGTCAGTAGAGGGACTCTGTTCCATATGAACATTCAAGGATCTAGGCTAATTTCATCTTGTGTTTCTCCATATCTGTGTGGCCGTGGAGTTCTCCACTGGATTTCTGTCGTTAGAATGTGAGAAGAAAGATGGGAGACAGACTGGCAGATAATATGGGAAGCCATTTAATGGACCAGGCCTACAAGTGTTATATATTGTTTTAATCTTCTTAGTTGCCAGAAAAATTACATGAGTCTACCCAGCACAAAGAATGCTGGAAAATTTCATCCAGATGGATGACAAAGAGGAAAAAAATGAGAATTAGATAAACATATAGTATTGTTTCTGACATAATACACTATCTGATTAGTAAGAGATACTTATTAAGAAATATCTAGGGCACCTGGGTGGCACAGTCGGTTAAGCGTCCAACTTCAGCCAGGTCACGATCTCGCGGTCCGTGAGTTCGAGCCTCGCGTCAGGCTCTGGGCTGATGGCTCGGAGCCTGGAGCCTGTTTCCGATTCTGTGTCTCCCTCTCTCTCTGCCCCTCCCCCGTTCATGCTCTGTCTCTCTCTGTCCCAAAAATAAATAAAAACGTTGAAAGAAAAAAAAAATTAAAAAAAAAAAAAGAAATATCTAATGCTTTAACAAATATGCTTACAGGAAAAAAATGTGAAAATATTTGTGAATACCAAAACACAAATTCTATGCAATATTAAACAGATTTCTGACTAAAATAATTTCTTAATTTTAAAGACAAGTTTTTAACATTTTAAATGATCAAAAATTTCCTAGTTAGAAATTATAAAGTTGACAGGAAAGAATGTTTAAATTTTATGGTTGGCAAAGCATGATGGGAAAGTTGTGGATCAGTTTTCTGAAAATAGATTCCCCAACTGTGATTAACAATAAGGAAGCTTAAACTAAATTAATGAATATACATGTTGACTTTAAGCTTCAATTCACTGGAATAATTACTTCACATTAACATATCAACAAGCCAGCAATAAACAGTCTAAAGTCTCAGGTCACTGACTACTACAAATATATATTTTTTTAATTTTTATTATTATACATCCTTCTGCAAATTCTCTGTCCATATTGTTACATGCTTAATTGCACAGAATCTCATAAATTCTTACTGAAAGTGTTTTCTTAATGTTAACTTTACCATTATGTTAATGAGAATAATAATAGAACTGCATTCTGATAGTAATGCTGACAGCAGAAGCCACCAATTTGTTAGCAAATCATCAAACAGCAGCAAACACATTCATCAATGGTGGACAGAACAGCATAACAATGGTATCTCTATTTTCTTGATAAATATAGTAGATTATAAATTATGATGTAGCCTTCAAGGTATTCCAGATAACCCCTTTCTTTTGTAGATCTATAACAGAAGTATTATCTTTTCCCACCTTACTGACTTCTTTATCTTAAGGGGCCTAGAAACAGTCTTAAGAGGCTCAACTACTTTTTCATCATAAGTTAGGCAAAGATATTTCACGTAATATAGCATAATCACATGACATCAAAACTTAGATGATTCATGTTTAAACTGATTCATATTTAAAATCTACTCAGACCTGTTTTAATTTACCTTGCCCTACTTTTCCTGGAACTGTTTTGTTTCTCCCATAAACTGTGTTGTCTACCCAGATGTAATACCTAAGAAAGGTAACATAAAAAGCAGGAAGATTTAAGTAATCCTGCAAATCAAAAATTAAGTCAGCAAGTCAAGTTTGTAACTTCCAACAGTCCCAGAAATTGAATAACATCCAAATAATTTGAAATAAAAATAAAAAATAATGTGAATTATTTAGATGTTTTAGAGGTCGAGAACAAAGGCCTAATTAAAGCATATACCCTGGAGTCAGACTTGATTTAATCCTTGGCTCTACCACATGCTAGCTGTGTAAACTTTTCTGCACTTGAGTAGCCATATCCTCAAAATGAGGATATTAATAATGCCATCTTAAAAGGTTTTTGTGAGGGGCACCTGGATGGTTCATTGGTTTGAGTGTCTCACTCTTGATTTCAGCTCAGGTCATGATCTCACAGTTCGTGAGACTGAGCGTGATGTTGGGCTCCACTGACAGCACAGAGCCTGCCTGGGATTCTCTGTCTCTCTCTCTGACTCTCTACCCATCCCCCACTCACGCTTTCTCTGTCTCCCTCAAAATAAATAAATAAACTTAAAAAAAAAAAGGTTTTTGTGAGACATATGCTAGTTTCTATATATGAAACACTTGGAAAAGTCCTAAATAACATTGTTAACTTGAGTTATATAACTTGAGTTATCCAAATTCAAATTCCTAAACAAGATTTATTTTACACTGGTATTAAAAAACTTTAATTTGACAGGAAGGGAGATGTGACATCTCTAATGATATAATTCCTACCCACAAATGTAATTTAATAACCACTGCATACATTGAATTTTCATTTTAGATATGTTAGCTGCATGCATTCTTCCCATTTATCTACTATGTGATTGAAATATTGGTATTTCTTAGCATAAACTTTGAAAATCCATCAGTTACTAAAAAACATTTACCTATTGTAAACACAGGTGTGATATCTGACATATGTGTCACAAAATATGGGACATACTTTAGTACTCAGGATCTTCTATTCTGTTAGTTAACATGTTAGGTTTTAATCAAATAACAATAAAATAATATATTAAAAGTGTCACGTGGTAATTTCATTATAAAAAAAACAATGTGATTTTATCTAAATTGACATGGTCACTCGAGTACAAGTAACATTTTAGCATCCACAATTTTTTTTCTGGTTTTCAAATTCAAAGCTTTTAATCCAAAGTTTTTTAAATTTAATTTTGTTATTATTATTATTTTTAATGCTGGTATATCTCCTTCCTCCATAAAAAAAGGAATGATAATTATGTAGCTGGTTATGACTTGTTTGCTTTGACTACCAGCAAACAAAATATAGCAATGATGTCCAGGCATTTAAATTATTCTTTACATCATTTTTTAAAAGCTTGTACTTTTCATTGTATTTTTCCTTCTATACATTTTATTTCCCTTTTATTATTGATTTACTTATGTGTAAGTCACCTAATTCTTCATAAAACATATATAACCATAAATCCTCAATACTTACATTTTAAAGAATTCTTGTAGCTTCTTAAACTATATTTTATCTTTTTTTCTTTGTTCTCATAATATCAAAATATAATTGCTTTAATGAGAAGCATTAGTGAAATATCTGAAAGTTGGATTTTTTCTGTTGGAATTTGAATTTTCATTTAAGTGTTTATGACTGTACATATTCTCAGGGAACTACAATGAAGAAAAACATTAGATGTGGGAATTTAACCTTGGGTTACTTATAATTTAAAAAAGTTGGTTAACAGAGATGATAAAGGTTTTATTTGACTTATTTCTTTTTCTTAATATAGGTCTAAATTTGAACATAAAAGCAAAAGCTTGCTCTATACCCCTTATGTTGAAGTAAGTACTAGCTTCTGATTTTCAATTTTCAATTAAAATGGACATTTCTATCATTAAAACCACTCCTGATTATTCAAACATTAAGAAATTTAAGGTTGTGTAAATAAAGGCCAGAAGTTACCAATGATTTTAGCATTAAAAAATACCTGAATATACTATTCTTACATGTCTCACTAAGAATTTAAATGCCTTGGTCAGCATAACCCATGACAGGTTATAGTCTCCTTTTGAGTTATATTCAGTAGTTCAGAAAATCGAAAGTCATGAGGTTAAAGGCCAAGCATTCTCAAAACTTATAAAGTCAGTAAATCTCATTATTAATCATTATCCTTGAACATGTTTATGTACTACTATAAAATACTCATAGATTTAAAATATATGTATACAATAACATAATTTTAAACTACTCTAAATATAGCTTTGCTACAAAAATTTAATACTCAAGGGTAAGATGTATTTGTATATCCTTAGGTTAAATATACAAACACATACTTTACAAGTATTTTCCTCCATATAGTCAGATACATATAAAATCATTTTATTAGACCAATGTTGGAAATAACAGGAATTAAAGCAAAACCCATTACATCGGCTCAAAGGTGTCTTAATTGCTAAATAATGAATTTCATATTAGATCCTCAGTCCTCAGTTTTGGAACAAATATTAGTTTTAAAATTCCCTGGTGTGCACAAGTGTTTGGGTGAAAGACCGCCATCAACCACTGTAAGAAACTTAAGTGTAGGAAGGGTGGGGAGAGTGGTGATCCAATTTTATTTAATACATTTCATTGCTATTAATTAGGTTTGGTTGAATTTGACAGAAAATATGTTAACAAACAACTGAGACATTTATTTCTCTCTCACAGAAAAATATACATGTAGGCAGTTCATAGTTGATATAGTAGCTCTGCAGTTTTCTGAAATCAGGCTTCCAGCTTTCTTATCTGCATTCCCAGGACCCTCAAGTTTATGGATCCAGATGCAGCACTAGCCATCACATTCACATTCCAAGCGTTACAGTGGACGAAAGGACAAGGCAGAGGTTCCCAAAGTGTAGCTCTTAAGACTAGCAGCACCAGCATGTTCTAGGAACTTATTAGAAATGCAAATTCTCAGTGGGGATGCTAACAGGACCCTAGGCTCCTCTTCTCCCTCAAATACAACTAGAGAACTATAGGATCATTCTGAATACCCAAGAAATCGACCTGAAGACTGACAGAACAAAGGCTACATCCAGTAAGGTACGAAGTGCAGACACACGGTTTGGTAGAGAAATGGATCACAGGTGCTGTAAAGGGGAGAGACCCCTGGTCTAGAAATACAAATTCTCAAGCTCCTCTCCAGGCTTGAGAATTTATTTATTTATTTAACAAGCTTTTCAAGTGATGATGATATACATAAAGTTTGAAGCAAGTTCAAAGGATGTATCCAAGGAGTTACACACATCAGTTTGTCTCACATTTGGTTAGCCAGATTTTAGTTGCATGGCCACATGTAGTTATGAGGGCAAGGGAATGTAGCTGTTGTTTTAAGGAGCAATAGCCCAGCTAAACATCAGGGGTTTCATTAGTCTAAGGACAGTTGGAATAAGGGGAAACACTATCAGCCTGTGCCACATAATTTTATAAGGAAAGGGGGAGGGGGAAACCACAACTACAGAAAGTAGGAAGTTATGTATTGTTTTCCTTTTCTTTCCAGTGAAAAATTCTACTTTTCTTAGGAAAAGAAAATGTTTTTGATTAAAAAGAGAGTGCTATTTTTCTTGGTATTTATTCATTTTAATGACAGCCTTTTTCTCTTACTTTATTCAATTTTTAAATCAAATACTAATCATAAAGAATGGGGATCAATTTTGTCCCTCTTTGGAAGATAAGGAAACTGAAAGCTTCAAATTATAAATTTCTTACTCGGGAACTCACAAACTCACTGGTAGGAAGAGTCACACCTAGAAATCAGATTTTCTTTACCCAAAGTTCTTTACCCTTTACATTATAGCACATTTATTTAATGAGGGCCACCCTCTTTATCTTCAATGTTTCAATACCTCAGCTTTCAACTTTCCTTTTTTTGTCCCTCCAAATACTTTCTTCCCGTGAATCTTGCCCATTATAATGTTGAAGTCTTTTAAAATGTAAAGGCTAAAATAATAGTTTATGTAGCCATACTAAAAGAACTTTACAATTATACTACTAATCAGAGTGAGATACACTTGACATTTCCCTCTATTTCTTGTTTATATTTCAATCATTGAAACATAAAAGAAGTAACTGGATTTTAATAACTGAGAAATGTTAATAACTCAAGATAAATAGCTGCCTAGCACTAATATTTCTAAACTTTGATTTGAAGTTAAACTAATGTGACAATGCAATCTTTAAGAGACCGGGACAATTGACATTAAATTGTTGCTTGTTTGTTCTTCCGTTAAAAAACTGAGAAAATAGTTGTTATGATAGGAACTATAATGAGAGTAGAAAGTGATTAAAAGTTACTCTTTATTTTTGATATTCTGATCAGAATATTCAGCTCAATTCAAGTCACTGACTCTTTAATGTTTTAGAAATATTTATTGCCAGAGTTTAATAAACTATCTGATGATTTGCTCCAGCATGTTAAAACTTCCATATGAAAACAAGGTACATAGCTTACAGATATGAAGATACATACAACATAATCAATGTAGCACAGTGTTAACAGCAGCATAGATTCTAGAACACAGAATAAAAGAAGCTTTACTGATGCTGAAGAGCAGTCCTTATGTTCTAACTGGAATAAGTTTTGAAATGCAACGAGAGTAATCAACATGGAGGGTGCTCTGGCCATGACCTAGACAAACCCAGAGGACACCCATTTGGTTATTACATGACTTGTCTGAAGCTGCATAGTCATTGACCAAAAAGGGCCATTTTTCAGTCCCAGAAAAGTAGCTGAATTTCCCTGACAGAGCCCCTAGCCATGAAAGAAAAGCATTTGCTATTCCTATGCCTGTAGGAAAGAATGCTCATAAAATAAGGACACAAATAGTTGTAACTTTATAAAATTATGAGATTTAATCACTTTAATAAATGGGACAGAAGTATTACATCACTAAAGTAAAGAGACGGAGGAGTAAGTAATCATCTTACGTATACAAAGCACAGAGCACATGATGACGAAAATAATAATAGCATGACCATATATTGAGAATTAATTTTACACCTGACCATACATCAAATACTTAAGGTACATTATCTCATTTACTCTTTTTACTGATCTTTCAGGGGTATTATTCTCTTTTTTTCTGTGAGGAAACAGAATGATAGAAATACATTTTTTTTAAGTCATACAGTTAGCTTGGTAAGATGGCTGGATATGCACCAAAATTTTGTATTCCCTTTCCAAATGTATCATTGCAGCTAGGAAGTAGCTGTCCAACTATTTTATTTATCAGCTCCTCTTTTTATGAAGGTAGGTATGTTGACTGATTCTTGCCAATGAATGAAGGTGACTATGTCACTTCTAGGTCAAGATATTTAATAAGCTGGGTTGGTTGGGAAATGGTGGCAGAGCAGGAGGACCCTCGACTTACCTCATCCCATGAGTACAACTACATAACTTTCAAATCATCCTAAATACCCCAGAAATTGACTTGAAGAGTGGCAGAACAACTCCACAACTAAAGGCAGAGAAGAGGCCGCATCCATGAAGGTAGGAAGGGCAGAGATGAGGTTTGAGAGGGGAAAGGGTTGAGACTGCTGTGGTGGGGAGGGAGCCATGGTTGTGGAGAAGAGCAAGAGACAGATAAACACACAGGGGAGTGCACAGGGAAAACAAAAGCCCATAGCAACTGACATGAAAAGTGAGAGTGGCCAAATTTCGTGGCTTCTGGCAACTAGCAAAGCATATAATCTGGAGTTTTAAAGGTCAGCAGGCTTGGCAGGGATAAGTCCTGGAGGACATTATAATGCCTTTGGATAGAGGGTAGGCAAACAACCTGCAGACATACATCATAGAAACAGCATTCTGAAGAGCTCCTGGGCTACACAGTGGAGAGGTTACTTGCTTATTTCATAGTGTGTCCCAGAGACATAGAATTCACAGGGAGACCTCTCCAGCAACAAAGAAACTGGCAGGTACCATTTCCCTTCCCGACCCCTCAGCATAAGCACAAGGTCACTGGCAGGAACCAGAACAACACCTACACTCACTACCTAAATTCCTTACAGCAAGTCTTGCTGCCCCATACTCTGAGACCCTTTTCAGTCTCCCTTTCCTTAGTGCCAGCACAGTTGGTCCCATCCTTCAAAATACCTGCCTAAACCCCTACTCCCACTGCATCTCCTCACTGGGGAGTTTTGCAGAGCCTCAGTTCTTGCAATGGCGATAATAGGTCTCATTTCACAAGAATACCAGACTGCAACTTGTTAAAATGTGCCACATTCAGTCCAGGGACCTAACCATGTCCACAACAGGCAAAAGAGCCTCTGCTTAATGTATAAAGCAGCCAGGACAAAACAGCAGAGCATACATAACACAACACTGGAGACACTCCCATAAGCACCAGTCCACTGGGGAACAGGGGATACTACACAACAGAATACTACAGGACCTCTTCTTCATAAGGTCATTACTGTTAAGAACAGGAGATATACCTCACTTTCTGAAAACAGAGAAACAAACAAAGAGACTTAGACAAAATGAGAAGATAATTTATCCCAAATGAATTAACAGGACAAGGACATGGCCAGAGATCTAAGCAAAACAAAAGAAATGTGCTTGATGGGATATTTAAAGCAATGATCATAAGGATCCTCACTGCACTTGAGAAAAGAGTAGTAGAAGGTATCAGTGAGACTCTTAACAGAGGTAAAGAATAACACAGCAGAGATAAAGGGCTCAATAAGCAAAATGAGAAACACTTGATAGAATGAACATCAGACTGGAAGAAGCAGAGGAATGAATTAATGACCTAGAAGGTAGAGTAATGGAAAGTAATCAAGCTGCACAAAATAGAGAAAAAAATTATGTAAAACAAGAATAAATACAGGGAACTCCAGTGACTCCATCAAATGTAATAGCATTCTTAATATAGGAATCCCAAAAATATAAGAGAGAAAAGGGAGCATTATTTGAAGAAATAATGGTTGGAAACTTCTCTAATGTGGAGAAGGAAACAGACATCCAAATCCAGCAGGCACATAGTACATGCAACAAAATCAGCAAAAGCAGATCCACACCAAGACATAGTATAATTAAATTGGTAAAATATAGTGATAAAGAAAAAAATTTAAAGGGAGCAAGACAAAAGAAGACAGTAACACATAAGAGAAAAGCTACCAGCAGATTTTTCAGCAGAAACTTTCTAAGCCAGAAGGGAGTGGCATGACATATTCAAGGTACTAAATGGGAAAAATCTACAACCAAGAATATTATATCCAGCAAGACTATCATCAGAATACAGTGAGAAATAAACATTTTCCCAGAAAAAGATTAAAGGACTTCATGACCACTAAACCTGCTTTGCAAGAAATATTAAATAGAACGCTATGAGTGGAAAGGAGTGACCAAAAGTGACAGTATAAAAGTAGGAAACAAAAAGCAGCAAAAATGAGTATTTCTGTAAAAAAAAAACAGTCAAGGAATTCACAAAATAAAAGGATGTAAAATAAAATATATAACAAAATATCTCTAAAACATGGGGAGAAATAAAGGATTATTTAAAGTTAAACGTCCATCAACTGAATACAGACTGCCATATGCAGAATAGGTTATGATCAAACCTGATGGCAACCATATATGAAAACCACTAATAAACATACAAAGAATAAGAGAAAGAATTCCAAATATATTCCTAAAGAAAATCAGCAAACATTGAAAAAGACAAGAAAGGATGAGAAAATCTTTAATGACAACTACAAAACATGTAATAAAATGGCAATATATACATATCTATGAATAATTACTTTGAACGTAAATGGACTAAATGCTCCAATCAAAAGACACAGGATGTCACACTGGGAAAACAACAACAATAACAACAACAAACACAAAAAACCTCTAGACCCTATATATGCTGCCTACAAGAAAATCATTTTAGACCTAAAGGCATCTACAGATTGAAAGTGAGGGGATGGAAAAAGATGCATCATGTAAATGGCTGTCAAAAGAAAGCCAGAGTAGCAATACTTATATTGGAAAATGTGGACTTTAAAGCAAAGACTGTAACAGGAGACAAAGAAGGACACTAGAGAATAATAAAGGGGAATATCCAACAACAAAATGTAACAGTTGTAAATATTTATGCAACCAAAATGGAAGCACCCAAATATATAAAACAGTTAACTACAAACATAAAGGAAAAAATCCATAATAATAAAAATAATAGTAGGGTATTTTAACACTCCACTTACCTCAACAGAGAGATCATCTAAACAGAAAATCAACAAAGAAACAGTAGCTTTGAATGTCACACTGAACAATGGATTTAAAATATATGTTAAGAACACTCCATCCTAAAAGCATAGAATACACATTCTTTTTGAGTGCACATGGAACATTCTCCAGAACAGATCACATATTAGCCCACAAAACAAGCCTCAATAAATTGAAAAAAGAGTGAAAAAGAGTCATACCATGCAACTTTTGTGACCACAATGCTATGAAACTAGGAGCCAACCACAAGAAAAAAATCTCAAAATACCAGAAACATATGGAAGTTAAATAACATACTACTAAACAATGAATGGGTCAGCTAGGAAATAAAAGAAGAAATAAAAAAGTACATGGAAACAAATGAAAATGAAAACACAGTGGTTCAAAACCTTTGGGATGTACCAAAAGTGGTTTTAAGAAGGAAGTTTATAGCAATACAGTCTACCTCAAGAAGCAAGAAAAATCTCAAATAAACAACCTAACCTTACACCTAAAGGACCTAAAAAAGAACAACAAACAGAACCTAAGCCAACAAAAGGAAGGAAGTAATAAAAATTATAACATAAATAAATGATATAGAAACTAAAAAGAAAAAAAAACAAACAAAAAACTAAAACAGTCAATGAAACCAGGAACTGGTTCTTTGAAAAGATCAATATAATTGATCAACCTTTCACCAGACTTGTCATGAAAAAAAGAGAAAGGACTCAAATTAATAAAAGCACAAACAAGAGAGGAGAAATAACAAACAACACCACAGAAATACAAACAGGGATGCCTGGGTGGCTCAGTCGATTAAGCATCTGCCTTAGGCTCAGGTCATTATCTCGTAGCTCATGAGTTCAAGCCCCATGTTGGGCTCTGTGCTGATAGCTCAGAGCCTGCAGACTGCTTCTAATTCTGCGTCTCCCTCTCCAGCCCCTATTCATGCGTGCTCTCTCAAAAATAAATAAACTTTAAAAAAAGTGAACATGTTTTAAACAAAAAAAGAAATAACAAACAAATGTAAGAGAATAATATGAAAAACTATACGCCAACAAATTGGACAACCTAAAGGAAATGGATAAAACCTTAGAAAGATACAAACTGCCAAAACCAAAGCAGGAAGAAACAGTAAGTTTGAATAGACCAATAGTGAGCAAAGAGATTGAATCAGTAATCAAAACACTCCCAACAAACAAAACTCCAGGACTAGATGGCTTCATGGGAGAATTCTACCAAACATTTAAAGAAGAATTAATACCTAGTCTTCTCAAACTATTCTAAAAAATAGAACAGGAAGGAAAACTTCCAAATTCATTTTATGAGACCAGAATTATGCTGATACCAAAAATCAGATAAAGACACCACTAAAAAAGAGAACTGCAGACCAAACTCTGATGACAAAGATGCAAAAATCCTCAACAAAATACAAGGAAAGCAAATAAAAAATACAGTAAAAAATTATTCACCATGATCAAGGGGAATTTATTCCTGGGTTGTAAGTGTGGTTGAGCATTTGCAAATCAATCAATGTAATACATCAAATCAATAAGAGAAAAGATAAGAATCATATGATCCTTTTTATAGACACAGAAAAAGCATTTGATAAAGTACAACATCCATTATGATAAAAACCCTCAACTAGTAGGTATTAGAGGGAACATACTTCAATATCATAAATATCATACATGAAAAACCCATAGCTAACAACATCCTTAATGAAAACTGAGAGCTTTTCCTCTTCAGTAAGGAACAAGACAGAGATGTCCACTCTCACCAATTTATTCAACATAGTACTGGAAGTCCTAGCCACAGCAATCAGACAACAGAAAGAAATAAAAGGCATCTAAATCGATGAGGAAGAAGTAAAACTGTAATTATTTGCACATGACATGATACGATATATAGAAAACCCAAAAGACTCCACCAAAAAAACTGTTAGAACTGATAAATTCAATAAAGTCACAGAATACAAAATTGGCATATAGAAATCCATTGCATTTCCATATACCCAGAAAAAGAAAGAGAAATTAACATAACGATCCCATTTATAATTGCACCAAAAATAAGACACCTTGGAATAAACCTAACCAAAGAGGTGAAAGACCTGTACTCTGAAAATTATAAAACACTGATGAAAAAAACTGAACACAACAAAAAGAAAGGGAAAGACATTCCATGCTTATGGACTGCAAGAACAAATACTGTTAAAATGTCTATACTACCCAAAGCAATCTACACATTTAATTCAATCCCTATCAAAATACGAACAGCATTTTTTCATAGAACTAAAACATACAATTCTAAACTCTGCATGGAACCACGAAAAGATCCCAAACAGCCAAAGCAATCTTGATAAAGAAAAACAAAGCTGGAGGAATCACAATTCTGGGCTTCAAGTTATATTACAAAACTACAGTAATAAAAACAGTATGCTACAGTCACCGAAGTAGATAGATCAATAGAAAAGAATAGAAAATCCAGAAATAAACTCACACCTATATATGGTCAGTTAATCTTTGACAAAGCAAGAAAGAATTTTAATGTGAAAAAGACAGTCTCTTCAACAAATGCTGCTGGGAAAACTGGCAGCTAAAGGCAGGGGAATGAAACTTCACTATTTTCTCACACCATGTCCTCCTGATGTTCCTAGACAGATTTGAATAGAACTGTTCAATATTATAACATGTTTTCTTTCATGAAGGAGTCACACTGCAAACAGAACAAAGTACCAGTAACATTAGTAACCAGCTTTTTTATATCTTGAGAAGAGAATATTAGTAACTCATCAAAGCAATAATGATGATGATGACAATAATAACAATAACAGATATGTTGAAAAGATTGATTCAGACTACTTTGTAGAAACACTTTTGTCTACAAATTCATTGAGTAGGGGCTCCTGGGTGGCTCAGTCAGTTAAGCATCCAACTTCGGCTCAGGTCATGATCTCACAGCTGGTGAGTTCGAGCCTCACATAGGGCTCTGTGTGGACAGTTCAGAGCCTGGAGCCTGCTTTGGATTCTGGGTTTCCGTCTCTCTCTGCCCCTCCCCCGCTCATGCTTTGTCTCTCTCTCAAAAATAAACCTTAAAACAATTTTTTTTTAAAAATCTGAGTAAAACAGACCCCAAAATATATATTCAAGGAGAAGTATCAGGTCTCTTTTTGCTTAGGTGTATGCCTTTTCCTCGAAGACAATTTATAGGAGCTATGCATTAGAAGGTTAGGGAATGATATGTATGTGTATATGGAGTTGAAACTGATCTCCATTTGAATATTAATATTTTGTCTATAACCTTAATTGCTATCATCACTCCCATTCCAGTAATGACATTCCCATTGCTTGACATAAGAATAAGATGTGGGTTTATATAACACATTGTTAAATTAAAGAAAGGAGTAATGTAGTAAGGATTTGTAATGTCCAAGCTCTGCCTTTCCAGGTAAGAAGCTTTATTTATTATTCATTTAGTTAAATGTGGTGGTGATAATATGTTAAATTTAAAAAACAAACACACAAAACCTTGCTAACGAAATAATACATTAAAAAGAAAAAAAAAACCTTTAAAAAAATTTTTTTTCAACGTTTTATTTTATTTTTGGGACAGAGAGAGACAGAGCATGAACGGGGGAGGGGCAGAGAGAGAGAGGGAGACACAGAATCGGAAACAGGCTCCAGGCTCTGAGCCATCAGCCCAGAGCCTGACGCGGGGCTCGAACTCACGGACCGCGAGATCGTGACCTGGCCGAAGTCAGACGCTTAACCGACTGCGCCACCCAGGCGCCCTGAAAAAAAAAACCTTTTAATTGAGACTATTCTGAAACACCAAATTTCCTATCATAGTGGTTCTCCCATCATAATGAACTGGTTCATTATGATGGGAGAACCACTATGATAGGTAATTTCCTTTCCCTTGCCCTCCACCCCTGCCCCGACCTCACCCCCCCCAACCCCCCCCCCCCACTCCCCGCCCCAGCACAGCATAGCACTAACTCAGAAGCTACAGAGAAGACACCTGGGCAGTTATTTTTTAAAAGTTTACATTTCTTTTTTTCTTAAAAGTACCACAAGTGATGCTAAGACAACCAAACTCTATTTTGCATAAGAGCCATTTGAAAGAAACAATATATAGTTCCTATCATTAAAATAAGAAGTAGCTAACATTCAATGAGTGTGTAATGCATCCAGACTAAGCAGAGTGTGGCCATTCTTTTCCTTTAATCTTCACAATAATTAAACATACATATTAGCTAATCTTACAGAATGAAAAACTGAAGATTAGAGAAATTGAGCACATTTCCCAAGGCCACAAAGTCATTATGCAATAGGACACAAATAGCTGTCCTCTTGCTTTGCATAGTGTATTTTGCTTAGACTCTGAGGGCAACACTGGTCTGACTGGGCCCATCCGAAAAACACGATCCAGTGTACATAGTTTTCCACAAATTTTTGTCTGTTTTTAGGACTACTGTTATTCTGATCCATAGCAGAAAATATTTTTTAATTTTTTTTAATGTTTATTTATTTTTGAGAGAGAGACAGACAGAGCATGAGTCGGGGAGGGGCAGAGAGAGGGGAGATACAGAATCTGAAGCAGGCTCCAGACGTTGAGCTGTCAGCACAGAGCCCGATGCCAGCTTGAACCCATGAACCATGAGATCATGACCTGAGCCAAAGTTGGACACTTAACCAACTAAGCCACTCAGGTGCCCCTATAGTAAAAAAATCTCTTAATGTTGTTGTTTTCCATTAGTTTGGGTAGCTTCCTTTGGAAACAATGTATAGAATAGAAAATGACAAAGATTTCCAAGACTATTTTCATAGTTTGAGAGGAACATCAAGGGACAATTTATTTCGCAAATAACTCCACTGTCAGAAAATTGGTCTGAACAGGAAATCATATAGCTCAATTTTCTTGGGACACTGTTATTTGTGCCTATTGTCCCAGTCAAATGAAAAAAAGAGTAATGTTTTAATCACAGGGCTGTGGAGAGGACTGAATATAATAATACACATGAAGCTTCTGGCAAATGGCTATACCTGCTAAGTATGGTATTAGCATTAGAGATTATTATAATTATTAGTGGCTATTTCCAGGTGTTATACGCATCTAGCTCTTTTATTCTCTATAACAGATAATTTTATATTTTTCTTAGTTCTAAAAGTATAATATTTATCATTTCCCTAAGTTCTATTCCCCATAGGAACTAAGAAAGCAATTTTAAAAGTAAATCTCAAGTCTTTAAAGTTTCTAGAAATTGTTTTTACTTGTGGTAATTTTGTTTAGCCAATGAGTCCATCATGAATCCCAATTTCAGGTACAGAATGTTTAAAATTGAGATAATGACTCCATTATCCAAGCTGAAACACAATATTTCAGCTTTATATGTACTATATCAAAGAGAACATGGTAAATAGGTGTTTCCCTTGTGAAATGTAAACAAATTAAACTCAGATCATATGAGGCAATAAATTAGAATTTGTTCTTTAGTTACTATAGATTGCCTTTTCCCTTCCATTTCTTGAATTTTCAAATCTTGTTCATGCTGTAATTTACACACTTACTGAGCTGAATATATTGCCACACATTATAAATTGAGAGTAAAAAAAGAAATTTGCAATGTGTAACCACCCCTTTCTTTATACTGTAATGCCTAACAGGAAAAAAAAAAAGATGCAAATGTATAGTGTGATCTATAAGTAAATGTATACAATGTTCAAAGTCATGATTCATAAACAAAGAATCCACACTATTTCTTTTTTTTTTAATTTTAAAGGGTTTCACAGAATCTGTTACAAAATGTCCTCATCAAATAATCTAACCAAAAAGGCAAAAGAATAAGTAACTTATTTCATTTTGAAATAAATGAAGTAGCAAATAGCTTGTTTCAACTAAACTAAGATAAATTCCCTATTCTGCTTTCTAGCGTGAGGAGAACATAATAATTTTGTGAAAAAGGCCCTTGATGTCTCTCTATTAGGACATAAGATATGAATAGCAATTACAATAATTAAATATAATTACATTAAAATAATTAGTACTTAAACTATCAATTGCAGTGCTCTACTCAGCAATTAAACACACAGACAAAATTTCAATATAATTTATATTGCTCTGTTCCTTACTCAGGAAGTGATGAAAATAATCTCCCTGTGTGTTTTCCATTAAACCAGCATTGCATCAGTTTTACATCAGTTTTTGAAGCTAGAGAGGTCATAAAACTTATGAATCAATGACCTTTCTTAGTGGCCGTAGTTTGATGGGTTTACCAAATGCTCTGGAAAAGTCACTTTTCTACTTCTAGAAATTCCTAAGACGGAAGCTGGCCCTGCCTTGGAACCTATGAATAGTGACAGATTTTATTGCCATTTCCACATCACAGGCTTCAAAGTGGACACTCAGATACTATTGATATTCATTTACAAAATAGGTCTGAATAATTCTGATTTCCATTTGTTTGGGTAGCTCCCTTTGGAAAACAATGTACAGAAGTAGAAAATGATAGATTTCTGAGACTCCAAAATTCTCACTTAGTAGGGGAGTCAAGGGAAATCTATTTTGCATGTGTTTCAGATTGTTGACATTCCAGCATTAGAAACATCACTCAATAGGGGCGCCTGGGTGGCTCAGTCAGTTGAGCATCCGACTTTGGCTCAGGTCATGATCTTGTGGTTGACCAGTTCAAGCCCCGCGTTGGGATTCTGTTCTGATAGCTCAGAGCCTGAAGCCTGCTTTGGATTCTATGTCTCCCTCTCTCTGCACCTCCCCTGCCCCCACTTATGCTCTGTCTCTCTCTGTCTCAAAAATAAAATAAATATTTAAAAAATTTAAAACAAAGAAAGAAACACCACTCAGTAAAAATTATTACAGAAAAATAAGTCCACAGACCAATGACTCAGGAACTAAATTACATTGTAAAAATTACAGTATGACACCAATACCTAGAAAAGTGGACCATGAAAAGATTATATAATACTCAGCATCTCATTAACAGGTTTGATATTTGTTGTTTTTAAGCCAGTACTCCCTAGTAAAACACTGTAAGTTGTTAAAATGTGAAGTACTTCTCTACCAATTGGTAAATACCTGGTATCCAAACTTTCTGAGTTACCATTTTGCTGCACTGATGTTTGTCCTGTTTTCTCTTCTTCTAACCTCTCTAAGATCCAGCAAATAACCCTGATATAGAAGGTGTCAAGGACACTACTACTGTCATAAAGCCAGCATCTATTTAGTGCCTTATTGGCTATAAAACATAGTGAATACACCCTTGGAAAGATGCTGCGCTAAACCATCAGCAATCCTTTCCCCAAACTTTCTTAATGTCTGGCATGTCACAGATAGATGTTGCTTTTAGCTAAGACCATTTCCATATGTAATGTCGAATAAACCAATGTTGATGGAATGAGCTGGCATTTAGCATTTAGCAGAATCTAAGGACATAGACACTACGAAGAGATGTCAGGGACGGACAATCAAAGCAAAAAGGGATAGAGGAAACCCAGTGCTCTCCCAAGCAGACACTGAGATCTATGGTGGGGAATAACCCAGAAGAGCAGGGGGAAAGAGAAGTTAAAAGTACAGTAAAGGCAGAGACAACAAAAATCAACACAAAATGTGTTCCAAAAATCTGTATCCATCACATGGGGAAATATGAGAAAAAAGATGGACAGAAATGAGGCATGAAAATACATGATAGCCATACAACTAGGGTTCAGGTATGCTTCTCCAGAGACCTGACAGACCGGGCCAACTGAACAGCTCTAGGTATCTTAGAGTTAGAGTGAGTCCCAGGGATGATCCTTGCTCAGTATTTGCTCAAAAAAGCCGATTAAGATCAATTTCCCAGCAAGTTACAGTGACTGAAAATCTAGTATGGACTTACAAGTCACATAAACTTCAACTCAAATCTTAGGGTTTCAACTTACTAATTCTGCGACTTCAATTTTTTTTTTTTCAACGTTTATTTATTTTTGGGACAGAGAGAGACAGAGCATGAACGGGGGAGGGGCAGAGAGCGAGGGAGACACAGAATCCGAAACAGGCTCCAGGCTCTGAGCTGTCAGCCCAGAGCCTGACGCGGGGCTCGAACTCACGGACCGCGAGATCGTGACCTGGCTGAAGTCGGACGCTTAACCGACTGCGCCACCCAGGCGCCCCTAATTCTGCGACTTCAGAAGTGACTTAACATCTCTGAATATGTTTCCTAACTGAAAAATGTTTTAATGGGATATAAGGAAACAGATATTTTTAAATTACTTTGGACTTGTCAGTATTGAGCCAATAAAAGCTATGCCAATAATGATTGCATTGAATAGTAAGAAAACTTCATCAGCAGTCTCTGCTATCTTGCCAGTTAAAACTCCATTTCTATCCAGGGGATATGAACGTAGGTGATTGACTACTCATTACTATTATTTGAGATGACACTCTGGTGAAACAATCAACACATGCTACTTTAATACACAGACTGCTGCAATGAGTATAAATATACACCACAGTACTCAGATGAAAAATAACTTTAACCTTTTAGTTTTCCACTTTCTGAATCAATCAAATCTGGTTCTGAATACCCCACCTGCCTAGCTGACAGGATCCTTCCCCTTTGTTAAGGTCATAAATGTTTCTGGCTTCTTACACAGTCCAGAAATCTTGGGAAAAGAGATGATTTTTCAGTTCAACTGA
Organism: Lynx rufus; assembly: GCF_022079265.1. Lineage (NCBI taxonomy): Eukaryota > Metazoa > Chordata > Mammalia > Carnivora > Felidae > Lynx > Lynx rufus. Next base: position 113,861,534 of record NW_025814867.1, read on the forward strand.
GATTTTCATTATCCATGTCTCTTTTGTCTGACCATCTTGACCACTTTCCTATGATAATTTTAGTCAGTAGAGCCTTTGTTGTTATTTCCAAGCTCCTGAATTTGAGACTCAGTCTTCAGAAATTTACCTCCAACAGAAATAATTCCATCAAGCTCCTATCATGACTGTTGCAGTATAGATGGAGACAGGAGGAGACACCATCCATGCACTGTCCCCAGTTTCCAAAAATCCACCTCATCTGGGGCCAGCACAATTCTTGCTCTTTTAAGTAATCTAGGTCTTTTTCTTCCCATAGTTTAGACATTCCTAAAAAGAGCCATTAAACTTTTGCCCTCTGGCAAGGGCAGCGCCTGGATAGAAGGCAGGGCTCCCTTGTGACATGCCCACAGGAAAACAATATAAGTCTGTTCTTCTACTGAACTATATTCAGCATGGTTTGTGGTGATCTCAAAAGCCATGAGTTCTATTTCTCCACTAATAATTCCACAGTATTTAACTGCTCCTAAAATTACAAATATACAATCTGATGATAGACTAAAATTGAAACTTTTAAGATAGCTATAAATTATAGATTAGTAACTCTTTAGATATGAAAACTAATAAGTCATTAAAATTTCTTCATCAGAATAAAAAATTACTCATGTAGAAAATCTTGATTTTCCTTTGCGATATAAATACATTGAATGATTGTTATTTAGGTAGATATTTAAATCTTTAGGATGTTCAAAATATTAAAAAATATAACCAATGAATGTTAAAGAATACTGCCAATGTAGGTATGTTTATATGTATGTATGTCTATGTGTTTATATTCTTTTTGTTGTTGTTGTTAAGGTTTATTTATTTTTGAGAGAGAGAGAGACAGAGCAAGCAGGGGAGGGGCAGAGAGAGAGGGAGACACAGAATCCAAAGCAGGCTCCAGGCTCTGAGCTGTCAGCACAGAACCTGACATGGAGCTTGAACTCACGAACCGCAAGATCATTACCTGAGCTGAAGTTGGACGCTTAACCAACTGAGCCACCCAGGCACCCCTGTCTGTGTGTATTCTTGTATTTCCTGGTAAGCCCATGTAAATTAATACCTTTGCCATTTCTTAAGTGTATCACTGAAGAGAGTAGGACAATAAATTTAGTATTGTACAACTAAATTAAAAATTTGATAAACTCTACATAAAGTTTAATATTTGTATTGTTATAAAATTCAATATTATTTAAAACCAATGAATTTCAAAATCGTTTTATGGTAATTACAATAAAGATAAACTATAATTTGAGGAATGCTTATTTGACACATAAGTAAATTAGAGTTGAATATAAATACTAAAAAAGGTGAGATCTTTGTTACACATGGAACTGTGAAGCTTCAGCATGAAGAAGACAATATTATAGCTCAATATATTTAAGATATTTATTACATATTAATTTTACCTTAATCCAATAATTTCCAGAGAATTTTAAAAATAATTGTAATTTATAATGTAATCATACTGATAAATAGCTATCAAATGGGAATTTTATCAATTTCAAAGAGAGGACTTGATTTATTTTATTGATATGAAAGAAATATACTCAGTCTGGCTAACTAAAAAAGAGATGGAAAGTATTTTAAGAAATAAAAATAGAAATCAAATCAAAGCTCAATTGTGTTTCCGAGGCCTACAATAAACAGTCAAGCATAAATGTAACAGAAACAACAAATCCAATCGTAATATTTAACTCATACTATCATTCTGTTTTATCTGAATTTGTATAGCAAATTTGTTTTGATAACATCCAGATGGTCTATAAATGAAATGTAAATCTGTGAAATTTACTTTATTAGGCTATCAACAAGCAACTATGATATTGGACTCATATAAAGCATGTATCACAGAACACTGGATACTCTTCAGTAAACTCAAAGTAACTTGCTTAAGGTCACATGCAGCCATTTTCTCAAAGAATCACTGTGCATGAACATGTTGGCCATGTGCTGTGTCACTTTATGTTTACAGTATCATTTCTTCAAGTTTGTACAAATTTTATGACTCAGTTTGTCAAAGTTTTTTAACTCCATTACTCAAACTAGACTTTCTGAGAATAAAAGAGAGCTGGTGAGTAGAGGACATGTATTTCCTAAGACTGAGTTTGTGAAATTATGTTTAAAAGTAGAATTAAACTTTCATATTCTAACCATACACACAACTTGTGCAAATTGTTGTCTGGTGAAAGAAACATTTCTTTATAAAATTTTGATTTATTTTGTCATATCATGTTAAGTACCAGAGTGGGTTATAAATTGTTATTGGAAGTCATTTCAAAGTAGAATATTTTGAAGCAATCATGTGTCTTATGATCTTAAAATATTTTTAAGTTAAACTGGTACCATCCATAAAACTTTGAAGTACTAAAAGGATTTCTATGTAATTACTTAAATCATGAAATGTATTATTTTGTTAATGATTCTAAGAGCTTTCTTAACTATCTTTAGATTTACAAGTGGTTTTGTAACATTTAGATAAATAAGTTTTTTAAAATAATGACAGCCAAGGGGCACCTGGATGGCTCAGTCCATTAAGCTTTCAACTCTTGATTTCAGCTCAGGTCATGATCTCACAGTTTGTGAGATCGAGCCCAGTTATGGGCTGTGTGCTGACAGCACAGAGCCTGCTTGGGATTCTCTCTCACCCTCTCTCTCTGCCCCCTCCTCCATTAGTGTGTAAGCTCTCTAAATAAATAAATAAATAAATAAATAAATAAATAAATAAACATTAAAAAATAATGACAGCCAAAAATGTGGCATATACATTATTTTCACACTTATTGTATCATTACCACATATTTATCCTGTGGTCATAAGCACATAAAATGATGTCAGACACTATGAAGTTACAGTCATATATTTCAGAAAGTCCATGCTCTAGAGCATCTTATGAACTAATGAAATATTTTTTTTTTAAATCCTATTATCAACATTGTCTGTAAAATAGCAACATGAATAGATTAAGAAAGAGGGCTTTAGGGGCTGTCTGTTTGGCACAGGTGGTTAAACATCTGACATCAGATCAGGTCATGATCTCACTGTTTGTGGGTTCAAGCCCCACGTTGGGCTCTGTGCTGACAGCTTGGGGCCTGCTTGGGATTCTCTGTCTCCCTCTCTCTCTGCCCCTCCCCCACTCATTCATGTGCATGCGCTCGCATGCTCTCGCTCTCTCATAAATGAATTAATAAACATTAAAACATTCTTTTTTTTAGAAATGGGGCTTTAAATTAAAGAATTTATAATAAAAAAAGAAGACAGGACAAGATCATCTGGAAAACTGATTAAATATAAAATAGAACAATCTCAAAATACACATAAATAAGGATAAAGAAAGCACAAATCACGTAATTGGAACCAACTGGGAGTAGTTGGTTAAGTTTTTTGATTGGATGAGTATTGTTTGGAAAAGCAAATGACTGGCAAACAAAAACTGAGAGCAATTTCAGACAGTTTAAGAATGGTAACTGCACAGAATAAATGAGGTCAGGACAAATTTAAAGTAAAACCTGTGGTTACATTAGACTCAGTGATGAAAGAACCTTGCACAGAATGCAAAAAGCAGAGAACTCTGCACAAAAAAGTATTTCTAGTATAATAATGAAAAGCTGTAAGAGTCTGAGTTATTCCAGGGAAGCAGAAGTATGTGAGTGAGAGTGAGAGAGAGAGAGAGAGAGAGAGAGAGAGTGTGTGTGTGTGTGTATACACTGTGATCACCTCAAAAAAGTCAGATATTTGGCTCTGCCATTTTTGTTGTGAATGATGCAAATAAATTTAGCAATTGATGTTTTGCAATGGGTGAAAAGCAGGATAAAATTTCTTCCATAGAGACATTCTGGATAAAAAAGAGAGCTTACTATAAGGGTTTAATTTTTCTCTCCATACTATAATAGGGGCCCTGCATCTATATTAATACATACATATACATATACACATATATATGTATATATATATATATAATTTTTAACATATATGTAGATAGATACACAAATATCTCTATATATTTTTAAGAACTTTAATAAAAAGCACCATTCCTATCTATGCATTCATACCCACCTACAAACACATAACACATACATATAATATCTATTTTAAACAAAAATGAATTCATATTAGTTATACTATTATGCTGATTTCTTCACTTTGCACCATATCATGGATAGTTTCAACCTCAGATTTACCTTGTTTTTGTTGTTGTTGTTGTTGTTGCTGCTGCTTTTTAATGGCTGAATAGAATTCAATGTATATATGTACAGTAGTCTAACTTACTTATTTTTCTTTTGAGAAAATCTTAGATTTTTTCATTTAACTGTCACAAAAAATGATTCTGTGATTATCTTTGTGTATACATATCTGAAAATTTGTGTGAATATGATTACTGAATGAATTTCTGAAAGTGGAAAGGCTGGAAATTTATATTTGAAAGAAAGATTTAAAGTGGTGGTAAACATTTGTACATAGTTCTAAGCGTAAGTATAGATTTTTGTTGAGGGAACAAGTTTAGGAATAGAAAGAAGATGTAGCATTATGAACATAAATATAGCTGAATAACAGCACTATACAGAACTGTGGCAGATAGAAACATAAAGGAAAGAAGTTGAGGGTAAGTCCTGTTATCCTGTTCCTAAATTTTATAGAAGTAACATAAATGATAAACATAATCAGCTGTGATTTGAAAAAGATAAACGGCCAGGAAGCAAATTCTAAAGAGTCAAAACTAACAAGTGGTTAACGATCTTTAATTATTAAAAATTAACAGTCTTCATTCTTTTTTTTTTTAAATTTTTTAAATGTTTATTTATTTTTGAGAAAGACAGGGACAGAGAATGGGCAGGGGAGGGACAGAGAGAGAGGGAGACACAGAATCCAAAGCAGGCTCCAGGCTCTGAGCTGTCAGCACAGAGCTCAACGCGGGGCTCAAACTCACGGACCGTGAGATCATGCCCTGAGCCGAAGTCGGACACCCAACCGACTGAGCCACTCAGGCACCCCTACAGTCTTCATTCTTAAAAAGGAGTGGTGAGGATGGTGATACTGAGATTAGCCATGAGATCACAGTCACACTAAGGAATAGTTTTGTAAAAGACTCATGATGAAGATATAAATTAGGAATGACCAGGCAGAGATAGGGAAGTGAAAGTAGAAACATGTTTCAAAAAAGGATGGTAATTGTAGGGAAAGTAGATTTGAGACAGCATCTATCTTCATAAAAGACATTTGTTAAAATACATTAAAGGAGGTTGAGCACAAAATAACTTATTTAGGTGGTCTTAAAATGATGTGCTCTCACGTGGTAGATCTGAGTTATAGAATGGAATATTAAATATTTAATTGATATAATCCAAAAAGGAATTTGGAGATATTTTATTATAAATCGTAAAGCCAAAGCATTTTCTAATTCAAATATTTGTAACATGAGAAGAAAAGTGAGGAATTCAGAGCTGTTAAATTTTACCAGACTGCTCTCAATATACAGTTACAGAAGACTATAAATTTAAACACTTACTACACTTTAAAAAATTTTTTTTCAACGTTTATTTATTTTTGGGACAGAGAGAGACAGAGCATGAACGGGGGAGGGGCAGAGAGAGAGGGAGACACAGAATCGGAAACAGGCTCCAGGCTCTGAGCCATCAGCCCAGAGCCTGACGCGGGGCTCGAACTCACGGACCGCAAGATCGTGACCTGGCTGAAGTCGGACGCTTAACCGACTGCGCCACCCAGGCGCCCCTTACTACACTTTTAAAAATGTGAAAAAAGTTGTCAGTCAATACCGAATAAATTTAATGGTATGTAGTGGCAGTTATGACAAAAGGTAAAAGAAAAAATAAACATGCTTACTGATTATGCCACATACCAAAGATTAGAGTAAGTTTTCATGAGTATTTTTATTTTACAGGTGTTGCATGCATGGTCACCCATTCTTATAAACAACTGACAGATCATGAACAAAATCAATAAACATATATAGAATTTTATACTAACGTGACAAGCAGTAAATTCCTTGTGCTGAAACTAAATATGGGTTTTCTAATTTAAAGTTTTAAAAGGACTGTATACATGGCCAACACCCTAACAATATATGATACTAATAAATGAAAACAGGGGAAAAATTGAATATAGCTGAAAAACTGATGCTGGAAACAGTTTAAAAATAGTAAAAAATACCAGAAAACATATTCTTAACTACAGAGAATAAACTGAGGGTTGCTGGAAGACAAGTGGGTGGGAGGATGTGTTAAATGGGTGATGGGGATTAAGTAGGGCATTTGTGATGAGCACTAGGTGTTCTATATAAGTGATGAATCACTAAATTCTACACCTGAAATATTAAACTGTAAACTAACCTGACTTTAAATAAAACTTGAAAAAATATATAAAAAACAAAATAAAATAGCTAAATATAAAAAATTGTAAAAAATAATGTACAGTAAGTGAATATTTCCTTTTAATACTATATATTTATTTAAAAGTATATGATTATATACATTATGATTATAATTATTATATACACTGTAATTACATATATGTCATTATACATAAATGATATTAAAAAATCAAGTGAAATAATGTAGGCTATTTTCTGTTTTCTGCATGTATGAATCCCATATCTAACTCATGAAGTTTTTATAAGTTTTTTTTTGTATTTTTCAAATATTAAAAGCAATATGTGCTCATTTTGAAAACTGGAAATAATGTATGAAATATGCAATAAGTTACACAACAGCCAAATACATAAAGGCAAACAGCTAATATTTTGTATTTTTTCAGAATTTTTGATGCAAATTTTAAAATATTATTTTAGGTTGATATATAAATTTTCTTGTCTAAAAGTTTTTTTGAATGTTTCTTTATTTTCAGAAAGAGAGTGTGCACAAGTGCGTGGGAGGCAGAGAGTGGCAGAGAGAGAGAGAGGGAGAGAAAGAGAGAATCCCAAGCAGGAACCAAACTGTCAGTATAGTGCCTGATGCAGGATTCTATCCCACAGAACGTGAGATCATGACCTGAGCGAGATCATGACCTGAGCCAAAATCAAGAGTCTGATGCTGAACTGAACCACCCACGTACCCCCCCAAAATTTTCTTTTATCAAGATGTAGGCAGCATTGCCTCATACTACTTAAAAATATGATTTTAATGGATGCGTAAAAATTTCATTGTTATTATGGTATATAATTTTGATAAGCAATCTTATTTTGGACACCTAGATAATTTCTTTTCTTCTTTTAAATAATATCAGAGGCACCTAGGTGGCTCAGTCTGTTGAGCATCCAACTTGATCTCACAGTTCTTCAGTTTGAGTTCCACATAACTTGGGATTCTCTCTCTCTCTCTCTCTCTCTTTCTGTCTCTGCCCCTCCCCACTTCTGCTTGCTATCTCTAAATAAATAAATAAATAATAAATAAACAAACTTAAAATAATATTATAGTATGGGATGCCTAGGTGGCTCAGCTGGTTAAGCATGTGAGCTCTCTCTCTCTCAAATAAACTTAAAAATAATAAAAACAAAATAATATTATAGTAAACATACATTCTAATCTCTATGTGTGAATATATCCTTAGAGTAGAAGTGGGATCACATGGTCAAAATATATGAACTATTGAAGGTCTTTTGCTATACTGGCACAGCACTATATTGTTCTGAAATCACTGTTTTAATGCCTACTCACATTAGAAGTGTTTAAGTGTGTGAATTTAAATATACTCTGTCCAGAAAAAAAAAAAGTATAATCATTTACAACATATACATTATATTGATAAGGAAAAATACTTATCTTAATAGGTATTAAATTATATTTGATTATAGTGAGTTTGAACACTCTTATTATAGATATTAGCTTCTTTTTTTTTAATTTTCTTATGCTTGTTTGCACTACCTGTTTTTGTCCTTTGTCAGATTTTTGAATGGGAAAGTAGTATTTTAACATAGATTATAAAAGAAAGCCCTTTACATATTAAAAATTTTAATTCTTCCTCTGTAATGTTATACTTTATTTTTAAATTTTCGTATAATTTTTGCAAGATATTTTAAAATTCTTTATGTTTGTGCCTAATTTCAATAAACCCAATAATTAAATCAGAGATAATAATGTAGACTATATTAATTCTACATTAATACCTGTTGAATTTCTGATTAGGCCAAGAATGTTCTGAATTCTGCTTCTCGGGCCTTCTTTTTAATGCCAGTTTGACAGAAATGTTTGCTTTCTATATATGATAGTAGCATTTTATTGAAGAAAACAAAACAAAACTACACCAAAGAAACCCTCTATTTTTTAATAAAAATAGTATGCACAAAAGTACAGTAAAATGCCTCTAGTTTTTTTTTTTTAATTTTTTTTCAACGTTTATTTATTTTGGGGACAGAGAGAGACAGAGCATGAACGGGGGAGGGGCAGAGAGAGAGGGAGACACAGAATCGGAAACAGGCTCCAGGCTCTGAGCCATCAGCCCAGAGCCTGACGCGGGGCTTGAACTCACGGACCGCGAGATCGTGACCTGGCTGAAGTCGGACGCTTAACCGACTGCGCCACCCAGGCGCCCCACCTCTAGTTTTTTTTTAAAAAGGTCATTATTTTTTAAAGCCTGTTTCTCACCTTATACTATAAAGATAACTATGAAAATATATAATGCATATGTCTATGTATTTTGTCACAGATGTTCAAATTAAGCCAATAAATGTACATGCATATGCTTTATATATAAGCAATACATATTCTAGATTTTACAATTTTTTCATGTTTGAGGGAGACAGAGAACAAGTGGCGGAGGGGTACAGAGAGAGAGAGAGAGAGAGAGAGAGAGAGAGAGAGAGAGATAAACTTAAACAGGCTCCGGGCTCTGAACTGTCAGCACAGAACCCGACACAAGGCTTAAACCCATGAACCATGAGATCTGACCCAAGCTGAAGTCAGACACTTAACTGACTGAGCCACCCAGGTGTCCCTAAGCACTATATATTCTTAAATTGAGTTTGGGAGAGTGTTCATTTCTCAGTGTGAGCTGATTTTTTGATGTTCAATTTATGAAATGTCAAGAAGTCATCAACTGTATTTCTATAGACCTAGTAATTGCTATTCTTACTATTATTACACATTTTCATATAATCTTGAGTTTAGGTTCATTGTATACCTTACTGGAACATTCTCTTCCAGATACTGCTTGCAAAAAATAGTAACAGAGGCAATTTTAGAGAGATTTTTGGCTTTAGATGAAAAAAATACTTTCTGAGGTAAGCTTACTTTGGAAACATGACTCATTATAAAGAAAACACCAAACATGAAATATCTTCCCTATCCTGCCATTGATCTTCCCCCTGACCTCCCGACCTGTGGCACAAGAATACAGATTAAGCTGTGGCAATTTCAGTAACAAAGTGATCACTTTCAGTACCAGAGTTTTGCAATCCATTTTATGATCATGTCTCTGAAGGTAACATTATCTCATTAATTCTAATGTTATTGTAGATATATACAGAAGACTGTACTATATTATTTATTTATTTAAATACAAGTTAGTTGACATACAGTGTAGTATTGGTTTCTGGGGTAGAACCCAGTGATTCATCACTTACATAATAACTCCCAGCACTCATCCCAACTAGTTCCCTCCTTAATGCCCATCACCCTTTTTGCCCATCCCACCACCCACCCCCCCTCTAGCAAACCCTCAGTTTGTTCTCTGTGTATAAGAGGCTCTTACGGTTTGCCACCCTCTCTGTTTTTATCTTATTTTTCCTTTCCCTTATGTTCATCTGTTTTGTTTCTTAAATATGAGTGAAATCATATATTTGTCTTCCTCTGACTTATTTCGTTTAGCATAATACACTCTCGTCCCATCCATGTTGTTGCAAATAGCAAGACTTCATTGTTTTTGATCACCAAGTAGTATTCCATTGTGTGTGTATATATATATATATATATATATATATATATATATACACACACACACACACATACACACCACATCCTCTTTATCTATTCATCAGTGGATGGACATTTGGGCTTTTTCCATAATTTGGTTATTGTTGATAGTGCTGCTATAAACATTGGTGTGCATGTGCCCCTTCGAATCAGCATTTTTGTATCCTTTGGATAAATACCTAGTAATGTAACTGCTGGGTTGTAGGGTAGTTCTATTTTTAATTTTTTGAGGAACCTCCATACTGTTTTCCAGAATGGCTATACAAGTTTGCATTCTCACCAAAAGTACAAAACTGTTCTCCCTTCTCTGCATCCTTGTCAACATCTGCTGTTTCCTGAGTTGTTCATTTTAGCTATTCTGACAGGTGTTAGGTGGTATCTCATTGTGATTTGGATTTGTATTGCCCTGATGATGAGTGATGTTGAAAATCTTTTTATCTGACTGTTGGCATCTGGATGTCTTCTTTGCAAGTGTCTATTTGTGTGTTTGCCTTTCTTCACTGGATTATTTGTTTTTTGGGTGTTGAGTTTGGCTAATAAGTTCTTTATAGTTTTTGGATACTAACCCTTTATCTACCATGTCATTTGCAAATATCTTCTCCCATTCCAAAGGTTGCCTCTTTGTTCTATTGATTGTTTCCTTCACTGGTCAGAAGATTTTTATCTTGATGAAGTCCCAATAGTTCATTTTTGCTTTTATTTCCCTAGCCTCTAGTAGAAGCTGCTACAGCCGAAGTCAAAGAGGATGTTGGCGTTTTCTCCTCTAGGATTTTGATGGTTTCCTGTCTCACAATTAGGTCATTAATCTATTTTGAATTTATTCTTGTGCATGGTGTAAGAAAGTAGTACAGTTTTCATTATTCTGCATGTTGCTTTCCAGTTTTCCCAGCACCATTTGCTGAAAAGACTCTCTTTTTCCATTGGATCCTCTTTCCCGCTTTGTCAAAGATTAGTTGGCCATATATTTGTGGGTCCATTTCTGTTCCATTGATCTACGTATCTGTTTTTGTGCCAGTACCATATCGTCTTGATTACAGCTTTGTAAGACAGCTTCAAGTCTGGAATTGTGATGCCTCCAACTTTGGTTTTCTTTTTCAACAATACTTTGACTATTTGGGGTCATTTTGGGGTCATTCGGGGGTCATTTTAGGAGTTTTTTTTCTAGCTCTGTGAAGAATGCTGGTGTTATTTTGATAGGGATTGCATTGAGCGTGTAGATTGTTTTGGGTAGTAGAGACATTTAACAATATTCTTCCAATTCATGAGCATGGAATGTTTTTCCATTTCTTTGTTTCTTCAATTTCTTTCATAAACTTTCTATAGTTTTCAGCATACAGATTTTTTACCTCTTTGGTTAGGTTTATTCGTATGTATCTTATGGTTTTAGGTGCCAATGTAAATGGCATCAATTCCTTGATTTATCTTTCTGCTGCTTCACTATTTTTGTATAGAAATGCAACAGATTTCTGTACGTTGATTTTATATACTGCGACTTTGCTGAATTCACGTATCAGTTCTAGTAGTTTTTTGGTGGAGTCTTTAGGGTTTCCCATGTAGAGCATCATGTCATCTGTGAAAAGTGAAAGTTTGACTTCTTCTTTGTCAATTTGTATACCTTTTATTTCATTTTTTGTTATACTGCTGAGGCTAGGACTTCCAATATTATGTTGAACAACAGTGGTGAGACTGGACATCCCTGTCACATTCCTGACCTTAGGGGGAAAGCTCTCGGTTTTTCCCCATTAAGGATGATGTTAGCTTTGGGTCTTTCATGTATGGCCTTTATGATGTTGAGGAATGTTCCTTCTATCCCTACTTTCTTGAGAGTATTTATCAGGAAAGCATGCTGTATTTTGTCAAATGATTTTTCTGCATCTATTTATCTTGAGAGAGAGATTGAGAGAGAGAGAGAAAGAGAGAGAGAGAGAGAGAGAGAGCATGAGTGGGGGTGAGGCAGAGAGAGGAGGACACAGAATACCAACCAGGCTCTGTGCTGTCAGCACAGAGCCCAATACAGGGCTTGAATTCATAAACCACATGATCTTGACCTGAGCCAAAATCAAAAGTCGGACACTGAACTGAGCCACCCAGGTACCCCAAGACTATATTATCTTTAAAATGTGGCAGATAATACACACTGGTACATTAATTTATCCATTGTGACCAAAGTAAAAGGGGAGAAATATAGTTTGCTATTCACTACATAAGTTGTTTTTTTATGATAAATATTAAGCTGAAAATCTTCAGTATTCATTCAGGAATAGAAAATTATAAATTAAAGTGCTACAGATTTTCTAAAAGCCAAACTTATATTATAGTTTTAAAGTGTGGCATAAAACCTAGAGACCCCATAAAAGTTCAAATTATTGCAGTAGTAAAAATATGACCCACAAAAGTCAAAGTTCAAATAAAAAATTGGAAAAAATATTTGGAACATACAACATGTAATTAACCCAGTTTTCCTAACATACATATCAGTATTATCTTTACTTTTAAATAAGCAAAAAACTCAAACAGCCAAGAGCAAAATAGATGTAAAACATCATGTTTCATAATCCATATGTTAAAATTCTCTTTTACCCTTCTTGAATATGTATAATTTAAGCCTCTCATAATTGATTTTATTTCACCCTCTCTATACTAATATAATTCTCGTATTTTGCCTTGAAGCTGCAGGCTGTCCTAATTGTTGAATAAATAAATAATGGAAAATTGAGGAAAAAAGCTTCCCTTTTCCCCCAAAGCTATAGAAAAGACACCATTCTACATCATATGATATGTCCTAAAAACATGGTATATTGAGAACATCCCAGAATTGTCCATTGTGCTCTCCAGTCCATTATGGAGATGTGTATGGAAATGCATAATCCTGTTCTGTTACCAATCATTGAACAGAACTTGGAACTGAGGATCATTTTGAGATAGAATTCAGAGAATGATGCGAATGATTTCTAAAAAGTCTGCAACACTGCTTTATTGTTTCCCATTATTTTTTGATCCCAGAAATCATATTTATCTCAGTTTCCTTGAAGTTATAAGAAAGAAATAAGTTTTTGGATTTTGCTTCTTTTTGCATAAAATCAAAATAAATCCTGTGACTCTACAGAATCATTATTCAAATGAGGAGTTTGAGAATCTTTGTTTCATTTAAATTAACAACAGAAAAAAATATCTCAAGATCAATCATACTCCCACTTTTTTTTTTAACGTTTATTCATTCTTGAGAGACAGACAGAGATAGAGTGCAAGTGAGGGAGGGGCAGAGAGACAGACAGGGAGACACAGAATCTGAAGCAGGCTCCAGGCTCCAAGCCGTCAGCACAGAACCTGACGCGGGGCTTGAACTCATAAACCATGAGATCATGACCTGAGCCGAAGTTGGACACTTAACCAACTGAGCCACCCAGGCTCCCCAATCATACTCCTACTATTAAAAATGAAAACCTTACTAATTAAACTACCAATTTAAATTAGCAAGTTCTTCAAGAATAAAATATTTCATAGGTCTAAGGGCTCCTTAAGGTATGGGAAAACAAGAACTCTCCAATACTGCTGTTAGGAGTGTTAAGTTGCTATCAATTTCTGACAGAAAAAACTGGAATATCTATCAAAATCTGAAATGCAAGTACTCACAATTTTACTAATTTTACACACAATTTTACTAATAATCTACACGTATTATCAAATAAGTACACAGATGCAAGTGTGTTGACTTTTTATATCTGCAATTATCAGGGGAAAAAAGAAAACAATCTAAATGCCCATCAGAGAGAGACTGGCAAAATAAAGGTGGCACCTTGTAAAATTCAACATGGTATATATTGTAGATATTTATATATTTATGGAAAGGGATCTAAGTTTAAAATGTATTTATAATATGCTTCAAATGACATAAAATAGTATATATTTTTCTCATATTGATAAAAACTTTATCAACAATAGACAAATGAATAAAGTACATGAACAGGTCACTCATAAAAGAAGAAAAGAAAAATATAAATGCCAATAAACATGTTGAAAATCTACAATTTTGCTAGGGTTCAAATAAATGTAAATTAATCCAATAGTGAGATACTGATTTTCCCTTTTCTGAATCTGGCATACATTTTTCTTTAAAGTAACAATAATTTATACTTTTACCAAAGGGAAGGCAAATATACTTACTCATAAATGGATTATAAATAGCAATAATCATTCATATATACACTTACATGTGCACAGACTATTTTCCAAAGGATATTCCAGAAAATCTCAGCATTTTTTTTCTCTATGAGAGAGATATAGGGTCATATTGAAGATCAAAGAGAAATATTGTATCTTACAATATACCCTTCTGAATTATTTGGATTTTGTTTTTATAAAGAGGAGATATTACATTAAAAATTTATTTCTAAAAAGTTAATTGCCATGATATTGACAAAAATTATTAGATGTAGCTCCCCTTGTGCAGTCAGAGTAAAATAGCATCTTTCTAAGACAATAATATCAGTTGTGTAAATGTTCTTAAAGCAAAATCCTTTGTGTGGCAAAAATCTCTGAAGTTTCTTTTCAGGAATAAGAAGAGGACGCTGTCTTTCTTGGTTTACTTGTTATCTTAGTTCAGGTTGCCATAACAACATACCACAGACTTTTTATTTCTTACAGTTCTGGAGGCTCAAAGTATAAGATCAAGGTGCCAGCATGATCAGGCTGTTGGTGACAGCAATCTTCCTGGTTTACAGACAGTGACCTTCTTGTTCAATCTGCACATAGTAGAAAGAGACCATCTCTCCCCTTTTTTATACGAGCACCAATCCTATTCATAAGGGATCCACCTTCATGACCTAATTACCTACCTCCTAAGGCCCCACCTCCAAATGCCATCACATTAGAGTTTCAACATGTGAATTTTGAAGAGTCACAAACATTCAGTCCATAGCACTGACATTATATTTATTCCTAGTTTTGATGTAAATATGTGGTGATCCTAGGACAGTGAATAATAGGACTGAATAAGTTAATTTTTCTCCTTCCTGATACTACCTGTTCTTGGGTCTCTTTCAAGTAGTATTTGCTTTTAAGTGAAGGAATCACTCTAAAGGTCAGAAATTCCAATTTAAGGTGCACCTGGGTGGCTCAGTTGGTTAAGCGTCCAACTTGGTTTTGGCTCAGGTCATGATCTTGCAGTTCCTGAGATTAAGGCCCGCATTGGGGTCTGTGCTGGCAGCATGGGGCCTGCTTGGGATTCTCTCTGCCCTTCCCCTGCTCTCTCTCTCTCAAAATAAATGAACATTAAAAACAAAGAAATTCCAATTTAAGTGTAAGAGACATTTGGGTTAGCATTGATTTCAGGAAATAATTTTGTATTCTTTATATCTCCTGTTTAACAGTCTTATTTTTTTTAACGTTTATTTATTTGGGGGGGGGAGAGAGAGAGAGAGTGAACATGAGTGGGGGAGGGGCAGAGAGAGAGGGAGACACAAAATCCAAAGCAGGCTCCAGGCTCCGAGCTGTCAGCACAGAGCCAAATGCGGGGCTCGAACTCACAAGCTATGAGATCATGAGCTGAGCTGAAGTAGGACACTCAACCGACTGAGCCACCCACCCAGGTGCCCCCACAGTCTTTTTAAATGTTCAGAAATAAAAATGGGCAATAGTCAAAACAAATCAGATTACAGAGAAATTAAGGAAGGTGTTACAGCATTTTAGAAATTCTTTTCAGTTCATATGGCATTTACCAAAAAGAAACATGGAGTTGAGTGAATGAATGAGTTTGATGAAAGGTCCACAATTCAGCTGCCAAGGATTCCTGTACAGATTGAGGGAAAAAAAAAGTTAATCTCATACAGCAGATGTATTATCATACATCTATATCTTCTTATTTTGGCTGTAAATCTACATCACATGTGGTATCGAACTCCCTATGTAAAAAAGAAAGCAGTCCCTCCTCATAAAAAGATAATGGAAGATAGGATAATAGAAGAGGGTACATTGCCTTACTATGTTGCAAGAAGTTATAAGGTTTTTGATGTCAAAGGTAATCTGAAGCCTGGAGTGGAAGACCCATACGCTATGAGCAAAATACACATCACAATAGGTTCCTGAACCCGAGAAAAAATTCATGGTTAATTCAAGTGCAGATTAGTACCTGCCCAATGGGAAAATCTAAGGTTAGATTAATTAGTGTTTCATAATAGTTGACATTGAGACAACAATCTGCCACTTGTTGGCAAATTATAGTTCCTGAAATTATTTTCTCCTTGTCTACAGTAATTTTTATAAAAAGATATTTTCAAGTTACTTTAATCATTGATAAAGATATACTTTTCTAACTATAGCCCTAATAACTATTTTTTAAAATTATTCCAATCAGTTATTCTATTACCTATGATTCTATTACCATGATTCTCAATTAATTTCTGTCCCTTCATTAGTTTCCTAGGGCTGCTGTAGCAAAGTACCAAATATTGAGTTGCTTAAACAACAGAAATATATTGTCTTACAGTTCTAGAGACTAGAAATAAAAAAACAAAGATGTCTGAAGTGTTGATTCCTTCTAAGAGCTGTAAGGGACAATCTGTTCCATGTCTCCCTCTTAGATACTTGGCTTATCCTTGTGTCTTCACACTGTCTTCCCTCTCTGTACTTTTTTTATAAGAACATGGGTCATATGGAATTAAGGTCCATCCTAATGATCTCATTTTTTTAAAGACTTATCTCTTTTAAAAATATTTTTAATGTTTACTTATTTATTTTGCAAGACAGAGACCATGTGTGTGAGCAGGGAAGGGACAGAGAAAGAGGGAGAGAGGGAATCCCAAGCAGGCTCTGCACTGGCAGTCCTGATGCAGGGCTTGATCTCATGAACTGTGATATCACGACCTTGGCTGAGATCAAGAGTCTGAGCCACCCAGATTCCCCAACTAATGATCTCATTTTAACTTGATCACTTGCAAAGATCTTACTTTCAAATTAGATCATATTCACACATAACAGGGATTAGGACTTCACCATCTTTATGTGGGACACAATTCAACCCATAACAGTCCCTAAAGGCTGGAGGGGAAAGAAACTCCTATAAATAACATAGTTTACTTCAATTGTTTTTATTGTAGGAGTACAGAAACTGGTAGTAAGTCAAAAAAGGAATAGTGCTGTATATGGGGAAGTTTGAAAAGAATGGTTTAGGTTATTATAAACCACAATATCTACTAAGGAAAGTCTTCCCCACCTTGTTGGAATTATTAACAAAGACTAGACATAATCCCATTTTTCTAGTGGGAGATGCCTAAATTAATGCTGGGGTACTGCAGGAAAAATAATCACTATAATCACTTTTAAAAATCTAGACTACTAAATTTAATTCTATCAACTTATTGCAAACATCATTTAGGATTTTGTTATGCCAGTTAAATCACATCAGTTATCTATTAATTCTATTATTTGACAGATAATTTTGAGATCATATTCAGTGTATCAGACATTGATAAGACACTGTGGATACAAAGACACACTGATCATCTTCTCTCCTCTCAGCAAAATTATAGCTTAAGTTATTGAGCCTACCCAGAACACCTGTTTTCCTACAAAGGTAACTCTGAGCAGTAGTTCTCAAACTATTTTTTATTTTGACATACATGCAAGATATTCCTACCATGCACAAAACATTCCCAGAACCACATATAAGTTGTTTTTAAAACATCAAAAAATTTTAGAGTAAAAATACAACAGTAATTCAACATCATCATCATATTAACATCTTGAGAAATAGTCACTGATGCTACACTGATTCCTCCTAATGCCTCCTCTTCTCCCACACAGGAATATGTGAGGGATATTACAGAGATAGTATTGTCAGCTCTATAATATTTTATAAGAAAATCATTCATAAACCTCAATCATTTATTATTGACACTACATTGCTTTTAATATTGCCTCACAACTGATGAGGCAACCAGAGATGCCACAGATGCCATGAGGTTAAGGTTTAGTTCCTCTGGTTCAGCCCCCATGACTTCCCATTCCCAACTCCCCCAACTCCACATCCTCTTCGGACATAGCAGCCTATGTTTTAGGAAAATGCGCCATGTTACAGATACATTTAGCTAAGCACATTGCCAATTATAAAATACTGAATACATGTTATTTAATTTTTTCTCATTCATTAATTAAGTGGTATTTATTTACTGTAATATTTTAGGCCCTCCTAGAATTATAGGGTAGTTGAGAGATACACACTTAAACAAGCACATATGACCAAGGCAGCCTTGGTTAATGATAAAAGCTCTGAAGAAAACCAAGAGATACAATGGAGTGAGTAGTGAGGTAGGAGGAAAGCTCTTTTAGATCAGTCAAGGAAGGTTTTCCTGATATTTCATGCCATATCAATAGCAGAGCATTCCAGGCAGAGCAAAGAGCAAGAACAAGGCCACACAGCCTGAAAGAGTTAGGGATGCTGGAGAAACAGAAGGAGGCTGTACTTCTCAGAAACACTGTTATTAGAATTATATATAAAAAATACATTATTACCATGCACTTTCCTTTGTCTCATTTTGCAATTAAAATGTATAAGATGGAAGACATTAGCTTCCCCTCCTGAATTTGAAGTTCCATAGATCATGAATTACATCTTGTTCATATTTGTATTTCTGATACAACACGATATTACCTACTGCATGGCAAACATTGAATAAATATTTGAACAAATTTAACATTCAAGAGATTATATGATATAAATTTATGATGTAGAGTTTGCTATTTAGGTTTTCTGCTAAATCAGATGGGCAACAGCAGTCAGCATAAATTAAATACACACTTTTGAAATTTATCATTATTTACTGAAAGTGAGAAAAAAAAGGAAAGAATTCCAAAATGGAAGATGTACTATAAAGAAGAAATAGTCTTCAGTCTAGAGAACTCTATAGTGTTAAATACCATTCTGAGATATCCTGATGCAAAAAAACAAAGACATCCCTCCTGGCCTATTAAATTGCTAAAGTAGGTCTCTGCTCCATATTCTGTCTTTTCAGATTAATTTGCTTTATCTGGTGATGATTATTTTCTGTTTAATCCCTCAATGAGTATGCCTACTGCACTGACTTGGGTATACTTCAGAAAACATTTAGAGTTCAAGACATGTAAAAACTTGAGTTTTGAATTAGTTTTATTAAAACAAAAAATGAAAACACATACTTGTAAGTAATCTATACTCTAAAATCTCTATAGTCCCTACACAGCTGACTGGATATTTGATGTGCTGGGAAGGCCCCAGTGAGGCAGCTTATTTATAGCAAAATGTATGAAAAGGCAGTAGCCACAGACATTTGTTCTGATAAGGTAAACCTATCTCCTCTTGTGTCTCATCGACAGAAACTCATCCCAAATGGAACACTAGCATAATTCACTTGGAAATATTTTATAAAATCCTTCTGTCTCCTAAGATTCCTAAAACCTAGAATATACAGTCTGTTTTATAACTGAAGTCAACAGTATAAGTGACTTTTTCATATTCATATATATTTAAAAGTACATTTAATTCACATATTGAGCAATCCCTACATCTATTTTTCACTAAACAAGTTTTCACTTTTGAAATTACTTTGTAAATGTTATGTTTTCTTAATTCTTTCTTCTGTGTAAGTTCTATAAGAGAGATCCCACTGGAAAACAAACTGTGTAGACATTCCTGGAAAATGAGGCATTTTGACAATGGTAAGTGGAAAACATTCCTGATTAGGAATAAATTATAAAGAATTAACTAGAAAATAAATGCACTAGATATATTTCCACCTTGATTTCATTTATTAGAAATGTAAAGGTCTAGGGGCGCCTGGGTGGCGCAGTCGGTTGGGCGTCCGACTTCAGCCAGGTCACGATCTCGCGGTCCGGGAGTTCGAGCCCCGCGTCAGGCTCTGGGCTGATGGCTCAGAGCCTGGAGCCTGTTTCCGATTCTGTGTCTCCCTCTCTCTCTGACCCTCCCCCGTTCATGCTCTGTCTCTCTCTGTCCCAAAAATAAATAAACGTTGAAAAAAAAAAAAATTTAAATATTAAAAAAAAAAGAAATGTAAAGGTCTAATACGGATACACTACTCATTTATTCATATATTCAACAAATATTTATTGAACACCTACCATGTTTATGGCTGTGAACATCTGTGTTCTCTATATATTATTATTTATATGTGATTTTTTAAAAGCTGCTTTCACAAACCCACATTTATATAGAAAGTAAACTTTATATAGTTACTACAACATAAACTAGTATCATATTTTCTGAATAGAGTAGAAACCAGGCATACAAAATTAAAAATAGAATGAAATTATAAAATGTTCATCCAGGTACCACATAAACTCATTTAATGAGACAATAAGGATACAAATACCACTCTTTGAGAAATTTGGTTATGGGAAATATTGCTGATATGTAAAAAAAAGCCTTAAAATAGTATATTTTCCCAGTATTAACCATCAGAGTCTAATTATCTTGACATCAGAAACTGACTTTCTTAACTTTTTAAATTTACTTCCTCACAAACAGTGGAAACACAAGAAGTTAACTACAGAATAAACATTGCATAAACCCCTTGAGTTTCACACAGAATTTTTTTTTGGAACAGTAAACATATCTTACTCTTCAGAGATTATTTTATTTCTAAATAAAAAGCATCTAGCATTTTATCTAAATAAAAATCATGTATTCAGAAGAAAGTCCCTTTGCCTTGATTTGGTAACATGCATATTTCATGGGCTCTACTTTGAACATTTAACCAAGAGATTCGATGTGATTATTTCAGTAACAATTCAATTTGAAATGTCAACTATGTTCAGCATTTAAAAATTAATAGCTAAATCCCTTTAAAGATCAGGGAAATTTTGTTCTGGCTTAGAATAATTTTATAGCTTTATGAATCTCCTTGTGCATTGTTTGCATATTTTAAACTATTCTGAATAATGCACTCCCTGTAAAGGCCCATTAGTTCAAAGAATTCTGACAGTCACAGCTCAAGGTATTAATTTTCATACCAGATATATATTTTCGATTGGCAGTAAATTTTTCAACTCAAATATACTTTACCTAAATTGTGACTGTATATATTTTGAATAGATTATAGCAGTAAACAACCATGAAAAAAAAAAAAAACAGAATTTAATCAAGCCTTTTCTCCTTCCCATTTATTTTGCTTTCCGGGAAGAGAACAGCCATTAAAGGAGGAATCCTGAAGCAGCAATCATGGCGTAACAAATGTGGCTGGAGGAAGGGGAGTCGTGCAGTGCTGGAGCAGAGATTTCGGCAACTCTGAGAGTAACAGGGGGAAATAAAAATGCTTGATAATGTAATTTTAAAAACCTAAATTGGAAAACCCTTGACCAGTGTCACTTTTTGGTATATCAGAAGCACTCCAGACTTAAATGAGGTTAATGAAGATATCATTATCTGAAAGGCACTGAGAAGAATAGACAGAAAATGTTCTGGGTTATCAAGACCATCGTAGCAAAATCTAAAATGATTCATTCAACTACCCATTCAAGAAGCATTTATTATGGATGTCCTACTATGTCAAGCACTGTGCGAACTACTCAGAGAGCAAAAACACATCTCTGTCCTCTTGAAGCTTACAGTTTAGTGAGGATTATACAGGTTTAATCAAGTACTGTGTATTAACACATAAGTACAAATTAAGATAAATGCCAAGAAGGAAGGGGAGTTGGCTTTTGGGGAGTATTTTGCTAGAAAGGGATCTCTTTAGGATTGTTGAATGGGGTAAGCTTCTCTAAAAACTTGATAAGGGTACACCCTTAATCCTTGCTCATTTTATTTACACTATTTGGCCCAAGTTATAGTAAAATCTAATATTTATATTATGCCACCCCTGGTTATAAGCAATTGAGGATTCTATATGAATTGACAAAGAAAAATAGAACTAACTCCATGACAAATTTAGTCTATGAGTCTTCTTTGGATTTCTCTCTACAGTCTCAAGATCTATGCAGAAATGTAGCATTTGGATACCTATTTTCATAAGGTGCTGTATCCAGAGCCAATATTATATCACACATTATAGAATATGGACTACAGTATTCCCTAATCCCTTGCTCCTTCCATGTATCCATAACCATCTGACCTTGGCTTCCTTCTCCAACACCATTCACCACACCCCCAAGTATTCTGCAATCCATTGTTAACCCATTGTGCTGTTATGATTTATTGCCCTTTAGCTCCAAATTCATTCTTCATTGTTTGCTTTGTGAAGATTAAGCTGAGCCACTTAGATCAGTTTTCCTTATCAGCTGTGATGAAGGTTAATAATCTTTATCAGTACAGGGTGATACAGAGGCACTGGAGGAGGAAGGAATTTTCATTCCTGGTCTGGTATATGTTCTGGACAGCTCCTACTAGGTATACAACTTGTCCAGCACCTGCTCCAGCATTAGGCTCTTACAGTGCCAGAAGTCTCCTTGTCCAGCATCAGCTTCCTACAGTATAGAGAGCTTTTCCAGCACTTGACCCCACAGTACACAGTGGCCGGCAGCAGCCATCATCTTCCCCCATGTTTCCCACCCCTGCCCCCCTCCACACACAGAGTTTGGCAGCCTCTAGTGAGACATCTCTCTGTGAACAACTTTCTCTGACACCTTAGAGGACCAATTTGTGGTAAGTTTCAGAAAGCAAATTTTCAGCAAATTCCACCAACTAGCATTCCAGCAACTTCTCTGCCATGCAGTGATTGATCCACAGTGACGCCCTCTCTTGCAAGGTCTGGGTCTCAGCCCTGGGGGTACAGGGTTCAGGAAGCTGGAGGGGTTTTATTAGGAGCTTTTCCTCAGCTCTAGGAGTGGAAGATACTCCTTACATCAGCTATTCTTTTATCTTTACAGTTCTCTTAGTTCTTACTAGAGAATCCCTACTTATTCAAATCCTATTATAGTTAATAATTCTTCATATTAAACTTTTCCTGTCCAACTTACTGTGTGGCTTCTGTCTCCTAATCGGACCTTGACTAATACCTCCATCAATGCCATATTTTCAATTACTAAACATACGAGGCTACATCACAACTAAAGGATGATTCATTTGTCACCATCTTCCTGGAATACCTATTCTCCATTATACACCTGTGTGATTCCTATTCAACTTTCAAGATACAACCAAGAATATATGCTCTGGGAGTCCTCACTTCCATTCTTCTCTCCAGTCCCCAAGGACTAAGTCTGAATTAGTGTCTTTCTTTTCTTTAGCCATTCATCCTGTGACTACTGGTACATGGTTATTAAAGCGTCTCCATATGATTTCTGCTATACTTCTCTATCTCCTCAACTATATCAGGAACCTTATAAAGGTAGACAGTGTGTCTTTTTATGTCTGTATTTCCAGCACAGAGCAGAGTATATAGTACATAAGATGAGCATTTATAAGGTTGCTAAGTGAATCACTTCTTTCCTTCCTATTTCCTGTCTGAGTCTGACATTGGCTCCTTCCCAGGTAGTAGTGACTTCTAGAGATGGAGTATCCGAAGCTCAGTGTTCTTACTTTTTACCTTCTCATCTCCTTGTACTTTCCCCATGATAAACACAGAGTAGTGGATTTATTCCATTTTTTTTTTTTTTTTTTTTTTTTTATATGAAGTTTATTGACAAATTGGTTTCCATACATCACCCAGTGCTCATCCCAAAAGGTGCCCTCCTCAATACCCATCACCCACCCGCCCCTCCCTCCCACCCCCCATCAACCCTCAGTTTGTTCTCAGTTTTTAACAGTCTCTTATGCTTTGGCTCTCTCCCACTCTAACGTCCTTTTTTTTTTTTTTTCCTTCCCCTCCCCCATGGGTTCCTGTTAAGTTTCTCAGGATCCACATAAGAGTGAAACCATATGGTATCTGTCTTTCTCTGTATGGCTTATTTCACTTAGCATCACACTCTCCAGTTCCATCCACGTTGCTACAAAAGGCCATATTTCATTTTTTCTCATTGCCACGTAGTATTCCATTGTGTATATAAACCACAATTTCTTTATCCATTCATCAGTTGATGGACATTTAGGCTCTTTCCATAATTTGGCTATTGTTGAGAGTGCTGCTATGAACATTGGGGTACAAGTGCCCCTATGCATCAGTACTCCTGTATCCCTTGGGTAGATTCCTAGCAGTGCTATTGCTGGGTCATAGGGTAGGTCTATTTTTAATTTTCTGAGGAACCTCCACACTGCTTTCCAGAGCGGCTGCACCAATTTGCATTCCCACCAACAGTGCAAGAGGGTTCCCGTTTCTCCACATCCTCTCCAGCATCTATAGTCTCCTGATTTGTTCATTTTGGCCACTCTGACTGGCGTGAGGTGATACCTGAGTGTGGTTTTGATTTGTATTTCCCTGATAAGGAGCGACGCTGAACATCTTTTCATGTGCCTGTTGGCCATCTGGATGTCTTCTTTAGAGAAGTGTCTATTCATGTTTTCTGCCCATTTCTTCACTGGGTTATTTGTTTTTCGGGTGTGGAGTTTGGTGAGCTCTTTATAGATTTTAGATACTAGCCCTTTGTCCGATATGTCATTTGCAAATATCTTTTCCCATTCCGTTGGTTGCCTTTTAGTTTTGTTGGTTGTTTCCTTTGCTGTGCAGAAGCTTTTTATCTTCATAAGGTCCCAGTAATTCACTTTTGCTTTTAATTCCCTTGCCTTTGGGGATGTGTCGAGTAAGAGATTGCTACGGCTGAGGTCAGAGAGGTCTTTTCCTGCTTTCTCCTCTAAGGTTCTGATGGTTTCCTGTCTCACATTTAGGTCCTTTATCCATTTTGAGTTTATTTTTGTAAATGGTGTGAGAAAGTGGTCTAGTTTCAGCCTTCTGCATGTTGCTGTCCAGTTCTCCCAGCACCATTTGTTAAAGAGGCTGTCTTTTTTCCATTGGATGTTCTTTCCTGCTTTGTCAAAGATGAGTTGGCCATATGTTTGTGGGTCTAGTTCTGGGGTTTCTATTCTATTCCATTGGTCCATGTGTCTGTTTTTGTGCCAATACCATGCTGTCTTGATGATGACAGCTTTGTAGTAGAGGCTGAAGTCTGGGATTGTGATGCCTCCTGCTTTGGTCTTCTTCTTCAAAATTCCTTTGGCTATTCGGGGCCTTTTGTGGTTCCATATGAATTTTAGGATTGCTTGTTCTAGTTTCGAGAAGAATGCTGGTGCAATTTTGATTGGGATTGCATTGAATGTGTAGATAGCTTTGGGTAGTATTGACATTTTGACAATATTTATTTTTCCAATCCATGAGCAGGGAATGTCTTTCCATTTCTTTAAATCTTCTTCAATTACCTTCATAAGCTTTCTATAGTTTTCAGCATACAGATCCTTTACATCTTTGGTTAGATTTATTCCTAGGTATTTTATGCTTCTTGGTGCAATTGTGAATGGGATCAGTTTCTTTATTTGTCTTTCTGTTGCTTCATTGTTAGTGTATAAGAATGCAACTGATTTCTGTACATTGATTTTGTATCCTGCAACTTTGCTGAATTCATGTATCAGTTCTAGCAGACTTTTGGTGGAGTCTATCGGATTTTCCATGTATAATATCATGTCATCTGCAAAAAGCGAAAGCTTGACTTCATCTTTGCCAATTTTGATGCCTTTGATTTCCTTTTGTTGTCTGATTGCTGATGCTAGCACTTCCAGCACTATGTTAAACAACAACGGTGAGAGTGGGCATCCCTGTCGTGTTCCTGATCTCAGGGAAAAAGCTCTCAGTTTTTCCCCGTTGAGGATGATGTTAGCTGTGGGCTTTTCATAAATGGCTTTTATGATCTTTAAGTATGTTCCTTCTATCCCGACTTTCTCCAGGGTTTTTATTAAGAAAGGGTGCTGGATTTTGTCAAAGGCCTTTTCTGCATCGATTGACAGGATCATATGGTTCTTCTCTTTTTTTTTGTTAATGTGATGTATCACGTTGATTGATTTGCGAATGTTGAACCAGCCCTGCATCCCAGGAATGAATCCCACTTGATCATGGTGAACAATGCTTTTTATATGCTGTTGAATTCGATTTGCTAGTATCTTATTGAGAATTTTGGCATCCATATTCATCAGGGATATTGGCCTGTAGTTCTCTTTTTTTACTGGGTCTCTGTCTGGTTTAGGAATCAAAGTAATACTGGCTTCATAGAATGAGTCTGGAAGTTTTCCTTCCCTTTCTATTTCTTGGAATAGCTTGAGAAGGATAGGTATTATCTCTGCTTTAAACGTCTGGTAGAACTCCCCTGGGAAGCCATCTGGTCCTGGACTCTTATTTGTTGGGAGATTTTTGATAACCGATTCAATTTCTTCGCTGGTTATGGGTCTGTTCAAGCTTTCTATTTCCTCCTGATTGAGTTTTGGAGGAGTGTGGGTGTTCAGGAATTTGTCCATTTCTTCCAGGTTGTCCAATTTGTTGGCATATAATTTTTCATAGTATTCCCTGATAATTGTTTGTATCTCTGAGGGATTGGTTGTAATAATTCCATTTTCATTCATGAGTTTATCTATTTGGGTCATCTCCCTTTTCTTTTTGAGAAGCCTGGCTAGAGGTTTGTCAATTTTGTTTATTTTTTCAAAAAACCAACTCTTGGTTTCGTTGATCTGCTCTACAGTTTTTTTAGATTCTATATTGTTTATTTCTGCTCTGATCTTTATTATTTCTCTTCTTCTGCTGGGTTTAGGCTGCCTTTGCTGTTCTGCTTCTATTTCCTTTAGGTGTGCTATTAGATTTTGTATTTGGGATTTTTCTTGTTTCTTGAGATAGGCCTGGATTGCAATGTATTTTCCTCTCAGGACTGCCTTCGCTGCGTCCCAAAGCGTTTGGATTGTTGTATTTTCATTTTCGTTTGTTTCCATATATTTTTTGATTTCTTCTCTAATTGCCTGGTTGACCCACTCATTCGTTAGTAGGGTGTTCTTTAACCTCCATGCTTTTGGAGGTTTTCCAGATTTTTTCCTGTGGTTGACTTCAAGCTTCATAGCATTGTGGTCTGAAAGTATGCATGGTATAATTTCAATTCTTGTAAACTTATGAAGGGCTGTTTTGTGACCCAGTATATGATCTATCTTGGAGAATGTTCCATGTGCACTCGAGAAGAAAGTATATTCTGTTGCTTTGGGATGCAGAGTTCTAAATATATCTGTCAAGTCCATCTGATCCAGTGTCTCATTCAGGGCCCTTGTTTCTTTATTGACCGTGTGTCTAGATGATCTATCCATTTCTGTAAGTGGGGTGTTAAAGTCCCCAGCAATTACCACATTCTTATCAATAAGTTTGCTTCTGTTTATGAGTAATTGTTTTATATATTTGGGGGCTCCGGTATTCGGCGCATAGACATTTATAATTGTTAGCTCTTCCTGATGGATAGACCCTGTAACTATTATATAATGTCCTTCTTCATCTCTTGTTACAGCCTTTAATTTAAAGTCTAGTTTGTCTGATATAAGTATGGCTACTCCAGCTTTCTTCTGGCTTCCAGTAGCATGATAAATAGTTCTCCATCCCCTCACTCTCAATCTAAAGGTGTCCTCAGGTCTAAAATGAGTCTCTTGTAGACAGGATTTATTCCATTTTTAACTGATTATATATTGTTCTTTGAGAATGCTTTCCAATTCTATCAGCTTCCAGAAACACAAGACTGACCTTTCCTTGCAACTTGTTGAACTTCTCATGATTTCTTTCAGGTAAACAGCAAGAGGACGAGGACTCTGGGCCCAAAGTACAGGCTCTGTTTATTGCATAGTTTCATAAAATCATTTACAATGGCAGTGTCTCCTTCATTTGGCTCTCCAGTTCACTTTTGTTCCTTTTCCCCACTCTAATCTCTTTCACAACTCCATTCTGATCTTAGTCCTGTTGCCAAGAAGGGAACTTACATAGCTCCCCTTCTTGACCAATACTTGCTCCACATCCAATTCCTGTCTATGTCTACCTATTCTGAAATCCACATTACACATTGAATTCCTGTTATCTCATTTCTTGGCGTTTGGGTCCTAGAAGAAAACTGTTAGCTACTTCTTCATATAATTTTCTAATGTAGGTTACCAAGTTTCTATAATTCTTTATTCTATTGAAATCTCGAATTCACCAAAGCCATCATTATCTGTTTCTCCACTCCAGGGTGTCTATCCCAGGGTTTATTTCTATAAGGCAAGTTCAACTGTTGTTAATTACATAAAAGTTCTTATTATAATATGTATGCTTATTTGGTAAAATTATGAAAGTACTTTATGTTCTGTATATATACTCTGTGATACATTAGTTTTCCTAAATTATACATCACAGAGTATAATATGATGCTTAATATCATTTTTTTAACATTTATTTATTTTTGGGACAGAGAGAGGCAGAGCATGAACGGGGGAGGGGCAGAGAGAGAGGGAGACACAGAATCAGAAACAGGCTCCAGGCTCTGAGCCATCAGCCCAGAGCCCGACGCGGGGCTCGAACTCATGGTCCGTGAGATCGTGACCTGAGCTGAAGTCGGATGCTTAATCGACTGAGCCACCCAGGCGCCCCGATGCTTAATATCATTAATTTAGGTATTCCTATTATTTAACCTCCAGTTTTCTCATCTATAATAGGAGGATAACATCTAATAAAAGACTCAAAATATAATAAAAGTATCCTATATAATGTTCTGAATACAAGAAGTGTCCAATAAATATAAGCTCTTATTTTACTATGGATATGTTCAACATATTTGTCTATTTTATGGTACTTGAGAAATGAATTTCAATAATAATGAGTATTTATTACAATCTAAATATTCTATCAATTATTTTTTATCTGCTGCTAAATTCTGGATCAGGAATAAAACTTCCAACATCAAATAGTTAAGGTGAAAATATGAGCCAATTTGTGATGACCTAATTTGTTATAGTTTTCAGAAATGCATATAGGCAAAAATGATATCTTTCAGCACCCCCACATAATAACACTCTTGATGAGAACATATCTGGAATAATTTATTCATCTTAATGACTGAAAAAAATAAAGCGCTCTACTAGTGAAACATCTTACAAAACCTTCAATGGGTGTTACACTTGTATCAAATCCTAAAATGCTTATCTTCCCCAAGAGACAGGATTGCCCTAAGGTGTCTGAGGTTTGCTTTTAAATGAAAGTATTTGGAATGCAAGAGAAAGAAGTGTGTTTTCCTCTGAGACAGCTAGTTTTATTTTTCACAGGCTATTATTATAAAGAAAAGCCATTTGAGAGAAAAAATTTGATTCTCAGATATCAGGTTCAACAACTCTGAAAATCAGACACTTACAGATATTTATTTTCTTGCCTCTCTTCTGGGCTTCCTTCTCTTTGCTACTACAGTCATAAAAACAATAGTTTTCTTATTCTCCCACTTGCTTCACTTTTGTTTATCTTACTTAAGGCTTATCTTTTTATCTATTCTTAGTATTTGATCTAAAGACTCCACTGTTCAGACAGAGATAATTCCTCCTCCCCACCAAGCGCCCCCCCCCACTATAGAATGAAAATCCCAAGCTCTTGAGGTTAGATTTCAGTTAAGAGCAGATATTTTCTCTCCAGCATTATTCTTAGCCTTTTGTATTTTTGAAAAATCATTTCAAATATGAAAAAATAAACACAATCTTACTGATACATCACTAAGAAGACTTGCTCAAGCTACCTCTATTAGTTCATTCTTTAAACCAGTAGACTTGATTCACAGATCTTTAATGATTTTTTAAAGTCCAGTTTTAAGCTAAAAATGATTAAGGAGAAGGTCAGTGATTTGTGTGGTCCTTTATATAAGGAAAAAGTCAAGCTATTGATTTTAATTATGGACTTCAAAAACTATTCCTTGATCATTTGAATACCTATATTGAAAACAATGACATACATTGAACATGTAGATGTGCGTGGCTATGTTTTGGAAAAAAATGTAGAGTATCAAATTTTAGAATGACAGGTAAAATAATTACCAATATTTCTGCTGCAACGCATTTTAATACTACAAATTATTCTAATTTTCTTGCAACTAAAAAATGTGATTCACATACTGTTTAAATTAAAATAGGAAATCCATAGAAAAGTCAATACCATTATTTAGGAAAAAATGAGAGTACAACATATAATAAGCACAAGAACACAATAAAACTAGATAATTCATCTTGCTTTATGTACAGAGCTAGAAACATTAGTGCCTACCAATGATAAAGGATCAGGGTCTAAATCAAGGCTGCATTACAAGAATGCTCAATTCTCCCTTCCATTCTAAGAAATAAGACAAGAAGTTCTTTCATGCCTGAAGTAGATGAGAGAATTAATATCTTGCTCAGCTATAATAGTAGCTGAAAGTACCCTACTCATACACATATTGGAGTATTTTCATTCTGTCAAAAAACTACTGTGTGATAGTCGAGGTAGAGTCTTATATTAACGACTCTCAATGTATTAGCCCTCCTGATACTTCTACGTTTTGTATTTTTCTCATGCAATGACTCTGGGCTTGATCATCTGATTTGCTTTGAACAATGCGACATCATCAAACATGACCTAAGCAGAAGCTTAAAATGTCCTTTCACATTGAGGATTGCCCTCCTATAACACTGCTGTTTCCATAAAATTCCTTCATGAGGAGGAAAGACCACATGAAGAGAAAGAGCAAGCTATCCCAGCCACCTCAGCTGAGCCCAGCTCCCAGGTGAGCTGCCTGCTATATGCAGTTGCAAGAATGAGCCCAAGGGAGGCCAGCAACACAGAACTGATAAAGGGACTTTGCCAATACTGCTTCCATTAGGCAGGATGAGATAAGGTAGAGTTATCAAAAATTTCTATTTTTTTTTGTTTTCTATTTTAAATATTAATGTATATGGGGAAAGAAAAGAGGTGGGAGGGTAGTTGAAAATAACTGTGATGCAGTATCTTGGACATCCAGTTGAAAAGAAGGGTGTTTAAAGTAAAATAATACTTAGACCACTATTCTTTTCATTTTTACTACTTCTAGCTCAGCAGTATGTATTGGTTGATCAAATGTATGAATGGGTTAGGTAACTCCCTACAATTTTTTAATCTTTGAGCAAGGCAACAAATAGAAATAGTGATCACACATATCCATTCTATCTTTAGAGTTTTTCCTCATATTTTCCTATTAGAAGTGTATATTTTATCTAGAAGAAGCAATAGTATTGGCAGCAATAGTTGTACTGGTGATAGTATCAGTCAAAATAATAGGTACTATATGTAATACACTGTGATAAATATCTTAACTCAATCATACCTCACAACAGATCTATGAGGAAAGGAAGAAAAGACCTTTAATATCCCCATTTACAGAAAAACTAAAGCTTGGGAAGGTTAAAAGAATTGTCCAAGTTAACATAGCAAGTAAATGAGGATGCTGGATTGCAAATTCAGATCTATTTAACTCCGGAGGCTGTTTTCAACCACTGGGCTAAAACACTTTCACTCTTTTTATATTTATCTGTAGTATTGGTACATGGATCTGTGAACACTAGGTCCAGGCACAAGAAATTCTCCTTTTACCAAAGCAGCAATAGCACACTTATGTCTAAATAAACTTTTCCACTTCTGGGAAAATGCTATACAACACAAGAGGTCAGGAACCAACGAGTAATGAGACTTGTGAGCACAAACATCTCCAAATTGAGGGAGAAGGTCAAGCCAGAAGAGCTATTCCTCTCATCTCTTGGGGCAGTGCTTCTGCTACCTATCATGGGGGTAGTGATGAAAGAATTTGTGAAAATGTTTAAATGGGAAAGGGGCTTTTACCTACCAGCACATAACAATCTCAAGTTTAGAATCAGCATATAATCTGTCATCTAAATCACGTTAACTGAGAGTGAAGGGGGAACTACTACGTAGGCTGAGATAATAGGTGCAAATTTTGACTATTTCAAGCATACTGAAATACATAAAAGCTACAATGGATTTAAGGTAGTTTGGGATGCCACCCATAGTTTTGGGATCATCTACTCTGGTGATGATATTAGTCATCATGAGATGAGTAACATTTCCAAATATTTATATAAAGTACTGATCTCAATTTTCTCTAAATGATTGAGGTACTGAAAGAGTGGTATTCTGGTTATAGTAATATCACATGTCTTTAGTAAAAGAACATATTAATAATACAAGGGAAATCATATGGTAAGTGCAGAATATATTTTATGTTGCATGGGAAATTAAATTTGAAATTAAAATATCATATTTTATGTCATAGTCAAATTTGCCAAGTTAAAAATGCAAAATTGATTTTTCTGGAGTGCTCTATTCTTAACCTTTACTATATTTTTAAGTACTACAACTTTTCATTATTGTCATCCCTTAGGAAATAGATTATTTTTATTTAAAAAATAGAGAAATCAAAGGAACACTAAAGGAAAAATATGAGAATTCTATTTAATATAATTATAGTCTTGGAAAAAACTGCATATATGATTTGTTATTAGAAAAGATCATTTTCAAGTGTTTTATAAGGAAATAGATGCCTGGAGGACAGTTTTTCCCCAACATTACATTTTATCTAACAACTCATTCTGTTTCCTTTATGTCTTTTACCATACTCAAGCACTCAGCTGTTCATTTTAGTGTCAGTTTGCAAACCCGTGTGTATTTCCAGATGAATCTAATTCTTGAAAGATTATAAGCCTTTCTAAAAATTAATGACCCAAGCAAAAGTCTTTCTATAAACAAACCATTTCTACTCATGAATCTTAATTAGCTAGAGGTTTTAAAAGTAAGATTTCCCAAGTTCCCTCTATGGATGAAGAATCTCCTTTTATTCTTAGCAACTATATCATAATCCATTTGCAACACTCCTAGGACTTAAATAAGGTAGGCTATATATAAGCCTGTATTTTCAAACTTTAATGTAAGAATCACTTGAGAAGTCTGTTAAAAATATTTATCCCTACTCTAGAACCTCAGATGTTCAGGTTTAGAAGGTTTTGGTTAAGACAAAGGAACTTGCATTTTTTTTTTAAATTTTTTTTTCAATGTTTATTTATTTTTGGGACAGAGAGAGACAGAGCATGAACGGGGGAGGGACAGAGAGAGAGGGAGACACAGAATTGGAAACAGCCTCCAGGCTCTGAGCCATCAGCCCAGAGCCCGACGCGGGGCTCAAACTCACGGACCGCGAGATCGTGACCTGGCTGAAGTCAGACGCTTAGCTGACTGCGCCACCCAGGCGCCCCAGAACTTGCATTTTTAACAAGCAATCCAAATCATTCTGATGAAGGTCGCCCTCAAGTGTATCTCTGATATAGTGCTTTTTGAGAGTTAGTCTGCAACATTTTGTAAAAGGAAAGTAAATATGTCAGCCTAGTTCCCATTCAACTACTTAGAATCCAGTAAGTGTATATGCAATTTAGATTCCATTTTTCAGAAACACAGCTAAGCAGAATCATCCTCATTATTTCTCAAAGAGGGAGGGTGACGGGTAACAGAAATGGAAAATGGTGGACAGGGCAATAGCAGAAGGAGGTATAGGTTGTATTATCCTTAAAAGGTTTATAAAGAAGGAGAAGGAGAAGGAGAAGGAGGAGGAGGAGGAGGAGGAGGAGGAGGAGGAGGTGGAGGAGGAGGAGGAGAAGCCACTATAGCTACTCAGTTACAGTGAAAGCTGGAAACTTTCAATACACACACAAACACACATGGGCAAAAGACACACACACAGGCACATGTGAATAGATTCTTATGGAAACTGAAATACCCTTCTTTAAAAAATTTTTTAATGTTTACTTATTTTTGAGAGAGAAAGAGAGAGGCAGAGTGCCATCAGGGGAGGGGCAGAATTAGAATCAGGGTCCAGCCTCTGAGCTGTCGGCACAGAGCCTGACCTGGGGCTCAAACTCATGAACCATGAGATCATGACCTGAGCCAGTCGGACACTCAACTGACAGCCATCTGAAATATCCTTCTTGAACAAATCACAAGGAAAGTAGAATTAAATGTGTCATATAAATACAATGTTATCTATCTGGTAAAAATCAAAAGAGGATTTAATTTTCTGAGAATAATACATTTTTGAAGCACTAATTAGAAGATTTATTTCATATCATTGATAGTTGTTACATTCAAGAATTTTTTTCAAAACGAAAAGCAAACATTTTACTCTCTTTTGGTGCATAAAGAAAAACTACTTTTAAAGTGAACATTTATGCCTTCCCTTATATAAGTAGTTGCTTAAATCAATTCAGTGACTATTCTGTCATATTTTATACCGTTCTGTAATGATGCACTTATTAAATTGTTTTAAAGGAAAAATAAATGGAAGTGGAATAGAAATGCTGCTTTTTTGTAAGCTAACCTAAACATTCTTTTCTCTACACTAATATTTATGTTCAATAGCTTCAAAATAACTATGTGTTTGTGAATAACGGAGAGCATCTGGAAACCTAGTGTTAGCCATTCATGTAACAAATCATTCTAAAGGAATATTCAATTTGCAGGCCTTGGTGCAATGTTTATTTTTAGGGATTCAGGCAGTTTTCTTCATCTGTTTTTGGTTGTCAAATATTATGTCAGAAACTGCTGCTTACCCTGTCTACATGCTTTTTTCCATCTGCTGGTTGCTTAGAATTTTGTCATTTCATCTGTAGTGTGAGCCCCACAGGAATTGGTTACCTCCTAGCCATGAAAGATACAAAAGACAGCCAGTGGGCAACAAGGTATAACAGGAAAAAAAAAAACAAACAAAAAACAAACAAACAAACAAAAAACACAAAAAAACACACACACAAAAAAAAAAAACCAAAAAAACAAAACCCTGGATTTGAAGTTTCAGCCCCAACCAATTCCATCTAGGTTAGGTAAAACACAAGGTAAGATCAAGGTTTTATTAATCTTGAAATCAGATAATTTGAGATTCCCTTTAAGATCAAGACAGGGAAAGGGACCCATAAAAATTGGGGGCTCTAAAGCTTAAGCTTTGTTAGCGACATAAAAAATCTGCATCTGGAGAGATACTCCAGATTTTCCATTATGATAAATGTAAAATGGAAGTCCAAATGTCTACCTAATCTACATTACCAGATTAGTTGTAAGAGGTTTAAATAAAATAACATGTGGAAGTTCACCGTCTTGCAAATCCAAGTTGTATGGGAAATAATAGATCAGTATTAAGACTGACTGCTGCTAGACCCTGAAACTAAGTTCCTTGGAATGTGCTCTCTTTCGCATTGCCTTTCTTGGTTCTTAGTGCTTTACTTTCCAATGCTTGACTGTTCTGTCAGTTCTAGTTAGACAATTTAGTAATTAAATGCCTACTGTGGTCAAGAAACTAGCTCCTATCCTTTCCTTTACATCCAATTCTGGTTCACTCATTGGTTCTATCTTAGCACTTATAACATGTTCCCATTCCAAAGCATTCTGCACTTCCTGGTCCTGCAGCTCTGCTCAAACTCAGCGTCTTAGTCCTTCTCCAGACCAGACTTACCCATGTGTCTACTCTATACAGAACCCCTGCCCTTATCATAACACTCTAACTCTTAACTCTTCTAGGACCCACACCCTTCCAATTTATTCCCTGAGATAACATTACTTTCAACAGATTCAACTTTAAAAGCTTAAAAGGCACCTGGGTGGCTCAGTCTGTTAAGCATCTGATTCTTGATTTCAGCTCAGGTCATGATCTCATGGTTCCTGAGTTTCAGCCCTGAGTCCAGCCCCGCATTGGAGGCGCCTGCTTGGGATTCTGATTCTTTCTTCCTGTCCCTACTCCCCCCTCATGGGCATTCTGTCTGTCTCTCTCTCTCTCTCTCTCTCTCTCTCTCTCTCTCTCTCAAAATAATAAACTTAAAAAATACATAGGCTACATGATAAAATATCTTTATTTCATTCACAGGCTACTATAATACCTTACAATATGTAAGACTATTGTAATAGTCTTAAGGTAAGACTCCTAATCAATCTCTGCTTTGAGCTTCTCCAGTCTCATCAAACTTTCTGCAAAGGGCCAGATAATACATGATGCTTTCCAGACCACATGTGTCTCTGCTGCAACGCTCATCTGTGCCACCGTAGTGTAATAAAAGAATGAAAGGCAATACTTAAGTAAATGACCATGGTTGTATCCCAATACATCTGTATTTATGTTCAGCCAAATTCGAATTTTGTTTAATTTTTACATGTCATGAACACTCTTTTTTTAATGTGTATTTATTTTTGAGAAAGAGACAGCATGAGTGGGAGACGGGCAGAGAGAGGGGGGACAGAGAATCTGAAGGGGGCCATGCGCTGACAGCAGCAAACCCAATGCAGGGCTCAAACTCATGAACTATGAGATCATGACCTGAGCGGAAATTGGAGGCTCAACTGACTGAGCTACTCAGGCGTCCATGAATATTCTTTTTAAAATTGTTTTTCAACCATTTAAAACTTAAAAAAATCATTCTTAGCTCTCCAGATGCCAATCCTTGCTCTAGACTATCTTGCACACTACTGCTGGGTTTACCATCAGAAAACACTTCTTTCATTGTTACTAGTAATTCTGGGTTCCTTAAACCTCCAGGCTCTCCCCCTCACCACTCACCCAGCATCAGCTAAAAGCAGACTTTTTTCCTGGATGGTGTTCCTGGCTTCTGCTCTGAATTACTCTTGTTTCTCGTGAAACATGTACTCTACCTCCCTGACTACTGCACTTGCAACACTTTATACACATTATGGCCTTATCCTACCTCTTGAATATAGGCTTAGCATCATTCCTTCATTCCTCACATTTCCCTCACTTCCATTCTCACCACAATTCATCATGTGTCTGACTTTGGTTAGATGGAGGTAGATCTCCCTGGATAGAGATAAAATTGTATCCAGGATGATTTGGAATGGTTAGACTTGCTTACAACATTTCCCTGTTGTTCCCCCTGAGTTTCCTTAAGTCCTTGTGGTGGAAATAAGATGTATCACATGACTTCCTTACTTAAAATCTTCTATAATCCCCCACTATCTTCAAATGAAACCAAACACCTCATTCAGGAATTCAGGAAGCTCTATAACAGCTTCTGACACATTTTTGGCTTTGGCTTTTAATGAATTCAATTAACTTAATTTACTTAGAAGACTAAAATACACTTTTGCTTTCCCATATATTCAATGATGCATTCCTCCATGTAATCATTTACTTATTCAATATACATTGAATAGTTATTATATTCCAGACATTATTAGGAGAACCACAAAAACACAGCACACTCCCTTCTCTCAAGGAGCTCACACTAATATGACAGACAAAATAAATAAATGAATAAACAGATAAATAAATAACAGACCCTGACAAAAGCTACAATAGGAATATCAGTTCTCCGGGTAGGGAAGTAGGGAAGACATCCTGTAGGAGGTGACATTTGAACTGTGAACTAAAAATGGTGAAAACTCACCATGTAAGAGGTTGGGGGAAGGCATTTCAAGGCAGTGTAAACACATATGATATAGTTTAGTGACATGAGAGTGGCATGAAAGGTAGCATATAAAACATGTGCAGGTGCTGTAGTATTAATAGTGAGAACTCTAGATCCGGCCTTCTTGGGTTCAAACCCCAATTCTGTCATTTACTAACTGTGTGGCTTTAGGCAAGTCACTTTAGCTCTGTTTCTCATATGTAAAATGGGAATAGTAACATTTTATACTGACTGTCACTATTATATTGATCATCGTCCTCTTCATCATCATGTAGAAGTCTGCAGGTAGTCACTATGGCTAGCAGATGAGTATAAGATGTATGTCATGAATGGCCTTACAAACAGGCTCTAACATCTGAAACACAACTATGCTATGTTTGGCTGGATATCATCCCAATGCCTAGGCTGCAAACCGGAATATTACCAGAATCCCTGTGGGTGAGACCCAAGCATCAGTAAAGCTTTCCAACTAACTCCATTGTAAAGCCAAGATTGAGAACCACTAACAGGATTAGGGAACTTGACTGAATTGAGGAAAACTGGAAGTGGATCTTCTTGCAGGGAGCTACTCTAGCACTTGTCAAATAACTTTTGGGTGCCAAATCTAATATCCAGTGAGTTTAAAAATATACACTCCTAAGTCTTACCCCAGAGATTTTGGTTTTATGGCTTTATATTAGACAGGACCAAGGGATCTTTATTTTTAAAAAGTATTATAGGTTATTCTGATGTAGGTTACATCCACATCAGACTTCCTGTAACATTATATGTCACCCATATGACACACAGTTTATAGTATACCTTGTGCTATAATAATAACATACATTTTTACCTCTTTTACAAAATAGCATTTTCTGGAGAGCAGGGGCCAGGCCTTAAGCACCAGAAACCCTGGGCCACACATATACATGCATACTCTATTTCTTTTAAGAGGAGATTTAATAAGTACTTCTTTGTTTCAATTTATTAGAGGAAAAAAAGGCAGCTCTCTAGAGATACTTTCCAAACTCTACATCCCCACGGGTCATTTTTAAGATATTTTGTCAGCAGAAATAAAATTATTCAGGCTATTTAATGATAAACGAATGAGTGATACATAGCTTATTAATTGTCTCTCAGATTGCCTCCAGTAGGCTATTGCCATTCTCAATTTCCACAATTCTCTGAGGGTACTGACAAGCCTGTCTGAAATAGTATCACAGGACATGTTTCCTGGATAAACTTATTCTTTCTGACAAGATCCATATTTTCAATCAATAGAAGTCACATTCAAAAGGATTCTTTATACCAGGGCTAAGTAAATTCAAGTTCTATATTAGTACATAAATTTATTGAGTGAATTCCAAGGTTATGCTGAGGATCACATTTTTAAGTCTACTATATTCCTAAAAAGTCAGGCTAAAATATAGAATGCTGATGCCTTCATGGTAAAGTTCTCTGCATGGGTAGTACCCAACAAATGAGCAGCAATCTTTCAGTTATTCCTTTCTAAGGCTGTGAGAAGTTATAAACAGACAAATAAAGGAAGAATCATAAAAAGCAGCAGCTATCACAGGCAAGCGTTGTGTTCCAACTAAGTATCAGTATCATAATCATATATTTTTAAAATTAGAGAATAATACAGAGATCATTAAAACACTATTACCTCACCCTGGCTTGAAAAAAGAAAACCTTCTCTGATGTGGGGCTCCCCATTTCAGCTTAATGGTCATTTTCTAATGCTTCTCAAAGCAATGTACTCCATTTTCGGAAACATGTCCTTCCTGGTATGCGCATGAAATTTTCTAATAACCCACATATTTC
This sequence comes from Lynx rufus, assembly GCF_022079265.1. Classification (NCBI taxonomy): domain Eukaryota; kingdom Metazoa; phylum Chordata; class Mammalia; order Carnivora; family Felidae; genus Lynx; species Lynx rufus. Next base: position 113,900,633 of record NW_025814867.1, read on the forward strand.
AGTTTTTACATTTTCCTCTAGGCTTACTACTGATTGTGCCTTTCAACATTCTGACACACTTCCCAGCCCAAGTCCCATCTAGCCCAAGAGCACATAAAAAGTCACTGAGTCCAGGGTCACCTGGGTGGCTTAGTTGGTTAAGTGTCCGACTTCAGCTCAGGTCATGAGAACTCCTGGTTTGTGGGTGTGAGTCCTGCATCCGGCTCTGTGCTGACAGCTCAGAGCCTGGAGCCTGCTTCAGATTCTGTGGCTCCCTCTCTCTGCCCCTCCCCCATTTGCTCTCTGTCTCTCTCTCAAAATGAATAAATATTAAAAAAAATATTTTTAAAGTCACTGGATCTATCTACTAATTGATAAATGAATTACTGTTTCTCATTTTTTGCTTTAAATCTTCTCACTAACTAAGATCTTTTGGACATGAGAAGCACCTGGGTGGCTCAGTCGGTTAAGCGTCTGACTTTGGTTCAGGTCATGATTCGGTTCTTGGGTTCGAGCCCCACATCGGACTCTGTGCTGACAGATCAGAGCCTGCTTCCAATTCTGTGTCTCCCTCTCTCTATGCCCCTCCCTTGCTTGCACTCTATCTCTCTCAAAAATAAATAATAAACATTTAAAAAAAATTTAAAAACAAAAGATCTCTTGGACATGACATTTGATTTTGCACCCAGAGTCTCTCTCTTCCTTGTGTCATTCATATTTAATATTTATTTGAAGGGTTCTCATCCAAACCTCTCAGTAATGCTGACTCTCATACCTGACCTAGGCTGAGTCCAGTGCCCTAGATTACTTGTCAAGGAGAGGGAGACTCCAGAAGAAAATACCTGATTTGACCTGACAGTTTTCAAATGATTTAAAGATAGTCTTACCCCTAATGCTCCTCTTTTAACTCCTTTGAAATTTCAATGGTTTTTTACTAAAGCACATTTTCCAAATAATTTCTGTCCTAATAATCCTTGGGCACAGATGACTTCTAAATCTAGATTAATAAATTCACTTGTGAGCATTACAAGCATTACCTCGACTTAAAATTTAACCTGACCCAACAACAGCATTATCATCTTCATCAAAAATCTGGCATTCTTCCTAATTGCTCTGTTGGATTTACTAACTGACAACCATACCTTCTCCAACTTAAATTGCCAGGATAGTGTTTCACTGCTCCTGGGTGCCTATTCAAGTAACCTCATAACTGGTCTTCCTACTTCCAATTTGTTCCCTTCAATCTATTTTCAACACAGTAATCAGAATAATCATAAGATAATAATGTCAACAGGATTCTGTTAACATATAAGTCAGATCATGACACTTCCTTGAGCAAAGCTCTCTAATGGTTCCTATCTCCCACTGAGTGAAAACCAAAGCCCCCTCTCTGGCTTTACCCAGGAGACATCTCTCCAGTATTTTCTGGATCTTATATTCCATTCATTCAATCCTCCTAGTTCCACTGGCCCCCATGTACTTCCAACATACTTCTGTCTCAGGGCATCTGTTTTTGACATTCCTTCTATGGAAAAAATTGTCCTCAAGATATCCCTATGGCTTCTTCCTTTACCCTCTTTATGTCTTCACTCAAATATCTCCTATACAGCAAGGCCTTTTCTGTTCACCTTATTATAAAATTTCTCACTCCCCTGCCTTCACCATACTTCCTATTCCCTCTTCATTGCTTTGTGTCTCTCTATAGAATTTATTTTCTAACTTATTATACATTACATTTGTGGTTTTTATTTATTACCTGTGTCTCTCCCCACTAGAAATAAATTCTTTGAGAGTAGAGATTTTTGCCTGATTTTGTTCACTGTTTTATTTTTAGTACCTGCCAATCAATAAGCATTTATCAAATGAATGATTTCCCCATGTTTACATATTAGAGTTCTGATGAATTGACCCTTACTGTGTTTCTTCCATCAATCCCATCTACCACTGATGTTACAGCTCAGAATGACATTACATTTTACTGGAATTATTGTTTTCTTTACTACAAGATCTCTCACTGATCTAACACATCCTACATCCTGCTGTAAGAATAATCTTTATGTTCAACTACCTTCACTGACATTGTGACATTGTTTAACAAATAAAGCAGCAACTCCATAATTTGGCATTCAAGATTCTTCTAACTGGAACCCTAGATGTCATATTCAAGCCATTTGTGACTATGTCTCATAATTTCTCACCTCTATCCCTTTACTCACATACAGTTTCCTCCACCTGCAACAGCTCTTACTCCAGTCCCTGCTTATAAAACCCTACCTTTCCAGTAAGGCTTTATATTCAGTTATTACATTCCTAATATTTTATTCTTCCAGCCAAATTAATTTTCTCCTTTCAACAGATCCAGTCGTAGCACAACTAAATCTGCTTGTCTCTTCTTTCCTATTAATTTTTAAACTCTTTACCAAGAGTGTCAAAGTAAATCCTCATCTTAGTAGTTTGTTTTATTGAATTATTTATATGTTCCATGTTTTTATTCTTTTTGATTTTAACAAAAACATGTTTATATCTTTATCAACTGTATTGATCAAGCTAAAAATGATATTTCATTAAGTAGAGCTTAGTAACATCCATTAGAGAATTCCATTAAAGTAGACATTGATCTATAATTTAACAGTCCTGAAACTTGATAATTTCTTCATTTGTCTATAAGGATAATGTGAATGACTGTCAAGCATCCTGAAATTGACATCAACTACAGCATTTCTCCAGTAACTCCTTTAGAAGGAAAATTAAGTTACCTTATTAAATTCTCGCTTTTAGGGAATTTATATTTCCACTGACTACTGCTTCTTTCCTTCCAACTGAAGTGATACAAACCAATTATTTAATGGCCCATCCTATGATATAACAAATATTAGATTTGAGCACATTGCACCGAAGATTGTATTTTTTTTTTTTTTTTTGTAATCTGTACAAAGTTTTCCTATCTCTAGATTTCGGGCCTGTGATATGAGCTACAAATCCCTTCATTTAGAATGTGGATAATATTTTTATGTTTATATATTTTCTTATATTCTTAGAGAACTTCAGATATTGATAAAATTATTATGTTCAATAGTTTCTCTATAGTTTGTCTTGAGGGGTCCTGTGTAAGAAATTTTTATGTATCCTATCATCATACCATACATAAATTCAAATCCAGGTTCACAGAAACTTAGTATGAAAATCAAATATGTCAAAATACTTAATATAATATATAAAGTTATCTATGATGATAAAGTACATATGGATTTTTTAAAGCAACACTGAGAAAGACAAATTTTAAATAAAAAATTTGAACTAAATTCTCATTCAAATTATATATCAGTTTGTCAACATTCATGATATATATTTACATATTTTGAGTATTGAGAGTTCTCATCACTGAATATAGTAATCTACTTACATTTTATTTTTTGATATTCAATAAAGTTTTATTTTTTCTTCATAAAGTTTTTAATTATTTTCTAAAAATTTTTGCAGAACTTTTTCTTGGTAATCTTTTCCCAGGATTCCTATAGTTTTTGATTATATAAATGGAAACTTCCTTTCATTTATAATTTCTAATTCTTTCTTGTTGGAAGGTAGAAACATTATCAGTTTTTATAAAATGATTGTGTTCAGTGATAATGCTGAGTTTTCTCATTGATTTGTATAGATTATTGCCCTATTATCTTGGATTTTCTATACAGATAATAATATCACTGAAAAAAGGCAAGTTTTATTCTTCCTTCTCAATTTTAAATGTTTTCTATCCTTAGAATGAGTGGATCTAGAAAAATGCAAGACAAAATAAAGACAGTGGGTATCTTGTCAGGTCTTTCAACTCATCTAGAATTTCATAATAAAGCATGTTTTTGATTCAAAAATCCTTTTTCACGTTAACATTACATTTTATTCCTCCTACGCCAACAGTCTTTGTCATGAATAGGCATTGAATCTTACCAAACAATTTTCCTGCATCTACTGAGATGATCATATTTCTCCTTTGACCTGCTAAGGCAATGAATTACATTAAGAGATTTTATGTTAAAATATCCTTGAATACCTGAGATAAAACCAACTATGTCACACTGTATTACTTTTTACACATTGTTGTACTCAGTCTTCAGTTTTCTTTAGGACTGTGATGTCTTTGTTCAAATATGAAAATGGCTTGATTTATCTTTTTTTACACTACCTTGTGTAGATTTAGTATTAAGGTTGTATTTGCTTTATGAGTTAGGAAAAATCACCCCCTTTTTTTTAATCAATGGAGGAATTTACATAAAATAGGATTTTCCTTTCTAGATGACTTTAACGCTTCCCAGAAATCACATTGTGCTCCCTGGTCCATTCATTTACAGATTCCTGGATGTCTATTTCATACTGTTTATGTTTTCAAATCTCCTATGACTCTCAGATAGTTACCTTGCTTCTTGTTTTATTGTAGAAATGAAGTCAATCAAAAGAAATCGTCTATAAACTTCAATCATCACAAGTACTCACATATAAATACATCTATACCCACCTTCTTTTAAGAAAAAGAGTAGTCAAAAACTGCTGACAAACAATTTTACATTACAACTATTCTAAAAAAGATATGGGAAAACATATTGTCTTTGTGTAATGGGGCTATGAGTAATCTGTTTTTTTTCCTATTCTTCATTCATAAAATTTCTAAAGAAATATACATATTCCTTTTTAATCAGAAAACAATGAAATCAGGCACCTTATAATGTCAGACTAGATTTATCTCTTTTTTCTGGTTACTTATGATACTATTATTTTGAATATTTGACTACCCATATTTTTAATGAAAAGAAGACAAACCAAGGAAGTCAAAGAAAAATTAAATAAACTAGTGCTTCATACCCTTTACAAAAAGACTATCAGAATAATGCTGACTATGTGATTTTTTTCCTCTATCCTATTTATGGTAATTTATCATTTTGTGACATTCCAACCCTTCTTAATCATATTGTAATTAGTTTTGCATGTTGCCATCTGCCAGGAAAATAATCTTGACTGAATTCTACAAGGGTATGACAGATCAGTATTAGATATTTTCTTTAATATGGTACATTTAAAACAGAGAATCTGCATTTTTAAACTATATATTACTGAATGTATCACATTACATCTTAAGAATAGCATAATTTACTAAAATGTTAACATCCAATTTAGCCACAGAATAAACTAAATGTATAATATTAGATATTGAAATATATCCATAACTACATATTAAATGTCAACATGTTCAAATTAGATAAATTTGATAATATCCAATTTTAGTTTATATTCTTCTATAAGTTTATCCACATGAGGAAGCTTCTTTTAAAGAATTTCTAATGACTAACTTTTTCTTGAATTAGATGAAGTTCTTGGTGTTTACCTTAATACATACACTTTAATTTTTAAAAAAAGGTGGAGCCACCAAACTTTTAATAGTTTACTCCACTTTTTCATTATATTTACTATATCCCTAAAGTCTAAAATATAGTGCAACAATTATCTGAAATTGAAAATCTGGTTAAGTCTGCATATTACATAAAAGCCCTGGGGTTTTTGTTTGGTAGTCTATAATTGGCATATTGATCCTTTGCTTCTTTTTTCCTTCATTCTTTGCTCCTTTCTTCTCTTTGTTCTTTCCTTCCTTCCTTTATTCATTAAGCATTTTAATTGGCATCTTCATATTAGGTTGGGTTGTAAAGAACTGTGCCGGTAAGAAGGGCATTGCCAATAAAGTATCAGAACATTCAAAGAAATCCTTTCTTCATCACTTACCAGACACTTCACCTTAGGAAAACTGTAGAATGATTCGAAACACTGTTTTCTAATGCAAAAACAGTTTTGAAACAAAAAAACTTACACAGTTTAGAGGATTAAACTCAATCATGTATATATAAAAGCACTAAGCACCATACTTGACATACAGAGTTGATTAATTGAAAGTTAATTTCATTTTCTTGCTCAGAATGACTGAGTAACAAAGAAATAATTACATTCAATATGAATCATTTTAGGATGCGGGTATGAGCAAAATGCTAAAGAAACACAGAAGAAGAAATGACTAAATCTTTCAGCAAAAGATAGGTTATGAATATTTGACTGAATCCTAAAGGCTAAGTAGGCCTTTGCCAGATGAAGAAAGATAGGGTAGGTATTCCATGTACAGAAAGCAGCATCTACAAATGTATGGAAGTTAAAACTATTACAAATGTACGGACACTACATGTGGCTAGAGAACAGGGTATCTTGGAGAAGTAGTGAGAGGTGAGGTAAGTTAGTAGTCTGTGAAAAAGCATGACTGCAATGCTAAGGAAGTGAGTATTGTTAATAAACCAGGGATTCCCAGCCAGGGTGGATACGGATTCTTTCAGCCATCAAGGCTTTTGGCAGGGCCGGACACATCCTTTGGGTTCAATCACCTCTAGCAACAGAGGCATGTTGACCCCAGTATGCTGAACAGATACACTTTCATGCTCCAGTATATTAAAAAGGCTTGGAAATATCTATACAGACCTTATCATAAAGATTTGGATTTTTATACTTGCTAAATTTTAGCTGCTTCTTATCTTGATGGGACATTGGAAAAAGCAACGGATATCAGGAATCAGATAAATGAAAAGAGTCATAACCAGAGTAACCAACTCACTCTGGGTATGAGGGTGGAAATGAAGTGATCCCACTGAAGAGACTGCTCTGAAAAGGGGCATTTCATTGTAGTTCCTGTAGTTTGGTATAAACTAAGTATCCTAGTGTCTGATGAAGAGTACCAGCATGGAAAATACCTCTATTCTTACAAAGGTATTCCAGGGTTCTTGATACAGAATGAGTCACTTCTATTGTACAAATGTCTATTATATTGCTGCCCAGAGGATTAGAGTATCCCTCTAGGACACATGGCTAAACAAAGTTCTAAAAGGGGAGAGCAGGCAGCTCTGATCTGCGTATACGTAGCTGACTGGCTGCCCCTGCCAAGGGAGACTTGGACTGTCTATGGAACTACTGCTGAGATAGTACGTCCTCCCTCTGGTTCTAACATAGGACTGGGCATGAGCTATCTTGCCTTTGGCTCATGATTTTCTAGAACGTAAGACTCTTGGGTTAATTCCACACACTAAGGAATTTCAAAAACAAAGAAAAGTCTAGCCTGCATTACCAAAAAAAAAAAACAAAAAAACAAAAAAACAAAAAAAAAAAAACAAAAAAACCCAAAAAGGTTACAGTATTAGACAAAAAAGGATGAAATACAAGATCAAAGCAGTATTCATGTGAGTCAGTGGCTGCAGCAGGGAGTTGCTTGTTGCTTTACTTTGCCAGTCTGCTATTACAGCTACCATTCTGTTACCTACTATCTGCTCTGAGGGCGTGCCTGCTGAGATCAAGCTTGCAGAAAGCTACACTGCTAGGCCAAGTCATCACACCAGGCCCTAGATTGCCTGCTATTGAGAATGTGAGCAGTAGAGGGGTTGTCAAGATTTTAGTTTGATCTGATTGTACACAGGGCAGTACATCTGATCTTACTGTTTGTATTTGGACGTAGACAAGTGTACGCTTTTCTACTCAGAGCCTAGTCTGAGGTTCAAAAAGTTCACAGTCCCTCCTGCTGAGTAACCTTGCCTGCTTGAAAGCAGAGGAGTTCTCTAATGGCTGGACCCACGATTGGATCTACAGGAAGACAAACACATAGCACCGATTTTCTAGTCCTACAGACAGTTCTGGGGCATGGAGATGCGTAACAAATGTTAGCAATGGGCATACTCCTCTTCAGTAGTGGGAGTGAGGTGATGTGAAGTATCAGGACTTCAGGTAAGGTGAGATAAGAGACAGGCCAACTCAGGAGAGGGACCCAGATCTTTGATATCATACCCTGGATGAATCTGACCTATCTATATATCCAGGGCCATTAAAGTTTGTGCTCCCTGAGGTGTAACATACCATCTCATTCGGTAAATGAAAAGGCAAACATCAGGACTGAAACAGAGTCCGATAAATATGTGAAGGTTTGGGAAGAGGCAGTGGTAGAAAAGGGCACCCTTTTCCAGAAGGTTTGTATCTAGGTTATAGGCAGGGCATAGTTCTCCCAAATGATATAATTCACATTACATCATTACACATATGTCATTACAAGGGCACATCCAAGGCTTCCAGGAGTAATGTCCAACAGACTCAAAAATATCAGTTCCATTTACACCTGTCAAGCATTAAATCAGAGGGACACGGATAGGCACAAACAGGAAGGGTATCTGATTTCAAGGATTAATGATCAGGTAACGATTATAACACAGGAACATGGAACAAATGCCCTAAATGAGGTGTGAATGTAATACTGTAGGAATGCAGACGAGCACTGAGAGAGTCAGTCCAGTAGTGACGGGTTCATCTGTTTGGATGCTGTTGCCTAAGAATTCTTGCTACAGAGAAAATAAACTGAAGATAGTATGTTAATTCATCTCCACTTTTTATGAATAAGCGAAAGTAGAAACAAGAAGTAATTGGAGGAGGAGGAAAAGCAAATGAGACAGTTAATCTGAATAAAGGTTATTAGAATTCTTAAGTAAACCATCCTTTGGTGTTATAGTCCTAAACTGTCAGCATGAAATTCTAAATACCATAAGTACGATATATTTAACAATGACATATAAGGTTTTGAATCCATAGTCATACATAAGATACAAGTAAGACTTAGAAAACAAATGGTTAATTTAATTTCTCCACTCCATGGTAAACAACCGCATCTCTTGCTGGTGTTCCTGGTTATAAAATAAATTATCTCCAAAGGATATGACATAGCCAAAGAATTAAAGTATTTTATTTCAGGAATCATCTCCAGGGAGAACAAGAATCCTTGGATCTTTACAACTATGTTAAAATCAATTAGGATTGATTAGAGAAAGAGAGTAGAAATAATAATACAGAAGACACTCCAAGGAATTCAAGTTCCCATAACATTAAGAATTCATAGTAAGCTGTTCTATCCTTAAAAGCAAAGGCCATGATAAATTGAAAATGGCTTGCACACTTTCATCATTTTGGTTGTTTCTTACTTTAATAACCTATTTTGATATAAACTATCAGACAAAATAAAGTTCTGTTATGAAATATGATCAATACTTAGAATATTATTTTAAAGTCCTTATCAGAATTCCCATTGTATAATATTAGCTCATTTATATGATGAATATTTTAATTAGTATCTCCACATACTTATTTGAGACTTGAGACCCAATTGGATAGTATCTGAAAATTATTAATAATAAAGGCAATAAGGGTTCAGAATGCCTAGATGCATTATTTCAAAGTGGACATCAAGAATTAAGTGCTGATAAATGTATATATTTGTAATAAATATTCTATTATCATTAGAATTAACAGATTTGTTTCCCTTTTTAACTACTATTGCTTCCCACTGGAGTCTATAGTATCAAACAGGCTCATAGATCAAATTGGGTTGTTCTGTTCTCTTTCTCTTTTCTGAGCCATGTTTCCTCTTCATTGTCTTCTGCAGTTTTATTGAACTTAGTAGTATAAAGGTTACAAGGGCACACTCTGAGGCTGCAATTTGCTCAGTATTCAATTATATTACAAGGACTTACTGCCTAACAGCTTACTTCAAAATGTCCCCTGGCTACAACAAAACAGCCAGGATCAAAAGCTGTAAACTTGTAGCAAACAGCTGCCACTTCTTCTCTTAACTCTTTACTATCTGCTACCTGTGAGTTTTATATAAACATGCATTTAAAAATCATCCTACTTCTTCAGGATATGAAACTAAAAATAAAGTGTTCAAGACTGAGAAATATTTGAAATCAAATAAAACTACCTACGCCTATATTCTACTCTTATTCTCTATTCCTTGTTTTTATATTTCATAGAAAATGTCAAGAGCTATTGTGATTTTCGTGTGTGTGTATGTGTGTGTGTGTGTGTATGTGTGAGAGAGAGAGAGAGAGAGAGAGAGACAGAGAGACAGAGAGACAGAGAGAGACAAAGAGAGTTAGTTTGTGGATAACTGCCCACAGAAATAAAAGGTCCTTGAAGGCAGGCACCCTGTCTTATTTATCTTTTTTTCCCCTTAGTAATTAGCACAGATCTGGCACATTGTAGGTACTTTAATAAATTTGGTTAAGAAATCTACCATTTACTTTGTTTAAATACAATTTTAAATTCTACTGTACTTTTAATTTTTTTAACAAATTTAAATAATTTGCCTATTTAAGAATTCTCAGTATTGGAGGTATTCTTAAGAACCTCCTGATGGTCTATTGTGTTACCTTTAAAAAGTATTTACCAGGAAAGTATGGCAAAGCATTTCACATATATTTGGTTAAACCTACTTTCCAGAAACAAAGACTTAGACACATGTGATATATTGTGAATGTGTTTTCAAATAAAGTGGAAGAATCAGAGTAGGACAGGGGAAGGTTTACAACAATGTGGTCTCACAGTCTTGCTTTGGTTGTATCCTACAAGGAACTATACAATGTGAATCATATTACAGAGTTTTTCTTGCTTTAAGGGAAGGGGTATGGCCTTTGGAAACCCCTTTTAAATCCATTAATGGCTACGGGTTTCTCCAGGGGTTTGCAGTGGCTATACCTTCCCTGGCCAGGCAGCTGTCAGCCAAGGGCAACTCTTGGAGGAGGGGCAGCTGTGAGCCATTAGCAGCCAATACTCAGCAGTTAAGGGATGGTTGCAATTGCTCAGTAAATGGGATTTGGATAAGGTATCTAGAGTGCCATTACATATACTTTTTCATTTTAACATCCATCTAAGAAGATTATCATCCCTATTTTATGATGACAAAATTAAATGTAAAAGATTAAATGATTAGTTCAAGAGAAAACTCCAGCATAGGATACTGCCCAGAACCATATCTAGGACTTTCACTCTAAAACCAAGTCTTTACCCATTTAATCTGCTTTACATTGCAAAAGAGATCCTTAGAGAAGTGAAGAACCTCTAAGCTGGAGGATAGAAACAATGATTTACTTGCCACACACACACACACACACACACACACATGATTAAAATATAAAAACACTAATGACTCGGGTTTTAATAATGATTTTGTTCTGCTCAGCATTAGGAAAATCACCATAATAATAATGGGGATTATACCAGCTAGCATCTATTGGATGTTTGCTACCTACTTATAATCATGCTGATTGATACTTTTGAAGGTATTTTCAAATTTAATACTTTCTAGCCTGATAGGACAGATACTGTTGTTATTCCTACTAAATAGATGAAAAAGCAAGCTACAGAATTTTTGTTTTGCTCAAAGTCATAAACCAGGAAGTTACATACTTGGACTTGAACCTAGGACACCCTGATACTAGATTCTGTGTTGTGACTAGATTCTGTGATTAATTGATGTCAATGACAAAATGAATTGATGTATCTAATTCTGTACATAACAAAATTATTCTATATCTAGGACAAAAGTCTTATGAGAGAAATAGAACAAAATAACTCAGTGATAAAAACTTAATGACATATTTCACACTTTATTTTTAAAATTACTCTAATTACTGAAATATGGTAAGGATTAAATCAAAGCACTATCATGTTTTGTCATAACAAGTGAAGAAAAATTCAGACACTCATCAAGTAACTGAAAAAGAGAAAAATAGATATAATTCTAAAAGGAGAAATCTCTGACAACAAATGAAGAAACATCCCTCTTATACATAAGAAGTTGAAAATATAAATAAAATTATTTTGGAATATGGATTATGCTACAAAAATCATGTAATTTTGAAAGCTAAATTGGCAACAGTAGAACTAAAAATAGAGAAGACTTTTATTAAGGTACAATCCATTGCTTTAAATAAATCCATTCCTTTTTCAAAAGGGAAACTTAAGGGCTGTTATACAGATTTCTAGATACATGAATCAAGTATTAAATATCAAAGAACAAGTACTACTTGCAATACAAGAAGAGGCATATCACTGTTTCAAAATACACTTGGGGAGATATTAAGAAGGGAAGGATGATAAAAGGGCATCATGTAAAAAGTTCTGGTGGCTATAAAAGTTATGTACCACTAGAGCTTACCTCTTCACTGAGTATTCTATACAAAAGAGAAATTTTATCTGCAAAGCATCCCGCTGAGGGACTGGAATTGCTGAAAAGGTAAAGTGCTTGCTGTAGCATCAGAAAAAGAGAGTAGAAACCTGAGAGGGATAAGCCAAAATAAAAGTGATTCCAACAATGGTTGGAATGCTTGTGCTCTTCTTTGGGGGCAAACTGGGGTGCTTGTGACCTATAGTAATTAACTACATAAATAATTATTTCACTCATTTCTAGAGGGATTTTGTAGATACTCTAAATCTTAATCAAAAGCAAAACAAGAAACAGGACTGTGAAAAAGAAAGAATGGAGTTTACATTTACTCTTACATTTTGCCTAGAAGTCTGGCATTATACTCTGAAAATGTAATTACGTGTGGAAATATGCCTGTAATTCTATTTCTTTCAAGAGGATTTTTTAAGTGTATTTATTTATTTTTGAGAGAGAGAGAGAGAGAGAGAGAGAGAGAGAGAGAGAGAGAGAAAGCATGAGCACGGGAGGAACAGAGAGAGAGGGAGACAGAGAGAATCCCAAGCACGCTCCATGATGTCAGGGCAGAGAGGGACACTGGCTACATCTCACAAACCATGAGATGATGACCTGAACTGAAATCAAGGGTGGATGCTTATCTGACGGAGCCCCTCTTTCAAAAGGATTTTTAACATGCTATACAACAATTGTCAAGGAAGTTTCCAAACTGTAATTTGAGGAATCTTAGCTGCTGAGTTCCAGAAAAGTTCAAAGTGAAGAAGAGGATCTCTGCATGTGACTGTTTATATTATAGTTCCATGAACAAATTGTTTTGAAACCAAAAATCAGTACTCTGTGTGTGTGCATATTATTTTTAGTAGACTGCTTATGCTACTTTGCAAACAACAGGTGTAAAATAATCTACTAAAATGAATCTAAATCTGTTTTCAGCTAAATCTGAAAGATTTAAAGCAATTAGGTAAAGGAAAAGTAAAAAGAAAAAAAAATCTGCTCAGACACAGCTGACTTCTAAATGTTACTGAGGGTGACTTCAAACAAGGGATAATGCCTTTAAAATAACACATTTGCTGACACAAATATTAAAAGAGATTCTAATAAGAATGGAAACTTCTATTTAGAAAATCAGATGAACCATTCACATCATACTAAATGGTGTTTTCATGGACAACAAATAACTTTATATATTAAGTCTATAAAAAAGAAAATACTGAGGTTGTGATAATCTACAGCTATGGCACTGATCATTACAAAGATTGTAAAACTCTCCCCAAGGAGCAGAAGCAGACTTCAGTTTGCTCTGTTCACATTAACATCTCATTGGAGGTCAAGAAGTACAAAACTCAGCACTATAATAAGATGATTTGTTTTCATACAAATTGTGAAATTATAATTCAGAAATGAATTACATTTTCATTTAAACAGCTGGAGCAACTGGATTATGTTATTTGGGAAAAGAATGTTCAAATTAAAAGTTGTCAAGAAAGTGTTTTTTTTGTTTTTAAAGTGCCAATGTAGGTGGATTAGACTGTCACCTTAGGATACAATTTTATCCTATGATATAAAGGGACAGAATGGTGGTCAATAAGTAGTTTACAAATGAATTAGACAACAACTAAGGTAAACTCCCTGACATATAAAGGCAGAGCTTAAAAAAATTGTTTTACTTCATAATAATTCTTAGAAAATGTTATGTGATTTATAAAACTACAATAAACACTTGTATATTTTTTGTAGCAAGATCTCATTACTTCAAAAATATGTATTATAATTTTGGGGGAGAATTAGGCATAATAGCAATTTTTGTGTGTTCTCAGAAACTATGCTGCTTTGACTGGGGCTTTTTTCTAATGTAGTCTTCACTGAACCTCAATACTCCTTCATAACAATGAACTTGGGGTTTTCACTAGTCTTCCATCTTAGAAATTAAGGGTTTTGCTTTGTTTTGGTCTGATCTGACAGTCTTTACCATCTTATATTTTAGTTATTAATGAGAATATCATCAATTTTTTATAGAATATGTTGGGCATTATCATACTATATTCAGCCAAGCACCATCATATAGCTACTATACTTTAACTTTTTATAGTTAAAATCAGAATGTTTTTAGTTTGTTCACTAGTGATTTTTAAATAATTTGTTTTAAATATAACTTCTAGAATTTTCTGAAAAATCCATGATATATGTCATGATGAATTCAAGATGTTACCTCATTGTTTATTTATGGCGACAGATTGACCACCTTTTCACATATAACATTAAAATTAACTGTTGCGATTTTTCCTAGGTTAAATTTTGTACATATAATTATCGACAAGTTTTCTTCAACTTAGAATAATTTGAATAACATGAGTGCACACTTAGAACATTTTAACAACAATCATTGTGATTAAATATGCAACTTGAATAAAACAGTATACATAGTAAAAATTAAATTGTTATCTCCTAAAGCCAGTTCATAGCACCCTTCATGAAAATATGCACTGAGTCTCTGACAGCCTCCTCACACAATTCCTTGTTTAGGATTTTCCATGTTCCTTCGTAGAGGAACTGCTGCATTCCTAAGAACCCCTTAACTTTTCTTCAAGGCTTCTCAGTGCCTCCTTCTATTGTGCACAACTTTCACAATATGGACAACTATAGTTATTCAGGATTTTCTAGCTCTTTGTATTTAAATTGGCCACATCATACTTTTTTATGTTGAATAATGCATATGTACTTTTCTTAATAAATCACACACACACACACACATACACACTTTCATAACTTTAAAAGATGGGAAAATTCCCATAATGCTCTCATCATAAGTATACCTGATTCTTATGAAATCACATTTATGGTTTATACAAGTTTGTATTCTGCTTCTATTCCTAAAATTTTAACATAACCATAATATTTCATCTAATGGATACTTTTCTAACTCATTCCTTGACTATTTAACTCCCTTATAGTTTTTCAGTAAAATGAATTTGTCATGGTAATTTAAGAGGTAGTAATTAGACACAACACATAACTCTATACCAAAGTTCTAAGAAGTAGCCAAACTCATTGAAAAGATTATACTACAATCTCTGGAAGGGGAAGGGAGCTTAGGAGAACTTTCAGGACTAAAAAGGGGGATGAAAAGGTGCTAAAAGACTGGAAGGGGTTGCAGAACTAGTGGGGATATAAGCCCTGTTGCATGGCTCTAACTCTGGATGATGGCAAGACATCAAAGGGGTGGCTATTTAGGGCGCCAAAGAGACTGGCTTTTTAGACACAGGGTGTCTCATTCTGTCCAAAGACAGCCTTGCACAGAAAGTGGCAAGAAAGTAGCAGACCCCTGAATGGTACAGCCTGGGATGTAGTCCAGTGCAGAACAATGGCAGTTTGAGGGTCATCCCTAATTCATAGGTATTGAGTTAGGTTTCAACAACTTGGCACAACTGGGTGAAGTCAGTAATAACAACTCAGGTTTAATTCCTGCCTTTTCAGTAGAAAAGTGGCTCAAGAATAGAATTAGATTGACTTGAGAAAAATAAAAGAAGAGATATTTATTACATAGCTAAATATTTGGACTAAGATTCAAAACCACTAAATAACCTACTCTGAAAAGAAAATCTTTTTGTACATCACTTTATCTTTCTGGATTATCTCATTGACAATTTAATGGTAGTAGAATTGATATGTCCATGGGTAGGAACATTTTTTATGACCCTGGAAATGTATTACCAGATTGCTTATTCAAAAGTTTGACCAATAAAATTGCCATGATCATCACATCCTCACTAGATTTAAATGACACCATTATTGCTGTTGTTTGGTTTATTTTTTAGTTTTTATAGCCCATTGGTAAAAAAATAGTTCTTATAGTTTTTTATATTTATTTACTTCAAAACTAGCAAAGTGAAACTACTGTCCTTGTTCTTTTTAAAAAATAACTTTAATAAGATACGATTTCTGTAAAATGAACTATAGCCCCTTAAAGTGTGCAATCTGATGAATTCTGATGAAACCACCACAAAAGAGTTACAAAATCTTACCATCACCCCTACCAATTTCTGTGCTTCTTTGCAATTCATCCTTCCCAGCCCCAAGTTAACTGCTGATTTGCTTCTATCAGAATAGTTTACAATCTAAAAATTCACGTATCATTCATATGTATTCTTTGTGCTTCAGCATGTACTCTTTCCCAACTTCTTTCACTCAGCATTATAATTTTTGAGAATTTAGTATCAGGATTTCTCCTATATAAATTACTTGGAGTCTTTCTCATTTACTTTCAAATCTTTTTCAGTATATGCCATTACATTTCATTAAAGATATCAATTTAGTATTTTTAAAACAGCAAATAAGATGTTACTACCTTTCCTTCTTATACTAACTAAATCCTGTTAGAAGCCATAAAAATAAAATTCGGAAAAATTTTTATAAAACTTTATTATCACATTTATATTTAGATAATTCAGTGTTTTAAGGGAAGTAAATATTTAATCATTCTGTATACATCCAGTCAAAAGGTAAAGTAGTATGCTCCATGCATACTGGAGGGGTTTTTTTTGTTGTTATTTTGCAAGAAGTGGAATATAGCTGCAATTGTGACATATGGGCAATGAAATCAATTTTCTAATCTTTGTTTTTACTTTGTAAATCTGCAATATTTAATTTACTTATTTTTAAATGTTTGACCCTATAACACTCAATTAAAGGCAACAAAAAGATATCAGCTGATCTGAGGTAAATGCTCAGACAAGGAAAAAGCTTTTATCTGTTCAAGAATTAAAATTATTAAGTGACATAAGTTTATATTTAATTATGATCGATAAGAATACAAATATTTTATTATTAGTTATTTCATGTAAATGAGAAATTATATTAACTTCTATTGTTTTCAGTTCAGCACCTTTCTAGGGAATATAGTATCAATAACATTTATAAACAACACAGTCTTAATAAAATGGAAAATCATCATAGTCACTTTTAAGCTCTTTGGAAGTAACTGAATTGCAAAGAGCATTGTAATTATTCCAGAAAAAGAAATCAATTTTTCACTTTTTTTCTTTAGAGAATAAGAGAGAGAAAGAGAGAGAGAGAACTCCACAGCTAACCATTATGGCACAGATAATCCTGAAAGTTTAGGTAATCACAACTGTGATTTCCTATTTTGATATTCATGGTGATCACATCATCTATAAGAAAGACTAAAGAAAAAAGGACATTTTCACTGATCTCCTTTTATTACCAGGTACTACATTCATCATTTTATCTGTATTATCTCATTTAAGCCTTCCAACAGTCATGAGAGAGAAGTATTATCTTCATCTTGCAAACTAGGAAGCTGTTGTTTAAAGTGGTTAAAGAAGTTCCACAAATTCATCCAGGCAATGAAAGTTGCAATTTAGCTCTGCCCCTTTTATAGTCACTAAATCTAGTCCTTGACTTTTTCTTCTCTATGTAAAATAAACCAGTTCCTTTAATCAAGCATCATTAGTCCTACCTTCTGTATCCTTTCTAAATTTTTTACTTCCCATTTTTAGAATACCAAAATACAACTTAACTCTGAAATGATGCTAAACATGTTTAAAATGATAGATAGTAAGAAAGAAAACTTGGCCACTTATAGCTTTAACAGGAATTCTAGAGACCCAATTCCACTTGGGGATCAGGATATGGGATTTAAGAGTAAGTATGAGGAAAGAGATTTGTGTCTGTATTGCATATCATTTTTGATTAAGAACTATTAGAAACAGAAATGGGTCATCAGCAAAATATTTTACTCTAACCACATAACAGTAGTTATGGCCACAAAGGGATGTTAATAAAAATAGACTTTCCTTTAAAGGCAGTATACCTCTGGGACAGAAGCTATTTCCTCACAGTTTTAACAGGAACTGAGACCATTATAAAGCATTAGAAGGTTGGGTTTTGGTACATTAAACAAGCAACTGGATTCACTTATTTTGAGACAGAGGTTTCATTAACCTGTTAATGTTTATTCATCCCAATTCTTAACAGACCAAAAATAGCTAAAATTCTACTGAGACCAATATTATTCAAGCAGCATCAACACCTTCACTTGTATAAAGTTTCTCTGCCCAGTTTCAAACCACTAATGTCATGTTTTCCCAAATTATCTCTCTCTTTAGTCCCAATTCATTCACTCATTTAATCTCTCTCTCTCTTTCCCTCCTCCCTGGTAGGATTTTGAATTATTTTTTATTAAATTTTTTTGAAAACTTGCATAACCATAACAGCTAACATAGCAAATACTTATAATGTCAGAGGGGCAATGCTAAATCTTCTGGGTACATTATCTCTTTTAATACTCACAGAACCACATGACACACACTGCTTTCTCTCCTGGCTTTATGGTTGAACAGCTTACTTTACTCTGTGAGTGGCAGAAATGAGCTTTGAACTCGCTCAGACTCCAGAGCCTGCCAACCTCATCACCAGACTATACTGCCTTGTCTTAAAATTTTACCTATGGAAGCAACATTTTCAATTAAGTCATAACCAATTTTGTACAAAGGCTAATGGTCTTTAAAAATGTTTCCATTTTGCAGTGATTTCAGAAACCAGAAAACTTGTCATTAAATAGTGGTTGATTTTTAGATTTTTTAGGTAATTTTTCAAATAAAACAAATCAGAATCAAGAGTCACTGAGAAAATAATCTAACAGTAAAATTGGAAGAAAAGATAGGAAGCAATTAGTGAGCAGCTTTGCAAATGTTAACTTTGCTGGCAGACACTGTGTCTTATTTGGTGTGGTATCTCTCAGCGTAACACTCGGCTCACAGAAGATGGGAGTTAAACGAATCCAGCAAACAATGACTTGAATTTTCAAAATTTGGACTAGATTTTCTTATGTTTTAGATTCCTAGCTTTACATCTTCAAAGAGAAAAACACACAAAAAAATCCTGTCTTCGTGTCATGCTTTGTTCAAACTCTTCATGTTTGAGAATTTAAGGTGCTGAATTTTAGAATTTCTTTCAGATCAATTAGAAATAAAATGTCAGAATATATGTGCTAATTCTAAAGCTTAAAAATTGATTTACTCATAATGCTTATAGTTTATAGGAGTAAAAACAATAATGTTCTTTATATGAAATCATAGCTCATTACACCTTACTACCCCTACCCATGACTGAGATCAATATTTTGTCTCTAATAGTTTCAAAGAAGCAAAACTTCAAACATATGGAAAACATTTGTGTATTTTGCCATTTGAAAGAGACTGGCGTATAGGTGATGTATTAGCTGTCTTCTCCCATCTACTACCTTATTTCTACACTAGGTCTCAGTAGAATGACAGAAACAGATGGGACCATGATAGAATATGTTTATTTGTATCATGACTTTGATATGCAAATTTCTGTTCTAAAAGAATGAGAAATGAACTGACCACCAAATATTCTCATAAGAGAATTCCTCTAACTATGAGATAGAGAGAGAGAGAGGAGACTGTGAACTCTGAGAGGGATAAGCTTTGACATTTTACTTTCCTATGTAATGTACTCAAATGCAGAATACTGCTTACATTAAAATGCATAAAAAATCAATTCCAGGGTATAAAGTGTAAATGTTGCAACAGATTCATTCTGCTACTCTTACAGATGATTCTTTACTCAGACTGATATTTGTCTTTATGAATAATTGAATTTTATAACTCTTTAGCACAGAAAATGACATATTTCTCTATTTGAGATTCTTTATCTAAATGAACATAAGTAGAAAATAACTTTAAGAGAAGCACCATAAAAAAGTTTGT
The DNA here is from genome assembly GCF_022079265.1 of Lynx rufus. Classification (NCBI taxonomy): domain Eukaryota; kingdom Metazoa; phylum Chordata; class Mammalia; order Carnivora; family Felidae; genus Lynx; species Lynx rufus. The sequence continues at coordinate 113,920,409 of NW_025814867.1, forward strand.
AAAAACCCTAAGAATTTATTTCTAAAGGTTATATAATGCAAAATTGAAAAATGTATTTCCTCTGACAATAGTTTTTAGTTCTGCTTGCTTATATGTAACATTTCACCAAATTAATATATATTAATAATATCAGAACATGAAAAATAGATTTTAGAAGGCAAATTATAACAACAAAAGTGAATAATATAAGAATAAAGTCCTTGAAATCTAAATATGGCTCTGGTTATGAGGAATCCCTTATGGGAAAGAAATTCAAATTTGAAAAAAATATATATAAAGGCAAAATAAAACTATACTGTAACTTAAAACACATAATATATTTAATATATAATACACAGATTAAAAAGGAAAAGTATAAAAATATTTTATACAACTTAATCTTACAAAACCTGGCAGTATGAATGACACAAGTAAACTAAAAATAGAAAATGAGAAAAAGAAGAAAACTTTTTCATATAAAATACTTAATTTAGGCAAGATATATAATGTAAAGCCTGTTATTCTGTAAAATGCTACTGTAATATAATGTTAAATGGGAATTATCCCATAGCCAGAAATTCCAACAAAGGGCCAACTGGAATTTAATCATTGCTAGGAATCTATACTCTTATCTCACAAACGTCAACATGTGGGGCCAGCTATCTCAAAAAATGGAGTGTCAGGATTCACCAGTTTCAATGCCCCTAGTCATTACAGCAATAATGAGTGATAAGAGAGAATGGTCTTTCGAGGTGATGTGAAGTAAGACAGTCAAAAGAATTTTTCATAAATGTTAGGTTAAATATCCTTAAAATATACATTAAATAGCATAAAATATCCCCCTCAAATTTATTAAATGAGATCTATTCCCTCTTCTAAAAAGTTGGTGGGTCCATAGATAGTTTAATGCTGTCCATGCATGAAAATAATGACCAAAATAGAGAGAGGGAGGTGCTGAAACAAGAAGCTCTAGTGAGTAACTTGTCCTCTTATTCTTTGTGGACTTTCCTTGCATGGTATGCCTATGAATAAGGCTCCTGAACCTAAGCTAACCTGCTAATGTCCACTCAAGTAAGTTACCAAAAGGAAAAGTCACCCTAACAAGAAGTCTTTTTTTAATTATTATTATTTAAATTCCAGTTCGTTAACATACAGTGTAATATTTGTTTCAGGTGTACAATATAGTGATTCAACCTAACGAGTAGTCTTTGGGGGGTTTAGTGAAGAATAAAGAAAAAAATGAAGCTGAATCTTTATCTGCCTCTTCAGTGATCCAAGAAATGGGACACCAATAGCATAATTTTTGGAGGAAAGCATACAGGGGAAGCACTAGCACTGGGAGGTCAGCTACACAGAGGATATCTACAGTGAGTTTCAGTCTAAGAAGTAGCAACAACCAACAAAAAGAAGACTGCAATCTCATTGAGGCCTATAAAAACACATTTGTCTGTTCCTGTCACATCACAGATGGAGCTGGTATCTAGAAGTGGGAGAGAAAAGGGGTGTCTGGAAGCCAACCCACACCCCAGTACTCTCAAAACGTTAAGAGCTGTCAGCACAGATGGTATGTGTAGAAAAGCTTTGATTGGAATTGGAGATTGACATTTTAAAATGAATACATAATAGAATAAACTAATAACCCAGGTGTCTGAGAAGTTATGGTATCTGTACAAAAAAGAGTCAAGGAAGAGCTCCCACGTAAGGAAAAAAACGGGGAGAATTTCCATTATAACATAGCTAAGGACAATTACTGGAAAAAATTAAAACAATATCTTACTTAAGAAATAACAGATTGCAACTCCTTAATAAACCAGTCACTCTATTAAATGGTATACTTAGGATAACATTATTGAGTTCTATCTTGCTGGATCATGCAGCTCACGTGTATTTATCTCTGAGAAAAGGCACCATAAATGTATTCTTAAAGTGTGTAGCACACCCAGAAATAATTATGCTGCCCCATAAACCAGAGCATTGGAAAAATGCATTCATTCAACAAATGTTTTTTTTTTTTTTCCAACGCCTCATATGTGCCAAGCAAAATTCTTGTTACAGTGAGCTTAGTGATGAGTGAACAGAGCCTGATATGTCCCAGTTCCCATTCTGTTAGATTACACTGGGGATAAACCATAGTCTAAGAGGAAGTCTCTGAAGAAGTGATATTGGAAATAAGACCTGAATAAAAAGTCATCAGCCATGTTATGATTTAAATGGTAGGGACATGAGGGAAGTTGTTTTAGACTGAACTGTGTCCTCCAAAATTCATAATCCTAGCCCCCAGGGTTACTGTATTTGGAAAAAGAGCCTTCAAGGAGGTTACTAAGGTAAAGTGAAATCATAAGGGCAGGTCCCTAATACAAGAATACAAATGTCCTTTTAAGAAGAGGAAGAGGCATTAGGAGTGTATATGCACTGAGAAAAGGCTATGTGAGGACACAGCAAGAAAACAGCCATCTGCAAGCCAGGAAGAGATGTCTTACCAGAAACCAATTCTTTTGGCAACTCATTTTGGACTTCCAGCCTCTAAAATTATGAGAAAATAAATTCCTGTTTTGTAGGCCACCTAGTCTGTGGTATTTTATCATGGCACCTCTAGAAGAATAATACAGAAAGGGAGATACTTCAGACAGAGGAAACAACTAATGTAAAGTCCTTAAAGAAAAAAGCAGCTTGGGGAGTTCTACAAATCAAGTGATATCAGTAGGAATGTAGTCACATCAAGTGTGGCAAATGTAGGAGTTGAAGTTATAGAGGCAGTCAAGGGAGGAGTTAGATCATGGGAACAGGGAAGGATTAAGCATATGCTTGTGAAACCTCTCCAATAGACTAGATAGAGCTTTTACTCCAGAAGCTTAGATAATAGAATACCTATTTCTCTCATCATAATCTAGTAATAATATAATTCTTTAGTTTCTATCCTTGTTAGCATTGATTGTTATAGCTTTGTATTCCCATCTTGAATTTTCTTTACCCTTTATCCATGGTCCAACAGACTGAGATAATGTGCAGGCCATTTCAGGTTACTGTAAACTGGATTGCCCTAAAAATGATATATTTTTCTAGCTTGGCCAGGGTTATGTGATGTGTTCTCCTGTCATTTTCATGTAATGACCAGATCTATTAGCTTTTTGTATGCATTATTCATATATTATCATTCTCAGTAGATATGGCTTTATCTATATTATTCATCTCCTAATATTTATTCTGGAGATTTGCTGAGGTCATCTGATCTAGCCTGGACTTTATGGGGTGACCCTGCTTCAATCTGTAGATTTGGCTGGATTTGGCTCCTCATTATAGTTTGGGTTTTCTACTCCAGCAAATACTAACTTTTCATGGTGTTGATAGAGGTGCAAGGAAACAAACAAAACCCAAGCTAGGCCTCTTGAGATGTAGGCTCAGAACTGGCAACTTTACCTTAGGCTCTTATTCTGTTACAAGGGAATGAGCTTGAATACAAGGAATTAAGAATTGAGGGCAGGAGCACCCGGGTGGCTCAGTCGGTTGAGTGTCCAACTTCGGCTCAGGTCATGATCTCACAGTTTGTGGGTTCGAGCCCCGCATCAGGCTCTGTGCTGACAGCTCAGGGCCTAGAGGCTGCTTCAGATTCTGTGTCTCCCTCTTTCTCTCTGCTCCTCCCCTGCTCACACTCGTCTCTCTCTCAAAAATAAATAAAGATTAAAAAATTAAAAAAAAAAGGAACTGAGGGCAATAATTCAATTTGCCACACCAATATTCATATATCACACTGGTATTCACCCTTCTCTAATTACACAGATTTTTAAAAAGTGTATAACTAATCACGATAGACACAGACTTATTTCAAAAAATGCAAATGTAATAAATATGTATATACAGATATACACATACATAATATATACATGTATATAACTGGAAAGGAGATTGATGAAATAAGACAAAACTCTAACATTTACAGAGGGACCCCTTGAGTACTCAGTTGAGTGATGATCAGCATATATGTAGAAGAAAATAAGCCAACATCCATACACAATGGATTCAGAACTGAACTCTACCAAGTATTTAAAAAATAAATAATATAAATTCTGAAAATTTCTAAAATATTGAAAAGTAGGAAATACTAACCAATGCATTCTATAAATTCAATATTACTATGATACCAAAACTAGACAGAACGACTATAAGTCAACAGCCCTAATGTACACAGATGCAAAAACTCTTTTAAAAATTTTAGGAAATGAAATGCAACAATATTTATAAAGGATATTAAATCATGACAAAGAGGAATTTTATCCTGGGAATGCAATTCACATCATTTTTTTAGAATGGTAAATCTTTTTATTTTTGATTGAAGTATAACTAACATACAACATTAGCTTCAGGTGTACAACATAATGATTCAACACTTGTATACAATGGGAAATGACCACTACAGTAAGTCTCATTACCATCTATCACATACAGTTTTTTCTTATGATGGTAATATTTATGACTTACTTAGTATCTTTCAAGTTTGCAATACAATATTATTGACTATAGTTGCCATGCTGTACGTCATATCCCTGTGACTTATTTATCCTGAAGATTATGCCTCTTAATCCTCTTCAACCATTTCATCCCTCTCAATAGCCTCTCTCCCATCTAGCAACCATGGGTCTGTACTCTGAATCTGGGTTGGGCTTGTTAATTTGTTTTCTTTTTTAAATTCCACAAAGAAGTGAAATCTATGGTACCTTTCTCTGCCTTATTTCACTTAGCATAATACCCTTATGGTCTATTCATATTGTCACAGTCCGATTTCATTTTTTTTTTTTATGGCTGGGTAGTAACCCATTGTATACATGTACCACATCCCTTTATCTATTCATCTTTCAATGGACATTTAGGTTTCTTCCATATCTTGGTTACTGTAAATAATGCTGCAATGAACACAGGGGTAAATATTTCAAATTAGTGTTTTCATTTTCTTCAAACACCCGCAAGTAAAATTGCTGAATCATAAGTAGTTGTACTTTCATGTTTTTGAGAAATTTTCATAATATTGTCCATAGTGGCTGTACCAATTAACATTCCCATAAACAGTGCAGAAGAGTTTCCCTTTGTCCACATTCTCAGCAAAACTTGTTATTTCTTATCCTTTCGATAAAACCCATTCTGACAGACATGAGGTAATATCTCATTGAGATTTTGATTTGCATTTCCCTAATGATTAGTGTTGAGCATCTTTTCATGTGCATGTTGGCCATCTGTATGTCTTTGAAAAAAATTCTATTCAGATCCTCTGCCCATTTTTTTAAATAGGATTTTTTAAAATTATTATTGAGTGTATGAGTTCCTTAAATATTTTGGAATTAATCTCTTACTTGATGTGTGATTTGCAAGTATCTTTACCATTCAGTAGGTTGCCTTTTCATTTTTTTTGATGGTTTCCTTCACTGTGCAGAAGCTTTTTAGTTTAATGTAGTTTTAATTGTTTATTTTTGCTGTTGTTGTTTTAGAGAAAGATCCAAATAAATATCACTAAGACCAATGTCAACAAGCTTAATGCATAGGTTTGCTTCTGGTTTTATGGTTTCAGGTCTTACATTCAAGTCTTTAATTCATTTTAAGCTAACTTTTGTGTATAGTGTAGGATAGCAATCCAGTTTCATTCTTTTCCATGGGGTTGTCCAGTTTTCCCATGATTTATTGAAGGGACTGTCCTTTCCCTATCATATATTTTCACCACCTTTGTCAAAAATTAATTGACCATATATGGATGGGTTTATTTCTGGGCTCTCTACTCTGTCCCATTGATCTACGTGTTTGTTTTTATGCCAATACCACACTGTTTTGACTATTATATATTATTAATATAGTTTGAAATCAGGGAATATAATGCCTCCAGATTTTTTCTCTTTTCTCAAGTTGCTTTGGCTCTCTGAAGTATTTCGTGGGTCCAAACACATTTTAATTTTGCTTTAGTTTCATCTAAAAATGCCTTTGGAATTTTTATATTGCATTATCAAAGAGTTTGCATTAAATCTGTAGATTGCTTTGGGTAATATGGACATTTAAACGATATTACTTCTTCTCCATGAGCATAGAGTATTTTTCCATTTATTTGTGTCTTTCTCAATTTCTTCCAACAATGTCTTATACTTGTCAGTATAAAGATCTTTCACTTCTTTGGAGAAATGTATTCCTAGGTATTTGTTTGGTGCAATTGTATACTGAATTGTTTTATTAATTTCTCTTTCTGACAGTTCATTGTTAGGGTATGAAAACACAACAGATTTTTGTATATTTATTTTACTTAATTAATTTATTAGTTTAACAGGTTTTGGTGGTCTTTTGAGTTTTCTAAATATAAAAGCGTGTTCTCCACAAAAGTGACAGTTTTACTTCTTTCTTTCCAATTTAGATGCCTTTTATTTCTTTTTTATGCATAATTTCTCTAGCTAGAACTTCCAATACTATGTTGAATAAATGTACTAAGAGTGGGCATCCTTTTCTTGTTCTTTAAAAGAAAAGATTTCAGCTTCTCACTGTTGAGTAGATATTAGCTGTGAGCTTGCCATACATGGCCTTATTACACTGAAGTTCATTCTGTCTATACCTATTGTGTTGAGTGTTTTTATCATAAATCACTGTTGAATTTTGTCAAATGTTTTTTCTGACTCCACTGAGATAATCTTACAATATCTATCCCTCATTTTGTTGATGTGGTGTATCATGTTGACTGATTTGCAGAACCATTCTTACATCCCCAGAATAAATCCCACTTGATCATGGTATATGATGTATTTCTGAATTCAGATCACTAATATTTTATTGAGAAAGTTTGTATCTGTGCTCACCAGGGATATTAGCCTATAATTTTCTTCTTTTGTGATACCATTACCTGGTTTTAGTATCAAGGAAAGGCTGGCCTCATAAAATAAGTTTGGGAGTGTTCCTGTATCTTTAATTTTTTGGAATAGTTTGAGAATGAATAAGTGAGTTTAGGATGTTTGCAAGATACAAAATCAATATGCAAAAATTATTTGCATTTCTGTATGTGAACAACAGTTGGAAGTTAAAATCAACAAAATATCTACAAGAGCATCAAAATATGAAATACTTAGAAATAAATCTTTCAAAAGATATGGAAGATATATACACTAAAAATGTTTTTTTAATATTGTTATTGGAAATTAAGAAGATATATGAAGAGATATAATGCACTCATAAATCAGAAGAATTACTATTACTAGAATGTCATTTTTCCCCAAATTGATTCATAGAATTAACTCAATCCCAATTAAAATCCAAGTAGTTTCTCTTTTTTGTAGTAATTTACAAATTGATTCTAAAAATTCATATGGAAACGCAAAAGACCTAACCAAAGAAATGTTTCAAAGAAGAACAAAGTTGGAAAACTTACTCTTCCTGATTTCAAGACTTACTATACAGCTACATTAGTCAAGAACATTGTTCTATTGTATAAAAATAGACAAATGGATCATAGCAATAGTCTAAAATTATACCTACACATATGTTAAATTTATATCAGACAAGCATGCAAAGACAATTCAGTAGTGAAAGGAAGGCCTTTCCAATCAATGGTGTTGGAACAACTGGATATCCATAATGAACAAAAAATAAACTTTTATTCATACCTCTCACCCTATAAAAAATGTTGACTTATAGTAAATCTGAGACCTAAACAAAATCCTAAAGTTATAAAACTTCTAGAATAAAATACAGGAAAAATAGTCTTGCGATTTTGGAGTTAGGAGACATAAAATAAATAAATGGAACTTAATCAAAATTTTAAAAACTTCTGTTCTTTGAAATCCTATTAAGAGAATAAAAAGGCCAGACACAGAATAAGGGAGATGGTGTTCAAATCACATATTTGACAAAGGACTTGTTTTGGGAATGTATAAAGGACTCTCAAATTTCAATAATATGTAAACAACATAATTAAAAATAGGCAAAACATTTAAACAGACACTCCACCAGAAAGAACAAATGAGCACATGAAAAGATTTCCAACATCACTAACCACTGGGAAAATGGAAATAAAAACCACAATGAGATACCAGTACACAACTTCAGAATGTGTAAAATTAAAGAGAATGACTACCCCTAATGTTGTCAAGGATGTGGACCCACTGAAACTCTCATACTCTGCCAATGGGGTATAAAATGGAACCCCTGTACAAAAATGTATCATTTTCTTTAAAATTTAAGTATACATTCATCATATGACCTAGATATTCCACTCATAGTATTTACCTAAGGGAAATAAAAGCATATGTCCATGTAAAGAACTGTACATAAATGTTCTCAGCAACTTTATTCGTAATAGCCCAAAACAGAAATCAAAATGTCTATGAACAAATGAATGCATTAACAGCTTGTGGTTAATCCAAAAACTGTACTACTCAACAAAAAAAAGTAATGAAGTATTACATGCAAGTATATAAATAAGTTTTAAAATAATTATGTGGAATTAAAAACCCAGGAAAAAGACTGCATATTATATAATCCCTGTGATATAAAATTCTAGAAAATATGGACCAAAGTATAGAGCCTATAGTGACTGGCTATAGGCAAGACAGATGAGACAGAAATTATAGAAGTTGATGAGAAAATATCTGGGTATGATGGACATGTTCATTATCTTAATTGTGCTAAAGGTTTCTTGGCCATATACATACGTCCAAACCTAGCAAACTGCACACTTTAAAGTATTATTTATTGTATGTCATTATACTGCATGAAGTTGTTATGTAGAAGTTTTATATTTATCCCATGATTTTTTTTTAAGAGACAGAGTATGAGGAGGGGACAGGGTCAGAGGAAGGCAGAGAAAGAGAGAGAGAGAGAGAGAGAGATTGAGAATCTTAAGTAGGCTACACACTCAGTGTGGATACCAATGTAGGGCTCAATCCCACAACCCTGGGATCATGACCTGAGCCAAAATCAAGAGTCAGACACTTGTGGCACCCGGGTAGCTCAGTCACTTGAGCCTCTGACTTTGGCTCAGGTTTGCATCAGGCTCTGTGCGGACAGCTCAGAGCCTGGAGCTACCTTCGGATTCTCTGTCTCCCTTTCTCTCAGCCCCTCCCCTGCTTTCACTCTGTCTCTCTCTCTCTCAAAAATAAATAAACATTAAAAAAAAAAAAGTCAGACACTCAACCAACTGAGCCACGCAGGTACCTTATCTCTTGATTTTTAACTGAATTTTACACATTTTATTTTAAAGTACACAAATCTTTTAGAAAGCAAATAACTCTTTGCTGTTAGATATTTTTATATCTAGCTTACTTCCTTTTTGAAATCAAGATATTTCTATTAAATAGTTGATCATCTCTTTAAAATAAAGAGTTTATCTTGTGAAAACTCAAGCATAGTTGACCCTTGAACAACAATGGTCTGGTTCAGTCAAAAATCTGTATATAACTTTAGATTTTCTAAAAACTTAACTACTAATTGTCTTCCTTGACTGGAAGGCTTACCAAAAACATAAACAGCTGAATAACACATTTTGTATGTTATATGAATTATCTACTGTATTCTTATAATAAGAAAATATTAAGGAAATCATAAGAAAAAGAAAATACATTTACAGTACTGTATTTATTAAAAAAATTGCTTCTAGGTGCACCCACACAATTCAAACTCATGTTGTTGAAGGGCCAACTATAATTCTTGACAGCGGTATATTTTTATACATCTAAAATGAATGGAAGGTCAAAAGGGAATAATCACTTCAACTGATAAAAACAAAAAAAAATCTGGAAAATAATATATTTAAAGTTTAGGGGAAAGATTAAAGTACAGATTCTGTTCAAATTACTGATATTCAGAGAAATGGCTTTGAACCAAAATTACTAAAATTTTAGATTTTCTCACTTACTTGAAATCAGAAGTGTTCATTTTATTGCTAAAGATGCATTGTTTAAAATCATAAGGTGCCTGCATAATTTAATTTCTATATGAATTACTATTTGAATATAAAAAGTATATAAAAATTATATAAACAGTAATGTATCTAAAAATAAAATGGCAGAAATATTCAACCAGTAGCCATACTTAAGACCACCAGTTAGATTTTCTGTACATAAGAAATGAGATAATACTATTATAAAATTTACAGCACACAATTGAATCTAATCCTAGTTTATTATAATTATACTTTTTTCTTCAGTTTTAGTGGATCTACATGATTTCTTCTCAATTCATTGTTTCTTATGTGGACCATCACAGGCAGGGAACTTCTAAGAAAACCAACCCCTACAGAAAGCCGCTGCAGTAAGACACAATCTCCAGTGTTTATTCACCAATTTGGGATTTGCCTTTTATATTTTAAGATTAATCAAGCTGTTGTTTTTTCATTAGGAAGAACAAAGTACAAGATACTCAAGTAGTACAAATAAACTTAAAAAAAGAAAAAGGCTGCAACTGAAGCCATTCTGAAATTTAATGTAAAAGGGTTGAATTAAAAAAAGAAAAAAATCCTCTTAATTCCAAAACATCACTTCTGACAAATCTTCTAAAGCAGTGAAATTTTTCAGTTTCTAATTAAAAAAAAAAACCACCTGCTTTGGTGAACCAAATAAGCCCAGTAATGTTCTCAGTGACTCAGTGCCACTTAAGGTACTTGGGAAGTTGTACCTTTTGGATGTGGGACCAGGTTCTCCAGTACCATCCTTGCTAATACTGTCCACACTTCTCTCTAGCCCCTTCCATTGTACATGTGGTTATTTTAACTTATCCCTTTTGATTATCATCATCAGCTCATAGCTTTTCACAAACACAAACACATATATATATATGTACAATTTATATTTATGTTTATTATATTATTATAGAAAGATATATATATGTTTCTTTTTAACATTTTAATTGTTACAACTAGAGGTGGGAACAGCTAGAATTACTTTTTGTCCTTACAACACTTAGACTCTTATTCTAAAAGCATATATATTTTGGCATTTAAGATGGTCCAGGTGTGCCTGGATGGCTCAGTTGGTTAAGAGCCTGACTTTGGCTTGGGTCATGATCTCCTGGTCCACAAATTTGAGCCCCATGTCGGGCTCTGTACTGAGAGATCCGAGCCTGGAGCCTGCTTCGGATTCTGTGCCTCCCACTCTCTCTGCCCTTCCCCTGCTCACACTCTGTCTCTTTCCCTCTCAAAAATAAATAAAAACATTTTTTAAAAAAAATTTAAGATGGTCCAGACAGAGCCTGATGGTCTTTCTGTATGAAGAGATTAAATTAGCTATATATATTTTTTTAATATTTATTAATTTTTTGACAGAGAGAGAGAGAGAGAGTGTGTGTGATCAGGGAAGGGACAGAGATAGAGGAAAACACAGAATCCAAAGCAGGCTCCAGGATTTGACCTGTCAGCACAGAGCCTGACACTCATAAACCGAGAGATTGTGACCTGAGCCAAAGTTAGACGCTTAAACGACTGAGCCACCCAAGCACCCCAAGAAATGAAATTAGCTATAATCCAAGCCCTCCCAGATATTTTGGGAAAGAATATAGATGTACGTGATGTTTCTGGGGAAATAGTTCCACTGATATTTTTAGAATGATGTTTTATGTTACTCCCTTTTTAATTCCTAACTTTAATAATTTTCTATGAAAAGGAGTGAAGATAACCAACAAAGTCAATGATTTGATAATTACTTTTTCTCCAATAATAAAACTTCTGTCAATAATCTTCAATTTTGATTTACTTATCCTTGGAGGCTTCATTAGATCTACTAATGAACTAGGCATAATTTTAATTAGAATTAACATTTTTTATCATGTTTCTGAATATATATAGAAGACAAACTTTGAAATGCTAGCCAAGTGGGAATTCCGTCAAATTGTCATGGCAAAATTGAGATATTTCTCATGAAATACTACTACTCTATGGCCATCAGACAGTAAATAAATAAATGTTCATTGTTATCACATGGAGAGGAAAATTCTCTCAAAAAAACACTGCTATCTCCTTGAGGAATTATTTTATACTTTAATCTTGCCTTTGAAGTAATACTCATTTAAAGATACATTTCAGATGCAGTGCTAGACTTTCTTTAGTGTTTCATTAGTAGGCATAAGAATTGTATGATAGGTTTTCCATTTAGCAGTCAGGCCATTAAATTGTATAAGTATCACTAATATCTACAGTTCAAAGACCATAGTCTCTTCTTAAGAATGCCAGTTATACACAAAGAGTCTTAACAGAAAATGATGTATTAAGCAATTATTTCTCCATTTCTTCCAATCAAGTTTTTCTGTATTTATTCTAAGACATTATTAAAACAAAGGAGGTAGGGAGAGAAAGAAAGGTGGGGGGAAAGAAGGAGGAGGGAGAGAAGGAGGGAAGGGAGAAAGAAAGGAAAGAACTCCTCTATTTGAAGAGCAAGACTATTCAAATAGTAAATAACATAAGGCAGACCGACACTCCTTAAAAAGGAGATGATAATGCTCACTGTGAAATACTGAAAATATATTTTAAGATTAAATGCCAAATGGTTTTTCTAAATCATTAATTGTGATGCATTGTAATGAATAACTAGAATATCTATCTATCTATATCTAGCTATATTAAAAGACAAGATAAGAAGAGCATAAATGTAATCACAATTCTACAGTAAAATATTCAGATAAAATATTCAGTGAGTTAATTTCTTTAAAGGCATAAATAAGAGAGAGGGTAGGGGGTAGACAGCAAGAAAGAGAAACAAAAATAAATGAATGACAAAATAAAGTAATAATAAATTTGGAAGGGGGCACAACTGAAGATACAGATCACAAAAAAACTCATATACATACATAAAGCATCATACAAAACACCCTTTATAATTTGAAACTATTATTTTAGCTGAAAACAAAGGTTTTATTATTCTTTAACAGGTATAATTTATTGCTTACTTTAGAAATATGTGTGTAAAAAGATACTTTTTCAGGATTATAAAAAATTGGGGAGAATCTTTTTAAAAATACTCATTCTAAATATATTTTATAACATAACAAGCAAAATATATCAAATTGTGGGCGCTATGCGAGTGTATGTGCCTTCATAAAAGTAACAGCTCAATTGTTTGAACAGCACTGTATGGCAAGGTCTGTGTGTATTGTGCAGCAGAGATCACGGTAATTCATAGCAATTCATAGATCCTAGGATATAAGAGGCATGCAATAAATGTTAAGGTTATAGCCTACATTAATAAACATATATCTACCATTGCTGAAAATTCAATAAAATCTGAAATTAGGAGCAAGAAGGGGAACCACTGGAAACTGTACCTTATAGTTCACATAAAGTCTGTTTTCTTGTAATTTCTAAGTAAAACTGTAATTTCTAAGACAAACCGATTTTTACTTATCATTTGCTCCTGCGTATTATTTTACACAAAGAATATAAACAATCAACTTGCCAATTTTTAACAAATACACTTTCAGTGTCTAGTATGGGAACCAGTCAAGATATTGCTGAATAAGATTAACAAGCTAGTATCAAAGAGAGTCCTTGAGAAAGGTCTTATAAGCAAACAGCTCTGAACTAATTCTCCTCTAATGAAAACACACACAAACCCTACATCTTTTACTAACTGATCTTTTCTCTCAGATATTTAATAAAAATCTCATTTCCCCAAAATAAATCAATATGAAATCCTCCACTGAATGCTTTTGAAATTATATTCCTTAGCACAGACACTTTAATAAATGAATGAATAAAAAAAAAATGGCTAACTTTGGAGGAAAACTGTTCCACTAGAGGTTTTATTCTATGTTTAATTGCAAAAACGTTACACCCTAATAATTGGCTCAAAATGAAACGGCCTAAGCCCCTCTGGCCAACCTAGTATTCTTTAAGCTTTAGCAACACCCTTAGCCCAGGTGATTGATTAACTAACCTTTCTTTGTGTATCTATAGATCATGCATTCTTTTCTAGAAAGAACAGAGCACCTCTGCACAACCCACAGGCACTCAGGAACCAGACCCTGCTGCACAACCTCCAAGCACTGAGATAATGTCTGTAGCTGGCACTGATGGAGTCTGCACATAATCAAGAAATATCACAGACCACTGTACTCCCTTTATTGATTAACTACCCTAAACTCATTTAAAAACCACTGGGCCAGGCAGAAACCTCACAGTTGGCCTTTGGCCTTCCCCCTGAGGTGGCCAGCCTCCTGAATAAAACTCCTATTTCCTTTCTAATCAAAACTCATCTCTTGAGTACTGGCCTTACAAATGACGGGCAGCTGAACTTGGGTTTCAGTAACAGAAAGAAAAAGTTTGATAATTTTTTTCATATTTCTCAGATATGCTTTAATCTGCCTATAGGAAAGAGTTTTGCAAACATTATCTATAAAAAAATATTTTAGGTTTATGAGCCATATGGTATCTGAATCAACTACTCAACTCTGCTCTTGTGGCTTAAAAGCAGTGATAGACACTATGTAAATGAAAAGTCTTGACTGTTCTCCAAAACACTTTATTTCCAAAAATGGGCTGGGATGGCAAGCAGGCTATAGTTTGCCAAGCCCTGCTATAGGGTATTATATGATACTGACAGAGTCTCTCCTTGACCAAACTTTAGACAGGGTTCTTTAAGCCCTCTGCTCAACTAGACCCAACAATGGGCTTTTGTTTCTATTCATGTAAAGTCTAGTTTGAACAAGAATCGTGCTAAGTCTTAAGTGTAGAGAGAATCCCTCAACCCAATATTTGGCCACTTCCTCATCTCCTGATATTTGATCAACCTAATCTGCCATTAGCAAGAATCCTGTCAGATCAGTCCAGCCAGAATCATCCCTTACCTCTGATGTTTCCTCTTAATAATTTGCCAACCACTGATCCCTACCCTGTTCTTTGTCCATAATATTCCCACTTTTCCTTGTTGAATTCAGAGTTCAATTCCTCTCCTCTACTCCAAAACTCCTTTGTAGTAGTCCCCTTAAATAATGTCTGCCTTACAGTTCTTTAACAATGTCTGATCATTTTTCCTTTCACAATACCAAAAATAATCTAAGATTTTCCTTTGATTGACCAAACTCCATATTTAATACCTAGATGATGCCTTCTTTAAAACACAAATGAAAAACAAAAACAATTTTTGCTGTAAAGTCTCATCCTTTAGTACTTTAGTAATGTTTCTCTTCTGCCTTTTTAATTCTTAAAAAAAAATTACTGTTTCATTATAGTTGTGAATTTCCATGAAAAATCTAATATGTATCTTAGAATCAGCATCTTTTCATTGTAACTTTGCCTTAGGCTTCATTTTATTGAAACAAGAAATTCTCTGTGGCATTCCTGTTGTTCCCATAGTTCTCTAAACTAAGGTAGGTGGAGGTTAATTACACACATTCTAAAGAAAGATTACCTCAACAGTTAAGGTAATTCCTCTAGGACTTAGTAAGAGGTGATAGTGATGACCCTACACCCAAATCATTATTGCTCTTCCCTCGCCAATCTCAACCCTTATTAACTAAGAACGACTGTATTAAATAATCCATCAATTTTCCCCATTAGTGATCTCTATTTACCACAAATTAAACTACTTTATGCAGTTTCGTCTATTTCTTTCTCTTTCTACTTGGTACCACTGACAAAATATTTTTCTTTGGGACTTAATAACTACGTATTTTAAATAATTTCCCATGAATATATTTTAATATCTGTTAGGGTTCTTGCTCACCTTTACTGTTCTTTTCAAATAATCCACATGTCATTCCATTTATTATTTCACATAAAATTTATAATCATTTTTACTGAGTTCAAAGTAGCTAAAACAATGATAAATCAGAATTTTGAATGTGATTTATGATTCTAAATTAATATTTATATCTTCTGAATGTTTCAGTTTCTCATCCACAAACACACTTTCTCATCTAAGAATTATTCTATTCTTCTTTACATCACTCAAAACACATTTTTACTTCATTGCATTAGGATACCCTCTGGCCAATTTTTTAAAAATGTAAGAAAAACGTATAATTCAACATTAAATAAATGCATTGACACCAAATTAATTTAATGAATCAAAGATGGGTCATCTAAGGAAATATATTGTTATAACATACCTCATCAATAGGTTTATAGAGGAATTTTATAGTCCCCTTAAATAGATCCCTGTGAAATTTTTAAATATTTAGCAACTATCATGAACAAAAATATCATCTAATTAATGTATGCTATTTACAGAATAATTTTGAAAAGTATACAATTAAATATAACATTTTATCTGCCTGGCAAATTCATTCACATTAAGCAATCTGAATTACTTGTGAATATAGTCACATATAATTAGACTTTAAGAAGAGTATGCTCTTGGTCATAATGCAATTAGTAAATTAATTTTAAAAAGTCTTTTAAAAAGCTCTCACATAATCCATATTTATTGCTATTTCGAAGTTTTACCAATTAAAATTTTTACAATTAATTTTATTAAAAATATTTAATTGGTCAACATAGAGATAAAGAGTATAAGATTTTTCACTGTGATAGGGTAAAAAACAACCCACCCAGGATAATAGTTAACTTTAAAACAAGAATAGAAATAAAACAAAGAAATACGGATATTAGTCATTTTAATAAAAAGACAAAAAAAAAATGGAGTGATTCTACTTAAAGAATTCTATCCAAAACAATGGTTGTTTATTTCTGTCCAAAGAAACAGGGTTTGCATCTTTTAAGAGGTTTTCATGACTTTTTTAACAGTCACTTTTGATGCTGTCAAATAATAGGAATAAATCATGCCTTTTCCCTGTCCACTGTTGAAGATAAAGCAGCACTTGTTTTTAAGCTCCGAGAGTTCCCATCAATTTTGGTATTGCATGCTTCTTTATATGGTGATAGTCCTTGTATATAGCAACTGGCAATTGGAAATCTCCATCCCTTTAAATTTATCACCATTCTACAGTTCCCTGTAAAACTGAGACTAAATACCACATTCCTTATTTATTGGAACTCATTCCGAAAACAGATAGTTTGTCCTAAGCTCAGACTGAAAATAGTAACTGGTTATCAAAGTTTATTGCTCATACAGAATCATGATAGAAAGCTATTTCTAACACTAAATTCTTTTACTGTATACTATTATATGTAAAAAAGAAAAATCTCAAGTACAAAAAAAGACTTACTTTTTAAAAAGGCCACGTGCATAACTGAGAACACCAGTGATCTCTTTAATACGTTGTTATTTCCAAAGACTCAAAAATATTAATGTCCCCCAATGTCATCACAATGTGTATTTATCACTAACTCCTAGGTAATTATAGTAACTTATTATAAATGAAATCAAGAATGCTTTTCTCACAAAGGATCACAAGATTTCTTAAACCAAATAAACATATTAAATGTACTTATATCTCTACATTGTTTCACCCACTCCTTTTTCTGCATCAAGTTTTTCCTTTGATGCTTGTTTTTCTTACAATTTTGTTGTCCTTTGAAATATACTTCCCTGGAGTTTAAATATGTAAATATCTGAAAATGCAAATTACTACACTTTTGTTCATATGGAGAATAGTCAATCATACCTCTGTACTTCCAAAGCTAGCTATGAATATATAATGAAAAATTTTTAACATGAAATTATTCCCAAATTTTAATATGCATATTATAATTGTACTATTTATAGTTGTTTTGATGCTTAGAATATGATTTAATCTGAATTATATACAGATTTAATAAATACAATACTTTATTATTTTATTATATTTCTATAAAATGAAAAGTAAGATCTTTTTCTTCTCTGGTAAAATGTTGCCATTATGTCTTCAATGTACTACATAATATTCCAGTGTAAGGTTTATGCTGAATGTTTACTTGTGGATGCTATGTAGAAATAATCACCCCCTTCTTCAAAATAGTTGAATCCTATTTTTTTTCTATGAAAACAGAATAAGGTATGGATACATACAAATAACTTTTCTTTTACTGTTTAATTTAGCATAATTAGTTCAGTTTGTATCTGCTTTGATGTAACATTGTTACACAGCTTCTGCTTGTCTGTTGATAGAAAAAAATTCTGATTATACTTACTGGACATACATAGCTTAATATTAAGGTTCACACTGAAAAGCTTTTACTGTATGGATTATGTAATTTTTACAAGTGTGGCTACTGTAGGTAAAATTTATAAGTCACTCCTATGCCAAAACTTTTAAGAAAAAGGTATGTACTGTATATGCTCTCCTTCTTCTTTCACTCATTGGATACAGATGACTATAAGGCTATATGTGATAATGAAGCTACAAGTGGAAATGGTGTAATTCTCTATTCTTTTTTTTTTTTAATTTTTTTTCAACGTTTTTATTTATTTTTGGGACAGAGAGAGACAGAGCATGAACGGGGGAGGGGCAGAGAGAGAGGGAGACACAGAATCGGAAACAGGCTCCAGGCTCCGAGCCATCAGCCCAGAGCCTGACGCGGGGCTCGAACTCACGGACCGCGAGATCGTGACCTGGCTGAAGTCGGACGCTTAACCGACTGCGCCACCCAGGCGCCCCTCTCTATTCTTTGTATGAGGGAAAACTGTCAACAACCAGGAACACTTTGGGGTCTAATGTATGTGAAAAATAAACTATATGTTAGACTCCAGAATTTGGAATTTTGTTTTCTCAGCTTTTAAATATCTATCTACAAATATATCCACATATATGTGTGTGTGTGTGTGTGTGTGTGTGTATGTGTGTGTGTGTGTGTGTATATATATATATATATATATATATATATATATATATATCAACTGGGATATACCCAAAACCAAAACCTAAAACATATTGCATTAGCTTAGCAGTCAGAAGACAAGTGATATATAAAATTGTAATAGGAGACTACACTGATGGGAGACCACATTACATAATAGTAACTTTCTTTGTAAAATTTTATCTGCAATAATTTGGAAGGCAAGTAAAGTACTGATTTATTTGTGTTCACTGAAACTTGATGCATCTAACAAGTTATTTCCAGGAACAGGTGACCTCAATCAATATTGGCTGGATTGAAAGTTTCAAAGAAAAGGAAAGAAGAGTATAGAACTTTAGTGCTTTCAGGATTATAAAAGATCACTTCTGCTCCATCACATGGAGAGGAAATTAAGAAAAAGCAGCTTGAGCACCAAAAACAGATTAAGACATCTTAAACAAAAAGACTCAGACCTATGTCCAAGATCTACCCACCCCTATTTTATAGTGACCTCAACTTAGTTGCCATTAGGTTAACAAAGCATATGAATAATGAAGCAAGTAGATACATTAGTTAAGTATTCATACTTGAAAACTATGTCCAAGAAAGAACTTTGGGTGTAGACTTCTGTGTAGTTTCTGGCACATGGATTGACAGATAGATTAATTTGACTTTTAGGAAATTTTATTGCCAACAAATTTGGTCTGGTCTCCTATAGCTATGAAATGATCATCAAGCTCTCAAAACATTATCATAAAACGGGTATGAAAGCTGTTCAGCCACCAATAACTACTTCAGAAGTTGTCAGGATGATAAAAGAGGCTCACAGTGGAGTCAATGGCCTTTGGGAACAATGGGTAATAATGTTCCAGTGAACTCACATGCCCAGATCTGTTCTTTACAATGCCTATCCATCATGGCTATGGCTGGGTTTATTCTTTCTTAAGAAAGAAAGGTTTTCTATGTATTTCAACTATTGTGTATTTTATGTTAGGAGTAGGTAGGTTTTCATTCAATCTGTGGGTCACCAGTTGACAAAACATATGTGAACCTAGTGGAGAAAACTTTGTATTAACAGATATATGAGGATGAGCATACACATTTTGTGGGTAAAGTGGTAGACTACAGCAGAGATGACCAAGTAGCTACAGAAACTAGGGCCTCCTCTTCTATAATAGAGAAGCACTGTTGGAAAGTAACTACTGAGTCAGGGACATCACTTAACAACATCTTACCTCTATTTCCAGCTAGGTGTGACTATATAATCAGTTCTCACTGTTGGTACGTAAAATGATGTATCTCTTCATATCTGAGTTGGTTAAAAATCACCTGTACCTTCTCCAATCTCCTGTTGCAATTTCTGGACACAGATAACTACAAAACTCTTAAAAGATGGTGGGTCCCCTAAATGCAAGAAGCCTAGATCCTTGAATCACTGCATTGGGTGTAACTCCTATCAACCAAGAATTCCAATATGAATTATTTGGTAAATTTATTAGTGCTCTTAAGTTTGCTTTATAGCTTTATATAAAGCCTCAGGGAGCAGAGTTAGCCCAACTACAACATCTCCAAATTAAAAAAAAAAAAAGAGAGAGAGAGAGAGAGAGAGAGAGAGAAATAGAAAACAGCCTTACAAGTAACAATTCCAAAAAAAGAAAAAAAGAAAAAAAAAGACACTAATGCTTAAATATATAACCAATACACTGAGATCGGGAGATTAATTTAGAACAAATTTCTTTCAAAATTAATTTTAATGTGACTAAGATCCATAAAGAATCTATAGAAGAGAAAAACTATGAAACAAATCAGGCAGAAATAAAAAAACAAGTGAGAAATTAAAAAAAAATGAATAGCAAAAACTAGTGAAGATAAAGATAACTTAATAGATGAGGTAAACTTAACTAGGTATAGTCAGAGTGAAAAATTCATAACCTAGAAATCAATGCTAAAGTTGATATTAAATGTTAAATAGTTTAAAAATCACAAAGATGACTATTGAAAGTCTCTAACAAATATCTAATATATATTCTAGAAATAGAGAACAGAAAAAAATAATACACACACACACTTTCTTAATTAAAAAAAATGCAAAGCATGAGGCACCTGGGTGGCTCAGTCGGTTGAGCATCTGACTTCTGCTCAGGTCTTGATCTCACGGCTCATGAGTTTAAGCCCTGCATCTGGCTTTATGTTGATAGCTCAGAGCCTGGAGCCTGCTTCAGATTCTATGTGTGTCTCTCTCTCTGCCCCTACCCTGCTCACACTCTGCCCCTTCCTCACTCTCAAAAAAATATATATATTTAAAAAAAAACGCAAAGCAGGAAAAAATAAATGCACACCAGTTATACCATAATGTAACTGAAAACCAAATATATGGAACCTATAATCTCCCAAGTAATAAGAATTAGTCAGAAGAACGTTAGCAACTACAATTTCAATAGATTCTCATGGACAGGGAAATAATATTTTCAGAATGTTAAGGAAATATAATAGTTACCTAGTATTCTGTATCCAAGTAAATAATCTTTGAAAAAGGAGATTAAAATAAAGCTATTTTTAAATATACACTAAATGAAGAGTTTAAACACTTATAGTACCTTGCCAAAAGATTAGAAATATACTTCAGCAAATAGCATAATGAACCCAGGTAACAGGAGATAATAAAGAAAAAATTAGCAAGTATAAAAACTTAATATATCTTGATGTATCTAAGGGGTGACTTTATAAACCTATTAATTTTATTTCTTTAAAAGGTAGGACTAAATTTCAAGATTGGTAGCAATTTCAGTGGATGGCACAGTATACTATGTTTGAAAAGTGAATAGAGATGCTAAATAATTTTACCTTTTTTTAAAATTTTTTAAAATGTTTATTTATTTTTGAGAGAGAGAGTGAGACAGAGCATGAGTTGGGGAGGGCCACAGAGAGGGAGACACAGAATCAGAAGCAGGTTCCTGGCTCTGAGCTGTCAGCACAGAGCCCGACACAGGGCTCGAACCAGGAACCATGAGAACATGACCTGAGCCAGTCGGACGCCCAACTGACTGAACCACCCAGGTTCCCCAATATCTTTTTTTAAATATATGTATTAAGAAAGGATTTTTTAAAATTAAGGATAGCCCCTATAGAAATAGGAGTTTTAACATTCAAGTCAGCAGAGAGTAAAATAGTTACTAAATTTGAAGTTAAAATTTAGTTAAAATCACATACTAAAAATGATCATTTCAAGCCAGCTTATGTTTTAACCTATTTTTAAAATTGTGACAAAGAACAAAATATAATTATTTAACTTTATCTTTCTTGGAAAGAATACCTTCTATTTTTAGACTCCTTGGAGCCTCTTGATTTCATATTCTTCTCAAGCTGGGTGAAAGTCAGGAATTGCTTCATGAAAAAGCAGCTTTATTTGGAATTGAAGGTTATATTGTAAGAGTTTATATTTAGTTTTGAAAACCTTTAGAAAGTGAAGATACTATTTGGGCCAATAAGTATGCCCTTTTTTTCTGATCCCAATCTCAACTTTTAGCTTTCCATCATATCCTCAAACCCCCTTATTTAATGTCAGCAAATCCTGGTGTCTCAAAATTTCTTTATGCTCTCTGCTTCCACAATCATCTCTGATAACATGATTAGACAGAAGATCATAAACACAGAGCATAAATGTTTCTGAACCGCAGCAGAGGACAGAGCCATGAAGCCTTAATAACAACACTCTTCAGGAGATCAAATCAATAGCTATGTCACCAAAGGCCCTGTATATCCCATTCGTTCAGTGAACAGTAATGCAATGGTCTGAGAACTGCCAGAATCCTTTCCTCCTGAATTTTAAAGCAGCACTAGAGAAAAATATATAAGTAAAAGCATATATGTAGAAAGAGGAAGAGTGTTTAAAAAAATTCTCAGTGTTTCAGAACTTTTATTTCCATAGTCAAGTGTTATTTGTTAAATTACATCATGTGATACTTAAAGGCTGGAAGAATATATCCTTGCCGTGTGTTTGTACATACATAAGCGTAAAAGCCCGAACTCTATTATCTCTAAGTACAAGTGCCACTGTCTTAATGAGATTTGTTTTAAATTAATATCCAAAAGGAATTTATTAGAAATTCATATCACTTCAAAATTCACTACTGAACAAAAATTGCATTCTATTTTTCATGTTAATTGTTTCCAATTATTTCTTCCATAGTGTTAAGATATTCTTAGATATATGCAGTGAAAGACTATTTGATGTAAATTAATGCTTCATGAATCAACATTATTTTTTATTCAAATTCTTTGTGGAATAAATTAAGACAATTAAAAAAATAAAATATGTAACACCACTATGCCTAAGTATGATAGTTTTAATTATAAACCTGTGAGATAAAATTAAAATAGTTATGAAAAATAAGTTGAGATTTGTGCTGAGAATAAAATACTGCTTACTATATATAACAGAATAACCTAAATGACTGTTTGGTTTTAAATTTTAGCATATCTGCATAATATAATATTTATGTCTATTTAAACCTGATTGATAGCAAGAATAAAAGAACCTCTCCCCTTTACGCACCTAGCATTTGGATCTAGATATGCCTTAACAATATTACAGAGAAATGAATCATATGTTCAAATATTGAGTAGTATAACTTTTAGGATAAAATATAATGATGAGTTATTTAAATGCAAATAAATACACATCATTCATAAATAATTGATAGTATGAGTAAACACAGATTAATTCTGTTTTAAACCAGCTTACCGTGTTTTTGTTATATAGCAGACCAAGAGTTCTCAAATCTATTCAAGTAAATTATCAGAATCCCTAAAACCTCATTATAATTTTTCCTGTTTATTGTATCTAACAGCAAAGTTCAGGTAAGCCTATAAATTTTTCCATCATTATCAGTATCCTGAATTTCAGAATAGATATGTAGATACTGTTCTAACTGTGTTCATATCAGATTCCAAAATATAAACACAGGAAAAAAAGCCCTAATGAATGATCAATAAAAACTTAGGGCTCCTCTGCACTGGTGGACAGGCAGGAAAAGTTAAATCAGGATTAAGGGTATAGATGCCTGGAATGAGGAAATCAAAGAGAAACAGAAAGAAAGAGAAAACTGAGGAATGGGAGAAGGAACAAAGTAGGGAGGAAAAACACAAAGACCAGACTTAAAAATATTTAGGCTTTAGTTCTTAGTCTGGTATTAGTTACTGAGTGGCCCTGGGGAATAAAACTCTGTTCTCAGTAATTTAGCATCTTGATTTATAAATGAGGGATAAAGATATTTTTAGGGATTTCCAGATCTAAAGCAACCAGATCTACTGTAACCCTCCTTGAATAAAACTTTCCTATTTCACAGAAATGAGAAGACACAGAGCACTCCATAGGTATACCACTAGTGTCCACCTTTAACTATCAGCAGAGCTTGGTTCTCAATGCTATGGTCATTCATAGCAATAAATTTCTTACCCTTAATTACACACATGCTTTTAAAATACTCCTTTATCTGACAGCCCTGTGAAACAGACACATAAATAATTCTTATAAATAAGGAAGATGAAAATAAACAGAGACAGGGGAGGGAAGGAAGGAAGGAGGGAGCGAGGGAGGGAGGGACGGGATGACTCAGAAGGCAGAGCCAGAAACCACAGAATGAAACTAAGTACCACAGAGAACCAATCCCAGGGAGCAGAACTGGGCTCCAATCAAAGAACATTCATTACCCTCCCTTATTATAAGAGATCTTGACAACATCCAGCTGTATCTCAGAATCACAATGGACCAGTAACTGCTGTGTTCCCAGCCTTTAGGAACGGGAAAATCTTTTACAATTATCCTGTCCCTATCCCATGTGTTCTGTGTAAGGAACGATAATTTATCTTTTTAGTTCTTATTTCTCCAGATCAAGAGGAACTTGAGCTATGAAGCTTCATTTACGTCTGGAGCTGGTTTTAACAGTGCTCTTCTGGACTTCAACATGATGCCATAATGGAATAAATGTTTGGGAGAATGTGGGGTTGTGTACATGAAGGAGAGACACTAATCTTGAGAATCCAGAGAGTGGACTGTGATATACTGTCACATTGCCAGTCCCTATAAACATATTTCCAGGTATTCACCCCCTTGTGTACTACCCCCTCATATACCCACTCTTTACCTGCCCATGTGAAAAATTCCCTCTTAAGGTAGCCACCATACTGTAAAATATCTTAAACTAGATTCTTAAATGATGGGACAACATATGGAAAGGAACTCTGGAAGATAAGAGGTTGTCTTAGACGTTCCAGCTCTGGTCAACCTCAACAGCTGAATTTAGCTGCACTGCTGACCTCTGCTTAACCTACAGCAAAAGAATTATCCTGTTGAGGCCTGAGAAATCATAAATCAGTGTGGTTTTGAGCTAATACATTTTGGGTTGTTTTATCTCTCAGTAACAATAGATAACTAAAACATAAGGCTTATCAGTATTTATCTCTACCAACCTACCAAAAGTGATTAACAGATAAATACTCAAAAATGTTAATAGCTCAAATTAATTGTTTGTGTATATATGTATGTACACACACACACACACATATATATATGTACACACACACATACATATACATTATATATGTGACCATATACTTCCTTGAGCTATGGTTTTATTCATATAAGTTCCAATTAATTTACCATTTAGTTTGTAATTCAAAGATTAGGTTGTGAAATAAGTTGTTGACAGATGGCAATACAATCTGATAAAAATTATTATCAAAGAAAATAAAAGGGCAATGCAATGCATCAAAACAGACACTTATATAAATACTCTAAAATGGAGACTGGTGGTAGTACAAGATACCTCTCTCTAAAAATGAGGTCTCTGCACCCACTCTGACTTCCCCTGTGTTCTTAAATAGCAATTTATTGTATTTAATTGGAACAAGCATATGTGCATGTTTTTAATATTTCTCTATATACTTTATCATGAGTTGATTACAACCAGTACTTTATTTATGGATAAGGCAACTGTGATTTCAAAGTTAATAAGCCATGGATTTAGAATTCAAGCTTAATTCTTCCAATTCCTGCCATCCACTACAAGATGATGAACATTGTACTATACCCACTTTCTTGCATTTCTACAATCAAATAAATTAAAATAAAGATAACAAGCTATAAAAATAGATGAGTCTAGCAGTAGCTCTACATAAGCTGATAATGATTATCATTTGTCCAAAATCATCCTTATCTAACAACTGGAAGAGTTTAAGGTATATAAATAAGAATGAAATTCACAGAGCAAACATATTAACCAAAAAAAAATCTAGTCATCAATAATTGACACTACCTTTTATTCTGTGATTAATGCCACAAAAATACAAATATTTAATAAAAGCTAATCACATAAATCCTGGGAATTATTCTTCACGTGTTTTAAAATATTTATTATTTTTACCAATGAATGACAGTTTCTACCTAATTTAAAATGTAGTAAAACTACATGATTAGTATCAGTATCCTCAGCACTTATTATCCTCTTAATCCCACTAATTATTCATCTATATTAATCTTTCTTTGGTTTATTTTCCAACATATAGAAATGTTTATAAAATTCCTTCAAAGAATCATTTCTGACTATTCCATTGTAAATCCTTGTTATGGGTAAATAAAAATTTGGAATTAAATCTATATTGATAAACTTCAATGAAACATCTTTTAATAATTAAATAGTGGAGGAAATCTGGTTCATGCTTTATAAAAAATATACCACAGATTCTATACAAATATTTTTAAACAACCAAATAAAATCATTAGAACTGACTAGAGTTAGTGAACTTTTGAACATTCAAGAACCCAAGTGTTTTATAAATAGATAAAACCTTTAAAAATACACACATGGAGGGGCGCCTGGGTGGCGCAGTCGGTTAAGCGTCCGACTTCAGCCAGGTCACGATCTCGCGGTCCGTGAGTTCGAGCCCCGCGTCAGGCTCTGGGCTGATGGCTCAGAGCCTGGAGCCTGTTTCCGATTCTGTGTCTCCCTCTCTCTCTGCCCCTCCCCCGTTCATGCTCTGCCTCTCTCTGTCCCAAAAAAAATAAATAAACGTTGAAAAAAAAATTAAAAAAAAAAATACACACATGGAACGCCTGGGTGGCTCAGTCAGTTAAGCCTCTGACTTAGGCTCAGGTCATGATCTCTAGGTTTGTGAGTTTGAGCCCGGTGTTGGGCTCTGTGCTGACAGCTCATAGCCTGGAGCCTGCTTCAGATTCTGTGTCTCCTTCTCTCTCTGCCCCTCCCCTGCTAACAGTTTGTCTCTCTCTGTCTCTCAATAATAAAGAAGGTTAAAAAAATTTTTAAAAAAACACATATATTTCCCATGACCCTTACATGCATACAAGTATGTTTTTTCTTATTATCATCCTTTTTAAAGAACATGAATATACCACAAAAAAAGAAATCACTAAATTTAATATGATACTACAGAAAAGAAACTTATAAATCACCTACCATCAAGAGGGAAATATCTGCACTATGTTAATACTTGTCTACAATAATTTTATTTCTATATTTATATTTTGATTATAAGATCTTAACCCAAACACAATTGATATATATTATCTTCATGTAAAAATTGTTAATGTATAAATTTATTAGATTAATAAGCCCTTACAAAATGATTCATATATAAAGAAAAAAAATGTTCTACCTTGAAAATTACAGGTATTTTATTATCATAACAATGTGAAAGGTATGGCTTTAACTTAATTACCCTTGTGTTAATATTTCCTGACAGATCTTACAGAAATATTATTATTACAACTAAAAGGTAATTTGTTATATGGTGGAAAACTGTATTTAATAGTTCCAAAAGATAAATTAAGCTCTAGTATAGTCACTACTCAATCACCAAACACAACACCTGCATAAACTATCCTATATGTTTTTGTAACATATATGTGAATTTATCACTTATTTAAATATAAGTTCATTTTCTCTATGTACTATACAATTACTATCAGTAAACATGAGAGAATTATTTTTAAACTATCTTTAAATGCCACATTCTCTATAGGTCATCATTGAGCAAATGTTGAAAGTTGAGCAAATGTTCATTTTGAATCCCTTTTGGTTTTTGTTGCTGCTATTAATGTTACTTTCCTTTATAAAAATTTGGTGAATACAGCCATTCCTATAGTTTAACTGGTTTACCGAATTCAATATGGAGCAACACTTGCCATGGTACACAATTTATTTTATATTTTCATATATCCTCTCCAGGAGGAAAATAAGAAACTATCTTATAGTTAATAATTTCTTGCACAATTAATTCTACCAGTAATAGCATTTAAAAATTTATCACTTGAAAATAAATGTATAATAAATTTACCTTTTAAAAACATTATTTAAATGCATGATAAATTATTTGAATGCATCTTTCTTACCGTGACAAGAACCTTCAATTTCTTCATATCCTGTACTGCAGATACACCTTCCAAGAGGAACCAGCCAATCTCCATCAGCTCCACAATATAGTTTAGGAGTGTCACGCTCTTCTGCACTCTTCACACAAGAGCCCCTTACTTCAACCAAAGAAGAAGAATCAACCCTTGGGATGGTGTCAGGAAACATAGCCAAGTTACGAACAGTGAAGGGGCATTTTTTGTAGAAAACACGGACAGAGACCAAGGCAATGCATGCCCCAATATCTTGAAAAGCCAAATAAAATCCTTTCCTTTCTATAGGACCCACCTCACGAATTTCCGTGTTTAGCTTCAGGATACGATCACCCAAATCCATCTGGGTAAAACTTTCATCAGCAGCAATTGTGTCAATCTTTGTATACTGGCTTGGCTTGAATTTAATTCCATGGGACTCATCTGATTCCACATAATACAGATTAAATGTTTCTTTGCAAGTCCCCAAAACCCATGGGATGCTGTTACAATCCCTTAATGTAAACTTCATTTCCACATAAATTTTCTGAGCTGCGTCGCGGGAGATCCAGTTTGTACGAAGCCAGTTGTTTTGGTTTGGTTCCATTACATTGCATACCTGGTACGTGTGAATGGGCCTATTGTGTTCATCCATTTCAGTGATGGCATCCCACTGCAAGAAGGAAAAAAAAATTAAGTGATTATAAAACCACAGTGGTTAAGCAGGTATGATTACTTCTGATATTTTCAGTTTTAGCAAAGAAACATGAATAAAAAGGATACAAATGAAGCTATTCAAACCAATAATGCAGCAGGATTTTAACCATGAACCTCTGGTTAAGAATGTAGGTTCTGAACGGTGCCTGGTTGGCTCAGTCAGTTGAGCGTCCAGCTTCAGCTCAGGTCATGATCCCATGGCTGGTGAATTCAAGCCCCACTGGTGGCTGGTGAATTCAGAGCCTGGAGCCTGCTTTGGATTCTGTGTCTCCCTCTCTCTCTGCTCCTCCCCCACTCATGCTCTGTTTCAGTCTCAAAAATAAATACACTTTGTTGATCCTTTTTTAAAAAATTAATAAAAATCTCTAAGTATCTTGAAGTAAATTGGCATCGTCCACATTTACACATATAATATTGATAATTGCACATTATAAATTTAGATTGTAATTGTATTTTATTTGTATAGAAACAGTGATAACTTTCAATAGATTAAAAACAAACCATTCTGTTAATTTTATAGCCTTTTTGGAAAAACATGCTAGTTATCATAATTTCTCATTTCTATTAATATATACTGGAAATAATAAACTATTTTCTATCGTGAATAAGTATTTTATTTCTTAATACCAGACTTCAGTGATTTATAATATGATTATTAACACATTCTGTTTGCAGTGTCTTACTCTAATTGGCAGTAGAGAGTCACTTAATCAAGATTCGTTGAATTTCAATTAGTAGTTTCTAACAGATTGACTACTTTCTTCAGTCTACAGGATAGTTATGACACTTAAATGTCTTCAATATCTACTGTACATTTCCATGAAAAAAGAATTATATTCTCAAGCAAACTTAAAAATAATCTGTATCTGAAATTTCATTTACAAGTTTCTAGCTTTAAATTGAGAGGATACTATCCAGAAAAAACAATAAGTTCCTTTGGAACTGTGGATATAATTTTGCAAAACACCCCTGATAAACATAGGAGTGATCCAATAATCTCATAAAGATACATGCAATTACTCATCTAAATGTTTTTCATCCTAGCAATCATGGGTCTTATGTAATTCTTACATTTGAATTTAAGGCAAACCAGCATTATCATAGCTCATTTTTAAAAAATATTTATTTTTTTTTTTGTAGTCTGCAAGTGGGGGAGGGGTAGAAAGAGGGGGACAGAGGATCTGAAGTGGGCTCTGCAGTGACTGGCTGACAGCAGCAAGCCTGAAGTGGTGCTTGAACTCATGAACCATGAGATCATGACCTGAGCCAAAGTCAGATACTCAACCGACTGAGACATCCAGGTGCCCCTGTTATAGCTTATTGAATAAGCAAAGTAACCATTTTGAATATAAGCAGTGAAGCAAGATGCCAATAATAAAATTTGTGAAATATCAAAAGCAGTATCTAAAACTCCAAGCATTTCACCCATTGGAGAGCCTCTGAGGGTACTCAACAAATGATTCTTATTTTAGATAATTTCTAATAAGAACTGATTTTGTTTCTCAGGAAATGCATGTCTATACCGCATCCTGAACTTTTCCATATAGAATGACAGGGCTATAGTCTCAATGAATTCTGTTTAAATAATTACGTCTTAAAACCTTCACACTGGGGGCGCCTGGGTGGCGCAGTCGGTTGAGCGTCCGACTTCGGCCAGGTCACGATCTCGCGGTCCGTGAGTTTGAGCCCCGCGTCGGGCTCTGGGCTGATGGCTCAGAGCCTGGAGCCTGCTTCCGATTCTGTGTCTCCCTCTCTCTCTGCCCCTCCCCCGTTCATGCTCTGTCTCTCTCTGTCCCAAAAATAAATAAACGTTGAAAAAAAATTAAAAAAAAAAAAAAAAAACCTTCACACTGTATCTCTTCATATTAATAAAAAGTATTAATCATGGTCATCACAACTATTCCTAAAATATGAAATTTAACTAAAATGTCAAAAATTGCCTCTTGTGACAAAAATAAATTCTGAAATCATTTTATATCTTTATTTAAAATGTGTTGGGTGTGGGGGAAATACTTAGATGGAAAGAAAGGTCAAGAATGAGAAGAATGTAACATACATTCACTGAATTAAAACTGAGCTGAACCAAGGGATAAGGAAATGACAAAATATACATGGATAATGAGAAACGTGGTTCTTCTCAAAGACACTGCATAAAGATTCTTAACAAAATGGTACCTCATTTTCTTGGCTAAATTTGTGATATTTGATGGTCATTAGTGTTTTTTCTTCTTTTATTAAAAAAAAAAAAAGTCAGAATTAGATTTGAGTACCGAAATAGTTAGAACAGATCAATTGCTAAATTCTATCTTATCTAAAACATTCAAAGTAATTGAAATTAGATATTTAAATCTGAATCTAACTAAAACTAGAATATAAATTCAATATTGGTATACCTAAAAGATTATGAAGTTTACTAAAAAATATAAACATTAGCAGATATAGAAATGGTATGACAATTTAATCATAATATAGCCTTCAGAAATACTGCATTTACACATAATTATATTTGCATTTATGTAGTTACATAATCTTTTTGTTATAATTTTCAAGTGTTAAGTAAGACCTCTAAAACTGTGGGGCCCATAGTAAGAATGGTAGTATGAGGGCTCATATAGCATGCGTCTAAATATGTTAAAATGATAAATCATTCTTTAAATCATATCAAATTCTAAGTATATTCTCTTTGCCTACATTGCAAAGATACCTTCATAAAAACATGGAAGGCCAAGTTCAAATTTAAAATACTTGGCTTTTGAAAAACTAACTTTTGGGATTACATCAAAATAAAAAGCTTCTGGACAGCAAAGGAAACAACCAACAAAACTAAGAGACAACCTACTGAATAGGAGAAGATATTTACAAATGACATATCCAATAAAGGGTTAGTATCCAAAATACATTAAAAAAAAGTATACATCTCAACATCAGAAAGCAAACAAACAAATAATCCAGTTAAAAATGGGCAGAAGACATGAACAGACATTTCTCCAAAGAAGACATACACATGGCCAACAGACACATGCTCAAGATCACTCATCATGAGGGGAATGCAAATCAAAACTACAATAAGCTATCACCTCACACGTGTCAGAATGGCTAAAGTCAAAAACCACAAGAAACAAGTGTTGGTGAGGAGGTGGAGAAAAGGGAAACCCTTGTGCACTACTGGTGGGAATGCAAACTGGTGCAGCCGCTGTGGAAAACAGTAAGAAAGTTCCTCAAAAAGTTAAAAATAGGGACGACTGGGTGGCTCAGTCGGTCAAGCATTCGACTCTTAACTTCGGCTCAGGTCATAATCTCACAGTTCATGAGTCGAGTCCCGTGCTGCCAGCATGGAGCCTGCTTGGGATTCTCTCTCTCTCTCTCTCTCTCTCTCTCTCTCTCTGCCCCTCACCTGAGTGTACGCATGCATGCACAAGTGCTCTCCCTCTCTCTCTCAAAATAAATAAATAAATTTAAAAAAATAATAATAATAAATAAAAATAAAACTACTCTGTGACCCAGTAATTGCACTACTGGGTATTTACCCTAAGAATTTGAAAACACTAATTCGAAGGATTATATGCATACCTATTCATTATTTTTTTAAATGTTTATTTTTGAGAGAGAGAGAGACAGAGACAGAGCATGAGCGGGGGAGGGGCAGACAGAGAGGGAGACACAGAATCCGAAGAACGTTCCAGGCTCTGAGCTGTCAGCACAGAGCCCAATGAGGGGGCTCGAACCCACTAGCTGTGAGATCATGACCTGAGCTAAAGTCAGACACTTAACTGAGCCATCCAGATGCCCCCTGCATCCCTATGCATTATTTACAACAGCCAAACTAAGGAAGCAGACCAAATGCCCATCTATAGCTAAATGGATAAAGAAGATATGGTATATACAATGAAATATTCAGCCATAAAAAATAATGAAATCTTGCCATTGGCAACACAGGGATGGATGTATAAGGTATAATGCTAAATGAAATAGGCACGTCAGAGAAAGAAAAATGCCATATTCCACTCATATGTGGAATTTAACAAAACAAATGAACAAAAGGGGGGAGGGGAAAAAGACAAATCAAAAAGCGAATTCTTAACTGATGGTTACCAGAGGGGAGACTGGTAGGGTGATGGATGAAATAGTTGATGGAGATTAAGAGTAAACTTAATCTTAGGGGCGCCTGGGTGGCGCAGTCGGTTAAGCGTCCGACTTCAGCCAGGTCACGATCTCACGGTCCGTGAGTTCGAGCCCCGCGTCAGGCTCTGGGCTGATGGCTCGGAGCCTGGAGCCTGTTTCCGATTCTGTGTCTCCCTCTCTCTCTGCCCCTCCCCCGTTCATGCTCTGTCCCAAAAATAAATAAACGTTGAAAAAAAAAAAAATTAAAAAAAAAAAAGAGTAAACTTAATCTTGATGAGCACTGAGAAATACACGGAACTATGGAATCATTACTGTACACTTGAAAGTAATATAACATTGTATGTTATCTACACTGGTATCTCTCCATAGAGAGACGACCCTTAACTTTAACCAATCCCACTTCTACTTCCTTCCCAGACTCTAGCTCTTTCCCATACCATGAAAGTCTTCACATATGCACATATAGACAGCATCCCAGCCCTCAAGTCCAAGCTGTGCCTCTCTCCTGTTACAAAAAGCTGCCAATTTTGGCCTTCCAATCAACTCAGGTTGAACATACCAATGGCACAATATACCCACTGGAGGATGGACCCCAACAAGAAGTCATTAAGTTCTTTAAAAGAACTTAGATCCTGATGAGGGAGCATAAGGCCAGCTGACAAGCTGCAAACATGCCCCTCCCCCAGATAGGATAAGTGTGATATTCCTCAAGCACTCCTGGCTGCCCAAGAACAAAGGAAAGGGGCAAAATAAATGGTTATCTGACTCTCTCTCTGTCCCTCTAATAGATGTGGGGGCTTCTTGCTCATTCATTTCCTGGTTAATGGCTCTAATGGGAGCCACCTGTGGTTAGTCTACCCCAGGACAGGGACTTTAAGGAATATTACCAAGCAGAACAGCTGCTGAAACTCCCTTTGTTTCGGGAAAATTCTGTCTTCTCTGGTCTGACATGGACTGCACATTCCCACTTGTTGGTGGAAAGGAATACAAATATGGTGTCAGCTCCTGTCTGAGCTGAGGAGCTGTAAGACTGGGAACCTTCTTTCTCACCTCCTGGTGGCATCTCACCTCTTCTGCCTCCTACTGTTTCTGCATCACCTAGGGTGTGGCCTACATAACTGATTCTATACCATCCTCTGCCTCCTCATTGGTTCCTCCTCCCACCCTCTGTGTCAAGGAGGGAAGAGCACCCACTTGGACTGCCCATTTCAGATTTCCCCACCGGGATCCCAGGTAAGAACTGACCATAGGGAACAGATTGTTTTTTAAATGGATGCAGGTGGAACATTTTGGTGTTTAAGCTAATTTAAGTCGGTTGGTCTAAGACCTATCAGCATTAAACATGAAACTCTTATTATTCTTATCCAGGTTTGCTGAAAAGTCAAATAAGCTTGTGTTGTCTCTGTTGCAATTTGTTAGCAAAAAAGGCAACTTAAATGATGGTTAATTCTGTTGCAAAATTTTCATGGGTAATTGTTAAGATACCTTTCAGTCTTTGGTAATCTGAAACTTTAAAGTTTTGCCTTCATGATAATTGGGATTGAACTCGTTGGACATCTAGGCCTTTTCTAAATAGAATGGAGTGCTAAAGCACTGATTACTAAACATAAGGTTTATCTGCTTTTTGGCTTCTTATTGCAGAGAAACTAAGGATATTTGCATCTGATTATAAACACGGTTTGTGCTTTATAAATTTCTGAAGTTTTTGGGTTGATGGTGGAGTTCATGGGGTCCAGAGCCGACAGCCAAGAAAGAATTCTTGAAGACATCTTTGGTGCAAAAAGGTGATTTAATTAAAGCACAGGGACAGGACCTGTGGGCAGAAAACAGCTGCCCCAGGACCATGATTATAGATTGTGGAGTTGGGGAGGTAAAGTCCAGGAGAAGTTTCCAATGAGATTTTCATATGCTAAAGAAGACTCACTGGATACTGGAGGCCTAGCTATTGTCAAGCTAAGGTTTTCCCTCTAGCAAAGCATTAGCATTAAGAAGGGAGTTTCTTGTGATTTACTGATTTACTAAGATATTTGTAAATAGATGGAGACTCAGGACCTGCAGGACTATGATCTCTATCAGTTAACCATTTGTCGTTTCCCCTTCCCTTTGGTCCTGGGCAGCCAGGAATGCCCTAGGAATATCACACATATCCCAACTTGTGTTTGCAGCCTGTCAGTTGGTCTTATGCTCCCTCATCAGATCCTACACTTTCCTTCTGTACCACACTGTAGGGAAGACCCCAGAATTCCTTGCTCAGATGGCTTCAAGTCTTCTTTCAAGAAGAATGAATAGCAATTAATATGTAAGATTAATCTACATACATACACTTATTAGCAACTGTAACTGTACCACATATGTTCAATGGGTAGAAGTTTTTGCCCCTATTTAAAACAAACACACAATTTATTCTACAGCTGTGAAATATTTAGATGTACACATACCTGGAAATTGTAGAAATTACAAGATGAAAATATGTATCAAACCTGTTACTAATTCTGTTATTTAGTTGGTCAATTCTGTCAGCTGTTTGCTTTTACATAATAGATAACCCAAAATATTATGACTCCTTAATCTCATGCTGTTTGTAAAAATATTTTCATATAGGACTTGAAATATCAATATATAAAACAATTTACTAATATATAATATAGAAAAGAGCTCAGTACCACAAAAATTAAACCATAAATGCTTCTGCAAAGTAAAGTATCTTGCAAATTCTATCTGTTCTTATGGCCTGCACGAGTAGAACAGAAAGTTTCTCTCTTATGTTAGTTTTAAAAGCCCTTTCTTTGGATCAAGGAGTAGATGGATAACTTACAAAATGATGAGTGGAAAAGTTTTTTAACTTGGGAGTATTCATTCTGCTCAGTGAATTTTGGTTAAGCAAGAATCAGTTGTAAACCAAAGCGTTCTCTCTTTTAAAAACCTTCAAGGGTATCTTGGATTCACTAATTCCTAGGGGAAACTATTTGTATACTGAATTTATATTTATCAAAGCTTTTTTACAATTTTATTTTTTACCAATGTTTACATTTGTTTCACATCAATCCAGTAAAGCAAAACAAATATTTTCATTTTCATATTACAGATAAGGAACCCAATACCTAGGAATTAGTCCTTGCCCAATGTCGCATGGACCAAGGACTGAAACTGAAAGGGAGGGCCTAAGCCGGCCGACTCCATCTTGTTCTGTGTCCTTCACCTTGACCACTCATCCTCCCCTTGAGTAATCCCCCGCTCACCAGCCTAACAGGACTCCGACCCTTCCCCAGCCAATCGGCTGAGGCTACAGCCATTACCTCACCAACTGCCCCTAGGCCCCAATAAAACCTTTGTCCTTTTGAAACTCTCTCTCCCAGGTATCTCACCACTGCCTCCGTGCAGGTAGGGGATTGAGCTCGAGCTAGCTCCAATAAAGGCTCTTTTGCTTTTACATGGACTGGGCTCCCTGGCGGTCTTTGGGGATCACGAATTCTGGGCATAACAGAAACCAAGCTTTCTAATTTTATTTTCTGTATTTTTGTTTTGATGGCATACTTACTGGCCTGGGAGAGACTACCCCTCCCAGGTCTAGCCAATTCTTAAAGACAGCAAAGGGGCCTGGGCCTTTGCATTTGAAATTATGTTCATTTGCATATGAAAGCAACCAAACTAGAGTTTATAGCCCCAGCTACTTTCTTATTTAACTCTGGTACCAAACTAATATTTCCCCTGCCCTAAATTATCCCAGAGCTTGATAGATGCCAGGCAACTAGAGAGCACTTCTATAGTCTAAAGCTCGCAGAATTATACTAACCAGCTAATCCTAAACTGTTTACCCTGCCCTACCTTGCCTTTCCCACAGAAAACCCAATAAAGGCTCTGGCTCAGTCTTTTCCCTCACCCCATCTTCTGCCACTTGGCCAAAACTTGTCACTTCCCCTGTGGCCCTGTGTGGCATGTGGTGACTCCTTTACTGAGTCCGATGAATATAATAAACTTTGTTTTTCCAAGTCTAGTTCTTGTCCCCCCCCAGTGGCCACATGGACTTCATCATACCATACCCAACATTAACATTCTTAGAACAAATAGTCATGGATCCTGAGACATACTTCCTGACAACCCTTCAGAGGACAACTGATTCTTAACCAAAAGCTTTCACTGAGCAAGAAGAAACTTCAAGTTGCAAAGCTTTTACTATTCATTACATATAATTCATATATCCACTCCTTGATCTAAAAAAAAAAAAAAAAGGACTTATAAAATGACCATATGACAAGCTCTCTCTTTTCTATTAATCCAGGCAGTAGGAGCAAATACAATTTGCAAGATATTCTACTCTGCAGCAGCATGTATCAAGGTAATTAAACAAGGATACCATTAGACCAAGGTGGCTCTAATGCTTTTGCAGACTACTTAATCAAACTGAAACCTAAACTATAGTAAATTCCAATAAATGCTCCAAGGTTAAAAAATCAAAACCTATGAACAACAAATCATAAGGAGTCAACCAAGGCTTTCCCAAATAAGGCACCCACTTAAGCTACAGGCAATAAAATAATTTTCTCTCTTTCCTTTGACTTCTGCTCTGCTCTATAACAGCCTCTTCCCTAGCTCCTATTAGCAGAATGACCCTTAATCACTTTTGGTTTGACGCTGCTTGATTTCAAATTAATGCTTATTCAAATACACATTTAGAAATGTTAATATGCCTCAGTTTATCTTTTAATACATAACTTGAATTTTGATCTACTATAAATAATATTATCAGTGAATTGTGTTTTTTTAGTGTTTATTTATTTTTGAGAGAGAGAGAGAGAGAGAGAGCGAGCAGGGGAGGGGCAGAGAGATATAGGGAGACACAGGATGTGAAGCGGGCTCTGCCCTGACAGCAGAGAGCCTGATGCGAGCCTTGAACTCTGGAACTGTGAGATCATGACCTGAAGCCACTGATAATTCAACTGAGTCACCCAGGTGCCCTACCAGTGAATTTTTTTATACCGTAGTATTTTAAGTCTTACATGAAAATATAGAAAACTAAACAACATAAGATGGAGGAGTTAAAATATTTTCAGTTAAGTTCCTATTATGTAAAAGCATATAGTTGACAGAATTAATCAACTTAATTTCAATTGCAGAACTAATGATAGGTTTGATTATTTCATAGTGCAATTTCTACAGGTATAAAGATTATGTACACCTAAATATTTTACACTAGAGAATGTTATGCATGTGCTTGTTTTGAATAGGAGCAGGAACTTTTACACACTGGAAAAACTTAGTAGAGGGTTACATTTACCAAAAGTTTGTGCATACAGCTTAGTGCTTTATAGCATCTAAGAATATTTCTTCACTGATGGATCTCTTGGGCAGCCTCATTTAAAGTGAATGTTTCTTAGAAGTGACAGGAAGTACAAACAGCTATGAACAGTACTTAATCCTTTTATGCCTGAGGTTCACTAAAAACCTATCCCCACACACACAGAGAGAATTTTTGTTTCCATAGCAAGCCAAATAAACTAGGCCAAAAAGCTGGATTCCTTTTGGGCATAGAAAATTAGAACAAGAAAATTAATTCTTAAAGCAACTAGCAGTCATTGTGGAATCAGATTTCTTTCTTTTTTCAGAGAACAAAATAAAGCAATCAAATAGCCTTCTTTCTAGGCAAGAATATTCAGACAATTTGCTGGCAAATTGACCCAAACATCTACACTGCTAATGTAAATCTTTCAAATTTATACCTTCTTCTCTCTGAAAAATCTTTGGAATTCATCAGGAATATAAACATTTATTTCAAAAATAACTGTTAAAATTTTAAAATAAAAGCAGATAGTCTGTTACTCAGCACAGAAAGGGCTGTAAGCTAATTGTAATTTCAAATAGCAGTAGTAAGTCCTGATTACTTACTCAAAAACCACAGTTCAAGAAAACTTGTAGCAAAAGAAGAGAATTACCCTCATACTACCATGCTCACTACTGTATCTCCAGACAGAAAAGGGAGGGGGAAAATCATATCCTAGATACCTTAGGACCCTAACCAGCTTCAGGGCTGGTCTGCTTTTTGGCAAAAAGAAAAACAAATTAGTAAGAAACAAAGTTAAATATGCTGATAGTTGTGACTAGGGAAGGTAGCACTCTAACAACATTGAAGAATGAGATAGCTATAAAAAAAATAAATTTGGGGGGCACCTGGGTGGCTCAGTCGGTTAAGCGTCCAACTTTGGCTCGGGTCATGATCTCACGGTTTGTGGATTCGAGCCCCGCATTGGGCTCTGTGCTGACAGCTCAGAGCCTGGAGCCTGCTTCAGATTCTGTGTCTCCTTCTCTCTCTGCCCCTCCCCCCCCCTCTCTCTCTCAGAATAAAATATTAAAAATAATAATAATTTGGGGGGACACTTGTGTGGCTCAGTCAATTTAGCATCTGACTCTTGATTTCTGCACAGGTCCTGATCTCACGCATCTCTCCTGGGATTGAATCCTGCACTGGGCTCCAGGCTAACAGCCTCTCTGCCACTCCCCCACTGGTGGTTATGTTTTCTAACCTCCCTCTCTCTCTCTCTCTCTCTCTCTGTCAAAATAAATAAGTAAACATTAAAAAAAATAAAATAATTTGGGTTTCACCTTTACTTGTGCTTCCTCAATGAATAAGTACTTTTTTGTATATATGTGAAATTGTTCTTCTCTTTCTCTCTGCCTTTTAAAAAATCATTTACTATAATACTACTAAACACTCTAATATCAAATTAATAAGTCTTAAACTTATATCTGCCCCCATTTGTAACACATCCCAGCCATAAGCTAAAAGGGAGATAAATATGTGGTGAAAAATATTTTTTCTTGATTTATTTCTTTAAAATGCAGTTTTGATAAATATATAGACAAAATATATACAAAGAAGTTAGAATATAACAGAAGATTATTTCAAAGATATACAATCCAAAAGAGCAAATGCCTTTTTAGATTAGCTACCATTACATTGCCATTTGATTAATTCATAAATAAATGAGATAGCCTATTATTCAGATTTTTTCTAAAAGTAAAAAATAATCTAAAGATAGGACAAAGTAAAACAAAGAAATAACAATAAAACCATGATAAATCTAATATTCTCAGTTTCCAGGTATAACTTGTTACCAAGTGTTTTGTAGTATGTGGCTATAACTAATTATTCCTCAAAATTGAACCAAATTTAAATGAGAAAGGGAAACAAGGGGAGAAAACCTTCAACATCATTCTGAGATTGATAAAAATAGAAGAGCTGAGAATGAAGACAAGCCTTCATTTGGTGAATCTCTGATTTTTTCCAAACATTCTACCTCTTACCATGCATAATCCAAATAAACTAAAGTTGAACGTACATAGGCATCTCATTATGTAACGTTGTAATGGCTTAATTTTTAAGTCATAAGTATCTAATATTCTCAATCAACGAAAAGCTTGTTAAAGGGGCCTTCTTATTCTAATGTGATATTTTCCTCAGAACCACTTAAATATTCACTTTGAGTCAATATACTGACATAAACTTAGAAAATTAGTGCCCTGAATTCTGCTGCTAGGCATGTAGTTAATAACATAAATCTGTTTTTGCAGCAGAAAAGTGAAGGCTCTGCATTTAAATGATAACTACTTTCAGAGAATAAAACAAGAAGCAAAATGTATCATGTGCAGATACATTTCTATTTCACTTTGGGCAAACATAAAACTTTTTTATTAGCACTACAAAGATATTTAATAAAAAAAAAAGTACGAACTCAATGGCATGGCTGGAAGACAACTGCTGAGACTAAGTAAGTTTTATAAATAAATTTATTACTTTTGGTGCATTTGTCCTATTAACAGGATCAAAATATTATAGGAAAAAGGATAATTTCCATTAATAAGGAATAATTCTTCCCATAAAACATTGTCACATGAAGATTAAAACTTGTTAGAGTCTATCTTCTGAATGTCTGAAAGTCTTAATTGTTATAAAAAGTTGAGATTTTCCCTTAAAAATGAATAACATAGTGTAAATATCATCTTTGAATAGGATTTCTACAAAAAAGATGTAAATATTCATCTTAATTATTCTCTTATGTTCAACAATACATGAATACCTTGCAAATATAGAATACTTTAAATAAAATACCTTGCAAAATATAGAAAACTTAAAAATAATCTCACAAACTATATTTAATTTCATTTCTGTATGGTAGAATAAATCATATCATCCTGGTTTTATGGACGAGGGGATTGACTTCTTAAATTTAGAGAGAAAACAGAAAAGTCAACACCACAAGTATCTGAAAAGTCCTATTGGCCCATATGAAGTCTCTGAACTAAATTTAAGTAGCTTGTATTCTCTGTGAGGGAAGGCTCTTTGTTTTGTCCATCACTGCATCCCTAGTACGAGGGGATACAACACCAGGATCAGAGTGGGTTCTCTATATTTGCTGAATGTAAATGAATAATAGAAGGCTTGAATTCTAAACCAATCCTGAATGCTTCTGCTAATGCTTGTGAGACTTACT
This sequence comes from Lynx rufus, assembly GCF_022079265.1. Classification (NCBI taxonomy): domain Eukaryota; kingdom Metazoa; phylum Chordata; class Mammalia; order Carnivora; family Felidae; genus Lynx; species Lynx rufus. Next base: position 113,961,768 of record NW_025814867.1, read on the forward strand.
ACTTCCTAAATCAGTATTCTAAATATCACACATTATTGAGAGATATATACACTTTGAGCAATCTCCTAAACTAATCTTATTTTAGAACTTTCATAATGACTTAGCTGAACATAAAAATATCAGATGACTTAATTGCAAACATCAGATGACTCAGCCAGCATTATGCTAGTGCACAAGACTTTAAGTTAGGATGAAGACTCAGGTTTAGAACTGGGAGATGCTCTGTCTGTATGTGTGTGTGTTTCAAGACAGAGGGAGGAGGAGAGGAAAATGTTATCAAGAAAATGTGTCTATACCAGAAGAGAGAGTGAAATGACCAGGTGAAATAGTGCCGAGGCTGCTTAGAAGCTATCCTTTAATAGAAAAGGACTTTCCGATAAAAAGGACTACTTACTGATCCAGTCAAATTACCTTTGCTCTAATTACTGATAAAGTCTATAGCCCCGATTCTGATTAACTTTCTACTTTAGGTAAAAGGTATAATATTTAAGTATATTAAAATTAGGAATTGGTAATTCTTGCAAACATGAAGTATGAAATAAATGAATATTCAAACTCTACATGTTAATACAAATTGCCAGAAGAAACCTCCCGGATATTCTGTACACGTTAAAGAAGAAAATGATTAACAAAGGAGAAAGTGAGCACATCAAATGCTGCTGAAGGCCCAATAAAATAAAGACAGCCCAATATCTACTGGATTTGTTAATGGAGAAGTTCCGGCAGCTATGACAAGAAAAGGCTTGGTGCAGTGCCAGTGTGGGCAGAAGCATAATCTTCAAGCAGAAATCTGGAGACAAGTGCTTTCTTATTATAGACATGTAATGTGTAAAATAAATTTGTAGAGATTATTCCAAAGTAAGAAGATGATTCTGTACATATCTTCTTAGTTTATGTTCTGGTCCATATGTTGTTTGACACTTCACAAAAATATCTATTTTGACTTGTTTTTTTCAAAATACGTAGACCTTCACAATTCAATTAAAACTATCTCTAGAGGCACCTGGGTGGCTCAGTTGATTAAGCATCTGACTTCAGCTTAGGTCATGATCTCACAGTTCCTGGGTTCAAGCCCTGCATCAGGCCCTCTGCTATCAGTGCAGAACCCGTTTTAGCTCCTCTGTCTCCTTCTCTTTCTGCCTCTCCCCCATGTATGCTCTCTTTCTTTCTCTCTCCCTGCCCCCCCGCCCCCCCAAAAAAAAAAACAAAACACAAAAACAAGCTACAACTCTACCCAGGACTACATTTCAATGGGAATGGTTGCTGGTAGGTCAAAACTTGACATCAAAATCTTACAGGTACAACTAATTATCGTCAGCCAGTTCAAAGGCTTCAAACTGAGATTTTTCTGCATTAACTGACATGTGCCATATGTGTATTTCTGACTTGAATAAAACTACAATAGATTATACTTATTTATTTTGCATATTTGTATTCAATGACTCTTGAACACAGAATATAAGTGCATATATAATGGGAAAAGTATAAAAGCGTAGGCACTATTTTTTGAATAACTCTGTGGGACTGATTTCTATTTATTAAAAAATTATTTTAAAACAACAAATTATTAGTAATTAGAAGGGAAGTTTTACACTATTGAGCCAAGTTGAGAATTTTCCCCTATACCCTCTTTTTAATCTCACAAATTGTTAATGAACTACAGTATAGTTTAGATGTATCATATTCTTTGTGTTAAACTATTTAAAAGAACTGCATGGCTTTATATAGGATCTGACACAATCATTACTGTGCAATAAGCCAGGGAGTATAATAAACTTACCCTTTATGTTAAACAACCTTTTAAAAAGTTCCATTAATCTTTTCTTAGGAAAACAAAACAAAACACAACAATATTTGAAGCTAACCAAATAACAATGCTTAACAACCATTCACCTTCCAAACTTCAAGGAAAAAACTATCCCTGATTATTACATATATTCTACAGAATAATAAACTAAAATTGCTGTTAGCATAGTAATAAAACTTATGACGCATAACAGAATTTTAAGGTCATGTTGGGAACATAAATCTTTCAGCTCTGAGATATATTATATGGACCCAATGAACTTAGGTACTTCTGTAGTAAGGTGCTTTTTAAAAGACAAAAATGATTGGATGTTAATTATCACATATACTTCTGATTAATCTGATATTTTTGAGAAATAGAAGAACATGAGTGTATTGTCAGTAAATATTTATGAATTATTTTACATGGATATTCTCTGAAAATACATGAAAATGTTATGTGCCTCTTTGTGTTTGCTTATATTACATTTTTCTATGAAAGTTTATAATTCATAACCCAATAAGCAAAATATTGCATTTCCTAAGTAGCTAAAAATCAAAAGGTCATAAAATTAAGCAAAGTACTACATATACTTAAATAGATACGGTTCCCATAGTTAAGAAGTACATTCAAAATTAGTATCATCACTAACATTTACTTAAAAGGATTTAACATACACTAAAAATAGTCAATATTTGGAGTAATAATTTAAACTAAACTCAATGGTTTACAAGCTACTAGAAAACAATCAACAAACATATACATCCAAGAAAGTAGAAATATAGTAAAGTAGGAGATAGAATAATTCCAGAAAAGAGTGTCATAAGGAGAATGAAAAGAAAAAATTTTAAACCAGCATACACATAGAAGGTATACAATAGCTCATGACAGAAGACAAAATATACATGTCAGTTACCAAACAATAATTGTTAAATATCTACTTTTTTTTTTTTCAACGTTTATTTATTTTTGGGACAGAGAGAGACAGAGCATGAACGGGGGAGGGGCAGAGAGAGAGGGAGACACAGAATTGGAAACAGGCTCCAGGCTCTGAGCCATCAGCCCAGAGCCCGACGCGGGGCTCGAACTCCCGGACCGCGAGATCGTGACCTGGCTGAAGTCGGACGCTTAACCGACTGCGCCACCCAGGCGCCCCGTTAAATATCTACTTTTAAAAAATAAAGACTCCTGGATTTTACAATAAACAAAATCCAACTACAACTCAAATATTGGCTGTGGATCCATTGTCCCTATTTCAAATTTTCTTAAAGCTCATTAGATTAATTTCTTTTACTAATTAGATTGGTTAGCCCTACAATGTTACCTCTGTTTCAAAACTTAAATATAAAAATCCATAAAAATGCTTGGCAAAATAAAGAATTTTCCAGTAACTAAAACACACACACCCACCCACCAAAAAGAGTAACTAATTGTTCACACAACTGCATGTTAATGAGAGTAGCAACTAATCAACATAACACCAAAAAGTTAAGAGTAAAAGGACTTCCTAGAAAAAATATTGGCATAATGGCCAATCATGAAAAACTTGGCAATATATTGAAGAATTCTGAGAATGTATTTAAGCCACGGGTCTAGTAATTCCACTTCTAGAATTTTATCATAATAAAGTTTAAAAAATAATTGTGGAATAGTGAGATGAAAGAATGCCATTTAGTCATTAAAACTCACTTTGAAAAGAACAGTTAATGGCTTAGAAAAATATCCATGATTTATTAAGTGGAAAAATAGAATTATAAAATGAGTTAACTAAGCTGAAAGACAGCAACAGAGTAGGAGGACCATAGACTCACCTTTCCCATGAATGCAACTAGATAAATATCAAATGATACTAAAAAACCCAGAAATTGACTTCAAGATTGACAAGGCAAATTCCACAAATTAAAGGCAGAGTAGAAGGCATATCAAAGAAGGTAGATAGTGTGGAGACACAGTTTGGGAGAGAAAGCTGCTGTTCTGGGGAGGGAGCTGCAGTCACAGAGAAGGATACTAACACACAGGCAAGCATAAGGGAAAATTAATCCCCATAACAACTGACTTGGAATGTGAGAAGGACCAAATTTTGTAACTTATGGCAACCAGTGGGGCTTAAAGCCTGGAGTTTTAAAGGTCAGTGAGCTTAGCTGAGATGTAGCCTGGAGGACAGTGTGTTGATCTTAAAGAGAAGGCAAACAACCCATGAACATAGAGCATGGAAAGAGTGATCTGAAGAGCATCTGGGGCAGAGTGGAGAGGCTATTCACCCTTCTCAGTCCGCATCCCAGAGAGACAGTGTTCACTGGGAGACTTCTCTAGCAACAAAGAAAGGGCCTATACCATTTGCCTTCCCTCCTTCCCCCCCACTAACACAAATGCAGAGCCACCTAAGGGAACCAGCACAGCAGTGACACTTCCTACCTACCTTTGTTTATACCAAGCACCGACACCCACCGCCCCCAGTCTGGTGGCACTGCCCCTCCCAGTCATGGGACTAGCTTCAGTCCCTCATAGCCAGCCCTCCTCCCCCAGAAGACCCAAACTCATGCTCACACTGTGCCTCCCTGCTTGAAAGTATTGTGGATCATCCCTTCCAGCAGTGGTGGTGATAGATCTTAGTTCACAAACATACCAGAGCACATCTAGTAAAACATGTCACATTCAGGCCAGGAACCAAACACTTCCACAACAGGCAAAGACAGCTTCTGTAGATGACTGGCCTAATGGATAAAGTGGTAAAAACAATACAGCAGAGAACACACAGCACACAATGGAGACACCCCTAGAAGCACCAGGCCCTGGGGAACAGGGAACACTAGATAGCAGAGCACTACAGGACTGGTTCTTCAGAAGGTCATTACCCTCAAGAACAGGAGACATAGCTGAGTTTCCTAACACACAGTAACATGCACAGAGACTTAGACAAAATGAGTAGACAGAGAAATTATCCCAAATGCATGAACAGGAAAAGGCCATAGCCAAATATCAAGTGAAACAGATATAACATGCCTGATGGAGTATTTAAAGCAATGATCATAAGGATACTCATTCAACTTGAGAAAAGAATAGAAGACATCAGTGAGACCCTTAATACAGAAATAAGGAATAAAAGAGTACAGATAAAGGGCTCAATAAATGGAATGAGAAACACACTTAATGTGATGAACAGCAGTCTAAAAGAAGCAGAAGAATGAATTAATGACCTAGAAGACAGAATGGAAAGTAATCAAGTTGATCACAGGAGAGTAAAAAGAAATATACAAAACGAGAATAGATTTAGGAAATGTAACAACATTCGTATTACAGGGGTCCTACAAGAAGAAAGGAGAAAAGGAGGCAGAAAATTTGTTTGAAGAAATAACAGCTGAAAACTTACCTAATCTGGAGATGGAAACAGACATCCAAATCAAGGGGGCACAGAGAACTCCCATCAAAATCAACAGAAGCAGATCCTCACCAAGACATATTGTAATTAAACTGACAAAATACAGTGATAAAGAAAAAATCTTAACAGCAGCAAGACAAAAGAAGGCAGTAACCTAAAGTAGAAAACCCATGAGGCTAGCAAGAGATTTTTTAGCAGAAACTTTCCAAGCCAGAAGGGAGTGGCATGATACATTCAAAGAGTGGAATGAGAAGAAGCTGTATCCAAGAAACTTCATCCTGAAAGACTATCATTCAGAATAAAAGGGGAAATAAAGAGTTTCCCAAACAAAAACTAAAGGAGTTCATGACTAAACCAGCCTTACAAGAAATAAAGGGGACTCATTGAGGGGGAAATGAGAGATCAAAAGTGACAGTATAAAAGTAAGAAACAAAAAAATGAATATTTCTTTAAAAATCAGTCAAGGAATTCACAAAATAAAAGGAAGTAAAATAACATATATCTAAAACATGGGAAGAAGAGGAATAAATGGGTTCAAAAAGAAGAGGAATGGGTTCAAAGTTAAATGACTATCAACTTAATATAGACTGCTATATGAAGAGGTTATATACACACCTGATGGCAACCATATATCAAAAACCACTAATAAATATACAAAAAATAACAAAGAAATCCAAATATGTCACTAAAGAAAATTAGAATACCATGAGAGAGAAAAAGACAAGAAAGGATCAGAGAAAATCTGCAGTAACAACCACAAAACACATGGATAAAAAAAAATGGGTAAAAAAAAAGACCCATCTATATGCTGCCTACAAGAGTCTCATTTTAGACCTAAAGACACCTATAAATTGAAAGTGAAGAGATGGAGAAAGATGTAACATACAATAGCTGTCAAAAGAAAGCCAGAATAGCAATACTTATATTAGACAAACTGGACTCTAAAATAAAGACTATAATAAAAGACAAAGAAGGATACTATAAAATAATAAAGGGGACAATCCAATAAGAAAATTTATCAGTTGTAAATATTTATGTACCCAACATGAAACCACCCACATACACAAAATGGTTAATAACAAACAAAAAGGAAATAATTGATAATAATAAAATAATAGTAGGGGATTTTAACACCCTACTTACATCAAGAGAGAGATCATCTAAACAGAAAATCAACAAGGAAGCAATGGCCTTGAATGTCACACTGGAACAAATGGATTTAACAGATATATTCAGAACATTCCATCCTAAAAGAGCATAATACACATTCTTTTTAAGTGTATGTGAATATTCTCCAGAACAGATCATATATTAGCCCATAAAACAAGCCTCAACAAATTCAAGATTGATGTCATATGATGCATTTTTTTGACCATGTTATGAAACGAGAAGTCAACCACAAGAAAAATATCTGGAAAGACCACAAATACATGGAGGTTAAATAACATGCTTCAAAACAATGAAAGGGGTCCATCAATAAAAAGTACATAGAAACAAACAAAAATGACAATACAATCGTCCAAAACTTTTGGGATCAAGAAAAGCAGTGTTAAGAGGGAAGTTTACAGCAATACAGGTCTAACTCAACAAGCAAGAAAAATCTCAAATAAACAACCTAAGCTTACATTTAAAGAAACGAGAAAAAGAACAATAATCAAAACCTAAAATCAGCAGAAGGAAGGAAATAATAAAAATTAGAACAGAAATAAAGGATAAAGAAACTAAGAAATGAAAAGAAACAAAAAGAAAAAAACAACAGAACAGATCATTGAAACCAGGAGCTGGTTCTTTGGAAAAAAAATCAATTAAAATTGATAAATCTGGGGCGCCTGGGTGGCTCAGTTGGTTGGGCATCTGATTTCAGCTCAGGTCATGATCTCGTGGTCAGTGATTTCAAGCCTCGCATCTGGCTCTGTGCTGATGGCTCAGAGCCTGGATCCTACTTCACATTCTGTGTCTCCCTCTCTGTTTGCTCCTTCCCCCACTCTCTCTCTCTCTCAAAAATGAATAAACGTTAAAAAAATTAAAAAAAAATAGTTTCCAAGCGCAGAAAACTAAATTCTCCGTATTAATTCTAGTTAATTCACATACTTCTGATAATAAAAATATAACAATCTTAATCACTACAAAAAATCAACAAATTACTTCCCTAAAAAAAGTAATAGCAATAGCAACAACAGAAATATGGTTCAAACTTGAGGGCAGAAATAAATGCCTCAAATCCCTAGTCCAATAGACTTAAATAAATTCAATCAAACTTCAAGAGCAATTAATTCTTATCTGAGACATTATTAAGTACTGTCTCTCAGCTTCAGAGGTAACCTTCTGTACTGTGATCTGTGGTATGAGAACTGGACCCTTGTAATCACATTTTTGCTTTGCCAGCTCAGCTGGCTTCCTGCGAGGGTCTCAAAAGAAGTTCTTAATAAGGAGGCACATCTAATGCTCTTAGATGGGACACTATAATCTGTGATAATAATGGGATACTTTAATAGGCTAAAGGTGTCCATTTTCTCCACATTTATCTATAAGTTAAATTGAATTATAGAATAAATACTAGCTAATTATCTTTAAGAAACTCAGTAAACTTATTCTAAAATACACAGGAAAGGATTTCAAAAATACTTATTTCTTAAAAAAATGTCCTACAGTGGTGAGTTTTCCTATTACTATTACAATATACTGTAATTCTACAGTTATAAATTTTTTTATATTAACATAGTAACAGGCAAATGGGTCATGAAACAGAATATAGAGTTCAAAGACCATGTTTATATGTGAAGTAAATATCAAAGAGTGTATACACAATCACTTCAATGGATGGCTGTTCAGTAGAAAAACTCAATGTATAAAGAAAAATAAAACTAGATTTCTATATTATCCTTCATAAAAATGTTGATCTCCAAAGACAACTGATCTAAATGTAAAAGATAAAACTTCAAAGTTAATATACTATATAAACAAATATCTTCGTGACCTAGGGCTCGAGAAAGACTTATTTAACAGTAATCTAAAGTACAAAATATAAAGTGAAAAGCTGGTGAATCTGATTATATAAAAATAAGAATTTCTACTCAACAAAGGACACCATGGTCAAAACTGGTAGGTGACAGATTTGGATATGTTTTTTGCAGTGGTAATACTTAGAAAGGAAAAATATGCAGACTATATAAAGGATTCTTGCAAATCAATAATAAAAATCCAGCAACCTCAATAAAAATAATCCCTGAGGATATAGGATAAAGACAAGTACATCAAAATATTCACAAACTCATTAAAACGTAAAGAAACTGGAACAGTACTGGAATAACATCTTAGATTCATGAAGATTGACAAAAATTAAAAAAAGCTCTATCTTTTCAAGTGTTTTCAGAAGGTAGACAAGGAAGAAACTTCATACATCGTTGATAAAGAAGTAGATTCTTGAAGCTACTATAGAGGACAATTTTCTGAAACTTAAGTATGCATATATCATAAGACATGTACATGCACATAAATATTCACAAATACATAAACTGCACTGAAATATTCAGGTCCATAACTGGAAATGTATAAGTATGTTCATCATAGCATGATTTATGGTAATTGGAAGTTAGAGGTAATCACTAGAGATAAGTAAAATGTAGTGGAACCAAACAAACACTGACAGAATACATTCACAGAAGTTAGTAGTGAAAGACTAAATGTATTTTGAGTAACAAAGACACAGGGCTGTTAAAACACAGGGCTGATGAAAAAATAGTGAGGATCAAGTTGAGATCTACAGTAAAATATAATTTATGAAAACCAAAATGTATTAATAAGACAATTTACATGTCTAAGAACATATACAAATTAAAGGTGTTCACCTTAAATACAACAGAATAGATGTCTACGTAAAAGGAGTTTGAGTAGGAAACAGGATTAAACAAATAAAGCAAGAGGGGACTTACATAGAATTATGATGATATTGTATCATTGAACTAAGCAGTCAGAATTAAGAGGCAACCATAATTGGTTCTTTTAGCCTCAAGAGGCTTCTTTCTTCCAGAAAGTGAAAAAATTTAACTAGATCTCACTTCTTATACATGAATAAGCCATCCTAAAAATTTGGAAATCTGGAGAGAAACATGGGTGAGAGCCTCATGAAAAGAATGATTCTTTCAAATCTTGGCAAATTGGGCAACAGGGTTATAATACCTTGGTAATATGATATATTATTTTACCCAAAGCTAGAGGTTTACATACACTGATTTTCACAGATGCTGTTTTTTACTTTATATAAACATATGTAGGAGAGGTTAGTGCTTAAATTGTAGTATTTTTTGTAGTACTTGATGTTTTTGCACATCACTTCTGTTAAACAAGGAGGAGACATCAGAACTCAGTTGTGTGACACAATAAGTTTTTGGAAATGAACTTAACTGTCTCCATTGTAGACACAGAAATACTGAAACATGTCTGGCAATCTGCTGCATCCTACAGAAGTCTTTTTTACTAGATTTATTGAAATAACCTGTGAAAACCAGTAGAGAATTCCTCCAAAAGAAAGAGAAAGCCAGGGGGCGCCTGCTGAACGTTGGACTTCGGCTCAGGTCATGATCTCGCGGTCTGTTGAGTTTGAGCCCCGCATCGGGCTGTGTGCTGACAGCTCAGAGCCTGGAGCCTGTTTCAGATTCTGTGTCTTCCTCTCTCTCTGACCCTCCCCTGCTCTCTGACCCTCCCCTGCTCATGCTCTGTCTCTCTCTCAGTCAAAAATAAATAAACATTAAAAAAAAATTAAAAAAGAAAGAAACAGAAAGCCAGCCTACATTTGACCCAGTAAGAAAATCCTCAACCTTAGTTGTAGAGGGAAGTTTCTGACTAGAAGTCCCAGAAATAGCAAAATCTGTAGGGTTTTTATGAGTGGGTAGAGACCTGGGTTTGCCTAATTTGAATCTGCCTATTGGTGTTCTATGTAGAGATAACAAATTAATGCAACCATTACTAGATTAGTGATTAAGATACGAAAACATTTTTTTAGTTTTTATGCTTTTTTTTCTTTTTATTTTTTAGTGTTTATTTATTTTGAGAAAGAGATAGAGAATGAGCAGGGGAGGGTCAGGGAGAGAGGGAGACACAGAATCGGAAACAGGCTCCAGGCTCTGAGTCCAGGCTTCAAGCTGTCAGCACAGAGCCCAACATGGGGCTCAAATCCAGGAACCCTGGGATCATTACCTGTGCCAAAGTTGGACGCTTAACTGACTGAGTCACCCAGACACCCCTTGACACTTTTGTTTCTAAGGGGGTTTCGGATTATTCCAAAAATGCTCCTCAATGCTTCCTTCTTTTTTTGTTTCTTCTTATGCATCTAATTTCTGTCCCTTGTCTTTGGCAAACCACTACTGGGACTGACATATTACTAAATGGAATTCAAAGGGCACATACAGGTGACTGAAAAAAATACAGTAGACTAGAAAATGCAGGTATGGACCGTGTTGTGTCTCTCTATGTGAAATTGATTATGCTGGAATGAGGCTAATTTGCTTTAGCTAAAACAATATATTTAAGTTTAAAGGTGAGGATAACATTTTCTGTGAATCTTCATAATGGAATACAGGAAAGAACCTTGGGAATATTTGTCTACATTGTCAGTGGCCAATTTTTTAGAATGGAATCTTGTTTTATGTAGAAACGGTATTGTTGAAATACACTCAGAATGCTATTCTCTCAAGTGAATGCTTCTAATGTGACTTTAGTATTAGAACTGAGTGTAAGTCTTGATCAGAACTGAAATAGAAGGAATATTATCATGTCTCATCCCCCTTGCATTGCACTACCCAATTAAGTCTCTGTTCGCCAATCTATGTATGTGCAACATTTTCATCCAAAGAATAATCAAGCCTAAATATTTTCTTAAATGGCATTCAATGACCTTCAGATCTGACATCAGTTAATTTTCTTTCTTTCTATTGAGATAAAATTGGCATACGTTATTAGTTTCAGATGTATAACATAGTAATTCAACATTCATATACATTACAAAATGATCACCATAAGTCTAATTATCATCTGTCACCATACAAAGTTAACAGTGTTATTGTCCATATTACCCATGCTATACATTTCATCCCCATGACTTATTTATCTTATAACTAGAAATTTGTACCTCTTGATTCCCATCACTTATTCTGCCTACACCCTACCCCTGATCTCCTCTAGCAACTAAAAGTCTGTTCTCTGTATCTGTGAGTCTGATTTTGTTTTGTTTTGCTTATTCATTTGTTTTATTAGAGGCTCCATGTACATGAAATCAAACAGTATTTGTTTTCCTCTGTATTATTCATTTCACTTAATAGAATGTCTTCAAGGTCCAGCCATATTGCTGCAAAGGGCAATGTTTTGTTCTTTTTTATGACTAATATTCCATCATAAACAAAGAGAGACAGCATGTGCATGTGCATGTCTGCTCATCTTTATCTATTCATCTATATAGCATCTAGGTTGCCTCCATACCTTAGCTATTGTAAATAATGCTACAATAAACATAGGAGTGCATATATCTTTGCAAATTTGTGTTTTCAGTTTCTTCAAATGAATACTTGGAAGTGGAACTGCTGGATTATATGGTAGCTTTATTTTTAACTTTTTGAGCAACTTCCATATTGTTTTCCATAGTGGCTACATCAATTTACATTCCCGCCAGCAGTGCATGAGGGGTCCCACATGTTTACCAGCTTCAGATTTCTTGTTTCTTCTTTTTTTAATACTAGCCATTCTGACAGGTGTGGAGGGATATCTCACCACGGTTTTGATTTGCATTTCCTTATTAGTGATGTTGAGCATCTTCTGATGTGCCTGTTGCTCATCTGTCTTCTCTTGAAAAATGTCTATTTAATATTGTGCCCATTTTTAAAATCAGATTTTTTTTGTTATTGAGTCATATGAGTTCTTTATATATTTTGATATTAGCCTCGTATCAGGTATATGATCTGAAAATATTTTCTCCCATTCAGTTGGCTGCCTTTCAGTTTTTTGTTCAGTTTTTTTGCCTTTCAGTTTCCCTTCACTGTGCGAAGGTTGTTCAATATGATGTAGTCCCAGTTGTTTACTTTGCTTTTCATGCACTTTTCTGTAAAGTCTGGTCCAGAAAATACACTAAGACTAACGTCAAGGAGCTTACTGCCTTTGTTTTCTCTTATAAATTTTATAAATTTTCAGGTCCTACTTTCAAATCTTTAATCTATTTTGAGGGAATTTATGTATATGGTATAACCTAGTAGCTTAGTGTCATTTTGCATGAAGCTGTCCCACTTACCCATGCCCTTTATTGAAGAGATGGTCTTTTCTTATATATTCTCACACACACACACACACACACACACACACACACACACACACACACATTCACCTCTTTCATTATTTATTCCAAGGTATTTTTTGTTATTGTACAGAGGATTGTTTTCTTAATTTCCTTCCAAATAGTTATTACTAGTTTACAGAAACATGATAGATTTGTGCATATTAATTGTGTATCCTGCAACTTTACTGAATTCATTTATATATATATATATATATATATATATATATATATATATACACATAATATAAATTCTTGCCTACTTTGTTGTAGATTAGTTGATCACATATGTGTGGGTTCTTTTCTTAGCTCTCCATTCTGTTCCATTGATCCATGGATCTACTTTTGTTCTAGTATCATACATTTTCATGACTATTGTTTGTAGTACAGTTTGAAATCAGTGAACATGACACCTCCAGCTTTGTTCTTCTCAAACTGCTTTGACTATCTGTGGTCTTTTGTGGTTCCATACAAATTTCAAGATTACTGGTTCTAGCTCTGTGAAGAATGCTATTGGTATTTTGACAGAGATTGCACTGAATCTGTTCTTTATGTAGTATGAACATCTTAAGAATATTAATTCTTTCCATTCATGAGCACAGTATATCTTTCCATTTATTTGTGTCTTCTGATTTTCTCTCATCAATGTCTTATAGTTTTCAGGTATAGGTCTTTCACCTCTTTCATTAAATTTATTCCAAGGTATTTTTGTTACTGTAAATAGGATTGTTTTCTTAATTTCCTTCCAAATAGTTCATTATTAGTTTACAGAAACATGATAGATTTGTGCATATTAATTGTGTATCCTGCAACTTTACTGTATTCATTTATTAGTTCTAAGTATTTTGGAAGTCTTCAGGCTTTTCTATATATACTATCAAATCACCTGCAAATAGTGAATTTTATTTCTTCCTTCCTAATTTGGGGCTTTTATTTCTTTCTCTTTCTTAATTGTTGTGGCTGGACTTTCCAACATGCTGAATAAAAGTGGTAAGAGTGGGCATCTTTCTCTGGTTCCTGATCTTAGAGAAAAACTTTCAGCTTTTTATCTTTGAGCTTGACATTATTAGCTCTGGGTTTGTCATATTACAGCCTTTATTATGTTGTGGTACATTCTGTCCATAAGCACTTTGTTGAGAGTTTTTATCATAAATGGCTTTTGAATTTTGTCAAGTGGTTTCTCTGCATCTATTTAGATAATCACATGATTTTTACCCTTCATTTGTTCATGTGGTGTATCATGTTGATTGATCTGTAGATGTTGAACCATTCTTACATCCCTGGAATAAATATCACTTGATCATGGTGTATGATCCTTTTAATGTAGTGTTGAACTTGGTTTGCAAATATATTGGGGATTTCTGCATTTATGTTGATTTGAGATATTAGCTGTAATTTTTTTGTGGTATCTTCGGTTTTGTTATCAGCATAATGCTAGCATTGAAAATGAGCTTGGAAATACTCCCTCATTTTTAATTCTTTTGGACTAGTTTAAGAAGGATAAGTATTAAATCTCTGAAGTTTTGGTAGAATTCATCTGTGAAGACATCTGGTACTGGACTTTCATTTGTTGGAAGATTTTTTATTACTGATTAAATCTCATTACTAGTATTTGGTCTATTAAGATTTTCTATTTGTTTATGATTCAGTTTTAGAAGACTGTGTGTTTCTAGGATATTTATCCATTTTTTTGGGGTTTTCTAATTTGTTGGCATATAACTGTTCATAGTACGCTCTTATGACCCTTTGTATTTCTTTAGTATTAGTTTTAAGTTCTTATTCATCTCTGATCTTATTTATTTGGGCCCTTTCTTTTTCTTTTTCTTGATGAGTCTGGCTAAAGTTTTGTCAATTTTGTTTATCTTTTCAAAGAATCAGCTTTTAGTTTCATTGATATTGTCTATTGTTTTTAAGCCGTATTACATTTATTTCCATTCTGATATTTATTATGTCCTTCCTTCTAATAACTTTGGGCTTCATTTCCTTTTCTAGTTCCTTTAGTTATAAAGCTAGATTGTATATTTGAGATTTTTCATATTTGTTAAAGTAGTCCTGTATTGCTAAGAACTTTCCTCTTAGAACTGCCTTTGCTGCATCCCATAGAATTTGGAATGTTGTGTTTCCATTTACATTTCCAAGGTATTTGTTGATTTCCTTTTTGATATTTTCATTGGCCCACTGGTCATTTAGCAGCATACTGTTTAGTTTCCAAATGTTTGTGGGTTTTTTCTTCCAATTTTTTTCTTTGTAATTGATTTCTAGTTTAATAACACCGTGTCAGAAAAGATGCTTAATTTCAATCTTAAATTTATGTGATCTACTCTAGAAAATGTTCTTTGTGCATTTGAAAGGAATCTGCTGCTTTTGGACAGAATGTTCTGTATACATCTCTTAAGTCCATCTGGTCTAATGTGTTGTTTAAGGCTCATGTTTCCTTATTGATTTTCTTTCTAGATGATTCACCCATTGATGTCAGTGGGGGGATTAAAGCCACCTAATTCTATTGTATTGCTGTCAATTTCTCCCTCAAGGTCTGTTAATATCTTTTTTATATTTAGGTGCTTCTATGTTGAGTGCATAAATATTTACAAATGTTATATTCTCTTGTTGAATTGGTGCCTTTATCATTATGTATTGTTCTTTTTTGTCTTTTGTTATAGTCTTTGTTCTAAAATCTATTTTGTCTGATATAATTATTGCTACCCCATTCTTTTTGCTCCATTTGCATAGAATATCATTTTCCACCCCTCCACTTTCAGTATGTGTGTGTCTTTAAGATCTAAAGTAAGTCTCCTCTAGGCAGCATATGGATTGGTCTTGTTGTCTCATCCATTCAGCCACACTATGTCTTTTGATTAGAGCATTTACCCCATTTATATTTAACACTATTATTAATAGGCATGTACTTACTGCCTTTTTGTTAATTGTTTTCTGGCTATATTTATAGTTTTTCTCTGCTCCTTTCTTCTGTCTCTTCCTTTGTAGTTTAGTGACTTTCTTTAGTATTAAGCTTAGATTCCTTTCTCATTTTTTGTGTGTATCAATTAGACTTTGGTTTGTGGTTACCATGAGATTCCCATATAATAACCTATATATAGCAGTCTATTTTAATAGTCATTAAAGTTTAACCACATTTTGAAAGCACTACATTTTTATTCCATCCCATTCCATATTTTATGTTTTTATGTCATATTTTATCTCTTTTTATTTTGTGTATCCCTTAGCATATTATTGTAGTTATAGTTGATTTTACTGGTTTTGTCTTTTAACATTCATACTAGGTTTATAAGTGGTTAGTCCACTATCTTTACTGTATATTTACCTTTTCCAGTCAGATTTTTTTCCTCTCATAAATTTTTTATTTCTATTTAGGGCCTTTTATTTTTAGCTTAAAAAAGTCCCTTTAATAATTCTTTTAAGGTCAGTTCAGTGGTGATAAACTCCCTTAGCTTTTACTTGTCTAAGAAACTCTTTATCCTTCCTTCATTTCTGAATGATAATCTTGCCAGGTAGAGTACTCTGGTTGGATTATTTTTTCTTTCAGCACTTTCAGTATACCATACCACTTTCTTCTGGCCTTCAAAGTTTCTGCTTAAAACTAAGGTGATAACCTTCTGGGGTTTTCCTTATATATAACCAGTTGTTTTCCTTTGTTGTTTTCAAGATCCTCTCTATAACTTTTGACATTTTAATTATAATGTGACTTGGTTGGATTTCTTTGGGTTCATCTTGTTTAGGGCTCATTTTAGGTTCATCTTGTTTGGGACTCTCTTTGGTTCCTGGACCTAGATGTCTGTTTCCTTTCCCAGGTTAGGGAAGTTTCCAGCCATTAGTTCTTCTAGCAAGTTTTCTGCCCCTTTATCTCTCTCTTCTTCAGGGACTCCTATATGCAAATGTTATTATACTTGTAGTTTCACTGATCCCTGAGCTATCCTCATTTTTTTTTTCTTTCCTATTTGAGTGATTTTCACTATTCTGTTTCCAAGTCACGGGTCTGCTGTCTGTATCATCTAGTCTCCTGCTGAAACTCTTTAGTGCATTTTTCAGTTCAGTTATTATATTTTTTAACTGTATGAGTTACTTGGTACTTTCTTCTTATTTTATCTCTCTCTGTTGAAGTGTTCAGTGTGTTCATCCATTCTTCTCCCAACTTCAGTGAGCTTCTTTATGACTATTACTTTGATGATTTATCAAATTTGTCAGATAAATTACTTATCTCTGCTTAATTAAGGTTGTGTGTGTGTAGTTTTATCTTGTTCCTTCATACGGAACATGTTCCTTTATTTCCTCATTTTGGTTGATTTTCTCTGTTTCTGTGTACTATGTGAAATAGTGATCTCTCTCCCTGTCTTTAAGGAGTGGTTCTATGTAAGACATAAATGTTATTCAACCTTGCTTTAGTTCTTGATTGTCTACTGAGCTGTCTCCCCAATTATTTCAGACCTATGGAGTCCAAAATCACAATCCTTCCTGACAACCCGAGCCTGGTGCTCAAGGGGCATTCTCTGTGTCTGAACATGCCCACTGGCTCTAGCAGGGTTACAATAGTGATGGGGGGGTGGGGAGACAGGATGGCTCACCTGCTGTATCTGACAGGCATGTGCAAGTGGTATAGAGGGGTTTGGGGTAGGTTTTTGTGTCAGTTGGAGCAGGACAAGTGAGGTGGGATAGGGGTGGGGCTGTTCACCAAGTGCTGTTAGGCAGTTAGGAGGGTAAAAAAATGATGCATGCCAGTACTGGTGCCAGCAAGGTAGAGGGAGGCTATAAAGATAGCATCTACCAGTGTTGAATACTCAGAGACTTCCAGCAGACTTTGGCCCATCTGGCAGGTGCTTTAAGTTTAGCAAGTAAATCTCCTCACCTATGGCCTAGGATTTTTCCAAACTGCTGGTTTTTTTGCACTGTGTCCCAGGGTGAATAGGTTTGCATGTGGGCACTTTGAAAGCAAAATCTTTTCCCCTACAGCCCTGTGTTTCCCTTGAACATAATCCTCATTGGTTTTCAAAATGAGACATTTCAGGGGCTCATCTCTCTGGTCCAGGACTCAAAAGCTAGGGTCCCTGGTATGGGGCATAAACCTTTTTTCTCCTTAGGGAGAAGCTCCATTTATATCTGTTTGTTTTTGTTTTTTTGAGATCCCTCCTCATTGTGGGCAGGTATGGGGTTTCTGCTGAGAGTATGTTTCTGACTCTCCTATTCATCTTGGTATGGTGGTCCCTTTTATCTTTTGTTATGGAGGTGTTAAGCTAGTTCTCAGGTTCTTTACGGAAGGAATTAGTCCGTATGTAGCTATATATTTGTTGTGTCTGTAGGAGGAAGTAAATTCAGAATCTTCCTAAGCCACCATCTTGAACCCTGATATGAATTAACTTTAGTTTTTTTTTTTCTTCCCTGTAGTAGATGCTGTCAGTGCTCTGCCCATTTCCTCTGACCTTTTGGGATGTTCTAACATCAATTCTGTGCATGACAGTTGTTTTTTTTTTTTTTTACCCCCTCAAACTACAGAAGCTCTATGTACACACCACATGAGAAGTGCTGACAAATTAACATCCCTATGGGAAAAGCCCTCAGCAAATAACTCATCAAATTTAGGGTTTGAGACATGTGTTTTATACCATTTCCCTGAATGTCCTGGTGGTATTAAGCTCCAGTTATCCATGGTATTCACTAGCTTAATAAAGTATCTTTTATTGCTGTCATCCTTTTTCTGCATCACTTTTCCTTCCCAACCCTGCTCCCAAATAAACTACCTGAATTATTCTCTCACCATTACCTTATAGGGGAACTGCAACTAAGTTAGTTTGTACAAAAAAATGATTCTGTAAATGGATTACTCACTGAAAAATGGTTGCAAGGATTCTACTACTGGCAATGATTGGGGTAATGACAACCCCTGGATTCTAGAGTATCTAAATTACTAACATCCTTACCTATGGTAAATTAAGATGTCATAAGGTGGAGCTATTACATTAGCTTATGTAGTAACTCCAGGATTTGAGTGACACTGCAGTAGCAAAGGTAATTATAAGAAGAATGGTTACTGTTAAATGCTATCAATGCACTGAAAGAAAAAAAAAAGATAACTCGGTAGCATCCAACTCAGGAGAACAGAGTGAAATAAAGGGCTTTTTTAAAAAATGGTATTTATAAAGATACTAATCTGTAGTGTAAAGGCAGTTAGGAATGCAAAGCAAGCTTAGGACCTGGTTGTGCAAGAAACAAAACTGCAGAGAAGAATGAATTCACAGCCTAGTTGTGTCCCTTAAATAAAGTCAGGCATATATATGGAAGGATCTAAGACTCAGAGAAGGAGATGAATGGAAATCTTTGAGAACCTGAATCCCCAGATTTTCCTAAAATATGTGGGCCTGCAGAAATAGCTCATTCACCTTTGCTAAAGGACAACAGCCTCCTTTTGCCTGGGGAATATTCCGTGGCTTTTTCTCAGGTAGATATCTGGTAAGATGAGGCCAGCCTTCTTCAAGATCTCTTTTTCCACCTTCTTCAAGGCTTCTAGGCCAACAAGTACAGTCAATTCTCAGTGTAACCCAATTATAAAAGTACTCCCCCTTCACTGGGAGGGAAGGGATTATTGATCAAAAGAACTATAAGCCCTGGCTAATATGTATAGGCGGAATTGTGACATGATGCCTGGGAATAGATCTCAAGACAATTCGACAAGGAAGGGCATAATATAGGCCAGATAAAAGAGAGTTGTTTAATATGGGACCCTTCATCTGTGACCCGGAATTTAATGACACCTAGAGTGGTCATTACATTCTGTTAGGATGTTTAGGATACTTATTCGAAGCAGGGATTAGGGGAGAGGGTGATAATAATCTAGGGTAAAAAAGGTAAAACCACCTATGACAAGTTTTGATGAAGGGATCAAAACTTCAGAGAGAGAAACATACAACACTAGCTACATTAAATAACAGTAAAGAATCCACCAGTTGACTATATTCCTGGGACAGCCCTAAAGACATATTTCCCTATAGCCAAAAGGAATGTGCTAATGAGAATAGCCTCATCTTCAGAAACTCAGTTGGGATTTATAGACCAGATCTGAAAGTGGAGTTGGAGGTCTGCTTATGAAACTGGTTCCCTAGCTAGAATAGTAATGATGGGATTTTGGAATAGCAGCAGCCAGATGGTAACACTTAAATGTAAGATGAAAGGTGGATGTAATTGTTCTAAGTGCCAAAATGGCAGCCAAGTTTGAATGGCAATCAGAGGAAATGCACATGCAGGGATCTCTAGCATTGGCTAAAAGATCATGATGTTCTAAGAAATGAGATAGCTGAGACACCATGCCAGCATTGTTCGATATCAAAACCAAGGAATTTCAAGACCAGAACACATCAAAGCTAATATCAGTGCTGACAGTGAAGTTATTATACCAGACCCACATTCTGCACTACAATATTTCTCATACCCCAAGCCAATCAACTAAATAGCAGGCCAAGTCCCTTTGAGAAAAATAGCTATAACACCAGAGAGGATATCACAGGTTCTAGGGAATCAACACATACTCCAAGAAGTCCTCAACCAAAGGATTCTAGAAAATTAGTTTACAAATATGGCAGGTCACTTGTGTCCAGTGGCAGATAACCCCAAGGTAACTCCCAAAGACATTTCTTGTACTTGAACCATTTTTTCAGAGTCTGTTTATTTTTGGGTTTTAAGATCTCTGCAAACCTTGCCAAAATGAAATAATTATTTTAACTTCTTTGCTCCTTTGTCTTTTCCACCTTGCTTATCATCTTCTTCCCTACTATATCTCTATCCATCCAAATTCTACTCATACTTCAAGAAACTTACAAAAGCTACATATTAAAGCTTCTTTAATCACCCCAAGTAGAGTTTTGCTCCTGGTTTCATGAGCAATGTAATCATTACTGGAAAAAAACAAAAAACAAAAAAACATAATATTCAGGCCAAGGATTCCATATTTTCACAATACCATTTAGTGTTATGTTGACAGGAACTTAACAAGTGATTAAAATTTAATAACTTCTATTATTCTTTGTAGTTATGAGGCACTCAAGGCCATAATGCATTCCCATTACAGATTCTTTACATTGAGAAATAGGAGAATTTCATTAAAATTAAGTAAAGCACACTTCTGCATATATGAAAAGATCCAGAAACTAGAGGTCCCATTTTGTATGTTCATTTGGTTCAAATTTTCAAAATTAAATTGAGAACCTCTGTGTGTAACATGGTAATGTCCTTAGCCATCCAACACTGCCAACACTTACTTTTTCTCCTCTTAATATCTCCAAATACTCTTCAACTTCATAGACTCTCTCCCTTTGGGTCTTATGTTTTGATCCACCAAAACCATTGCATTGCTGTTATCCAAATTCCTTTTAATGACTCTTTGTTATTTTCCAAATCACTCTGCACATTATTCCTCCTCTGTTCAATACACTTACAGTTAGGTCCAGAAGTATTTTATTTCATTCAATTTCTATTTTTCTCATCACTGATTCAAATTTTCTACACTCGTATTTTCTCTCTTGAACTGGGTTTGTGGAATTACCTGAACAATTTTCTCTTCTTTTTTATAAAATTTTATTTTCATGCCCTCCTGATCACAAGGACAATTCTCCTGCCAAATTAATTCATTCAGGTCTTTGCAAAACATGTCTTCTAGCTTTCCAGGAACACTTCTATAAAGAATTCTAAGTTCTGTCACCTCCTGTTTACTTAACATATCTTCTTTTCATTCCAAAGTCATAACATTCAACTAGAAGGAATTTAAAAAAAAAAGCTAACAGAGTCCATCAGATTTTCTCCCAGAATCTCAAAAACCTGAGAGCTGTTTCCCAGCTTTGGGTTAAGTGCATTATTTGTATTCATTTGAATTATGTTGGGTTAGAAGCAGTCTAGTCAGTTCAATGGGTCATAGCTATCAGAATATGCTTAAACTTTGTGATTCACTCATCAGGATTACTTACTATCACCTATGTTATCACCTCTTATTAGCAGTTTCTCAATAACCTTTGAGGAAAGAAATTTTGCTTCTAATTATCAATCTCTAAACCATTTCTCTGTATGTATATAAATTGTTATTTCTTCAGAAGGTTTAGGAAGGCACTTGTAAAGAAGTGCATATGTATTGAGTAATGTTCTAAAATTTATTTTCATGTTCTTTTTACAGCATGGAACATTTTTCCATTTAGCAACCTTTGACACTAACCTGCTGAAATATTTGCTCAGAAATGTAGAGGGCATGTTTACCCCATTTCCTACTGAATACTAATTCACATAACTACGAAAAAAGCATGTGTTTTAAACATTTTTATCCCTTAGAGCTACCAACAAATGATTCTTCAGCTGATTTCTTCAAAACATTTTTCATATCACACAAACACAGTCTGTATTTGCTCTTACTTATAACACTTTTCAAGTGACTCCTATATTTTAATTAAAGTGCACTCATCTGAAAAAGTCATTAGCATAATGTGCAAGAAGGTGGGAAATACTAGATTTACTAACATGGATAATAAAATGAGTGTTGTTCATTATATACCTTTTTAAATCATTGAACTCTGTCTGTGATGGTGAAAATAAAGATTATTCAATAAAAAGTACCACTCAACCCTTATTTCTTAAAATTTCTGCCTGCTTCTATAAATCCACACCATAGTATCTTTTTCTTAGGTCATGCATTCCTTTTGCCATTAATCTTGAAATTTACCAAAAATGAGTTAAGGGACTGGGAATACTGATACAAGTTATTAAAAAAAAAACAATCCAGGGCGCCTGGGTGGCTCAGTCAGATTAAACATCTGACTCTTGATTTTAGCTCAGGTCACAATCTCACGGTTTGTGAGATTGAGCCCCAGGTCAGGCTCCACACTGACATCATGGAGTCTGCTTGAGAATCTCCTCTTCCTCTCTCTTTGCCCTTCCCCCACTTGCATGTGTGGTCCCCTGTTCTCTCTCAAAATAAATAAATAAACTTAAAAAAATAAATAAAATAGAACTAATCCTAACTTCCACAAGTTAAGTGGAAATTCTTCACATACCAAAACTGCTTCCCTTCTGCCTCCATGGAAAACATACAGTACTAAATACTTTAAATATTTTTTGCATAGACATTGAAAAACCATAAACAGTATGAATATCAAATCTATTCACATGTATAAATAAAACTCATTAAAATACAAGGAGCCTGAATATATGTAACCGATATAACATGTCCATGGATAAAAACACTCATTATTATAAAGATACATATAATCCATCTTTGAAAGATACCTTGTCAGCACATATCAAATTTAAATTTTTATACCCTTTGATATAGTATGTGTACTTTTAGAAATATGCTATAGAAATACATCATAAGAATGTTCATTGGGAAGTACTTCTATTAGGGAAAAATTAGAAACAAATGAAAGATCTATAATAGGTCAATGGATAAATTATGGTTGATTTATACTTTAGAATACATAGAAATGTTAATATAGCTCATTAAACATTCATATAATTCAATAATTCATTCAATAAATATTTTTTAAGAACCTGTTATGTGTCAGATAGTGTTCTATTTAGGGCACATAACAGTGAAAATATAAGATAAACTCTCTGCTTTCACAGAATGTTTATTAGGTGATAGCTTATTTTGAAGGAAATTAAGAAGAAACATTATAAAATATCACTGGTGAAAACTGCTATAGAGAAAAATAAAGTGAAGTAAGGTAAGGGGGCAGTGAGTGAAAGAGAAAGGTTTTCTTTTATAGAAGATAACCAAGTGATATCTGAAACTTAACTGAGGGGGCAAGACGAGAAGAAATATGGGGGAAGAGCATGAAAGGAGTAGGAAATAGATCACATTGCATGAGTTGGGAGGAAGCACAACTTATTTGAGAAACAGCAAGGGGCCAGTATGACTGGAGTTCAGTGTGCAAGGCAGGAAGTGGTAAAGAAATGAATTCAAAGAGAAAGCTGAGAAGAAAGACCACTAAGACTCAAGCAGGCATTAGAGGATTTTGACTTTCCCTCTTAATAAGATTTCAAATGACTCGAAGGTTTTGTCATGAGCAATGACGAGATCTGGCTTACATTTTAAGTGGGTCATTCTGGTTATATGGATAATAGGCTGCAGAAGGCAAGTGAAGGAGGGTATCAGTGAATATGCTATTGAAATAGTTCAAGTGAGAGGAGATTAAAATAGCACCTAGATTAAAATAGCAGCAGTAAATGGATACTAGATATCTTTTTAAGGCTGACCTGATAGGACTTGCTAATCATTTGGATATGGAGTGAGGTGTAAGAGAGCAGGAATGACAAGTATGAGATGTATCAGCACATGCTGATACAGAAGGTTGCCCATGATGTTATCAAGGGAGAGTGAAGAAATCTGCCTAAAACTAACTGTGCAGAACCGGACCATTAAAAAAAAGGGACGGGGCCTGGAAAGATAGATACATATAAAGGGAATTTTCAACTTTTACTGTTTGTGGGCCCTGTTCCTGGGCTCCCTGGGAAGCTATACTTTAACATTTAGCAAGGCCAAAATGACTCCATGAAACCTCAAAGCATGGGCTCTATTTCTGCCCCAGGCACTAACTGTACATGTGCTTAAAGAAAATAACCAAAAGGAGCATTCTAAATACAAAAGATAAAAAGTAAGAGACTTGCCTGGTTCCCATAAGATTAGAGTCATACATCCCTGAACACAGTAGAAACTTAAGGTCTGCAAATTTCTGAAAAAGGTCTTTATGTAATAATTTGTAAATTTTAATTTAAAAAAAACGTATATGGCCCTACACCAAACGTTCCCTTCCCAGAGCAGTCACTTGGGCTCAAACAAAACTTTCTTCCATTTTTTTTTAGAAATTCTTTTTTTTTTTAATGTTTTATTTATTTTTGAGAGAGGGGTGGGTAGGGGCAGAGAGAGAGGGAGACACAGAATCCCAAGCAGGCTCCAGGCTCTGAGCTGTTAGCACAGAGCCCGAGGTGGGGCTCAAACCCATGAACCATGAGATCATGACCTGAGCCAAAGTTGGACACTTAACCGACTGAGCAACCCAGGCACCCCATAGAAATTTTAAAATGTTTGTTTATTTTGCATCAACAATACTAAGTTTTTTTTTTTTTAATTTTTTTTTCAACGTTTATTTATTTTTGGGACAGAGAGAGACAGAGCATGAACGGGGGAGGGGCAGAGAGAGAGGGAGACACAGAATCGGAAACAGGCTCCAGGCTCTGAGCCATCAGCCCAGAGCCTGACGCGGGGCTCGAACTCACGGACCGCGAGATCGTGACCTGGCTGAAGTCGGACGCTTAACCGACTGCGCCACCCAGGCGCCCCAACAATATTAAGTTTTAATAGTAGTTAACTCTAATAGAGGGAGTGGGAGCTAAAAACGTCACATTTTTTTACTTCATGGACTTTGATATCATTTGAGTACTTTATTATTAACATATAATTTGTATAATATTTAAAGTAATTTTAAAATTGTTTCTGTAGTGAAAGTAGAGATGATAAAATGAGCCTTAAAATTAGAAGTGACTATAGTTCTGATAATTCATTTATAATATTCAATAATGTAAATACTAAATTATTTACAAATACAACTTCTCAATAGTGATTTAATAATTTGAAATGTAAATCATGTACTTTATTTTTCAATGATATAAATGAATTTCCAAATGCAATTTCTTGTTAAAAAATTAAATATTTGATTGACATACAACAAAGCATGGCAAACCTAAGTTACATGGTACGTTGGAAAACATAGGCTATGGAAAATCCAGAAAATCCTGAATTCAAATACTGACCCTGATACTAAAATAGAAAGTAAGTTTAGAAAACATATCTATTATGTACTAGTCACTGTGCTCAGTGGTGCTTACCAGGCTATTCAACTAAGGCTCCAACCATAACTAGCTCACCTTCTTGTCTGGAGGGGGGTATGAGAGGATGCTAAATGATGACAGTTTATGCCTGGTATAGTGTGGAAGAATGGGGACAAGTACTCAGCTTGGGTAATAAAAAAGGATGAAGTGTTCCTAGAATCTTAGCTTCTAGGATTAGGGCTACTCCCTTTTCTGCCTTTAGCTCAAACCATGTAAACCACAATTTCCTAGGTTGCTAAGAAATAGTAAGTCAACTCTACTCTTTAATTCCTATCTTCACCAGAGACCATGCTATGTTTCATGACTACCTCAGGTCACAGAGATCTCTTTTTTCTAAAATGCTATAAATGTATGGACTATGATACCAAGTTTGCATTTATAATGTACTCAGTGCACAGTTTTCTGTCTTTGTAAATAAAGGAATGAGTTTTGGCTTAGGTCATGATCTTGTGGTTGCTGAGTTCAAACCCTGCATCAGGTTCTATGCTGACAGTGCTGAGCTTGGAGCCTGCTTTGGATTCTGTGTCTCGCTTTCTGTCTGCCCCTCCCCGGCTCAGGGCTAAGGCTCTGTCTCTGTCTCTCTCAAAAATAAATAATAAATAAATAAAATAAAACTGAGGTCAGCCTAGATAGAACTTCATTAGTTAAAAGACACTGAATGAAAAGGACATTATTTTAGGAAGTGAAGGACACAAATATTTTAATGTTAAGACCATTAAATTTTGAATATAAAGCATCTAATGTTAAGATTGAATTTCCAGTAGTCAATGTGGATTATGGGGTGAGGCTCAGATAAAATTTCAGGGCAACAGAAAATATTTTGATTAATATCTAGCCTTCTATGATTATGGTAGCCACAGATAAGATGTTCTAGAGGGAGTAAGTTTAAGCAGTAGAGGAAAAATGGAGGAGAAAGCACTAAACACACTGATATTTAAATAGTAGGGACAGAAAAGAAAAAAAAATACAATTTAAAATTGTATGCGCATAGAGTCAAACATTTCAGCAGTTAATTCTCCTCATGCCTCTTTCCTTCTTTCCTTTTTAATGTTTTTTAGTCATTAAAATTGTTACCTATTTTAATCCTATATCATTCTCTTATAATCCCAATAATTATAGAGGTTTAATGTCATGTGCTATACTAATAGATAGTACTATTTAGCATTTAGTTTAATTATTTAATTCTCAAAATAATCCCGTGAAGTCATTAATTATTATGAACCAAACCTTACTACATAGAAACTGAGGCAGAGAGTGGTTAGGTAATATCCACAAAGTGACACAATAAATAATGGAGCAGAGTTTTCAATCCATAGCCCACCTTCTCATTAACTACATTACTTCTATATATTTTATATCATTTATTGCCAGTAGTTACTTTTGTTTCATGTTATCATTTTCACTTTAATCACTTTAGTTAAATTCTATAATTATATTTAAAAGAAGTGAAAAACCACCTACAACTCCTCTCTGTTAATCTGTAACTTGGCCAGATTCTCATTTATATTGGACCTGGTGTATACCTATGAATAAACAGCAGTGTTCTTGGTTTTGAATTAATAATCAAGTGCAACAGGCATAATAATCCGACACCAAAGTTTCATGTAACACCATCTTTGTTTGGTGTTATGACAGTATGTAGGGCACACAACAAAATTCCATACATAGCAAGAGGCAAGAGCATAGCATGGCCTCCAAATGTCCCACTCACTCATAATTCAGCACACACAGTCAAAAGAGGCAATGCAGGGTGTGTGAAGACAACCTCATTTCAGAAAACCAATCAGCACTGGGGCCCCTGAAGCTTTTACACCTTGCTCTAATCCTCTGAGTATCAATATTGGTAATTATCACCCAGTAAGACATCTCAACAATCAGTACAGGTATTTGGTTTAAAAAGTAACTTGGCCAGAATCTCATTTATCTTGGATCTGGTATATACTACAAACTCCTTGAATTTGTGGTATAAGGAGGCTTTCCGGAGATAGAGAAAAGATGACTAACCAGGTATTCATACTTTCTTCCATGTTATAATTTATAACATTAAATTATTTCATTTAATTAATATTTATTAAAATGTAATTACATGTTAAATGCTTATTGACTTTTTCTTAAAATTAATTGATTTTTAAGATATTTAACCGCTTCTAACTTTCAGGGAAGCAAAGTAACATCAAAGTAAAATCTTACTGATTTGCTACATTTTCCTGTAGGTTAAAGAGTGTACTGATCCCTAATATTTGAAATATATTTTAAAATATCCAAAATACCTAAACTTACACCAAAGTCAAATATGAACTATAACAGAATACAGACTGAGTAGTTACAAAAAATTTTAGTTTCATGGTGCCTGGGTAGCTCAGTCAGTTAAGAGTCTGACTAATTTGTGGATTAAGCCCTGTGTCGGGCTCTGCACTGACAGACAGCCTGAAGCCTGCTTGGGGTTCTTTCTCCCCTTCTCCCTCTGCCCCTCCTCTGCCTTCTCTCTCTCTCTCACTCTCTCTCTCTCAAAATAAATAAATAAACATTAAAAAAATGTCTTCAGTTTCTTTTGTGTGGTAGTTGACAAGCAATAACAGAAAATGTCCTTGATGTCTTATAGGACATACCAAGCATATAAAGTACATACGAAAGCAATTGATCTTTAAACAACCTAATTTTTAAATGAGTATGTCTATTTTAAGAAACATACAAGTTATATTTTACCAAAGTACAAATGAAAATCCCAATTTTTGCTCTCATACTTATTTTAAAATGGTTGGGAAAAATTATCTAAAACATGTACAGATTTTCATTTTTTTTAAATCACATGAAGAATTTTATTGAGAAAATGTTGACTTATTACAGGTTTGCTCTATATTTTCTTTCTCCACATACATTTTGGAGGCTGATATTATTTCCTGAGTATCAGAATCATAATGGTTTTAATAATTGCAAATTTGCTCTCCTTCACTTTTTTGCAGCCTTTAAGATATGCTTAAAGTTCTCAATTTAAATCTGTTGATTTTATTAGTAATTATAGATTTATATATTTTTAATCATTTATAGATATAAATCTGTAAGTACAGCTTTGTGCTGCACTGATTTTTACATTTTTTTTTTACTTAAACCTCAAAAAATCTACAAAGTTTAGGTAACATTATTTTTGTTATTTTAGATAAGAAAACTAAATATGGAATTGTTAAGTGCTCTGATAGTCATACAGATCTGCATTCTAATTTTTTCAGGCTGGGAATATATGCTAATTACTAGAATAAGCTGAGAACCTATCCTAATTCTAATATCTGGCTTACACAACCTTCATTAGCCTTGGTCATATACAAGTTAGCTGCTCATTCTATTTGTCCACATGTATAATTCAGACAACATAGGGCAAGTGAAAATTATTTCATTTCAGGGAACCCATCAGCTCTGGGGCTCCATATTGGACAACACAGGTCTATAAGTAGAATAGACTCTTAGGGGGGATGGTAAATATGGAATCACAAAATCTACTTAGCGCTTGCTATTTCTACTAATCCAAGGGAAAGGTGATGCTATCACAGACCAGAGTGGTTACAATAATGGTTTTAAAAGGCAACCAGGAAACAGACTCTTAACTATGGAAAACAAATTGATCATTACCAGAGGGGAGGTGAGGTGGGAGGATGGGTTAAATAGGTGATGGGGATTAAGGAGTGTACTTGCTGTGATGAGCACTAGGTATTGTATGGAAGCTTTGAATCACTATATTGTACACATGAAAATAATATTACATTGTATGTTAACTAACTGGAATTTAAATAAAAACTTAAAAATAAATAAATAAAATTAAAATTTTATTTTAAAAGAAAAACTTCTGTACATATTTATAAGGAAAGTCACAGAAATTTGCCGTTGAACCCATTGTAAAGTTTGAGGTAAATGTTAAGTCAAATATAACTCCAAGTTTTTGTTTAGAGTTACTTGAATGCTGGATCTCCCTTTTATGAAACAGCGATTACTGTGGAAGGAACAGGAAGAGGTGATAATAAGGAGTTCAGATTTGCATAAGTTATATAAGATGTCTGACAGACATCCAAGCTGAGCAGGTACAATTCTGGATGCACAAGTCTGAGTTCAGAGGAGAAATCTAGGCTGGAATATAAATTCAGGATTTAGTTAATATAAAGTCTTAAGGCTCAATAAAACCACATGAAGACTAAATGGCAATATGAGTCAAGTTACTGATCCTTGGAGGAGAAATCAACCAAGGAAATAGAAAACATAAGAAAAGAAACAAAATTGAGTGATGTTATGAAAACCAACTGATATAATAGTTTCAAAAAAGAGGTAACTATTATATATGATTAATGCTGTTGACAGCTCATGTAAGACAAAGGCTGCCAAATTTGACAATGTGAGCATTATAGGTGATCTTAAGTTGAGTTTTTTTGGCAGAACAGTTGGACAAAAATCAGACTGGAATGGTTTTGTGAGAAAAGATGGGGAATACAGATAGCTCTTTCATGGAGAAGTAATGAGATAATATATAGATAATTGTTCAAGGATTTTTTAGAGAAGTGTATAGTAGCTGAAGGGGATGAACATATGGCAGTATATTTATATGGACACATATATTATACAATTACAATTGATGATGCATTAGATTAATACTACTAATATTAAAGAATACATATCATGAATTGCATAATTCACCTTGCTTATATTTCAATGATAATTTCCCAAATCTTAAATTCACTTTCTTTGTTATCTCCTTTATGTTAATAGTTAATTTTTATAGTTTATTCCCCAGGAAAATAAAGATTTCTAGCTCACCTTTCATCTACAATTTTTAATATGATTATGTGCATACATATATATGTATGTGTACATATATAAATATATACACACACACCTGTATGTATACTCACATACAGATATAAATATGGTCTGTACTGTGAGACAAAATGACAGGTTTAAACTAAATTATCTCTTAGTCCCCAGACTATTTCTAAAGGACTATAATCCTTTCTTACAGCCTCTCCAGAGACTTGCTTCATTCATTGAGAGCAGTTATGCAGAGAGCTATTGCTAAACTTCACCTGTCACTATAAACTCCTAAATATGATCTACTTATGACCCTTTCTTCTTGACTGGAAAAAATATGTTTGGCACTTCAATTAAAATTATTTATTGATTAATAAGATTAGTTATTTTTTTCTCTATCTCAATCTGTTAGAAAATTTTGTTCCTTGGTCCATTTTTCTCTTAACAATTGCTGCCTCTTTTCAGTTTTGCTAATCCATACTATAAAGAAGTTAGAGCAGCTAAATTTGTCAATGATGCTCTCATTATAAAAAATAAAGAACCCAGGGCGCCTGAGAGGCTCAGTCGGTTAAGCATCCGACTTTGGCTCAGGTCATGATCTCATGGTTTGTGGGTTTGAGCCCCGCATCCAGCTCTGTGCTGACAGCTCAGAGCCTGGAGCCTCCTACAGATTCTGTCTTCCTCTCCCTCTCTGCCCCTCCCTCACTAGTGCTCTGTTTCTCTTTCTCTCTCAAAACTAAATAAAAATATTTAAATAAAATAAAATAAATAAAATAACCCTACGTTATTCCTTACTTTAGGGTTTATGTTTTTCCTTCCTTTAGGATTATTTTTATTATTACTTATTTTATGTAGGCTGATACTAAACAGTTCACTTTCATTGAATGTTTATTCAATGCAACATGAAAAAGTTAGAATTTTTTAAAATATGATTTGGACCACCATTCTAGTCTGTCCAAAATAGCAATCTGTTAGACCATTAAGAAAAGACAGTAGCCACATATGCCAAAGTTGCTTTACAGTTTCCAGGCAGATGAACCCATAAATGATTCTGAAATTAATAAACACAACATATTAGGAATGAATAGCCTATTTTATATATAAAGCATGTTTTTAGGCCAAGTATTTTTTTTAACGTTTGAATTTGTAAATTTAGTTCTATCAACAAACTTGCTATGTAATTAATATTTTATAATCAATTTATCTCACTTCATAGGAGACAGAAACATAATGATACATTGACATATGATCACTTCTATCAAGGAGTTTACAACTGAATACTAGGGAAAGAAGAACAAGAGTAACAAAACAAAATCCCCTGAAATAATAATTGTAATACAAGGCAAATGAGAGGAAAGCTTTAGACCAAGTATAGGTTACTGTATATTTTTCTGTGAAAAAGTTGGCAAGAGAACTATAAACAATTAGAAAGATACCTCAAACTTTAGAAGTAACACGCTGGGATTAAGTTGACATGTAGACATATACCACTGTAATATTACCTTACACACATGCAAAGTTAATTCCTACTTTTGTGCACTTATTTCAGAATTAAACTGCCAGTGGTATAACCTATTGCTTTTCTTAGATCTTTTATTTAAAAATTAACCTCATTTATTATGTTCCCATAGTTAAATTGTGTTTTTTATTCTTTATTAATATATTTTTTGATTATTGCTAGGTGATTATATCTTTAAAAAGGCTTGAATGTGTGTGTGTGTGTGTGTGTGTGTGTGTGTGTGTGTGTGTAGAGGTGCACCATTCCTGGAAGTACTGCAATAACAGACCAATGCACAGGAATGGATGGAGCAAGCTACTATGCCCCCTCCCTCCTCCAAAAATCTATTTAATATATTATCTTTAAATAGAGGACATATCAGATACTAAACTAATAAGAACAAATACTACACATGATTTAGCCAAAAGGCCAAGAAGCAATTGACTGTTTTTAAAAAAAATACGTCAGTTACAATTACAATTTGCAACTTCTATTCATGGAATTACTATCACACACACACACACACACACACACACCCACATTCAAGCCTTTTTAAAGATATAATCACCTAGCAATAATCAAAAAATATATTAAAAAAGAATGAAAAACATAATTTAACTATGGGAGCATAATAAATGAGGTTGATTTTTAAATAAAAGATCTAAGAAAAGCTATAGGTTATACCACTGACAGTTTAATTCTGAAATAAGTGCACAAAAGTAGGAATTATCTTTGCATGTGTGAAATGTATCATTTCTCTTTATTGCAATTGCATTTCAATAACCTGAGTAGAGATTCATTATATTTCAAAATATACAAAATCTGAAATTTAGGTTCTGAGATTAGTCTTATGAAAAAATGCCCTTTTATGTTCATTTTGCTAACTCACTGACCTGTATCTCCAGAGTCCACCCAGATATAGAGAATTAACAACATTATATGAATATTTAGTTACGTTTAAAGTTTCACTTAGAATTAAGAGCGATAATATATACTGAGCTCGAGGTATTAGAAAAAAGAGCATTATAGAAACTACTGCCATTTATGTAGTATATACAGAAATGCTTGAAAAAGTTGATATCATTTTTATAATAATTTAACATTAAACTCTAGTATAATGGATTAAAAACAGCTTGATATTTTTGTAGATGGATAAAACAGAACCATGATTTTTTTAATTAGCTAATTTTGCATACTTTAAAACCATTAAATTTCAAAAATATCTTTGAGAAGCCAGATGTTTTCTACTTCATTTTTAAAAAATGAAGAAACAAATGTTAAGTTCAAACTAAAAGTATAGACTTTTTCATGTACTCAACTCTGGGGCCTAAAAAGACAAACTGCCAAATAGGAAAAAAAATCTTTCTACTTAAAAATATATGTTATTAAGGAATATGTTGTTTTCCTAGAAACTTTTCCAACCTGGCTCCTATGGAGCTGCAGCATGTACATCCAGAGGAGAAGTAACATCAGGGTCTGGTGAGGTGGTCTCTTCAGTGCCTTCTCGAATTTTCCCCCCTTTTAGCAGTGTTGGAAATAGGTCTGGAAAAGCATAGGAAAGCTATATCAAATTTTCCTTATGAGGTTTTTTCCATACTGTTTTAGCAACTTTGCATGGTGAAGGTGTTATATGGTATGACACACGTATTCATTTTCACTAATGAGTCCTCTCATGGAAAATTAACAATATCCTCAAGAAAAATATAATTGCATTGTATTAATTCAAATCAGGCTATATTTGAAATTATGCTTGTGTGAGTCAGATCAGAAACATCCTTAGAACTACACACACATAAAAATGATTTCTAAGAAAAACTGAAGTATTTAGGGTGGTATCCTTTATAAAAAATGAAATATGATGCTTTAGGACAATATAAAACTTTTGATATGTTATCTTTATAAGCTACATTTTCAAAAATATTTAAATAGTATATGGCCCTATACAGTCCAGAAAAAAATGAAATGCATTGTTTAATGATGATAAATAAGAATCATTTCCATGTGTACTAATAATTTTACATACATATGTCACATATATATGAAATAGTTATATATTTGTGTTTACCAAAAATGAAAGTATCACTAATTACATTTCTAATGAATTGAATGAAAAAGATAAGATTATATGTTGGCAAATATATATATCATCTTTAGTTTGTTGAAATGATCAGCATAATTAGTTACAACATGAAAAATATATTTTGATTTGATTCTTCCCCAGTATTAACTACCTGGCATGTAGTAAAACTATTGGATGATTTAGTTATAGTTGTTTTCTAAAATCCATAAAAACGTTGGTAATGTGGGTATTATCTTCTGGTTTAGTGAAAACGAACATAGTAATAAATATTTAAAGAAGAGAGGTTGCTAAAACAGTAACTATTAATCTAAATACTCAATGTTACTGGATTAAACTTTACAAGGCTTGGATGGACACTAGAGAGCCAATACATTTGAATTTCTGTAGCCAATACATTTGAATACATTGAAAGTGGATAAAAATTGTAAACAGTATCACCATTTTTTATAGTGCTAGTATACTGAAAAAACAAGTAATGGAGAATACTTTTATAATGCTAGGAACCAATACAATATATAAAATGATCATATTTAAAGGATTTTTTGGGAGGCACCTGGGTGGCTTAGTCGGTTAAGCCTCCGACTTTGGCTCAGGTCATGATCTTGAGGTTCATGGGTTTGAGCCCCACACTGGGCTCAGCACTGAGAGTACAGAGCCTGCTTGGGATTCTCTCTCTCTCTGCCCCTCCCCCACTTGTACACGGTCTCTCTCTCCCTTTCTCTCACTCTCTCTCTCAAAATATATAAATAAACTTTATAATAATGAATAAATAAAAATAAAGGTTTTTTTTGTGGGGAGCACCTGGATGGCATAGTCAGTTACACATCTGACTCTCGATTTTGGCTCAGAGCACGATCCCATGGTTTATGAGACTGAGCCCTATGTCAGGCTCTGTGCTGACAGTGCAGAGCCTGCTTGGGATTTTCTCTCTCTCTCTCTCTCTCTCTCTCTCTCTCTCTCTCAAAGTAAACATTTTCTAGCTGATGTTTTCATATTTAGGATTGATGGTCCTTTAGGAAAAAGACATTTGAATTATTTAATTGTTTTATGGTACTTAAATTTGTTAACACTTATTTCAATGTCATTTGCCTTCCCACTTGTGTACTCTTAAATTTATAACTTTATCTAAAATTCACTAATACTTGAAAACAATGTAAATTA
Organism: Lynx rufus; assembly: GCF_022079265.1. Taxonomy (NCBI): domain Eukaryota; kingdom Metazoa; phylum Chordata; class Mammalia; order Carnivora; family Felidae; genus Lynx; species Lynx rufus. Next base: position 113,996,651 of record NW_025814867.1, read on the forward strand.
ATATGAATACTATAAATTAATTTCTACAAAATTCTTATATCCACTTACCATATGACTGTGACATAGTTATACATATAGTGAAATTACAGTTACACAATATGTAGTTTGCTTAATGAAACACAAAATCAGTAGAAATGTCTACTTCTGCTTGATATTGATATATTTTGTTGGATTATTCTAGGAATCTGTATTTGGTTATTTCGAAACACATTTCAAAAATAATAAGGTATGCTGAAAAAATTGACTCTAAAAAACAAATGATAATTTACAACTAAGATAATAAAACTCAAATGTGTTAATATAATTTATTTAATAATAATGACAGAATAAAATTAGAATTAACCTTTAAGAATAAACTCTAAAAACAAAAATGAAGACCAAAGCTTGATTCAAGGAAGGAAAATCTGATAGAAATTAATACTGTCTTGTGACTTAAATTTAAGTTAAAAATCACAATAGTCTATTTATAAACATCCGTCTTTGTGGCTTAAATGTGTGCAAATGTATTTCTCCCTGTGGGAAAAGAACTCATTAAAACAGGGAAATATATTTCACATTTTGATAGAGAAGCTCTATTTAACTTACTCAGCATGAACAGAAAATACTGGATGGGGAACCGATGATTTAACAACAGAAACTTCTAAGGTGAAGGTGTTCACCAATACAATATTGCAAAGACTTAAGGAAAATCATATGTAATCAGAACACCTGATTATGAACAACAAGAAAACCTGCAGAATTGAAGGTATGTTCAGAGGCAACTTGCTGTGACAAAAACCTACAAAATAGAAGCTGTGTTGTCTTTAAGATCAGCTATAACATAAGCAAATAAAATCTTTCCAAGATATCTACAAAAATAAGAGTTCACAGAGTTCCCAAGTGTTCATTAAGTATTCAATTTAAATATGTCTTTTAAATTTGAAGGTGCCAAAGTTAAAACATACAACAATAATAAAATTAGTTTGATTTTCACAAATTCCTGGCTAATAGGTTGGCACTTTGCATAAGCAAGAAGAATTAAAACTGAAAAGAGCGAACTATGAAAGAAAAAGAAAAAAAAAAAACTGAACCAGGGAAAAGTTTGGTCTGAACAAAAGCACAGTCTAAGAGAAACATGTTCAAAGTTATGACAGATAAACCAGGCATATTATAGAGGTGAAACTAGTAAAAACTTCATTTTCCATGATTTAGTAATGAAATACAGGGTTCATAAATGGCAAATTCTTTTTTCTTCCTGGAAGATTATTACATCACATAATTAAATAGACATGCCACACATATGTACTAATTGATATTAGCAAAATTTTAAATATCAAATTGTTTTAGGCAATTTAAGGCAATGTCTTATAAGAGATTGAGTATGAACTTCACTTTAAAGGAAAGAAAGTGAAATTTTCTAAGTATATAGATCCTCAAGTATTAAGATGAGTAAGCAGAAGAATGGTAGCAGCTCATGAACATCCTTAATTATAAACTTCATTATAGCATAAATAAAGATTAATACAATTATTCAGTTATTAAATAAAGGGTTTTAAAGTTCCCAGTGAGTATCTAATTAGCTTAGAGAGCAATAAAGAATGAATAGAAAACAACTGGTAAGGTTACATGGAGGGACTAAGACCAATCTGAATTTATTGAAGACATGCAAAATAATTTTGCACAGCATCAGGAAGAAATGAGAGAACTATAATAACAAAAAAGAATTCCTCAGTGAAACAAATTTTGGGAAACCTGAGAATCAGATTTAAGTGTTGTCTGCATGTTTGTGTTGGATTATTTATTTTTATAATTAAAAATATTTCAGTCTTTAAAATGCTATTTTAACTTAGGAAGGGTATGCTATTTACTTCCTTTTTTTTCGAAATTTTTAAAGCTTATTCATTTTTGAGAGACAGAGTGCAAGCAGGGGTGGGGCAGAAAGAGAGGGAGACACAGAATCTGAAGCAGGCTTCAGGCTCTGAGCTGTAATCACAGAGCCCAACACAGGGCTTGAACTCATGAGCCCTGAGATCATGACCTGAGCTGAAGTTGCATGCTTAATCGACTGAGCCACCCAGGTGCCCCGATATGCCTCTATTTTTGATTAAATACATCATGGGACATTTCTCCCCAGTGTACACTTTAGATAACAGTGGCCTACACTGAAAAATATAATATGTGACAATAGGAGAGACTTATGGTAAAAAAATTACAAAGTTTTCTGTTGAGCTGCCATTGCAAATACTGGGATTCCCTCAGTACATTTCCAAATCTAACTCAATGGACATATTGAGTTTAGTAATGGGTAGGGATAAGAGATTATAAAAGTGCTTGCTGGTTTTGACATGCTTTCAGGTAAAAATAGTTAGTCCTTAAGTCCAAGGTATGAAAAGTCATTAACCTATCCCCACCTTTTGTTCCCCTTATGATACTGCTGATAGGGTGCAGCAATATCCTTGGAACCCTGGAATTTTCTACTCTAAATATAACCATCCTAGAATGATAACTCCAGTGCACTCCTGGTGAACTGCTTTTCTAGCCTAAAATAAAGGAAAAAAAAAATGTTCTAAGATTGAGTTTTGTTTGCTTGTACAGAATGGTATTAAAGATACCCATAACTTCCCAGAAAAGAAGAAATTAAAGAGAGATATATAAGAATATCTATGTATAGGGATGCCTGGGTGGCTCAGTTGGTTAAGCATGCTCTCTCTCGCTCTCTCTCTCGCTCTCTCTCAAATAAATAAACTTTAAAAATAAAGAATATTGGGCGCCTGGGTGGCTCAGTTGGTTAAGCATCTGACTTCAGCTCAAGTCATGATTTCACAGCTAGTGGTTTTGAGCCCCATGTAGGGCTCTGTGCTGACACCTCAGAGCCTGGAGCCTGCTTAGAATTCTGTGTCTCCCTTTCTCTGCCTCTCTCTCTCTCTCTCTCTCTCTCTCTCTCTCTCTCTCTCAAAAATAAACATTAAAACAATTAAAAAAAGAATATCTACATATACTTTTGGCAGAAGGTAAAAGTAACATGAAGTTATGACAGGATGGCCAAATGGGGGGAGGGAAACACCTCAAAAATATAGCCTCATAAGAGTCACAAATCTTAAAGGATAAATAAAATTTCACAAGTCCATGGTTTTAAATGTTACTATATTAGTTATTTAGAAAGACTATTAAAAAACTACAAGGGCATGTCTTCAGCCTTTGGTATAGGTAGGCTAGCTTCTGATAAATTGTCTTCTGCTAATAGTAAGAATAAACTCTGGGGAAAAACTGGAAGAGACTTAAGGGAGGCAGAATCTAAAGGAGATGAATGAGATCTTTGAAAGAAAAGTGCTGGTGACACTGGTGCTGTGTCAGATTTCAGACACCCCCATAGTGAGGGCCCACAGTCTCTTAATATAGGGGGGCGACTGGAAGGGAATAGAAAGAGCTCAATTAGAAAGCTGTTTTACTGAATCTCTATGGAGGAATCAGAAGTTGGAGTTTTGACTTTCAGAGCAGCTGGAAATGAGGGCTGGGGGTGTGACTGTGGACAGCCAAAGAAGGTGGGGTCCAAAAGCTGCACATACACATCACTCAAACTGCTCTTTTTCTAAGCAAGGCTAAAAGCAGCCCAGAGGAAAAAACTGAAAGCCTTGAAAGAGCTTAGTAGAGATTTTAGCAGTTGAGTACCCCAAGGGAGGTGAATTCACAGTTAAGTCTCAACAAATTCAGACTTTGTAAATACTCCAGCTGTCCTTGTCTGCAGACTAAGGGATTGTTTCTACAACTAAGTGCAAAACAATTAATAGACTGAATAGCCCTAACAAAGCCTAAAACCAAGCCTCCAAAAAAAATCAAGGTAATCTACAAGTAATTTAAATTGCCTGCTAGAAGACTATTCAAAGATTTTCAGAAGAAAATTTCCATTGAAAGGGCGGGCCTACACCGGCCGACTCCATCTTCTTCTGTGTCCTCCACCTTGAGTGACTATGTCCCCGACATGACCCCTTTTCCGGGAAAATCGCAGAAACCTCAGACCGCGCCTCCTCCCCTTGAGTAACCTCCCGCTCACCCGTTCAAACTTCCTGATCAAAACACGCCCAGCGACCTGCCTAACAGGACTCTGACCCTTCCCCAGCCAATCGGCCGAGGCCACGACCCTTCCCCAGCCAATCGGCTGAGGCCACAGCCATTACCTCACCAACTGCCTCTAGGTCCCAATAAAACCTTTGTGCTTTTGAAACTCGCTCTCTCTCCCTGGTATCTCACCGCTGCGTTGGTGCAGGTAGGGGACTGAGCTCCAGCTAGCTCGAATAAAGGCTCTTTTGCTTTTGCATCGGACTCGGCTCCCTAGTGGTCTTTGGGGATCACAAATTCTGGGCATAACACAATATCCAGTCTTTAAAATATATCATTCACAATGTTCAGTATATAATAAAACTTACTAAACATGGAAAAACAAGAAAATGTGAATCAGTGTCAAGAAAAAATCTGTCAATTGAAACAAATAGACAAGACAGCAGCTAAGAAGAAATTCTGGAACTGAACAATGCAGTATCAGAAATTTTTTAAAAATCCATTAGTTTAAATTAAAAATATATTGGACAAAATAGAAAAAGAATCAGTGAAACATGGGTTAATAGAAATAATCCACACTAAAGCATACAGAGGGAAAAGACTGAAAAAACAGAAAAGGGAATACAACCTCAATAACCTGAGAGCTAATATGAAGATACCCTGCATCCACCTTTTAGGATCTCAGAGAGGAGAGAGAGATTGAGGCAGAAACATTCAAAAACATTATGACAAAATTTTTTCTAAGTTCCATCACAAAGAAACCCACAGTTTCAGGAAGCTCAGCAAATTCCAAGCAGGATAAATAAAAACTATTGGTTCTTTTTTAATTAGGATCTTGGGAGATTTTAATTATAGACATCAGTTGTTTGCTAGGAAAACAAACTAAAAACTAATACATAAATCATTTTGTAAATGGTTACAAAAGTACTAAAGTTGTTGGAATAGTAGTTTGTTGCTGAATTAACAAGAACATTAAATTGTGGGAAATATACAAAACGGATTAAGGACTTGAACGTAAGATAATAAAACCATAAACTCTCTGAAGAAAACGTAGGCAGTAAGTTCTTTGACATCAGCCCTAGCAATATTTTTTTGGAACAGTCTCCTCAGGCAAGGATAACAAAAGCTAAAATAAACAAATGGGATTATATCAAACTAAAAAGCTTTTGCACACCAAAAGAAACCATCCACAAAATGAAAAGGCAAGCTAAAGAATGTGAGAAGATATCTGCAAATCTTACATCCAATTAGAAGTTAAAATCCAAATATAAAGAACTTAAAAAACTCAATACCAAAAATAAATAAATAAATAAATAAATAAATAAGCAAGCAAGAAGACTAAAAAATGGGCAAAGGACTTAAAAAGATATTTTTCCAAAGAAGACATGCAGATGGTCAATAGGCACATGAAAAGATGCTCAACATCACTAATTATCTGAGAAATGCAAATCAAAACCGCAATGAGATATCACCTCATACCTGTCAAACTGACTATCATCAAAAAGACAAGAAATAACAACTGATGGCAATAATGTAGAGAAAAGGGAACTCTTATATACCACACATAGTGCAGTCACTATGGAAAACAGTAAGGAGGTTCCTCCAAAAATTAATAATAGAACTACCATATGATCTAGCAATTCCACTTCCGGGTATTTATCCGAAAAAAAGCTAAAGTACTAATTTGAAGAGATACATGCACCCCTATGTTCATTGCAGCATTCTTCACTAAGTGTCCATTAATGGTAAATGAACAAAGATGTGATATATATGTACAATGGAATATTACTCAGCCATAAAAGGAATGAAATCTTGCCATTTGCAAAAACATGGATGGATCTAGAGAGCATAATGCTAAGTGATATAAATCAGATACAGAAAGACAACTATCATATGAGCTCACTTATATGTGGAATCTAAAAAACAAACAAAAACAACAACAACAACAAAAAAAACAGAAACAGACTCATAGATATAGGAAACAAACTACTGGTACCAGAGTGGGAATGTGTTGAGAAGTGGGCAGAATAGGTAAATAGAATGAAGAAGTACAAACTTCCAGTTATAAAATAAATCATGAGGATATAATATACAGCATAGAGAATATAGTTAATAATGTTGTAATAACTTTGTATGGTTATGGATGGTAACTAGACTTACATTTGGTAATGTATAAAAATATATCATGATGTTGTATACCCGAAACTAAAATAAAACTGCATGTCAGTTATACTTCAATTAAAACGTCTAGAAAATATTACAGAATTAAGTTATTTAAAAGTTAGGGCACTCAATTAGAAAATACAACCTTAAAGTACTTCTTAAAAAGTTAAATATTATAATTGACCAAGTGATGTTAATGAGGTGGCTTCTGTTTTTTTTTCTTTTGTGCGTTTTATAAAAAACTTTTAAAATATAATCGTTCACATTATGCTACTCTTCTTTCAGAATTGGGTAGAGATATTTTTTTTCATGATATGGCAGAGTTGGACGAAGATATGGAATCTGTCATAGAATGAAATATTTAGCTAATGTTCATTAAAATTGTATGAAAGTTCTGAAGTTCAAAGACACACATGGAGAACATCTAAAAAAGTAAGGGCCATGGAGAAGTTCTGAAAGCTAAGAAAAGTCATATTCAGATGATTTACAAAAATGAAATACCAATGATTAATTCCAATGACCAATTAGCAAGAATTATTATAGATCAAAATCTTTAGTCTATTAAATTGGTTTATAAAATAAAGCCCAATATTATATATGTTAAGTTCCAAAATACTGACCAAGTAAAATGTTGGCTGCATCACTGACAAGTTTATAAAATGATCAGGGTGAGCACAGTGTATATATGGGAACCATTTTCAAATGTGGAAATCCATATTAGCATTATTTCAAGAAATCTTACTTCAGGATTTCACACCAAAAAAAAAAAAAATTACTAGCTTTGGTAAAGTAGACTCATATGGTGCTAATGGAAGTATAATGATTAATTTCATGCTCATTATACACCAAGTAATTTTTGGGCATTTGGTATAGTTGTGAGCAAAACACATAAAAATCTCTGCCTTTGTACAACTTAATTCTAGCACTTATTGGTATCAAAAGCCTTACAATTTGAAGATCATTTGGACGTACCTAAAATGTATTTTTAAGGCTTACTGAGGAAAGTATTTTAAATTATTGTTGATCCTTATGGAGTTCAAGTATTGGCTCTAAACCCTTATTTTGCAAAAGTTGTTTCCTTGAAAAAAATCACTTGCATAAATTCTGCTGCTTCAAGGAAACCAAACTACAAGATAAAATTTGTTTTATGTGTGTGTTTGTGTGTGTGTGTGTGTGTGTGTGTGTGTGTGTGTTGAAGTGGGATGTATGGGAAAGGAAAACACCTTAATATTTAGGTATTTGTAAAAATATTAGCATGTAATATCATTTTTTAGATGTTTATTTATTTTGGGGGAAGGAGGGGCAGGGAGAGGGAAAGAGAGAATCCCAAGCAGGCTCTACACTGCCAGCACAAAGCCCAACGTGGGACTTGATCCCACAAACCATGAGAGCATGACATGAGCTGAAATAAAGAGTTGGACGCTTAATGGAGTGAGCCACCCACACCAACTAACATGATTTTTGATGTAAGAAATCTTAAACTTGTTGGTTCTCTACATTAAATTACTACTTCAGAGGCTACTTCATAATTGTTATATAAAATTTGCCACAAAACACTACAGTAATAAAGCCATTTCCTATAAATAATAACAACTGGTATCTGGTCATTTCCTGTTGTATGACAAGATGATCATCACAGTATTGTTTATAATACCCCCAAATAGAAACAAGTATCTATACACTCTCCCTTGTCTGATTCATCAACCCACAATTAGTTGTTTTACATATTTAACTTTCCTCCAATTTCAATTTATAGTCAAACTCTGGGGGTAACTGGGTGTCTCAGTCAGTTAAGTGTCTGACTCTTGGTTTCAGTTCAGAACATGATCTCACAGTTCATGAAATCAAGCCCCATGTTGGGCTCTGTAGTGACAGCATGGAGCCTGCTTAGGATTCTCTGTCTCTCTCTGTTTCTCTGTCTCTCTCTGTCTCTCTCTCCTTCTTTCTGTGTCCCTCCCCCACTCAAACTCTTTTTCTCAAAATAAATAAACTTTAAAAAAATTAAAAAATAGTCATAAAATCTGTATCCCTATAATTTCATACTAAATTCTTCTCTTCCAAAAAAACTACCATGTCCTAAACGTACTTGTGCTCCCAAAATGTCTGTCTTCTTGATCCCTAATCTTTCTTGTTTTCCCTCTTAATGCAAGGTGCTAATGAAACTGTAGAATTACAAGTGAATTACGTTATAACATACTAATTTTAATTGGGGAAATTTAAAAACCAAAGTAGAGCTAGTGGAATCCTAAGAAACTATACTATTTACTATCTAGAGATCTGTCTATGGCAAAGTGTGAATTTTGAAAGTATGCAAATATTTAAACTAACATTTTTGTAAATATCTTTAAAGAAATTTAGTAATATATAAATAACAAAGGAAGGTCGGCAACTTTTGAAACTAGGAGATCCAATAATTAAATATATCATTAGTACAGGGAGATATACTGAGGCAATTTAATTTCCTTTTAAATTCAGCAGATTAATCCTTTTAGACATTCATCATTTTCTTCATTATATCAAATTCATTATGAATTTCTAATTCATGTGGTTTAAGTAATGTGAAATATGTTAAATACTAGGATAAAGGTTTTCTTTTTATAGGCTTTTGATGAAGTAATAAAATGAAAAAGATGGGTAGATAATTAACCTACACTCTGTAATGGTTTTTAAAATATTAAAAAAAAATTGCCCAAAATATATTCAGGAGGATAAAAAGTTGGAGGAGGTACATCACTTAGATTTATTTCCAAATATCATTTTTTATCATTTTTTAATTTATACATAACATTGTAAATACTTTAGCTAGACTCTCCTAAAAATATTTTCCTTCATAACCATCATACTATTATCATATTCAATAAAATTAACACCAATTCTTTAATGTTATCTACATACACAGTCTATTTTCAAATTTACTGACATTTTCAATAGAGGTGTACATCTTGCATTTGATTATGATTCTACTTTTTAAATCCAATCAATTTGCTACCGCAAATATTTTACCTATGAGTTTAATATCCTTTGACAGTATGTGCTGAATTAATTATTCCACTAAGTTTTGTTAAATGGTGATTTTTCTAATACTACCATTCCTTCTTTATTTAGTAGAATGCATTTTTCTGTAATGAAAAGCTGTACCTCATGAACTGAGACTATTTGGTTACCCAGAAATAGAGTTGTTACAAAAATAAGCATAAATGTTTAATTCCTTTCTTTAATTACAAATTTTCAGAGTAAGGATTTGGTATAATATATTTTTTTAATTTTTTACATTTATTTATCTTTTGAGAGACAGAGAGACAGAGCACAAGTGGGGAGGGGCAGAGAGAAGGAGACAGAATCTGAAGCAGGCTTCAGGCTCCGAGCTGTCAGCACAGAGCCCAACACGGGGCTCGAACTCACAAACCGTGAGACCATGACCTGAGCTGAAGCCGGATGCTCAACTAACTGACCCACTCAGGCACCCCAGGATTTGGTATAATATTTATCAAATAATAGTTTTTTTTCTGTTTTCTCTCTCTTTCACATCAAAGTAGACCGATGGATTTTAATATACTTAATATGTTTCAATCAACTTCAGTCATTATTCTTTTTCATGCTTAAATTTTCATAATCTTGACCAACAGAAGCTCCATTAACCTGATTTCAATGTTATCACAAATATACACAGTACATTAGCAGTCATGACTTTTCAATAAATTTCAAAATCATCTCTGGAAATTAATTTATTTAGTATTTGTTAGCTATTCTAATTGATGAAAGCATTGAGAGATTCACCATTGCCAATATTAGCCAAAAATAATTATAATCCTAAATATTTTACATTAGGAGAAAAACAGTCATAAAAAATATATGATTTTAGAAATGATACATTTGATTTTTCTGGATATTTTTGAAGTTTAAAAAATTTAACCAAACATATATGTACTTGGAAAAAATCATAATAATACAAAAAGAAAACATGTAAGATGATTTATATAGTTAACTAATATTTTCCTCTATATATGTTTGATCTGGAAAAGAAAAATAAGTGCTTACCAATCTTCAATTATCAGACGATTTTAATAACTTTTACAAAGTAATGTTCTCATTGTATGCTAATCATGAAGAAACTTGCAATCACCTCTAACATTATCACCAGTGAGTTTTTACAATGCATATTTTCCTATTTTTATAGATAAAGTTATATGTATAATTCTCAGTATTAAAGTAAAACATAATCTGGATATATGTATTAAAATTAACTTTTTTTTCTTATATAGATAATAGCCTTAAAGAATTCCAGACAAAAGATGGCTAAAGTTAATGCTCTTTTATAATCCATAAAATTTTGCATTGTATAAAATTTTCTTTTTCTTGAAGCTTACATAAATTAGTATTTCAAATTCTACTCAAAACTGAAACAAATTATTTTTATTCTACAACATATACAAGTTTTAATTATTTAGGTTTCCACTATAGAGAACAAGAAATTTTATTTAAGTTGAAGTCATTTTATGGGTCTATTTAAAAAAAATATGTTTATTTATTTTGAGGGAGAGAGAGACAGAGTGCAAGCAGGGGGAGGGTCAGAGAGAGAGGGAGACAGAATCCGAAGCAGGCTCCAGGTTCTGAGCTGTCAGCAGAGTCCGACGCAGGGCTCAAACTCACAAATTGTGAGATCATGACCTGAGCTGAAGTTGGACACTCAACCAACTGAGCCACCCAGGCGCACTTATTTTTATTTTTAAAAATGGAGGTCTTGTGGCACCAGAGTGGCTAAGTTGGTTAAGCATCCAACTCGTGATTTCAGCTCATGATCTCGATTGTGAGATTGAGCCCCACATCAGGCTCCGCACTGGTGGAGCCTGCTTAAGATTTTCTCTCTCCCTTTTCCTCTGCCCTCCCCTGCTTGCACTCCCTCTCTCAATAAAAAAATAAAATAAAATAAAGGGATGTCTTCCCAGAAAGACACAAATATACACATATATATATATGTACATCATAAAAAATATAATATAGTATTGACATACATATACCCACACAATTATAAAGAAAATCCTATAAGAAGTCTTCTTCAAAGGCTTCTGAAATAATTAAATTGCAAAAGAAACATCTATATATCAATACAAAGATAGCTTATCTAAGTGGAAATGTTAGCTGGTTTGTTTGTCACTGTAAATACAACTTAATTGGCCAAGAGAAATTTGACACTAGCTCTTAAAAACTCGTGAAGAGCAAGTCTTTGGCACTACATAAATGTTCACTAAATATACTGTGAATTGAATAAATGAAGGCATGTTTTCATTTTGTTTAATATGTCCTGTACTTTATACTGTAATGAAAGGGGATCTTTCTAATTTATGATAGGTAGATGAAAATTACACCCTTAAATCCTGTGGGCTTTTCCATCACTTAATCACTTTTTTCCACCAATTAATTTGGCATTAATTTAAAGTTTAAGTTTAAACATCTTTTGTTACAGGAAAATATGTCACTGATAAGAAAACTTACATAACACAAAACTACTTTGGCAATTTTATTTTTACTATTTTCTTCCACCAACCATTTGTTATGATGAGAAGCAAAAGATAAAATCAACTTCTGTTGCCTTTCCCTTGTCTCCTTAACTTAATTTGTAATGTAAGGATTTTGAGTAGTCTTTAAGAAATCTTTGCCTACTTTTAGGTCATGTATTCTCCTACTGTTTTTGTTTCCAGGAAGCTTTATGTTTTTAGCTTTTACATATGCAACTGGTTAAAAATTTATTCTTTTAATGAGTATTTATATCAAATAAGTGGGTAATTACCAAAGGAGAGCTTTACAAATTACAGATTTGCACTCAGAGACATACTATGATTTGTATGCACTCCTTTTCTTCTTCTATAAAGTAGTATAACACTTACACAACACAGAACGGAAAAAAAGAAAAAAAAAATCCACAGTGTACTTATTATTAACACAAAGAGCTTGCAGCAAAGTGATTTGTCAAGTAAAGAAATATTAAGAAAAGTATTATTAGAGATGGACACACATTTCTACTTTGGCCAAAGGCATAGGCTTTTACATCTGTGAGACTTTAAATAGTATCCAATACCTAAAAGTTATTAAAGTCAATTAAAATCCCTGCCTCAGTAGCCTGAAAAAAGATAGTTTCTCTTACTGAAATAGACATAAACATAAAAAATTCCCTAAAGCCAAATTAAATGAAGTGCCTAAATGAGTCATTTTTAAGCAAGAGACAACATAACATTCCTTTGTAGATAATATTAATGTACTCTTATGAATTTCTATGGAATCTATTATCCTGCCACAAACTTCAATTGAATTCTTCCTAAAACTTTTTTTAATGTATTTTATATTTATATTTAATGTAAATTTCATCCTTAATCTCAAACCTGAATTTATGAGCTTCTGTCATTCCCAAAAAGATTCTCTAACTTTGATATTCATGATACTTCGTATTTCCTCTGGTTTGCAGAGTAGTAGTAATGGATTATCTAATTATTTACTCTTGATATTAATGCAAAATATATATAACATATCCTTAAACCCTGTAAAGAATAGACATTTTTTCAAATACATAGTTATAAAAAATGGCCATATTCAATTGTTGCCCATATTTTATTTATGAATAAAGTAGTAGAATGAAAAGGAATAACCTAGATTTCATTTTATGTTAACTTTAAAATTTCCCAGCTTACATTAAGAAACTGTGACATATTTTATTAAAGTAATATTTCCTTGTTTATGTATTTGATTTATTTAAAAAATTAATTCAAAAACACATTAAATTCATTATGTAGTATTATAACTAAAGAAACTCCTTTCCCCACTAGAAATTTATTTGTCAGACACCTAAGTATATAAGAATGTGAAATAAAATAATAAATCAAAAGTAATATACTACGCTTTCAGATCACTCAATATTTTTTGGTCATCCCTCATATATAAGCGAGAATCTAAACATTAAAAAAAAAACAAGAAATATTACTAAATTGCTATGTAATTCAAATAAAGACTGCATAATACATTGAAGTAAACTGTTTTTAAAAATGCTAAATAATTCTGAATGCACCATTTCATAAAATCAAGACAACTTATGGTTAACTCTATAAAATATTCAATTTTTAAGGTTTTAAAGTAGTTAACTAGCTTTCTACCTTCCCCATTACAGACTGCATAAAATGCCATAATCTTAGTCATAGAAATAATAAATAATTTAGAAGTTTTACAGTCATAAACATTGCTTTCTAGTAGGGTAGAACTGGCAACTCATAGTAGGATTCTGGTCATCTGCTTTATAAACTCAAACATTAACCTTTTTTAAAAAATTTTTTTTAATGTTTATTTATTTTTGAGACTGAGAGAGCAGAACATGAACAGGGGAGGGTCAGAGAGAGAGGGAGACACAGAATCCGAAGAAGGCTTCAGGCTCTGAGCTGTCAGCACAGAGCCCAACGCAGGTCTCGAACTCACACACCGTGAGATCATGACCTGAGCCAAAGTCAGAGGTTCAACCGACTGAGCCACCCAGGCGCCCCAAACATTAACCTTCTTAATCGGAACTTGTACAAAACACTGTTTCAAAATTCTTTTAAAAGCCTAAATCATGTTTTGACTGTCCTATTTCTAGAGTCTATAAATAGACACCAAGCATCTAACATCTATTTTTTTAAATTAGGGTAATATCTTCCTTTATGTTTTTATACACACTTCAATCCATGTTTACAATGTGAAATGTCTATTTATTTTTACTAAAAAACATGAAAGCCAACCATGAATTATTTAAAATACTATTAAAACACAATTTCAAAAAGCCTTATAAAGTAAGGTCCCAATGTTTTATCAACCCATACCGTACATAATTTTGAATGTATTTCCTACTCAGATCTCTTTGCTGTCTTGTATTTTGCTTTCCATCACTGAATGGGCAAAGAAATTTTAGCCATCAGGCAATGCCTTTATATACTGACTATCCATTATTATGCAACTTAGTTTATCACAGAACAACTTTTGAAATCTTAAAGGTAAGAGTTTAAAAGGATACTTTTTCATATTTTAATAACATTAGGCTATAAATATTTAATATGTAAATTTAAAACATAATTTTGCCCAGTTGGAACAGTATACCATTAGTTGTTTTTCCCTTCAAACCTATTTTAACCTCTAGCATATATGCAAATTTAATAATAATTATCTACAACTCATAATCTTTTTTGTGCTCCAATCTCAATGCACTGCAAATCTTGATCATGACTGGGTCATCAAAATAATAGTGGGTCATGAGGTGCCTGGGTGGCTCAGCCAGTTAAGTGTCTGACTTTGGCTCAGGTCATGATCTCAGTTTGTGAGTTCAAGCCCGATGTCGGTCTCTGTGCTGACAGCTAGAAGCCTAGAGCCTGCTTCGGATTCTGTCTCTCTCTCTCCCTGCCCCTCCCTGGCTTGTGCGTGCGTTCTCTCTCTCTCTCTCTCTCTCTCTCTCTCTCTCTCTCAAAAAATAAACATTTAAAAAATATGTAATTATAGTGGGTCACGACTACCAAGATGAGAGAATAAACAGGGAGGGGAAATGGAGATGAGGGGAGGAGGAGGAGGGGAGGAGGAGAAGGGGGAGGAGGAGGAGGAGGAGGAAAAATTGGAAAAGCAGGAGGAGAAGGGGGAGAGACTAGAAAAAGTAAAATAGAAAATAGTAAAAATAAGTATTATTTTCATAACTTTCTAAAATATCGGGTTGCAATATAAAAATTATACTGTCAATGGCAAAAAATTGTGAAAGATACCATATAGAAGAATCAAAGAAATTCCACTGGGAAATTTTTTTTTATCTGTAATTATAAAATTGAAAACATTAATGGCACTGTAGATATTCACAAATACTAAATCTTCCATACTTTTGAAGATTACTAAGTACGAAGTTACACCAAGTTAATTAATAAAAATGTACCGATTTCTCATTTTGCAAATTGTATGAAGTTACTGAGTCTTTGTGATTGGGGGAGCTTCTTATATTTTCTGATTGCCCAGTATTTTGAACTCACTGACCCCCTGATTCTGGAGACTCATATTAATAATAATAATAATAATAATAATAATAATAATAATGGTCTCCTCATGTAGTAATAAGTCTTTTAATCAAAAGGACCGTCTTCTATGCATTCTGCCATGTTAGACCAAACTTACTTTCCACCATTCCACAGTGGAGTTCATTGTTTTTTCTTTGGTCTTTTCAAGACATACATTTTTCCCCCTCAGAACTTCAGTAAATAGAGAAGGATATTTATTAACCTACCAAGTAATGTCAAAAATACTACTATGCTACTACTACCAAATGGTAAAGATGATATAAGGAAAAGCCTACAAAAGGATTTCAACTACTCCCGGAACTTACCATTATGAGAATTACCAAGTAGGCTTTTATTTCTTTCTCCTCTACAGAAATCAAAATCACCACTTCTTTCTCTCCAGTTAGACATGTGTTTACAGGCAACCAATATGAATGAACTGGTTCCCTACAGTTCTGTTCTCAAACTCCTAAACCAAAAATCAAATTTAATTATGCCTTTTAGGCTACCCTGGGACCAAGAAGTTCAAATACGTCCACATCAGTCTTTTACCCACCCACAAATATGGATAGGTCTATTCTCTTTCTTTAGGACTTGAATACTTTATAACCTTTTCAAGGACTCAATTATCAGCATTTTTAAATCATAAATTATTAAAAGGATGAAATTTATTTAAAACCACATTGAAATACAAAGTACTATATACCATTTTAATTTATTAAAAGCCTGCATTTCTACCTGCATCTGTAGAATCACACAAACCTACATACACCCATACAATCGTGGTTTCTCCTATTTCCTGGTTTCTTCTTCTCACCAATAAAAATATGACAAAACAGCATATATTTCACAGAGTTCTTTTTCGAATTAAATGGAATTAATGTATTAAATTAATACTGTCCCCACTGTGCTGGGGACAGTGTCTGGCACACAGTAAGCCCAATAAGTATATGCTATCACTATATTATTACTAATGCTGCTGCAATTGCTACTGTTATCAACATCATGTGAGAGGGCTATTGCAGTATAAAGAGAAGAACATGGATTAGAATAAGACACATTTTTATTTAAATCTTGACTCCCTGAAAAATAAGTGTTTGTATTATGTAAGAAATTTTCTTACACTTTATAAGCTTTAGGTTCCTTAGCTACAAAATGAGAATATCAATTAATGAAAGAGTTTTTGTGAGAATGAATTTCAAAATATATGTGAAGCATTAGGTACATAGTAGGTAGAATTTATTACCTTAATCACTTCCCATTCTAGTCAAACATTAACAATTTAACCATGCTTATGCATTAAGTCAGTAATTCTATGGCTTCCATTAGGGAACAACCGTTTTCTTAAGTATAGATATGTTGGATTAGCCTAAATTACTCTATGTACCACTAACAGAAAACAGCTTATTAACATTAAAATGTAAATAATTAATAATACACATGAATAAAGGAATGCTCAATTTTAAAGCAATATAAAGAAATACATATTTTAATACATGTGACATTTTCCTTACATTAAAGTTTAACTGGTAGCTACTATGGCTTATTTTAACTTCCTTTTCCCTTACTTTCCTTTCAAGAAGACATATCTTATTTCTTCACAGTGCAAATATTGATGCCTCAATGTCCCTATAACTTTATAAACTTTTATATTCAATCCACAGTACCCATATTTAATAGTAGAGACAAAATATATTTAATTGAATTACCTATCTAAAGGTTTTGATTCTTAACACTGTTTTTCACCAATCTGTATATGCAATTTTAGTCAACTAAAATTTGATTTTTTTTAACCTCACAATTCTCTCAAAATCTCACAAAAGAATTTAGATAATATTCTTCAACATTCTTTTAAGTTTTATTTCAATATTGAAAAGAGTGTGGATGGGGGGAATCAAAATAGAGAATTTTATTCTAGAATATCCATACATCTTATTTCCCTGGCAAACAAGATTCTCTCAACTTGCTTTTCTTTCTGGTTAATACCTATATCCTTTACTAGGAATTTCTCTACTTAATGGCCATATTGCCATTTAACTCTGCCAAAAATTATGAAGTAGTTTCTTCACACACTGCATAAATTTCACTGAGTTGGGGTCTCTGGAATTCCTATTCTTTATAAATCACAAATGATAACTTAAAGAGCTGAAATTAATTTTACCAGAAAATTTTCAATTTAATATTTGCTTTGGAAGCCAAAATTCTACATGGATCCTTTTGAATTAGGTACTTTTATGAGTACATTTGTGGCTGTTTTTTGTAATTACAATGGCTTTTTGAAATATGTAATTACAAACAGTATTTAAAATAATATTGATTTTTCTGGCTTAAAAGCATGTTATTATTTTTATTATTTTATTATTTATACATAATTTAAAATTTTCCTGAATAGATACTCACTTATCATTGATCAAAAAACTTAAGTAGATTTTTAAGAATAGCAACAAGGTAGCTATTTCCAATTCATCAATATCTCCTAATCTTTTAGACTAGTGTTTTATCTTTGTTGATAAATCACTAACAGCAAGTCTCTAATTATACTTTAAAAGAAGCTCTACTCAGGCAATTCTTTCTATTTTGGTATAAAAGACATTTTAAAGTTAATATGCAGCTTCAGGGATATGAAAGATCCATAAAAGATAAAGCTTTTTCTTCTTTTAAGATGTAATAAGGAGAAGAAATCTATACTTTTAGCTGTTTATTTAATATTGCTGATTGTACCTCTACAATACACCTTTCTTGAATTGTAGCCATTATTTTTTTAAATATTTATTATTCACACACCTTATCACTTATTTCCCTTAGTTTCTCTTTTTTAAGTGTTTATTTATTTTGAGAGAGAGTATATATGCATAGTGGGGGAGGAGCAGAGAGAGGGAGAGACAGAATTCCAAGCAGGCTCTGCACTGTGAGCACAGAGCCCAACATGGGGTTAAAACTCATGAACAGGGAGATCATGACCTGAGCAGAAATCAAGAGACAGATGCTCAACCGACTGAGCCATGCAGGCACCCCATCTTCCTTAGTTTCTATCACAATACTTGGCACAGAAAGGTCCTCAATGACTGTTTGTCTTACAGAGATAAGAATGAGAAAAAAAAAGAGATTAAAATCATCATTGAGTTTTAGTTCTCTTTAGCTAAGTTATTAGTTAATCTTAAAAGCTTTCTTATTCATGGTACTTAGATCCCTATAGATCGCTCATTCAAAACATACTTATTGAATACCTACTACATAAAATGTACTGAGACAGGTGCTGGTGATACAGCAATATACCAGACAGTTTGGCCTCTACTATCTCAGAGATTATGATTCAGGAGGAGAATGTAACATTGAATATCTAACCTCATAAATTATTATTCTATTTTAATTATAACATGCACTCTGCAGGTGATGTGCAAAGTGTTAAAGAGCATATGCAAGGGGAATATGATCAGGTTTAGAAAGTTGGGAAATTCTCCCCTACTAAAAGTTTTTTTTAATTTTTTTTTAACGTTTATTTATTTTTGAGAGAGAGAGAGACAGAGCATGAACAGGGGAGGAGCAGAGAGAGAGGGAGACATAGAATCTGAAACAGGCTCCAGGCTCTGAGCTGTCAGCACAGAGCTCGAACTCATGGACCGTGAGATCATGACCTGAGCCGAAGTCAGACGCTTAACCAACCAAGCCACCCAGGCGCCCACCCCTACTAAAAGTTTTAAAGTGAATAGTACATAGTAAGACACAGCCGGGTCTGCAGCCAACAGTGATCTTCCATAAATATAAAGTGGATTAAGCCACTCCCTTACAATTAAATCCATGTTCTTTAATGTGACATATACAAGGCCTTTCTAAACACAATCCCAGATTTCAAGATGTACTACAAAGCTGTAATAATCAAAACACTATGTACTGGCAAAAAAAAATAGACATATAGATCAGTGGAACAAGAGCGAGCCCAGAAATAAACCCATACTTATATAGTTAATTACAACAAAAGAGGCAAGAATACACACTGGGGAAAAGACAGTCTCTTCAATAAATGTTGCTAGAAAATCTGGATAGCTACATTCAAAGGAATGAAACATGACCACATTCTCACACCATATACAAAAATAAACTCAGAACAGATTAAAGAACTAAATGTGAAATGTGAAACCATAAAATTCCTAGAAGAAAACAGGCAGTAATTTCTTTGACATCAGCCATAGCAACATTTTTCTAGATAATGTCTCTTTAGGTAAGGGAAAGCAAAAGCAAAATAAACTATTGGGACCACACCAAAAAAGCTTTTGCACAGTGAAGGAGACCATCAATGAAACAAAAAGGCAACCTACTGAATAGGAGAAGATATCTGCAAATGATACTTCCCATAACAGTTAATATCCAAATTAAATAAAAACCTTATATAACTCAACACCAAAAAAAAAAAACAAAAAAAAAACAAAGAAACAAAACAACAACAAAAAAAAAAACCAACAAATAATCTGATTAAAAATGGGCATAGACATTTTTCCAAAGAAGACATACAGATGGCCAACAGACACATGATATGATGCTCAACATCACTCATCATCAGAAAAATGCAAATCAAAACCACAATGAGATATCACCTTATACTTGTCAGAATGGCTAGAATCAAAAAGACAAGAAATAGTAAGTGTTGGTGAGGATGCAAAAGACAAGGAGCCTTTGTGCACCACTGCTTGAAATATGTTTGTACAGCCACTGGGGGAAAAAGTATGGAGGTTCCTTAGAAAATTAAAAATATATTAAATACATTAAAATATATATCATAATATATATTATACTGTATACCTGAAACAAATATAATACTGTATGTGGGGATACCTGGATGGCTTAGTCAGTTAAATATCTGACTGTTGAATTCAGCTCAGGTCATGACCCCAGGGTCGCAGGCTAAATGTAGAGCCTGATTAAGTCTCTCTCTCTCTCTTTCATAAAAATAAAACAAAAACAAAAATTAAACAAAAAACACAACACTTTATGTAAATTATACTTGAATAAAAAAATTGCAGAATGAAATAACCATATTTCCAGTAATTCCTTCACTAGGTATTTACCAAAGAAAATGAAAACACTAATTCAAAAAAGATACATGCACACCTGTGTTTACTGCAGCATTATTTACAACAGCCAATATACAGAATCAGCAGAAGTGTCCATGATAGACGGACTAATAGACAGATGAATGGATAAAAAAGATACACACAGATATGGAATATTACTCAGCCATAAAAAATAATAAGATCTTGCCATTTGTGACATCATGGGTGGACTTAGAGGATATTATGCTAAGCAAATAAATCAGACAGAAAAAGAGAAATACTTTTCACTTATATGCAGAATCTGAAAAACAAAACAAGTGAAAGGAGAAACAAACAAAAACCTAGACTCTTAAATACAGAAGAGTCTTAAATACAGAATACAGTCTTAAATACAGACTCTTAAATACAACCTCCTGGTTGTCAGAGGAGAAGTGGGTGGGATGATGGGTGGGAGACGTAAAGGGGATTAAGGGGCAAAATCTTCCAGCTATAAAATAAATAAGTCACACAGATAAAAAGTAAAGCATATGAGAATATAGTAAATAATACTGTAATGTTGTATGGTGATAGATGGTGACTACACTTATCCTGGTGA
Organism: Lynx rufus; assembly: GCF_022079265.1. Classification (NCBI taxonomy): domain Eukaryota; kingdom Metazoa; phylum Chordata; class Mammalia; order Carnivora; family Felidae; genus Lynx; species Lynx rufus. The sequence continues at coordinate 114,017,536 of NW_025814867.1, forward strand.
GCACTGAGTAATATATATAATTGCTGAATCAATATGTTGTACACCTGTAACTAATATAATGTATGTTAATTATACTTCAATTAAAAAAAAATTTTTTACAACTCCTCTTAGATATTCTTTAGTTCCATCTTACACTGTTTTTCCCTCTCTCAAAAACCATGCTGCTAGAATATTCAACCATGTTTCCTTTCTTTAAGTCACTACTGTGCTCTCTCTCTGAAGGACTTCTGATTATTTCTAAAAATCTCTTGCCTTTCCACTTTTTGCCTAAATAAATCCTACTCAACCTTCAGGTCTTCAATAGATGCTACTTCTCTCAAGAATAAATGTATAACTGGGGTTGGCACTTCCTCTATTCTTCCATAGTACTCTGTATTTTATCACATCAACACATTTATCTCATAATATTGGAATTTCCTGTTCACTTTATCTCTTGCTAGGCTATAAATTTCATGAGGATATATCTGTTGTTTTCACTCTTTATTGGCAATTGGTTCATGACACACATGGAGAAACTGAACATGTAAAGGGAATTACATATGCAAAGCAAAATTCCTGCATATAAAGAATCCTATGGATTCTCTAATCGCAAATCTTACATATGTAAAAGAATTCGTTCCTTCTTTCCTTCCTCTCTTCTGCTTTTCCTTCTCTCCTTCCCACCTTTCATACTTCCTTCCTTCTTAGAAAATGCAGCCATCAAAATCGATCAGGGTTTGCAAGGCATCTGTCAAGTTTCTGCAATGTCCTACTGTGCACGATGGAAAATGTTGGTGAAACTAAAAGGACAATTATTTGATTACTACTAACTGAATAGCCAAGTTCAAAAGGTACTCATTAAAAAGGACTTAAAAATGTCTGTTGTCTGTTGTGGTTAAAAACTGTGACCATAACAAAATGTCCTGTCCAGTCCTGCATAGTATTTTCATCAATAATTTTTATGAATATACTGAGGGCACACTTAGCACTACAAACAACACAAAACTTATGAAGACAGATTTCATCTCAGTATAAGAAAAACTTTACTGGCATTTGGAATTACACAGATATTAGTTGGGCATACTGAGGAATTAACAAGCTAACTATTTATGGGAGGATATAAGCACCAATGGGCTATTCATGGACACCAGATGTAAGGATGGAAGCTTAGAGTATGTTTAGACCAATTCCCACATTGTAGGACTGAAGAAATATATGCCCAGATCAGGCATAAACTCTGCAACAAAATCAACATTCATAACTCCCATCCACAGTTTCCTGTTAAAGAAAGTTAGATTTTAGGCCATGATATTCTAGTCATATAACTGTTGGGTTGTGCAATTCACTGAAGATTTATCACTTTTTTTTTACTTCATTCCATTAATTTATATAAAAAACATATATTGAGTCCCTTGAACATAAAAGACTGAAGTCTTCTTAAGATGTAATATTTAGAATATATTAAAAAGTTATTCCATATTTAATTCTAAAGTCATAAATTAATTTACATAGTGCTATGATAAGTTGCCTCATACCTTTTATGGAAAGAGGTAAAATATAAATAAACTTAGTAAGTGAAACCACAGATACATTGTTATTTTTATTACAAACATACACACATTATACAGTTCTTCTAAGATCTCATATGTAGATATTAGCCATTCCGAAATGTCAATGGGAGGAAGACAGCAGAAAAGAATAAATATCAAACAAATATTAAAGATATTTGTGAAAATTCCTATTATGTTTATCTTCACACCAAAATGTTTCACTGGAACTTACTTTTAAAAATTAATTCAAAGATTTTGAATCTAGTGGACCAGCCTAAAAAGTTTAAAAATAATTATTTTTTTCTTAATAATCTGAGTGCCCAAAAAATTCTCATCTACACTAAGTATATTAGTTTAAAAACCAATTATTGGGGTGTCTGGGTGGCTCAGTCTGTTAAGTATCCAACTCTTGGTTTCAGCTCAGGTCATGATCTCACAGTTTGTGAGTCTGAGCCCTGCATCAGGCTCTGCACTGATAGTGCAGAGCCTGCTTGGGATTCTTTCTCCCTCTCTGACCTTCCTGCTCTCTCTCTCTCCCCCAAAATAAATAAACTTAAAAAAAATAAAAATAGAAAAAAATAAAAACTAATTCCTTAGGAAGTTAACATACCACATTAGCTCTGTCCTAAAAAAATCTCTCCAAACTATTTTTAGAACAAACACAACCAGTTAAAGGAACATGAAAAAATATCCTATCTACCATCAAAGCCTGCACCTCTCTACATCTGTTGCTGAAACCTTGAAAACTGTGTCTCACTAATTGAATCAATATAAAGCAAAAGAAACCTCTGGCTCCTGTTTTTCATCTTTCCCAGTGTTTCAATTACTTTACAAATCTCTGAAAGCTTTATTTCTGGCTCATAGTAGATTAACATCAACAAAGCCATCCCCTTAAAACTGGATTAAGATGATCCTTTCATCTCAATGCCTCCAAATAAATAGCTTTTGCTTTCAAAGTCATCAACAGTTTACAACAATAAAAATAAAGGAAAAAAAAGTTTTCTCTATTGTAAAATTTTAAAAAGACTCAAATACTTCCTTCTCTCAGTATAAAACTATCTTCTCATATCCAACCAACTCTCTCACCCAGCTGCCCCTAGATTCCATTGTACTTCATTGACTCACTCAGTTAATAATAGTTATTGTTATCTCAGAATATGAAATGAAATTGCTAAATCTGAATGAAAAAGGAATGAAGAAATACAATTTTTACCCTACTTATTGATCTTAGTTGAGAACTAAAAATAAGCTATCCAAGTACACAAAAAAGCTATCCAGTTCAATATTTCATTTTGCCACACTCTATCACTGGTGATCAGATATGGCAAAATATCTGAAAAAATTTTGCAAAAATTCTGTGGTTATTCAATTGTATTCCTGTGTTTGTAGAATAAAATAGAAATTGTTATGTAAATAAGGCTAAATTGGCCTTTGGAATGAAAATATACATAAACATGTAATACACACTAATAGAAAAGAAAACTAAACAAAGTTAACTCATTTGTTTGAATGGTACCGAACTTTGATATTTTCTCACAGTTGATTATCTCAGGATATACTGTAAATTATTTCATTATGCTGTACCAGACATATGACCTTAGGGGGTATCTTAAAATCAATTATATAAATTATATATATATAATTATAAATTATATATAATTATATAAATTATATATTATATAAATTATATATCTATAAAATCAATTATAAAATAATCATTAATTACAGAAAGTCAAAAACATAAAATATCCCTGTATATTCTCTTGAAACTGACATCTTTTACTGAATATAAAAGATATGAAAATTGAAACTATTAATGCCAATAAAAGATTATATATCAATGCAAACAAAAAATGAAAAAATAAGTGATAATTATAAAACAACAGCAGGAGAAAAATATCAAAATATTTTCCCCTTGTTATCAAAAATAGGTAAAGGTCTAGAAATAGCTGCAAGATACCAGAAGCTAATTAATCTTATTTGCAACTATTCCATATTCATAATGAAAAGATAACTTGAATAAAAAGAAGTAAAATAAACATCTTTTCTGGAGAGCATGTACTAAAGAACACCTGAACAGTTCCTTGAACACAAGAGGTGCACAATGTTAATAAGGAAATAAGGTAAAATATTTAAGTGGTCAATCCTAAAATCTTGGCATTCAAGGTATTTATAGTAAAAGTCTCAAGGAAATGCTAAACATATTTTAATAAATTATACATAATAGAAATCACAGGAATGCAAGTCATTTGTCATTTTATTACTATTTTTACTTTACTTCTACAGATCTTTTAATTATCACCTTCCTTGATATTTCATCAAGAGTAAGATAAGTAGCAAGAAGTCTTATTTGTAAACCCAACCAAGGTATCTTAATTTCCTCAGTGCTCAATTCTTTCTTCCTTTGTTGCCTACCACTCCTACCAGGGATCCAGGAATCATTTATCTGGAATCTCAGTGTCCTACAAATCTAGACCTAATAATCTTATCCTTTCTCTTATCAGTATTCTTCCCATGTCCTGGTCTCTATTTATTTCCAGTCTCTATTTCCAGTGATCCAAATTCTGCATGACCTTTCTGTACTCTAAACTTTCTAGAGAAAAATATATCTTGAAAACTCCTTACTTCCTAACTCAATGGTTGTCCTAAACCAGCTACTGTAAAAAGTTTGCTGCTGCTTTGTAGTCTGAGAGACCACAAGAAGTAGCATAGAAAATTACGACAAAGAAGAAACTAGAAATTGTAAACAAACGTGCAAAGACACAAAGATATTAAAAAAAAAAAAGAAAGAAAGAAAGAAAGGAAGAAAGATATAACAGGGCACAAAGGCACATGTCATGACAGGATGTGTGAATGGAAATAGCTTTGATATGAGTTCCCTTGTGATCAGAGTGTTTAAGATACTCAGTGGGTAAACAAGTGAGACAAGAGGATCTTGATGCATTGTGAAGCAGATGTTAGAGCATGAGGAATAGGATCCAGGAATAAAGAAACTGAGTACCAAGGAAGACAAAACCCTGGGATTCAGTGAAACTTACCAAAGATGGCTGACATGTGACCCACTTCACATACAGTGTTGGTCAGAACAGAGTAGAAATCTGAGACTGCAGGATCTGCAGAAATAAAAGTAAAAACAAAAAGAGAGAGAGAGAGAAAGTAGGGGGAATGGAAGTTATATTGCCTGCCACTTTTCTCTCTCTTGCAGCTTTGCTTAGCAATTTCTTGGTAAGTGAACCTGGACAATTTAGCTTTTATTAAAAAAAAGGGGGGGAGGGGGAGAAAAATAACATTGGGGGGGCAATTCTCTGGGATTTCTCAGTATGATTTGTACTCAGCTGACCTATCATACTCAGATTTTGTAAGATGTAGTTTTAAGTTTTGAACTACTAATCTGTGTATGTGTGTGTGTGTGTGTGTGTGTGTGTGTGTGTGTGAGAGAGAGAGAGAGAGAGAGAGAGAGAGAGAATGCACACACACATTCCTACATAGGTTAGGTATATATTTACAATATTATTCTAATTAAAACATCTTAAATATGAGATTCTATAAACCGTAAGTAATCTATGATAAAAGTAACTCTTGTAGACTACAATTTACTATATTTAAAAGATCCATATATGGTAACTTAAAACCAGTTTCGCTTCTCTAGCATTTGTAGAGACTGTCACTCTTGGTGATTCCTATAATAGTAAGTAAAACCTGATAAGAATAATTAATAGTCTTATTTCCTACATGTTACAAGTTTTTCTAAGCTATAAGTCTTTCTACAAGTGACAAAGCATGTCAGGTATTTCAGTTCAAGTATATTTACCATTCTTGAACCCAGTGTTCACAGAACTACAAAATACTTAATTTGGTTTAGATAACATTAATAACTTTTAATTTAATTTATTTATTTTCTTTGTAGAAAGATATGATAATATTCCATATGATTTTTTTAAATCTGTATTTTCATCCTTAATTAGATGCATTCAGGCCTCTATGCTCAGACTAATAATTGTGAACATTAAAATTGTAATTAAAAATTTAAACACAGGAAGAACTTTCTATATCCTATTTAAAATAGTTTTCAAATAATTTTACAACTAAATATTCCTATAAAATTATTCACAGAACAGGAAAGATCTTAAGACCTTGGAGTTCTTAATAGACCCCAGTCACCATAAAACATCTGTGATTTAGTGAAACTATTTGTACTATCATAAATATTAATGTACTTTGAATTCTAAAGCCATTTTTCTTCGTTCTCTTAGAAATGTTAAATAACTAGGCAATTAACATCTTGAAGCACATGTCACATGTACTTTTTGCGTTCCCTAGTCAAGATTCTCATAAATGGTAATACTAGGTAAGAATGTTACTGATTTTATGGTTTGTGGTATGTACCTATTTTCCAATATATACAGTGATATTAGCCTGAACAAGAACACTAGTTTTAATGCTTTTTTGTCAGTGTTATTGTCTGTTTACAACTTTAATTTGACAAGAAAAATGTTATCGTTTTCATGTATTGTGTGAGCTAATTGTATTTGGCAGAAATTTCATGAATATCATCATCCTGTACATCAAATTTAGAAGTATCGCCAATGCTGGAATCCTGGCAAATATCTACAAATTTCTATCATGCGTTCTAAGCGGAGTCTCTCAAAGAGAGTTCCATAGAATATCTGAGTCAAATGAGCTGTCATAAATGCAGGGGGGAAGGGAATGAGATCTTTGTCCTCAACTCCTACAATTCATGCCCTTGCTCCATTCGCACTAGTTATACCAGCTCCCATGTTTTTCCTTACACTTGTCAATCATCCAAACTTGAAAGGGTTTGCACTAGATGATACCTCTCCCAAGAACAGTCTTCCTTCTGATGTCCACATGGCTCACCATCCTTTTTTTTTTGAGTTTTGCTCAAATATTATCAGAGAGATCTTCCCCAACTTCAGCACCATTTCACTAACAGTCTTCACTCTTCTGTCATTACTTTATTTCTTCTTAGCACAAATCACCACTTTACATCATAGTAACTTACACATGCAATTATTTCCTTTCTCTCTTGGCTTAAATATAAGCACCAAGGAGGCACAGGTTTTGTCTGTTTTGCTAATTTTTGAGTCTTCAGTGTTTAAAACATATCTGACATACAGAAAATGTTCAATATCTATTTGTTAAATTAATATAATTAGCACATGAAGTGGCAGTTTCCCAGAATCAATTGCTGCCTAACTTCCAGTTGGATCTTGTCAGTGAGAGACACTGATGGGAGACTGAAAGCAGGAAAAAAGGCATTGTTGCTCCCCTAGTCTACTTCTAGCTCTGGCAGCAGAGGAAGGGTAGTCCTGCAGTCCTTAGCAGGACAGCCTCACTGGCTCTGGCAACAGGCAATGCAGCAGCATCAACTGAGATGTGGACACCAGCCACTTCATAGATGAATGCCAAGAGCTTTGGCCGGATTGTGCTTGCCAAAATTCTGCCAGTATGGGTAGATGTGTGACTCCTGGCTTGCTGAAAAATGGAGAGTCAGTACTTTGAACAGCAGAAGCAGCCACAGGAGCTCTCTGTCATGGGACTCTGGATAATCACTTATTTTTGCCCCTTCAGTACTAGGGGTTTTCCATCTTTTACTCCTCTAGTCCTTCTAATATGTTTGTAAACCATTTCCTGTTTTAATTTCTGTGTTGGAATTAATTAGAGAGGTTTTTGTGTTCCTACAAGACAAGATTAGCCCATTGCTTTAAAAATAACTTTCTGCCAAATACCTGCTCAATTTAACAGCAAGTGTGCCCATATTTCCAATACAGCAATCCCAGAAGGTGCTAAACAATGCCAAGAGGTTTCCACTGCCCTAGCTCTTTCCATGGTCTTTTCCCATCTTTTGTCTTTCTTATTGGTAATATAATACTCTGACATATTAAATTAGCAATAAGTTTTGTGATGTTGGCATAATCATCCCACTCTCCATAGGAAATACAGTGATGTCTTTTAAGTTTTCATACATATTTACTTGTAACTACAACAAATAAAGAATACTTTCTAGGATACCTACTTTACACTTAAAGGAACTAGAAAAAGAACAACAAAGAAGACCTAAAATCAGCAGAAGGAAACAATAAAGATTACAGCATATATAAATGATACGGAAACTAAAACAAAAACCAAAACCAATAGAATAGATCAATGAAACCAGGAGCTGAATATTTGAAAAAAAATCAATAACATTAATAAACCTCTAGCCAGGTTTATCAACAAAAAAGAGAAATGACTCATAAATAAAATCACAAATGAGAGAGGAGAAATTAACAACCAACACCACAGAAATACAATAACAGAATATTATGAAAACCTATATGCCAACAAATTGACCTAGATGAAATGGATAAATTTTTAGAAACATGAAACCTACCAAAACTGAAAAAGGAAGAAATAGAAAATTTGAACAGATCAATCACCAACTAAGAAATTACATCCAGTAATCAAATAACTCCCAAGAAACATCCAGGACCAGATGGTTTCACAGGTGAATTCTACAAAACATTTAAAGAAGAGTTAATACCTATTCTTCTCAAACTAGTCCAATAGAAAAGGGAGTAAAACTTTCAAATTCATTCTATGAGACCAGCATTATCCTGACACCAAAACCAGATAAAGATACTGCTAAAAAAGAAAAGCATAGGACAATATATCTGATGAACACACATGTAAAAATCCTCAACAAGATGCTAGCAAACCAGATCCAACAATACATTAAAAAAAATCACCCACCAAGATGAAGTGAGATTTATTCCTGGGGTTTCAAGTGTGGTTCAGTATGTGCAAATCAATCAACATGATACATCACATCAATAACAGAAAGGATAATAACCATATGATCATTTCAACAGATGCAGAAAAAGCATTTGACAAAGCACAAAATCCATTCATTATAAAAACCTTCAGCAAAATAGCTTTAGAGGGAACATAGTTCAACATAATAAAGGCCATATATGAAAATCCTACAGCTAAAATCAATGACCTTAATGGGAAAACACAGGGCTTTTCCCTATGATCAGGAACAAGACAAGGATGTCCACTCTCATCATATCTTTTCAACATAGTACTAGAAGTCCTAGCCACAGCAACCAGACAACAAAAAGAAATAAAAGGCATCCAAATTGGTAAGGAAGAAGTAAAACTTTCACTATTTGCAGGTGACATGATACTGTATACAGAAAACCCAAAAGATTCCATCAAAAAGTGCTGGAACTGATAAATGAACCCAGTAAAGTCACAGGATACAAAATCAATGTACAGAAATCTGTTGCATTTCTATACACCAATAATGAAGTAGCAGAAGGGGAAATTAACAAAACAATCCTATTTACAATTGCACCAAAAATAATAAGATACTAGGAATAAACCCAACCAAAGAGGTGAAAGATTTGTACTCTGAAAACTATAAAACATTGATGAAAGAAATTAAAGGTTACACAAAGAAATAGACATTCCATGCTCATGTACTGGAAGAACAAATATTATTAAAATGTCTACACTACCCAAAGAAATCTACACGTTTAATGTGATTACTATCAAAATACCAATAGCAGTTTTCACAGGACTAGAACAAACAATCTTAAAATTTGTATGGGACGACAAAAGACACCAATTAACTAAAGCAATCTTTTTTCTTTTAAACTTTTTAAGTTCCATTTTCTTTTTTTTTAATGTTTATTTATTTCTGAGACAGAGAGAGACAGAACATGAATAGGGGAGGGTCAGAGAGAGAGGGAGACACAGAATCCAAAGCAGGCTCCAGGCTCCGAGCTGTCAACACAGGGCCTGACGCATAATGCAGGGCTCGAACTCACAAACCATGAGATCATGACCTGAGCCGAAGTCGGTCGCTCAACCGATTGAGCCACCCAGGCACCCCATAACTAAAGCAATCTTAAAATAGAAAAGCAAAGCTGGAGGCATCACAATTATGGACTTCAAGTTATATTACAAAACTGCAGTAATCAGGGGTGCCTGGGTGGCCTAGTCAGTTAAGCGTCCAACTTCAGCTCAGGTCATGCTCTCGTGCTTCATGGATTTGGGCTCTTCATCGAGCTCTGTGCTGACAGCTCAGATCCTGGAGCCTGCTTTGGTTCTGTGTCTCCCTCTCTCTCTGCCCCTCCCCAGCTTGCGTTCTGTCTCTCCAAAATAAACAAGCATTAAAAAAAAATTTTTAACTGTAATAATCAAACCACTTTGGTACTGTTACAAAAACAGACACATAGCCAATAGAACAAAATAAAAAACCCAGAAATACACCTACAACTATATGGTCAATTAATCTTTGACAAAGCAGAAAGGAATATCCAATGGGAAAAAGTCAGTCTCTTCAACAAATGGTATTGGGAAAACTGAACAGGAAAATGTAAAATAAAACTGGACCACTTTCTTACACCATACACAAACAAGCTCAAAATGGATCAAAGACCTGAATGTGAGACCTGAGGTTTCTCAGGGAAACAAAAGCAAAAATAGACTATTGGGACTACATCAAAATAAAAAGCTTCTGTAAGAAAACAACAAAACTAAAAGGCAACCTTCAGAATGGAAGTTGAGATTTGCAAATGACATACCTGATAAAAGGTCAGACAACTCAACATCCAAAAATGCAAGTAATCCAATTTAAAATGGGCAGAAGAGACGAACAGAGATTTCTCTAAAGAAGACATACAAATGGCCAACAGACACATGAAAAGGTAGATGTTCAACATTACTCAACATCAGAGGAATACAAATCAAAACTACAAATTGATATCACCTCACACATGTCAGAACAGCTACAATCAACAACACAAGAAACAACAGGTTTTGGTGAGGATGTGGAAAAAGGAGAACCTTCGTTCACTGTTGGTGGGAATGCAAACTGGTGTAGCCACTGTGGGAAACTGTATGGAGGGGCATCAAAAATTTAAAAATAGAACTACCCTATGATCCAGCAATCATTCTACTGGGTATTTGCCTACATAATTCAAAAACACGAATTCAAAGGCTACCCCTATGTTTACAGCAGCATTATTTTCTTTTTTTTTAAATTTTTTTTTTCAACGTTTATTTATTTTTGGGACAGAGAGAGACAGAGCATGAACGGGGGAGGGGCAGAGAGAGAGGGAGACACAGAATCGGAAACAGGCTCCAGGCTCTGAGCCATCAGCCCAGAGCCCGACGCGGGGCTCGAACTCATGGACCGCGAGATCGTGACCTGGCTGAAGTCGGACGCTTAACCGACTGCGCCACCCAGGCGCCCCATACAGCAGCATTATTTTCAATAGCTAAGATATAGAAGCAGACAAGTGTCATTTGATTGATAAACTGATAAAGAAGATGTGGTATATTATATACTCAATGGAGTATTATTCAGACATAAAAAATAATGAAAGCTTTCCATTTGCAATAACACAGATGGAACTAAACAGTATTATGTTAAGCAAAATAAGTCAGTCAGAGAAAGACAAATGCCATATAATTTCATTCATATATGGAAATCAGGAAACAAAATAAATGGGCAAAGGGGAAAAAAGAGAGAGAGAGAAAGAGACAAACCAAGGAACAGACTCTTAACTCTAGAGAACAAACTGATGGTTACCATAAGGAATGTGGTTGGGAGGACTGGTTAAATAGGTGATGGGGATTAAGGGGTGCACTTATTGTGATAAGCACTGGGTGATGTATGGAATTGTTGACTCGGTATATCGCACACACAGAACTAATATTACACTGCATGTTAACTAACTGGAATTAAAATTAAAATTAACAATATGCCCTCCAGGACAATGTTCAAACTTTTTTTTGGTACTTTTTAATCTTAATATTTAATAGATGTTTGGCAGAATAGACACATTAATGAGTGATTAGTGGAAATGATTGTATATAAAAATAATTTATAATACCATCATTTCTATGACTCGTTGGAAGTTGAGTAATGATTACTTGAAACTCTTCAAAATCATAATTATACTTGTAGACTCTGAGCCAAAAAAATGAAGCATGATCTAGCCTCCCTGTTCTCCTTGGCAATATGAATTTTGTAACATACTCCCCTCTACTTTTTTTCCTTTAGGAACAGGACACCATTCTCATCCATTAGGCAACAAAGGAAGGCTGTTTTTGTTCCCTCAATGTGAGTTTAAGTTACAAATCATGTGACTTTATTTTTATTCTGTTATGACCACTAAAATTTTAATAACTGTCCCTTTTTAGAAACTCATTTTCCTTGCTTCATATAAAAGCATAAAAATGAATGTGATATAAAAAATAAAAATTAATGTGAATATCATGTATAATTCTACTTTTTTACAAAAGGGTATAGAGTAAATAAATGTCATCTTCTACTAGAGTCCTCTTAATCTGATTCTGAATCTGGGAGGTAACTGGGACTGCCGCAATATAACCAACTGGAAATCACTCACCAAGTATTTATGATTGTATGTATACTGTGCATACATATATAGTGCCAATAATTTTTTTAGGTACTTTTTCAAGATTAAAAATAAGGTAGTGTTATAGACATAGTCCTGTAATAGCTTTTTTCATTTAATCATATATATATATATATATATATATATATGTATGTATATATATATGTATGTATATATATACATATATAAATATATATATATACACACACATGTGATGTGTGTGTGTGTGTGTGTGTGTGTCATGGCTATCCTCAGAAGCCTGCAGATATGTATTTTCTTCTTTGACTGCCAATATATGTACTATTTCCTCATTAGCATACTCAAATATTTAGGCCTGCTGCAAGCCTCATGAAAATAATTGGGTTAACGGTGTCCATGACAGAGAACTTCAGAATCTCTTAGCTGATGGGAGTCTCATGAATTAATAAAAACTGTCCTGTCTTACTGAACGCCTCATTTTCCATGAGTTTTAGCCTCTCCTAATATGCTGCCTCTAAGCAACAAATGTCATAATTCATGCAAAAGAAATAACATTAGTTCTTTTTTACTCCCAGGCAAATGTGTAGTTAGAATCAACACTGATCACCACTTCCTATTTAGCCAGGCACTTGAGTTTATCTTCAACCTGTGACCTGTTATATTAATGCATTTTGGGTCAAAGATTCAGAACGTGGAAATCCAAGGATATTCCAGTTTTTTCCATTTTGCTCACACAAACACTGTAGGTTTTGCATAATGGCTACAGGACTCAGTAATGATGCCATTAATCACTTGTTCTTTCAAATGTTTCCTCATGTCCTCCCTCTCATAACAGGCAATTCTCTGAAATCAGTCTTTGAAGGGCCACGACTGACAGAGATGAATAAGATGCTTAATCGCAGTGGCACATGCCAGAGCCTATTCCTGTGGCAAAAACATGCCATGTAAAGCTTTTTAGTAACATTCTATATATAATAAACAATCTCTAAAAACTAAACATCTCTTTCCATGATTGTTACTACAGCTGTATTCCGTATTCCTCAAAAGCCTCATCTCTTTCCTTCTCCAATTCCTGTTTTCTTACGTTTACTGTATTCACTATCTTCTTCCTTCTTCCTCTGTTTTGATTTTTTTTTGCTTTTTCTTATACCTGAACACTGAAAAACATATCCCTGAAATATCTATCTTTTCACATATCTGTATTATAAGTAAGACTCAACAGATGAATTTACATAACTCAATTTGAAGTTACTTAAAATCGAGGATCCTAAAAAGAAAATTCTGATCCTTCTCTGCAAAAAAGGTATCACCAAGATTAAGGTGCTATAAAAAAATTAAGCCTTCTTCAGAATATTTACAATGACAATCTAATGATATTCAATACCATTTAATTTCATTTGCAGTAATCCAAGTACCTGGGATAAAAAAGACACGTACACAAGAATAATATGTAATATGTTACATGTGAAATTTTAAATTAAACAGACAGTAGCTTTTATGTTTTCCTCCAATTACATATGTCATTTTACCCGTCTAGGGAGTTATGCAAAACAGGGAGCACCAATTTGCACAGTCTTCTTACTGAATTAATACCTTTCTCCTCCTTAGTTCAATGACTATGAAACATTAGCCATGACTGAGAGAAGCTATGTTTGATCATGATTTTTTTTCCATGTTGAGGCATGTGAGAGACACAATTATTCCAATTACCAATAAAGAGATCAGTAAGTTGGTAAATAGCTAACAGGACTGTATGCACTGTTTATAACTACTGTTCTAGCGTAATTATTGATAGTGCTCACTTCATTTTCAAAAAAAAAAAAACCAATTTGCATATTAATTTACTTCAACTGCCACTGATTCATAGTATAGAGCAGACCAAAGTCTGACAATGGGAAGCACCTGAAAAACCATTACAAGTAAACAGAAAATGATTATATATTTCCATAATTTCATAAACTTTTTCAAGATCTATATAAGGGCTGTTGGAGACCATATCTAAATTGAAAATTAAGATTATTTCCTGAAATTACAAAAAAACATTTGCAAATTTCTCAAATCCCTTTGTTTCTTCTATTGTCCATATTGTATTTAACAGTGCTTCTTCAGATTTCACTAAAGACAGGCTCCTCCATGGCAACAGGACTCTGCTTATAAAGAAATATTAAAAGACAGAAGACACAGGGCAATTATTCTACCAGCACATAACTATCAAACATTTTTAGCATCTCAACTACTTCTCAATGAGAATGAGTTTATTCAAAATGTCAGATGTTGACCTCAAACAAACAGGTACTGAACAACTGTACTGACTTCATATTGAATTAATCTATGTATCTGTCATATTGTTTTACTTTAAATCATGAGTATACCTTTTATACCACTGTGAAAATTAATATGCTGACACAGAGTGGGTTGAATACTGCCCCCCACCTTACAATTCCATCTAGAACTTGTAAATATGACCTTATTTTGAAACAGAGATATAATTTTTGAAGATGTAATCAAGTTAAGATCAAAATGTATAACAACAGACCAAAATCCAATGACTGGTGTCCTTGTAAGAAGACACACACAGAGGGAAGAGAGCCATGTGAATACAGAGGCAGAAAGTGGAGAAATGCAGCTACAAGCCAAGGGATGCCAAGGATTGCTGGAAAACACCAGAAGCTTGGAAGACACAAGCAAGGATGTTTTCCTAGAGTCTTCAGAGGGAATGTGATATTGCCAATACCTTGATTTTAGACTTCTTGTCTCTAGAACCATGAGAAAATAAAATAAGTTCCTGTTGTTTTAAGCCAACCAGTTGGTGGAAATTTGTCACCAAAATCCTAGGAAATGAATACATGATATGACATATGCTATGATATATAGTAATAATTCCTATTTAGGTTGTACTTTTAACTAGTCATAACTGGGTAATAAAATTGACTAATAATTTACATGTCTTACATGTAAAAATAAAGATTCATTGGTCATACATATTATTTAAGTAACTTAAATTCTGGCAATAGAAGAATACTTTGAAGCTTTGAGTGATTACTCTGAATCCCTAGATGAGATAGTTGGTAAGTGAGGGTTAGGAGATGGAAGGCAGGAAAGTATTGCTGTGGTTGGGAAAACTATCCTTCTCTACCGTTCATGCAATGACAGATTTCTTCTATCAGCTATCTTTTCCCAGTTTCAATATAAATCTATGTCATCCTTAGTATGGCTCCCAATAACAATATTTAAGTCACATTACAAATATTAAATACATAGACACATTTAATTACTTTAATATTAAAAATAGTTTGTATAGTGAATATAAAACAGTAACATATGGAAAGTCAGCATTTCATTTCTAGGCACTGTCCTAGTTAAATTTCAATTATGTACCATTAGTTTCAACAGATGTTTTCTTTCTTTAGCAAAATTTCATTCCAAACAGGTAAATAAACCAACGCTGATTTCTTAAAACCCAAGTAATGTGTAAAACTTTATAAAACTAACAATTTCTATTTTCATTTGCTTTAGGTTTTGAAGTCTTATGGTTTTAAGGTTAAAAATTATGCATTGAGGGGAAAACATTTTGCCTTGAGAACTGCCTAACACTAAGTGGAAGCACTGGCTAATTCACCAAGGAAGACTAGTTCATTGCCCCATGCTATACTTTCCAATGGCAAAGGGAGAAATTGTCAAATCACATGTATTGAAATGCCAAAATTTGTTGTGAAGATGTATTTTTTTTTAAAGTGGGCTTCACCTCCAACATGGAACTCAACACTGGGCATGAACTCATGACCTTGAGATCAAGACCTGAGCTGAAATCAAGAGTCCAACACTTAACCAACTGAGCCATCCAGGCACCCCTGTCATGAAGATTTCTATTACATTATTCACATTGTCAGTCAGGTCACTAACAAAAAAACTTGCGAATTTTGGAACCCATTTGGAAAAATTCTTACATAAAGGAAGTCACTGAACTACATTTTAATTTTAATTGGCATTCCTCTCCCTTTACTTTGCTGTTCTTTCCAAATATGTAGCTACATTAGAATATGATTATGTTTGTTAACATCTACTCAGAGATAAATGACACATTTAGTTACATATAGAAGGAAAAGGCTACAAAAGAGCATATTTTGAAGACACTGACTGAAGGCTGCTTTTCTAGACAGACAGTGAGTCTGTGAAGAGAAGAGCCAGTCCAGGACTAAGACTACAGAAAGATGCACTTCTAGTTGAATAACATCCTCTCTGCTTCCTAGGTATAAACCTGAAGAACCAGAAGCAAAGAGTAGCTTGTCTTCTTTCTTTATCCAGTGTGATCTTGTTCTAGCACCTACCAAGATCTACTTGAAAGCAAATTAGGTAATGAGTAAATAGATGCCATAAGAAATTTAGTCTACTAATAAACACATAGCAAAATCACTACTCAGCATCAAAGAATGCTAATAAACAGAGAGAGAAAATTCACCTGAAGCTAAATATAAAACACATAAAATAGGTAATTGGCATTGGATGAAACCGGTGTTTGTAAAAAACTTTGTTTTTGGTATCTGTAGAGACCCTATTGGGGAATGACAATAAAATATATTTCTAAAAATCATACTATTTTGTTATTACAATAAAACTGTAACAATTATTTGTATATGACATTTTTCTCTGAAATACTATGAGAGCTATTGAGAGAAATATCTATTATAATTTTGTAGCGTTTTTTTTTAATGAGTAACAAGATAAAGGACAGAAATATTGTTCACACTTAAAAAATAAATAATCTTGAATGCCTTTCAGACAAAGGGCTGGTTCTAAAATTTTATATAGATAACTTGCACTTAAAACCTATTCAACCTTAATAGATAAATGAAAAGTTTACAAAACACTAACAGGTATATATAAGGTCCTCCGTTCCACAGGTGAGTGAAAGTTAACTTTTGTTATGTTGAATTTCTGGTCAAGTGATGTCATAACCCCTTGCTTTGATAATCCATTTCTATTCAACATAGAGAAGTCATAAATAAAATATAAAACTAGATAATCAAAATTACCATAGCCAAGGTAAAAACCAGGTAAGAAGTCCTTGGAAGAAAAAGTGAACAAAGATGCAAAGTATTAGGGAGACCTGATGCCACAGGGCTGCTGACATCTTGATGTGAAAACAAGTACTTGTGCCTGGTAGTTTTGACTCTTTGTCCTCAGAGGGCAAAGAACTAAAAATAATTTACATGAGGCTGAAGACAGAGGAGGTTTACTGCTTCAAGATTGACTTTTTACACTATTTCACTGCCCACTTCAACTCAGGATAGGAAGCTAAAACCAAACAAACATGGTTGCTGAGCAATATGCAGGCCCAGCTTGGCAACAAAGGAGTGAACCAAACTGAAGAAATCTAATGCTAGGGATTAGTGAATAGAATCATAATGAGACAAAGTAAAAATGGATAAAAATAGATTCAGGGGCGCCTGGGTGGCTCAGTCAGTTAAGTGTCCAACTGCTGATTTAGGCTCAGGTCATGATCTCACAATTTCTGTGTGTCAGGCTCTACGCTGACAGTATGGAGCCTGCTTGGGATTCTCTCTCTCCCTCTCTGCCTCTCCCTGACTCTAGAAAGAAAGAAAGAGAGAGAGAAAGTGAAAGAGAAGAAGAAAGAAAGAAAGAAAGAAAGAAAGAAAGAAAGAAAGAAAGAAAGAAAGAAAATAGGTTAATAATATAGTCTGAAAAAAATTATAAATATATTTAAGATGTCAATGATATAAATGTTGGAATAATTTCCATTATAAGAAGATAAAAATAAACATAGGGGTAGACAAAAAGAGAGTGAAAAGAAATAAAAAGAGAGGATTACAAAAAGAATCATAAATACGCACAGATTCACACATATATTTATTGCTATGAAATCAGGGGACAGGCTACCCACTTGACTTGACAAAATGATTAAAATAGTGGAATATATATAGAAACATATCCTGGTTTACCTACAAGAAGAGAAAAGCATTTAAAATTGTGAAAGACCTGCTAAGAAATAGAGAGAAGGGACTGAAAGGTTCTAGTATTTGTCCTATGACAATAAAATAGAATACCTGAGATCATAGTTGTGAATTTTCTTCAAGAGGATTAAAAATAACTTTAAAAAAACCCATGAGTCTTCAAATTAAAAGTAAATTCTGAGAATGAGAGGATGTTACAGAGAAATAATGTTCAACAATTACTCCATGCACTTCCCTACATAGCTTACTCCCACTGAAATTAGCTGAGGGCATGCAGCTAGTTCTGGTGAATGCACTCTAAGAAGGAATAGGTCAAATTTGGTACAAAGCTATGATGCAGGCAGAATAGGGGTACCCTTCTATGATGTATCATCTATTTGAGATCATTTGCTATAGTTACTCAAATGTGAAACTGACTTAAGCCTAAATGTTTAGAAGAAAATGTTGTCTTCAAATAAATGATATACCTGGCAATGAGCAAGCCTTCACAGCTCTAAAGCCATTTGTGAGTCTTTAAAACTACACCAGTAGACTATGAAACCTGTGCATCCCCCAAGACATCTCAGTTGTGGTTGTGATCAAGGGTAGAACCAGAGTCACAGAACGAAACAAACCAGGGAGTTTCTCCCAGGGAACAGAACTAAGTGTATGGGTAAATGTACAGACCCATGTCATCATCTCCATATCAAAAACAGAATATTAGCAGCATCTCAGAAGACATTCTTTTTCCTTCTTTCAGTCACTACTATCCTGAATTTTAATATTATAGTTTGCCTATTTTGAATCTATATATGCATGGAATCACACAGTATATACTCCTTGGTTTCCAGTTTCTTTCACTCAACATTATATTTATGAGTTTCATCCATCCTGTTGCATGAAGACATAGTTTGTTCATTTTCAGTGCTTTGTAATATTGCCTTTGGGGTGTAGACCACTATTTATTTATTTTACTCTTGAATGACATTCATTCATTCATGTCTCTTGGTGAACATGTTACACAATTCTACTGCATTTATATCCAGAGGTAAGGTGGTAGGAAATGGGAGTGTTAAGAATTACTAGAAATTGCCAAACAGTTCTCCAGAGTATTGACAATGATTTTCACACTCCCCAGTAGTGTATGAGTCCAAATCCTTTCTAAAACCTGACTTTTAAAAAACTTTAGCCATTCTGTTATGTATATATTAAGAACTCATTATGTTATTATTCCAACATTTCTATTATAACAGCGAAAATATAAAAAAGTTCAAAGAACTTTACAATGAACATCCATATATCCACCACTTTGATACTTTAACCTTCTACTATATCTTTTTATTTTTTTAAGTTTATTTTTATTTATTTTGAAAGAGAGATAGATAGCAAGCAGGGGAGGGACAAAGAGAGAGGGAGACAGAATCCCAAGCAGGCTCCACACTGTTAGTGCAGAGCCCGATGTAGGACTCAAACTCACAAATTGAGAGATCATGACCTGAGCCAAAGTCAAGAATCAGATGCTTAATCAACTGAGCCACCCAGGTGTCCCAACATTCTACTATACCTTTTTAAACTCACCTATCAATCCCTCTATCATCTCAAGTTTTATATTCTGATGCATTTTGAAGAAATTGAGCTCATTTTCATAGGTCTATTGATTATTTGGCTATCTTCTTTCTCTAATACTCATTCAAGTCTTTTGCATAGTTTTCTTTCCTGTCAACTGTCTTCTCATTGGTTTGTAAGAAGTTTTTTTTTAATATATATTCTGCAGATGAATCCTTTGTCTGGTGGCTGTACTGCAGACACCTTCTTCCAATCTAAGTTGTCCTTTCCTATTTTTGATGGTTTCTTTCAATAACAAAAGGTCTTAATATAGATCAATTTACATTTTTGTGTTTGTTCATTAAATTTGGGGTCATGTTTAATAAATATTTTCCCATTTGAAACTTATAAGTATTTTCTTTGGAAAGCTTTATAATTTTATCTTTCACATCTAGAACTCCAATCCATTTTTTATGTATTATGTGAAGGGTCAAGATACATTTTTTCCGGGGCGCCTGGGTGGCGCAGTCGGTTAAGCGTCTGACTTCAGCCAGGTCACGATCTCGCGGTCCGTGAGTTCGAGCCCCGCGTCGGGCTCTGGGCTGATGGCTCAGAGCCTGGAGCCTGTTTCCGATTCTGTGTCTCCCTCTCTCTCTGCCCCTCCCCCGTTCATGCTCTGTCTCTCTCTGTCCCCAAAATAAATAAACGTTGAAAAAAAAAATTTAAGATACATTTTTTCCCATATAGTTATTCAATTGACCCCAGAACACTTTTTGAAAACATATTACTGCAATGTCACCTGATTACAAATCAGGTAACCTAATATATGGTGTCTATTTTTAAATTTTCTAGTCTGTTCTATTAATTAATTTGTCTATATTTGCACCAATATCATACTGCATTAATTACTACACATTATAATCAGTTTAGATGTTTTATGCTATAAATGTCTCAATATTTTGTTTTATTATCCAGATTTCCTTGGTTATTCTTTGATTTTGTAAAAAAAATTAGAATTGGCTTATCAATTTTCACATAAACACACACACAAAACTAAATGGAAAATAACAAGAGTTGATGAGGAGATGGAGGAACTAGAACCCTTCTAATATCACATATGAGAATGCAAAATGGTTCACCCAGTGTGGAAAACAGTTTGGGAGTTCCACAAAAAGTTAAACATAAAATTCCATTGCTAAGTATACACCCTACATAATTGAAAACAGGTATTCATATACATGTATATGCATAGCAGAACTATTAACAACAACTAAAAGGGAGAAACAGCTTAAATGTCCATCAGTGGACGAATGAATAAACAAACTGTAGCATATACATACAAGAAATATTATTCAGCCATAACAAGAAATGAAGTACTGGTACGTGCTGCATAGATGAAGCTCATGAATGAAACTCAGAAACATTACAGTAAATTAAAGAAGCTAGACACAAAGGGTCACACATGGTATGATTCCATTTATATGAAGTATCCAACATAGGTAAATCCATAGAGATAGAAAGCAGATTGCTTATTGCCAAGTGCTGAGGGAAAGGAAGCACAGGGAGGAACTGCTTAATGAATATGGGGCTTCCTTTTAGGAGGATGAAAATGTTTTGGAGCTAGGTAGAAGTGATAGTTCCACAATACTGTGTTGGTTACACTGAATAATTCACTTTAAGATGGTTAATTTTATGTCAATTTCACCTCAATTTTTTTAAAGGAAAAAAACAAAAACTAGACGAAGTATTTATTTTGATTGAATTCATTAAGTCTATAAGGCATTTTGAGAGAATTCACTAATATATAATAGTGTTTTTTCCACTCCATGCACATATATACTTTCCATTTCTGTACGTCTTTATTTTCTTTAAAGACTATTTGTGGTTTCAAATGCAAAGTGTCCCTGCATATAATTTCTCAGATTTATTTCTGAATATCTGTAGTTTTTGATGTTATTAAAAATGATACTTTAAAATATTTATTTTTTGATGATAGTATACAGAAATAAAAGTAATTTTTTAATGTTTATTTATTTTTGAGAGAGAGACAGAGACAGAGAGGCATGAGAGGCAGAGGGGCAGAGGGAGAAGGAGACAGAGAATCCAAAACAGGCTCCAGGCTCTGAGCTGTCAGCACAGAGCCCGACAACGTGGGGCTCAAACTCACATAGTGCAAGATCATGACCTGAGCCGGAATCAGAGGCCCAACTGACTGAGCCCCCCAGGAGCCCCAAAAGTAATTTTTATATATTGACCTTATATCCATTATTATACTCATTGATTTTTACCCCCATTTCTTTTACAAAAGCTAACGCTAGAAATGGATCATTAATGAAATAAGGAATTATGAATAGCACACTTTAAGCACAATATTTATAGTTTTCATCCAAGGAAAGTTTTATCTGCATTTTAGATTTTCACTGAAACGATAAAAACATAGTCTTACAAAGCCTTAAACCCAAGGGTAGATAATACCTCAGAATAAAATAAAGCACAACATTAATAACATATTAAGTGCCCTATAAGTGAAGTTTTATGAAGTATGTTTTTCTGTAATAATATTAATACACACTCAAAAATAATAAATTTATTCAGTTCCATTAAACTAATCTGTGTACTAGAAATTAATGATACTAAGGATCAATTAATAACAAGGTAGACAATATTTGTGAAGGTTAACTTTATGTTTTTTATCATTCATATTTTATTCCTACTCTCTGGTAAAGGATTATAATTGATTCGGTGCTTAGAGATATCAAATCTTAAAAAGCTACTGGAAAGCATCATTGAATATCATGTAAGGGATAAACCATTACTGGACTGATATAACCTTTATATATCTAGACAGACAAATCATAGCCAGAATACATACGATAATATTTAATGGCATTAGATCACAATAGCTTTAGCAGCCATATGCACAATATTATGACCCTAAAACTAGCCTGTTAAGTCCCTGTCCTTGATTTGACGATTTCTAACTACTCTGCCCACATTCAACAAAGTGATCTTTTCAAAATATAAGTCTGCCTACTACACTCCAATAAATTTACATTGAGATAAGATAATTAGATTACATACCTTGCTATGGCCTACAAGGCCTTGTTTGTTAATAAAGCTCCTAGCCTCTTTTACCTTCTTTCTCTTCTTGCTTGACTTACTCTTTGCTTCTTTTTGCTTAACCTGTATCCTTCCTTTCCTCCCTCCTTCTCTCACTCTGTCTTTCTCTCTTTCTGATCTCTACCCACAAGGACCTTCATTAATTTAGTCTCACATGCCTTGCAAATTCTGTTTCCACTTTCTGAGAAGTGCTTTCTTTCCTTCTTTTCTCCTGCCAGCATATGCTTACCCTCTGTCTCCTCTCCACTGTCCCTTAGGAAAGTGTTTTCTGATTTTTCTGATCAGATTAAGTTCCTTATTATAAAGTCCAGTGGCATCTCTCCTTCATAAAACTTATACTTATCACATTTTGAGTTTTACACTTATCATATTATATGATTATTTCATTAATGTCTATCTGCTTCCATAACAAGGACCAAATTTTCCTTATGATTTTAGTCTTATAGCCAACAATATAGCTTATAATAAATAGTTGCTAAATGGATGGATATATGGATAAAAAGATAAATTAATGACTGTTGAATAAACACTGACAATTCTTTTTTCTCTCTGAATCACAATGTCAATCATTTGCATCAAGGCAGTCTTTCTTATTTTTTATATAAATTAGTAGGTAACATCTCTTAGAGATGTAATAAAACCAGATTCTTAGTCTTCCTCTTTCTAAGCTCAGGAAGCATATAACAAAATTTTAAGGTATTTTCCTACATACATATGACATATGTTGATTTTATATATCAACTCTGGATTGCAGAGGTAATGAAGTCATTTTATGATCGTTGGGAAAATATCAATATTAAATCACACTATTGATAAAATTACACATTAATTAAGTTGAAGCATAAATAAATATGTATTTATTACATGTTTTCCTTTTTAATAATAAAAGAAAGGTATACCTATTATAGAGAATTCTCAAAAAACATATAATAAGAACAAAAAAACCAAATCACCCATATTCTCATGACCTAGAGAAACATATTCTTAGTGTTTTTATTTCCTTCCATGTTTTTTTTTGTTCTAGCACTAACAGTTTAAAATAAAGACCAAATTTTTTTTCTTTATTTCACTCAGTATTATATAAGACAACATTCCAATGTTATTTAAGTCTACAATGTAAATACAAGTTTAATGGTTTTATAATAGGCAACATCCTGGCATGTGATCTCCTCCTCAAGTTCAGCTTGAGTGAGGTTCAAGATGGCTGTAAAACCCTAGATATCATATCTGCATTCTAGATAGCAAAAGGGGATGTATCTATTAAAAAGATTTGACCTCTAGTTGATAGAGCTCATTTTAAGCAGCCATCCTACACAAAACATCTCCATTTACATCTCATTGGCTAAAACATAGTGTTTTGGTCACAACTGGCTGCAAAATACAGTAGACACTTTAGAGATTCTTTAGTTAGACACACTGTTGCCTTAAAAGGTTCTATTAATGAGAGAGAAAAAGGAGAATGGATATTACATGACAACTAGTAGTTTACTCCATTCAACTAAAATCTATTTTCTCTTCTTCCCAGATTAACTTATACTTTCTCTTCCTCTGTAGTTGGGTATAAAAATGTGAACGGGTTGTAGCCAATGAAATATGAGGGAATATACTATGTACCACTTCTGAACTTTTAAAAAGGACTATCCTCTCCATGGAGAAGAGAAGGAGGAACTCATGACAACAACTAAAGAATACTCACTTTAGACTCTTACATAGGGAGAATAATATTTTTTTGTGCTTGAATTATATATTTGGGGTTTATCTGTAATATAATTGACATTACCTGAACACTAGCAATACAATTTACCAACCAAACAAGGATCCAACCAAACAAAACAAACAAACAACCAAAACAAACAAACAACCAAACAAAAATGAATAGGACACAATTAATAATTATTCTAGGACAACAAAAATAAACCAGGACTATTCCAGGCAAACCATTAATCCAAACAACTAGTCCAGTGTTCATAAATAGAAATAAAAAATAACTATTGTATGTTTTCTGTACCTACTTTTTTACTGTAAGACCTAAAATGTGGGTATTTCTCAGAGCAATTCTCATTAGGAACCATGAAGAAATCCCTTTTAATGTGCATCAGAAAGTACTGCATTTAAGGAAAGCATATAATTTGATTAAATGAATAAAATTATTAAATTGAGCAATCTAAATCAACAATACAGATTTAATTTTACCTCTCCAAATGTGGTCTATAGAATGAACTAACATTCAAAGGATAAAATGTGTGTATGTGTGTGTGTGTGTGTGTGTGTGTGTGTGTGTGTGTGTGTATTTTTAAATCCTAGTTTCATGCTTTTATTTGAAAGACTTTTTAAATTATGTTGAAATATTTTGATATTTATTGCTACCTAATTATGGGAGAGATGAAGACTAAGTCAAGTATTACATTTATGGGCACAACATGTTTTGCTTTCCTAAGATAAAACAAAGTTAAACCATATTAAACACCTATTTTGCTTACTATGATACATTAGTTCAAAATACTAATTGCACGGAATACAGATTACAAAAACCTATTTAACATTTAATGCTGACCTATGCTTTTTGAAGCTTGACTGGTTAACATAAATTTTCTAAAATTTGCAGTCCATCTATCAACCATTAAAAATCCATATGTTCTATTTTTTATCTTCCTCTTTAATAACAAAGTGCAGGATTAATATCCATCTGGGGTTAATACTTCCCAGACGTGATTCAGATCATCAACTGTTCTAAACCAGTCATTAATTCTTTGAAAGTGTATTATGCCTTGACTGGGGTTGCTTAAATACCTTTTAAGCTCTTTTATAGTCTTTATTTCATAGGTAAGTATCTTTCCCACCCACCTTTCAACTTACTTCTAATGTAAAAAAATTAATGAGAAAATGGATTGGATTGCCTAAAATACAAAAATGAGAATAAATATATAAACCATTCTGCCTATACTCAAGACCAATGCTAAATAAGAACTCAGTTCAATTATCACAAGCATTTAGTCTTTTCTTCATAGCTGATTCAGCCCAAAGGTAATATCAAACTGTTCCAGCTCCAGTGAGAGTTGTAATACCAATATCTTACCTAAGATATCTTAACCAATAACTTATAAAAAATAATTTGTTACTTGTATATCTATGTAGCTATTCAACCAACTTTTACTGAACATCTGTCAAAGGTCAGTCACTATACTGCCTAATTGATACAGGTGACACATGCAATCCATTCCTTTGAGAGTTCACAATCTGGTAGGAGGCAGACATTTAAATTTTGTGAAATAAATGCTATGATATGTATTGAGTTTTGGGTATCCCAAAAAAAGGAGTTTCCTAAAATTCAACTTTCTGCAGTAATAAGTCTACACAGAAAAGATGGAAAATCTTCTTTTTTTTTTTTATATGAAGTTTATTGACAAATTGGTTTCCATACAACACCCAGTGCTCATCCCAAAAGGTGCCCTCCTCAATACCCATCACCCACCCGCCCCTCCCTCCCACCCCCCATCAACCCTCAGTTTGTTCTCAGTTTTTAACAGTCTCTTATGCTTTGGCTCTCTCCCACTCTAACGTCCTTTTTTTTTTTTTTTTTTTTTCCCTCCCCTCCCCCATGGGTTCCTGTTAAGTTTCTCAGGATCCACATAAGAGTGAAACCATATGGTATCTGTCTTTCTCTGTATGGCTTATTTCACTTAGCATCACACTCTCCAGTTCCATCCACGTTGCTACAAAAGGCCATATTTCATTTTTTCTCATTGCCACGTAGTATTCCATTGTGTATATAAACCACAATTTCTCTATCCATTCATCAGTTGATGGACATTTAGGCTCTTTCCATAATTTGGCTATTGTTGAGAGTGCTGCTATGAACATTGGGGTACAAGTGCCCCTATGCATCAGTACTCCTGTATCCCTTGGGTAGATTCCTAGCAGTGCTATTGCTGGGTCATAGGGTAGGTCTATTTTTAATTTTCTGAGGAACCTCCACACTGCTTTCCAGAGTGGCTGCACCAATTTGCATTCCCACCAACAGTGCAAGAGGGTTCCCGTTTCTCCACATCCTCTCCAGCATCTATAGTCTCCTGATTTGTTCATTTTGGCCACTCTGACTGGCGTGAGGTAATACCTGAGTGTGGTTTTGATTTGTATTTCCCTGATAAGGAGCGACGCTGAACATCTTTTCATGTGCCTGTTGGCCATCCCGATGTCTTCTTTAGAGAAGTGTCTATTCATGTTTTCTGCCCATTTCTTCACTGGGTTATTTGTTTTTCGGGTGTGAAGTTTGGTGAGCTCTTTATAGATTTTAGATACTAGCCCTTTGTCCGATATGTCATTTGCAAATATCTTTTCCCATTCCGTTGGTTGCCTTTTAGTTTTGTTGGTTGTTTCCTTTGCTGTGCAGAAGAAATCTTCTTTGCTTTAAAATCCAACAGGAAAAAAGCCAGAGAAGATAAGGGTTGACAAGAGAATGTTCCATATAAACTCAATAGCATAGTCTTACACGAAAGTAACAGAAAGTTACATAGAAGAAACTACAAAAGTCTCTTTTAAAAAAAAGCTGGAAAATGGGCGTGGCTAAAGGGCAGAGAACATCAGAAGGTGAAAAGTGAGAAGCAGCTGTGGGTCATGGGGCAAATGGTAGATAAGGAGAATAGGGATTAAACAGGAACAAGATTTGATCTTCAGTTTTCCGATTAGTCTGGCCACAGGATAAAGGATGAGTTTGAAAGGTTGGTGGAAGGGGCTGGAGAAAAACCCAAAGCAAGAGGATAATTTAAAACATAACCATGCTGATTTGGAGGAGGTGATGAGGAACCAAATTGATGCGGTAATGACAGAGAATGATCTGAAAGAGCTTCAAGGAGGTAGAACAACAGGATTTGGAGATTGGAGGTGGGGTTTAAGAATGAGTCAATCACTCAAAATGCAAACAAGATTATAAGAATATCTGGCCGACTATATTTCATCTAGTTGTTAAGTATTTTACTAATAATCCCTTAGAGTTCATAAGAGAATTTAGCATTTGTATGTGCTTGCTTTGGATTTAGATGTAGACTCTTTTGTTTATAAATGAAATGGGTTTTTTAAAGTTTATTTATTTATTTTGAGAGAGAGACAGAGAGACAGAGACAGAGATAACTTGTATGTGTGTGCATGCAGGTGGGAAGACAGACAGAAAGGGAAAGAATCCCAAGCAGGCTCTGTGCTCAGAACAGAGTCAAACATGAGCACAAATCGAACCATAAGACCATGACCTTAGCTGAAATCAAGAGTCGGATGCTTAACTGACTGAGCCACCAGGGGCTCCTAAATGAAATGGTTTATAAATAGCTTGAATTATTCTGGTTAAAACAATTAGAACTTTTTGATAAAACCAGAAACTGAGTTTAAATTATATAATATGGGAGTTATTTTAAAAGAACAACTGTAAACTTCTGTTGGAACTAGGAGACTAGAAGTTAAAGCTTTCTAAGTAATAGTGTAAAAAATAAAGAGAATAAAGGAAATATTATGTTATATAAATCAAAGGTAACTGGCTTAAAGTGACCCATACCATTATATATGTATATATATATATATATATATATATATCTCCATGCTTATGGGAAGACACCAACAAGAATATACAATAAAAAACCACAGAGATACTGGAAAAATGAATTGCATACATACTTATTTTCAGCTGCCCAGAGAATATGAAGCTAATTATATATTCACAGATCAGTAAATACTTCACATCTGATTTCCCAAATCATTACTATCTGCTTTACTCTTACTTCTCTTCCTCACCATAGAATTAGTTTCATCACTACTCAATACATGTTCTTTCAACTGGTAAAAACTAAGGAAAGCAATCCACATATTTACTTATTTTGGAGAGGATGCTACTATATAGGAAGGAATAGTCTGATATAGTTCACAGAAAAGTGCCACAAATTACAGTTGCTCAGCATTATGAACGATAGTCCAATTATGGAAAGAGCTCAAATGTCCAACAACTGATGAATGGATAAAGAAGTTGTGGTATGTACACACACACACACACATACACACACACACGCACACACACACACACACAGTAGAATATTACTTAGACATAAAAAAAGAATGAAATCTTGGCATTTTTGTAGTAATGTAGATGCAGCCAGAGACTATTATGCTAAGCAACATAACTCAGTCAGGGACAGACAAATGCCATATGTTTTCACTTATATGTGGAATTTAAGCAACAAAACAGATGAACATAGCAGGGAAAAAAGAAAGGAAAATAAGAAAAAAGACTTAACTACAGAGAACAAACTGAGGGTTGCTGGAGGGGAGGTGGGCAGGGGCATGGGTTAAATGGGTGATGACTATTAATGAGGGTACTTGGTATGATGAGCATTGGGTGTGTATGTAAGTGATGAATCACTAAATTCTACACTTGAAACTAATATTACACTGTATGTAAATGAACTGTAATTTAAATAAAAACTTAGAAAAAAACCAAAAAATATCACAGTGGCTCAGATATTAAATATTTGGAAATTTATGGACTCTAATAAGCTATGCATATTTATTCACCTGTTTCCTTGCATTGCCCACATGCAGGGGAGGTTATTTACCCAAGCACAAGTTGATAAAAGAGGGCCTGTAGCTGGGGTAATTCATATTCCTGTGTTCTCTTCAAGGAAATTCTACCTTCCATGGATTTTATGTTTCCTGGTTGGCCTTAAAACAGGCTCTGATATATGGAACACAGTGCCTTTCCAAACAGTTTAATTGTAATATAAGACTCTTTTATTACAAAAATCATTTTGCCATTATAAAAATTATTATAGTAATGGAATTACTATGTTCACTTATAGCTTTTATTTAGACATGAATGACCTGAATCACTATTTTCCTAATTGCTTCAGAATAAATTTCCTAATAGTAACTCACTATATTTAACAGATAAGATCACATATCTTGTATCATCTTGGATTATTCAAACCCTAAAGATCATCTAAGTCACAACATGCAAAAAATACATATATGGTATTTGAAATTAATATTTGACATCTCAGAAACAAAGTTTTCTAACCTCTAATTGTCATAACTAATATAAAATACAACTTAATATCCAATAGCAATTTTTTTCTACTAGCATTAAGTTTCTTCTTTTTGTTACAGTGTACTTCACTGTTGAAAAGAAGTTTGATTTTGAGTATTGGTGTGCCTATATCTATGTCCACTACAACTTTGTAACAAAGATCTGATCTACTATGTTTTACAAGTAGCCAAAACAGAAGAGTGGGAGAAAAAAACTGGGAAAATCAAAACTTTCATTTTCTTGCTAAAATTATTACTATGAATAAAAATAAATAGTTAAAATCTTCCGGGTGAGTTGGTGGGGTGATTAAAAATCAAGTTGTTTCAGGGCATCTGGGTGGCTCAGTCAGTTAAGCATCTGACTTCAGCTCAGGTCATGATCTTGTGGTTTGTGAGTTCCAGCCCTGCATCAGGCTCTGTGCAGACAGCTCAGAGCCTACAGCCTGCACCCAATTCTGTCTCTCCCTCTGTCTCTGCCCCTCCCCAGTTCTCTCTCTCTCTCTCTCTCTCTCTCTCTCTAAAAAGTAAATAAACATTAAGAAACTTAAAAATCAAGTTCTTTCCATCAACAATAAGTACTTTTTAAATGTTTACGTATTTTGAGAGAGAGAGAGAGAAAGAGAGAGTACGAGCACAGACAAGAGGCCGAGAGACAGGGAGAGAGAGAATCCCAAGCCCACTCCAGGCTGTACATGCAGAGCCCGATGCAGGGCTCAATCTCACAGATCATGACCTGGGCCGAAATGAAGAGTCAGACACTTAACCAACTGAGCCATGCAGGCACCCCAACATTAAGTATGTGTAATATTGAATATAAATCAAATAATACCTTATGGACTTATTATTATGAAATGTTACCTTTCAACTATCAGGATTTATTCAGGTATAAGTACTGTTAATAATCAGTATGTGGCTACCCAAACAAGTCATTTATCTTTTCAATTACAGTATCAAAATTAAAAACCACAAAGCTATTACATTTTAAGTAGTATCAAATATAATTAATAAAGCTCAAAGGAAACAATATGTCTTTAATCATGAAATTTCTTTTCTATATTATGAAAAGTCTTTTACTTTTCTGGTGAGTACCGGTTACTTTTTATTAGTCAGAATTAATATTGAGCCAGGATGCCCCACTGTGATATACCCACTGCTGGGAAGTATTGAATGGGACCCGATCTGTAATGAATATTACGGATTTTGAATGTCACGTTCAACTACAGGTCTTACTGTATTTTTCTATTTCATCTACAATGTTCTATATTGGCCAAAACCAAACTGTAATAAATAAACTATCAATAAATAAAATTATCAATTGAAAGGAGTAAACCACGAGTATTTCAAGAAAATTTATGTGATTTTTCTTTAACTCTTTTTCAGATTATGAGAACTCAAGAGATACATATTTTTTAATTTCTTCTTTTGTACAAAGTTATTGCATGAACAGTATCCTTCATGTTTCCTTTTTTCTCATTAGCATTACAATAACATGACTTCTTAAAGACTATCTCCTTCCCAGAAGATTTTCAAAATTAAAATGGGCCTTTCATTTTTGCACTGGGTAAGATTTAGTATTAACCAGTTAGTTATTAGTGATTTACAGCAAAAGGAAAATCCAGGGCATATGACCTAGACTTAATATTTATGAAAAAAAACTCCACTATTCACTAATAACTTCTATATGTTATGTAAAAATTTATATGCAGCATTCTTTCACTGATTACCATAGCACTATTAACTACTTTGTTATACCATAATTTTACTATGTTAGTGTAATACACTGACAGATTAAGGATGGAAGGGACACTTACAGGATAAAGTTCTTAAGATTTTTAAATTATGTAGACATAAAATTTTGACATTAGGCACTGAGAGCATAGTGTTAAAATTGAAACCACTGGTTACCAAAATCTTTGATGTATTCATTCTTTTCTAAAACCAAGCTTCAGCATATATACAAGTGTAACTATTCAATTGTACTCTGTTCTCAATATATCAATAATGTCATATTGTCTATATTTTGAACATCCTTTCCTAACAATTTTCTAAGGTGCCTACCTTTCATTTCCAAGGGTCTATGTTATTATCTAAAACAAAAGAAAGCTTTATGAATTTTTGTTTGTTTGCTTAACTGAATCCAGAACATTTTTACTTTTACTTCTATTTACTGGGGGTGAGACATACACTATCTAAATCAGTTAAGAAACTGAAATTCTAAGTTTTCCACAATATGGTTAGCCTATCATCACAGTCTCCTTTCCCACAAAACCCTTCACCCAACCACACAAATTATTCTCAACATTCCTATAACATAATGCACACACATTTGAGAATTCTGTGCCTTTCCTCAAGTTATTCTTTTTGCCTAACAGATGCTTTCCACCCTCTTATCCAGCCCATATGTGATTCCTTCACAGTTTATAAGAAAGAGCTGATGTCACATCCTACTACCATTTTTTCTGACCAGAATTAATCCCTCCTTTGATTATTCTTTCACAAACCATTACTCAAAACTACCTGAAGACACTCTTTGGCCTTCTAATTGTGCAGAATTAGCTCTATACTCCAAGACTCCGCAAGTTATGTAAGCATACTTTTAAGCACCCTAATAGGGTACTTGGCACAAAGAGCATAAAATGAAAAGTTTGTTAAATTGAATTCTGGGAGCGCCTGGGTGGCTCAGCTTGTTAAGTATCTGACTTCAGTTCAGGTCATGATCTCACGGCTTGGGGGTTCGAGCCCCAAGTTGGGCTCTGTGCTGACAGCTCAGAGCCAGCAGTCTGCTTTGGATTCTGTGTCTCCCTGTCTCTCTGTCCCTCCCCTGCTCATGCTCTGTCTCTCTCTCTCTCAAAAATAAACATTTAAAAAAATTTAAATTGAATCCTAGACACCACATATTTTAAATGTTGGTACAAGTGAGTTGACAAGCAAGCATTTCAGCAAATATATACATTTTTTTTTCATTTTTGCAAGCCTAAAGGTCATTTGCTCAAGACTATTCACTCATCTATCTTCCACATTCTGTAACCAGAGGTGCTTACCTACTACTCAAATAACCAGTAATGGTTGTGTTTACAACATTGCAAATGTCTACTCCTGTAACCACATTAGCATGATACTACTGGTGGGATGGCTATTCTAAGTAAAAAGAAAAAAATCTATTAAATAACTTATTAAATCACATTATTTTATATAAATAGTATATAATTTCAAAAATATCTCTTAGTTCAAGTCTTTATAGAAAAAAAATTTTATCTGGGATCCTGGGTGGCTCAGTTGGTTAAACATCCAACTCAGATCATCATCTCACAATTCATGGGTTCGAGGCCCATGTTGGGCTCTATACTGACAGCTCAGAGCCCGGAGCCTGCTTTGGATTCTGTGTCTCGCTCTCTCTGCCCCTTTCCCCGCTCACACTTTGTCTCTCTCTCTCTCAAATATAAATAAACATTTAAAAAAAAGAAAAAAATGATCAATTAAAATGTTATTCCTAGAAAATACTTCATTTAGAGAAATACCAATTATACTTGATATCATAAAATTACCCAATTTAACATCTAGCTGTCTTTTCTACCTGTGGCATATTTGTAAAATCAACTTAAGTAGTCAATTTTAGTGAAAAAATCAATTTTAGTTAAAGTGACCATTCATATTAGCATGGCTCAATAAATGTGACAACCTGAAAAAAAGTCATACAATTTCAAATAGATATAATTTTAATATACAGATATAAATGGTAGTTTAAATGTTATAAATTGATTAACAGTTTCTATAGGTTTTTAATTATTTGACTATTATTGATGTCTAAATGATTTTCACTCTTGCCATCTTTAGTAGCCTTTTTCAAAGTTCTTCATCCTTCTTGATTATTTCCTTACTTGTTTTTACCTATCAAGAGCATTAAGTAAACTCCATTCTTGTCAGTAATATACACCCTTCATTAAAAGAGAAATTGAAGCTATATATGTTCTTTAAAACTTACTTAAGTCATCTATCCATTTTATTGTATCCCTTGATTAATCTGTTTCCTCTAATTCATGCACCTATTATAAACTATGTCCATATACTCTCATTTTCAATTATTCCTACTGCTTTCACTTTCCATATATGCATTATTATTTGAGGGATAATCTAAAAGTAATATAGATCATTCCAACAGTGACATTCCAAGGCAATTGAGTATTCAATTTATGTGTTAATGCCTGAATCCTTATGTTACCTTTCCCTCTGTAGTTTATACATATTGGTCACTGGTCTTTATATTTACAAGGTAGAATCTTAAAGGAAATAAGAAGCACATATATGTGTTAAAAATTAGGATCTGTTTGGCTTAGAATTTTCACTGCACTAATTCCTAGCTCTGTGACCTTGTAAAGGTTATTTAATGTACTTGAGTCTCAATTTCCGTATGTTTCAACAGGGTAAAATGATTCTTGATTTCTAGGACTCATGTGAATAAACTTCTTTGAACAAAGACTAGCATATGGTAAATGCCTGATAAATGTTAACCATTTCTCCCTTTTCCATCTTATTCTATCATACATATTTTCTACTATTGTCTCCTTCCTCTCCTTTCTCTCTTTCCTCCTGCAAATCCATGGCTGGTGTCCAAAATGTTCATCTCAGTCAAGTACTATGTTTGGCAAGGGGAGAAAAGAAATCTGAATCAATTATGCAAATATCAACATAATTAATCGGCCTTTCATGAAGTTTCCAATGCTCTTCTCTGTTACCAGTGCCATGATAAAGATATAGGCTTTAGTAGAAATAATTTATTTTGAAATAAATTTCATCAGTCACAATTTAGCCTATAACTTGTTGGTATTTTTTGTTCCTTACTCTCTTTAAGAAGAGGTTTCTCCAACTGGGAACCAGAACTCAGATATACCTCATAAGGCTACTATGGAAATAAAATGTAAAATTCTTAGTGCAGTGTCTGCAAATAGAAAACTATGGAGTAAGCATTACTTTTCAGACAATTCTGCCCTTTCCCTTCGAAACTAATAAACTAGATATAGTAGAAAAAAATCTCACTTTCATAACACCTATTACAAGATCATTATAAGAACAATAGTTCTTTACAGTAAGTTTACTTGTAACTCACTAAGTCCCTGTGTCTCCTCATTGCCAGTTTGCTTTGAAACAGCCTGATCAAGACAAATACAATCAAGACAGCAGGGGTGTAACTGCTGTTCCTCACAGGATTCTTTGGCTATGACTCCGTGAAGTGAGTGATAATATAATCACTAAACTTTTTGTCATTTTTTTTTCAACAATGGAAAAATAATTCTTATAAACTTTTTAAGGATTTATACGTTCTTATAAATTACTTTGTACACTGAGAACACATATATGTATATATCTTGGAGGAGTATTTTAGAAAAAAAAAATCATTCATTCTTTGAAAGTAAATAATAAATTTAACATGTTTAATACAATCAATAAATATTGATGTTTACTAAAAATAAGATGATGAATTACAAATATAATTTCAAAGATATATTTTCAGGAATGGTTTGATGAGAGCTCTATGAAAATAAAAGGAAAATTTCAAAAAAAATAAAATCAGTCTATAAAGCAAACAAATCTAAGGAAACAAAAAGCCTGCTGAACAAAGACAGAAAAGTTAACTCTTTACAGAAATGTATACTTGAAAATACACATTTAATGAGTATTTATATAAAAAGTCAAATTCAAACAGCAATATTTGAAGGATTCTAAAAATAAAACATTTTTCAGTCAACTTCTCCTTTCAAATTTAAATTTGCAGATGTAATGGAAAAAAAATGTTGGGGCGCCTGGGTGGCGCAGTCGGTTAAGCGTCCGACTTCAGCCAGGTCACGATCTCGCGGTCCGTGAGTTCGAGCCCCGCGTCGGGCTCTGGGCTGATGGCTCGGAGCCTGGAGCCTGTTTCCGATTCTGTGTCTCCCTCTCTCTCTGCCCCTCCCCCGTTCATGCTCTGTCTCTCTCTGTCCCAAAAATAAATAAACGTTGAAAAAGAAAAAAAAATTTTTTTTAAATAAAAAAAATAAAATGTAAAAGTATCAACTAAGAATCTGATGAATGAGAAAAATACAATTTATAAAAAAAGGAAGAAAAGCTAACCCAAGTACACCTGAATAACTGTTGACTACCTCTGTTACTATAAATTTTCCTTAATTAGGCAAAATCTAGATAAAAAGCTTCACAAACCACCCTTTTATTTTTACTTGAAACAATTTTTTTAATGTGGAATTTACTGTCAAATTGGTTTCCATACAACACCCAGTGCTCAACCCAATGGGTGCCCTCCTCAATGCCCATCACCCACTTTCCCCTTCCTCCCACCCCCCATCAACCCTCAGTTTATTCTCAGTTTTTAAGAGTCTCCTATGGTTTGGCTCCCTCCCTCTCTAACTTTTTTTTTTCCTTCCCCTACCCCATGGTCTTCTGTTAAGTTTGTCAGGATCCACATAAGAGTGAAAATTAAAAAAGAAGTAGAAACACATTGCAATGTGAAAACGTGCAAAATATATTAAGCCACATAAAAAGTCCATTATAACCACAGCTGAAGTGGTATCAGTACTTGAAAAATTAGTTTGTAAATTACACATCTTTAAATTACACATGCCTTTCAAAAGCAACTACTCTCAGGTAACAAAACCTAATCAGAATGTTTCTTTTGGTCAAGTTCAAAAACATACACTGCTTTATTACACTCATGTTTTAATAAAAAATAAATTCTTAATATCTGTAAAATCCACTTCTTTTATAACAATCTAAAGTTTGTTTATGGACAAATACTCACTGAGGTTACCAAATTTAATAAACCTATATACAAAAACTCTTATACATAGAATTTTTTTCTATGAAAAACATATTTATAGGGGAGACAGTCTAATATTATATAAACACTGTATTAAAGAATAATGATAATTTAAAGAAAAGCAAATATTTATATACATCATTCTCATTGGTTACCAATTCTAATTGTATTTTAATCTTTTCTAAGAGATTTTAGTTATGTGCTAAAATTCATGGTAACTAGAGCCAAAATTCACTGTTCCTTTAACTATTATAACAAACTCTAAAACCTAGTAAGGATGAAAGTTTTAAAAACATAATTAAACTTACCCCATTTAATGGATATGTTTTCCATCCTAGCTCTCCCAGCACAGTTGTTGTATCAAGCAACACAACTGGAATTAAATTAAAAAAAAAAAAACTTACATGAATATCTCAAATTGATGAAAAAATATGTTATTTAAATCAGTAATGTCAACTACCTTTACTATTATTCATTGCATTAGCTTTAATAAGTTGCATTACTTACTTTAAAATTAACTATGTATACTAAATTCTAATATATAATATTAATAATAAAATAACATAAAGTAGTTCTAACTTATTTTCAAAATATGTAAGTTGTGTTTAACAATGCTAAATAAGGCAGATAACTGAATAACAGAATTAAGTTATTTTTAATAGCTGACTTTTAAAACTGACAAGTGTTGAAGGAGGTAATCAAGAGGATGTGACTGTCAGTTGACCCTCAAGCTGGACTCAGGCAACTGTAGGCTCCTCATCCCCCCACCCCCCTCCCCTATTCTCAGAATATGAGCTCTGCCTACTGTTCCCATAGTGGGAGCTATTCCAGGGACACAGCCTTGACAGAGTAACATTAGTCATTGCAGAATATTCTTTCAGTACTGTTTAAATCAATTCATTAAACATACGTTTGTAGAACTAAGCTCCAATTATTTAAATTTTATTGTGGAAAATTCTCAAACATATTTTAGAATGTAGCGAAAACAGTAAAATGAAGCCTCATGTACTCATCATCCAGATTCAATAATTACCAATTTATAGCCAATCTTACTTCATCCACATGTTTTTATCTACTCTCTCCCACTGCAGTATTTCTTTGAAGCAAATTCCAGTAACATCCATAAAAATTTAAGTATATATTTCTAAGATAAAGACTCCTCTTTATATAGCTACAGTATCTTAATTCATTACTATAAGTAGTAATTCCTTAATGCCATCAAATATCCAGTGTTTAATATCCCTATTGTCTGAACTTACTTGAATAGAAGAATCAAGCTCTAAATAAGTCCTATTCATTACACTGAGTTGACAATCTACTTTCGTTTTTTAATCTACACTTTATCCCATTAACTTTTTTTGTTAGATTTATTGAGGTATGATTTACTTACAATAAATTTACCCTTTCTAAATGTACATTTCTATGAATTGTGACAAACACCCACATCCATGTAACCACTGCTACAGTCAAGCTATGGAATATTTCCATCACCCCCAAAACTTCCTTTGTTATCCAATATGGCTAATCCCTTCCACAGCCCAGTCCCTGGCAACTACTAATCTAACTTCTGTCCCTATGATTTTGCCTTTTCCAAAATGTAAACTGAATGAAATAGTATAGCATGGGATCTTCCAAGACTGGTTCTTTCTTGTAGCATAATGCATTTGAGATTCATCTATGTTGCTGCATGTATCAATAGTTCCTTTTTATTGTTGAAAAGTATTCTATTGTATGGAATTCTCTACTTGATGGAAATGTGAACTATTTCCCGTTGGGGATATTATAAATAAAGACACTATAAACTTTCATGTACAGGTTTTTATATGACCCTATGCTTTCATTTCTCCATGGTAAATAGGGATTCCTGGGCTTATGAAGAATCCTCATTTTGAAGACACTGTCCAACTGTATTACAAAATGGCTATGATGTTTCAAAATCCCATTAGCAGAATACC
Organism: Lynx rufus; assembly: GCF_022079265.1. Lineage (NCBI taxonomy): Eukaryota > Metazoa > Chordata > Mammalia > Carnivora > Felidae > Lynx > Lynx rufus. The sequence continues at coordinate 114,055,918 of NW_025814867.1, forward strand.
AGTTTTCCAGTTGCTTCACATCCTTAGCAGGACTTGGTATTGTCCAGGTCTTTTTTAAGGCATTCCAACAGGTGTATAATGGTATCTCATTGTTGTTTTAATATATTTCCTTAATGCCTGGCCAGTTATCTTTTTCATTACTTGAAATCAAATTTACTGGAAAAAAAGGTTATTTTGTCCTATATTCTAGATTTTTCTAATTGTAAGATATCATTGAACATGCCCCCCATTCCCTTTATATTCTTTAAATTGGTAGATATATTTAGTAACTTGATCAGACCGAAGTTCAATTTATTTTTATTTTTTTTTGTGAAATTACTTCATTAGTGATGTTTTGTAACCCTTCTACAGAAATCAAGGAAGATATCAATGTTTTACTAGAGTTGTGTCAAAAAGACTTGGGAACCAACCTGGATAGGCTTCTACTGGCCAAAAATGGATAATCTGATCATACACAAGGTTAATGACTATAGGGACTGAAACACTTCAAATATGCTCAAATCCATGCATTCATAATGATAAAATATACCTACTGACAACTTTTATAGAATACTAGGAAACCATTATTTTAAAAACTGGTAACTAATATGAAAACAATAAAACATTTTATTTTGTTTTTTCTTTATTTCTTTATTTTTTATTTGAGAGAGAGTGCATACACACACGTGAGTGGGCAAGAGTGAAAGAGCAGGAGAGAGAATCTTAAGCAGGCTCCATGCTCAGCACACAGCCCCACACAGGGCTTGATCCCATGATCCTGGGACCATGACCTGAGCTGATACCAAGAATTGGACACTCAACCAATTGAGCCACCCAGGCACCCTTATTTTGCTTTTGCTATATAAACTACTTATGAATAAAAAAACAGTTAAAGAAGGAACATTGCTCTTATTGAAGTAGTTCAGTTAATAAATGAAGAAGGAATGGCTGAACTAGGCTATACTGTTTTCTAACTCCTAATGAATTAATAGACTTAGCTAATGGTCACACACACACACACACACACACACACACACACACATACATTCTCATACACACACACAAATACATAAAATGATAATTGATGTCATTTGGGTTCATTCAGTATAACAAAAATAATCTCATTTATTAGAGAAAGAAGCTAAAGATATCATTTATAATAATATTCAAATCTGTAAGTTTATCTCATTATCAAATGAAAGTTACTTTCATTTTTGATATACACTATTATAAAGAATTCAGAAGTATTTACTACCAGTATGTACTTTGGGATACACAAAAGTTTAATGTTACTCATCTAGAACATTTTTTTTAATTTTTTAACGTTTTATTTATTTTTGAGACAGGGAGAGACAGAGCATGAACAGGGGAGGGTCAGAGAGAGGGAGGGAGACACAGAATCCAAAACAGGCCCCAGGCTCTGAGCTGTCAGCACAGAGCCTGACGTGGGGCTCGAACCCACGGACTGCGAGATCATGACCTGAGCCGAAGTCGGCTGCTCAACCGCTGAGCCACCCAGGCACCCCTCATCTAGAACATTTATATTTTTTAAATACATCATTATTTCCCTGAAGGCTAGAAAAATAATGATACTAATTCACAGTCACCGTTGGAAGAAGTTTCTATGTATCTTCTTCCTCAAGTAATCTCCACATCGTCCTAGAAGGTGTGTCTTTTTCTAAATGCTCAATTTAGGGGCGTCTGGGTGGTGCAGTCGGTTAAGCGTCCGACTTCGCCCAGGTCACGATCTCGCGGTGCGTGAGTTCGAGCCCCGCGTCAGGCTCTGGGCTGATGGCTCGGAGCCTGGAGCCTGTTTCCGATTCTGTGTCTCCCTCTCTCTCTGCCCCTCCCCCGTTCATGCTCTGTCTCTCTCTGTCCCAAAAATAAATAAACGTTGAAAAAAAAAATAAAAAAAAAATAAATGCTCAATTTACAAATGAGAATACTGAGCCTCAAAAAGGTTAAGTAATTTTCCTTTATATCACACACTGACAGATTTGGATTCAAACCAAGGACAGTGATGTTAGAATGTCCTTTGTAAAACACTTAAAGTCTTTCAATTTTAAGTGTTTTTCTTACCTTTTTTTACAGTTTTTATGTAAATTTCAGTTAGTTAACCTATAGCATAATATTAGTTTCAGGTATGCAATACAGTGATTCAACACTTCCAGTGCTCATTACAAGTACACCTTCATCCCCATCACCTATTTAACCCATCCCCATCCCCAGTTCTCGTAACCATCAATTTATTCCCTATAGTTAAGAGTCTGTTTCTTTGTCTGCCTCCCTCTCTTTTATTTCTGTAGATGCAGAAAAACATCACTATTTCTTTTGCTGATCCAAAAACTTTGTAAGTTTTTTTTTTTTAATTTATTGATTACTTTTTAGAGAGTGAGAAAGAGAGAGCAGGGGAGGAGCAGAGAGAGAGAGAGAGGGAGAGAGAGAGAATCCCAAGCAGGCTTCATATTCAGTGCAGAGCCCAATATAGCCCAACACAGAGCTTGGGCTCAGGAACAGTGAGATCATAACCTGAGCCGAGATCAAGAGTCAGATGCTTAACCGACTGAACCACCCAGTCACCCAAATCTTTGTAAGTTTTTATCCTAATTTTTCATGAATAGTTTCTACAGAAAATTCACCAGTACTACCTACAAATCATGCCATTTAAGTCAAGAGGTTTACTGGAGCAGAGTGTTCAAAAATCCTTAATATTGAAGTCTACCAATAGAGATTTATTTTTCACAGACTGGAAAATTAATTAATTGATTAGTTGATATAAATATACTTTCTAAAATGTTAGGCTGCTTGGTTCTTGATAATTAGCATTTGTAAACTGTGAGGTATACTCATTTCAAACAAAAAAGGAAAATATGTATACCTACAAAAGTGTAAATCCTTAGAATTTTTTTTATTTCAGATTAGCTTTAAGAAACAAGATTTATATTATTGCTTTGTTTTCCTCTTTAAACTGCAATCATACCTTTTAAAAATTCATAAGAACAGTAAAATTCCAAATTTGCATTCCTGACAAGTGAATGATAAACTGATACTAAAATAAAACTAAGGAGTTTTGAGATTTTTAATACCATAAAACGTGATAAATGTTTAAATTTTACTATTTGTTTCATATGTAAAAACCCCACAAATGCAGGTTTTTCAGGCTCACTAATTGCATTGAACCCAGCAAGGTGAGAGCTCCTCCTGCTGGCTTTAAACAAGAGTTATCCAGTTTCTACCAGAGTGTAAAAATACTGTAAACTTAAACAGGGAAAAAACGACGATGTCGACATAAACTCAGTAAAAAGTCAATACTTTTTTTATTTCTAATTTAATTGCAAGCTTTTAAATATGGCACAATACTTATTATTTACGTAAGGAGTACATATGAAAATGTAATTATTTATTCACATCATAATGAGAAGTTGGATAAGTCAAAAATAAATGGAAGTAGGACTAGGTTGGTGGTACCAAAGTTTTGAAAATATGTGTATTTTGTTTAATAAGCAACATAATGCATAGAATATATTTGCTATACCACATGCAATTTTCCTATTAACCTTTAGAAATAAATTTCCAGCATATTGTATTTCTGTCTGAAAATATCTCTTAATTTTTATTACTCCCTTTACTCATTATTTTGGAAATTTTAAGAAAATTTCATTATGTTCTAAAAGAAGATATGAAATGATAAAGGCAAGGTTGATAATACTGAATTAAATGAGACTGATGAGTATCCAAGATAAAAAAGCTCAATGCTAAGTTTTGCCTTAAATAATTTATCAAGTCTTTATCTACATCCCTTTTAATGAATTTAAGATATTAGTTTTAAAGCAATTAGCATACAGGTTTATCATATATGCTAGATCATCTTACTCCAATAAAAAAGGAGGAGATTTTATTTGTATGCCATTTTGACAAATTAGGCAAAGAAGAGATCAATCAACCCACTAAGCTATTCTTTTAGGATAATTTTTTTGTAAAAATTCAAGTTAATGGCATGTGAATTGAGTCCAAATATTTATCAGTATTTTTTAAAGTTCAGATACCAGTAAACACAAGTTTGGGATTTTCTCCAATAGACTTCATGAGAAAAAGAAAAAGGAATTTCTTCTTATAATCTTCAATTTAGAGTCTTATTTTACAAATAGAGCCCAGAAAGGTAAAGTAAGTTACTAAGTTTTTTAGTAACATAGTAGTAGAGGCTTTTCATAGTAAATTCCAGTCATGTTCCACTGACTGTAACATACCCTACAACCCCCCATATCTCCAAACAAACTAGTAAATAAACAAAAGGAATACTTCTGACATCATGACCAAATATAATACAGTCAGAGAATACTTTGAATTATAGATAAACATGCATATATATCTGTGTGTATAGTAGCACTAGTCTATTTGAACGTCATCCTGTTTACATCCTGCTTTAAACTGACATTCAGATTACTACATTAACTACCAGTTTTGGCATAATCGTATATTTCTGACTGACAAAAATCACAGCTGTAACTTCCAGATCTGTATACAATGGGTATCTACCCTCACATAGAGTCAAAATCAATATTTAATTCCTAAAAATCAACCACAGATTGATTTAAATAAATGTAGGATTATTAAGTTTACTCCTATGTCCCTTTGTGTATTGGTATTATTTTAAGCCAACATTTTCCAAAGAGAATCATTCCTTCGTAAAACTAACAAAACTACTTTTGTCTAAAAACTGAGAACAATTATTTGTTCATTAGGTGTACTTACAGCATTTTGTTTTGTCATGCCTTTCTTAATTCTGTGGTTACCTGCCTGTTTGTTTTTGTTTGTTTGTTTGTTTGTTTTTACATTTATTTAGTTTTAAGAAACAGAGTGAGACAAAGCATGAACGGGGGAGGGGCAGAGAGAGAAGGAGACACTGAATCTGAAGCAGTCTCCAGGCTCTGAGCAAGACATCGGCACAGAGCCTGATACGGGGCTCGAACCCACTAACTCTGAGATCATGACCTGAGCCAAAGTTGGACACTCAACCAACTGAGCCACCCAGGCACCCCTATAACTGTTTTTAATATAGGTATTATTCATGATTGTTTTTTCTACTCGATGTGAGAGTTTGAAAATCCTATCTGAAAGATAACATGAACATAGTGATATTAAGCACCTTTCTCAAATTTATAGGATGAAGTCAAGCCTAGAACTTTTGAATTCATACCCTTCAACTTCCTACGCTTCCAGAAAATGTTATCTTTTTTAGAAAGCATGTTCAAATCTCTCTGCCTCTGTCCCTTCTGGAAAACAGATCACTTTTTTGTTTGTTTTTTTAGTTATGATGGAAAAATAAGCTCTAATAATCAGAGAAATTATTCCTTCATTATTATCTTAAATAGAGAAAAGAGCAAAAAAAAAAAATTCAAGCCAGTTTGCTATATAGAAGGCAAGTTATACCTTAGAGTCAAGTACTGCCAGTGAAAACTTTATCAATAGTATTTGATTAAAAATATAACTAGTAGTGTTCATCCTTATCACTTCCACACCTATTTTGCTCAAAAGAACTATACTGTTATCCTGCTTGACACAGCTTTATTTGCTTTAGTCTTAAATAATTTTTAATGCCTGCCATTCAGATGGGCTAGTTTACCCCAAAGACCCAAGGAGAACCCAAGTATAGATGTGATCCATGACAAGGTCACCAAATGACAGGTTTATTCCTAGGCTCCTGAGCAAGGTCATTAAGACTTATCAATGAGTCACCTCACAAGTCCTGCTTTCCCCATCAAGTTGTTTAGTTATTTCTATGAATTAAAAAAAAGGAAAAGAAATTTGACAGATTCCTAATCAACAGCAAATATAATTCTTCCATTTTGACATCTTCATCACTTTGATCTATAAATCAACTAAGTAGCTTTGTTTAGGACCTGTATTATTTCCATTTTTTTTTCAATTACACAGGGATTAAATAGTAGAAAAGACTATTTGGCTTTGGTTTTAGATTTGCTAGTCATACATTTAATAAATGTTGTTGATCTTCTCATCTGTCACAGAAACTCACAACATTTACTATATATACTCCAGTTAGCCCAAACCACTAAATATTCTCCCCAACACTTACACAGCATCAGAGATGCTTCTTGCCTTTCTAGTGCTTTCCTTTCTTATATTTTTCACTTGTCTTCCATGGGCTTTGGACACTTTCTATTTTTTTGGAAGAATATTATGAAACTCAATGTTTGAAATGCACTTAAATATTATTTTATTAGCTCTGGTCAAAATAGATTATGAATACTTTTTGAAAGTCTTATCTACAATACAATAATGTAAAACCACTTCTACATAATGGAAGAACAGTCTAAATAAAGTATTGAAACCCTTACTTTAAAAAGAAACAACAGTAGCTTTGCACTGAGAAGGAAAAAATGACTTTTACTAGAATCTAAGAAAAAATTATATGAGTAAAACAGAGTTTTATTTTTCCCCTGGAAAATGGAAAGGAATTTTTGTTTTTGTTTTTGTTTTTTCCCCTTTGCAATATAGGTTTTTTTCTCCATTTCATTTACACAGACATAATGTAAAACGTTTTTAACCTCCTTCATTAGGACATATAGTCATAAAAATGTTACTTGATTTTACTTTAAGACATTTTGATATTATTTCAACAAACATTTATTGAGGCTGTTATATTCCAGAGGCTGTATTAGCTATTGCAGACTACAGAAAGTTTATAGGATACTATGTATAGCCTCAAGGAGTATACCTGATGTCATGTTTTTCACTCCCATTGTTAGGATTTTTGTGTCAACTCACATGCCATAGTTTATTCAAACATGTAAATAGCAAAAAGGCTTAAAATGCCCTTATTCAGAAGGTGCAGAAAAGGCGGCAGCTATTTAGTAGAATGTGTAGAATTAAATTGTTGTTCCAAAAGGGCAAACATCCAATAGCAAATCAACATCTCCATACTGTAATTGGACAACTTATCTCACTTTCTACAGAAGTGCCAAACAATGAATAGATTGTAGAAATATATCCCAGTAGTCAACAGTAAGGGAAATAGTAATTTTCTACCTGAAGAATACTCTTCAAAACAATCCTGAACAAGAAATATCTGCTAAATTTCTCAGAAGAGATAGTGTTTTACTTAGAGTACGAATTTAAAAAATTAAACTACACACTACTATAAGTAAACATTTACTAACCCAAGCTTAAGTCATCAGCTTTAAAAAATTATCCAAAGAATCCAAAAAATCTTAATTGTATTGTTAAAATTTTGAAAAATATACATATTAGACAACAGTGAAAGGACAATATTCTCATTTTTTCCATTAAAATTATGGCCAAATCAAGACATAATTATCAGTATCACTTTAAAAATTAGTTCTCCCAATATAGTATGAGCTCCTCAAGGGCAGGGTCTGTGCGTGTGCCCGCGCGCATGTATTTGTTGAATAAAATGAATGAATGAATGAATGAACAAAGGAACAAACAGATGAGTGGAAGAATGCGCAAAAAACTCATGCCTTCGAGAAAACATTTTTAACCAACTACTGAAAAAATAGTGCAGGATTAGTGGGAAGGCAGGCACTGGACAAAATTTATATAGTCATTGTGCTTACTTTGTAAGGGAGAAGGCTCACACATGATCTCTCTAAGAAGTGGTTAAGGGACAAAGTGGTCTTTGGGAAAATATAGTTAAAGTAGGCATTTGTTTTGAGCACAGAATGGATTGTCAGAAGACAAACATTTTCATACCTTTTAGAGTCCTTTTCCCTGCTCCATCCCTACCCCTACCCTTTCATCAAAGAGTACCCTTAGGCTGCTTGCTATCAGTCCAAACTCTGTGCATCTAATCTCATCTCTCACAGTGCACAATGTTCAAATTATCCCTTCTAATCTACTGCCCCACTGAACACACTCATCATATCAAGAAAACATCTTAAGTAAAATAGCACACAAGTGTGCTTATGAATACTCATTTCCCCTTATCCCTTCCTACATTATTTATTTATCCAACTTAAATTTGAATTGATTATAGCACCTTTTGGGTGACAATGAACTTGGGACTCTTCCATGGCATAGCTAAAATCACACGGCATAAGCAATTTCTCATAGAACTATATTGCAAAAGAATTCCTAAAACTCCAATTTCCAATTGCTTGTTGGTCTTTTGGCTAAGATCAAGTGTAAAACTCCAACTTCTACCATATTCAAATAAATTACCCTCTGTTTAGATTATATGATGTGCTTGTGTAAACTTAGCCAAGTCATAATTCTTATTCTACCAACTGTTGGGAATTGCTCTGCCATAAACCAAGTAATTCCCTAAGCTTTAGTATCCACTCTAACCTGGCTCTTGACAGACTCTGGTCTTAGCCACTCTTCCAGGGTAGCATGTATGACTTAGCATGTAAAAACAAGAGTAACAAACAGAAGTTTGCTTTTCGTGTCATGGGTCATGATGTCTCTTCTTTGCCCTTTGAGTTTCTCTTAATTGATTACTCGAAGAGTCTTCTTCAAGAGAAAGCTAAGAGAAATGTTTTTATTTTCTTTCTTAGATTTCCCCATCTACTCCCTCCAGCTGCTTACAGAAATATTATCCATACTCGCTTTAGTTTCTAAAAAAGGTACAGCTAAATTGCCAATTGAAGACTCCTCTAAAGCAGCTAACTAAACCATCCATGAACACTTAAACAGTCAACTGCTTATAAAACATGATTGTCATGTCATAAAACTTGATAATCTGTTCATATAATAATATATATTTTGGGAGAGATGCTGTAAAAGAATAATTTAAATAAAATGTAATTTTTAACCCTTTTCCCATAATTTCACCATCCTTGACTGCCTAAGGAATGTGTGTTGTTTCGTGAATCACTAAATTGAATTGTACTGAGAATTTTAGTAAGTAGTATTGCTTGTGGAAGAGAAAAGTCTGTAATGAGAGAAATGGGCAGGAAAAATGTGAAGAAAAATAAAATATTAAAACAACCAGTTGTTGTATCATTTATACATAAAACAGCTTTTTAGGAAAATTTGATAAATAATGTCATGAGAATTATGTAGGACAATTTCCTACTGAAACTACTGAGGAAATGAGAGAGCAAATGTGATGCCAGATTTAGAGGCACATGAACTGTAAAGACAGCTGATCTTCTGTTGCATATTTCTGTACTGCAGACGAGTCAGGAGGAGGAATGGTTCATAAATGAAACATTTACAAATGTGACCCATGCCAAGAGCAGCATGGCTTCAGTATATAGGAAAGAATGACAGATGGACACTTTAGTGTTGGCAGAAAAAATAAAAGAAAAAAGCAAAACAACAACAAAAAATGGCATTATCATCATTATCCTGTAGGGAAGGCAAGTCATTAAGTGCTATTGTGAAAGTGTTTATCACCAGGATCTTATGCAATAAAGAGGATAATGGCATTTTAGCATTTAGGCAAATGGAGAATATTTTATCCAACACAGGTTTCCCAAGCATAATTAAGCATAAGAAAGCAGATATAGGCTTTCATAAGGCAGTGATCAGTTTTAATTTATTGATTACCCAAGACATGGATTATGGCAAGAAATATAAAATGTTGAGAAATTCTTTTGGTGAAGTCAATAGGATCCAAACTCCATCTTCAAATGCCATGGCTGAGAAGCTCAATTTTTATCATTCCAAGGAGGAGTGATTATATTTTAGGAGACTTATTCCTGGTAATCAGACATACAGGAGACTAATTTATAAATGAGAAGGACGATTTATTCACTGATGATTTATCTCCCCAGGGAATCTCCTTCCTTGCAGGTAAACACATTCAAGAGACTAAATTACAGATCAAAGATTTCTAGGAAAGTACTAAATTACTGAAAAGGAGTAACCCCTGTTTTACTTTTACAGTCCTCTACGTCTATTTCCATGTAAGGAACAAACAATTTTATCTACTCATTTTAAAGTGCTTTACTTTAACAGTGCGGAAGAAACAATAAGAAGTTCATTACTTCCAAAAAATTATTTTTCAAACATACATATTGCCAACTATAACTGTGGCATTTCAAACACTATTTACAAGGCCTATTACAGTCTCCATGGTTATAGCCTAGTATTGGCTAAATTTGGGAAGTACTAATTTTTATTTTGTGGGAAAAAAATGGTTCTATCTATAGACTCTCCTTAATAACAAGTACTATGTATTTTTCCCAAGAAAGATTCTCACATGTGAGTAAAATAAATTCCAATTACTGACTCTTATATGGTTTCAAATAAGGACAGGGAATAACATTTGCAACCTTGCTGCACAATTTGGTAAGAATCTAAACTTTTAGGCATAGAGTCCATAGTTGGTTGGACAGATTGTTTTGGTCTTAGACTGCTCTTTACTACAATCCTTATTTTTATCAGCCAAAAATGAGAGAAGTTTTAAAAACTTAAAACCATTGATTTGTCAATACATAGAAACTTAATATTATTTCTGAGAAACTCAATAGTTTTCTCCTACCTAGATGATGTTATTTGATCATATAATCTAAAACTGCCATATTCTGAATAATGAACAATTGTATGTTCTTCAGAAATCTGTTACTTCTTGTTTTCTCTGTCTTCATGTTTTTCAGAAAAAAAAAAAAACTTACCAGTTAGAGGGTTTCAACTATTATTTCAATTCTACCTACCTCCAAAACAGTATCTCCTGAACAAATCTCTCTTACTCATCAGACACAATTCACAAGCCCTTTACCTGTTCACAAACTGGCCTCTGTATAGGGAAGGCAGGGAAAGACCAAAGAAAGAGAGGCAAAAAGCCTTCAGGTTAGTAGGTGGCAGGTTTTAATAAACAAGGCTTGTCTTAGGCAGCCACAAGATGAGTGGACCTCCATATCTCCCTGCCAGATCTTAAGTTTACAGAAGCCCCAAATGGGTTTTCACAAGTGTACCATCCAGATGGTCTCAACAACACCTTACTCTCTCAAGGCTATGTCTTTGGAACAGCTCCCACTGCAGGAATAATGGGCAGAACTGTACATTCCAAGGACAGTGGAGGGGGCGAGAAGCCTCTGATTACCCAGGTCCATCTCACAGGTCAACTGTTAGCCATATCTTCTGGATTACCTCCTTCAATATCCCTCAAACTTAACAAGTCCACATGTGACTTGATTATTTTCCTATGAACAGATATTACCTCCTGATTTCCCTATTTGAGGTACTGGCACACAGCATCTGCCCAAGTACACAAATTAGGAATCTGTATCCAACCCTAACTCACCCTTAACTGCTCATCTATAATTTTGCAAAGTATATGTTGTAGGCAGAATAATGACCCCCCTCCCTCCAAAGTTGTTCATTTCCTAATCCAAGGAAACTGTGAAAATGCTATGTTACATGGCAAAGGTAAATTAAGGTTGCAGACTGAATTAGATAATCATCTAACCCTGAAGATAGGGAGACTATCCTAGATTATCCAGTGAGCCCAATGTAATAATAAAGGTCTTTAAAAGTAGAAGAGGGAGTCATTAGAAGATGTGACTACAGAAGAAGGTGCAGCGAAATACAACCTTGCTGGGCTGAATGTGGAGGAAGGCACCCATGAGCCAAGGATGGTGGGCAGCCTCCAGAAGCCAGAAAGGGTAAGGAGATGGACTTTACCCTACAGCCTCCAGAAAGGAACACAGTGCCACTGACACCTTGATTTTAGCCTAAAGAGATCCATGTCCCATTTTTAACTTACAAACTGGTAAGAATAAATTTTTGGTTTTTTAAAGCCACTCAATTGAAGGTAATTTGTTACAACACCAACCAGGAACCAATACACTAAACATCCTAAATCATCTTCAGATCTATCAGTTTTTCTCTCCACTACCCATTTCACCTCTCAACTGGACTAGGGTCCCTTGGTCCTTTTCCTCTCATTTAACTTCTACAAGGAAGCTTCAGTGATCTGCTTAAAATATAAATGCAAATTTTCCCTTCTTTTTTTCAAAATTCCTCAGTGGTTCACCTTATCACTTAGAGAATTCTCCCAAAGTATTTGCCAGAAATGTGCAATAGAAATGTTCATAATGTATACACTGAACATTCTAGCAGGTTCTGAGTAAAAAGATGAATCAAAATAAACATAGCACATGTTTTCAGGGTTATTATAATCTAATATGAGAAACAGAAATTAAACAAAAAATAAAATAACTATAGACCTCTATTATAAGAAGTGCTATGAATCTAATTTATATTTTAGGCTCATGGAAAGCCTCTAAAAAGAGTCATGATTATAGAGTGGAACTATTCTCTATATTTCTTTTAGACTAATGATGCAAAGTATATAATAATGAATTGGAGAAGACATGAAATAAGATATTCCTTATTATTTTTAACCCAGTATTTCTCTCACCTTTTTGGTACTAGAACCTCTTTGACACTGAATATGCATTAACATTCTATGGTAAAATGTTCAAGAAAACACAGTAAGGTAACTTCTGCCTTACAAGGGATCCTTTCCACTGCATGCAAGATACTTCCTGGCTTGATCCCATCTATCTGTCCTACTTCATTTTCTATAGTACCCCATCCCTGCCTTACATTACTCTGATATACTGGTAATGCTCAAACTCATTTCATCCTCTCCCCTCTCTCTATTTCATGCTATTCCTTTCTTACTGGAATTCTCTCACTGTTTTGGTCCAGCAAAAAGACTCCTAGTCATCACTTACGGCTTAGCCTAAATGTGATTTCTTACAGAACCTTCCTAATCTTATTCCCAAAATATATACATGCTCTTACTCTTATGCCCCATTGAAATTTGTACATACTTCACAGACAGTACTCATCTCACTTAATTTTACTACAATGTATGTATTTCTTGGTGTAACTATTCTTCCATATAACCTAAAATCCTTAAAGGCTAAAACTGTCTATTTCAACCCCCCCACACTTTTCCTGAATTCATTATTTTAAAAATGAGTAATTGTGAAGAGAACTGGGTGTTATATGTAAGTGATAAATCACTAAATTCTATTCCTGAAACCATTATTACACTATATGTTAACTAAGATTTAAAGAAAATAAAAAATAAACTCTGTATATGAAAAAAAAAAGGAAGCTATTTCAATAATCTAGGCAAGAGTCGATGAAGCTTGGACAAGAGTTGGGGCAGTGGGAGTGGTGAAAAGGGGTTAAAAACAAACAAATATGAGTGTCTGGGTGGCTCAGTTGGTTAAGTATCTGACTTCGGCTCAGGTCATGATCTTGCAGTCCATGAGTTTGAACCCTGAGTTGGGCTCTGTGCTGACAGCTCAGAGCCTGGAGCCTGCTTTAGAGTCTGTGTCTCCCTCTCTGCCCCTCCCCCACTCACACTCTGTTTCTCTCTCTCTCTCTCTCTCTCTCTCTCTTTCTCTTTCTCAATAAATAAATATTTTTTAAAAAAAGAAAACATATAAACAAAAATGAATAACTGAATGGATTAGCAAAATGAATGTAAATAAATGAGAAATTCAGAATAACTAAATACATACTATGCCACAATTAGTAAATGGTTCAAAGCGTCAATAAACATGGACAACTCAGAGCACACACACAAAAAAAGTAGTACACTTTCAGTAGCTACAAAGTACACTGGAGTACACTGAAGAGGTAGCAGTTAAGGTCCTGTGATTATAAATCCACTGCTCCAAAAGCAATAAATAATAAAATAACTTTGTGCTTTTCTATCAGATTGTTAAAAAGAAATTACTAGAGCAGAGTTAAAGGACTGGCAAAGTCACAAAATCCAAAATCCTGATCATATTGGAAAGAAAAAAATTACAACTTAAATGAAATCATAACGATTCTGGAGCTTCAACTACTTACACAAAAGAAATTTCCATGGAAACCACGTAGAGAGACTTTATATATACATAAAATATATTTGAAGTACTCTTGAACACATTTTAAGATTACATAAATATATATGTAATATATATGTATTCTAATTAATATGTATGTAACTAATCTAAAACAATACACTCAAATAGAAGGGGAAAAAATACCCATGAAAAAGGAGAATCATCCACTCAGAATAAAATAAATCAGTTGGTGCTCTTGATTAAGAAAAGTTGGGGGCGCCTGGGTGGCGCAGTCGGTTAAGCGTCCGACTTCGCTCAGGTCACGATCTCGCGGTCCGTGAGTTCGAGCCCCGCGTCAGGCTCTGGGCTGATGGCTCAGAGCCTGGAGCCTGTTTCCGATTCTGTGTCTCCCTCTCTCTCTGCCCCTCCCCCGTTCATGCTCTGTCTCTCTCTGTCCCAAAAAATAAATAAACGTTGAAAAAAAAAATTAAAAAAAAAAAGTTGATGTATTATGGCCACTAGAATTGGAGAATAGCTAAGGAAAGGAACATCAGATGGTATTAAAAACATTTTAAAAGAGTAACTCCCAGGTGGCTCAGTTGGTTAAGTTATTTGACTTTGGCTCAGGTCATGATCTCACAGTCTGTGAGTTCAAGCCCCCCATCAGGCTCTGTGCTGACAGCTCAGAGCCTAAAGCCTGCTTCAGATTCTGTGTCTCCCTCTCTCTCTGCCCCTCCTCTGCTTTCACTCTGACTCTCTCTATCTCAAAAATAAATAAACATTAAAAACATTTAAAAACATTTTAAAAGAGCTATGGAAGCTGCTACAACATCTTTGCAGTGAAATATAAGAATACTACTGATTTGACACTTTCACTTTGAAGTAACCAGAATGATACCACAATTTTATAGAGCCCTTATTTGGTTGGGTTTTCAGGTAAATTTCCAGGAAATTTATTTTTATTAGATACTAGATATACTAAAACCTCAGAAAATAAAACAGGATATTAATAAATCCCCATACCTAATATTGCTCTAAGACATAGTTATAAATTTTGATGACATGTCTTTGTGTCTTAGAAGAGCAAATTGTAGATATTAGGAAATATGGAAGTCCCAACAGAGTCAAGATTTCATATTATTACTGAGGAAAGACTCCTTTCTTTTCTAAACAAGGGGGCCAAGTTGACTATAATCAGGAAGAGGTAGGCTACTCTGACCCTGGAGTCAGTGACAATTATCTCGTATGCCCTCTATTATAAGAGCAGTAATATCATAGTCATCTTGTTTACAGAGAAATGGATGATATACTGAAACAATTTTATCTCAAAGAAATTCCATAAAAACAACTGTAAGAGAAACCTCTTGAATGAATAGTTTTGCCTGAGGCCCTAATCCCAGATATATAAGCTACTGATGTGAGAAACACCAAAAACAGTCATTTGCCTCCTTATCACCACCTTTGTCAACCATCTATCAAGTACTTAGTAAACCCAAGAACTTTTGAGGGACCCAAGTACATATGGAATGGAGGGGAATAGGTCAAGGTAAAGCAAACCATTTTCCATTAGAAAATGGTTTGTGAGATGAATACTTCAAAAAAATAAGAAATATATAGTACCACATAGAATTCTTTTTTTTTTTTTTTTTTTAAGTAGGCTTCACACCCTGCATGGAGCCCAACATGGGGCTTGAGCTCAGGATCCTGAGATCAAGACCTGAACTGAGATCACAAGTCACATGCTTAACTGATTGTGCCACTGAGATGCCACTGCACCACATAAAATTCTTCAAAATAGGGTGGCTGAGAACATTTACTAAACTGACCCAAACTCGTGAAACTGAGTGATAAGGAAACAATTTTGAATTCATCCTGTCCAAAAGATTAAACTTTGATGAATACCCTCTTGACATAGTATTGGACCAATGTGGATAAGAACTGGAATTTCTAGTTTTCTAGAAGATTAATACTCCAGTTGCTCCAGGCCAACTCCAAAATGTCATACATTATAAAGAAATGTTCCTACCATACCATCATAAATGTGACTAAGCTAAAACATTTAGTCAATTTAAAAAACAAAATACAATTTGCAAATCTGTATTTATTCACTAAGCCTTTCTTATATTCTTCTTTAAGATGATATTTTCTCAAGTATTACCTAAATTCAACAAAAATTCTGAGCAACTCTCAAGTGACGAACATGTCATATGTCCCTACAGGCTCTTGACAGTCATCTCAAGCCTTTTTTCTTAGCACTCTATCCCTCAAACCCAGTGCTCCAGGCCTTACTAAATTTATTTAATGTTCTCAAAAACCTCAAATTCTTTGGGCCTTCTCACAAACTAATATCTCATCTTGGTAACTACCCACTCACCCTTGGTCACAGTTTCCATGAAATTCTTGTTAGAATCTCTCCTGATCTCTCTTACCTAATGATGAGGAAGTGTCATGTTTAATGGGCCTCCTTAGACTAATGCATATTTTATAGCTGAAAAACATGTAACTATTTACTGTAAGTGTTCAATCATATATTTCCCAGAAGAGAGTAAGTTTTGTAAGTTTAGGGACCTTAGTTACCTTGTTCAGCAAACTTTTTCTAGGACCTAGAAGAATGACCTATCAGAAAGCTATCAGTAAAAGTCCAAATGAGAAATAATAGTAGCCTGGGCATAAAAAATTTCCCCAACTGATCAAGACCACAATAAACTCTACTTCCTCTAAATATACTTAGCATGCCCGGCTAATTTTTGCTTCTCACTCGAAACTTACCATATGACAGTTTATATTATTTATATATTATATCATATCACAGATGAGGAATATAGGATCCAGAAATATGAGAAGACTTACTGAAGGTCACTCAGAGAGTTAGTGTTTACTACCAGATTAAAATCCATTTCTGAGCTGAAGAAACAGAGAATCACGCAAAAGGAGACACTGGAAAAATGTGTTCCAAAGCAAAGAACAAGACAAAACCTCAGAAAAATAAACAAGTGAAATGGAAATAAGCAATCTACCTGATAAACATTTCAAAACAATTGTCATAAAGATGCTCACCAAACTTGGGAGAAGAACATATGAACACAGTATGTCAACAAAGAGATAAAAAATATAAAAGAGAAACAATCAAAGAATACAGTAACTGAAACAATAAATACACTAGAGGAAATCAATAGCATAGTAGAGGATGAAGAAGAATGAATCACTGATCTGAAAGACAGGGTAATGAAAATCACCCAAGGTGACCAGCAAAAAGGAAAAAGAATTTTAAAAATAAAAAAGTATGTAAGGGAAATCTAGAATAACAGCAAACATAAGAACATTCACATGATAGGGATTCCAGAAGAATGAGAGAAATGAGGCAGAAAACTTATTTGAAAAAATAACAGTTGAAAACAACCTAACCTAAGGAAAAAATCAGGTATCCAGGTTCAGGAAACAGAATCCTAAACAAATTGAACCCAAAGAGGTTGATGCCAAGACACGTAACAATTAAAGTGCTGAAAATTAAAGAGAATATTAAAAGCAGCAAGAAAAAAAAGCAACTAGTTATTTACAAAGGAACTCCCATTAGACTATCCAGCTGACTTTTTTAGCAGCAATTTTACAGGCCAGAAGGGAGAGGGACAATACATTCAAAGTGCCAAAAGAAAAAAAACAAAAAAAAAACAAAAAAACACTAAAATAAAGACTACTCCATGTGGCAAGATAAACAAAAGTTAAAGGAGTTCTTCACCACTAAACCAAGCTTGTAAGAAATGTTAAAGGGTCTTCTATAAACCAAAAATAAAAGGCCAAAAATAAAATACCTAGAAATAAATTTAACCAAGGCGATAAAAGACGCATACTCTGAAAACATAAACACTGATGAAAAAACCTGAAGATAACGCAAAAATAAAGATACTCCATGCTTATGGATTTGAAGAACCAATACTGATAAAATCCATACCATCCAAGGCAATCCACCAACTTAATGCAATCCCTATCAAAATAACATTTTTCACAGAACCAGAAAAAATAATACTAAAATTTGGGTGGAACCACAAAAGACCCAAATAGCCAAGCAATCTTTAGAAAGAATACCAAAGCTAGAGGTATCACAATCCCATATTTCAAGATATACTACAAAGCTGTAGTAGTCAAAACAGTATGGTACTTGCCCAAAAACAGATACATAGATCAATGGAACAGAATAGAGAGCCCAGAAATAAACTCATGTTTATATGGTCAATTAATCTATGATGAAGGAGGCAAGAATACACAATTGGGGAAAAGATAGTCTCTTCAACAAATTGTGCTGGGAAAACTGGAGAGCTACATGGAAAAACCACTTTCTTGTATTATACACAAAAATAAACTCAAAATGGATTAAAGACCTCAATGTGAGACCTGAAACCATAAAATTCATAGAAGAAAACACAGGCAATAATCTCTTTGACATCAGTCATAGGAAAATTTTTCTAGGTATGTCTCCTCAGGCAAGAAAATAAAAGCAAAAATAAACTACTGAGAATAAACCCAAACCAAAAGGTTTTGGAGAGTGAGTGAAACCACCAACAAAATGAAAAGGCAACCTACTGAATAGAGAAGATATTTGTAAATGATATATCCAATAAGGGAATAATATGCAAGACATATAAAAACACGTATACAACTCAACAACAAAAAGACAAAGAACATGATTAAAAATGTGCAGAGAACCCGAATATACATTTTTCCAAAAAAGACATACAAATGGCCAACAGACACATGAAAATATGCTCAACATCACTCATCAGGGGAATGCAAATCAAAACCACAATAATATATCACCTTATGCCTGTAAGAATGGTGAAAATAAAAATCACAAGAAATAAAAAGTGTTGGTGAGGATGTGGAGAAAAAGGAACGCTCATGCACTGTTGATGAGAATGCAAATTGGTGCATCCACTGTGGAAAATAGTTTAGAGGTTCCTCAAAAAATTAAAAATAGAATTACCATATGATCCAGTAATTCCACTACTTGGCATTATTCTCCACCAAAAATGAAAACAATCATTTGAAAAGACAAATGCACCCTTATGTTTATTGCAGCATTATTTATAATAGCCAAAATATCAAAGCAACCCAAGTGTCCATTGATAAGCGAATGGATAAAGAAGGTGTGGTATGTGTGTATATGTATGTACATGTATACATATGAAATAAAAGGGATTCAGAGTACACTTATCTTGATGAGTACTCAGTGATTAATGCATAGAATCATTGAGTCATTATAATGTACAACTGAAAATAATATAACACTGTATGTTAATTATATTTCAAATAAATAAATGGTCATAACTGTAAGTAAAAAAAAACTATGAAAGAAAATAAATCTTATCGGTAAAAGCAAACATGTAGTAAAAAATAGTGGATCAACCACTTAAAAAGATAGTATGAAGGTTAAAGTACAAAACTAAGGGTATCTACAATAACTACATAAGGGATACACAAAAAAAATGATGTAAAAAATAAAATATGGTGGTAAGGGTAAAAATGTTGTGCCTTTAGAGTTTAAGTGACCATCAACTTAAAATAGATGGCTGCATACATAGGGTGTGATATATGAACTCATATGACCACACATGATATATGACCACAAAGCAAAGATCTATAGCATATACACAAAAAATAATAAGAAAGGAAGCCAAAAATAACACTAAAGAAGTCATCAAATCACAAGAGAGAAAAGGAAAGGAACAGAGAAAAGCTACAACAGCCAGAAAACAATTAACAAAATGCCAATGTCTACCTATGAATAATTATTTAAATGTAAATAGACCAAGTAATACAATCAAAAGACATAGGTTGGCTGGATGGATGAAAAACAAAAACAAAAAAACAAGACCCATCCATATGCTGCCTACAAGAGTCTCACTTCAAACCTAAAGACACAAAGAGACTGAAAGTGGAGGCAGAAAAAGATATTTCATGCAAATAGAAATAAAAAGAAAGCTGGGATAGCAATATGATATCAGAAGAAATAATCTTTAAAACAAAGACTGTAACAGGAGATGAAGAGAGTATTACATAATTTAAGGGGGACAATCCAACAAGAAGATAGTATTATCTTTGTAAATACCTATGTACCCAACGTAGGGGCACCTACATATATCAAGCAAATATTAATAGACATAAAAGGAGAAACTTCCAATAACGCAATAACATAAGACTTTAACACTACTTACTCACTAGATAGATCATCCAGACAGAAAAATCAATATGGACCCAGTGTCCTAACTGACACATTAGTCCATGTGGACTTAATAGATATATACAGAACATGCCAGCCCAAAACAGCAGAATAAACATTCTTTTCAAGTGTACATGGAATATTCTCTAGGATAGATCACATGTTAGGCCACAAAACAACTCACAATAAATTTAAGAAGACTGGAATCACAAGAATCTTTTCTGACCACAACAATATGCAACTAGAAATCAATTTTTAGAGAAAGTAAAAACACAAAGATGTGGAGGCTAAACAGCATGCTGCTATACAGCCAATGGGTCAAAAAAGAAATAAAAGAGGAAATAAAAAATACTCTGAAGCAGATGAAAACAGAAACACAATGTTCTAAAATTGTCAGGACACAGGCCATATAGATGGCCAACAAACAGATGAAAAGATGTTCAATACCACCAATCATCAGGGAAATGAAAATCAAAACCACAAGGAGATATCACTTCACACCTGTCATAATGATTAGTATCAAAAAGACAAGCAATAATAAGTGTTGGTGAGAATGTAGAGAAAAGGAAACCCTCATACAGTTATGTTGGGAATGTAAACTGATGTAGCCACTGTGGAAAACAGTATGGAGGTTCCTCAAAAAATAAAAAATAAAAAAATCTACCATAATATCCAGCAATTCCATGTCTAAGTATTTACCCACTCTAATTTAAAAAGATACACACACCCGCTATTCACTGCAGCATTATTTACAATAGCCAATACATGGAAGTAACTTAAGTGTCCATCAATAGATGAATGGATAAACAAGATGTGGTAATATAAACAACATACCCAACCCTAAGAATGAAATCTTGACATTTGTGTAAACAAGGATGGACCTAGAGAGGATAGTAAGCTTAGTGAAATAAGTCACACAGAGAAAGACATTGTATGATTTCACTTATGTGGAATCTAAAATAAATAAATAAATAAATAAAATAGAAACTGAGTCATAAATACAGAAAACTCATGGTTGCCAGAGGGGAGGAGTGTGGGGAAAATGGGTGAAATAAGTGAGTGGGATTAGGAAGTACAAACTTCCAGTTATAAAATAAATAATTCACAGGAAGGTAAAGTACAGCATAGGGAATACAGTCAATAATATTTTAATAAATTTGTATGGTGACAGATGGTAACTACACTTACTGGTGGGATCATCTTGCAATGTATAATAAATGTTGACCATTATGTTGTACAACTGAAACTAATATAATCTTATATGCCAACTCTTCTTCTCTAAAAAAAATCTTTATCTTTCATGAGGTATACTGCTTTTCCTACTACACCGTAAAATTACATTCCATAACTAGCATTCATGCTTCCAGAGGGCAGCAAGATATGTATCCTGTGTCATATAGGTAAGAGTATACTTACAGTAAGTGATGATTTTATTGAAAAAACTAAATTGTATTTATATTTACATTTTAGTTCAGGTAATTATGCATTATATTTATTTTATGTGTATTTTTATTTGATTTTAATTTTCTGCCACCCATCCTTAAAAAGAGTGTTACCCTATCCTCCACTAAAATCTTGCGCAGATAACATTACTTTGCCATGCCTTTTTAGCCTTTTAACATGTTGTATTTCAAAATTTTTAAATATTCGGTTCAAGAAAATAATTAAACTTGAAATTCACACTACTTTGCACTTCTCCATCAGTTTGGTTTTGCTTAAGGCCTGTAAGCTTGCAGTACAAGAAAGAGAATGTGTTTAGATTCCCTTCATAATCTGCCACTCACAGGCTGCTATTTTGGACTCACCAGGATCAAGCCAAGCGATTAAGGAGACAGTGGTACAGTTTTTCATGACTGCTTCAGTTCAGTCCTTATCCGGCTTTGGTGGTCTCTGGGACTGGAAGATGGTCAAAACTGACTTTACCTTAGATGACCATTTTATGGAAATTCTCTTGCTAGGAAACCCCAATTCTGAAGAAGACGTTTTCTCTTCTAGTTAATTATTTTCAACTTCCTCCTCAGCTCCTACCTTATAGCATCCTGTCCAGAAACTACTAGGCCTAATCCTAACCCTAACCCTCTCCAAAAGGTTTCAGAACTGTTCTTTTCCTAATGGTCCACAATTAGACATGGAAATGCTCACATTTTACCTCTACATACCAGTTATGTAGCTCCCTCCTGGTACAGCCCTGTCTTTGCCTCTGCTTTCCTGTCTTAGGCCACCTAGTCACTGTCTCCTGTACCATCCTCTACCCCCTCCCCAGAACATATATTAACCTTTACGTTGTCCCTTTAATGTCCCCTGCACTAGAGCATCCCCTCTGTAACCCCAAAATGCAAGTCCTTCCAATCTCCCCAAACTCAACCACTTACAATACTTGAAACTAGTCGACTATAAGTGCTGGAAAAATAGGTTCTTAAAAACTTCTAGCCATGAGGTGAAAAGGGAATCGTCTAGTGCTTCATTTTCATACATGTAGGTATTGGTACCTATACATTGCTCTTGTCTTTGGAATTTCACCTGAGTTTATGAGTCTCATTTTAAAATCCTATACTGTAATATAGTAATTTTAGCTAACATCTGTTAAATCCTATAAGTCAAACACTTAGCTAAATAAACATGTTCTACATGCATTACCTTATTTGCTATTTATTTCAAACCTTTTTTTTTTTTTTTAAGTTCCTATTACTACCTCCACTTTACCAGTTAAGAAAGCAAAGTCCTGAAGAAGTAAAGAAACAAACCTACTCCAGGAAGCAAAGCTAATAACAACTAGCACAAGCATTTGAATTTAATGCCCGCTGGGGTTTTTTAAAGCTCAAGGACCTAACCACTACGCTAAGGCCTCTCTGATCTTATCAAGAACAAGTGAATAGGAAAGTTTAAGAGAAAAGGAAATAGAACAGCCTGTAGTGCTAGTAGAGTGAAAGGGAGAACATATCTAAGAGATTTTACAGGGATCCTGAACTCCTGGTTTTCTGATTTAAGGACTCAAATAAGCAGCTACAGAAGATTAACACAGCAAGATGCAAAAGTTTACATTATTTTCTATGGGTCTTTCCTAACATACAGCCAACAAAATAATTACATTTATATTTATTTAAAATTTTAGAGGGGCGCCTGGGTGGCGCAGTCGGTTGGGCGTCCGACTTTAGCCAGGTCACGATCTCGAGGTCCGTGAGTTCGAGCCCCGCGTCAGGCTCTGGGCTGATGGCTCAGAGCCTGGAGCCTGTTTCCGATTCTGTGTCTCCCTCTCTCTCTGCCCCTCCCCCGTTCATGCTCTGTCTCTCTCTGTCCCAAAATAAATAAAAAACGTTGAAAAAAAAATAAAAAAAAACAAATAAAAAAAATAAAATAAAATTTTAGAAGTAAATATCATGAAACTTTATATTAAATTTAACTGATTTTATAAGGAGTCCCATTTACTGCCCAATCTCCCATAGTGTGAAATGAATGACTATTAAGCCAGAGTCGTTCACATTTCTATTGAAGTAGAGCCTGCTTGGAATTCTCTCTCTCTCCTCTCTCTCCACTCCTACCCCACCTGCGCTCTCGCTCTCTCTTAAAATAAATTTTAAAACATTAAAAAAATAAAATATATGAACACCAGTATTTTGTATGTATCTAAATGGGATTATGAATCTTGAAGATTTTTATAAGATACATAGACATAAAGTTATTCATTCAGATTATCTAAGAATAATAACAAAAAACGCAGTCTAGTCTAGCTTAAAATACATCTTATTTTTAAAGGATAAATTGTCCAATTTATCCCATCACAAGAAATTCTTGAACACTTTTTTAAAACCATTAACTATTATATAGTAATAAAGTGTGTTAATTTAATTTTCAGATAAAACTTGATGTGGTCACCTGATAGTTTTCACAAATCTTTATTTTAAGATATTTTCTTGGGTATTCTTAGAAAAAATTAGATTTGAACAAATTTTTATAAAAGTAAAAATATTAAAAATAATTTAAAATAATCTATGATCCTTATCACCTGTTTAGAATTTTAATACACATTAGTAAAATTTCAATAGGGGAAAAAAGCTAAAAACCAATATTAAAAACTAATATTAAAATCTGACTTGTAACACTAATTTAATGAACTGTATATGTATACATAAGAATGTTTGCCCATACACAGGTAAACATAAAACCATCTTGAAAGATGATTTTTTAATACATCTCCAAGTTATAGTACTGCTGATAGTACTCCAAGTTATTTTTGTTTGCTACATCCAAGAAAACTGTGAGCATTATAAAACATATCTCAACAAAACTTCCCATCTTCTTAACACTGATATTTGATATAGTGACTAATAAGCAATCAATAATATGTACTAAATGAATAAACATGACTCTTTCTACTATATTTGCCCCTATATTAATTACCCAATCAAATCAAATTTTAAGTGGCTTACAATAAATTTATTGTATATCTTTTGGGGTAAATTATATTTTAGCTTTTGATAGTACACAGTTCCAAAATATCCAAAAATATATAAATATTTCATTTTTTCATATAATTTACCCCCAATCTACTTAGCAAAAATAAGTTCTTATATAATAATTTTCTTAAAGACTATAATCCTAGAGTTTGAGAATATCATCTGTTAAATGTTTCATCATCTCATGGATTATAATCCATATTCCTGTATCTATTTACATGTAAGGTCAATTCTAAAAGACTATGTTTCTTCTAAAGAGAAGCAATACTCTATTTTGCATAACAGTACAAATTTAACTAATCCTGTAATTAGCTAATAAGTTTAGCTAAATTCACAATATATGTCTTGGAACTGGGACTGAAAAGTAAAGCCAGCTCTGAATCAGGAGAACGAAGAGATACTACAAAATATGGTGTGGCCAGTAGGACCTTACCCTTTATACCAACAAACTCCTTAACCTATGATCTATGAAGGATATATAGAAATGTGCTAGATTTCCCTTTCCTGGTTAACTCAAATTAAGTAAGACCTTATAAAATGATGAGATAATTAATCAGTTTTCACTGTGGGTAAAGATTAGAAGTTCACTATGAGAATTCACTAATGATGGTCGCAAAGTTAGAGCAGACAAAACAAAGAGGGAAGTAAGACAAAAAGATCTTTAGTAATCTACTGAGAGCAATCACCAAGACATTTGGATGAACATCAGCAGAGAGGTATCACCAACATTACAGATGTGAGGAGTTTATTTTCATTTTGAGCCAGATACTAAGTCTTTGTATTACAGCACATGAACTACATTGCTGAATGAAAGTTAACTGGGCACAGCATGAGACTAATCCTAACACAACTCCTCACCAAATTAATAAATCTCCTTTATGCCCCCACCTTGAATTCTAACAGATTGATTATATTTGGATAAGTATAACATATTTTTTTTTTACATTCTTCCATTTAATCATGCTATCTAAAGGGGGAAAATCTATTAAGATGTGGAAATTAATTTTCTTCTTTGATCATATAAGTTACTTTCTTAAAGTCAGGCTTTCCTCATTTAAAAAATTTTACTAATTAATTCAAAAATATCTGTCTCACCTTTACATTAGTTTTTGTGCTATTTGCTAGGGACACAGTAGAGAATATAACAAATAAATGCACCTTCATTAAAAGTAGAATATATTTCTTTTATCTTAATTTGCCCATGCTTTATATCTCATTTAATTATTTAGTCTCACACAGACCGGATGCACTGAAGATCAGCTAGGATCATCTTGGTTGATTTTATTTTAGCTGGTGTTCCTCATTCTTATTACCTATCTTGATCTCTCTCTCACACTCAGTACCTCTTCCCTCCATGTACTATTTTATATTTGCCTCTCACTTTTTCACAGGCCAAGTTCCACTGGAATCAAAATCAAATGTATCCCATACTTGCTTATAGAAATTATCCACTTTCATTCCTCACAGGATGATTTGACACACATTTCATCACAATTTTATTATTCTGAGAAAAATTGTGCCACAATTCTGAACTGGCTAATCACAACCCAGATATTCAATTACCTTACCCTTAACAAAGTAAACAAACCAGTAATAGCAAAATGACTTTTAGTATACTAATAACTCACGTCTCATATATAAAGATACTTTAAGGTCATTCAGAAACAGATTTTTTAAATTTAATCATTTAAGTTTAAATTATTTTCCAAATATCCCAATCTTCTTTGAGATATATTTTTCATTATACCTACATAAACTCAATTTGTAATTTATCATAAATGCTTCATCATATTTGATGTCTCTGTATGATAAGCCAGATAACGCAGACCTATATCTTTATAGGTAAAAACATTGAATGTCAGAGCATAATTAGAGAGAGTAACATATATCCAGAGGCTAGTCTCAATTTAAATATGAATAACTGAGAAGGTCAAAAGAATAATGTGTGACATACATTTTTGTGTCTAGTCACAGGGTCACTCGTGGGAAGTTTAACTATAGATATACAGGGAATACCACAAACACTAGTTGGGGATAAAGCTTATAGACAAAAGTAAGGAGTCAAGGACAGAGTTTCCATCACTAGACCAAAATTTGACCTTAGGAAAAACAGAGAAGCCTAGATATTAGAACAAATATAAAATATTAACCTAATATAGTAATCTACGCTGCATGTTAAAGATTCCTGAAATTTTTCTATTAAGTCAAAGCTACTCCTACCTTTCAGCCTGAATGGAAAGTATACCCTACCTGTAGGGCTCAAATGGGTCCATGTTCAAGCAAAGAAGAATTCAGTGGAAAAGAACATGACTCCAATATGCTTTGTGCATTTTATATAAATATAAATATGCTCACTTTATAAAGCACATCTATTGATCAATATTGATTTCTTTAAAAAATAATAAGAATTACAAGTTAAAGAAGTGGACAATGAAAAATTTCTTATAATTTTTAAGTACTGTTTTCATTAAAGTACACACTTTTATCAAGGTGTCATATAAACAGTAGACACTCCAGGGTATGCTGAAAGTGATAATTCATATGCTCTCAAGATAGCCTATTTTGGCTGGCTGTCATTCCAAGTGATAATTGTACTTGTACATATCCCTTGTTCCTCATCTAAGTAATCCCTTTATTCTGAACACTCATAGCCAAATTTCCCTTGCTAGAGAAAGGAGTTCATGATTTCTAAAGAATAAAACCCAACTTCATTACTACCCTTTCTGCTTGTTCACTGCCACCTGACAGATAGAAATGCCTCATAAAACTGACAAACATCCTTCTCTTCCTAACTAACCTAAACTAAATTTGACTTTAGTAAAGAGTTCTATAAATATCTCTAATCTATAAGTTAGGAATATTATTAAATGAACATGTTTCAAACAACATACATCACACAAACATTCACAGGTCTTCACATACACTCTCAGCTATCCAGTCCCCAAATATTTTCATTAATGTTCATTTCTAGCTGAAAACTAAACATTGAATCCTTATTCTTGAAAGATTAAAAAAATAATAAAAACAAAAACCTCAGATTAAAGGCAAAATATTTTGTTCAATTCAACCTCTTGACATTATATTCTCATTAACCAAAATATGAGATCAGTGACAATCCTTAGATGTTGACAGATCTTCTCTGACAACATGTTGCAGATTATGGGCAATGCATATTGGCTTGCACAAAGGAGATCCCTACATGGAGATGCTTAGCAGAAGCTAACTAAGTAGGAATTCTGCTATAATGAAAGCATTTTTATCTTTTACTTAATTTTTTAAAATTAGTGTTTTAATAGAGAACACCACTTTAAGTTTTATGATTGCACCAAATTTTAAAGATACTGAGTTAGGGGCGCCTGGGTGGCGCAGTCGGTTAAGCGTGCGACTTCAGCCAGGTCACGATCTCGCGGTCCGTGAGTTCGAGCCACGCGTCAGGCTCTGGGCTGATGGCTCAGAGCCTGGAGCCTGTTTCCGATTCTGTGTCTCCCTCTCTCTCTGCCCCTCCCCCATTCATGCTCTGTCTCTCTCTGTCCCAAAAATAAATAAACGTTGAAAAAAAATTTAAAAAAAAAAAAAAAAGATACTGAGTTAAGGGGTGCTTGGGTGGCTCAGTCGGTTAAGTGTCTGACTCTTGATTACAGCTCAAGTCATGATCCTGCGGGACATGAGATTGGGTCCCACATTGGGCTTTGTGCTGACAGTGTGGAGCCTGGTTGGGATTCTCTTTCTTCTGTCTCTCTCCCTGCCCCTCCTCTGCTCACACTCTCTCTTAAGATAATTAACTTAAAAAAAAAACATACTGAGTTAAAAATTGGCTGATAGAAATATTTAAAAAATAGATATTAAGAGTAAACAGCTATCACACGCAAACCAAACCACCCTCAACTCAAGATGCTAAGTAAATAAAGATATTTAGACATAACACTCCAATCTGAACAAAGTGATGCTTCTGGTTTTGTTTTCTGGGGAATTCTCTCCAATTATATTGAAAAAGAGTAAGATATTAATGAAGTATATCTTGAATAAAATTAAAGATTTTCTAAGAGGGAAAGTAAAACCAATTAAGGTGCAATAAACCTTTAAAGGTCTTAATACCATCACCATATGTAATGGATTAATTACTGAGAGAATGTTAGCATAAAGTTGAAACTTACAATGTGTTTTAAAGGAATTAAGATAATAATCTAAGCCTGTTTGTAAGGTTAGAGTTAGAATGTAGTGCTAAAGAAACAATTAGACTTGAGGTAGGGGAGCAACACTTTGCAGAAAGTGTAACCTTACAGATATAGTCATCTGGAGAGCAGCTACATCACCTTTTTTTCCCCCTGTATTTCTTATGTTTCCTCATGGATTATGAAAATATAACACATCAAGGAAAGGTAAATTAACACCTATTCTTGGCTTGGTAGACATAATCTTACTTCTTACTGGTGTAAACATTAACTCATGCTGAGCCCTGGGATGAGGTCCCCCATTTTCCCGTATGACACTGGTAGCACTACTGGTTCTTTTATGCTTTAAGATTTTCTGAGATCACATTTGCATGCCTTTGATCTCAGATCTGGAGAATAATGCCTTCACATGAATCTTATCTTTCTTTAGGGAGAAATCTGCAGCTAGAGATGGGAGTTTGCCCCTCAAGAGAGAATCTGAAGGAGGGCAGATATTTGGCTTGTTGGCAGCTGTATCGCAGGCACCATGACCTATGAGCACTTAATGAAATGTTTAACCTGGAGTGAGGGACAGCAGGAAGCATAGACTGAATTAATTTCAGTGCTGGTGGCAAAACCAGAACGTTCGGTGTTCTCGTGGCACTGCTGCCAGCAACTGATATTAAATATTCCTCATAAATACAAATAAAACTGAGATGCTAACTTTTATCTATTATAAAGATCAAAAAGTATATCAATATATACTATTGTTAGGTATATTAAAATAGGCTAAAATAAGCTATGCTGTAGGGAAAAAAAACTCCAAAAGTTCAATGAGCTCCACTGTGCTCTTGGATGGAGGCCCTTCTTATGGTAGCTAGAATCCAAGGATGAACAAGAAGGCATAAACATGATTGCTGCCATGGAAGAGGGAAAATAAGCCTCTAGAGGGTGTTACACTGGCACTTAATGTAACATACACATCATTTCTGATCTAAACTCATTAGACAGTAATAGCCACGTGGTCTCACCCACCCCAAAGGTGGCTAGGAAATTCAATGCTACTGTGTACCTGGAAAATGGAGAGCCAGGAATGTTGACATTAGCTACTACAACTTGGAAATAAACGTTCATTCTTTCTCAAAATCCAGTATTATTGACTTACTTGATTGCCACAATGAGGCCAAAAGAAGTATATTTCCTTTTTTCTCCTCTAAACATTCTAATGACTCAACTTTAACAAATTCTGATTTGTCCAACCCCAAAACACTATCCAGTAATCAGGGTTCAGTTCTCTTTTGTTTTCAATTGTTACTTTTCCTACCCTCCCCAATATTCCACCTTCACCCATAAGAATGGGTCAAGTCTGAGTTAGGGAGATAAGTTATTACTACCATCCCAGTATAGTTCAAGAAAAAGGAATAATTCTGAATAGATTAAGAGTAGAGAAATAACAGTTTTCCTGAACACCACAAGGTAAGTGTGTATTTTGTTGACAAGAGGCAGAATGAGTCAAGTATTCAGTTACCAGAGGACAAACTAAGAAAGTCATTATTGCTGTTCACAAAGTATATATAGATCTTCAACTTCCAGGCACAAGGTACAATTGTGTTTCTTATCACTTTATGGTTGGGCCCCAAAGGTGTTATTAGCTCTAGCCAATCAGTTTTGGCTAAGTCATATAGTACTTCTGACCTGGACGACTCACTGGCTGGTTTAAGATCCTCTAAAATCTATCCACTCTCCACACTCACTGCCACTGCTCTAGTCCACATCACCATCATTTCCCCCTGAATAACAGCAATAGTGTCCCAGCTTGAGTCCCATTAACAACTCTTGCCCTCTCCAAACATCCAAACACTGTTCATCCAGGGACCAGAATAATCTTTTTTTTTTTTTTTTAAAGAAACTGGATTATTTAATCCCTCTCCTTTTTAACATCTGCCAATCATTTCATTGCTGTGCCAACCACTGCCTAGTAAGTGCCTACAAAATCAACAACTCAACCAAAACCCAACAATCAGGAACAAGATACCAAATCTTAAGCTCACAAGGTTCTTAGAAATCATTGTTTCCTCTTTCCTATTCTATTGTAAAATTACTTTTTTAATTGATACCACTGGCTCTAGTCTCCAAAACATTTAATCACTTCCAGAAAGAGTATTCTAAAATATTAATTACATTATAGACTCCTTATTTCTAAAAATCTATTAATGGCTTCTAATCAATTACAACATATTCTAACTAAAACCCTTGGGTCTCTGATGCTAGTATTAAATGTACAAATTAAAACATATAATTTTGGCTTTCCAGTTGCTTTTTTAAAAAGTCAATGGATAAAATTATTCAAAATTTTTCCCTTAAAATTAAAGTCAAAGGGATGCAAGCAACTGACAGTTTATAGAGATAAAGCAAGCACTCAATCAGCCTTTCTCTTAGTCAGGCTCCACTAGCTATAGCTCATTCTCAGTCACATATATTAAATATCTACCCATAAATGACCACCAATTAAAGTAGGAACAATAAGAATACTAATGTAGAGTTACATTAAAGAGATAATTGTGGTAAAAACTGTGTTTAATTATTTACTTGGGGGAGGCTTTCAACACGCAAAATGTGTTCTCTGCAGATAAGTATGTAAAACTGCAATTTGACCACTTGTTTATTTTATCATGTAGAGCTAGAATATGACCATTATAAAAATTACCACTGAGAATTTAGTGAAAATTTGATAAATTCCAAATATCAAAATATTAATAGATTTTTATAGCATATCAAGTAAATGCATTATAACTGATATTTTAAAATATACTTTTGAATTATGTAAAAATCATAATTGTATATTACATAACAATTTTAAATAGTATTAATTATCAAGCAAAAAGGTAAAATATAGTTAACAATATTGTAACTACATTATATGTGACATGCTATCTATACTTACTGTGGTAAACATAGCATAATATACAGAATTGTCAAATCACTGTGTTGTACACTTGAAACTAATATAACATTATATATAAATTATTTTGTATAATTTCAATTTAATTATTAATGTTACTATAATTTTTTAGCAATCAAAATAAGATGTCTGTATCCAAAGTTGTCATATTACACCAAAAATTATTAAATAAGCTATTATTTAAAGGTATTAAATATATCGCAACATAATGAAAAGGGTACAAAAGTAGAATATAATTGAAGCATGTTGACTAAAAAAATAGTTCAGGACCACCTCATTTTTCCAATTTGTCCACTACTTCCAATCCCTTTTTGCACCCCACCAAAGTCAACTATACCAAATTAGTTGCATTTTCTGCAGAAATGCCAGGTTCTTGGCTCTCTCTGCATCTTGGAATGGTCTCTTCAACCTTTGGAAAAGCCATTTTATGTTGATTCTCCCTCATCATAAACAATGTCATTCAAGACTCTGCACATAAAAATGAACACATAGATCAACGGAACAGAAAGAAAGCCTTCAAATAAACCCACACATGTACAGTCAACTGATTTTCAACAAAGGTGCTAAGAATACATAATAGGGAAAAGAGAGTCTCTTCAGTAAATGGTGTTGGGAAACTGGATCCCCACATACAAAAGAATAAAATCGGACCCCTATCTTAACCATACACAAAAATCAACTCAAAGATTAAAGTCTTAAACATAAGATCTAAAACTGTAAAACTGGAAGAAAACATGTAAGAAAAGCCCTTGAAATTGGTCATGTTAATGCTATTTTGGATATGACACCTAAAACACAAGTAACAAAACCAAAAATAAAAAAGTGGGATGACATCAAACGGAAGTTTCTACACAGCAAAGGAAACCATCAACAAAATGAAAGTCAACCTACAGAATGGGAGAAAACATCTAAAAATCATTATGAAGGGTTAATATTCAAAATATATAAGGAACTCTTAGAACTCAATCACAACAACAAAAAAAATCAAGTTATTCAGATCCTTTTCAGCAAAGGACCTGAAATGCATTTTTCTAAATCATATCTGTTAAAATGGTTATAATCAAAAAGTCAAAAGATAAGTGTTGGAAAAGGTGTGGAGAAAAGGGAACCTCTGTACATTGTTGATGGGAATATAAATTGGTACAGCCATTATGGAAAATGGTATGGAGTTTCCTCAAAAAATTAAAAAACAGACCTACCACATGATTCAACAATCACACTTCCAGGTATATACTCCAAGGAAATAAAGTCACTATCTTGAGGAAATATTAGCACTTCCTTGTTCATTGCAGCATCATTCACAATGCCCAAGATATGGTAACAGCCTAAATGTCCATCAATGGATGGACTATACTGCACATATATGTAGGTATATATACAATTGAATATTAATCAACTTCAAAATAAATCAAATTTTCAATGACATGGATGGACTTGGAGGACATTATGCTAAGTGAAATAAGCCAGACAGAGAAAGGCAAATACTGCATAATTCCACTTATATGTGGAGGGTAAAAAAAGTGAACACAGCAACAATAGAGTAAAACAGTAGTTAACAAAGACTGAGTTATGAGGGAAAAGGAGAGATTAGAAAAAAGAAAAAAAAGAGTAGAATGATGATTTTCAGGGGCTGCTGGGAAGAGGGTAATGGGGAGTTACCGTTTCATGGGTTACAAAGATTCAACTTTGCAAGGTGAAAATAAATGGTGGTGATGCTTGACAATAGTATGAATACACTTAATACCACTGAACTGTGGTATACAGTGTTACCACACACACACACACACACACACACACACACACACACACACACACACACACACACACAAATACTACACAAGCAATATGTCCTGTGAAAAGCCTTTATTGATTTCTGCATGGAGAGTAAGTCGCACCACCCTTCCTCAACCTGCAGAAAATCCTATGCATTTTCCTACCAGAAAATATTTACCGTATTTAATTATAATTACCATTGTAATATTTCTCCACTCTGAATTTCTTAATGAGAAGCTATTTCCATCTGTTTCTAGAATATGATTTGAGGATGCAGGCCACACTTCTACTTGCTATACAACAGCAGATATGAAAAATCACCACTCCCTGCCTCCTCATCTTATGTTGCTCAATGTAGATACTTTCAGACATTGTTGTTTTCCTTTTATTTTCTCATCCTTTATGAGTAATCTTTGATAAATTACTTATCTTCTCTGTACCTCAGTTTCCTCATTTACAAAAAAGGGCACAGTGTCACTACCTATCTCCCAACGTTGAAAGGAAATTAAGTGTATATAATCTATGCAGGCTTCCTTTCCCCTTTTGACAATATGTCAATTTGATAATCTAGGACCAGCCAATTACTGGTAGAATAGACCAATGTACACTGTTATGTGCTGCAGCAAGGCTGAAGTGTGCACAGGTACAATCACAGTGACAACACCTGAACACAACTGGCTCACCTGCCCTTACCTCTCCCACCATTCTTCTTGACTTAAAAGGAAGGCAGGATGGTTCATCTTTTTAATGACAACATGAATCACAGTTTCTGGAATTCAATTAGTGTTTCTTCAATAAATGTGGAATGGATGATTAAATGACTTGATCAACACTACTTAAAAGTGTTCGAACATTGCTGATGAACAGTAATGAAATAATACAATTGTGCAGCACTTCACAATTTTAAAAAGATTTTGGCAAACTATATTCTATTGCAATAACATGGTAAAATGAAATTTTAAGGATTATCAGTACCTTCGCAAGGAGAAAACTGTGGCTCAAAGAGATGGAAATATTTTCCCATAGCCACAAAAAAAGCAATATCAGCCAGCCAACCTAATTAGTCTGTGTGGTGTTTCCTTAAGGGAGTTAAGCAAGGGGGTTACTTCCTTAAGCTACTCATATGTTTTCTCATGATTTCAATAAATTAGCAAAATCTGAGTTAAATATTAATGGCCTAAATGGTTTTCCCTGATAGTTGTTCATGCACCAGACCCATAAGTGAGAAAAGGGATTTTATAATTTTAAAGAATGAGAGAGGGAATATATGACTATCCTGTTTATGGAAAAAGAGATCAAAGCTGCACACTTAAGGACAGTGTCAAGTGTTGCACAGTTTACATAGCACAAAGTTAGTTCACTTTTTAATTATATAGTCTCTCGATGGTTTGAGTTTCTTCCTACTGAATTTATCTCCATCATATAGAACATGAGATAAATTTTATACAAGCAGTGTGAGAAATAATTACTGACACTTATTTCCCCTTGATACTGTGAAATTCTTAGCTATATTTTTTGTATAATTTTCATCTCCAAATTTGTGTATCTCCATTTAGAAATAACAAGGTTTATCCCATCATCACACTTGTTGGGAAAATCAATGAAAATCACTTATGTCGTATATGGAAGTTTCAGTGTGTTGTAGAGGTTCTTGTATTCGTTTTGCCAATAACTCATAAATGACCATGGACAAATCAGTTAATATTTTTCAGTCTCATTTCACTCAGATCAAAATTACAGAGTCTTGCTAGTGATTTCTGGCTTTCCACATACCTCTAAATTCCTATTTTATACACCCAATTGCCCAAATAAATCAATACAAATATAATAATAAAAAGAAAGCACAACATTACATTAAGAAATCAAAACATCAGTTACAGCCATATTTCCATTATTAAAGTATCAAAAAATTCCATTTTTTAAAAACATCACTTGAAAGTAAATAAAAATTTTATTGTATTAATATTAAAAATGTTTAATTGAATAAAAATACTTTAACTCAGAAGACATCTGTAATAAACATATAAACTTTTCCCTACTTAGCACTTCTATGGCATAGAAATGATATAGATCAGAAATGACATATAGATATACCATATATTTGAGAATACAGAGGAAAACATTAATACTTGAATGAAAGCAAGATCTTATATTTAAGGTCAACACGTAATTTTTACTATTGGTCAATTACTATGTTTTCAGTTTATCATCTTCCTCTGTTTTCTTTTTTTCCCCTCAGCTTTACTGAGGTATAATTAACAAATAAAGTTGTGAGATAGGTAAAATGCATAAGGTGATACACATTGTGATAATTTGATATCTATATCAAATTGTGAAAGGATTCCTCCCATCTACTTAATTAATATATCCATCGCCTCATATATTTTTATGGGATTATCTAAGTTCTACTCTCTTAGCGAATTTCAATTATAAAATTCACTGTTATCCACTACAATCACCATGTTACACATTAGATCCTCAAACCTAATTCACCTTATAGCTAACAGTTTACATACTTTTACCAACCTCTCTTCCCAATTTCCCCACTTTCCCACCTTTGGCAACCAGGTGCCAAAGGTTTTTGTTTTTTTTATTAAGGTTCCATATATGGATGGAGTTAAGATGGCAGAGAAATAGAAGGACCTTATGTTTGCCTCGTCCCTGAATATAGCTAGATAAGTATCAAATCATTCACAACACCCAGGCAATTCATCTGAGGACTGAGAAAACAAACTGCACAACCAGAGGGAGAAAAGAAGCCACACATGGAAGGTAGGAGGTACAGAGATGTAACATGTAATTAGAGGGAGAAAAGAATCACTGGTACTGTTGAAAGGAGGGAGCCCTGACCAGGGAGAGAGGGGAGAGGGAAAAAGGGAGAGTAACGGGAAGAGAGAAGAGAGAGAGAGAGAAAGAGACAGAGGAAGCAGGGCGCCAGACACTGCACAAGAAAACACTTCCCCAAAAAGCACTGACAGGGAAGACAAGGAAGACTAATAATCTTAAGTTTGTACAAGTAGCAGAGCTCAAGGTCTGAAGTTTAGAAGTCTGTGGCATCACCGGGGTGGAGCCTGGTGGCAGTAGAGGTGTTCTTGTGGAGAAGAAGGGCAGAGGCCTGGAGCAGAGAGCGTGCTCTGAAGATCCCCCTGGTAACACTGGGAGAGACAGTTCCCCTTCTTGGAGTGCATTTGGGAGAGGTAGCCCTGCATCTCAGGGGACAAAAGAGCCCGCAGGCACCATTGAGCTGCCCCGTTCATTAGCACAGGAATAGAGACTACTGAGGACACCAGTTTTTTTGCTGTTCTTTACTATAAAATCCAAGCCCCTGCGAGTCTGCATGACTGCCCTTCTGGGACAAATTGGCACCAACCACAGAGTTGGCAAAAACCTCCACCAGAAGATCAGCATGATCTATACTATGCCAGGTCCCTAAAATTTGGAGTTTTGAACTCAGCTGGAGTACCTGATGTAAAACACAGAAGCACCACACTGATGGATGGGCAACTACTTGGACACAGACAAGGTGATGGCAAGGATCTGACGGAAGCCTGGGACAAATGAGGGGAGATTGTGTGCTCTTCTGTGAGGATTTCCTGAACCCCAGTAGGTGAGAACTCCCTTCTCATGGGAAAAGAGAAGCGGATGATACCATTTTTCACCCCAGCCATCAGCACAGACTTCAATGACCAGCACAGTGTCCATAAGGAAGCATGAGCCACTTACACCAAGCCCCAAACCCCTGTGATAGGCGGGTACTTCTGAATTAGAGTGTGCCTGACAATTAGAGAGGCATTGGGCCCCTCCCTCAGACAACCAGAAAAAAGCCAAGTCTACTGACCAGAGAGTGCTACAAAGCTTCAGCTCTAGGGGAAATAGGATCTAGATTCTTTTAACAAGCAGACCAAAACACACCTAGTTAAAACTCACCACACAGTGGACAAGGTCCAAACACTCCCCATAGAAGACAAGGAGAAACTCTGCAGAGGACTGTTCTGAGGGAAAGAGCAGCCAAAACACAACAGCAGAGTGGACACAACATATACTATAAGCATTTCCTGAAGCATCAGGCCCCAGACAGTATATGACTTCTTCTTAATAAAGCCATTACTCTCAGGAACAGGTTTTCCTAACATACAAAGGACAGAGACTAGATAAAATGCCAAGATGGAAAAACCCATCACAAAAGAAAGAACAAGAAGTCACTGCCAGGGATCTAATAAAAAACAGATATAAGTAATATCCCTGAACCAGAATTTAAAATAACAATCATAAGGATATTAGCTGGGCTTGAGAAAAGCATAGAAGACAGTTGGCAGTCCTGCAGAGATAAAAGACCTAAAAACTAGTCAGGCCAAAGTAAAACATGTTATAACTGAGATGCAAACCAAACTGGCATAATGACACAAGTATGGAAGAACCTGAGGAATGAATAAGTAATATATAGGATAAAATAATGGGAAATAATGAATCTGAAAAGAAGACAGAAAGAAAGGTATGTGATCTATATTCGGATCATGAATGTAGACTTAGAGAACTCAGGAACTCCATAAAGTGTAATAACATTTGTATCATAGGAATCCCAGAAGAAGAGAGGGAGAAAAGGGCAGATGGATTATTTGAGCAAATTATAACTAAAATTTTCCTAATCTGGGGAAAGAAACAAACATTCAAATCCAGGAGGCACTGAGAACTCCCATAAAAATCCACAAAAGCAGTCCAACACCACGACATATTGTACTAAATTTGCAAAATAGAGAGATAAGGAAAGAATCCTGAAAGCAGCAAGGGAAAAAGAAAAGTCCTTAACCTACAAGGTAAGACAGATCAGGTTTGCAGCAGCTCTCCACAGTAACATGGCAGGCCAGAAGGGAGTGGCATAATATATTCAACATGCTGAGTGGGAAAAATAAGAAGCCAAGAAAACTTTATCCAGCAAGGCTGTCCTTCAGAATAGAAGGAGAGATAAAGAGTTCCCAGACAGACAGAAACTAAAGGAGATCATGACCAATAAACCAGCCCTGCAATAAATATTATATGGGACTCTCTGAGTGGAGAAAACAGACCAAAAGCAGCAAAGACTAGAAAGGAACAGAGAATATCACCAGAAACACCAACTTTACAGATAACAAATGGCACTAAATTCGTATCTTTCAATAATCACTCTAAATGCAAATGGACTAAATGCTCCAATCAACAGACACAGGGTATCAGAATAGATTAAAAAAACAAGATCCATCTATATGCTGCCTACTCATTTTATACCTAAAGACGCCTGCATATGGAAAGTGAGGGGATAAAGAACCATCTATCATGCTAATGGACATCAAAAGAAAGCAAGAGTAGCCATACTTCTAACAGAGATGCTAGATTTTAAAACAAAGCCTGTAATAAGAGATGAAGAAGGGCACTATATCATAATAAAGTCTGTTATGTCCAAAATTGGTATAGCTACTAATGTATTAGTGTATTAGCTACTAATGTATAGTAATCCAGTGAAGAAATGGGCAGAAGTCATGAATAGACACTTTTCCAAAGAAGACATAGAGATAGCCAACAGACAAATGAAAAGATGCTCAACATCACTCATCATCAGAGCAGCACAAATAAAACCACAATGAGATACCACCTAACACTTGTCAGAATGGCTAAAATTAACAAGTCAGGAAACAACAGATATTGGCAAGGATGCAGAGGGGAAACGGTCTTCCACTGTTGGTGGGAATGCAAACTGGTACAGCCACTTGAGAGAAATGCATGGAGGTTCCTCAAAAAACTAAAAATAGAACTACCTACGATCCAGGAAATACCATTAGGTATTTACCCAAAGGATACAAAAAAGATAGTTTCAAAGGAGTACATTGTTTATAGACGCATTATCAATAGTCAAACTATGGAGAGAGCCCAAATGTCCATTAACTGATGAATGGATAAAGAAGATGTGATTTATATATACAACAGAATATTACTCAGCCATAAAAAATGATATATTGCCATTTACAATGACACGGATGGAGCCAGAATGTATTCTGCTAAGTGAAACAAGTCAATCAGAGAAAGAAAAATACCATATTATTTCATTCATGTGGAGTTTAAAAAACAAAAAAAGATTAACATATGGGAAGGGGGTGGAAAAAGAGGAGAGAGGGAAACAAAACAAAGGAGACTCTTAACAACAGAGAACAAACTGAGGGTTGATGGTGGAGTTGGGAGGGAGATGGGCTACATGGTTGATGGGTACTAAGGAGGCACTTGCTGTGATGAGCACTGGGTGTTTGTTTTAAGTGATGAATCACTAAATTCTACTCCTGAAACCAATATTTACACTACATGTTATCTAACTAGAATTTAAATAAAAACATGAAAAAAATAAATAAAAATAAAATAAAATAATGCCATATATAAGCAATACCATGCAGTATTATTTGTCTTTGTCTACCTGGCTTCTTTCACTTAGCATAATGCCCTCAAGTTTCATCCCTGTTGTCTCAAATGGCTAGATTTACCTCTTTCTCATGGCTGAATAATATTACATTGTATATATACACCAAATCTTCATATCTATTCATCTGTTGACAGACACTTAGTTGTTTTCATATCTTGACTGTTGTGAATAATGCTGCAATGGATAAGGAGTGCAGATATCTCTTTGATATCCTGTTTTCATTTCCTTTGGGCATATTCCAAGAAATGGGAATGCTGGATCATATGGTAGTCCTACTTCCAATTTTTTGAGGAAGCTCCATACTACTTCTGTAATTGATACACCTATGTTCATACCCACAAACAGTGAACAAGGATTCCCTTTCTCTGTATCCTTGTGAACACGTGTTATTTCATCTTTTTGATGATAGGCATTATCACAGGTGTGAGATGATAGTTCACTGTGGTTTTGATTTGCATTACCATGATGATTAGTAATTTAGAGCATCTTTTCATATACTTGTTGGCCATTTATACTTCTTTGGACAAATGTCTATCAGTTCCTCTGCCCATTTTTTAATTGGATTGTGTTTTTGTTATTAAGCTATGCCAGTCCTTATACATTTTGGATATTAACCCTTTATCAAATATATGATTTGCATATATTTTCTCCCATTCCATAGGTGGTCTTTTCATTTTGATGGTTTCCATTGCTGTGCAGAAGGTTTTTTTGTTTTATGTAGTCCTACTTGTTTATTTGCTTTGGTTGCCTTTTCTTTGTGTGTCAAACCCAAACAATCATTGCCAAGATTGATGTCAAGGAGGTTATCCCCTATCTTTCCTTCTAGGAGCTTTACCTTATAGGTTTTATAACTAAGTCTCAAATCTGTCTTGAGTAAGATAGGGGTCCACTTAAATTCTCTTGCATGTGGTTGTCAAATTTTCCCAGCATTCATTGAAATGACTGTTCTTTCCCCCACTGTATATTCTTGGCTGCTACATTGTAAATTGACCACATACATATGGGTTAATTTCTGGGCTTGTGATTCTGTGCCACTGATGTGTGTATATTTTATGTCAATACCATACTGTTTGGATTACTAAGGCTTTGTAATATAGCTTGAAATCAGGACAGATGATGCTTCCAGATTTGTTCTTCTTTCTCAAGATTGCTTTGGCTATTTGGGGTCTTTTGTTTTTTTGTGATTTTCTA
The DNA here is from genome assembly GCF_022079265.1 of Lynx rufus. Classification (NCBI taxonomy): domain Eukaryota; kingdom Metazoa; phylum Chordata; class Mammalia; order Carnivora; family Felidae; genus Lynx; species Lynx rufus. The sequence continues at coordinate 114,096,862 of NW_025814867.1, forward strand.
TTTCTATGAAAATGACATTGACATTTTGATAGGGATTACATTGAACCTGTAGATTATTTCGGGTAGCACACATATTTTAAGAATATAAATTCTTCCAATCCATAAGCACAGAATATCATTCCATTTGTGTCTTCTTAAATTATGTTCATCAATGTCTTATAGTGTTCAGTGTATAGATTTGTTACCTCCTTGATTAAATTTTTCCTAGATATCTTATTCTTTCTGATGCAATTGTAAAAGGGATTGAATTCTTAGTTTCTCTGACAGTTTGTTATCAATGTATAAAAATGCAACTGATTTTTGTATATTGATTTTTGAATCCTGCAATTTTACTGAATTTGTTTATTAGTTCTAATACTTTTTGGTGGAGTCTTAAGAATTTTCTATACATAATACCATGTCATCTGCAAATAAAGGTAATTTTACTCTTCCTTTCCATTTGTTTTTTATTTATTTTTCTTGACTAATTGTTCTGACTAGGATTTCCACTATTATGTTGAATACAATGGTGAGAATGGGCATCCTTGTCTCGCTTCCAATCTTATAGGAAATAATTTCAACTTTTTACCATTAAGTATAAAGTTGGCTATGGGCTAATAATGTATGGTATTTACTATGCTGAAGTATGTTCCCTCTGTACCCAATTTGCTGAGAGTTTTTATCATGGATGGATGTTGACTTTTTGTCAAGTGCTTTTTCTGCATCTAATGAGATGATCACATGATTTTTAACCTTCATTTTGTTAATGTGGTGCATCACATTCATTGATTTCTAAATGATGAACCACCTGTAGATCCCTGGAATAAATCCCACTTGATCATGTTGCATGATCCTTTTAATACAGTGTTGAATTTGTTTTGTTAATATTTTGTTAAGGATTTTCACATCTATGTTCACCAGAGATATTGGTTTGTAATTTTCTTTGCTTGTAATGCCCTTGTCTGGTTTTGGCATCAGGGTAATGCTGGCCTCATAAAATGAGTTTGGAATTGTTTCCTCCTCTTCTATTTTTCAGAAGAGTGTGAGAAAGATTGATATTATTATTTTTTAAATATTTGGTAGAACTCACCAGTGAAGTCATTTGGTCCTGGACTTTTCTTTGTTGGGAGGTTTTTTTATTACTGATTTAATTTCCTTAGTAGTAACTACTCTGTTCAGATTTTCTATTCCCTCATGATTCAGACTTGGTTAGTGTGTTATTTATATCAGGTATTTTGGGATTTACAGTTACTTCTGTTATTAATTTCTAGTTTGATCCTGTTACCTAAACAGAAATTGTGTGAATTATCTTCTTTTAAATTTGTTAAAGTATGTTTTATGATCCATAATCAGGTCTATGTTGGTGAACGTTCTATGTGGACCTGAGAAGAATATGTACTCTGCTGCTGTTGGATGTAGTAGTCTACTGATGTCAATTATATCTAGTTGACTGATGGTTTTCTCAAGTTCAACCATGTCCTTACTGATTTTCTGCCTGATAGACCTGTCCATTTCTGATAGAGGGATACTGAAGACTCCAACTATGGTTGTGTACTCATTCATTTTTCCCAGCAGTTTCATCAATTTTTGTCTTACAAAATTTGATGCTCTGTTGTTAGGCACGTACATGTTAAGGATTTCTTGGAGAGGGTTTCTTGAAGAACTGGTCCCTTTATCATTATGTAATGCACTTCCTTATCCCTAACTTCCCTTGCTGCAAAGTCTGTTATGTCCAAAACTGGTGTAGCTACTAATGTATTTTTTTTTAGTTAGTGTTAGAATGGTATATTTTTCTCCATCTATTTACTTTTAATGCATTGTTTATTTACATTTAAACTGGTTTTCTTGTAGAGGAGGGATAATTGTGTCTTGATTTTGATCCATTCCAGCAAGCGCTTTTAGTTGGTCCATTTAGATCACTGATGTTCAACATGATTATTAATATAATCAGATTAATATCTAAATTACTCATTGTTTTCTGTTTATTGTTTTTGTACTTTGTTCTTATTTTAGTCTTCACTCTCTTTCTGCCTTTTGTGACTTTAATTAAGCTTTTTTATCATTCCACGTTCTCTCCTTTATTAGCATATCAGATATACTTTTTTTACTTTTCTTCAGTGGTTGCCCTTGAGTTTGAAATATACATTTACAACTAATGTAAATCTACTTTCAAATTAAACTATACCTCTTTGTAGGTAGAGTACCTTATGAGAGCAAAATAATCCTACTTCTTCCCCTGTCCCATGTACTGTTGCTGTCATTTATTTCACTTATACACATACATGAATATACAATTACATATTAATAGTATATAATACAAATAACTGTGTAGGTGTATATATATTACATTGTTGCTATAATTGTTTTGAAAAAAATGTTTTCTGTTTTTATTTTACCTTTATTTATTCCTTCTTTGATACTCTACCTTACTTTATGAAGATCCAAGTTTCTGACGTATAATATTTTCCTTCTCTTTAAAGAACTTCTTTTAAAACTTCTTGCAAGACAGGCTTACTGCCAAGAAATTCTCTCAACTTTTGTCTGACAATATCTTTTTCTTTCACTTTTAAAGGATAATTTCATAAGATACAGGATTACAGGTTAGTGGTGTTTTAACACTTTAAGTATTTCATTCTACTCTCTTCTTGCTTGTTCTATGAAGATGACAGATACAACTCTTATCTTTGTTCTTTTATAGGTGAGCGGGTTTTTTGCCTCTGGCTTCTTTCAGATTTTTTCTCTTTGATTTTCTGTAGTTTGAAAACAATATGCCTCAGTGTTTATTGTTATTATTATTCTTTTGGCATTTATTCTACATGGTATTCTTTGAACTTCCTGGATCTATGGTTCTTAAACACTATTACTTCAAATATTCCATCCATTCCTTTCTTTCTTCTCCTTCTGGCATACCCATTATGTGTATGTTGTACCTTTGGTAGTTATTCTATAGTACTTGGATAGTCTGTGCTGTTTTTGTTTTGTTTTGCTTTTTTTTTTTTTTCACGATTCTATTGACATATCCTCTAGTTCAGAGATTTGTTCTTCTGTGTTCAGTCTAACAACAAGCCCATTAAAGGCATTCTTTATTCCTGTTTGAGGTGTTTTGTTTTGTTTCTGTTTTGAATCTCTAGCATTTCTTTTTGTCTCATTCTTGGGATTTCCATCTCTCTACTTACATTGTCCATCTGCTCTTACATGGTGTATAATTAATCCATTAGAGACTTTAGCATATTAATCATAGTTGTTTTAAATTCCTGACTTGAGGGGCGCCTGGGTGGTACCGTCGGTTAAGCAACTGACTCATCTTAGGTCATAATCTCATGGTTCATGGGTTCAAGCCCCACATAAGAGTCCACTTAGGACTCTCTCTCTCTCTCTCTCTCTGCTCCTCCTCCACTCATGTACATGTCCTCCCTCTCTCAAAATAAACTTTTTTTTTTAATTCCTGATTTGAAGTTAAGAAACAAAACAGATGAACATAGGGAGGAAAAAGAGAGAGGCAAACCATAAAACAGATTCAACTACAGAGAACAAACTGAGGGTTGCTGGAAGGGAGGAGGGCAAGAGGATGGGTTACATGGGTGATGGGTATCAAGGAGGGCACTTACAATGAGTACTGGGTGTTGTATGTTAAGTGATGAATTACTAAATTCTACTCAAGAAACTAATATTACACTATATGTGAACTAATTGAAATTTAATCAAAAACTTAAAAAAAAAAAATCCTGATTTGATCATTCCAACCATGTCTGCTTCTGATGTTTGCTATGTCTCTTCAAATTGTGTTTTTTGCCTTTTGATATACTTTGTAATTTTTTTTTTCTTGAAAGCCAGACATGATGTACCAGCAATGGTTCCTGTGGTTGTTTCTGTTTGTGAGTCTCTGCTCTGAGAAAGTGACTTCCCTATATTTGCCTCTCTTTCCAATCTTGGGGGCAACAACTTGCCCAGTATCCACCCCTCTCCCACAGGTCCAAGAGGAGTTGATTTTTCAGTCTGTTAAGCTTTTCACTTATTGTTAGGACTTAGTGACTTATTACAATCTCATTATATGTGAAACTGAATAGTTTTTCTTTTTATTCCTAGATAAGTTTTTTTAGATTAGTTTAATTCATTTCTGTCTTTGAAGCACTAATGACAAACTAAATCTGTGTATAACAAAAACAAAACAAAACAAAACACCCATAGGTAAAATATTCATTCTATATTAGAAGTTGAAATAGAGAAATAACTAGATTGTCAGCTTCAGTATCATGGAAAAGTTCAGTGTACCTCATATCATGCTAACGTGGTATAACTAGGGTAAGAATACATGAATGTGCTGCTCACAAAATGTACCCTTTGGCTATTTATTAGTAAATCACCAATAAATATATCAACATATCACACTGATGGCTATTGGTCATAATTAACTTAATATCTTTTTTTAATTCTTTTTCTTTAATCTTTTAACATTTATTCATTTTTGAGAGAGAGAAAGATAGCGTGTGAGTGGAAAAAGGAAACAGAAAGAGGGAGACACAGAATCTGAAGCAGGCTCCAGACTCTGAGTTGTCAGCACAGAGCCCGATGTGGGGCTCAAACCCATGAACCATGAGATCATGACCTGAGCCTAGGCTGGATGCTTAACCAACTAAGCCACCCAGACACTTCCCTTTTTTTTTTAATTCTTGAACACCCCTGTAAAAATGAAACTTTTTAATAATGAAAAAAATTCCTTTCATGTAACTCAGTAACATAATTAAAAATATTTCTGAAGGGTTGTAATAGCTAATAAAAGCTAACTACTAAGATCAATCAACCAATATTTATTAAGATCCTACTATATGCTTAATGAGTGTTAACAAGAGCAGGAAGAAAGATGTTCAAAATTCATTACATTTGGGGCACTTACTCAAAATTTCCTAGTGTGATTTTGATATATAGCCAGGGTTAAGAACCTCTGGGTTCTCATGATTAAGAACAAACCACTAATAGCACAGCATTCAAGGCTCTTCATGTCCTGACTCCTATTTTTCTTCCTTCATCTCCTACCTCACTCCTCTTCATAGTCTTTACCCATTCCTAACTATTTACTGGTCCCCCACAAAATGCTATCATATGTGTTCTCCATGACCTTGTACTTATTACTTCCACTGTCTGGAATGATTTGTAGTCACCAATCATTTAATGAATAGCAACTAATATTTCAACACTTGGCTCAAGCTTCACTGCCTATATAAAGTCCTTTTTAGTGCCTGGAAGTAGATGTGACCATCTTTTCCTTTGAAGCTACTGGTAACCTGCTCATATTTCCATCACAACATCTATAGCAAGTTGTCTCCACCCATTTAACTCTCTCTTCTCATTAGTAAATTCTCAAAGAACTAAGTTTACTCATATTTGTATTCTTGATATAAGGCCACTAGCAACATAATTAATAAACACTATGTGTGCTATTTCAAAGGTAGTGATCTAGGTTTGGTTCCAAAATCTTTAGATAATTTACTAGATTGTGACCTTCAGTAAATTCCCCAAAGTCTGACTTTGTTTTTTCAGATGTTGAGTGAGAATAAACAACATGACCTACTTCCTAATTCAGATGAGAGGATGTAATGAAATGGTGCACCTAAATCCTTAAAACATACTAAGAACTCAATTAATAATAGCTATTATTGTGATTGTGTGGTCAGGTGCATCTATAAATTCTCAAAACTGATTAAGTGTTCTTTTTGTTATTTTTTAGAGGTTTAAAGCAAGGCCAAAGTATTAAGCCAGTTTCTAAGAAACTCATTCTTAATACACACAGGACCGGAATTCAGTCTCAGGCTTATTTGATTATGCAGCTCTGAACAAAGTAAAACTTTAAGAAATATAAGGAGATAGAAAATCAAGCATCTTATTGACCAAACTTTAATAGTAAGCTATTTCCTCTACTGGATACATGCAGAAAACTCCCCTTAACTCATCTTTAATCTCTTAAAGTTGGAAGGAAAAAAAATACCAAGTTTTCTAGGCCTTCTTTTACTTTTCTATCCTTGACAATTGACATCATTCTGACATCTTGAGATTTTCATTATTGCTTCTACTATTTCAGAATTGAGGTATCAATGTACCTTCTAAGGACTTCCTACTTCTAACTCTTTCTCATTTTACCTTTCATTGCATTTATTTCTGAACAGAAGAGACCTAGGTTATGCATGATTTTTCCTTTATTCTACAGCTGTTGGTTTTAATTAGAAAAAGCTATGGGCAGAAGGCTATGCACATTCTCCATTATGGTTTGTAGAATAAGAATCATATTTTTCTTCTACATTTTTTCCTATTAAATTCACTAGTTATCAGGCCTGAGTTTATGGAAAAGTCGTACTCTATATGAGCTGAGATATATGTAAACAGTTACCAGCCAAACAGCAACCACAGAAATCTTCCTGAAGATTTTCTATCTTTCCCTAGACATTTAGTAAGGGGGATACTTTTTAATATATTTAAATAGACTTAATTCATATAAATTTATAATTTATAATTAAATTCTCAGATATTTTCCAACAATATTTAGTCAGTTTTTGTTTCTTTTTTGTTGTCAGTTTAAAGGAAAGTAGTACTTTAGGCTCCTTACTCATCCACGTGCTTGCAAAGAGGCACTTTAAGCTCCAAAAAAATGCTACCAGCTCTCTTAGTCTAGATTAGCTTTCCTAGTTGAGATCTCTTTCACATGCTAAGAGATGATGTGTTTATCCATTCTCTTAACCTCAGGAAGACAACAATATAGTGTGTTGCTTAAGAACATAAACTTCTTGGGGTGCCTGGGTGGCTCAGTCGGTTAAGCCTCTGACTTCAGCTTAGGTCATGATCTCCTGGTCTGTGAGTTCGAGCCCTGAGTCATGCTCTGTGCTAACAGCTCAGAGCCTGGGGCCTGCTTCAGATTCTGGGTCTCCCTCTCTCTCTGCCCCTCCCTTACTTGTGCTCTTTCAAAAGTAAATAAATAAACTTAAGGGGAAAAAAAAAAACCTTACTGACTATATACTTAGGATGGATACATTTAGGGGGAAAAAAAAGAATGTAAACTCCAGAAATCCAAATCCTTTACTCTGTTAGTTTCCTAGGGATGTCATAACAAAGTATCACAAAAGGGGAGTCTAGAATAACAGGAATGTATTGTCTTAGTTCTGGGGGCTAGATGTCTGAGACACAGATGTTAGCTCTTTCAGAGAGCTGCCAGAGAGTATCTATTTCATGGTCCTTTCCCAGTTTATGGCAATTTGCTGCCAATCTGTGGTGTTGCTTGCCTTGCAGATGCATAACTCTAATATCTGCCTTCATCTTTACGTAGCTTCTCCCTACAGACATGTCTATGTCCAAATTTCCTCTTTTTATTAGGACACAAATTATATTGGATTAAGGGCCCACCCACCCTACACCAGTATAACCTCATTTTAACTGATTATGTCTGCAACAATCTTATTTCCCAAAGAAGGTAATATACAATATACTGAGGCAATAGGGGTTAAAAACAACTGATTTTGGTGCGGGGGATGGGAGTGGGGGGGGGAGACACAAATGAACCCTTAACACTCTGTAACTAATACACTTCAACACTATGCCAAGTTACCTACTTAGTTTGTGTCCTAATTTCCTCACCTATAAAATGGGGATGATAATGATAATGGTTACTTTATGGATTGTTGTGAGGATTATACAATTAAATACATTAAAGTACTTAGTACAGTTCCCAGCAAGGAGTGAACACTCAAAAACTCAAAGTTTATACCACTGCACTTAAGCAGCTATTTCTGGGGAAATGGGCTACAGAAAAGTAATTATTTTAAAATGAAAATCCAAGCTCCTTAAATGTCAGTAATTGGATATTTTAAAAACATAAGGCTTAGATGCATATCAATTTTGTTCTATAGTTTAGGAATATGTTTATTTTCAAAAGTGCAATAGTTGTAGGAGTGCCTGGGTGGCTCAGCCAGTTAAACATTCAACTCTTGATCTCGGCTCAGGTCATGATCTCACAGTTCATGAGACTGAGTCCCACATCAAGCTCTACGCTGACATTGTGGAGCCTACTTGAGATTCTCTCTCTCCCTCTCTCTCTCCCCCTCTCCCACTCTCGTATACCCACAGGCTTGCTCACTCGCTCTCTCTCTCTCAAGATATATAAACTTTTTTTTAAAAAGTACAATAGTTGTATACAGAAGTTGGATCAATATTGGGCACAATACTTTGTGTTACAAATTTTCTCATGTTAATCAAGCAAATGGTAATGACCAAAAATATTGTACAGTATATTAATACACTGAAAGTCTGAACATAATAGCACTAAGTCATTCATTAAAAGATCAAATTTCTTGTAAAGCAAAGTTTAGTTCAGGTCACCTATGTTTCCTATACTGTAAAATAAGAATTTTATCAAGGGACATTTTTCTTAATGTTTATTTTTGAGACAGAGGGAGACAGAGCGTGAGCGGGGGAGGGGCAGAGAGAGGGAGACAGAATCTGAAGCAGGCTCCAGGCTCCAAGCTGTCAGCACAGAGCCCGATGCGGGGCTCGAACCCACGAATCGTGAGATCATGACCTGAGCCGAAGTCAGATGCTTAACCGACTGAGCCACCCAGGTGCCCCTCAAGGGACATTTTAAAGTATACCTGAGTAAAAGCAAATATATACTATCCGTTTTGGGAGACTGGCTTAATGGTTCTATTAAAATATGCTCCCTAAATCAATAATACTCTATTGAGGAGAGTAGCAAAATTGATGCTACTTAACCAGGAAACTCTATAGACTCTAATTATATAAACTTATATTCACTTCATAATTAAGCTTTTAGTGTAAGGGCTAAAATTCTTTTAAAAAGTTATTTGGATAATAATATTACATGATCAGTCATTGGACATGTGCTGGGTTTTGGCCACCCATTACCCATTCCACTTGTTTTACTGACAGCATTTTTAAAAAATTACTTGTGCCATATAGTGTCCAGTCATGGTAAGGTTGTCAATCAAGGAGTTCTACTCTTTCAATGATGCTGGTGTTCATGACACAATCTAGCCAATCAGACTCACTTTTGCAGGAATAAGATTTTTAGCTGAATAATAAAATTATAGGAAGAAAAAGGGCTGAAATCAATTCAGCCCAATGAGGCTAATAATTAATTCCTGATGCCTAGATCCCAGGTGCTGCCTTGGTTTCCATCTTTTTCTTTTTTTTTTTTTAATTTTTTTTAATGTTTATTTATTTTTGAGACAGAGAGAGACAGAGCATGAATGGGGGAGGGTCAGAGAGAGGGAGACACAGAATCTGAAACGGGCTCCAGGCTCTGAGCTGTCAGCACAGAGCCTGATGCGGGGCTCGAATCCACGGACCGCGAGATGATGACCTGAGCCGAAGTCGGCCGCTTAACCGACTGAGCCACCCAGGCGCCCCGGTTTCCATCTTTTTCTAAAGTTAATTCTCTAGGATTCTCTTTGCTTCTGTGGATTATTCAACATCTTTAAAGCTCCTTTTCTGCTTATTTTAATTCCTACAGCTTGCAAACAAAGAACTAGAATGGATACAGATGGGGATCTGTAAGTTGGAGTGTCTCAGGCCATCTGCATCTAAATTTTGGAGAGTGCTTATTAAAAATGAATAGTCCTAAACACTATCTCAAACATTAAATCCAATTCATTGGTAGTGGGCCCAGAAATGTGCCACTTAATAGTGGCAGCAAGTTCTGCAGCAATTCTTATAGACACTAAGACTTGGTAGTTGCTATGCTAGATCTGATTTGAAGGAAAATGAAAAGTAGCCCATGCAGAGGAACATCAGGAACTGAAGATTCAAACTATACAGTCTCTCATTAGGTACTAAAGTCTTAGTCTTTATTATTGTTCGTTAATCAAGGCTAGTTACACAAATGGCTAAAACATATCAAGACAAATTAGTAAACAAGAGCCACAGAAAGAGTAATAATAAAGAAAAAGAAAAAAAACAATATATACAGAAAATGAGAGTAAAAATAACAGTATCATTTGAAGCCATACTATTAGTTGCTAATAACAAAAAATTGTATATTCCAAGGATTTTTTTTTTTTGTAGGCTCCACATCCAATGTAGGGCTTGAACTCACAACTCTGAGATTAAGAGACACAGGCTGCAACGACTGAGCCAGCCAGGCATGCTATCTAGAGATTCTTTATAAAGACTCTTTGCAAATAATTTTCTATTCTTTTATAACAGATTTTAATTATTTTATAAGAGATATAGACTCAGTGTTTTTAAGTGCTTTCAAGACATTAATATTGAGAAACAATATTTAAATTTAATATCTTTGCATTTGTAATACTCCAGACATTGCTTGAAATTCTCCTTCTCATTTAGAAAGTACACTGATCTCACAGGCTTAAGATCGGCTTTCTTTTTTCCTTTGTGGTTACTAATTTGGTCTATCAGCTTTGCCAAGTAACTTAATGTCCATATAAATTCCATTAGTAAAATAAGTGCAGTAATTTATGCCGCTTACTTACCTTAGAGAGGTGGAATAAAAACGATAAAGTGGTAGAATTAAATTAATATACATAGTTGGGAAGCATTTGGTTTTTTTCTTTATTTTTCCTAGTATGCCAAATCCTCCATCAACTGGAGATACATTTTTATACGTGCATTAATGGGAGAGACTGCTGAAAGTAAAACATGTTTGAGTTTTTCAGAAAAATATCCTCGTTTAGCACAAAGATGCTATCCATTTATTTTGAACTTAAATTAGAACTGATTTTCCTAATAACTACAGGCTCACACAGGTTATATTTCAAATACTTAATGTAATATGACTTGAAATACAGTCAAAAAGATAAAAATGTACACACACTTTAAATTTATAGGTCTTTTCATTATAACACTAAAATGGGATACTTGGAATTATGTGAACCATTGCGCACCAGTGAAAAAAAGTTTATAGAGCAAGTAGTACAGTGTTTTAGGCTGTGTGTGTGTGTGTGTGTGTGTGTGTGTGTGTGTAGACAGATAGTAAGTCAGAGTGGAAATAATTGCTAACAGGTTAAAAGAGCTACGGTAATAGCTAAGTAAGCTATTTTTAAGCTTTTGAACAAAATACAGTAACTCAAGCTAAACATATGATATTTATTTGAAATATATTCCATTCCCTACATATGACAGTCATAAGCATTTAATACAAGATTTCAATCATCAAGTCAGAATGCTGGAAGGAAGAAGGGGAGAGGAAGCAGATGCTCTCTCAGTTTCCCCATGAGATTGGAATATAGCTCTCATCCTTCTATGGATTGCCATATACTCAGTTTTAAGAAGAAATACACATTAATTGCCGAAATACTAAAGTAGTGTCCAAGAACAGGACAGCAAGCAAATAACCACACCTCTCTTCCTTTGAGTACTTCTGAGGAACACAGACTCCTCCTAAGCCAGCTATTTCCAGTAGGCTTTTATTGGAAAGGGAGCATCCCAAGGTGCTTGAGAGCACAGATAACTGACAGAAATAAAACTGCCTGGAGTAAAAGGAAATGACTGTATTTAATTGTATTCCTTTCTTATTGTACCATGTGGGCTCATTTTTTCCCTTTCATAAAATTTCCAAAAGTGAAAGCAATGATGCCACCTCTTCATCAAATGTGTTTTTTTTAAGGAACATTTGTTACTCTAAGCAACAGTATTCCTGATAAACAAATGACACTTATACGCCTAAGAGTGGTCCGCATGCTGCAGTGTGCCCTATTTTACAACCATTATAAAGGTGGACTGGGATAGCTTGCAACCTCCAAAATACAGCCAAAAATATAATCTGAGTCTGAAGCTTTCCTTATGAGATGATGCAGGATCTATTTCCTGACCCTGGTAATCCCAACCAGTTTGTATGAATCATTGTTCTTTTCTACAATTTCTCCAAACCTGGAAATGTTGCCATTCAAAATATACCCTTCCTAGAGATTAACTTGTCAATGATAGCACGTGACCAAATTAATCCTGTTTGCAAAAAATCAGAGAGAATGTAAAGTCAGCTCTTGGCTGGATATCAGGCAGCAAAGAGAGAATAGGATTGGTGGCTGCCACCACAAAATGTGTTTGAAAGCTCAGAATGATGGAGCTATAGAGGTGTCGGGAAATGATATAGTGTTTATCACCCAGGAAAAAGGGGATGAAGGCAAACAGAGCCCCACCCCATTCCTTCATTTTTGCTAAAACATTCCCCCATTTTCACTTCAGCTGGAAACTATAGCCAAATCCCTGACTTCAGGGCTCATTTCCATGAGCAAAGTACAGGTGGCCAAGCTATTCTGTTCATTCATAAAAATGAAAGTGAAGCTAGTGTGTTTAAAGCATCTGAAAGAAGATTACATACTGTTAAAGTTACCACTTTCCCTTTTACTTCTCTAAAATCCATTTCTTACACATTTGACCTGTATTTCCTGATGAGAGAAATAGCACACATAGCAAACACAGAGGAAGCTTTGTTTCTTTTCTTTTTTAAATTCTTTGCCCTCTATAAATTTTCTGTGGGAATGCTGTCATGTTAGATGGATCCGTGCTGCCTCCTCTGAAGGGAGTAGAGACTCGTTTTAGGACTAGATGAGAATAAAATTCCTGACCCAGCTGCTGTTCTTAACCACCTACAAGAATAGGGCAAAGTTTCTGAAGAACCAAACCCCATTTCGCTGAATAGCTAAATCTTGTATCTCCAGGAATTTATTTTGAAGGGTGGTTGATTATCTAACTGTTCTTATTTTCTCAGAGAATTTTTACTCCTATTTTCTATTATCATTTTTCTGGAGTGTAACGGATTTTGATAAAATTGTGCAGGTGAAGTTGGGGTGATCAGTTAACATCTCAGTCATGCAAACAATATCAAACAGAATGGCAGTCACCATCATTTTTAAACTCTCCTCTTGTCTAATCTAAACTGACCCCAGAATCTACACTACACTGTTTCTCTTACAAGCCTTCTTTCCTGGTTCTCCTACCATCTCTCCAATGTTCTCTTTTTAGTAGCAAAACAGACTTTTCCACTGTCTCACACAGAGGAATTTGGGGCTCCTATTGATTCACATGCCCTCATTTAAGAATTTTTTTCCAGGGATACCTGGGTGGCTCAGTCGGTTAAGAGTCTGACTTCAGCTCAGGTCATGATCTCACACTCCGTGAGTTCAAGCCCCGTGTCAGGCTCTGTGCTGACAGCTCAGAGCCTGGAGCCTGCTTCGGATTCTGTGTCTCCCCTTCTCTCTGTCGCTCCCCCGCTCACACTGTGTATCTCTCTGTCTCTCAAAAATAAAATAAATGAAAAAAATTTAAAAAGAAAAAAGAAGAAAGAAAATTTTCCAAATAAAGCAAGTTATGTCTCTCTCTATAAGGACTCTTCTATTTGGGAGCATGTATTCTGATTTCAATTTTTCAATTTTATAAATAAGACAGAAAAAAATCCTTGTATATAAATGTTAGCCTCTTTTTCTATGCATTTCCCTAGAATTTAAATTCATGAAAACAGAATTAATGGATCCAAGCATATGACTATATTTCAATATTGTGCTTAATTGCTTTCTGGAACATTTTATATCTTCAAAAGAAATGTTTGTTGTCACAGCATCATTAGAGGCAGGATATACTAACCTGAAGACATAACATACTAGAAAATACAGTTAAATAGGATGTGCAAAGATTCTCTATACATTTAAAAAAAAACTCAGAAAATTAACCAAGAAAAAGATCAATAGACATAATTCCATAAAATTGCAAACTCCTCCAAAAATATTAATTGTTAAGAAATGAGAGCTAGGGGTGCACCTGGGTGGCTCCATTGGTTAAGCTTCTGATTTCAGCTCAAGTCATGATCTCATGGTTTGTGAGTTCAAGTCTCATATTGGGCCCTGCGTTGATAGCTGGAGCCTGCTTCAGATTCTGTGTCTCCCACTTCTTCTGCCCCTCACCTGCTCACACCCTCTCTCTCAAAAATAAATAAGCGTTAAAAAAATTTTTTTAAGAAAAAAGAAATGAGAAGTAGGGAAGAAAACTTTGTTGCTTTTAACTAAAGATTTAGCTTTAGCTCTTAGTCAAATTCTTAACCCCCATTCAACTGTTTTCTAGGTTTTTTTCATCCAAGGAGTTTTTAAGAGCTAAACAATATTACAAGATTGTGTATGTATGTGTGGATTCAAGATAAAGTCACACTTGGAGTAAAGCCTCATGAATCTGCTTTTGTGTCAGCCTCATTCCATGTAGTAAACATTTCTATACTTGAGCATACCTTTCGCTCCCCCTCTTTTCCATCTACAACTAGGTAAGTATCAGCCATTCTTGTGCATGTGGATATTCGTAAATGGGCTTAGAATGATTTAGATTTAAATTGGAAGGTAAGAAACGCCACTTCAGAATAACTTCTATTAGTTGTAATTCTATAACTGACTTTTTGCCAGGAAGCTTATCATTGGTATATAAACCACTATTGTAGTCATTGGCAAATGGACATCTTATTCCCCAACTGCTTATTTATCAATGTGTACATGAGCCTTCAGAAGCAATCTTAAAGGGAAAGGAATAGTGAGTGGGAAAATTTGAAGGTTGAAACCAATCTTGATATCCAAATATTAATACATTTATTTAAAGACAAACTTGGAGGAAACACCTGCAGTTAAAATGACATATATAAGTAGTATATAAAGAATTTATACGTAACAAAAGCAAAAATCATAATCATTCCAATTTAATAGCTAAAAGAGATAAATTAAAAATAGCCACTTCACATGGAATAGTTGCTACTTTTACACTGAAATAGAATTAAGTGTATTGTATGTTTTTAAATTGGAAGTTGAGAGCAACTGCACTTAACAGAATAATCTTGGACTTGGAGAATTAATATATATCAGTGACAAACATATTAAAAAGGAAATTTCTCTGATTTTTCATTATCTTTACAGGTACCATATAAGTTTTGTAAATTCTAGTGCCACATCAGGGATAGAACTTTCCACTAAGCTACTGGTGTATTTGGAGAATGGGATCCATGTATAAGCATTGTGTGTGTGTGTGTGTGTGTGTGTGTGTGTGGTATAGTGTTTATAAAATCATAATCTTATACAATTAAGATATTAAACCTCAAAAAAATCATCAGTCTAGTAAAGTCCGGCAACAAGTTACATTCTGACAGCCTAGGTCAGCCTAGAATAGGTTCATCTCCTGTGGGTGAAAATACTTTGAGGACTTATGATATATGATATATACTCTGGCATAGAATCAAAATAATTTTTATGACATAGCATGAAGACTTATGATATAAGATATATACTCTGGCATAGAATCAAAATAACTTTTATGACATAGCAATAACCATATTCCAGGTATTGTATAATGGTTAAAGGAGAATATATTAATCCAATTATAATATGCCTTATAAATACATTTATTTTCACAAGATAGAAATAATGCCTATACTAGCATATTGTAATAATAATAACAAACGTAGATGCATGCAAAGATATGAGTAATCCATTAGGCTTATTGGCAGATCTCTAATTTTTTAATTAATTAAAGTCCAGTTTGTCAAAAGATCTATAATTATTTCAATTAATTGTTTTTTTATAAGTACACCTTTATGCTGGAGGGAGGATGTGAACCACAAGACGTTAGATTTGAGGGGTGCTTTGGTGGTTCAGTCGGTTAAGCGGACAACTCTTGATTTTGGCTCAGGTCATGATCTCACAGTTAATGGGATCAAGCCCCACATTGGGCTCTGTGCTGACACTGTGGAGCCCGCTTAGGATTCTCTCTCTCCCTCTCTCTCTGTCCCTCCCCCACTTTCTCTCTCAAAATAAATAATCTTAAAAAGATAAAAAAATAAAATGTTATATTTGAGAATATTATTGTAATTTAGAAACTAAATTGACAGTTTTCAGAGATTTTGACATTCTCAATATACAAATCTAAATGTCAACAGCTAATCATGGATAATCTGCTATTGATTTTTCTCTGTTTAAAAATACCATGTTCTGGCAGCAATTTCTATTTCTATGTGTTTCTACAGGCACATTGTTCAAATATGAAATCAATAAAACAGCAATTTACCTAATTTCTTTAGATATTAAAGCAATTTCAAAGTTATGAAACACTGCTAAAAACAAATATTTAATAGAGTTAGGGAAAAGAATTATATAATAAAACAAGTAATTAACATACTAGGAGATGGAAAGAACCTACAAAAAGATTTTTAATCTTTAAATTAAATATAATATAAACCATACAGGTATTTCCAATTTTGCCTTCATCTAAAGATAAAATATTCAGTAGACAAAATCACAGTAATCCATTAAAATTTAGATTTTGTCGGTTTTGTAAAAGCAGCCACCATCACTAAATATATTTCTTAAAGAACCTGATAAAACTCTATTGAAAAAGCCAAGTTGTACCACTTAACTTAAAAGTTTTATGCTCAATGTAAGATATTACTTGGATATTTACTTTGCATTTGTATGTAGAATAAATCTTAATCTTTAAGTGCATAATAACTATTCAAAGTAACTTAAAAATTGAAGTCTCTGGGGCACCTTGGCTCAGTCAGTTGGGCGTCCGACTTCAGCTCAGGTCATGATCTCATGCTCCTGGATTCAAGCCCTGCATTGGGCTCTGTGCTGACAGCTCAGAGCCTGAAGCCTGCTTTGGATTCTGTGTCTCCATCTCTCTCTTCCCCTTGCCCTGCTCATGCTCACTTGCTTGCCCTCTCTCTCTCTCTCTCAAAAATAAACATTAATTTTTTTTTAAAGAATTGAGATCTCTGGAGGAGTTACTCATTTTAATTCTCTTAATAGCTTCATATATTCATCATGATGAAAACTGATAAATGTGAAGCTCATTTTTATTTTCCGTGTGTGACTCATTTATTCGTAAAACTTGATGTTATTTCCCTTCATTTTATATTTGCAATAATAAATCACTAATGTTTAACTGTCTGGTATTTCTCTTCAATTTCATAACATTGTCCTTAAGGTCAGGAGGCAGATCTTAACTTATCTCATTTCTAGCAGTCACATAACATCATGGCCAATATAGGGAATGAATATTTATTTTCAATGTTTCCATATATCAATCCATAGACCCTTAAGGCAGTACTTTTATCTTTTCATCTCTGTAAACAATAGTTCATAGATGTGAACTTATCTATGCGACAGCTAATCCATATAACCTTGATATATAAATTAATGCTTCACTTATTCAATAACATATAAATGGCCTAACCAGATCTTAGGTTCTCAGAAGTTCCTGGCAATAACCTGCCTTTGTATTTCATGTGCCCAGCACAGTGAAAAAAAAACATAAGAGTTATCAATATATTTCATTTAAAAATTGGATGAATGTACACTTATTGTTGAACTAGTTTGAGAATTCTAGAAAAAATAAACCATATATATCTAAGTAATAAAAATATAAATGAACAAATAAAAAATCCAAAGGTAACAACAGCTATATTCCAATCAAAAAGTATTTGAGGACTTTATTATAGAAACAGGCTAACAATTTCATCTGATTTTAAGGCTTCACTACATTTTTAGGGGAAAAAAAGCTTCATTTAGCCTTAATAAGCATATTAAAACTTTGGAATACTAACTTTTAAAATAAATTCTTATATTTTAATTCTGCTTTACTAGGTAATAGGGCTCTGGAAAATCTAAAAAACAACACATACATATATAGATTTCTGATCCTAAACTAGTGAGTATTATAAAGATTCTTACACATTTAATTTTTATTAAACAAAGAACCAAACTAATGCTTTTAATAACCTTGGTGAACTACAGTTTTTTTAACCTATAAAATGAAATTATTATACTATAACACTGTAAGATAGTAAGTTATTGCATCTACTACAGATACCTTTTTGCTCTAATATAGTATCATAAATATAACAATAAAATTGGAGCATGTTAATTTTTACTTACTTTAAACTATACTAAGCAATATGTTTTAACAATAATATATACTTCTGAAATTTTGGGTTTCTTTTCAAGATAAAAATTGAGATCTCTTCCTGACTGCTACCTCACTAAATTACGTGTGAAAAATAGCTAAGTTAAGGGTGAACTTTCCTCATTAAATTTTCTAGTATCCTAAAATTGTCCTATTATCCACTTGTCTTTTTGTTGCTGTTGAGACATACTAATTATTAACAAGTGGACCAATGTAGAAATTTTACTTAATTTTGAAAATTGACAAAACTCTTATGATTTTTGCAATGCTAGCTACTAGTTTGCTCAGCTATTTCCTGTCACACTTAATGGCAGCTACTACTTATTTTCACTTGCATTCACAAGATAAACATTATCTAAGCATACTTTAAATTCAGAGGTAGTGTGGAGGGAAATTTGTAGTTTTGGGTTTAAGTTTTAGCTAAGACTGTTTGTCATCAATGGGCACTTCTATACTTGCTGAGATTAAGGAATCTAAGTCGGAACTTTATGAGAGATGTATAATGAAAGATTCCTTAACCAAGAGGTTCATTTTTTAAATAGAGCCATAATTCATCTCTCTCTTCTATCCCTATTTTTCTTTCATTTTGGTGTCTGCATAAACTATGTAACTACTGAATCATATTTAAAAATAAATGTCATTGTTTAAGCTATCAATTTTTAGAATAGCATACATTGTTCATTTTAATTCTCTATACATTTAATTTATATTATATTCAACAATATTAAAGTATCATCTCTCAGCAACATAACAAAAAAATTCCTGCCTTTTAAAATAAAAACTAAGGTGATATTAAGATATAATTCAACTCAAATTTCAGGGCAATTTCAATTAGTTTTGATAATTCTTACTTGGAATACATACTAATGTAATACCTTTTCATTTCTAAGTACACAAAATATTTCTATTGATTAACTTGCTTAAAATATACCTATTAATAATTATCATAGGTAGAAAAATTTCCATTTGATCATTTTTTTAATTGTGGACAAGTGTTTTATCTTTATTCTACATATTACACTTTATGTACTAATAACGTGTTCCACAAAATATAAGTATCATAGTATAGTACAACCTGAAAGAATATATAATTATCCTAGTCTTATGTTATTTGTAAATTAGCATAATAAATAAGTTACATATATATTTACACATATGCTTACTTTTTATCAGCTCCAGAGATCCACAAAGATATCTAACATTACAAGATAAAAATAACATTATTTCCACCCCCTGAATATCCAATTTTTAAGGAGATATTATCTTGTATCTCCTATGATCAAAAAGTAAGTATGACTTTTACACCTGAAGTTATGAAAGGAAATATGAGGAAGAGTGATGACTTTTCAATTTTATGTAAGTACAGGTCATCAAACAGGCCAACAGTTAGAGGACTCAGCAGTATCCTAGGAAAGTAGCTGAAGTATTTTTCAGGACATGGACTGAAAATACACACTTTAACCTTAATTCTCACTCAAAGTTCAATTAAAAGGTATGCTTGCTCCTATCTGAAACTGGAAACTGGCATCTTCAACATAAATTACAGTTTTCAATAATTAGTCCACCTTAAAAAAACAAAATATGCTAGCTTGAACAAAAGCTCACTCCACATGTCTGTGGAAAGCCATTAGGTATGTGAAATATGTTTTTATACCATGAATATATTTTTAAGATGTATATTTATGCTTTTTCTTATATAATTAAATATATACCCATCATAAAACATTAGAAGATTCTTGTGAAGCAATTTTACAAGTAAAATGCATAAAAAGGTTGATAGTATTTTATTCCCTTCCCTCTCTCCCTCATAATCTCATTTAGTACAAAATTCTTCATCTTATAAAAATCACCAAGTAATTAAAGATGATTCAAAGATATACAACATCAACAGTGGAGACTGAGCTTCTAAAGAACAGAGACTGTACTATAATCATCAATGTAGCCTCAGAACCTAGCATAATTCCTGACACAAGCGAGATGCTTAATGATTATCGAGTGACTCATTTTGAGATAAAATGTAATCTTAGATATCACTTTCAAATAAATGATATATAAATGTTCTGAGGGTTTATTGTCAGTACTGCTATACCTTATCACATAACAAACGTGTTTTCAAAGTTTTTCTAATCGCTTTTGTACCTCATTTTAAGGAAACAAAATGTTCCTGCCAGATCTGGAAAGAGACTGGAAACTCCTCCTTGGGTCATATTCTTTGGAAGGGAAACTTCTCCTTTATCCATTATAGATGGCAAGTAAACACCCTATCAAACAGAAGGCCTTCAATAAATATCTTTTAAAGAGTGGATGTTTCCTTTCAGTTATAATATTTATCATTGAAAACTGAGGCTGTATATTACATAAGTCAAAATGTTTACTGAAAGGAAATAACTGTAATAGTAGCCTTTTTTTCAGAAAATTTTAAGCAGTAAAGTAAAATTTAAGATTTACTATGTTTGAATATATATTTAAGAATATTTAGAAATGTTTAAATGAAGCTTCTCCAGAGTATGAATTTTCTAAATGCAGACTAAATATATAGGACTGTTAAGACTTTTTATGATTCTATATATTTAATAACAGCACCCATATAATATTATTAAAAGGGAATTCAAACAATTGATAATTAACTGGTCAGAGAAATTTGTTAAATGACATGCAATTTACCATTGCTTAGTGGAAAGTATGTTCCTTCCCTCATTCCTGCCCCCAAGAATATCATATAACCACCCCTCCTATCCCTGTCAAGTATCAGTAATTATATGGCAAGGTAATTTTTATGGGGAGTAATGAAAAATTTGTTTGGGCCCCTTGGTAAAAAAAAAAAAAAAAAAGATATAAATGCTGAATATCTACACTTATTTCTTTGTAAAGATAAGATGGTTCCACAAATTCTACTTCCAAAATGGATCTCAAATCCGTCTTCTTTTCCCCATTTCTGCTACCACCACTCTAGGCCAGGCCACCATAACCCCTCTCCTGAACAACTGCAACAGACCCCTAATTCTATTCTTGCCATCTTCCAATCATTTCTTTGCTCATCAGCCATAATGTTCTTAAAATGAAAATTGGTTAAAATCTCTCAAAAGCTTCCCATTTTACCTAGAATATTATTAAAACACAACTCATTACCATGACTCCTTTTCTTCTCTGTGGGATCTGGTTCCTAGCCATCTTTCAGACTGCCCATTGTGCTACTCTCTTGTTTTTCAGTGAACTCCAGTCACACAGGACTCCGTTCTTCAAATGTGTCAAGCTCATTTTGTTTCCAGATCACTGCCAAGGCAGTTCTCTATACCTAGAATGCAATTCTTCCCCTTCCATACTTCTACATTTTTTCTCCCTAGAATTTGGCTCAAATGTCACTTCCCCAGTCTAATGAAATTATAAGTTGATCAAAATGCTGTAGACATAGTATATCAAATTATATTGCACACTTCAAATACATTTTTTTTTATTTTAGAAAGGAACATGGTAGATGTATAAACAACTTAATCCTTCTTTACAAATTTAGTTGGATTATATTGTACTTTAGGCAAAGTCAACCCATTTTGATTACTTAACTGTATGTATTGATCTCTATCATATTTACGCTTCCAAAAAATGTTGAGTCAAACACAAAGAAGAAACTTCTATTACTGCTAACTTCTATTACTGCTGGAGTCTGGTTGATGTACAGTATAAAATACAATCCATTCTCTTGCTATCTGGGACAAATGCAGTATGTACCCTGAAGTACTCGGGTGTGTGAATAAAGGTAGAGACTGACTGAGATGTGGTGCCTCTGATGGGGAAAGATCTTAGGAGAAGGAAATACAAGAAATACATAATGCCTTTTGTACTAGTTTATACTGGCAATAATGAGTGAAGAAACAGAAGGATTCTACTCTAATATTTTTCTTAATATTTAATTTTGTAACATGAAAGTAATACAAATTCCATACAGAAAAGCTTGAAAATATTAAAAAAAAATTAAAAGATGTAATGGAAACATTAATTTTGTCTTGTCCCCTAGATATGTATTTTTTTCCTCTTAGGAAAATCAAAATAAAACCATTTTATTCATGTTACTTCTACTTTAAAGAGACCCTTAAAGAACACTGTATAACTTTTGTGCATGAAAAAGTTTTTAGATACACTTTTATCCCAAACCCAGAGCAAACAATACTTAGATGATCAATACATATCAATGACATTTTATCTTTCTACTTTGAGTACTAATCATAATGACTAATTACACATGATTTTTTCTAATTTGTAAATGTATTATAAAATTACACTTTAGGTGGTTTTTATACTTATAGTTAATAAGAAGGCATGTGATTACAAACTCCTGCCCCTTTACAACCATGAACAGCTTACCCCTGCAAATGAATTTTATCTAGGTGAAAGGTCTTTTAGAAACATACTTTGTAAATCATCCAGTTTCTCTTATTTAACAAAGTTTTTAATATTTTTGATAAAGTTCACTCAAACTTTCTAAAAAACTTTCAATTCATCCCTTTCTATAAGAACAATATTTACTTTTACAGTTTGTGAACAATACTAATGGAAGTTCAACTAATTTTAGGCTATGACTTTTCTTAAGCCGATATTTTTCTGCTCAGGTATGTTAACGTGTATTCACATACAACTCAGGGGATTTTACAGTCAATTCATTCAAATTAAGGAATTCAGTGATAGTAATGAGTCAGACTACTGTTTTGCTTGTTTATTTAATTTTTCCTAAGTATCCTGGAAAAAAAAAAGATCAATTCACACAACCTTTGTAGTAAAATGAGTTCACTAGACTCTTGTATGCGAACCATATTTTGCTTTAATCAATTACTTTAGTCTCTGATTAGTTTTGGAAACATGATCTGAGAAATAAATCAACACTTTTAGGCTACACAGTACTATTAGCTAAAACAGAGTAATCTTCGAATAAATGGACCCCTGGTGGCTACTAACCACTGTAATTGATAGACATGGTTACTTACATATGAAATAAGATTATGCTTTATATTCACCTAAATGCCCAGTACAGAAATAAAGCTTATAAAGAAGATAAAATGTTATTTTTAAATTAAAATTGGTATTACTTAATAAATATTGTGGTTTTAAATACAGAGAAAATTAATGGAATATGAGAAATTTGAACATAAATCATGTTTTCACTTACTTAATCAGATGAAGTGATCTAGGAAGCAACTCTACTTTCTGATCGATTCAAGGAGGTTTAGGTAATAGGAAGAGAGCGTCAAATTGATTTATTTTGTCTTTATAGTGCAGAGCTTCACATCCAGTTAAAGGACAAGAGATGCTTCCTATAGTCAAGTTACTCTCAGTACCTTGTTAAGCATCATATTAAAAATGAAGTAGTTCACTTTTTTGTCATTATCATCATTTTACCATGGCTAAGTAATAGAAAAACGGAGAGGGAAAGGTGAATCTACTCACCACGGAAGATTTTATATAATTTGGTAAAAATATATAAATAACATTTAAAAAATTACTTTGTAAATATCCTTAATCAGAAGACAAGTTATATAAAAATGAAATTTTACCCTAACAAATTTTTAAAATAAAATATAAATTCCATTATAAGACAAATTACTAGGAAAGTAAATACTACCTCCTTAAAATTAAATATTAATCATATTACTAATATTTACTATCATGTGTATAACAAATCTAATTTATGTTTCACATTATTCTTTTTATATTGTACACATACTGTAATGCCCCATATTTTCAATGTTAAAAATTGTTAAGGAACGTTTTGATTCATGTTATCTAATTCATGAAACTACAAATTAAAAAAAATCTCCAAAATGTTAATAACATTTTGAAGTCTGACATTTTATTAACCATTAGTGTGATGATTTCAGTATTCAAATATTATCCTAAAGTAACATAAGGCTTAATTTCTAATCACTATGAATTAGGCTGTATAAACCATTTTATAAGCAATCACTTGTGTCTGATAAAAAAATCTGAGCATATTTCTCTATAATCTTCTGTTGAAGAACTCTAAATTTTATCCAACTTAGCCTTTAGGTACAGTATTGTTCAAGTGCAATCTTATGCATAGCCTGTGTTTCTATTATAATAATAAAAATTCAAATTAAGATCCTCCTTAACTGATGGGTAAACTAAGTAATGTTCACAAACGTTAAGCTAATTGACACAAACACACATGTAATACATATATTTGGTAAATATTTTAGGTAAAATGTATTTAAAAAGTATGGGAAACTCATAAAAAATAAAAATTACTGCAAGAGGTTAACAAATAACTCCTCAATGCCCTTAAATTTAATATGAATATCTGAAAGGTGGCATTTTAACACTTGACACATTTTGGTAGAATGGCACTTTAGTCACTTGGAGATTCTGATATGTGTTTTATTTATGTTAGTTTTCCCAGGGCCCAGTATGGTAACTGGTATATCATAGATACTTAATGAAAAACTAAATGTTGATTTAGGGATATGATTGCATGGAAATAACTGCTAAATATTTCTAGTAAATGAGTCTACTGTGGCTACTAAAGACATGTATACTAACATACTAAATATTAACACATACTATGATATAAATGTCTGTTTCTGATCATTAAAAATTGTTTTTGTCTTCCCACAAAAAAAGTCCAAGTAAATAATTTTATGCTATTTTTTACAACCTTCTATTCTTACAGAGGTATATTAAGTAACTACTCCTTCAATATTTAATGCCAATTGCCCTTGACAACAAATGAGGAATGTGTGTGAAGGTATACACCAACACAGGCAAGTATTGTACTATAGGTGGCACTTTTGTGACAGATCTTCAAAGGCATGACAGTTATGTATGATTTCCAAATTTACATATGCATGTATGATTTCAATCTGGCAGGTAAAAAAAACAAATAATTAGGAAAACCTGTCAAAAGTAGCAGCTGTATAAATAAGAACAGAATTCTTATTCCGAATAATTATATTTCCAAATAAAATAAAATGGTCATATGTTTATGACACAAAAGAAGGCTGTGTTGTTTTACTTGCCTTCTCTCTACCTTCTCATCCTCACAAAGCAAGTGCACACTCATATCATCTGACCTCCATTTTTATATCTGCAAATTATTTCAAAGCCTTAGATGTTAAATTGTAACTATAATTGAAGTTTTACATTTGAGGTCTTTAGAAACGTGTGACATAACAGGTGACATATTGATGGTCATCACGGCGCCAATGAGAACATCCAGCCAGGTACATGCTGGAAAACTTTTATGGTTGTTCGCCACTTAGTTCAAGGAATTTAGATTATGCAGGTGATATTTTTACAGAACCTTAAATATTCACAGCAGATATCCAGTGAGGTATGTCTCATAAAGACTACTGAATAGAAGGAAAGAAAATGTTCAAGAATTCTCAGTGCTTTCCATTCTGTAAACCTGACTTTCACTTTTCACACACTATACAGTTTCACTTTACCACTTTATCTACCAAAGTCTTCCTCCTAAAAAATCTGTCAGTGGCTCCACTTTACGAGTAGGATATTCACAACTTGGAAATTCACACTTAACGTTTTTTCTCCCCGAGACCCCCGCCCCCCCCTCCCGCCTCGTCACGGCAATAAAGAAACCACAAAAATCTGGGCATCTGGTCCAGGAATAATTTCCAACAAGTCTACATTCGGTCTGGATGGGCTAAAGGGGTTGCGGCTGGGCGAGGGCAACATAGCTACCACAGGCACAAGGCTGGTATTTAGTCACAGGGTACAGAGGGAGCTATCCGCTTTCACGAAAGCAAGTGAGAACCTACGAGTAACCGCGCCGTTAGCCAGCGAAGAGCCAGAAGTCCATTAAGCGTATGCCACGGAGCCTGACCTTCTGGGGAGACAGCGCTGCGGGGAGCGGTCCCGCGGCCGCCAGCGGTGGGACCCAACTGCTGCTGATGCCCACACATCCGTTTAAAGACATTTGGGAGCAAAAGGGACCGCAACTCGGGAGGTTGCCGCTCCTGGCGCTCTGGTAAAGGGGACAACAACCTCGACCTCCTCATGTGGCGAACCCGAAGAAGCCTACCCCGGGACAAAGTTACCTGCAGGAGGCGACCAATGCACCGGTCGTCAGAGTACCCGCCTCCTCCCGCCCCCCTCCCCCTTCTCCGCCCCGTCTCTTACCTTGGTTGTTGGAGACGTGACTGCAGTCGCCTGGCCAAGCTGTCAGCAAAGGCAAGAAGAAACCAAATTGCAAAAGAAATTCCCGGACTTCGCAGCCCCCCATGGCTCTCCCCGGCTCTCTTCTCCCACTTAAAGAGAAGTGACAGCAGCGGGACCAGGTGTCCTGCGTAGGGTAGGGGTCCCGGTCCACGTCTTCTTCCTCCTCCTCTTCCTCCTCCACCCGGCCCTCAGGAGGTGTCCCGGGGCGCCCCCCGCGCGAGGCCCCGGGGGCAGGGCACGAAGGTCCAGGCTGCCCAGGTGCAGACGCAGCTGCTTCGGAGGAGGACGCTGCCTGCGGCGCCAGGGAGCTCCTGGCGGCAGTAAGGGAGCGGAATTGCATCCACCACCGTGTCCCGCTCGCGCGAGGACTATTCACTTGGGCCCGGGAGAGCGCGCGCGCAGGAGCGAGCTCGGGCTGTGGTTTGGAGGAGGGGAGCGAGGGGGCGGGGGAGGGCGCCTCACGGGGGGGAAGTGGGGGGAGGGACGACCAGGTGCGGCGGGCAGTTCGGCGGCCCGAGCGCCTCTCCGGACTGAAGTGGGCACTTGCAGAGCCAAAAGCAGGAGGCGCAGCAGTTGTGAAGGGGCGCGGGGACCGCGCGGGCACTCCTTCGGCCGGTGTGGCGAGAGCTAAGGAAGCGAAGTGGCTCGGCGGGGCCGCGAGTGGTCCGAACGAGAGAGCTACGTGCGCGCTGCGCCCTCAGCCCCTCGCCCAGGTGGCAACGGCAGCGGCTAGCACAGCGGACACCTCCGACTCCGCCGCGTCCGCGCTGAGCCTCGGCCTTGGCAGCCTCTTTCCGGGCATTTCTAAGGCCGAACTTAGTCCCCCAACACTTTGCTTCCCATTTCGCGGCAGCAGCGCCGAGCGTGTTGGGGCTAATCAGCCCCTGACACCGTTTCTCCCTGATTTCTCCACATTTCCGCCGCTGGAGGGGGTGAGTGCTGTGGGCAGGCGCTCCCGGTGTGGGGCGAGCCTGGCGGCGGCCGACCACTCCAACCGCTCGGGTCGCCCAAACTTGCCCACTAGGGCGAGCGCCTCAACTTTGTGGCCTCCTTCGCTGCTTCAGGTCCTAGTAAGGCAAAAAAGAGCGAGCCAGCAGCTGAGGAGAGTCACATCAGGCTGGATACGGGCGGGTGCCCGGCGCCGGGGCTCACTGAGGTCTTCGCGTTGCTGTGCGGCGGTGACTTCGCGGTGGAGGTCACAAGCATTGTCGCAGTCGTGGGCGCTGGGATTCTGGGGGCTCGGAGCGCTCCTGGCGTTCCCCCGGCGTGGCGGCGTCGGACCGTGCGCTCCAAGCAGCCCGAGGGCTGAGCGGCGCGCGGCAACATCCACGGCGGCGCCGGGTGCGCGGCGAGCGGACTGCTCTCCCCACGCAAGCCGCCCCCTCGCGGCACCCACTCCCCGCCGGCGCTCGAGTCGGTGCGAAGCCGCAGACTCACTGGCGACTCGGTAGGATCACGCGGCTCTCAGCGCAGGGCCGGGCCAACACGCAGTGCTAACAGGGAGAGGTCTCGCGTCCGTGGCCCTCGTGCCCTCGCCCCGCGGCCGCGGCGGGCGCAGAGGGCAGGGCCGGAGCCGCGAGCTCTCTTGAGCTCCGCCAAGCCCTGCGCTCGGCCCGCCTGGCAGCCGCGGCTCGGATGCTGCCAGTTCGGCGCTAGAGGGGGTTAGTCGACAACAAAAATGCCTCCACTGCTCGCCGGTGGAGGCGACTGCTCACACAAGGAAGAAAAAAGCAAGGAGGAAAGGCTCTCAGACTAAACTTAATGCGTTTTTATAGGGTGGCGCAGAGCAACCCATATTGCTAGCATGGGGGTTCTGTAATACTTTATTTGCTGTTATTCTTTAGCATCATCATCTTCTTTCTTGAAGGGACTTAGCCTGTCACAGTCGAGTGAGCTTGAAAAGCCCTCCTTAAAACTCAGAACGTATTTATGGCAATGGAGAATGCTGAGCGGAGAAAACAGTGTTCTTATAAGGGTAGACGATGTTTTCAAAGTGGGCAGAGGGAAATGGCACAGTGGCATGTGTTGGGGAAATAGCTGATGAAGGAGCAAAGGATCAGCGTTTGACGCTTACGGAATTCTGGGAGAGAAAGGATCCTCATTCGATGTGTTTCCACCCTGCGATGTTTGTATCACATATGGTAGTTGAAGTTCAGTTATTGGCTAAAGTCTACAGGAAGCAGAGGGAAGTGTGGCTGAAGAGGCCCCACGTCTAATTCAGCTGCGTGGAGAGAAATGTAAAATGCAAGTGATTTTGAGAATGTAAGGAAGGTTTCTGATTGGTGACTGTACTTTCACTCTCCTTACGAATTCAAACACTGCCTCTCTTTAAAGGTGTCCATGCCAGTTTAAACGTATGCAAATCACTGCTGAAAAGATATCCAAGTATGGAGTTTATGTATTGGTACTTAAAGGAGTAAAATTTGATTTTACCACTCTTACTGATACTGACTGACCACATGGGCATTTGCAAATTCAGTTTATAATTTGCCAACTGTAAAACTAAAAGGCTGCATTATAATATAAATCGTTATGTCTAAATAGTCTTAGAAGTGTTAATGATTCATTATGCTGATATTTTGTTTAAACAATCTCTTTATTGCCAAAGAATAGACTTCTATGACCTTTTTAAAGTTAGATTTGAATTTTTAAACTGGATCTTTACCCCTACCTACAATTCATCTGCAATTCACAATTTTTGTTTGTGTAAATAAGTCATAGTGAAGCATATTACTTTCTGGTCAGATAATTGATAGTTATATTCTGGTTTTGATTTTTAAGAAAAACATTACAAGACTTTTATCAATATTAAAATAAAAACTGCTTCATATATTTAGATATTGTCAATTGCATGTCTAGAAAATAACGACCTCTTAAAAAAAAAAACTCAAAGAACATGAATTGAAGTGCAGTTATCATGACCTTTGACTAGTGATATTCCAAAAGAATTACCATAACTATTTGACCATTGTGCTACATTATATGTACATACAAATACATAGATATTTATATACACACACATATATACACACACAATGTGTATATTGATATTCATTCTGAAACATTTGTTGATCTCTTTTATGTGGTCAGTTCTCTTCACTCAGAAAAGAGTTAATGATAATATAAGTAAAAATTATTTATTTTTAAAAGCTAACTTTTTATTTAAAATATACTCATGGTTATCTTATGTGAGGGGGAGGCAATTTCACTTAACAGAAATGTAGTTCCTTTTTGATTTTCCAGCAGTGTTGATGTATTTGCTGACATGTGACAGTTTCAAAATTATAAGCCACTCAGTGAACCAGATGCAATATTCATGTAGATTTATCTGCACTTGTCTGTTTGAATCATACCCATATTCAGAAAAGCATTCATGTCTCATTTTTCAGTACTATATTCAGAATTCTTTTGTATTCTTTCAGACTGCTGTTCTTCATGATATATGGTACATATACCTGGTCTGGATTCAGGTAAGAATGATTAAATTTTTATTAAATAAAGACTATGTGAGGTAAAGGGGATTAAGAGGTATAAACTTAAAATTGTTGTAAAATAAATAAATCACAGGGATGAAAAGTACAGCATAGGGAATGTAGTCAATAATATGGTAATAACTTTGTACGGTGATAGATGGTAACTACACTTACCATGGTGAGTATTTCGTAATGTATATAAATGTCAAATCACTATGTTACACACCTAAAATTAATATAATATTGTATGTTAACCACAGTTCAATTAAAAATATATGTAAATAACACTAAAAACTAGTATAAGCTATCTTTTATAGTAGAAATAATAGTATTCAAAAATACTATTTGCTTTTTAAAATGATGAAAGGAGAAGAGACTTAACCTGCAATTAATTTCTTTGAGGAAAAAAAGGATTATAATGTTTAATACTCAGCATGTTTCAAGGCTTGAGAAAATCTTAGGTATTTTATCCTGGTAGAAGAGTAAATTAGTCCATTTATATCTGTAATTTACATTTTCTAAGGTCAAGGTAGAAGCTACATAAATAAAGTGTTGATTCTCAAGTATGTCAAAACATCAAGTCTTAGAAGATTAGTACTTTGAATAGGTACAATTGTCTAAGTCTTTTTTGTTAATATAAAATTTAGAGACATGCTGTGAAAAGTATTGTTGCTGTCATGTCATTAACTTTAAAGTATAAATTAATTAAAAGCTTAGGTTTTATGTTCTACAATGCAGACCACTAAAATAAAAAAAAAATCCACAAAGTCAAATATAGTTAATCTGAGGCCCTTTACTTTAAGAAAATATGTAATCAGAAGGAAAATACACTTCAGAAATATTTCTTTGATATTAGGAGATAGTTAATATTTTTCTGAAAGAAGACATTCAAAAGCAGTGCTGGCTATTTCACTTTTTTGTTAAGCATATCAAATCTTAAAAACTTCACAGAAAATAAATCAACTTGAGGCTACATAAAACACATTGGCTTATTTTGCTCTGATATTACCTTTTCTTTTTAGGTTGTCTGGAATTTTGTAATAAGAGAAAATATATGTACAAATATATATACATCATATATATAATATATACATATATTAAATATATACATACATTTTATTAAATATATATGATGTATATATATATTAATGTGTTTGCAATTCATTAAAAATCTTTTCTCTAGTACTACTGTAATTCAGTAACATTTACCACGTGAGATTTCCATGTGCATCTGTGCTAAGCATTATGGGGAAGGTACAAGGATTATTTGGATTTAGTTCCTAACAATTGGAAGCTTATATTATATTGCAGTCACAGACATATGAATTATTCCATTACAAGGCATCTATTACCCCATAATAGAGTTTCACATTATTTTAGTTAAGAGGAAAAGAATCATACCCTCACCTTTTAAAGCATGGATCTCTACCATTACTACTTTTGCTTGAGTTAAACTTTTGGTAAAGATTGTTTCATCCTTTGAAAGCTAGTACATGAACTTTTACTACTATCAATTACAATACTGAAGGCTCTACAGAATGGCCAAATAAGTCAACTAGATTCAATTTACTTGCCTTTTTAATGAGGTTTACATAATAATAGGCTCTGTGACATCAGATATTCACAAAAATTAATTTTACCCAAATTATGTAGAGAATTTTTAAAAGTTTGTTTTAAATTATTTCAGTTTTATTAGTAACATATTAATTCAGTTTTTCTTTCATGCCCACTTGAATGAAAAACTTCATTTTTATTGAATTATAATAAATACCATTAAAGAGCATGTTCTAAATACCACCCAGAGACCAATTATAGAAGTAAAACTAAAAGTAAAACTTTAAAAAACCTTTATATATTGAAATATACCTATTTCCATCTTAACAAATAAGATAAAATATTACAGGAATACTGCTATTAATATCTATGTATTCAAATTAGTCTATCAAAATAGGCTTAGAAATTTTCTCATAGTATGTTTCTTTACTATGGCTGTTCAAATGTTTATAGGGAATATAAACATTTCTCAATATCATCTTATAATTATTAGATGGTTAAAAATTCCATGTAACTCACTTATACCAATCACTTGACAATTAACTTATGGTTCTTCACATTTTTGTCTAACTTTGATACACATATACAGCCTTCTCAAGAACCTCAAAAAGTTTTTAAAGCAGAGAATGTTTCTTTTACATGTCTACAAAAAATATGTGCTAAATAACTGTGTGTTTAAACACTAATTATATTTATTTTTGAGTCAAATTTATCATCTTAATTAATTTTTCATAAAAGATAATTGAATATTACATATTTCAACTATTAAAAAGTATCTAGTTTTCCTTTTTCTGTTTGTTAAAGATCATTAAATATTTGAGTCATTATAACATTATAACTTACTATATGTGAAATACATATATTGCGTGTAAGATGTGCCCATTCTGAGTTGTTATAAAAATGGGCTTTTGCTACTCAGGAACTAAATTCCAATATAGAGCCAATGTGAGACTCCTCTGGTATTTCACTGTTAAATTCTATTAATGGTCCATAGTATTTGAATATACGGATGTTCATAGTATTTGGAATTCAATTGTAGTATCTTTGCTATTTTTAGAGGTAAAAATAAAATTTTACATACTAATGAAAAAAACATAAAAACTAAGTTGACTTTGATTATTATTAATGTATAGTCAAAGACTATTGATTTATTTCTTCCTGATTTATTTTGTATAATTTTTGTAAATATATAAAAAATCATAAGTATATTCATGCTTGGTTTTGAGTATTTTTATCCAATGGGAAAAAAAATAAGTTTCTTGTTTATTGAGAATATGTACAAGTTAAAATATTAAGGTCATATATGATTTATCTAAAACAATTGAGATATTAATAACTGATTAATAGAACTTACTGCAGTGTTGGAGATTTTGTGTATCTGTGTTGTTCAATACAGTAGCCAGTAGCCACGTTCACATATAGCTTTTCAGTATGTGAATGTGGTCTAAAATGACTGAGTAAATGCATTTTTAGTTTTTCTTAAATTTAATAAATTTAAAATTAAATAGCCATATATGGCAGTGGCTACCACATTGGATAGCACATATTTTATATATGTCTATATCTATATGAAGATATAGGTATAATTTTATTCTCTCTATATATAGGTTTATTTTCACTGTTTGCTTGTTTACTATTGGGGAAAATAAGAAAGGAATCTGAAAACCACGTAAACATTGCATAGGCACAGTACAACTTTTTACAAGAAAAGCCTATTCTTACTACAACAATTCTGTGACACACAGTCATGTTTTTTTTTTTTTAATTTTTTTTTTCAACGTTTATTTATTTTTGGGACAGAGAGAGACAGAGCATGAACGGGGGAGGGGCAGAGAGAGAGGGAGACACAGAATCGGAAATAGGCTCCAGGCTCTGAGCCATCAGCCCAGAGCCCGACGCGGGGCTCGAACTCACGGACCGCGAGATCGTGACCTGGCTGAAGTCGGACGCTTAACCGACTGCGCCACCCAGGCGCCCCACAGTCATGTTTATCATGAACTAAAATGAAGCACACTTTGAACAATAACTCTGCTGCTACATGGGTTTACATTGTCTTCAAAGCTAGCCTGACATGATGTGCTTTTTGTATATTACATTGAGTTGGTCAAAGACATTAAAAATAGTCACCCTAATGGAAAACCATAATATTATTTAAAAATATTTCAATTCTGAATAGAATTATTTGCCAATGTGCCTAGTCTGCATTGCTAGATGATAACATTCTAAAAATGATTCAGAAGCTGCCATCAACCCTGCTATGCCTATTGTGGCTGTTAAACTGCCAGGGTTTCATAAGATCACAGTAACCTGAGGGACTCAGTAACAGTAGTGGAGGTTCCAAAACTAATATCCTTAGCCAGAAATTCGTTAAAGAAGTTGCAAGACTTTTGCATTTAGATGATAATGTGTTTGTCTTTGTGTTACGGGGCTTTTCTTCTTCTTCTTCTTTAGTTTTAAATTTGCATGTAGAAATGTCAGGTACCATTTTCATGTTAGTAGTTTTTTTTTAAATATGAGGGTTCATAGGAAAGCCTGAGAATCTGTTCACCACTGTTTCATTTTTAGCATATCAAGGTTGTTACTTGATGCTATCTTTCTATAACTTTAATTTGTTATAAGCACCAAAGTAAAAATTAAAAAAAAAAGAAAAAAGAAAATCCAATAAAAATGTCATCTTGCAATATAATAAATAAAAAGTATTAATTTTTCTATTACTTAGAAAGCAGTTACATAGTATTTATTGTGTGCCAGGTACTATCCAAGTACTATTTGTTTTTTGTGTGTTGAGTTTGATAAATTCTTTATAAACTTTGGATACTATTTATTGGATATGTCATTTGAAAATATCTTCTCCCATTCTGTAGGTTGCCTTTTAGTTTTGTTGAATGTTTCCTTCAGCAATGCTTTTGCTAAAGAAAATCTTAATATGCTACAATGGCAAAAATAAGGCAATGACTCTCTGTTATAAAATCTAGGCAAAAATGCAAAATAATTTAAGCGAATACATTTATTTTACCTTGTCTTTAAATACTTCCTTTGTGTACCATCCCTCCTTTCAGATACTAACCTGATACAACTAACCTAATAACTCAATTTTGATCTTTATTTGTTCCCTCAAAAAACAAAATGTAAAGGAGAAATGGAAGCAATTGGAGCCATGCTGTTCTATTTTCTCAACAGCCAACAACTCAACGATAACAGTACCAATGATATGCATTTGAGAAAGTGAAGCTTGAAAGATAAATTATCCAGAGTTACACAGGTAATAAGTAGCTGAGGATTTGCTCATGTTCTTTGCATTCAATCTGTTTTTTGGCTGATACCAAGTATTTCCTAAAAAAATTATATCTATCATTACTTATTCATGTGGCTTTAAGTGCAATTTAATTTATTAAAAATTAATAACAAGCATTTTGGGAGAGTTATAAATTGTGTTGATTATTCATTTTTATTATACTTTTTGTTATTTTAAAAGTAATATAACCATATGTAAATACAAATCTAAACTCCCCAGTTGTATATAAAATTAAAAATCTCTAACGATTTTCAACTCTTAGACCCAATCCTTGTGATTAACACATCTACGTATTTTGGATTTTGTTTTCTGGTATTTATTTTCATTATTCTAAATCAGTGTTTTCCAAAAGAACTTTCCAATATGAGAGAAATGTTCTATTCTGCATTCCCCAAAAAGCGTAGCCATTAGCCATATGTGACTACTGAGCATTTGAAATATGGCTGATGTAACCTGGAAATACATTGTAAATTATTTAATTTTAACTAATATAAATTTATTTGATACATGTGGCTTAGTAACTATTGTATTGGATAGTGAAGCTCTAGGTAAAATGTTAGTGTTTTTTTTTAATTTATCAAATTTAAAAAGCATCTTTTAACTCTCTGCTATGAAAATGTGGAATTAAGCTTACCTACACTAACTTCTTTACTATTTTTCTCTGTGTCCATATACTGTTAAATTACTTCTCCACTGATCTTTAATTCTTCTTTATTTACAGTATCTCTTGGCTGCTCAAATATTAAGTTTTGAAATGAGCAGTCTATATATCCTTTTACATTTCTGTCTCTTTACCATAACCTTGTCAAATATAGCATTATTATTCTTATTATGATCATAACCATTACCATTATTGTTTTACAGCCCAAAGGTTTAATTAAAACATATACATTCTGTTTAGTAACTATGACTAACTTTTCCATATTTTCAGTATCAGTTATGCTAATACACTGTGTTGATTATAGTATTATGCAAGTATTATTCGCTGAAACATTGGTGATTACATCTAGGGGGAATGAAATGAAACTTAAGGACTAATCCTGTGCCAGCATATTGATCTAGTGGCTCAGATTAAAAACTTCTCTAGGACTTCATTAATTTTACAGTATCATTCTATGTATTAATTTGTCAAATGAGTTTAGTTTAAACATTTTTGTTTTCCTGTTTGTTTTTCAAATTACTAGGTTATTTTTTCTTTGTTGATAAAAATTGTCTTCTTTAAATCATCAGTAAGATTTATCTAGTACTGACCTATTTCAAAGCTAGAAAACCATTTGTTAAATTGGACTTCTAAAAATAGTTCAATCCTTTATTTTAATATTTAAATTTAATGATAATATTTCCATGTGGCCTAAAATATGTTTTCCTATAGTCTGTCACCAATTTAACTTATTTCTTTTAAAAGAGCATATGGGAAATAAACTCAGACCTTTATGTTTTTTTGAAAAAAATATTCTACTCTAATATGTCAGAAAATTTTTATTATTTTCTTACAGGTTGGCTGAGTGTCTAATTATTTCTTAGCAAAATTTTGAAATCATGCTCCATTGTCACCTATGATTGCTAATATTTGATGTTAGTGATTTTCATTTCAATGAATCTAACCTCCATTTTTCTCTCTTTTTGAAAATGGTAAGGATCTTCCAGTTATATTTGGTGTTCCTAAATTCAAGATAGTCTATTGAGAATTGAACTTTTCTTCTTATTCTTTCTGCTCATTTTCAAAATTTAAATAATAACAATAATGGCACCTTTATGCATTTATCAAAACCATAGAACTGTACAACCAAAAAGTGAACTTAATATAAACTATAAATTTTATTTAATAGTAATGTACCAATATTGGCTCATTAATTATAATATGTGTATCATACCAACACAAGATGTTAATAATAGAAAAACTGTGTGCCGGGGGAAAGGGATAATTGGAAATCTCTGTACCTTCTGCTCTATAAAATAAAGTATATTTTTAGATGTTTATGTATTTATTTTGAGAGAGAGGGAGAGAGAGCACACAGAAGCAGGGGAGGGGCAGAGAAAGAGGGAGAGAGAGAATCTCAAGGAGGCTCCGCACTATGAGCTTGGAGCCCAAGGCGGGGCTTGATCCCACAAACAATGAAAGCCTATCATGACCTGAGCCAAAGTCAAGAGTTGGACACTTAACCAACTGAGCTACCCATGTGCTCCAAAAATAAAATCTATTTTTAAAAACAACATCTATATTTGTCTCTGGGAAATGTTATTTTATTAGTTATATTCTATTCACACATTCTTTTATTTGTTTTCTCTCTTTGGTATACTGTTATATAGATTTTGGACTTTGTGGTTTCCTTTTTTATGTCTATTAATTTTTCAATCATATTTTACAATTCTTTTTCTATTTGATCAAATTTTTGAGAACTTATTGGCTCTCCTTCCTATTAATTTAAAAGTTTAATAATATTTTTTAATATTTAATATTTAATTTAATAAAAGTTTAATAATATTTTGTTCTCAGATTTGTATATAAATGCTAGTTAGTTAATATATAGTGTAATAATGGTTTCAAGGGTAGAATTTATTGATTCATCACTTACATATAACGCCTGGTGCTCATCACCCATATAGCCTATCCTCCCACCTACCTCCTTCCACGAACCCTCAGTTTGTTCTCTGTCATTAAGAGTCTCTTATGGTTTGTTTGCTTCCTTCTCTCTCTTTTTTTTCCTTCCCATATGTTCATCTGCTTTGGCTCTCTTAAATTCCATATAGGAGTGAAATCACATGGTATTTGTGTTCCTCTGACTGACTTATTTCTCTAGCTCCACACATTTTTGCAAATGGTAAGATTTTATTCTTTTGATGGCTGAGTACTATTCCATTATGTGTGTGTGTATGTGTGTGTGTGTGTGTGTGTGTGTGTGTGTGTGTGTGTGTGTGTATGTCACCTATTCTATATCCATTCATCAGCTGTTGGACATTTGGGCTTTTTCCATAGCTTAGCTATTGTTGATAATGCTGTTATAAATATTGGAGTGTATGTACCCTTTCAAATCTGTATTTTTGTATCCTTTGGGTAAATACCTCGTAGTGCAATTCCTGGGTCTAGGGTAGTTCTATTTTTAACTGTTTGAGTAAAGTCCATACTGTTTTCCATAATTGCTGCACCAGTTTGCATTCCCAACAACAGTGTAAGAATGTTCTTCTTTCTGTGCATCATCACCAACATGTTGTTTTCTATGTTGTTAATCTTAGCCATTCTGACAGTTATGAGGTTGTGTCCCATCATGGTTTACTTTTAATTTTTGAGGAATCTCCATATTTTTTTCCACAGTGGCTAAAAAATTTACATTCCCACCAGTAGTGCATAGGCTTCTTGCTTCTCTACATCTCCACTGTCACTTATTTCTTATTGTTTTGATTCTAGCCATTCTGACAGTGTAGGACAATATCTCACGGTAGTTTTAATTTGCATTTCCCTGATGATGAGTGATATCGAGCACCTTTTCATGTGACTATTAGCCATCTAGAAATCTTTGGAAAAATGTCCATTTATGTCTTCTGTCCATTTCTTAACTGGATTATTTGTTTTTTGGGTGTTGAGTTTGGTAAATTCTTTATAGATTTTGGATGCTAATCCTTTATCAGATGTGTCATTTGCAAATATCTTCTCCCATTCCATTGGCTGCCTTTTAGTTTTGTTGATTGTTTCCTTCACTTTGCAGAAGATTTTTATCTTGATGAAGTCCCAATAGTTCATTTTTCTTTTGTTTCCCTTGCCTCTAGAGACAAGTCTAGTAAGAAGTTTCTATGGCCAAGGTCAAAGGGGGTACTACTTATGTTCTCCTCTAGGATTTTGATAGTTTCCTGTCTCACATTTAGGTAATTTATCCATTTGCAGTTTATTTTTGTGTATGGTGTAAGAAAGTGGTCCAGTTTAATGCTTTTGCATGTTGATACACAGTTTCCCCAACACCATTATTTGAAGAGACTGTCTTTTTACCGTTTGGTATTCTTTCTGGCTTAGTTGTAGATTAGTTGACCTTACAGTTGTGGGTCCATTTCTGGGTTTCCTATTCTGTTCCATTGATCAATGTGTATGGTTTTTTGCCTGTCTTGACCACTGCAGCTTTGTAATAAAGCTTTAAGTCTGAAATCATGATGCATTCAGCTTTGCTTTTCTTTTTCAGGATTGCTTTGTCTATTCAGAGTCTTTAGTGGTTCCATACAAATTTTAGAATTATTTGTTCTGGCTCTGTAAAATGTGCTCTTAGTATTTGGATAGCAATGGCATTAAATGGATAGTTTGCTTTCAGTACTATAGACATTTTAACAATATTTGTTTTTTTCCAATCCATGAACATGGAATATTTTTCCATTTCTTTGTGTCCTCTTCAGTTTCTTTCATAAGTGTTTGATAGTTTTGAGAGTACAGATATTTTACCTTTTTGGTTAGGTTTCCCAAGGCATCTTATTGAACTTGGTGTATTTGTAAATGTGATTGATTCCTTGATTTCATTTTCTGCTGCTTCATTATTGGTGCACAGAAATGCAACTAATTTCTGTACAATTGGTTTTGTATCCTGCAATTTTGTTGAATTCATGTATTAGCTCTAACAAATTTTGGTGGAGTCTTTTAGGTTTTCTACATAGATTATAATGTGGTCTGCAAACAGTGAAAGTTTACTTCTTGCTTGCTGATTTGGAAGGTTTTTTGGTTTTTGGTTTTTGGTTTTG
Organism: Lynx rufus; assembly: GCF_022079265.1. Lineage (NCBI taxonomy): Eukaryota > Metazoa > Chordata > Mammalia > Carnivora > Felidae > Lynx > Lynx rufus. The sequence goes on from NW_025814867.1 coordinate 114,136,003, forward strand.
TTTTTTTCTGATTGCTAAGGCTAAGAGTTCCAGTACTGTGTTAAATAGTAATGGGGAGAGCAGACATCCCTGTCTTCTTCATGACCATAGTGGAAAAGCTCTCAGTTTTTCCCCGTTAAGGATGACATTAGCTGTGGTTCTTTTGTATATGACATTTATGATGTTGAGGTATGTTCCCTCTATCCCTAGTATGTTGAGGATTTTTATCAAGAATGGAAGTTGTATTTTGTCAAATGATTTTTCTGCATCTATTGACAGGATCATATGGTTCTTACCCTTTCTTTTGTTAATGTGGTGTATCACGTTGATTGATTTGCAAAAACACCTGCACCAGGGAATAAACCCCACTTGATCATGGTGAATAATTCTTTTAATGTACTGTTGGAATCGATTTGCTAATATCTTGTGAATTTTTGCATCCATGTTTATCAAGGATATTGGCCTGTAATTATTTTTTAGTGGGGTTTTTGTCTGGTTTTGGAATCAAGATAATTCTGGACTCATAGATTAGTTTGGAGGGTTTCCTTCCTTTTCTAGTTTTTGGAACAATTTGGGAAGAATAGGTATTAACTGTTCTTTAAATGTTTGGTAGAATTCCCTTGGAAAGCCACCTGGCCCTAGAGTTTTGTTTGTTGGGAGATTTTTGATTACTGATTCAATTTCTTTGCTGGTTATCAATTTTCTATTTCTTCACATTTCAATTTTGATAGTTTGTTTATTTGTAGGAATTTGTCCATTTTTTTCCAAATTGTTAAGTTTGTTGGCATATAATTTTTCATAAAATCTCTTACAATTGTTTGTATTTCTGTGGTATTGTTTGTGATCTCACCTCTTTCATTCATGATTTTATTTATTTGAGTCCTTTCTCTGTGCTTTTTGATAAGTCTGGCTAGGGGTTTATCAATTTTATTAATTCTTTCAAAAAAACAGCTCTCAATTTCGTTGATCTGTTCTACTGTTTTTTATTTGTTTCTATATCATTTATTTCTGTCCTGATCTTTGTTATTTCTCTTCTTCTGCTGCCTTTAGTCTTTATTTGCTGTTCCTTTTGTAGCTCCTTTAGGTGTAAGGTTAGGTTGTGTATTTGAGGGTTTTTTTTTTAATTTCTTCTTTAATTTCCTGGTTAATGCATTCATTCTTTAGTAGGATGTTTAGTGGGATGTTCTTTAACCCTCCATGTATTTGAGGGTTTTCCAATTTTTTTCTTGTGGTTGATTTCAAGTTTCATAGCATTGTGGTCTGAAAATATGCATGGTATGATCTCAGCCTTTTTGTGCTTGTTAAGGCCTGATTTGTGACCCAGTATGTAATCTATTCTGGAGAATGTTCATGGGCACTCAAAAAGAGTGTGTATTTTGCTGTTTTATAATGAAATGTCTGAATATATTGTTAAGTCCATCCAACCCAGTATATTATTCAAAGCCACCATGTCCTTGTTGATTTCTGCTTAGATGACCTGTCCACTGCTGTAAGCTGGGTGTTAAAGTCCCCTGCTATTATTATCAATGAGTTTCTTTATGCTTGTGATTAATTGGTTTACATATTTGTGTGTTTTCAAGTTGAGAGCATAAATATTATCAAAATAATATCAATTGTTAGATCTTCTTGATGGATAGACCCCTCAAGTATGATATAATGCCCTTCTTCATATCTTGTTACAGTCTTTGGTTTAAAATCTAGCTTGTCTGATATAAGTATGGTTACTCCAGCTTTCTTTTGACATCCATTAGCTTTATAGATGGTTCTGCATCCCTTAATTTTCAATCTGCAGGTGTCTTTAGGTCTAAAATTAGTCTGTTGTAGGCAGCATATAGATGGATCTTGTTTTTATCCATTCTGATACACTATGTGTCTGATTGGAGTATTTAGTCCATTTACATTCAAACTGATTATTATTCAAAAGATATGAATTTAGTACCATTTTGTTACCTGTAAAGTTGGTGTTTCTGGGTGACGTTCTCTGTTCCTTTGTAGTCTTTGTTGCTCTTAATCTTTTTTTTTCACCAACCAAAGAGACCCATTTAATATATGATGCAGGGCTGGTTTAGTGATCATGATCTCCTTTAGTTTTCATTTGTCTGGAAAACTCTTTATGTCTCCTTCTATTCTGAATGACAGCCTTGTTGTATAAAGTATTCTGGGTTGCATATTTTTCCCACTTAGCAAATTGAATATATCATGCCACTCCTTTCAGGTCTTCCAAGTTTCTGTGGATAGAGCTGCTGCAAACCTGATCTGTCCTCCCTTGTTCATTAAGGACTTTTTCCCTTGCTGCTTTCAGGATTCTTTCCTTGTCTGTGTATTTTGTGAATTTGTCTATGTTTCTATATCTTATTGAATTTTTTACATTTTTTTTAAATTTATTTTTGAGAAAGAGAGACCAAGTGGAAGTGAGAGCAGAGAGAATGGGAGACAGAATCCCAAGTAGGCTCTGCACGTTCAGTGTGGAGCCCCATGCAGCCCTCAAACTCACGAACCATGAGATCATGACCGGAGCCAAAGTCAAGAGTCAGACACTTGACTAATGAGCCACCCAGGTACCTTGTATGTCTTGTTGAATTTAATTGGAGTTTTCTGTGCTTTTTAGATTTTGATGTCTGTTTCCTTCCCCAGATTATGGAAATTTTCAACTATAATTTGCTGAAATAAACTTTCTGCCCCCTTTTTCTCTCTCTTATTCTTATGGGTCTCCTATGATACAAATGTTATTGCACTTTAAGGAGTCACAGAGTTCACTAAGTCTACTTTCATGATCCAATACCTATCTTTACCTCTTCTTTTCAGCTCATTATTTTCCATAATTTTATCTTCTATATCACTGATTCATTCCTTTACTTCATCGATCCTTGTTGCCATTCCACCAATCGGTTTGCCTCTCAGTTACAGCATTTTTTATTTTGGCCTGAGTAGTTTTTAGTTCTTTTATCACTGCAGTAAGGTGTTCTTTAGTGTCTTTTATGCTTTTCTCAAGCCCAGCTAGTATCCATGTGACTGCTGTTTTAAATCTGGTTCAGGCATCTTACTTATATCTATATTGATTAAATCTGGCTGCTACTTTTTCCTGCTCTTTCTTTTGGAGTGAATTCCTTAGACATGACATTTTGTCTAGGTCAATGTTTGTATGTGTGTGTAATTGTTAGGAAAATCTGTTATATTCCTGCTCCTGAGAATAATGGCCATACTAAGAAGAGGTCCTCTACTGTCTTGGGCCTGGGGCTTCAGGAGGTGTTTCATGGTGTCCACTCTGCTATTATGCTTTGGATGCTCCTTCCCTCAGATTAATCCTCTGCAGAGTTTCTCCTTGCCTGCAGTGGGGGGTATTTGGACCTTGTCTGCTCTGTTGAAAATTTTAACTAGGTTTGTTTTGCCTGCTTGTTAAAAATAGCTAGATCCTTCCACAATGTGGCCATTTTTGCACCTGTATATGTGCAGTTTGTTCTCGCAGTCTTCAGATCAATTTCTTGGGTGTTTAGAATCATTTGATATTTATCTCTCTGTATTCAAGGGATGAGACAAGCTTAGGGTTCCCCTACTCCACCCCATCTTAACTCCTTCTCCAAAACTCTTTCTTCCTGAACTCTCTGCCTCTCACTTTTGTACTTCCTTAATAACATTATTTTTAATACCCACAACTTTCTGAATGTCTGATTAGTCTCTTTTAATAAAAGTTCAGTTTTTTTGTTTTTCTATAGTAATATTTTCTTTGATAATGATGAGTAATCTATGAATCAGACCTCTTTGGTTTCAAATAACAGAAATCTGTTTCCAACTGTCTTAACCAGAAAAGGAGAATGACATTCATTGGCTATTACTAGCTCAACTTTGGTCATACAGACAAATTTTAAATTACCATTGCCAAAGGGATTCAGAATTCTCACAGTTTGGATAGTTCATATGTCTACTCCTAATAGCAGGGGGTAGATTAATCACCTTGAGGACTATGCAAATTAAAAGTAGTCGAGGGGTGGTTCTCAAAGAAGAAAAAAAAACGGATGCTGGTGTTGTCAGAACAGTTCTTTAAAAGAATAACAATTACATAATCTTAAAATATCTCCATTTTCCAAGATCACCAGTTTTGTTTAATTAACTTACCCTTTTTGGAGGGAAAGTATGGAAGTGGAGATTCATTTTCCATAAAAGACTAGTTGGCAGTAACTTCTTTCTAGATATGTGTCCTGAGGCAAGGGAAACAAGAGCAAAAATAAACTTACTGGGACTACATCAAGATAACAAGCTTCTGCACAGTGAAAGGAAACAATCAACAAAACTAAAAAGCAACCTATAGAATGGAAGACGATATTTGCAAATGACGTATCTGATAAATGATTAGTATCCAAAATATGTAAAGAACTTATAAAACTCAACACCCAAGAGCCAAATTATCCAATTAAAAAATTGGGTAGACCACATAAATAGACATTTTTCCAAGGAAGACATATATATGGTCAACAGACACGTGAAACAATAGTCAATGTCACTCATCACAGGGCAATACAAATCAAAACTACAATGGGATATCATCTTCACCTGTCAGAATGGCTAAAATCAACAACACAAGAAACAGTGTGCATTGGCAAGGATATGAAGAAAGGGAAACACTCTTACACTATTAGTGAGAATGCATATTGGTGCAGCCATTCTGGAAAACAGTGAAGATTCTTCAAAAAGTCAAAAATAGAACTACCCTACAATCCAGCAATGGCACTACTTGGTATTTACCCAAAGAATACAAAAATACTAATTCAAAGGAATACATGCACCCCAATATTTATAGCAGCATTATCAACAGTAACCAAATTATGGAAACAGCCCAAGTGTCCGTTGACCAATGAATGGACAAAGAAGAGGTTATATATATAACCTCAGTCATAAAAAGTAATGAAATCTTGCCATTTGCTATGACACAGATGGAACTAGAGAGTATTATGCTAAGCAAATTAAGTGAGTCAGAGACAGACAAATACCATATTATTTCAGTCATGTACGGGATTTAAGAAACAAAACAAACAAGCAAAGAGAAAGATAGAAGCAAACCAAGAAATGGATTCTTAACTATAGAGAACAAACTGATGGTTACCAGAAGGGAGATGGGTGGGGGAAATGGGTTAAATCGGTGCTAGGATTAAGGACTGCACTTGTGATGAGCACCAGGTATTGTATGGAAGTGCTGAATCACTTTATTGTACACTTGAAACTAATAGTACACTGTAAGTTAAGTAACTGAAATTTAAATAAAAACTTTAAAAAACTATTTTTAATGTTTTTATTTATTTTTGACAGAGAGAGAGTGTAAGCGGGGGAGGGGCAGAAAGAGAGTGAGAGACACAGAATCTCAAACAGGCTGCAAGCTCTGAGTTGTCAGCACACAGCCCGACACGGGGCTTAAACTCCTGAACCGTGAGACCATGACCTGAGTTGGAGTCGGACGCTTAACTGACTGAGCCACCCAGGCACCCCTAAATAAAAACTTTTTTAAAAGACTAGTTATTTTGCTCTCATTCATATTTCTAAAGGAATGACTAATTAATAAAATTAGCTACTGTGGATCTCTCTTATATTAATTCTTTTTGCAAATCAGGTCTCTCTTCAGCATTATGGGTTGACTGAAAGTTTACTTTGGGCAGAAAGCAGTCAGGCTACTTAGACTTTACTCCATCCTCATGCTAGAATAATAAACCCTTTACTCTTAGGGAAACAAAACCCATTTCAGGACCCTTATCCTCTTTAGAAATTCAATTTTATTTCTTTAGAGGTGGGCCCCTGAGTTTCCTGGTTCTATATTGCTATTGTTGATCTCTGTGGGCATGGTGTAAAACCTGTCTTTGGAGCCTCACAGGAAGACATCTCTCATCTTTGCTCCAAACTTCTATGGATGGTTTATACTGTGTATAACAAATGTTAAAACTGACATTTTGACAGTGAACAGATACCAAGATTAGGAAAGACAGATTATTATGTACATTTACAAAGGAACTTTACATGAATCCACTCTTGTCCCTTGGACCCATCTGTTAGAAAAAAGTTTAAGGTTTTGAGAAGGAAGCTTACGATGAAACCTTTGTGAAGACATCTGTCGTCTTACTGCAAAGATAAAATGGTTGGGGGCGCCTGGGTGGTGCAGTCGGTTAAGCGTCCGACTTCAGCCAGGTCACGATCTCGCGGTCCGTGAGTTCGAGCCCCGCGTCGGGCTCTGGGCTGATGGCTCGGAGCCTGGGGCCTGTTTCCGATTCTGTGTCTCCCTCTCTCTCTGCCCCTCCCCCGTTCATGCTCTGTCTCTCTCTGTCTCAAAAATAAATAAACGTTGAAAAAAAAATTAAAAAAAAAAAAAGATAAAATGGTTGGTACGAGTTGAGAAAGATCCATCAGACCACTTGAAGCTTAAGATATATTTGCTGCACGTGGGAGACATAGAGCGCTGGTGTATAATTCACTCCTAATATTCCACTTTTTCATTGTTTGTACCTTAGTGGCATAAAGCAATCATTCCTTTACACTCATGGACTCAGTGGGATAGGAATTCAAACAGGGCACATCAGGGAACAGAGCCAGTCTCTGTTTCATGCTGTCTGAGGCCTAAGCTCAGGAGACTCATTGGCTATGAGTGATTCAAGCATCTTCCCTTGGATATCTGACAGTTGATGCTGGCTGATGCCTCATTTGGGACTGTCAATCAGAATTTCCACACTTGACCTCTCCGTGTGGTCTAGGCTTCTTCAGAAAATGTAGGCCCCACATGTCAATGGAAAGAATATTATAAGAAGAGCATGTGCGCTGGAAGATCTTGTGGTAATTTTGGATAATATATTATGCCTGAGAAAGCCTACATAATTTGTGAAAAATAACATAAGGGTGGCTGCAATGGAAGCAGCCTGAACCTCAATTTGTAGAGCAAGGAATGAATGGGACATATGAGAATGACTATTTAATCAGGTCATTTTGAATTCAGTCTCAGAGGGACAGTAAAAAGGTGAAGAACTCCAGCAATAAAAAACAGGATGTATGTTATCAAGGAAATCCATAGTAAAACAACAATGATATACCATTACACCGCTATAAGAAATGCTCAAGTCCAGAACACTGACAACAGCAAATGCTGGTGTGGATGAGAAGCAAGAGGAACAGGTGGTGGCAATGCAAAATGTTACATTTGGAAGAAAGAGTTTGGCAGTTTCTTTAAAAACTAAGCATATTGTTACAATATAATCTGGCAGCTATACTCCTTGATATTCACCCAAAGGAGTTGAAAATTTATGTCCACACAAAATCCTTCCCACTGTAATAGCAGCTTTATTCATAGTTGCCAAAACTGAGAAGCAACCAAGATTTCCTTAAGTAGATGAATGAATAAATAAACAGCGGTATATCCAGACAATGGAATATTACTCAGCACCAAAATGAAATAAGCTATCAAGCCATGAAAAGACATGAACATGGAAACCAATCTGAAAAGGCTAGATACTGTATGATTCCAACCATATGACACTCTTGAAAAGGCAAAATATGGAGTCAGTAAAAGATCAGTGGCTACCAAGGATTACTGGGTAGGGAGGGGAAGTAGATGGGGCACAGAGAATTTTAGGTCTGTGAAAATACTCTTTATAATACTATAGTGATGGATACAAACATTATACATTTGTCCAAACCCACAGAATATGCAACACCAAGGATGAACCACAATGTAAAATAAGGACTTTGGGTGGTGTTAATGATATGTCAGTGTAGGTTCATTAATTATAACAAAGGTACGCTGGTGGAGGATGTTGATAATGGGGGAGTGTATACACACGTATGGGAAAAGGTATATGGAAAATCTTTGTACCTTCCCTTCAATTTTATTGTGAACCTAAAACTGCATTAACAAATAAAGTATTTAAAATACAGGAGATGAACACTAGGTTTATAGAGAATGTTGAATGAGTCATAAGGGTCCAATTGGAATAGAGATGCCTCTTCTCAGTTCAAAGGAACTGCATGAGAAAGATGGCCGCAGATGTGAAAATCTAAAAAATTTACAATAGCAGCTCATGAGAAAGGAAAAAAAAAAAAAAGAGTTAAATCCCTGCCAGAACCAGAAACAGAGAAGCCACCAATGCAAGTAAAAAATGTCCTATCCTCTTAAATCTCTTCTCTTTCCTGGTAGATTAAACCAGAACTAATGTGGAAAACCTTGAATATGAAGAGAAAGTAGAAGTCAACTATATCACTCAACCTAAAAACAGGTAGCCTCTCAGGGTTTAGAAGAGTAGAGTTAGAAAAGGAGAAAAATGTTTTAAGAAATCATACTCTTGAAGTAATTAGTGTTTAATTAGTATTTTGATGGATATTCTAAGTACTAAATTGGGTCTACAATTATGAGGTTACATGACTATCCCTTGTCTAAAATAGAATACTCATGGGATATGTCCAAATTTATAGTGCTAAGAAAGATTTCCTTCCCCACTGGAAAAAAGTTAAGGAGACAGGAGGAAATCAAAGTATATTTTTATTTAGATGGCATCACATGTGTCATATGTTTAACATACCACCTAAATGTGGCTTATTTTTTCTGGCCTATTAGTCTTACAGAATCCATCCATATTTCTATCCAGTTAATGGTCTGCTAATATTTCGTGAAATGACACACTTTTATTCTTTACTGTTAGCAAGAACAGAAAACATGCGTCTTCAGATAACTTCAATCCCAACCAAAAATACCCAGAATCAGATTAATACAGAATATTGAACACCAGACTTCCCAACCAATTTGCTAAAATGTTGAAATGGAATTTCTGTTCTAATCTTGCTGATTTTCTGTTGAAATCCTTGCTTCAACATCTTCCAGACTGGGTTATGCCTACTAGGACAATAGTATCTTCTTTTAGGTGGTAACTGGTTAACATATATTCAAGACTTCACTATATAATAGAGTTGATCTATGAAATATGGAAGAGAATTTGATAAGTCTACAATGCTACAACCGAGGTTATATGACCTATGCATTGTTGTTAGAGTTATAGGTCCACAGGTTAACATTATCCTCTTGAAGAAATGGAACAATACTCCCCAGGTGGTTACTTGACGACAACAGAAGCATTAGAAGACTCTCCAAAGCAATTTAAAAGTTATCCTTTTCTGGGGATTCACTCAAATGGTCTGCAAAATAAAAATTCCTGACTGCAAAGGTGAGTTGTTTGGTACGTGTGAGAATGCTATGAATTTAATGGAAAATAACAATAACTGTTACTATTATACCAATAAAACAATAAGATACAATTTAACTAGTTACATAAATTAATAGTAATAGCCATGCTAATATTCATCTTAAGGGTACATCCATTTGCTAATAATTAACAAAATGGGAGATATTAATGTGACCAAGTGAAATACTTGTAGGTGTGCAAGACAGTAAGCATGTTGAAAATACTCCAAAAGAGAATTCTAGACTTATGCTGTTCTTTTTTTTTTTTTTTCAACGTTTATTTATTTTTGGGACAGAGAGAGACAGAGCATGAACGGGCGAGGGGCAGAGAGAGAGGGAGACACAGAATCGGAAACAGGCTCCAGGCTCCAGCCATCAGCCCAGAGCCCGACGCGGGGCTCGAACTCACGGACCGCGAGATCGTGACCTGGCTGAAGTCGGACGCTTAACCGACTGCGCCACCCAGGCGCCCCGAGACTTATGCTGTTCTTAACAATAACTGATAAAACCTTTGGATCCAAATAATGTGAAGCATATGTGATTTTTCCATCAATGTTGGGAAGATAAAAATATTAATGTGGACAGCAGATCTTCAAGATAACTAGGCAAAGGAAGTGTTATTATGACTGAAGGTATTACTGTTTGCTGGGCAGCTGTGTAGAATATGGCAGGTTATTCTTAAAATACTAATGTAACAAAAGCTCTCTGGGACAGACAATACAATTATACATCATGTTATTTCTAGCTTTGTACCTGAGAAAGCATTCTGATACATTTAGCAGAATATGGTAAATAAAACCCATATGTACAAAAAGGGATGTTCATCAATCTGTTTTTAATATCCACTTGTATAGAGTATATGCTTAATAGATCTTTTTTCAATGAAAGTTTTATGCCTACTAATAGTTATCTTGACAATCTTCTTATAATTAAAAATAAGTGGCCAATAATGAAAATGAAAAGGTAGTTAAGAAAAATGTAATGACAAAGGAAATAAGTTAATGATTAATTGATGTCTGTTTCATTTCCATTATATTAAAAAAGCAATATGGAGATTCTTTAAAGTGAAAGTAAACAGCATGTAATAATTCATTTTTAAAATATAAAGGGTAAGTTAATATTTACTGGGTTCTGTAGAGCAAAATTTGTGGGCAGATGTGCATTTATTCCATATTTTCTTTAAACACTTGAACAGATCCAAAATTACTAATTGAAGGATGTTTTGGTGTGATGTGTCCTATAACCCATCCCAAGCAGTTGTTGGATGAGTTTTCATCTGTGTGAGACCTCTTTGGGAATGTAATATCCAAAGATAGCTGCTATCAATTCCTTCCTCCTGGAATATACAAGTTCTTCCTCACGTCAAAAGGTAGAATTTAATTCCCCATTCCTTTGAATCTAGACTGTCTATAGTAACTTCTTTGAAATAATAAGATGCACTGGAAATGATATCTGTAACATATGAGACTAGGTCATAAGAAACTGTGGGCTTCTTGGAATGCTTAGGATTCTGCCTCTTGGAACATGACCTTCCATGCTATAAGAAGCCCAGGTTACATGCAGAGGCCATTGTAGTGTGCTGGTTGACAGCTCCAGTATATCTCCCAGCTAACAGATACAACTGCCAGTCACATGTGTGAGCCATCTTGGTTGTTTGGCCACTTGATCTGTTGGAAGATTCCAGCCCCAGCTGCATGAGAGACCCTGAGAAAAAATTGCTAGCTGAGCCCAGTCAACCAATAGAACCATAGATAATAACAGAAAATAACCACACATAAAATTATTTCAGTAAATTGAAGGATAGTCATAAATGGTTGTTTCATATCACTAATTTTTTGGCAGTTTGTTATGTAGCAATAGAAAACTGAAACAATTCTCAATAATCATATTGTTTGATATCCAAGGTATGTGATTTTTCCTCCAAACACTAACAAACTGATATAAAACTGAGGCAGTGCTTTGGTCAAACAACCATGACATACATGCCAGGTTTACCCCTATTTAATTGTAAGCAGATTATGCTGCTTTCCTAATTTTACAAATCAGAGTGGCAAACACACAAAAGCATGTGCTTTTCAGTTTATAAATATTTTAGGATAAATTAAATTATATTAATTAATAAATTGTTTCTCCTCATGAATCAAGAACCCATAGCGAGCTAGATGTTAGGTTGCTAGGGTGGAGGCCTGAGCTGTTAGCATTTGGGTCTTAAAAAAACCATCTCTTTTAGGAAATGTAGCAAAGGAGGTAAGAGTGATTCTCATTATTTTTTTCCCAATGTCTAGATAAATAGACTTGTGCTTACAACTTAAAATATACCATATAGAGGCACCTGGGTGGCTCAGTCAGTTAAGTGTCAGACTCTTGATCTTGGCTCAGGTCATGATCTTGTAGTTCTTTGTTTCAAGCCCCACATCAGGCTCAGTGCTGACAGCACAGAATGTGTTTGGAATTGTCTCTCTCTCCCTCTGTCTCTGCCCCTCTACCACTCATGCATTCTCTCTCTCTCTCTCAAAATAAATAAACTTTAAAAAATAAAATGCACCCTATATCAATGATCCTGGAGAAAGATAAATTTTGTTTCATTTTATACATATATATATACACAAATATATATATACATATATATACAAATATATATATACATATATATATACAAATATATACATATACATACAAATATAATACTTACAAATATGTGTGTATGTGTGTATATATATATATATAGCTGTGGTTTTCTGTTATTGTTGTTTTGTTTCTTTTTGTTTTTTGAGAGAGAGAGAAAGAGAGAGAGAGAGACCATGAGCTGGGAGGGGCAGAGAAGGGGTCAGAGGATCCAAAGCGGGCTTTGTGCAGACAAGGGGCTGGAACTCAGAGGCCATGAGATCATGATCTGAGCTGAAGTTGGGCTTAACTGACTAAGCCACTGAGACACACCTCATTTCATAGACATTATTTGAATTTGGGGTCATGTTTAATTATACCAGAAAAGTTGCCAAGAGGATATTATATTTAATTATTCTAGAAAAGTTGCCAAGAGACTAGTATTTTCCTCTAATGGTGAGATTTTTGACTATTGCATTTTTAAACATTTTATATCTAAATTTTGGGAAAACTAAATTTTGAATCCTTCCTCTTTTTTTAACTTTCTGTTTTCCTCCTTCCTTTGTTTCTCTTCCTCTATTCATCCATTTCTCATTTTCTGATTTGTCACCATCTATTTATATTTCATCTTCCAGAAAGATGGCATAACTAAAGCACGTTACTAGGATTCAGGTGACCACATTGCTAATCTAAATTCCATAAGTAACCAGATATGCAATCTTGGTTCACAACCCAGAGGCCTAAATTAATCCCTTTGAAACTTCAGGGGATTAAAATAGATTACCTTTTAACCCTTACTGCTTTAAAATTACACAATCAGAAACGTGTAATACAAAGTAATTACAAGGTAAACATCAAAAGCTAATTTGAACAAGATATTTAAAAAATGTACCAGGCAGTATGAGTTACTTACTGAAATGAATTTAAGTCAGAATGAAAAGATAAATTAGCCTGCCTAGTTCTCAAAATACAATAAAATAGAGTACAAAATTTCTCTATGGAAATAAATTCACTTTTCTTCATTGACTTCTAGAAGAAATAAACATGATTCCCGTGTATATTAGGTAATATAATTGAACCTGTATTCTATTACAGCATTAAGTGAACCATCTCTGTACTCCCATAGTACCACAGACATATCACAATCGCTGAATATACCAACTTGTATATTCATATACTTTAACAATTTATGTGTCTATTTGTCTAATTAAACTGAAATTTCTTAGGGGCATCTGACTTTGAGTTGTTTGACTTTTTGTTCCCATCCCCTATACAATATATGGGGCATTCAATAGGCCCTCAATAAATTTTTGTATAGAGTAAAGGGGTACTGAGTAAATATTCAAATGGATATTTCTTGTCTCATCACATAAAAGACACCAAAGCCATATAATTAAATTATAATTTAGGAAAGGTATCTGGATATAAAGGTATAATTTAGCAGTTATCTAGATAACTCCAATAATACAGTTAGGTAAGTAGCTTTGTGTTGGCTTGACAATATCATAAAGATTCTAGCACAAAACAAAGAAGGAAAATGTGCCCCTTAAAGAGCATTTTCCCCATTATGAATATTCCATATGAGTTTATGACAAAGACCAGCTTTCAATCAGTCTAACATTACAATTAGCACTAGTAATTGGAGTGCCATATTTTACATGATTGACTATAAATATGATTAAAAATGAGATTTAGGTGGTAGAGTTAACATCTTACCATAACAGTTTAGGAATCTGACGTATATTATTTCTCAAGTGGAGGCCTGTCCTATTTATCGGGTTGGATCATAACAGTTCTTAAAGCAGAAGTTTTCCTAGAAAATAGTTTAAAACATTCCCAAGTACTTAAAGAAATAGTGGATTAAGATAAGTGTGGATCAGAAAAATTAAAAAAAAAAAAAAAAAGATAAGTGTGGATCAGGAGCAGAAAATTGAGAGTAGATGTCATCAACAGGCCACAGCTTGCTCTACACTGTGACTTCCATAGAAAACCTAATTATGATAAGGCCTATGAAGATATAAGCTACAACCCTTCCTCTCTGTCACTCCCACCTCAAGTTACTGAAAGAGCTGATACACAGGTGAAATTATTCAATATTTTAAGTTTAATAATGTTGGTAAAATTTAAAGATTTTAACTATGATATTGATGATGCCATGTGAATATTTCAGATGGTTCTTAATCTTTCCAGCTGTTTTTTAGGGAGAAATATTTTATAACAATGTAATCTTCCAATTCTAGATTTCCTATGGATGTAGCATTGGCAGGATTCTGACATTTAAGTTTCTAAATATTATTTTCAGCTAATGGATTTTTGGAATATGGATATAAAGTTTAGAAGCTGCCAAATGGTTCTAGACACCTGCTGGCTCTCTGTGCTCATTAGTGGAGTAAACAACCTTCTTGTAGATAATGGGCATAGAATATATAACCAGGCAGACTTGTCATCAAGTTTCTTCAGGCTTGAGAAGAATATGTTCTTGTTATTTAAACCAAATATTTCAGAATTGACTTTTAATAACAACTGAAATTAGTATATTTGTCTTTATCCTTGTTCCAAGTGTCTTCCAGTTTGGATGTAAATACAATATTAGATTTTACACATACAAAACTTTATATTATAAAGCCTTGGTTATTGTAGATAGTATGATAAAGAATGAATGGGAGTTTAGAAGGTTAGATTTTTGTGCTCTGTGCTGCATCTCAGACAAGGAGCTTAAGCACTGGTAAGGAGAATAAAAAATAAACCCATTAGGATCATAAAATGCAAAATTTTCCCTTTTAAATCTTTAGGTTGTTTGATCCCATGGTGATTTTTATTAATATTACCAAGTTAGAACAATCTTCATTTATAAAGATAATGACTTAGAGTTTTTGTCCCTAGAATAGAGGAAAATATGGAATCTTCATGGTACATTTGAAAATGGAGTAATTTAATGTCATAAAGATGAAAAGCATGATAATTCATGCATGATGAGATGGGATCAGGTGAGGTAAGCATCAACAACAGACTGGGATGCCTTAGGGAGAAGGTCTTCAGGTGAACACCAATGAGTTAGGAAAGTGAATACTGGCAATAATGTTAGTTCTTTAACCTTCATAGAGAGGAATAAGCATTTGCCATTGTCTGAGTAATCAAGTAAAAGTTGAACAAAATGATCCTATATATTGTGAAGTCCAGATGGTTAAAATGTTGTCAATAATGTTCAAATTAAAGTTAAGATCTGTCAAGTTATTCAGTTTTTCCCCCAAAAGTTTTCCCAATTAAGTACCACTGCTACCTTGTGAATTTGTACAGAGCTACATAAAATAATTTCAGATATTATATTCAACTATGTGTCAGTATTTAAGATATCCCTTTGTTGGGTGGCAGAAATGTAAGTTAAGCAACATAATTTCAAGAGGCTCTAGAATTCTTGTCAGGGCCTGGCTATGAAAGGCATTTATGACATCTGTTAAGCTAAGTTAGCAAATATGCATCTAATTCGACAAACTCAGCTTCAAGATATACAACAATTTCTTATAACTCAAATTAATTTTAATTTCAGGTTTCCATTTTGTCAGAAGGGATCTCCACATGCCTTTCTCCAGGATTATGATTCTTACCTGTAAAGAGAATTAGTTATCGGTGGTGGAGTTAGGGACATCAAATCTCAGTGTTGGAGTTAAGGATTCTAGTTTCAGCGTTTTCAGTTCACACCAGCTTCTGATGAGGCATCCTTTATCTTGTGTTTCCTCATCTGTCTGTTCATTATGTTTCCGATAATACATACTTACTGTTCTTCTAAAGGTCCTATAAGTAATGGTGGCTCTCTGAGCTATGTCCATGTTACTTGTGGGTGCATGGAACTCATTCTGCTACTCCAGGTCTTTTCTGGGACATGGAAAATTCTCTAAGGATCTTAATTCAGTCAATGCCTTAGGCATTCCATAACATGGAATGTATACCATGCAAAACATACCTCTATTGCTTCAGTTGAGTCCTTCCAACATGTTTATGCCTCCACCTAGACTACAGGCATGATAGCTTTGTAGCTTTTTATAGCTTTTGCACTGACCAAAGGTGCCCAACCAAGGGTGGAGGCTGAAATCCTGGACAGTCTACATCCTAGGCTGAAATCCTAAGTTTTCTCCCTGACTCAAATGGAAGGGGTACCTTTTACTGTGCAGAATGTTTTTATCAAAATATGATGTTGCATCTTGTCAAATGATTTTCTGTGTCTATTATAATGACATGTGGTTTATGTCTGTCTATCTTCTATTAAAAGATAGTGGATTAGATTAATTGATTTTCAGATTTTAAACCAACCTGGTATTCCTCGGATAAATCCCACTAGTCATGATGTATAATTATTTTGCTGGATTTGGTTTATAAATATTTTATTGAGGAATTTTGCATCTACATTCATAAGAAGTATTGGCTTGTAGTTTTATTTCCTTGTGTTGTCTTTGTTTGCTTTAGGGTTCAGGGAAACCCTGGCCTCATCGTATGAGTTGGGAAGTGTTCCTGCTTTTATTTACTGGAAGAGTTTGTGAAAGACTATTATTAATTCTTCTTTGAAACTTTGGCAGAATTCTTCAGTGAAGCCATCTGTGCCTGGGCTTGTCTTGTGGAAAGTGTTTAAGTTACTTATTCAATATCTTTACTTATTTTTAGGTTTATTCAGATAGTTTATTTCTGAGTCAGTTTCTGTAATTTGAGTCTTTCTAGGAATTTGCTTATTTAATCTATGTTATGTAAATTGTTTTCGTATAGTAGATCATATTATCCTTCATATTATTTTTTTTTTGCTTCTGTAAAATTGGTACTAATGTCCTCTATTTTTATTCATGTTTTAGTAATTTGAATCTTCTCTCCTTATTTCTTGGTAAGTCCACCTAAATATTTGCCAGTTTTATTGATCTTTTCAAAGAAACAACTTTTGGGTTTATCGCTTTTTTTTCTTATTGTTTTTACTTGAGAAGATGTGTATTTTGCTAGGTCTAAGAGCCTAGATGTCTATTAGGTCTAATTTAGACTTGTTATTATTGATCTTCTTTATAATTTTTCTGGCCTTTATTCAATGTGGTGTATTAAAGTCTCCAACTATTGTTGTTGAAATGTCTATTTCTTCCTACAAATCTGTCAGTTTTGCTTTTTGCTTCATGTATTTGGGGGCTGTTATTAGTGCATATATATTTCTCATTGCTGTCTTCCTGATGGATTAACACTTTTATAATTACAAAATATCCCTTCTATACTATTAACACTTTTTCACTTAAAGTTTATTTTTTCTGATATTAGTATAGCCACTTTACCTTTGTTATAGTTGTTTGCATGATATATCTTTTTATAACTTTTTACTTTCAACTATTTTTACCTCTGAATCTAAAGATTCTCTCTGGTAAACAGCATATAGCTGGATCTTTCTTTGTTATCCAGTTTGACATTCTCTGTGTCACATAGAGAATTATTTATTCTATCCACATTTAATGTTATAACTGATATAGTTGGATTTATTTTATATTTTGTTTTCTGTATGTTTCATGTCTTGTTTGTCCCTTTGTTGCTCTTTTTTTGCGTAAAGTGAATTTTTTCTAGTACATTTTTATTCTTTTAGTGTTTTACTCTTTCAATGATTTTTAAAAATATTTTTGAGCTATTTTCCTAGTGGTTGCTCTAGGGCCACTGAACATTTTATTAGAAGCTACTTCAGATTTGTAATAATTTAATTACAGTGACATACAGAATCATTATTCCCATATACTCCATTTTCCTCTCTTTTGTGTTTTTATTTCTACACATATATCTACTTATGTAATAAATCCAATAATACATTGTTATTACATCATTTTATCTTTTTAAATAAACTAAGAGAAGAGAAGAGTTTTAAATAAACTCTATACATATATATAGAGTTTATTAATTTCATTTTCTCATTTACCTTTTCTGGATCTCTTCATTTGTTCCTGTGGGTCCAAATTACAATCTGGTGTCATTCTCTTATTCTGATACAGTTTTGCTCACACTTGCCTCCTTTGTGTTGTTGTGGTCAAATTTATTACATTTTTATGTGTTATAGGCTTAAGAATACATATTATTTAATATAATTGCTTTTTTAAACAGTTTAGAGAAAAAAGAAATATGCATTAATGTTGTCTTTTATAATTATTTAATTACCTTTCAAGGTACTTTTACATTTTGTATGTGAATTCAAATTCTGTCTGGTAAAACTTTATTTCACCCTAAAAAACTTCTTTTAGTATTTCTTGCAAGGAGGGTTTACTAGTAGTGGATCGTCTATGTTACATTTACCTGGAAATGTCTGTATTTTGTCTTCATTTTTTGAAAGATAGTTTTGCTGAATATAAGACTTTTAGTGGACAGCTTTTTGGGTTTTGTTTTCTTTTTTTTTGGCACTTTAAATATGTCATCCCATTTTCTCTGACCTCCTTGGTTTGTGATAAGAAACCAGCTGTTAATCTTATCAGGATTCTTTTGTATGTAATGAGTCCTTTTTCTCTTGCTGCTTTCAAGATTTTCTGTCTTTTAAAACTGTTTACTATGATGTATCTAAATGTAGATCTCTTTGTTCTTCTCCTACTTTCAATTTGTTGAGATTCTTGAACATGTAGATTGTTTTTCATCAGATTTGAGTTGTGTCAGTCATTATTTCTTTGACTATTTTTTCTGGTCTCTACTCTTCTCTGGTATTCCTATTAGGATTTTGGTGGTACACTTAAAGGGTTCCATGTTTCCCTATAGATGTGTTCATTTCTCTTCATTCTTTTTTTTCTTTGTTCTTAATCTTTATCAATCTGCATGTTTGGTGATTCTTCTTCAAACACTTAAAATCTATTGTTGATCTTCCTATTGAATATTTTTTAAGTAATCTGTATACCCAACATGGGACTCAAATTCACAACCCCAAAATCAAGAGTCACATGCTACAGGAGCTGAGCCAAACAGGCACCTCCCACCCCCACCCCACTAAATGTTGTATTTTAATTATTTTACTCTTCAACTCCAGAATTTTCATTGGATTCCTTTTTTAAAAGATATCTATGTTTTTATTGTTATTCTGTAGATAGTGTCATCATATCCTCCTTTGCTTCTTTGAGCACAGTTTCTTTGAACAGCTGCTTTGAAGTCTTCATCTTCTAACTCCAATATCATGTCCCTCTCCTAGATGATTTCTGTTGCCCACTTTGTTTCCCCCTGTATATGGACCATATTTTTCTGTGTCTTTGCTTGTCCCACATTTTTGGTTGCTGTCCATTTTAGGTAATATAGCAACTCTGGTTACTGATTATCCTACTTCGGGGCTTTGTTTTTAGTAACTTAGCTGGACTATTATAGTGAAGTTTATTTTCTTTTCAGTATGAAGCTTCTGATGTCACTCTTTAGAGTGCACAGCCTTGAGCATGTACCTAGTCACCCTGTGATGACAATAGCTTTAGCTGAGCAATTTGTCCCTTTCCCTGATGCCTCTGTTAATCTGTGTGCCTCAGTTGGTATCATACCCAGTTGTTGTTGTTGTTGTTGTTGTTGTTGTTTTATAACTAATTGTTGCTGATTGACTTATTATTTTCAAAAGTGTCCTGGTACATACATTAACCATGTGTTCTAATTAAATATAGGCTGCTTTGCCAGAGTATTTCTAGAAGTAAATCTTAGGTTTGTTCTGACACCAGGAAGGATTCTTTTAGATGTCTCTTTCTCTGATTCTTTCTGATAAACTAGCTGGCCTACCAACAGTTTACCTTATTGCTCTATGGAACTGCTATGACACTTCTTAATTACTTATCTTCAAAATGTACATTGACTTTTGAGAGCAACTTTAGACTTGAAATTCCCACACTATGTTCCAAATAAAGTCAGTTCCTTTGGGGAGAGATTGAAACTCTTTTTATATGGCCTGCCTTTCTCATTGGTCAAAATCTCTGTGCCACTTCTGCGGAGTTGTGGGCAGGGACAGTGCCCATTTCTAAACGAGTAACTTTAAGACATACTATAAGCCAAGAGAGTATGATGTTGACATGAATATAAATAGAGATTAGTGGAATAAGATAGATGGTCCAGAAATAGACCCATGCATATATGAGCAATTGAATTTTGACAAAGTTAACAAGGTAACTCAATGGGGAAAGATAGTTGTTTTTTTTTTTTTCAAAAATTAGTGCTAAAACAACTGAATGCTCATACACAAATAAATCTTGTCCTTGACTTTATATACAAAATTTATTCTTAATAGGTCATAGGCATGAAAATAAAAATTAAGCTTATAAAGCTTCTAGATGACATCCCAAAGATTTGATGTCTAGGGACAAGATTTGAAGACGTAAAGAATTTTATAGCAGATACAACAAACACTTAACATGAAAGAGAAAAAATCTGGACATCATAAAAAAAAAAAACACTTTTGTTCTTTGAAAACCATCCTTAAGGAATGAGAAGGTAAGCCGTAACCGAAAGAAAATATTTGCAGCCATATTATGACAAAGGAATTGAATCCAGAATAAATGAAAAACTCAGATATAAGAAAATCCAATAATAAAATGTGAATAAACATTTGAATAGACTCTTCCAAAAGATATATGAGTGAATAATAATCTGAGGATGATTTTCAAAATCTTTGAAATTCATCTCAAGTTAAAGTACTTCTCATCCAGGGTGGGCTTGTTTAAACTGGAGACTGATAGTCTTTATTTTTCCAGCTTACACAGTTTCTGGTCAATACAAGTGGTGGTTTTTAACACATGCAGTTTGGGGAATATAAGGCAGAAAAAAGTAAAGGACAGGATGTTGTCATCACTTTATTCTGTTAAGAGTATGCTTTCAGTCCCTTTCAAGGAAATGGGTGTGGGCTTCGCAAATAGAGACTGATGATCTTGTTGAAAACAATAGCTTAGTATCTAAAGGTTGAGAAGCCTGCTGAAGCAATCTGAATACGAGCTGAGGTTCGAAAATCTCTGTACTTCCAAGGACAGCAGGCTACATGTGAGCATTTCCCACAGAAACAAAATGTCCACCTAGATGGTCTGGTCAATGACTGCTGAGAGATTGGATTTGTAATGCTGAAAGTCCAGACGACAAGCTGTGAATTATCTGCTAATAGCCAGAGAGGATGCACATCACGTCAAAGACACTTTATTTTTTTTTATTTTTATTTTTTAAATGTTTATTTATTTTTGAGACAGAGAGAGACAGAGCATGAATGGGGGAGGGTCAGAGAGAGGGAGACACAGAATCTGAAACAGGCTCCAGGCTCTGAGCTGTCAGCACAGAGCCCGATGCGGGGCTCGAACTCACGGACCGCGAGATCATGGCCTGAGCCGAAGTTGGATGCTTAACCGACTGAGCCACCCAGGTGCCCCCAAAGACACTTTAGAGAAAGATCACCAGAGATATAGGATCTCTATGCCCTACATTCTTTATGCCCATGAAAATGCCTTTAAGGGGAAAGTCAGCTTTAAGCATCTGTCACATCCAGGGACAATCTACATCCGACTTCTTCCAGTCAAATGAGAATATTTTTGTGAAGAGCAGCCAGCTCTGGGTCTTGTCTGAAATTTCATCCCCAGCATAGAGAAAGAGCTAGCATCTCAAGAGTAGATTTAATTAGGTAATAATATGGAAATACAAGAATTATTTTTTCCTGCCTAAAAGAAGTGCCAGTTTGGGGTCATATTGGTAATGATTGGCAGTGGGCAAATATTAAATTTGTTTTTATAAACACATGATATTAAAAATATTAACCAGATCCAGAAATATGAATACTAAAATAATACTATGATTATATTTCAGAGATTACACCTTAATTAAAATAGAAACAAAGTAGAATTGTCAAAATTTTGATATTTTATAGTTCTCTTAGGGAAAAGTGGGGAAAAAAATTCCAAAATAGGTTTTTCCTATCTCCTATGCAACTATGCTTCTTTCTGTTGGCTTCTTAGACTAAAAATCAAGATTATGTTAAGAAATATCATATTATATAAATTTTGTATATTTTATTTTCAATCTTGACATGGACCAATATTGTTTATTATAGTATCTCTTACATAATTTCGACAGAAATCAGAGAGTGAATAATCATGATAAATATAATAAACTAAATGGTCAAATTTAAAATGAAGCAAGATACTTATCAATTTACTTTTCAGTAAGATATTGTCTGGTTAAAAAGAAAAATATGGGAGAGAGTGAGAGTCAATTTAATTACATCTGAATTCAGACATTTAAAAATCTCTTTTGACTCATTCACCTTCGTACAGCTTAGTATTGCCCTTCTACTTGTCAGTTTAGAATTAGCTGTCAAAATTTTCTGGTTTCATGTCAGTCTTTCTCTTCATTTTTAAACCATTTTATCTTAAGGGGAATGTATAGTAAAAAATCCTTAGATAAACCTGTGTTTGAACCCCATGTTCTGTCACTAATTAGACATGTAATATTATTTTCTGAATTTTATTTTATTTTTAAAAATTTTAATGTTAATTTACTTTTGAGAGAGACAGAGAGACAGAGACACAGAGTGCGAGTGGGGGAGGGGCAGAGAGAGAAGGAGACAAAGAATCTGAAGCAGGCTCCACAAGTCCAACATGGGGCTCTAACTCAAGAACCTCGAAATCACCAACCGCAAGATCGCGACCTGAGCCCAAGTCAGACGCTTAACCGACTGAGCCACCCAGACGCCCCTGTTTAATTTTAAAGTAGAAATGATAAAATCTGTTAGCTGATCAAATTAGATGAATTAATGGATAAAACACCTAGCACAGATTAGTTCCTTAAGAAATATAATCCCTTTTGCTGCATACCAAACTGTCCCTTTCAAGTTGGAAAATGTTACCTTCTTACCAATCAATTTAAAAGTTTATACAAAGAATACTTATATATCATATGTCAGAATGAAAAAAACGTTGCAATAAATAAATGATTGCATCATAACTTCCAAATGTCAGTTTTATCAAGAAATTTTTAAGTTTCTTAATGTATTTTCCAAGCACTAACAAAAAATGATAACTTTTTACTTACATTACAAATTTCACTTCAGATGCCACTAGAGGGACTTGTATTATCAGAAGTGTCTTTCAGAAGCATCAGTAGAAAATGTAAGAGGAAAATGCATTAAAGTGAAAATGCCAGGTAGTGATTTCTAGATTTAGAATGTCAACATTTTGTGAAAAATAAAAACTATTTTCCCATATTGATTCATCTTACTTCTATAGACTTTATTTCACGATAATTGGTATTTAGTGAACTACTAAAAATTATTATATCTCACATTCAATTTTAAGTAATTAAAAATAATGTTTTAAGAAAAAATCCTTGAATGGTTTGTATTATGTATGATCTACTGTTAAAAGGGGGACTCTTTTAAGTGTTTTAGGCAGCTTTACCTTTTTTTTTCAGTTTGGAGTCACTGTAGTGTCAAAATAAACTCTTAACATATTTCCACTGCTGGTTAAATGAAGACTGAATCAGTGGTTCTGTTAAGATTGTATATAATGCATAGAATTCTCTGTAATATGTTCATCTCAAGATGATATCTGTAACAATTGGTTTCGTGTTTATTAAGCATCTAGTACACTGAAGGAACTTTGCCCTGGATAGATACAAAGATGAAAAGATGCACAAGGCATCATCCATATCATCAAAAGAAATTACAACTTCTGACATAAATTTATCTCTCAGGATATCAAGAAGAGATGACATACTCAAATTAAGATAAATATTTAATTCACAAAGCTACTTTTAAGAAAGTAGTGAACCCAATATAGGAGAATCTCGGGGTAAATAACCCAGAACTGCAGTGAGGATGAGCAGAAGTAATTAAGGAAGATCCAGGAAAGCATGAAGGAAGGGGACGGCATGGCATGTGAGATAGCTCAATGGTAAAGTGTAATTTGTTAAAAATAAACAGAAATGAAAACTGTAGTTTGGTTAGCTAGAAAAATATTTTGAAGTCTAAAAACAGTTCCTGGCCTTGCTACATGTTTTGAAAAACAGGAAAGTTTTATGTGTATGTTACTTTTTCAGTGTAGTTAAAAAGGGAAAAATTAAAATATTCTTACTATTGTGAGCCTCATTTTTTCCATAATTTCTTTCTTGGTTTATGTTTTTGAGCAGCCAATTAAATAGAGGAAAGCCATTAAAATAAGGCAAAGGATCCACATGAAGAACATTTGATTTTCCCTTTAAACTTTATTTTGTATTAACTTTACCAATGCAATAGATGTATCTTCTTTAAATTGTGAAGTGACACTAAAGGCTAACAACAAAAACAACAATAAAAACAAACAGTAATGCTAATAGAGTAGATTTTACAAGTTCTCATCATAAGAAAAAAATGTAACTGTTTATGGTAATGGATGTTCACTAGACTTATTTAGTAATCATTTCACGATATATTCAAATATCCAATCATAATGTTGTATACCTGAAAGTAATATATTGTTATATGCCAATTATGTCTCAATTAAAAATATTTTGAAAGTTAGATCAAGACATTTCATAAGTTTACGCTTGTTTTGCCTGTGAATTTGAGGAATTTGACATTTGATAGTTAGGTCCAAAGTGAAACTCTTAAAAATAAATAAATAAATAAATAAAACTTTTTCTCTCCATTCCCCAGTTTCATAGATAGTCTTTGGGGTGGTGATCTCCACCTGTACCACTATTCAAGGTACTCTGATAAGAGAATTACTTTCTGTAAATTTGTGTGAAGTTGAAACATAAACAGCTGTTTTATTCCTGGCCCAGGTAAAAGCTCTCCTAAGGCTTTTTTGATTCCCAAAGAATCTAGTTGTCTTATGACTTCCCCAAGTTCTTCTCTGTTCATATCAAACTACATTCTTAGAACATACTAGAACACACCTTTCAGCTTCTCTGGGAGAATACAAGTGTCTCATTATCACACAAAACAAATGAACAACAACAAAAAACCAACAATAAACAGTAATTCTGTGGTCACCCTCCCCTACTATGGTCCATTCCTTTGAGGCACATACCCTCCACTTTAGAGTTTTTCATGATATTTGCCTCATATGTTTATGCTATAAAGAAACAGTGTCTTTCATTTTCAAGCTAATATCATCATGCATGCAAATTACATAACATGAGTCATAGCACACATGCTGCTTTATGTTTGGGTATTACATTTTTTTTTTGTTTTTGTTTCTGTGTTATCTGAATCTCTCTACTTTTTTCCTTTTTGCAAGCTTTGTCTTTCTTGACATCTTCTATCTACTCCAAGCATAACACCCCAGCCATTAATCTCACCATGTTCCCTGACCAAGTTCTAACCCATGCTAAGAACCAAGTGTTTATTCTTTCATTCTCTTCTCTTGATTCATGTAACCTTATACATAAGGTTATGAGTGTGTGTGTGTGTATATATATACACGCACACACATATATATATTATATATATACAAGGAATATATTTTTGTCATGTTTTGAATTTAAAACTAAGATTGTATTATATACTGCAATCTGTATCTTTCTATTTTCACTCAATAATTGATGGAATCATTTAGAAAAATGAAAATTGTTCAAATAGACAAATAGAATTGTCATTTTTTGTAATACCTTCATAATATTACATGTCTGAGATACAAATCATTTACTTAACCATTTTATTATTAAGGTACATTCACTTTGTAATTTTTTATCACTATGAATATGCTACAGGATATATCTTTATATATATATTGCTAGTTTTATATCTATAAGATATAGGCCCTGGGCTGCATTGTCATTAAATTTTGGTAAAAGTCGGCTTACATGCTATTTAGGTTTTTCTGTTTGTTTGTTTTTTAAAGTTTATTTATTTTTTTTTGTGAGAGAGAAAGAGAGTGTGTGTGCAAGCCTGGGGAGGGGCAGAGAAAGGGAGAGAGAGAATCCCAAGCAGGCTCCACACTGCCAGCTGGGAGTCCAACACAGAGCTTGAACTCTAGAACTGTGAGATCATGACTTGAGAGTCTGTTGCTTAACTGACTGAGCCCCCCAGGTGCCCCCATGCTGTTTAGGTTTAATTTGCGTATGTCTTCAGTGTCATTTATCATACAATCCAGTGTTAATTTGGCCCAGTTTTTGTAATCATATGTTTGTCTCTTAATTTGTTAATGAATTGAATCTACTGAGAGATTGATGCAATTTTAAAATACTTGAAATACTGTTATAAGCTGTGTGCCAGTCACAATTCTTTCTTGCAAATAGCACTTCTAAATAGCTTAGGCAAAAAAGGAATTTACTGTAGTATATCGGCCATTCAGTATATCTCCAATAGAGTTCAGAGCTTTTCAGACTGAAAAATGCACAGACCTCCTCAACATATTGCTGACAAGCTCAAGTCCAATGTAGCTGGGTACAGACACAGGAGAAAAAAAATGTTCTGATGACACAGAAAAAAGGAACTTAATGTTGGACATTAGCCACCTTAGACTCTAGGACTTGCAATTTCTTCCTCTTCTCCCCTGAGGCAAATGGCCTCTGTATGCTTTTGCATTTGAATCAGGTGGAAAGAAAGAAGCCTGGTAGCTAAGTTTTGCCTTCTAAATGGAGACTTGGAATATGTAATGTGAGAAACCAAAATAGAAGACACATGTTCCTGAGGTGCTGGCTGCCTTTAGTATGACAACTGTGTGTGAGGGTTTTAGAATAGAATAAATACTTAGAATAGTCTTTATTTTTTAAATAAATTACTCTTTTAATTTCCTAATGTTTTATTTAATATTTTTAATGTATGTTCACTGGTGAGATTAATAGTTTTATTTTTTGTATTAAATTTAACTTTTAAATTTAAATTAAATTTAATTTAATTTTTTATTAAAATTAAAAATATGATCGCTTCTGGAAATGGTATTTAAAATAACATTGTGATTATTTGTTATGAATTAGATAGCAGCTATAGAAACCATATTTAAAAAGAAGTGGAAATTTGTGTGTATATGTGAAATACTTGAAATTCTTTAAGAATTATTATATTTTTATTCAAATTATTCTCTCTCACCAATAGTTTGATTTTATGGTGGATATATTCTGATTGTTCATGTTGCTTTTTTCTCTACATGTTGGACTTTCTTGGGTATGGTGTTGCTTCCCAGGAGTTTTTAATTATATTTTTCTATCAAATTTTTAGGCTGAAATTTTCAGACCAATGTCTAATTAAGAAAATAATTTAGACAGTTTTGTGTGCTTCTTCAACTCTTTCAGCCATTGGAGAATTTTTTATTAGAATCTGCCACATTTTATTAGAAAGTTATATACAAAACTATTTCAATAGATTCATTTTTTCATCAATGTATATATTTGCAAAGATATTTATAGTGATTTTTTAGGCCAATCATCCAAATTTAAGCCCTCCTTTCTGATATGTACCCTAAATTCTATAAAGAGGCAAATTCTTGAATGACCTTTAACAAAAATAAGAGTTTTCACTCAGTTTTCCACACTAAGAACTGAAACAGATTCAATAGGATGCTATTATGTATTTATTCATGGTAGGATTCCAATACAATGTATTATAAAAAGATGTTGTATCTACACCCATGGATCATTTAGAAATAATTTCTATATTATTTCTTCAGGAAAGACAGTAAACATTTCAAGAGAAATTATTTGCCTACACAGTACCAGAACTAGCCTGATTTAAAAGGTAAGAATATTAATTAACTTTCAGTGGTACAAGTGTTTGTGTGAAGAATGCTGTAGTACAAAATAAATTTGAGATTTAATTGGTAGGAAGACTGTATTAATACGGAGTAGAGTCCACCAAATACTCCTGAGAATATTAGAGTATTTCTACTACTGTAAATTTTAATATTCTAAAAGGAAAGAGTAATTTACAGTAAAATTTTTAAAAATCAGATGTTTAGAATATCAGTTGAAAATATTAATTATGAGCTGTCACAGCCAAGAGACAAGACAATTAAATGAAGTGTGGTATCCTGGATGGATTCTGGGATTAAAAAAAAAAAAGATGAAAACCACGTTGACCAGCTATAAAACTACAATAAAATAATTTTATAATTCTTCCCAATACTCACTGGGACCTTTATTTAAGAACTTTTGGGAACTGAATTTATTCTTTTAGGTTTTCAAATCCTTCAAGGCCAAGTGATGTTACAATTTCAGTGTACTGAATTGCCCCAAATCTGAGAACTCTAGAAAGCAATTTTAACTTTGCTTTCTAAAAGGAAATCAATGCCAATGATTAAATTTATTGAAACATTATTGCTTTGAGAGGTATTTCTTATGAGAGGATGAACACAACAGATTTATAGAAATATACTTGAATTTAAAGGGATTAGTAAATAAATTTGAATGTAAGAGTTTTTTATTACATTTGAGCTCTCAATGAGTTAAATGTCAAGGAATTTTCTATATATATATTCACGTTTCATTTTCAGTCCATTATAAATACGTTACAGGAAAATGAAAAGTTGTTCATGTAAAAAGTTACAATTGGACAATAAAACAAGATAAATATTTTACTATCAATTTTAAGAAGAGTTATATTACGTTAATGAATCCTGAATTGCTAATGCTATTTCTATGTTCGGTAGAGCATCTCTAAGATTCACAAGAAACAGCATAGCCCATTTGGACAAAGCCCAACTCTATTTGTCCATCAATCACCTATCGATGGGCTTACATATGTATATTCATTGTTTTAACTGGGTATCTTTTTGTCATCATTACACTGGCTAATGAAATTTCAAATATCTAGTAACCTCAGAAAATATACAAATAGCTGAATTTATTCTTTGGTATTAAATAAAAAATAATTTTTTAAATATATCATATCTATAATATATGATGCTTAAAGGTTTCATACACATGACTTATTTAATCTTTAAAACTTCCCCTGAAATTATGATTATTATTAAATTCATTTTAGATATATATAGAAATTTGTAGCTTTGGGGGTCACAATAATAAGGAGTCCTTGAGTAAATGGAGGAGGCCATAGATTAGGATAGATTCACTTCTCAGGTCATGAATGTTCATAAGAAGTATAATACATTTGAATTTATCACAGGGACAGGCTTTGACTAATACATCCCAATGTATGTGTTTTGTCATTGACAGCTATATGTTGCTTTATCAATTGTTAGTTCATTCAATTTATTAGGCATTATATCTGAATGAGATTTTTCAATATTTTGTGCTGAGTTACAAATGAATAAATTAATAAAGTTTAAATTAATAAGTAATTATAAGATCTGCTACAAAGCAGGATATGGTGTACAAATGACTTGATAGAAATTGATTTTGTATTTCTTGACACAATGCTAATAGCATTAGTTGAAAAGTAAAAATATCAGTTAATCAACTCATCCAACCTATAATCAGTGAATTTCATCACAACCTTCTCCCTCTTAAATCCCCCCACCTCCTCCTCTTCTTTGTTCTTCCTCTTCTTCTTCCTTACAAACTGGTTCCATTGTTTGTTGTATCTAACTCCAACTTTAATTTTCAATAGTGAGCTGTTAATATAATTGTTTAACATATTCATCTAGGCTTAACAGAATTGTCTCAAGAATAATGATTCAAATTTCAGCAGGAAAAGTAATGCAACAATATATTTTTCAGAAATCTTCTGAAAGAAGAAGAAATTGCTTTTCTTCCTAATAATGTTTCATGATAACATAGACCAAGCTAGTGATTTAACCTACAAATTTAATCAGAATGATTTCCTTTGTATGAAATTTATTTCTACTTAAGGATCTCTTTAATGTCTTAGACATTTTGGATTATACCAAACATTATAGTCAATAAAATTACATAAGTGGACAATCAATTCAAATATTGGTAGATAACATATTCATTAAAAACATTTTTAAATAGATCAGATGCTTTTGTTTGTACAAAAGTATCACAACCAACTTTATATAGTTTAATTTAAAATTAACCACTGAGTCTGCTTCTCAGTTTATGTACTGAACATATATATTTTGATATTCCCCAAAGGATTACCTAAAAGCCACTTATCAAGAGAATATCTTACAGTGATTATCTTCTAGTTGGTTTTTCATTACTTCAAAAGCATTTATTTCATTGCAAAAGTTTACATTTTTATTCTGCCATATTGAACATTTAGAACAAATCAATGAAGCAACTTTCTCAATCTACAAAATTTTATTTCATTAAGTGTAAAGAAGGAATAAATAAAACAATTATATGTTACATATACATTGCTCATGGTTAGTAGTTTTCTAAATACATGGCAATTAACAAGGCAAATGTAGTATTTAACATCGACATCTGACGCATCGGACCATTTGGGGTTATAGGTGTTGTTGTTTCAATGTTTTGTCATGTATGACTAATTTTCTATGGAATTATAAATAGCCATTGTAAAATTTAATGCTACTTAGCATATAAATAATCAGACTTTTTTGAAGAGATGATGCTTGCCACTTTGACATTTTTCATGACATAAATCACCTATTATATAAGAGCAAAATCTCTTGAGGAAACAACCTAGAATAAAATAATTCTTTAAACTAATTTCCCCAGACACATTTGCAACACTAATGTTTACAATGGGATTTTACGATATGTTCAAAAATAAAATGTCTGCGTTATATGAGTTCTTTGTTATAGTTGTTGATTTTTTTCTCTCATACTAATTAGTGGTATGTCTTGAATAAATCAGTGAATTCTTCTATGCTTTATTCTGCTGATTTGTAAAGACATTTACTTGAATAACTGCCAGTCTGTTTCCAATAGTAAAATTGTCAGATTCTATGTACTATATTTCCTGATGGAAGATATCAACAGAAGAACTATAAACAAGATGCTTGATGAAAGGACCTCCCTCTTATTTTATTAAAACATCATATAATTTACCTCAGATTTTATCAGTTTGATTATGGTTTTGGATTTTGTGATGAAAATATTTGTTTAACTATTAATGTAAATCTAACATATAACAATTACAAATTTCACTTGATGTGTTAAGTGAAGATTGTCTTTTCCTTAAAATTAAAGTCTTAGATGCATTTAAAGTTATATGTTCTCTGTATATTCAATCAAAATATACCTAAGCATGTAATTAACATGATTAAGGTGGCTTTCAGTGTTATAGCATAATTTCAGTGAAGGGTTTAGATTTTATACCTAATTTGCATTTGCCAGTTTACTAGTTATTTTCCCTTTATTATGTGCAATTAATCAGAAACTATGCTGAAATAGTTTCTTTCCTTCTTCATTTTTTGAATTATTTATGTGACTATATTTATTTTTTTTAATGTTTCTATTAGAAGAATCCATTTTTAGTTTTAACTTTTTAGAACTGAAAGCATTGCCTCAACTCTACATCCTGACTTCATTTGTAGCTTGGATACATAACATTCAGATTGTATAGATTTTCTCAGTTTAGTAGGAAAAAAGTTAGTAAATATACTAATAATTTTAGGTTAGTGGCTATTATTGTATTAATGCATTGAAGTCATTGATGGATGTAGTAGGCTAAAGAATGGCCCTCCAAAGATATCCACATCCTAATACAAAGATCCTTTAAATATGTAACTTCTATGGTAAAAGGAACTTTGCAAATGTGATTAAGTTAAAGATCTTGAGAGGTGGAGATTATTCTGGATTATTTGGGTGGACTTGATGTAATAACAACGGTAGTTATAAAAGGGAGACAGGAGGATCAAAGACAGAAAAAGGAGATATGATGTCTAAACCAGAAGGTGGTGTGATGTGGTTTCAAAATGAAGAAAGGAGGCATGGGCCAAGAAATGTAGATTGCCTTTAGATTCTGGAAAAAGCAAGGAAATAGATTTTTCCCCCCAAAGGCTCTAAAATGGATATATCTCTGATAATACCTTGCTTTTAAACTTCTGATCTCCAGAACTATAAAAGAAAAAAATTGTATGAAGTCATTAACTTTGAGGTAATTTCTCATTGCAGAATAGAAAACAAGTACAATCGCCTCTTAAGTATGTTTTCTTTGTGCCTCTATTTATTCCCTAAATCTTTTGTGAATCTTTTGAATTCAGTGTCTCATGAAAACCAATATTGCTATTATTACTGCACAGTTTTGCTATTTGATATTGTTAAACAAAATAAATTAAAATTAATTAATATTTCCCTAATACAATACTACAAACTGTTTTGTTCACACAATAATACATCATTTAAATCTGATCTCATTAATAGAGATTGAAATTATTCTGTTTAATAGTTGCATAATATTTCATAGTGTGAATGTGCTAACAGTTTAACTACTCTTCTATAAATGAATATTTAATGTTTCCTTTATTTTTAACTACTAAAAATATTGCAATAAAATCTAGTTGATCTTATCTTTCAACATTTAATCACTTTTATAATTTCTTCTACAGTATGTTTACAATTTCTATTTCTTGGCTAATTTTGATCTTTGTAGTTTGCATGTAAATAATCCATGTCACCTAGATTTTATGTTACTTTTCTTGATAATAGTATGTAGTAGTCTTTCAAAATCTGTATAAGCTCCTCTTTCATATTGCATATTTCACGATATTTTCTTCCTCCTTCTACATACATATGTACATGTGTGCTCATGTTTGTGTATTTTTTTTAATGTTTATTTATTTTTGAGAGAGACAGGGCACGAGCAGGGGAGGGGCAGAGAGGGGGACACACAGAATCTGAAGGAGGCTCCAGGCTCTGAACTGTCAGCACAGAGCCCAACGTGGGGTTGGGACCCACAAACGAGGAGATCATGACCTCAGCTGAAATTGGACACTCAACCGACTGAGCCACCCAGGTGCCCCATGTTTGTGTATTTTTAATTTGACTCTATCTATTGTTTTGTTTCAAGGACTTGTAGCTATTAAATTCACGTTCCAGGCATCAATGAAGAGAACGAGAGAAGAAAAATAGGCCTTCCTACATCTCAGTTCAGTCAGCAGCTATTTAGTAGCCTTCCAGCCATCAAATCAAAACCTCCACGTGCATCTGTTGCCTAGTACTTGGTCACGAAGCTCTTCCAACTATAAGACATAGCAGAAAATGTCATGTTTTATTTGGATACATCATGCCATGAGTAACATTGAATTTCTATTATAAGGAAGAGAAACAAAATGGGTATTGGGTAGTTTTGAACAGTTTCTGTTGCATATCATTTTTCTAGATGTGACAGTTAAAATGCTTTTATTCTTTTTTCATTTTCTATAGCTTCAAGGTCCTAGATTTTGTTGATTTAGTTTTAGGGTTTTCCTCACAATTTGTCTCATTTCTTTTAGGAAACCTTACTTTACGGCACAATTACAATTTCCCAATCATAATAACATTATCCATTTAGAGTCAATTATGTAAATTGCAAGTCATTACTTACCACTCTTTCCTCAATATGATCCTCATCTTTTATAATATCTTAGTTCTGATTTAATTGTCATTTTGTTGTTGTTTTTTCGTAATTATTTTCCTCAGAACACATGGGTGATAGATATTCTGAATCTATTTAGACCTGAAAATATCATTCCATTTCTCTGACAGGTGAATAGTAAGTTGACTATAACTGCTTTGGTCTCGGCAGATTATGTTTCATTGACTGCTAAGTTTTAATGTTATAAGTAAGTCAGATTTAGTCATATTCTCTTTCCTTTAAAAGTTACTTGCTCTTCTAGAAGCTTATAAGATTTTATATTTACTGTTGGAATTCAAAATATTCCCTAGGATATATCTAAGTGAATGACCTTTTTAATAAATCCTCCTTGGGACCTAGGGAGTCTTGTCAATCTTCAGGCACAAATCCTCCTTCAAATAAAATAAAATTTCTTGATTTGTTTAAATATTATCTCTCTTCTATCACTTCTTTTTTTTTTAATTTGAGGACTCCTTTTATACAGGTGAAAATTCTCTTATCTATGCCCTCAACTCATCTTTCATTACTGATTTTCATCATTTATACTCTTTATATGTTTTATACTTCTTTCAGTAGCTATTCCTGGTCAAGTTAAATTTCAACCGTAACTATTTTTTCTGTTTAACTGTTGAAAATTTTAAATTGAAAATCCATTCTGTTTTGTTGTTGTTTCTTTGCAAATTGTTCTATATTTGATATCCTTGATAGACTCTGTTACTTTGTCTCTGTTGACTTCAGTTCCACTTCCTGTGAGATGGCTCATTTTTGTTTCCCCCTTTGTTTTTATTTTCTCACTGGCTTTCTTTGCTTGCTCATGCTTTCAACCACAGTGATGTCACAGGCAATAATCATCCCTGCTAGCTTACATCACCCACCATAGGAATGGGAAATAACTCAGCTCACCCGAGCAGCTATATTCATGATCCTCCTCAATGTCCAACCATATCTGCTCTCTATTGTTTGAGAGTTATCTTGACCTCTGATACATAGCATCCATTCACTCTATTTCTGGTAAGTAAACAGAAATGCTTGTTTGTTTG
Organism: Lynx rufus; assembly: GCF_022079265.1. Classification (NCBI taxonomy): domain Eukaryota; kingdom Metazoa; phylum Chordata; class Mammalia; order Carnivora; family Felidae; genus Lynx; species Lynx rufus. The sequence continues at coordinate 114,170,168 of NW_025814867.1, forward strand.
TTTGCTTGCTTTTTTGTTTTTAGAGATAGAAAATCTGTTTCCCATTTTTCAGTCCAAATAATTTGGAAGAAAATGCCCACACAAAACTCTGGGTGAATATTTGAGTGAAACAATATTCAGCACATTCTATTTTAGGTAGCTCTGTTGATTGGCTCAAAGAATGGTCACATAGCTGAGTACAGGCTGTTCAGGCACAAAGCATTTATGAAATGAGAAATTTATTTCTCCACTGAGTTTATATTTGAAAGGAAAGACCTGTAGTGGCTGGAGGTGCTCTTCACATCATGCATAGACTCACAACTCAACACAGATGAGAAAAGAGCTGAAAAACAGGCACACTTTGTGTACCTGAGAAACAGGTTGTTTGAAGCTTGTGTTACATCTAAAGTTTGTAATAGATGCCTCTTTGTTGAAAAAGGTCATCAAGAGAGTGTGACTGCTGGTTCATCGCTGAGCTCAAACCAGACAACACATCCAGAAGCTTCTCCTCACCCATCCCCCACCCTGGGAATATATGTTCTGTCCACCATTCCCACAGCAGGAGCTATTTTCAAGGATGCAACTTTGAGAGAGTAAGTGTTATTGAGACCATCTGAATAGTATACTTGCCTAAACCTAGTTAAGGCCTCTGTATAAACATTTAAGATTCTGTTGGGTAGGTGCTGAGATCACATCTTGTAGCTGTTGAAGACAAACCTCAAAGGTAAGTTCCCTTGATTGTTAAAACTGCCACCTACCAATGGAGTGGTCTGCTTCTTTCTTTGGTTTCTCCTTGCCCTCCATGTACAGGGGCCAGTTTGTAAACCAACACTCTTTTGTTAATGAATTTAAAGTATAATTTTTGAGTTATCATAAGTAATGAATTTTCACCATCTGAACAAATTTGTGTAACTTAAGCCTGGGTCAAGAAATAGAACATTATTATTACTCCAGAAGCTTCTCTTATGCTCCCCACTAGTTAATCAGTAACATCCAAGGGCAACCCTGTCCTGTGGTCTCATAGTGTAGATTAGCTTCACCAGTTTTGAATTTTATATAAATGGAACATATATGAATTTTTTGGTCTGGATTCTTTGGCTCAATATTTTGTTTATGAGATGCATTAATATTGTCATGTGTAGTTATTGTTTTTTATTCCTGCTGATATTCTGGATTCCATTGTGTGACTATACCTCAGTTTGTCTGCTTTTCTGCCGATAAGCATTTGGGTAGTTTCTGTTGGAAGCTATTATTTATAGTAATGCTCTGAACATACTGGAACTCGGTTTTCTTTATTTTTATTTTTTTAATGTTTATGTATTATTTTGAGAGAGAGACAGATAGAGCATGAGGAGGGGAGAAGCAGAGAGAGGGAGACACAGAATCTGAAGCAGGCTACAGGCTCTGAGCTGTCAGCACAGAGCCCGATGCGGGGCTAGAACTCACAGACTGGGAGATCATAACTTGAGCCGAAGTCAGATACTCAACTGACTGAGCCTGGAACTCTTTTTCCAATGAACATACGTATGCACTTCTGTTGGAAGCATACCTAGGTGTGTAATTACCAGGTCAAAGGATAGGTACATACTCAGCTTTAGTAGATGCTGACAATTTCCTGTAATGGTTGTAACAGTCCACACTTTTAGCAACAATACATGAGAGTTCTGTTTCTTCCACAGTTTTGCTAATACTGGTATTTTCATTAAAGAATTTTAAAATGTTGAGTTTTCTGTCACTTGCAATAATTTTTTACTATTATAAAAAACCTGCCTGTTTTATTAGCTTTCCTCCTCTGGCTACTGTTTTATGTTACAGAGGGAAGATTGCTCATTCATGTCAAAATGAAGCTTCCATCTTTCTGAAAAACTTCTCGTATTTTATTCCTTTAAATATAAAAATATATATTCTGTGTTATATACTTTGCTGTTATTTTCAAATAACAATAACTACACAAAGGCAATGTTCCCATTTTTGCTTTAGTTCTTTGGAGTTACACTGTCAATGTGATGAAGGGAAGTTTCATCAATCAAACATTGACTCTGTCCTACCTTTGAGGATAAATTTAGACTATGTATTCATTCTATTTTTAAACAATAAATAAATGAAAAGGAAAATAATTGTGCCATAATTGTTTCTTATAGAAAACTGTGATAGTAAAAAATATATATATTTGTGGCCATGGATGTTAAAAAGAAAATTAAAGACATTATTCTAGTATACTTTTTATTCTTTTAATTGAAATGATGTTATAGATGTTGTAATTATTATAAACTAACGTGTAGTTTCATTATTGTTGAACATGGGAATTCACAAGTAGATTTTTAAATCTGTTGCCTACAATCAAAGTTCATAGACTTTTCAGTGATTCTGTCTAATTTTGGGGACTTAAATAAATGTTTTTAAAGAAATTCTGAGTAAATGATAAATATGGAATGGAGATGGAAACCTCTAGCTAAGAGTCTTCAGCCCTCTTATCAGCTCTGCTCTAGGCCAAATTAGAGTTTGGAGGTGTGGTCAGAAGAAATACCTGTTTGATTGTGGTTCTTGCTAAGTGTGTATTTGAAACCAGCAGATGGAAGAAGTACTCCTTATCTTGTAAAGACTTAGATTCCGAGGAGTTCAGAGAGTAACCACCTTAGCTCCAGTCCTGGCCATCACCTCATGTTCTTGTTTCTGAGTTATGATAATGAACTAAACATCTTTTACTGTCTCTTAGAATTTACTAATTTAATCTTTAGTGTTGATGCCTTCCCAGGGAGGTTCTAATAAATTGAATTAATTTTATCAGATACCATAGGCTCAAAGGTTTTGAAGGAAACCTCATGTAAGAAATAAGACAATTGTAAAAGGGACTATGCAACAGTTAAAAAAGACTTAATCAGAAAAGATTAAGGGTAGAAAGATGATAGTATATTTCTAAGCAATGGTGATTACAGTTTAGGCGGCTAAACTCATACCTCCTTCATGACGATTTTCATGATATAGCCTTCATGATATTTTCAGACATACTATTATTTATTAATATTTACTTTGATCATGTTTAATTTGTAATTTTAAAATTAGGAGCTTTATTTTAATGTATAAAACATTACAGTTTCATGGGGCACCTGGGTGGCTCAGTCGGTTGGGTGTCCGACTTCGGCTCAGGTCATGATCTCACAGTTTGTGGGTTCGAGCCCCGTGTTGGGCTTTGTGCTGACAGCTCGGAGCCTGGAGCCTGCTTCGGATTCTGTGTCTCCCTCTCTCTCTGCCCCTCCCCTGCTCACACTCTGTCTCTCTCTCCTTAAAAAATAAATAAACATTAAAAAAATTTTTTTAAAAACATTACAGTTTCATTAGAGATTGTAAATAATTTCATTTTTACTTTTTAATCTACAGATATTAATTAGTGCTTGAAACTATCCCATTTTCCTTTCTTTTTGTGGCATAAGGGAGACTGAATTTCTTAGGTGCCTTGCTATTAGGTAGGATCATGTGCCTAGTTATAAAATATATAATGAAAGTGGAAGTGACATTTCCCAAATTTTTCTTTTTCCTCACTGTATCTAGTGTGTTGGGCTTTCACTGAAATTCTCAAGATCAAAACAAACTAATTTACTGAGTCACCTTAAAGAGGACAATTGTGTGGGCCAGTAAAAACTTGTTAAAAATTCAATAATATAACTTCTGTTTGTTTTATCCTGTAATATTTTGAGGTTGTTTCAGTATACCTTAGCCTGCCTCTTCCTAAATACATAATGTACAGAATTACTAATAACTTTTCAGGAATTCATTTTTTCCTTATATTTAGACTTTTATGTGTGCAACACAGTGAAGTTCTCTGTTTCTTCCAATTTATTGTTAACCTATTCCTGTATTGATGATACGGTATTCAAGCTAAGAAAATTTTATTAAATTCCTTTGGTGGTTCATTGAATTTATAGAGTTGAAATTTTTGAATATTTGCATTGATATTTGTTTTAACATTTTCTCTTATTTAAAGGGAATATCTTATGCTCATGTTGTATAGAAGTGCAATGAAAAGATTCTCAATATATATGGTATAAAATTCTAATTAATTAAAGGCAATGATAATCATAGCTTCATTTATTGAATATACTATACGCCAGATGTTACTAGTGCTTTACATATACTAGCTTATTTAACCCCACCCTGTGATGTAGACACTATTATCTCTATGATATACATGAGGAAACTGAGGAACAAATATGTTAATTTATTTACTGCTATGTACTGAATGTTTTTGTCCCCCCAAAATTCATCTCTTGAAATCTAATCCCTAGCATAAAGGTATTAGAGGTATTGGAAGTAGGGTCTTTGGAAGTTTATCATGTCATGAGGGCAGAGCTCTGATGAGTGTGATTACTGCCTTTATAAGAAGAGGCCAGAGGGGCTCCTGGGTGGTTCAGGCAGTTAAGCATCTGACTCTTGATTTTAGCTCAAGTCATAATCTCACTATTTGTGAGATCAGGTCCTGTGTCAGTCTCCACACTGACAGCATGGAGTCTACTTGGGATGTTTTCTCTCCCTCTCTCTCTGCTCCTCCCCCACTCACACTCACATGTTCTCTCTCTCTCTCTCTCTCAAAATACTTAAACTTAAAAAAGAAAAAAGAAGAGGCCAGAGGGCCAGTTTGCTCTCTTTCTACCATGTGAGGATACAACAGGAAGTCAGCAGTCTGCAATCCAGAAGAAGGCCTTCACCAGAACCTGATCATACTAAAACCCTGATCTCTACTTCCAGCCTCTAGAACTGTGAGAAACAATGTTTTCTTATTTCTAAGTGTAAGTCTTTACACTTTGTTATATCACTTCAATTGACACACTTTGCCAAGGTCAGCCATTAAACAGCAAAAGCAGAATTCACACACAGAAAAGATTCCAGAGACTAAGATTTATATGTTATGTTGAGTTTCTAAAAATGAGTACAAAAACCTTACTTATTTAATAAATAAATAAGTTTCGTCTTTAAAAAAAAATCAGTCAGTATGCTTTATTTGTCAAGATACAGTAAACAAGCCTCATATTTTTTGGCTCAGAAAACTTAAAAGTCCAGGGAAACCTCTGACTTCAGGTATGTCTAGATTCAGACTCGAGAGATATGATCAGGGCTTAGTCTCTCCTTCTCAACTTCTTGGCTGTATTTTCTCTGGATTCATTACATTTTCATGCAAGTTTATTCTGGGATCAAAAAGGAACACTGTAGGTCATGTCCTCTTTTCCATGTAGTGAGAGTCTATTTGAGCATCTTCCTCAAAAGACTAATCTTTTTTTTCTCCTAGAAGCACCAGTAAAGATTTCCTTGGTTGTATCAGTAGCATAATCTGCTGATAGGCTAACGTCACTCAAGAACCTCATTCTCTTCCCTCTCTGGAGCCAAGGGTCAGGGCCATCTCTGAAACCTGGTGGCTGAGTAAGAAAAAGTGAATTTGTCAATAGGAAATTCAAATATCAGTGATGGAAGAGTAGAGAAACCTGTCAAGGAAGAGCCAGCAGCTGTCTATACCAGAAATTTTGCTTGTTTTAAAAAATTTTATTCCATTTCAACACTTAGAAAAAGCTAAATTAATGGATAATCACTTTTTAAAATGTGATTTTAGACTCTTGGTTAGAGTTTCCATTTCATTTTTGTAGCCATTGTTTATGCAAAACATCTTTTAAAACACTCAAAATGAATTAATATTTCACAATGTAAAGTGCCAGAAAAACTCAATAATTCAAAATAAACATCCATGTGTGCATTTCTAGAATGTCTGTCATGTTGGCATTCAAATACAGGGATGGTTTCCTTGATTTCCCAAATTATTCATACATATGGGATAAGCCAGCATAATCATACTAAAAATATACCTAGACAAGTCTAACAAAAATTAAGATAGAGGTATCAAAATGATTAGGTCTTTTCTCTCTTCTTATGAGAACAAAAGTTATGAAGCTAGTCATAATACAAATATTAGTGTTTAGTATTATTCTTCTTTAAATATAGTGATAGGAGGAGTAGAAGAGGGGGGAAATTCAGCATAGATTGAATGCCTGTTGTTTTTCAGATTCAGTGATATGTAGTGTGGTATGCAAATTCATGTATATCTCATTATAAACTCACACCAGTTCTGTGGAAGTTGGTATGATTATTCCTGTTATACAGTTGGAAAATTATATCTCAGTGAGTTATACAGTCGGCTAAAATGAACAAACTAAACAGTTGTAGATCAAACATTTAAAAGTAAGTCTCTAGAAAACCAAAGTTCTTTTAAATTCTATCCAATCATTCATTCACACATCTATCTATTTAGTTATTTTTTGGCTGATTAGCTATTTGGTCAGAATCTGAAATAAGTTAGGAAAAATGATTGCTAAACTCTCATTCTGTTGTAATATATGCATTGCATTGGAAAATTAATTTTTATGGGAATAGTACTTCTTATAAACAGTGACCTACAGATGCTATGTTCTAGATTTATAGACACATTAGTTCGGCAAATATTAAAATAATAAAATCACCAGACTCTTGGGAGAAACTATGAAATTATATATGCTAATTTAATAGCTCAGTTTCTGAAGTGAATACTATTCTGTAACAGTCAGCTGTTGCAATAATATTGCTGCATGACCAGCCATTCCCAAACTCAGGAGATTTGAATACTAATTATTTAATTTTACACCCAGTGGTCTGTGAGTTGGTTGCTACTCATCTGATCTAAGCTTGACTAGCTCAGCTCCAAACTCTGAGTTGGGTTCAAGTCTGTTCCATGTATATCTAATTCCACTGGGACCAGTGCTACCTGGAATGTATACAAGAAAGGTGACTGAAAGTTCCTAATGCCTCTTAAAACATTGGATCATAAATTTTTCCTCATTCAGGCAAGTCTACTCATTGATTGAAATTAAGCAAAGTAGGGGTGCCTGGATAGCTCAATCCGTTGGGCGTCTGACTTCAGCTCAGGTCATGATCTCACAGTTTGTGAGTTTGAGCCCCGCATCAGGCTCTGTGCTGACAGCTCAGATCTGTGTCTCATTTTCTCTCTGCCCCTCCCCCACTTCTGTTCTGTCTCTTTCTGTCTCTCAAAAATAAATAAGTGTAAAAAAAATTTACAAATTAAGCAAAGTGTTCACATGAAGGGGATACCTTACATGATGATGCTTGTGGTCCTCATGTGTTACCTCAGACTGTTTTCATTGCTTCTAGTGGAATAACTAGGTTAAATCTTTGTAAACCCTAAAGAGAGGGGTACTGTCACTACTGCTGAAAGAAAGTGATCATTCAATGAAAGTACTACTGCGTCTGGCCAACATACTTGCAATAACCAACATAATGTATTTGGGAATATGGCTTATAGAGATACTGGAGGACCAGGGAGGAAAGAATTTATAGTTGGATAAAATAGGGATTTTTAAAAATGAGAGTAGTCTCTGATAACTCTGGAAAAGGAACATGTTTTATATGTATATGCTGTTGGCTGTTGAAATGGGACAATTGGAAATTTAAATTGGAAAAATAGAAGGCTTATGGTTAAATGGGTGGGATTGCAGAACTGCCTTGGTAGTGTATTGAGGAAGGGCTCAAAATGTTCAGAAAATTAGACTTGATAGAATTGACTTATTATATAAGACCAAAAAATGTACCATTTGATTCTACTCCCTAGGAAGGCCCAGAGAATTTGCCCATGTCTAAAATTATAAAATGTGTGAATAGAGTGGGGATACTCCATTGCATTGTTGAGTAGCTCAGTGGTGTATTTCTTCTGTAGGCCAGGGTTGAGGATAGGAAATGTTACGGAATGGAGCTCTCCATTGTCATTGTGGCTTGTAAGTTTACAGAATAGCAGAGACCAGATGATAGCATTTAATTCAGTGGCTAGGTGAACATAATTGTGTAATGTCTGTAAGATCAGAAAGGCCTTGACATTAGCTAATAGTTCTTTTTTTTTTTTTTTAATTTTTTTTTCAATGTTTTTTATTTATTTTTGGGACAGAGAGAGACAGAGCATGAACGGGGGAGGGGCAGAGAGAGAGGGAGACACAGAATTGGAAACAGGCTCCAGGCTCCGAGCCATCAGCCCAGAGCCCGACGCGGGGCTCGAACTCACGGACCGCGAGATCGTGACCTGGCTGAAGTCGGATGCTTTACCGACTGCGCCACCCAGGCGCCCCTAGTTCTTATGGACAAGATAGATGAACAGTCATGAAGTATGTTGCTTGACTTACATAATGCAAAGTGATCAAGACAAGCAGAAGGTTGACGTCAGATAAAATAGAAAATCAGTCTCTTAGTTTGCGGAACTGAGTCAGTTCTTAGACATACAAAGTCCATTGATTAAAAGGGAAACTGTGATCATTGAAATAGAAGCCTGAAATGACATACAAATATATTCAGTAGTTCTTCACCCAATGCTTTGCCAAATGGACATAAATATATTTACAGAAAAACTAGAAATATAAAAGGAAAGAGAGATACTAATATCTTTTTAAGGTCTTTGGATACTGTATATTAGTTGACATTGACAACAGAGAACACAAAATGCCATCATATCCCCTTGTTAAAATGAGGTTGTAAAAAGTCTAGATGATAAATGAAAACCTGGCCTCAGTTCATGTCATAATGGCCACAGATCTATAGTGTGGTCACTTGCTGGGTTCCAGAGTACAAAATTAGGCTGGATATAATTTTTGGCTGGTAGGCTACTTGTATTGGTTCTATGCCTTGTAAAGTAAGAGCTATTATAGAAGGAAAGTCTGAGAAAAAGCAAATGACTCCATTGCTACTGGACAAGATAGTAAATAAGAAGCCATATTGGAACCCAGGAAGGCGCATAAAAGTACATGGCACACTCAAAAATTTGAAGGATTCAAGTGGTACTCTTAATTATTTAAAGAAGGTATCCCTAATAAAAATTTTAATTCACTGTAATGACGCCTGAGAAAACCATAAGTACCATGGTCACTGCTGATGGACTATCATAAATTGAACCAAGGGTAGTGTAATCAGTCTCTGTGAGGAGGTGGTATCTTTACTAGGACAGACCAACATAGCCTCTGGTACATGGCTAGTCCTGTTGATATGGAAAATGTATTATTTTTTATCTTGGTCAAGGAGGAGGATCTAATGCAGTTTACATTTATATTGAACACAGAGCTTTAGGACTGTGCTAATCTCTTGCTCTTTAACATAGTAGACACAATATACATAGAAGGGATCTTGAATGTATTGACATTCTAGAGAACTTCATGCAGGTTCACCATTTCAATGCCAGTATTTTCACTGGATCTATAGAGCAGGCAATTGGACCTTTGGATGGTTAATAGAAGTATCCTACCACATTTATTTAATATATACTAGCTATATCACAAGTATGTCTACATGATTACTCTCAAACAGGCTTACTCCCCTAATGAACCAATATAAAATGATTAAAAAGTAAAATAGTCAATAGCATATAGTAAAATAGGTGAAGGAGATAAGAGGTACAAACTTCCAGTTATAAAATGAAAGTCACAGAGATAAAGAGTAGAGCATAGGGAATATAGTCAATACATTTATCATAGTAAGCACTGAGTAACGTATAGAAAAAAAAAGGAATTGTAGTCATGTTTTGTTGATAGGTCTTTGCTCTGGAATAAGTCAATTCCAATATATTCCAGCCTATATATGTGTGTGTGTGTGTGTATATATATATATATATGCTTGAGGAAAGTCTCTGTTCTTTTCTCTTCTTACTTAACGACCCACAGATATTTTAAACATTTTAAGTTTATTTATTTATTTTAAGGAAGAGAGAGCATGAGTGGGGAGGGGGAGAGAAAGAGGAAGAGCGAATCCCAAACAGTCTCCATATTGTAAGTGCAGACATGAGGCTCGATCCCACAAATGGTGAGGTCATGACTTGAGCTGAAATCAAAAGTCAGAGGCTTAACCAACTGAGCCACCCAGGCACCCCATTGACACAGATACTTTAATCTATGAGTTAGATTGCCAAATAATATACATACTCTAGAAGTTTTGACTATGTTCTACTTTCTTCTGTCTAATGTTAACATTACTCACATAGATAATGTGAAGCCTTGTTTTTATACAGAGTAGAATTTTGGACATAATTTCTGATAAAGCACCCTTCAAAATAATTATTTATGTTGATCTGAATTCACACTTAGCTTATAAAACACATGCATTATCATTGTACTTAAGCCATGTGTTATAAATTAGTGGTAAATAATGGTATTTGGTGGTTCATTGGAAAATGGATTCTTTGTCCAAATTATGCTTTAATAAGTTATATTACATTAGTAAAAATCAAAATTAATTTTTAATAAAAGTCTGCAGAATAATACATTGAAAAATGTTATAATTTTAAACATGTGACACTTTAGTGTAGCTGTCTATCACTACAGAATTCATAATAGAAATGTAGTTAGGCTTCTAAGATTGAAGAGGCAGAACCTTGGAGAATTCTCTCAGGATTTCAGCAAATATTGACCATTAGCAAATTCTCCCAACCTGAAAATTTCATTATGACTATTCAAGACATTTTTATAAAGCTATATAGTTATTAAAGCAGCACTGTGAATAAAAATGTCCCAGTGAATAAAAGTCTCTCACTGATATAATTCCTTCTATGTGCCTGTATCATTCAGAATTCTTGGTTGAGAACAATAGAGACAAATTCTGTTTGAATTCAGCAAAAAATGAATTTATTGAAGGGATATCAAATAGCTCTAGGAATCAATGGAAAGGCAAGAGGATTAGGCTCAGAAAACCACTAGGATCTGAGAATCTAGTTTGCACAGACAGCCAAATAATAGTTTTTTGGATGCTTGGCTGGGTGGGCAGTCAATATGGTCAAACTCTCAACTCCATGCTGGCCCTACTTTTGCCACAGTCACCATACTGAGTCATTCTTTGACTATTATTTTTGTGTTACGCATTATTTCTTCAATATATAAATTCCTGAGAGGTTTATCTGAGGGCCTAGTCATGTTCTGGCTGCCATAAAATAGAAAGGCATAACATGGACAAATAAATATACAGTTTTCTGATCTTTTCAAAACATCAGCTTGTTTGATTGAATTGCAACACAAGTGACAGATGTCCCTTACAGATATGTCAGAAAGGAGAATTTTGCCACCCAAATAATTCAGGTAGCTGACATTATGCTCTGAATGACACCACATTATGTAGGTCTAGAATTGTCTTCTTGATACTAAATACTAAATACCATTTGTGTTGGTGGCACACAGCAGCTGGTTATCATCATGAGGTCTGACACTGAATGAATCTCTTATCTGGAAGTTAGGATAAGAAAAAATGACAGTTTATTATATTAAAATGTAGAACAATATAATTTTATAAGTGAGCATAACTGGTTGACATCATTTACTATTTTATTATATTTTCTATTTTGGCACACCCTTTCGATTTTTGTCTTAACTAATAGTACTATTGTAGGGTTCATATTAATCTTATGAGTCAATATTAAATCATGAGCAGGTATTCACATAATTTTGTTTTAATTTTATTTTTTATTTTTTAAAATTTACATCCAAATTAGTTAGCATATAGTGAAACAATGATTTCAGGAGTAGATTCCTTAATGTCCCTTACCCATTTAGCCCATCCCCCCAGCATAATTTTAATAAGAGATAAGTATTATAGTAATGATTTACATCTAGAATTATATTGATGAAATTCTTTATAAAGAGAGTGGCCTAAGTAAAAGTTACCATGATACTTAAAGCTTGGTCTATATAGGAATATAGTCCATTTATTCTGTATCTAATTAACACAATTCTGTGATACAATGGGCTCAGATCAAACACTTAAGCAATAGTTCCATCAACGTAGAAGATGCAAAGTTGCTGCTTTTTGGGCCCAAGGCTATCCCATATGGTTGTACAGTTTGTTAATAGCACAAAGGAACCTGGCTGAGAGAACTAGCAAAGGCTGACCTGTATCCCACTGTTTGCAAAGTCATGTCTGTCTGAGGAACATTCATTTGACCCAAGTGGAAGGTGTTGAAATCATTCCAAGGTACTCTATGTACCAGTGGTGGACTAACAACTTGGGCTTCTCCCCAAGGTGTGAACTAATTTCATGTGGGTTGTGGCTGGACAAATAAGCGTGTCAGGATTCCTTCCCTTTTTGCATGATGTTGACGTTTGACAGAGATCCATGATAAAAAATTTTGTCCTAAGTGACTCCTTTGACATTAGCAAAAGAGTTCTTTTACAGTTGATCCTTTCCAAATGAGACATTGATAGAATGATATTGATTTATGTAAATGAAAACATTTGTGTGATCCTTAGAGAGGTTCTTTTATTTGACTTGGTGCCTCTGCTCCAGAACATGGGGACTAATTTTTTCCCTTTCATGATTTCCTGAAAGCAAAGTAACAATTCCAAACCTGTCAAAAGAGAGAATTGTGATTTTTTTAGTGGAAAGGACCTTGTTTCAGCAGAAATAACTTTACATATCAGTGAATATATATAGTCTTACTTTTTGTTGGTCTTTGCAGACTTGAAAGTATAGCATTTTTCCTTCTTTCAGCATTGCTGCACAGCCTTCTATGATCTGATACCTATGATCTGATATATTCTGCTAGAGTAGAATCAAGAAATGAATGGTTCTCTAATTTTAAGTTGAAACCCAAATCCATAGTCTTAGGTTTGGTGGCTCTAATATTTTCTTTGAAAATAGCAAGGCTGCTGTCCAAAAGACTTTCAAAATGAGCCATATTTCCTCTTTCAAATGTTTGGAAGCAAGGAGAAAAGCAATGGTGAAATCATTTGCCCCTCAACTTTTGTGAAGAGGTAAAATATTAATATTACACAATTCTGGGAGACCTATAAAGACTATGAGGGAAACGTACTTAAGAAACAATTATTTCCTGACTTTTACCTTCTGTTAAGACATCTGACAAGGCTTATTTTGTTGTTTTTGTAACCCCTGAAGTATTTAACCATGTTTTCCTTAATGGGATAAACAGCAGGATAATAGTGCCATGCAATGAGACCCTGTGTGCTGGGGGGACAGTTTTAAACATTTGGAATATGACTTACAGATCACTCCAAAAAGAAACTAACTTATTCTAAAAAACAAAAACAAAAACAAAAAAAAAACACTTTTTTATCTTATGTTGGACTGGCAATCAAGCTAATAAATTTCTTTTACTTTTAGCAGTAATAAGAAGTAAAGAAGTAATTTTGGAATCTCAAATTACTCAGAGTGAAGCACACATAAAGGCATTAATAAACAAATGCAAATATATGCATCTGGGTGACACAGCCTTCTATAAGAGCAAATTGTGGGATATCTCTAATTGAAAATGAGTATCTTAGGTCATGGAATTGTCACAGATTTTCAAAATTCTAGTTATGCATTGAATTGACTTGGAGAACTCAAAGATTCTGACCTCTTAGAACTTATAATCCAAACAGACTACTAAAATAGGTGGTAGAAACAGATGTAAAAATAATTCAAACTGTATAAAAATATTAACATATAACAGAAATATGTTTTATATTTATATCGCATGTATACATGTGGTGTTTCACAGAATCTTTTTGCAATATAATATTAGCATACTTATATGAAGGTGCAATTACTTGATGTATACCTACTCATTTCTTTTGAAAATAATCTAGAAAAATCATTTTCCTCTATAATTTTTCTTTTTCTTTTTTGCTATACAAACCTGTTTTATTTTTGATTTTGTTTATTTTGAAATTTTTGATAGTAAAAGGTTTTTTTTTCCCCAATTCTATGTCTTTATTTAAAAGAAGTCAAGGACAGGGGGCCTAGGTGGCTCAGTTGGTGAAACATCCGACTTCGATTCAGGTCATGATCTCATAGTTTGTGAGTTTGAGCCCTGCATCGGGCTCTGTGCTGCTGGTTCAGAGCCTGGAGCCTACTTCAGATTCTGTGTTTCCGTCTCTCTCTGCCCCTCCTCTGCTCATGCTGTGTCTGTCTCCCAAAAAATGAATAAACATTAAAAAAAATTAAAAAAAAAAAAAGAAGGCAAGGACAGCCCCACTCCCTAAATATCCCCTGAAACAGACATGCTTGAAGGTCAGGTTATGAGAGGTCAAGTGGATAGGTAGAAACTGGAAAAGGGCAATCCCAGGGCAGGTGGGCATTTACCTGAACATGTGAAAAACCCTCAAGGATGAAAGGAGGCAGAGCACAGTACACCCCACTACTGTGCCCAAACATATGTTAATGGGGCCCTAGAGGTACAGACACCTAGCCAACAGATGGAACTGAATCCCTGAACTGAATCACTGAATCCCTGACCTCTTATACAGAACATTTTGGGGTTTCACTATTTCTTGGGAAAACAGAATGTAGTGATTGTAGGTTCAGGAAAAGGCGCTGCCACATGGAGATGTAAATAGGGATGTGAGTGCTCTTCCTTGCATGGGGTTGTTGTGATGACAAAGGAAGTAGGACAGTGGGGAATCCTGCCCAATCTAGGCTCATCACTGTGGGTGCTGTAGCAGAGGGCCAGCAGAAAGAAGTATGATCCCCATCAGGCCAGTGGGACACTGAGCCTTCAACCTAACCGGAGTTGGCCCTGGGGGATGGGGTAGGCTCAATTTATTTCCTGTTTCTGCTTCAGTACAATACTTTCTCCAGATATGCATTCAGAAATATCCTAGTGGGGTTTAGCTTTTCTCAAATGACACAGAACTTCGAAAAGGCTAGATAGATTTTCTCAAAAGTCCTTCAATATACAGCTGTGGGCCTTGACCGAGGGGGAGCTGGACCTGGACTGTCTTCATGATGGTCTCCTAAGCCAGTCAGTAGTCCAGCCATGGCACATCCTTGCATATAACTCGTACATAATGATATTCATGTAGCAGCTGTGCCTCTGGAAGCAAGAACTCAACAGGATGTCATCCCCTGGATGAAGTACACCTCCACAGGGCAGTAGGCCACCATCTTGGGGTGGGCTCCCACAATGACCTTCAGTTCTAGCAAGGCCTCTTTGGTCTTCTCTCTGGGGATGACCCTATCCTGGACATGCTGCTTTAAGGGGCACTCGTAGGTGAAGATCTTATGGCCGAGGTTGCTTCTCTCCTTCTTCCACGTGAACAGGAGCCAAAAGGGGTGATTTATCCATCCCACAAGACCCTGCAGGAAGGCACTGATCCAGAGCAAGAACTCTAGTAAAGAGAATCTGATAACATAGTTCCAAAACCAGTTGGCTGAAGAGGAGGGAGGCTTGTTGGTGTGGTCCTGGTGGATGACACTGATCTTCTCATGGTGTGGGAACCAGAGGAAAGCAAAAGTATTCAGATTTCTTCAGGTGACTGTCTAGGTTGTCAAGAACCTCTTTCAGGGTTGAGGCAAATGAGATCTCCTGCAACTGGGACTGGGGTGAAGGTGAGGATGACTCCAAGGGAGCCCGGGTGCACCTGCACACCCTGGAACATTTCTGCATTGCTGGACTCGGAACACTCAAGAATGGTCCCATGGACCATTAGCAGGGTCAGTGCCACCACCTGAGTGGCTGGGATGCCATGTTGGATCCTGTATTGTGTGTTCTGGACCCAATGATGATCCATACCGTTATGTCTGACAGGGCTCTCAAGTTGGACAAGGCTAGGCTATGTTTGCCTATTTGTGGGTGCAGGTCAGCTGGGAGGCCTGGCAGCTGGCCTCCACATTTCTTTAAACAAAGATCACATTTCTTTTTTTAGGAAAGGTCAAAGTTAAATGATTAACTCATAAAGAGCTTGATAGCAGAGTCAGGGCCTATTTATTGACCTAACCTGAGGAGGTTCTTCACATTCCTCATTTTCCCCCAACAAATTGGTCCTTACCCTTTTTCTGTATTTTCTTCCTACCTCTCCAGTAATATATTATTATGTCCAATCTTGAAAGCAAATACCACAAATATGAACTATTACTAGGCTTATTACTATTGCAGGCATCACAGAGGAATGCAGAGTCCCTATTTAAATTCAGGGTCCTCGGGGCGCCTGGGTGGCTCAGTCGGTTAAGCGTCCGCCTTCGGCTCAGGTCACGATCTCACGGTCCGTGAGTTCGAGCCCCGCATCGGGCTCTGGGCTGATGGCCCAGAACCTGGAGCCTGCTTCTGATTCTGTGTCTCCCTCTCTCTCTGCCCCTCCCCCGTTCATGCTCTGTCTCTCTCTGTCTCAAAAATAAATAAACATTAAAAAAATAAAATAAAATAAATTCAGGGTCCTCGATTTTCATGCATTCTCTTTCTTACCTCCCCACGTAATGATCACACACATGGTTGCAAAAATGCAATTGGTTTAAATGAACAGCACCAACAGGAATGGAAAAAGAAGAAGCAGGATATTGTGGATGCAGAATGGAAAAGGGGTGGAAGGTTTTTGTTCTGTCTCTGTGGCAGTAAAGATGAGTGAAGTATTTCCCAATAATTGATAATTATTTTTGTAGTGTCATCATGCTGTCTTTCCCTTCTATGCAGACTTGAGCCATTGCCATTGCAACTAGCATTGCATTTTATCAGGAAAATAAGGAGAAGGAATCACAAATATTAAGAAACTAGATTGAATAAGTTGAAAACGGGGACCAGAGCATTCTTTAATTGACCTTCTGTTTCCCCTATCTCTGGAATTAAAATTCAGTGGGTTAAGACTCTGAAAGAAAAAGAAATAGTACATATAATTACATTTAATCAATTCCAAAATTTCCCATAAAAATAACCAAATGTTACTTTCATAAGACCATTTATTTTCAGAAGAAATTTTAAAAATTGTAGAAAATTCACATTCAGTGCTTAAATGTTAAAATTCTGATTTCTATCTTTCAAAGGGTGATGAAAAAATTAATGAAAGTAACCATGGATGCTGTCAGATTGGAGTCATCTGTATGTGTGTATATGTATATATATATACATATATATGCAAATTATATCTTCGTAATCATTAGTGTAGTCATAATTTATAGAAGTTTACAACTAAAATGATTCTTTGCAGGTATGTGAATACATAAAAGGGCTTATAAGCTGTTGTATGCTGGCTCCCCAAATATCACCAACACAAGCTCTTCATAAGACAGGTTTGAGTTCATTGCTTACCATGGTAAGGGAGAAAACCATCTCAACAGAACTTTGTGAATGCCCCATGGAGGGTAGACAAGATTCAATTTTATTGAGTATTTGCAGTTTGATTTAAGGTGGTATTTCCATGTGGAGAATGAGGAAGATTGATTAGGAGGATTGATTGAGGAGGATTAGGTAAGAATCAGGGTATATCTATCTAGGATTGGTAGAAATAGGAAAGCAAGGATTTGAGAGCTAAATGTTCAGAGTCGTAACAATGTAAACTGTTGATGATTATATTGAAGAATTTATGAGTCTTTCATGAAATTCCTCCTGTAAACAATAAATATATTTTCCTGTATAAGAAAGAGTCTTATGGAATAGTAAAGTTATGCTAATGAAGGTAACGGAATAATAAAATCATGTTATTATAGCAAATATGTTGTGAGAGAGGATAGATAGTTTCAATCCTCAGTGTCCAAACTGTAATTGTTACCCATCATTTCTTATATATGTTTTATTATTTTCTAATATGCCTGAAACATCCGTATTTATTTGCTTATTTACTTATTTGAAGTATAGTTGACATATCATTATACATTAGTTTCAGAAATGCCTAAATCATTCTTACTGTTATATTTGAAGCTGCTATCAAGCTTATGTGGTATGAAGCTTATATGATGTTGCTTTCTCTCATTAGAAAAGAACACAAAATCACGGAAAATAATTAGTTACATGGTTTTGAATGTTGTCTTTACTGGTGATATTTATATTTCGTTACTGTCAGGGTAAATCCATTTCTGAGTAGAGTGATACAACACAATAGTTAGAATTGTCCACTTGGGTTGCACCTTTATAAACATAGAGTGAAGAGCTCCGCCTAGGGAGAATGTAGGATGGTTGAAAACACAGGGCTTGTATCGGCCTTGGGAAAAAATAATCTAAGATATTTCAAAGATGTAGAAAAATTATGTCAAAGCTGAAGTGCAGGAGCAATTTAGAGTGTATTGGTCTCAGAGTCAGAATTGAAAGATGAAAACCAATTGACAAGCACAATGGCCACAGGTCAGACTGGGCAGGAAATCAAGATCAGAAAATCTTAAGAAAGGTGAAGACAATAAATTTGTTATTTGAACAAGCAGTGTGAGCTGTAGAGATTGAGGAAGGAGAATTAGAAATTCCTTTTAGGACAATCTCTTTGTGGTCTTTATACAACATCATGAAGACCTTGATCCTAAGGTCGGACCAAGCTCTGGTCTTGATATCTCCATTATGCTTCAAGACAAATAATGAACCAGTTTTACCTCCCTGGATTTTAATTGGTGTTTTCCAAATTTAAGTCTTTTTTTATATCATCTTTACAACTTTAACACTGTCCAAGTATTTCCTGTCAGAGTGTTTAGTTTTCACTAAATCAACTAACTTTTTAAAACATAGATAAGTATTTTTAAAAAATTTGTGTCATTATTTTTAGAAACATTATCACTTACTATAATAGAAGATAACTATGCAAAATAAATTCTAAGCAAACAAGATTTTAAAATTCCAGTCAAATATTGTTGCCTAACAAAGGCCGTAATAGCAAAGCCTGCTTTCTCTTCCATAAAAGGAGATTAGCAAGTATAAATGAGGTATAAAAAACATAACAACAGCACATTGACATTATCTTTGATGTAATCAGAAGATTGATAGTTGTGTGGATAGCTTTTGTGTATGTATTTCAGTGTTACTTAATGCATGTCAATTTTATGCACATATCTCTCATTGCAAAAAAAAAAATTTTTTGTAAAGTGTCACTGCATTATCAAGCGATAATAGCACAGTAAAATTTTAACGTCTCCACAAAATAATGTACTTTCCTTCATGCTTATAGCCCATATGGCTACCAGAGACATGATAATTTTCCCTGAGCCAACAAAATAAGTGATGTCAAATCACAGACACTACTTCTGGTTTTACCCTTCAAAGATGCATTTCTCTGCATATAGCATTGACAGGTAGGGGGTAAGAAAAATCTGATAATTGAGCCCTACTCCTGCTGTTACATGAAACAATAGTCAATGAATATTTATTGTGCATCTATTATATTGCAAGCATTAGCAATACAGCAAAGACTAAAACTGAAAAAATGCCTGCCTTATATACGACATTGACATACAGCCACAAAACAGACAATAAATAAATATCAAATGAATAAAATACATAATAAAATTTAATACATATAAATATAATCACATAAATATGTACATAATAAACTACAAAAAATAAATATAAATAAAATGATGGATGCCAATGCTGATGTTATATAATATCATTACTGTATAGTGCAATTATGAGGATCAATATCTACCCCAGACAATTTTGTACAATCTACATTATTCCAAACACTATCTTCTTTTAGCCCCATATCTAATAATGTCATGTGCTGATTGACATGATTTGCAAAAAACTTTTGCCTGCATGAGGCTAAGGATATATACTGAGTTCTACTGCAATTACACCTCTAGAAAGACAACAAGTGTTTGAGTCCATATCTTAATGTACTCAGAAGTTGATCTTAGAATCTTCTGCTTCTGTCTCCCCCCATCTTTTAAGACTCCCTGGGATTTAAACTCTTAAAAGTAGGAAATCTTTCTCATTTATATTTGTATTCCTAATAAATAGAAAATAAAGTTCTTGCCACGCTATAGGCCATTAATAGTCTTTGAATAAAGAAGTGAAGGAACAATAATGATCTATATTACTTGAGTGAGGTCAAAACTTCACTGTAGACAAGTAGAGTAAATTATTTAGGCCTCATTAAACTACAAATGCCCCAGAATGTTAGAAAACTGAATGATTTTCAAGTCCAAATGTCCACTGATGTGCCTCCAAACTCATGGAAATATTGTCCTTGGAAATCAAATATTACACTGCCCAAGGTCAGAGTGTTTCCAAAGCAGCTGGTAATCAAACCATGCTTTTATTTTATATGCTGTATTTTATAGCATGCTTTTAATTTGAGGGTAAAGAAAAAAAGGTAAGGAGTATGAATCCTAGGTCTTTAGAAGAGACATGTGGGAACATGTAAGAGTAGCTAAGTCTTATTGCCTAGTATCCAACTTTTGGTCAGATGGTTTCCTTACATATCCCATGATTACATGGCCCAACATATTAACTGAGAATTCTTCACTCCAAATGCATCATTTGGTTCTACAATTTTGTCTGTTCCCATCTGACTGTGACATCAACATATAACTCCTCACTTGATCTTAGTTTGAAAGTGATACTCTGGTGCACTTGGTGATTCTTTTCTCTTATGTCCTATTTGCTTTTCTCCCAATTTCATATCCTAATGCTTATCTTTGCTAATCTTCAACACTTTCATGTTATAACAGCCTATGGATGCCCCTCGCTCATAGTGAGGCAGTGTCTTCTAAGGGCTTCTAGTTGAAGACTGCAACACAGGCAGAGGATTAGGTCTTCTGGGTTTTCATAGAGGTCTAATTACTTCTTGTGGCTGACCTTTATTAGTAAGTATCAATTAGTGAGGTTTTTCCTTGATTCTAATCTCCTTGATGTTTTGCTGGAGTATAGAAAGATAATTTGAGGTTAACAGTTGACTTCAGGATGTGTTTGCTTCCTAATCCCATCCTCAGAGACATCCTTTGTAGATTTGATTACTGACATTTACAACAATCTTTGAACTCTGGTAATGTCAGATAAAAGAATTTAACATTAGCTCCTGATTACTGAGAATAAGTTTTTCAGGGCTTTCTTTTCCTGTAGATCATAACCACAAAGTTTTAGTATCTGCCTTAAAACAAACACGTATTTTCTTGTTTTTATAGAAAAAAAAATTAAAGGATCCGTAGTTTGGGAGAAAGATGTCTTTTATCTCTATTCCATTAAAAATTGTGTTTTTTTTTTGTTAAGAACTTTCAGGTTTTGTAAATCCTTCATAAATTTTCAGAATGTACATATTACGTATTTATATACAAATATACTGTGTATAAATATTTATAAATATTTTCAATTTGAAGTTATTTGTTATTTTCTCCATGGAAGGAGAATGAATTGATAGAAGAAGTGCACATAACTGTAGCTGTAATGTCAGCATAATATTCACATATTTGGCAAATTCCTTCGTATTTTAGAATAGAGCCCATGTGGCAGAGCATAAGTGCTTAGATAGGTAAGAAAGAATTCTGAATTGGAGGAATGGGTATGATCTCTATAGGAACAAAGTGAAATATGGTATGATGGGATTAGACATTGTGCCAAGTTCAATAATTATGAATAATGTTAATAGTAATGGACATGAGCTGGCAGACTCATAGACCAACAGTTTTGTGGAAAGTAGAAGCACTGCTTGGCTAATAATTATTAAGATAGTAATGAACTCAAAGTTCCAGCTGAATGCTGGTCTCTATAAAGTAATTTTTTCTATCCTGAGCTTTATCACTGATAGTATCCGATATAGTGGAATTTCCGTATATGAAAAGATTATGCCTGTCCATATGGTTGGGGCAACTAGGGCACTGGTCTTGAAGTTGCGTTTTCACAATAAGCATACCAAGTTGTGTTTTCACAATAAGTATGCTATTTTTACTTATATTCTACATTTGCTTGGGTATTGGTGTGTTTTGGGGGGTTCTTGTGAAGCTTATGGCAAAAGCTAAGTCCTTTCTAAGTTAGCCTCTGTGAGCCACCTGATCAGTCAATAAGGGAAGCATTCATTGCTGACTAAATTTAACAACCAGCCTAGTTCTGGTTGCAGTAGATACAAATAGTCCTAACTTTGCAGTTTGGATAAGAACAAATTTCATTCACAACACTTTAGTTAACCCCAGCCCTTTGAAAATATGATTCAAATTTCAGTTATTATCTGTGAATCATCACATAAAGTGCAAACATTGCTCCTACCTCTTCAGCCCACAAATCTCTATGTAAATAATTGGTGCATATCAGAATCAGTGACCAATCACGTCACTTCTTTCAGAGTCTGTTAGTGATTGGCTACTGTGTGTGTGTTATTCAGTTCACACACAGAAAGCAAAGCTATAGTCACATTGCCTCTTTGTTTTCCCTGATAAACTCAGATGGCATTTTACAAGATGGATAATCAAAAGAGGAAACTGGCCAACAAAGATAATGCAGCAAAACAACAAAAAATGATAATGCTGGAAGTAGAATATCGTATAAATAAAATTCTAGAAAAGCCTGAGAGCCTTTAGGAGAATCTAGTGAGGCAAACTCATCAATGCAAATGAAGAAAGTGGTTGTGATAAAAAGAATCAAAATATCTCAAAGGAACTGACACTGGCCAATAACTTCACATTTAAAGGAACTTTGAAGGTATTTCATGACATTGAAAATAGAAAGGATAAATGTTTGAAACTGATCAAAACTTAGAAGGGAATAAGATACTTTTCCAAGTCATAGAAAAGATACTTGCTCCATATTGTCAGATACATGATGAGAAGAAGGCAAACACTATTCAAACTCCTGACATTTTTTTGTAAGAGTGAGTGGGGGCAGAGGGAGAAGGAGAGAGAGAATCTCAAGCAGGCTCCACATTCAGTGCAGAGCCTGATGCTAGGCTTGGTCCCATGACTCTGTGATCATGACTTGAGCCGAAATCAAGAGTCGGATGCTCAACAGACTGAGCCTCTTAGGTACCCCTTGACGTGTTTTTATGAGAAATAAAAACACTTTAATTCTTAATGTTTTACAGCATATAAAATAAATATTAGTTTTACTATTTTTTACTATTTTTTTACTATTAGTTTACTATTTTTAAAGGTCATGGGCTTATGTACTGTAGTTTTCCCCATTTTTAGTAAGATCATTTAGTACAGTTAAGCTTGCAGAGTATTGTACTGCACTTTTACATACAGCAAGGACTGCTGATACTTTTTAAAATGTATAAATACTGGCTAATATCTGGTTTAACTTATATTACAAATTAAATCTTTTTCTTCCAAATCAAATATTAATAGCTAGTGTTAATGAGTTGGATATTGGCAGATAAATATCTGGAAGAAAACATATTAGAAATACCCCTATGTACTACAAGTACTGAAACAAATTACTATGCTTAACCTTGGAGAATACATTAAACGTAATTATGTTCTTTTTTTTTCACTATTTCCCAACACAATTTGATTAAATAATTTACTTTTCCTTACGCACAATTTGAAAACACTGATGATCTTTCATAAACTAGGACAACAAATACATGCACTTAGTAATAATTTTCCATTTGTTCTGTAACACAAGCTGTAGTGGCAAAATATAATTGAGGGATGAATACAAAATATAGCAACTTTTGTTGCCCTCTGAAAACTATGCTATTATGTGACTTTTACTAATACCACTATTCCTACACCATTGCTGCAGCTATTTTTCCCTTTCTCAAGTGGTAGATAATTCTATATTTTTCTCTGAATATCATTCTGATAGGAACACCAAAATAATCATCAAAAAATTCCAAATGGAAAAAGTCAAAGAAAAACTTCAAGAACATATACCTGAATTCTGAATTCTTTTCCTAAATATCAGTTTAAATAGCCAAAGAAGCAAGGTTTTTCTGACTCTGAAACTTTCCCCACTATGAAATCCTCAACTCCATTCTCTACAGAGGCAAAGAACTAAAACAGCAACTTAAGCCTTTGTCTGTTAGAGTTAGAAAACTGCTTTTCTTTTTCTCTTTTCTTCCTTCTAAGATTGTATTTCTTTATTTTTAATGTTTATTTATTTATTTTTGAAAAAGAAAGAGAAAAATAGTGAGCTCATGAGCAGGGAAGGAGCAGAGAGAAAGAGGGAAAGAGAATCGCAAGCAGACTCCACAGCATCTGTCCAGAGTCTGATGTGGGGCTGGATCTCATGAACTGCGAGATCATGACCTAGGCCAAAATCAAGAGTTGGATGCTTAACTGACCGAGCCACCCAGGTGCCTCTCAAGATTTTATTTAAATTCAAGTTGGTTAACATATTGTACATAGTGTTGTATTGGTTTCAGGAGTAGAATTTAGGGATTCATCATTACATATAACACCCAGTGCTCATCCCAACAAGTGTCCTCCTTAATGACCAACACCCATTTAGCCCATCCCCCCACTGACCTCTCCTCCAGCAACCCTCAGTTTGTTCTCTTTATTTAAGAATCTCTTATGGTTTGGATCCCTCTCTCTTTTTATCTTATCTTATTTTTGCTTCCCTTCCCCTATGCTCATCTGTTTTGTTTCTCAAATTCCACATGTGTGACTGACTCATTTCGCTTAGCATAATACACTCTAGTTCCATCCGTGTCATTGAAAATGGCAAGATTTCATTCTTTTTGATGGCTGAGTAATACCTTTCTCCCTAATTCCAGACCTGATTCCCATGATGGAAATCAAGAACATCCAGAATTAGGGTAATGATTCTGAAGGCAACCAAAGTAGCTTCCACACTGCCTCTCAGAATTGTTCCTAATCTTTGAGCCCAGTCTTCCAAAGCATCTGAGCAGTGATAGGAGCCATTCAAGGAAGTGTCCCCGTTCTTCTTGGATCATGATAGGCTTTGACAGAAATCACATTGAAATTTTAAGATATATATGAGTTTATAGCTGTAAAAGAAAACTGCACTGCATTGCATATATATTCTTTAGAATTTGATCCAGCTCCCTGTTTGTGTAGAACCTTTGACTCTTATTCTGTACTCTAGGTGTGCATGAAATATCACCTTATGAACTGATCTAGTTCTATCCTGCTAAGATAAGCCTATCACATAAAATGCAGAATACTTAGTTAAATTTAAGTTTCAGATAAGCAACAAAATATTGTTAAGTATAAATATGTCTTATGAAACATTTAGGACATACTTATAATAAGACTTTGGGTTTGTTTTCACCAAGCCCTAGACTATTTGAGTAAAACAGACTCATACTTTTTGTTATAAACTTATTCTGATCACCTTGCCTGATTGAAAACACAGAACTACAGTGGTGCCTGACTGGCTTAGCTGGTGGAGCTTGTGACTCTTGATCTTGGGTTGTGGGTTCAAGCCCCACATTAGGTATAGAGATTACATAAATAAATCTTAAAAAAAAAGAAAACACAAAAATACAAACTGTGGTGAATTTGAGATGAAATAAATGTATAGGACCTCTCTCTCTCCTTCTCTGTAAGCGCAGGTATATGTATAATATATATTATATAAGTAAGAACTAAAAGTATAAATTTTCTTTAAATCGATGGTCATTTCAGATGATTTCTGTATGTACATTCTATTAGAAATTGTATGAGAAGGGGTTAAAAAAAAAGGAGATAGGACCAGTGTAATAGCAATGAAGAAGAAGTGACATTTCTCTGAGTATATCCTTTTTTGTGGCTCTGGACTCTTAGAACCATAGTGCTGTAGCTCATAAGTTTCTTTATGTTTCTAAGCAAACAAACAAAGCCAACCAGATTATTGGGGGAATAAAAACAGAATATGAACACTAAAAAATAAACCTAAGTAAATTGAAAATTAAAAACAAAACCACACTTAAGTGGGTAGGGAAGTGGTGCCTGGGTGGCTGAGTCAGTTAAGTGTCCAACTTGGGTTCAGGTCATGATCTCATGGTTCATGAATTTGAGCCCACATTGGGCTCTGCTATCAGCACAGAGCCCACCTTGGGTCCTCTGTGCTCTCTTGTGCTCTCAATCTCCCTCTCTCTCACACACAAATAAATAAACATGAAAAAAAAAAACTCCCATAAAAAAATGAAGTGGGTAGGGCAGAAAACAACAAAAAAAAAACTTTATTAACTTTGGAAAACTATCTTAACTGGAAACCTAAATGCAAAAAGAACTGTACATAAAATGCTGTAATCTAGTTAGTAAATATGCTTCTCACAAATAGATGGATAGGTAGGTAGATAGATAGGAAGGCAGATAGACAGATAAAGAAGTATAGATGTGTGCTTATGCATGGATTAGTGTGCATGCATACATTTCCTGGCTATGTTTACTGAAAGCACATAGAAGCAATGACATCCCAGTAGTGAGCATAAAAAGAACCCAGTAGATTCCAATAAAAGGAACTGTGGATTCTTTAAGAAGTAGTTGATTCCAGGGCTCAGGCAGGGAAAATATAATATGAGCTTGACATATCTTGTCCAGAAAGTATGAAAACTCTTGGGGCGCCTGGGTGGTGCAGTCGGTTAAGCGTCCGACTTCAGCCAGGTCATGATCTTGCGGTCCGTGAGTTCGAGCCCCGCGTCAGGCTCTGGGCGGATGGCTCGGAGCCTGGAGCCTGTTTCCGACTCTGTGTCTCCCTCTCTCTCTGCCCCTCCCCCGTTCATGCTCTGTCTCTCTCTGTCTCAAAAATAAATAAACGTTGAAAAAAAAAAATTAAAAAAAAAAAAAAGAAAGTATGAAAACTCTTAATAAAATATGGAAACCTGTTGATAGAACACAGGAGTCAACCACAAGAAGTTCCTCATGATCAAAGCTAGAACAATTTGAGCAATAAAATGCATAATAATGGAATTTTATTTTAACCATAAAACAGAATGAATATCATCAGTATATTCATAAGATATAATCAATATATATTATTTATAATGGCATAAATAAGTAATTAAATACATAAGTGAATTAGGTATCTCAGCCAGCCAGTTAAATTCTCCTTGTTTTTTCCATTTGGAGATGATCTTTGTTGATTATTGTCTCCAGTGGTCATATCTGATTGGAAAAGTAAAGTGTCTATATGCACTGTAGAATATTTGGCTTTTAATATTTGACTGAAATATCTAGTCATATTTTCCTTAACATGGACAGTTACTTAAATGCATACATGCATACAAATAGGTAACTCCAAAAGGAAATTGTCTATTGCCATTTAATCAATGAGACATATGGCACTTGTATTTCTAGAAGTGTCTGATATGATTCTATAATAAATAAATATAACTCTATAAGAGTTATATTTTATATACTGCATGATTTGAAATTTGCCATTGCAAAGGACACTCCATGTAATTCAAGAAACTGCCAGCATATGGGGAAGAGCTATATGCACATAAAGGCAGAGTAAACTAGCATTATCTTAAGTTCTCTTTAATGAAACTTAAAATACCATCAATAGTACTATTTTTTTTAACAAAAATCATCCTGTAATGATAAGCTTTAGGAAATATTATAATCTAAAACCAAAATTCAAAAAAGTAAGATATATATTATAACTGTTACAATTCATCTGCTTTTACTGTAAGTATCACAACTAGGTCAAAATCATATTTTTTTTTTACTATTTTTCAGGGTCAGAAGAAACTTGAGACATTTTAAGGTTCACTCAACAAACACTTGAAATCTCTGTTGTAACTTGGGGGCTCTGTTTTTGGAAAATTCCATGTTACTTTGATTATTTGAGAATTATAAGTTTTCATTTTCATACTTCTGGTTTTGTTATATCTTTGTTACATTTCCCATTCTTAATTTATTTTGATGGCCTCATTTCTTAGCTTCTTAAAGCTTTGTGACAGATTGTTTATTGTCATCAACATCCAATCTCATTTTTCCATAGTAACAGTTATAAACAGGCCACATGGTTGACCAAATTAGACACTGTTTTTCAGCTTCTCATGCATTTTAGGTGTGGACATTTGACTAAGCTTTGATCAGCAGAAGTGAACAGAAGTGCTTTCAGTCATCATCAGGTCTCCTTAAAAGGAATAAGCATGAGCTTCTTAATTCCTTTTTTCCCTTCTCCTTGGTTGGCAGGTGATTAAAAAAAAGGAGTAGCTGGTTTGGATTCACACATGGAAGTCATATGTTAAGAATGACAGTGCCACTCTGATGAGGGAGCATAAAGCAAGCTGAGGGCAAAGCATAAGCTAGCACTCCCCACCCAAGGTGGGGGGTGTGATACTCAGGCATTCCTGGCTGCCCAAGAACAAAAGAAAGGAAAGAAAACAAATGGGTAGCTGATAGACATCACAGTCAAACAGGACATGAGTTTCCATCAGTTTACAAATATCTTAGTAAGTTACAAGAAAAAGGCAATCTTTATCAATAGCCTAATCTCCAGAAACCTATAGACTCAGTTTCCTGGGGCACCTAATATCAACTTCCCCTCCATAGTGATGCGGGGAATAAAGGCAAAAAGTAAAGGGCAGGTAAAATTAAATTTCTTTATAACCTGCATCTCATTGACAACTACTTGAGGCAAATACAGTGTATAACATTTCTCCAGGAACCCCCTACTCTCTTAATGTTAATGCCTGCTAGAGGAAAAACAACCTTAGCTTGACAATAGCAAAGCCTCAGGTATCTTAGGAGTCCTCTTTAGCATATGAAAGTGCTTCTGGAGGCATCCCTTTTGCTTTTACCTCCCACAACTGCATAGTATATTACCAGTCACTCCTCACAACCCCAGTGCAGCTCTTTCTGCCCACAGATCCTGTCTCCATGCTTTAAAAAAAAATTACCTCTTTTGCACCACAGAAATCTCAAGAATTCTTTCTTAGCAGTCGGCTGTGGACAACCACCACTCCAAAACCCATCAACTCTACTTTGTCTGTACCTCTTACTAGTGTACTCTAACATTAGAAATAATATTATAACATTAGAAATAAACTTCTATTTAATTAAAGTGACTAGTATATCACCCCTGCTCAAAGCAGACTAACCAACACCCTAATAATTTACCAAATATTTAGCTAGGACTATTACAGTACTTGAGTAGATGTTTGTGTACATACATTGTGGAAATACATGGTGATGAAGTTTTGGAGTGATGGTGGGGTGGTCCAGAGCTGACAGCCAAGAAAGAATTCTTGAAGATGTCTTTGGTGCAAAAAGGTGATTTTATTAAAGCATGGAGACAGGAGCCATGGGCAAGAAGAGCTTCACTGGGGTAATAACTGGTAACTGATTACATACCCTCAGGTTGGGAGGGGTTAGGGATAGATTAAGTCTCTAAGGAATTTTGGAATCAAGGTTTCCAGGACATTGAGGGGCTAGCTGTTGCTAGGCAAATGCCATTTATTATTGTTTAGTAAAACCTCAGTCATGAGACCCTTCAGATGTATATCAGGTGGCCATAAGTTTGGAGTATGATGACTGTACTTGGGAGAGTTAAGATAAAGGAAGTTTCCAAAGGAATTTTTATATGTTAAAGTAGACTTACAGGATCCTTGAGGTAGGGATAATGTTGAACTAAGATTCTCTTTTGCCCCCAGCAAAGTGTCATCATGAAGGCAGCTGAGTTCCTAGAGTCACTCTGCTGGTTTCAGAGACTTGTCAATGGGCTATAGGCAGTAAGGGAATTTAATTTTTTATTTGCCTTAGTTTCCCACATTACCATGGCAAGCACTTAAATCCCTTTCCTTTGCTCTTGTGTAGCTAGGACTGTCTGAGGAATATCACACATATTCTACCTGTGGGGAGGAGGGGTGATGCTAGCTTATACTTTGACCTCAGCTTGCATTATGCTCCCTCATCACATGGGATCTGAGTTAGAGAGAGGAAATTATTTTTCTGTATACACCATCTTTTCTTATTTTTGCTCATGGTCTGAAGATGGTAACATTGAACAAATGATTAAACATTGCCAGCTCTATAGTAACTACCATTTAAGATAGCTTCTGGGAGTTTAGCAACTCCCTCTTCTTCCCTTGACACTCATGGTGTCCTTGGCAGCCACATCTCTGCTAATGTGACCCACCCCCACGTTACCACAAGTTACAAGAATGACCCAGCTGGGAACTCTTGCCACCACCTCATTCAGTCTGTTTTCTGGTAATTTGAAATTTTGAATAGAGATCTGAACACAGAGGTGTTGAAGCTTGGCTTGTGAAATATTTCCTTGGATTAGTGAGCTAAGTGTATCATCTCCCACTAAGATTATTGGTTTCAATGACTTGCAACCAAATAAAAATCAACATTTCCAGGACCCAATTCTATGTTTTGTGGTGCTTAGGAAATCCTCGCTCTTTGCTAATGTGTGTTTTCTATAACAACAGAGATCAACCTCTAAGTACTCTCAGATTCCATCTCCTAAGACAAAAAGGCTGTCCAAGCAAGTATCCAACTATGTTTTCATTCTCCATTCTTTCATCAGAAAGTGAATTATTACTATTGTCATTATTCTTTGTCTCCCCTTGCTCCCCTTTTAGAGGTCTTTATTTCTATCTTATAAGGTTGGTTTTTTTTAGATAGACACTGATATTTCATTGAAAAATAGTATGAAAGAATAGATATTTTTAACTTTCAGAATAATAGTTGCATGACATCAGACATAGAATTTTTATTCATGTTTTTATTTTATTTTGTTGTTTCATTTTTGAGAGAGTGTGCATGTATGTGTGTGTGGGTGCATACAAGCTGGGGAGGGGCAGAGGAAGAGGGAGAGAATTTTAAGCAGGCTCCATGCTCAGCACCTTAAGATCATGCATGACCTGAGCCACAATCAAGAGTCTGATGCTTAACTGACTGAGCCACCCAGGCCCTCTCAAATATAACATGTTTTTCATATTAGGCTATAAATCACTACGTGTAAGTGCATACATGTGAAGAAACAGAAATAAACCCAAATATATTCACCTATATCAGTAAAAAAAAAAAAAAAAAAAGGAAATCAAATACCTGGCACATAAATAAGACTCATTTAAATAACATTCTTATAATAAAAAGATGAGGAAAATATTTTGTGACTTTATATGTAACTTTTCTTTCAATTAGGGGACTGTACAAGTTTTTTGCATCATTATAAGATTAGTGTATATGAAAAGGAGTGTGATGTGAAAGGATCCCAAAGTCATAAACTTTAAGAACAGCACCAGCCACAGATACTTTATACTATCTTGGATAAGGACAGGGCTTCCTTTTTCAGAGCGTCTGTTTCACATATAAAATGGGTTAATTTTTCAGCTAGCTGTTACTTTTATTTTAGCTTTTAGTAATGTTTATCAGTCTTTTATTTTTTGTAATTTGGGAAGCGGAAAAATAAAGTAGCAGTAAATGTGTATACTTTTATTCCATTGTAATAGTGGTATAGATGAGCAGAATAATCACTGCACTCAAACTGGTTACTATAGTACTGTATTCTCGTTTTGTATAAGTTATTAGAAACATGGGGCGTCTGGGTGGCTCAGTTGGTTAAGCGTCTGACTTCAGCTCAGGTCATGATCTTGTGGTTTTTGAGTTCGAGCCCAGCATGGGGCTCTGTGCTGACAGCTCAGAGCCTGGAGCCTGCTTCAGATTCTGTCTCCTCTCTCTCTGCCCCTCCCCCACTCACACTTTGTCTCTCTCTCTCTCCCAAAAAATAACCATTAAAAAAATACCTTCTATTACTCAGTGGAATCTTTGGGGGATGATGTAGAATTGAGTAGTGTTTTAACTGAAGATACATACCATCTCTTTAATGGGGACAGGTTTTGTGTATGGGTATTTAAAATCTTCCCCAGAAATACTTGGGGTGTTATAAGTGAGTTGAGATGTTAGGTGGCTTTCATATCTTTCCTCTTGGTTTGCAACCTCCTGTTCTCATGGGAACTGGCCCTTCCTGGACAGGCTTAGGGAAGAAATGAGAATATCATTCTCTCTTATCTCCGAGGGGAGTATGAGTAAAATCTGTGTCTCTTTTAAGCTTTCAGGAATTATGGGAGCCTTTCTTGAAATGAAGGGATCATTGAAATTTGTGCATAGAAGAACTGATTTCTGGCACTTTCTCACATGTCTTCTTCACCCTCCACCTCAGATTCATTTTGTTAAGTGATCAGAAACATGTCCTTCTTCCTGTCTGAGTGACTGCCTCTGAGTACTTATTTGATGTTTACCAATTGAGCTTAAGGGTGGAGGAACAGATTTTTCCCAATAATTGTACAAACCATAGAATGTTTTAGAAAATCAAATTCTCTGCCTAGGTTATCACTATATTTCAAGTACACACAGTAGTGCCTGGTTACAAAAGGTACCGAATGTTAAATTTATGAATAAATGAATTAATGGAATCAGATGTAAGAGAAAGAAAGTATTACATGATTCAAATGTTAGTTGGTATCTTATTGTGGTTACCCAGTATTATAGAGTATTAATAGTATTAAAGAGACACATGCCAGGCAGAGTGTGAAAGCCATGAAACTGCCCCGCTATGAAATTCTGACCACTAGTTACACATCTTTTCTCTGACTACCTCCTTAGCTCCCAATTTTACTTACCAATCTTCTCTTCTGTTGGTAAAGGCTTTGTTTAGGTCTATTACCATTCTCCAGTCTAAATTAGATGAATTTCACACTCATGTTGCCAGGCCAAGTGTCTCCCACCCTGTTCTCTCATTGATTTCATCTCACTCTCTTAATTCATTTATTTTTCAATAATCTGTTTAAATCTATCTGTCATCTGTCTGTATATAGTTAGGGAGGCAGCATATGATAGAAGTAAAGAGCAGATGTCCTGGAGCCTAATAGCTACTGGTTCAATTTCCAGCCCTGTCATTTACTACTTGTTTTGGAATTTGGAAATATCTATGTGCTTCAGTTTTCTCACAGGTAAAATGGACATAACAATAGTATGTAGTAAGTAAATTAGTTAATATATATATGACCCTCTGGGGCACCTGGGTGGCTTAGTCAGTTGAGCATGCGACTTCAGCTCAGGTCATGATCTCACTGTTCATGAGTTTGAGCCCTGCATTGGGCTCTGTGCTGACAGCTCAGAGCCTGCAGTCTGCTTTGGATTCTGTGTCTCCCTCTCTCTCTGCTCCTTCACTGCTTGCTCTCTCTCTCTCTCTCTCTCTCTCTCAAAAATAAATAAACATTAAAAAAAATTAAAAAATATATATATATATATGACCCTTAAAGTAGGGTATAAATGTATAAGTCAATGATGTTAGCTACATCTATTTCCAGTTATTTGGTATCATTCTTTGTAAATTGGTTTTCTAATTTAATTAGAGAGGTTTGGGAAGATTTCTGGAAACTCTAGGTACTGCTATATTATTTCATAAAAATGCTAATAAGAGTCATAAAATAATATTAAATATGCTTGAACTTATTTAAAGTTCTGGACTTTATATAGTTTTCCACTTAATCCTCCAGAATGTCTTATGAGTTGATACTATTATTTATATTTTAGTAAAGAAACTAACAGTTATATAACCAAATTCATGATGTATCTGAAACTTAGGCTCAGATCTGTCTTATTCAAAACATAGGTTAAGTTATGCTTAATGTAGTATATTGTTATGATAAAGTATAAATAATAATTTGTTAAGGATAACATAAAGATTATTTCACTATTGCAAGGTAGATTGGAGAATAACCTGTAAGTTTTGAACATTAAACTTTTGTCATAACCAAGTTTATATAGAGATTCATGTGTGCTATAGATCAAGTTATATATCATTTTCAAAATATAAATACACAGTATAAATTTTCTATAATAAGTTAAATATGGTTCTTTGTTATCTGATACTATAGCTATGATGAAATTCTATTGTTCTAATAATCAGTATATCCATATCTACATGTCTGTCTTTATATTTATCTGTCTACTTATCTTGTTTCTTTACATATCATAGTTGAGAATTAGTATAATCTGTAGATCGATATTCTTAAAAAGAACTTCCTCTCATTCATTTGTTTTTGCAATTTTGCTTTTGTTGCAAATCTGCTTGCAAAATACACTTTTATTTTCAGTCTGCTTGCAAAATACACATAATCAGTAGTATATATTCAGGGAAGTTTTCTTCCCTCAAGTGTGTGCTACAAATAAATCCAAATAAATTTCAGAAATTTTTCAGATTCACAAAGAACATTACCATGATGCAGATTTTAAGAAGTACTGCAAAAAAGAACTATCTAATTCCTTTATTTTCAACACTCCTTAAACTTAAGACTGTTTCAGAGTTTCATGTTCATTAACCTATGGAACCTTAGGGAATTTCAGTTCAGATATTTGTTACTCAGGCTGTATTGTCGCCATGAATTTACTTGAGTATTATTGATTTGTTAAGTGCCTGAAGTCGGTTAAAATCATAATTTTGAGTTTTAATGATAAAATTACATGTTTAGGTTATTTATTTATTTATTTGTTTATTTATTTATTCATTTTGCTCTTTGGTATATGAAAATATAATGAAGTTAGAGGTATTTGAACCAAGTAAAAACTATCACAGAAGGATCTCGGGTATAAAACTACAAATCATTACTTTCTGGGCCATTAAAGCACAGGTGAAAATTATGTTAATGTAACGTCATGAATTATTGATACTTTGTCTACTCTGAAAAGTTACTGTTTTAAATTTATAAACAGAGCATAGAAGCATTTTAAGGTAAAATCAATGTCTTCTTGAAGGTCAGTTTATTAAAGATATTACATATTAATGAGATGTTAGTTAGGCCTATCAGTTTTGGTAGATCTGCTGCTTCCCCAGGTACCAAATTTCATAGATAATTTATAAATTCACCGGAATTTTTTTTATAGTAATGTTCTGAGGATACTAAGCCTCTCTCATTGAAGACTTTATAGTAACCTCACTAGAGCCATTTTTTGGCAAGGAGAACACATATTTTTCTTAAAACCAACTACCTTTTGTGGCAATTTGACCAATAACTGGTGTCATATCTCAGCATGTTTCATGATAACAATTATAAATTTTGGCTCAGGAGGATGAGACATAACCTCCAAAATAATTGTGAATATGATCATACTTAGCTCAGTGACTTTAAATATCATCCATAAGCATACTATTTTCAAATTTTTATTTTCATCCTGGGCATGTCTCCTAAGATCCAACTGTGCTCTACTTGAATGTACATTAAATTTCTCAAACTTAACATGTCCAGAATAGAACTCCTCATTTCATCCACCTAACCTGTTTCTCCTGCAAGCTTTCTCATCTCAGCATATGGGAACTTGTTTCTTCCAGTTGGCAAGGGGGTGGGAAACCCCACTGTATCCATCCTTGGCTTCTTTTATACTTCATCATTAATCCATTAACATAGCCTGGATATATCACCATCAAAATAAATCCAGAATCACAGCACTTAGCACTATTAACACTCATACACTTTCACAAGTCACCAGCACTTCTTGCCTGAACTGCTGGAGAATTCTGCTAACATCTCTCCCTGCTTCCATCATTTTTCCCTTTCAGGCTATTCCTAACTCTACCCAGAGAAAGTCTTTAAAATTGTAAGACAGATCATGTCTTTCCTTAGATTAAAACCATTCACTGTTTTTCATCTCCCTTAAAGGAAAAGACTAAGACTTTGACATGGCTATAATATCCTACATGATATGCCCTTTCATCACCATCCCCTCTGCATCCCCAGCATTGCTAAATTAGCAAAAACAAAACAACAAAGAAAATAGACTCTCAGTTAAATTTGGGTTTCAGATGAACAAGAATTTAAATACAGATGTGTAACTATGTTTAACTATTATGTATATATGTAATATATATTATAATATATAGTTATAATATATATTACATATATATATTCAGAATAAACTAATACTAAAAAGTTTTCATTTATCTGAAATTCATATTTAACTGGATGTCTTGCATTTATTTGACAACACTATTCCTCCCATTCTCCCACCCAAAACCACATTTATTTGACCTTACCTTTTAATATTCTCTTCTTTGATCACTTTGCTACTTTACTGTAGCCACAATGGCTATGATGGCATTATTTGTAATCTGTGGATTTTATTGGATCATATAATTCAATATCAAGCAGGACTCTCAGAAAAATTCAGAATATTAGGGTTGGGACAACTTGATTTAGATTTTAGGAAAGTCCACATGAAGAGATATATTTAGTCTCACGCAAAGCAGTATTTCTAACATCACTAGGAGAGCACTTTCTACTTAAGGACTGTAATCACCAAATGGCTGCAAGCCCAAAACTCTGGAGTTGAGTAGGTTTGGACCAGTTTGTCTCTGCCCCCAAACAAGGTATATGGAAGCAAGATAATGGAGACAATAGATAGAAGAATTTGTGATTTCGGCAGGGGAAGAACAACCTCCTATTCCTATCCCAAATATTGTACTTTCTCTTAAATTTTTCAATAATGGTTAAAATTACTATAGGAGAGATTATCAGAACACTGAAATTTGTTAGTAGTAGATTCAAAGACAATATGTCAACATGAGCACTAGCTTTGGTTTGGGTATCATGGGATGCGATTGATAAATCGGTACCAAATTTTGAAGTAAATATATTACTCAGCTTAATCTAAAATTTTGTGATGTAACAGATTATTTTTTCACATTTCAGTGGCATACAAAAGTACAATTGCTTACCTTGAAATGAGACCAACTTCAAAAGGCTAATTTATGCATAGAATATGTACCAAATTGAATCTGAAACTTAAAATTGTATCCCACTTAGTTTCATTCATTTCCTTATCTACTTTCTACACTTCATTGCTAGTTTTCTCTGAAAGTGTTCTTGATAAATCACTTACACCTGAAACATTGACTCATTGTCTGCTCTGGAGAAGCAAATCCAATAAGCACCAGTTGAATTCTTTTAGAAGGAATGACCATTCCACCTTTGATTTGAGCTATATCTCTAGATGAATTTATTGGACTTTCATAGTATTTATATTAAACTGAATCTTTTATTAGAATTGGAAAATGTTTTCATTTTCCAACCTGCTAAGTTCTAGACTTTCTGAGATTTCTTTTTTTTTTTTATATGAAGTTTATTGACAAATTGGTTTCCATACAACACCCAGTGCTCATCCCAAAAGGTGCCCTCCTCAATACCCATCACCCACCCGCCCCTCCCTCCCACCCCCCATCAACCCTCAGTTTGTTCTCAGTTTTTAACAGTCTCTTATGCTTTGGCTCTCTCTATATTCTCTCTCAATTTTGTTTGCAAGCTGGACATTTTTCCACAGAGCTTGCTCCTTTTTTTTCCCCTTTAATTTTATCAAATGCAGCTGTAGGGGCTAGCTTTCAACATGCTTCCTGGTAATCCTCTTTCCTAAAGCCACAGATAATTAGGTATATTTATTATTTTCCAATTTGTTGTAGGTGATAGTTGTTACAAATGGTTGGCCATTATTTAACACAAATTTCTGGTTTTCCAGTTTAAGGGTTTTTTTATCCTTTAATTTTATTTTTTTAATTTTTAATTTTTAATTTTTATTTTTTAGTGCATATAGTGCAGTAGTGCATTACTGCATATAGTGCAGTAATGATTTCCGCAGTGGAATTCACTGATTCATCCCCTACATATAACACACAGTGCTCATGCCAACAAGTGTCTTCCTCCATTCTCCTTGCCCACTTAGCCATCCCCCCCACCCACAACCCCTCCAGCAACCCTCAGTTTGTTCTCTATATTTAAGTCTTTTGTGTTTTGTCCCGCCTCCCTGTTTTTATATTATTTTTGCTTTCCTTCCATATGTTCATCGTTTTCTATCTTGTATTTCACATATGAGTGAAGTCATATGATATTTGTCTTTCTCTGACTAATTTTACTTACCATAATACCCTCTATTTCCACCCATGTTATTGCAAATGGCAAGATTTCATTCTTTTTGATTGCCAAGTAATACTCCATTGTGCGTGTGTGTGTGTGTGTGTGTGTGTGTGTGTGTGTGTCTTCTTTATCCATTCATCTATAGATGGACACGTGGGGTCTTCCCATACTTCGACTATTGTCGATAGTGCTGCTATAAACATTGGCGTGCATGTGTCCCTTCAAAACACCACACCTGTATCCTCTGGATAAATACCTAGTAGTGCAGTTGCTGAGTTGTAGGGTAGTTCTATTTTTAATTTTTTGAGGAACCTCCACACTTTTCCAGAGTGGCTGCACCAGTTTGAATTCCCACCAGCAGTGTAAAAGAGTTCCCCTTTCTCCACAACCTTGCCAACATTTGTTCTTGCCTGAGTTGTTAATTTTAGCCATTCTGACTGGTGTGAGGTGGTCTCATTGTGGATTTTATTTGTACTTCCCTGGTGATGAGTGTTGTTGAGCATATTTTCATGTGTTTGCTAGCCATCTGGATGTCTTCTTTGGAAAATTGTCTATTCATATCCTTTGTCTGTTTCTAAGTGGATAATTTGTTTTTTGTGTGTGGTGAGTTTGATAATTCTTTATAGATTTTGGATACTAACCCTTTATCTTGCTGGCACAGTTGGACAGGGCTTGGTGTAAAGGCTCTGTACTCCACAAGGTGGTGTCCCTTAGCTTACTGGAGTGGATTGGTGTGGTGTGTGTATGCGCCTGTGTGGGAGAGGTGAAAAGGGAATCACCTAGCTTCCCAATCTTTAGCATCAGAACTCTCCTTAACAGGCAATCAAGTACCCCTCCTTTAAAAAAAATTGTTTTTAATGTTTTTATTTATTTTTGAGAGCAAGAGAGACAGAGCATGAGTGGGGGAGGGTCAGAGAGAGAGGGAGACACAGAATCTGAAGCAGTCTCCAGGGTCTGAGCTGTCAGCCTAGAGCCTGATGTGGGGCTCAAACTCATAGACCATGAGATCATGACCTCAGCGGAAGTTCGATGCTTAACCGACTGAGCCACCAAGGTGCCCCAAACACTCCTTCTTTGTCTCCAGTTTCCATCCATTCTCCGCTTCTACACTGTCCACCACCAAGCCATCAGCCTGCCAAGCAGCACCTCCCTCCCGAATTTTATCACAGATGGGGCTGTTTCCAAACCCCTCACTTCTAAGGCCCTCGTGGCTTGAACCTGCTCTGACCCTCTGGGGGAGGGTCTCCCCGAGCAAAGGACAGTGCCAGCCCCTCCCCCCTCCTGGAATGCTCATGCAGCCATGTCGTTGCAGAGGCCCAGAGTCTGTGACTGGTGCCAGCCCTCCGATGCAAAAATTTGCATAATCATGTAGCAGAAGTGGTTCGGGGACTGTGGTAAATCCCAACACACAT
The DNA here is from genome assembly GCF_022079265.1 of Lynx rufus. Taxonomy (NCBI): domain Eukaryota; kingdom Metazoa; phylum Chordata; class Mammalia; order Carnivora; family Felidae; genus Lynx; species Lynx rufus. The sequence continues at coordinate 114,209,040 of NW_025814867.1, forward strand.
CTGGCACTAGGCCTCTCTGTACCCTAGCATCTTTGATCCAACACAGCTAACCTGGCTGTAATCGGGTCTGCTGAGACCTTTACCTACCTTCCTTCATCCTCTACCAAATTTCCTCCCAGCAGAAAATGCCTCTTCCCATGTCTGTATTATTTTTTTTATCATGATAAGTGTGGGGCGCCTGGGTGGCGCAGTCGGTTAAGCGTCCGACTTCAGCCAGGTCACGATCTCGCGGTCCGTGAGTTCGAGCCCCGCGTCAGGCTCTGGGCTGATGGCTCAGAGCCTGGAGCCTGTTTCTGATTCTGTGTCTCCCTCTCTCTCTGCTCCTCCCCCGTTCATGCTCTGTCTCTCTCTGTCCCAAAAATAAATAAAAACGTTGAAAAAAAAAATTTAAAATGATAAGTGTACTCTTTAATCCTCATCCCTATTTCATACATTCTCCCCAACAATCTCCCACTGCCCCCGTTGCATCAGGGGATATAGCTAGAAAAATGGTGCTACAGCCCATGTCAGAGAGATTACTGCCTGATCTTTCTTAAAGGATTTTTATGGTTTCAGGTGTCATATTTTGAATTTGTTTTCAGGTGTCTTTTGAATTTGTTTCTGTGTGTGGTGTAAGGAAGTGGTCTAGTTTCATTCTTTTGCATGTTGCTGTCCAGTTTTCCCAACACCATTTTGTGAAGAGACTTTCTTTTTCCCATTGTATATTCATTCCTTCTTTGTCAAAGAGTAATTGTCATATGATTGTGGGTTTATTTCTGGGTTTTCTGTTCTATTCCATTGATTTATGTATCTATTTTTATGCCAGTACCATACTGTTTAAAAAAATTTTTTTAATGTTTTATTTATTTTTTAGAGAGACAGAGACAGAGCATGAGCAGGGGAGGGGCAGAGAGAGAGGGAGTCACAGAATTGAAGCAGGCTCCAGGCCCCAAGCTGTCAGCACAGAGCCCGATGTGGGGCTCGATCTCACGAACCATGAGATCATGACTTGAGCCGAAATTGGATGCTCAACTGACAGCCACCCAGGCGCCCCAGTACCATACTGTTTTAATTACTACCACTTTGTAATATAACTTGATATCTGGAATTATGATATCACCAATTTTATATTTATATTTTATTTTATTATTTTATTTTATTTTGTTTTATTTTATTTTATTTCATTTTTAAAGAGGGGGAGAGAGAGAATCCCACAATGGGCAGAGAGAGAGAGAGAGAGAGAGAAGAGAAGAGAAGAGAAGAGAAGAGAAGAGAAGAGAGAGAAGTGGGGCTCACCCAAAGCGTGGCTCATGTTCAACTGACACAGGGCTCAAGCTCACCCAATGTAGAACTTGAACTCACAAAACATGAAGTAATGAACAGAACCAAAGTCAGATGCTTAACTGACTGAGCCACCCATGTTCCCCCTGCTTTTTTAAAGTAGTTTTATAATCTAATTTATGAATGCCACTGGATATAGGAAAATAGCACAACCTCACATAATGAAACACAGAGGCTTTTCTGAATTATAGACTGTAGACACAGACAGAATTTATAATTTTAATTTTCAAATATTAGCCATGAGTCAACAATAACCACAAATTACAAAACTCATTTGTTCATATCAAAGAACTATTCTTGTCCAAGGGGTACAAATTATTTTTTTTTCCACAGTGGTTACAAATTCTTGATTTAAGCTCAAAACAGCCAATATACAAACAGAAAATACTAACAGATTAGATTCTTTGTCATCTGTCACCCAACAGACATGATCTTTATAATCCATTAGTCTGTTTATAGAGTTCAGCAAGTGATGAGAGATTAAAACTACACTCCCAATTTCAAAAAAAACAACCATATTATTTGTTATATCTCATCCCACCTACATAGATGTCTATAAAACATTGTTTTTTTTGTTTTTTTTTTAGCTTCAATTTTTATTTTAATTCCAGTTAACACAGTGTAATATTAGTTTCAGATGTAGATTTTAGTGATTCATTACTTAATATAGAACACCTAGTGTTCATCACAACCAGTGCTCTTAATACCCATCACCTATTTAATCCAGGATCCTTACCAATTTGGATGCCTTTTATTTCTTTATGTTGTATAATAGCTTAGAGTAGGACTTCCTGTGCCATGTTGAATAAAATTGGTGAGAGTGGACATCCTTGTCTTGTTCCTAACCTTAGTGGAAAAGCTCTCAACTTTTCACCATTGAGTATGATATTGGCTGTGGGTTTTTCATAAAAGGCCTTTATTAGGCTAAGGTATATTCTTTCTAGACCTGTTTTGTAGAGGGTTTTTATCATGAATAGAAGTTATATTTTGTCAAATGCTTTTTCTGAGTCTCTTGAAATGATGACATAGTTTTTATCCTTTCTCTTACTGTTTTGACATATAACATTGATTGTGAATATTAAACCACCCTTCCATCCAGGAAATAAATCCCACTTGATCATGTATAAGCCTATACAAAGAGAGACAGAGAGAGAGAGAGAGAAAGAGAGAGAGAGAGAGAGAGGACCCAAATCAACAAAATCACTAATAAAAGAAGAGAAATAATAACCAACACTATAGAAACACAGATAATTGTAACAGAATATTATAAAAACCTATATGCCAACCAACTGGACAACTTAGAAGAAATGGACAAGTTCCCAAAAGCATATAACCTACCAAAACTAAAGCAGAAAGACAGAAAATTTGAAGAGACCAATGACCAGCAATGAAATGAATCAGTAATCAAAGAACTCCCCCAAAACAAAAGTCCAGGACCAGACAGCTTGACAGGTAAATTCTATGAAACACTTAAAGAGGAGTTAATGCCTATTATTCTCAAACTATTCCAAAAAAATAGAACTGGAAGGAAAACTTCCAAATGCATTCTGTGAAGCAATATCACCCTGATACCAGAACCAGATACCAAAGAGAGTTACAGACCTCTCTCATGAGTACATGAATCTCATGAATCTCTCCTAGATTACATTTTCTGACCCCCACAGACAATGTTGTATATTGAACATTTTTAGTGTGACTGTACCCCACTTCTGGGTACTAATTTTGGCACTGCCATCTATATTCTCAATAATCTTTTGTGAGAAAACTCTTCCACACTCAGTAGCATATAATGGAAAAACCTGTGTTCCTCACTCATGTCTCTGTGGTTTGGCTTAGGTAAGGCAGACAGATATAAGCTACACTCAGCTAGGTTGTCTCCAAGTCACATACTTCTGTCTTGATTATTCTTCTGTGACCAGTGGACTTTCTAAGGTATGATCTCCTGATGGTGGTAGAAGCACCAGAAACAAATTCAAATAGGCACATTACAATCCTCTGTTTGAATCACGTCTATTAACATATGATTGGCTAATCAAGTCCTAAATCTGGACCGAATTAGTGAGGCATGAATATATATATGCTGCGTTATGTGGGAGGGGCTATAAAGTAATGTGACCTGTAAAGTGCGCAGATAAAGGAAGGAGTAAAGAAAGGGAGAAAATAATTTCATCTTACCATAGTAGTCTACATTGCTAAAATATCTTCAAGCAAGAGTGATACAAGCCAGATGATGATTTCCATTCCTTGGATTAAAGCACTCTTTCAATAAGAGTATTGTTAAATTGATCCAGTTCCCAGAAAGCATTTGTGTCTGTGCCTATACCAGCCATGGATATGGAGGACAGTGAACAAGAGCAGTTCTTCCAGAAAGCAAAACTAGAAGCTACCAGACTGACCAAAAAAACCTTACTAAACTGCCAGAGTAGAGTCCTTGTATTATTGTCTAGTTATAATATGTGCCATAGTCAATGGAGTCTATATATTCTACACAATTCTTCTCATTTCCAAAGTTGAGCTATTAGTCTTTTAATTATTACGATGAGATAATGCAAATGTCATAGAAAGATAAACCTTCATTTAACCATTTATCACTAGGCCATAAAGAGGCTTATGAAGAGGGCCTGAAAAAAATAATGGAATATGCTTGGGGAGTCTGGCATAGGTATTAAAATTTTGGGGTTGGGTTGTCTCCTTTTGGAGAGAAAATGGATTGGTTTTATAATAGCTCAGGCATTTCAAAGTTTTCTTTTAATGTTTTATTAATTTTTGAGACAGAAAGAGAGCATGAGCAGGGAGGGGCAGAGAGAGAAGGAGACACAGAATCCGAAGCAGGGTTCAGGCTCTGAGCTGTCAGCACAGTGCCCGACGTGGGCTCGAACTCACAAACCGCGAGATCATGACCTGAACTGAAGTCAGACGCTTAACCGACTGAGCCACCCAGGCCCCTCAATAGCTCCAGCATTTCAAAAGGCTAATATATCTTCCTGTAAATTCTGTATGTCTTGATACCTTCATAAACCTTCATAAACTTAAGAGCTATGATTACATGTTGGGTAGACCCAGCATTCGACTCTTCTCTAATAAATCAGTTAAGTAATTGGGTACAATTAATCCCACCCTCAAATTCAGAGTTGGGTCCTTATTGTTCTAAGTCAGTTAGGTTAATACCACCTATCTTTCCACCATGCTAAACTCAGAGTAGGCATTATCACAGAGAATTTAAGGTGGATTTCAGATCAAATTTTGTCTGAAACCTGACCTACACCTTGTCTTTTTAGTTAACAAAGCCAGTAAACATCCTTTATCCTTAAGGCACGCTTTGTTCCTTCAAAGCATCTAAAAATGAACGAGGGGTGCCTGGGTGGCTTAGTCGGTTGAACACCCAACTTTGGCTCAGGTCATGACATCACAGTTTGTGAGTTGGAGTCCCCCCATCAGCTTTGTGCTGACAGCTCAGATTCAGATTCTGTCTCCCTCTCTCTGCCCCTCCCCCACTCACACTCTATCGCTCTAAAAAATAAATAAACATTGAAAAAAATTTTAAATGAATGAAAATGGCTAAGTACTTATGTTTTTATGAATTATAGAATAAAATCTTCTCTACTTGTGAATTCAATAGTTTAGGGCAATGTAGAAATGTATCAAGAACAGGAAAAATTAATCTGTACTGGAAAGTCACACAAAAGATAGTAAGAAAGTCCAGCTGTATGTTTTAAGATCGTGAATTGGCTGAAATCTTAAATGGAAAGCTTATTGCACAGATATGGTCATTTGCGTCCTGTGAGGTGTAGCCTGTGAGTGATGTTAGTATTTACAATGAGATATTTATATGAAATGAGGAAATGAATAGTAAATCAGTCAGCACAGCAGGTGACCAGGAATTGAGAGACATAAGTAAATCAGGGAAGGTTTGGAGAGATCTCATATCTCCATCATACATAAGCCAGACTCCCTACTGGGTCACAAAATCAGGGCCAAGTGGCAGCTGGCTACAGACATACATTGTTACATTGTTGAGTATAATTTCTTATTACAAAATGCTGTGTAGTCTGTGTGGGGCAACGAAGAAACAGTCTTTTTGCTATTATTTGATGTGATACTAGTTATTCAGTCGTTGAAGCAGCATATTATTTCCCCAACTAGCTGGTAGGATTCACGATTAGCCGGTAGGATTCAAGTCTTAACAGAGTCAACCCTTTCAATGTATATAATGTACTATACGTTCTCTGGAAGACATTTCTGCTTCAAATTTACTACTGATAATATGTTTGTCTAGTTCACAAATCATTAGCATAGAAATCAAATGTAGTCCTTATAGCTTATATATTATCCTTATATATATAGCAAATTAGATAATTAAATACAGAATGTATTTATTTTCATAGTTTATATATTGTCAGGTTTTTACATTGTATTAGATTTTTCTAGTTATTGAATGACTTGCATGAAGAGAAACATGAGATGATTTAAGTAAATTAACTATAACCACGGATCTTTTTAAGTTAAGTAATTTGGACATATCAGGAGCTGTGGCTATATTGTGGTATAAACCTTCTTAGGTTTGCCAATTTTTCAATCCTGACACGTAATCTATGGGCATACGTTACTCCAGGGACCAATCAGTGCTTTGTTACTTAATTGCAGTGCTAAATTTGATGTCGGATTGCTTTTGTGCTACAGGATCCTGTTCTCTGCCTTTAAGTGATCTTCTGTCATGCCAGAGTTCACAGGGAGCAGACTCATGAGATTACTAATTTTTCAGTGTGAAGGAAAATATCTTCTTAATAGACATGTTGTTATATCTAAATAAGATTATTCTAAAAAAATCTGTGTTTCTCTACCATTAGAAAAAGCTTTGTTGGATTTCTGACATAACTATTAATTATTAACACAAATAATAATTATTATATAGTGACCTAGATTCAAAATTGCAGGCCTCAGGTTTCATATATGTAAAAATGTGGCAACGTTTTTAGGAAAAATACCTAATTTTGGTCAATTCCAGGCAAACTTGGTCATTTTATATTTATACTATGTCAGTTCTTTAGTTCCTATAACCAGATTAGCTTTTAAGATTTATTGGGCTAAGAGAGCTTTATGTCATTATGTTGGTTAAGAGTTTAATTATTAGCTATGCTTACAAATCCAGTTAGCATGAATTTGGATGCCTCTGTTCTCAACTAGCCCTGAATATATTGCCCAAATGGGCTACTCTTTGTTCATGTTCTTTTCATAATTGTAAGATCCTTGCAGTCTGTAGGCACTTGACTCCTTTCAACTTACATCCGTTAATTTCTTCAGAAATCAGAATATTGGACTGCTCTTTAAAACCACTCTGTGCTCCTAAGATGTTCACTAGGATAGCCTCTCCCTGCTCCTGTTTCAGCATCCCAAACAGGCTTGTACATAAGAAGATTTATTTTAGTACCCCTGTGATGGCCTGGTGACTGTAGTTAAACTGCTGCCTCCTAAGGTTCTAGATGGGAAGAAGGCACTGGTTCCCTTCAGTCTCAGGTACCCAAAGACTTTAACAGACCTCTCGCATTTTGCTTGCCTTTTAATTTCTTTTCCTATCGAGTCTCAACATGAGCCTTTACATTCTTACAAGTGAGAAACACTTGTATGATAAGCTTTCTTCCAAACCTTTCTGTCTCATATCTTAGCCCTGGCTTTTAGTAATTAATTCATGCTAAGTTACAATAATTTAATGCCTTTGCTTTAGCCAATTGTATCAAATCCTTTTTAGGACAAAAGGGGCGCCTGGGTGGCGCAGTCGGTTAAGCGTCCGACTTCAGCCAGGTCACGATCTCGCGGTCCGTGAGTTCGAGCCCCGCGTCAGGCTCTGGGCGGATGGCTCGGAGCCTGGAGCCTGTTTCCGATTCTGTGTCTCCCTCTCTCTCTGCCCCTCCCCCGTTCATGCTCTGTCTCTCTCTGTCCCAAAAATAAATAAAAAAAAAAGTTGAAAAAAAAAATTTAAAAATCCTTTTTAGGACAACAGATATTACAGCCTGAATGAGGGAGGTATCTATGAGCAGACAGGGGATTGTTAGAGATGAAGCAATAAATACCTCACACAAAGACCTTGTCTGGAGTATGTTCTGTGTGCATCAGGCTAAGCATTTTGTAATCCTTGTCTCAGCCTTCACAATCATACTCTGCATGTTGAAGGTGGTCTCTGAGAGGACATGACCTCTGGTTGTCCTGCAAGCTGGACCCCGACAATCAGAGGCTCCTCCACCCCCTCCTTTTCCTTGGAATGTACATTCAGCCCATTATTCCCACACTATAAGGCACTTTGACAATGCACCCTTGAGAGAGAAATTTGTGCTTGAGAATATCTAGACTGTTGTAACTGAAACTTGTTAAGGTCTCTGTATAAACTCTTAAGATTTTGGTGGGTGGAGACAGAGATCTACTCATCTTGCAGCCACCTATGATAAGCCTTACATGTAAATTTGCTTGGTTATGAAAACTGCCAGCTACCAATCTGGAGTGGTCTACCTCTTTCTTTAGTACCTCCTAGTCCTCTGTTTACAGGTGCCAGTTTTGGATTTCATGTGGGGAACTCCCAACAATTGGCAAGCCAGCCACAAGACCAAGGAAATGGGTCTTGGGAAAGAGGTGTCCATTAAGGAAATCTCAGGTTGGCCATCAAGCTCTAAGTAAGGAAGGGTATCCTGTATGTTAGATGCTTATGGATTACTGTGTGAGTAAACACTAGCTGGTTTGATGAACTTGTTTGAGGACTGCATACAGTGCACTGGGGCAAAGAAGGGGAATGAGTGGCTGCTGGGGTTGGCTGGTTTCTACTGTGGCAGCTTGGGTGGTCACTGATGCCCCACTAGAGGCTGAAGCTTACCTAAGAAAAGCTGAGGTTAGAGAAGAATGTGTGGCTGCTCACTTCTTTGCTATCTTCTGGTCTGGCAGACAAAGTGGAAGAGCAGGATGACAAGTTGGAGATTTTAACATGCCATTTTGCAAAGCTAGGAAGGCACAAGCTGCCTTGGATTAAGATCTGAGTGCCTGATTACCAGGGAAAGTAGTGAAGAAGACAGTGATGGTGATGACAATGAAAAGGACAAAGCACCTCAAGCTGTCTGACCCCTAATGCAAAGGAAAACAAAAGCCAGTTACAACCCAGCTCCCCCTAGGCTGAATTAGGTCAGCCCCTAATTCAGGACATGTTCATGATGAGAAAATATAGGCCCACTGAGTTTATTGATGTAGCTGCCCCTTCAGTAGATATAGCAGATTGAGTACACAGGAAGAGTGACCATTGTAGAGCTTAGATGGAGTGGCATATTGTCAAGGATGCTGGATTTCCCTGGGAAAACAGGGACTTGGTTAATTCAGTAATAGCATGTCTTGTGTACTCTAAATAATGCCCAAGGCAATTGCCAAAGGAGTCTGGAGCCATCCCCTGGAGTTCCCAACCTGCAAAGGATTGGCAAATTGATTACATTGTTCCCCTTCCTCCAAGAGAGAATTCTAAATATGCCTTGGTTGTGTGCACACTGTGGCTGGTCTAACCCAAGCTTTCCCCTATCTCCACATTAACCAGGCTGCCACTATTTGGGGATTAGAAAAGTTGAATACCACGTCCAGATACCCTCATTGAATAGACAATGCCAGGGATCACATCTATAAGGTCATTATATGCAAAGACTGGGAAAAAGAACATGTCATTGAATGGATGCTCCATCTCCCCTATAACCTGCAAGCAACAGGTTGGTAGAAAAGAAGATAAAATACTAAAACAGGAGGTTAAATTACAAACAGGTAAAACTACCTTGACCAGTTTGGACTAAAGTACTATCTCAGTCTTTAATACATTTGAATGATCAACCAGTAAGACTATTGCACCATATGCCAGACTGGGGACTCTGCCAAAAGTCCCAATCCCATGAAGGTATAGAAGTCATGAGAGATGGCCATTGCTCTGATTCTCACCAGTATGAATGTGCTATGCTGCTGAGAATACCAAGCTGCATCATGCCTGGGAAAGGTGTAATTTACTGGAATTTGGATTGGGACATCCTGAAATGGGTGAGGTACTTTGCACCCCTGAGTGAAGAGGAACTACTACTCAGTTTGCACTGGATCTTGCTGTCCTGCAAGCTGGATCTGTTGAAAAACTCTATATTTGAAATAGAACACACACCATTGAAAGAGGAGACAGGGGGGGTCCTGGTTTGACATATCCTTCCCCCAGTCTTTCTCCTGTTGCTGGTCAGTGCTGCCTCCCCCGGCCAACATGTATGGTATGTGCAACCAGGTCAAATTCCTAAACCTGCAGCCACATGTAAAGGATCAGGCTGCAAGTGTAATTCTTATAGAGGAGGAAGACTTTCCTGTATAATTTCCTACCAAATATATGTCTTTTCAGATATTTGGACTTTTTAGATTTTCTGCTGCTCCTATAATATCTAGTCACAGGATGAGCATCTGATGGAACTGTCTTTGTATAGTGAACCCCATTATACACCTGTCAAAGGAATCAATATGGACAACAGTCCTTCTCTGGCTCACCAGGATTTCCATGATGAGTATCACTATTCCAGGGAGGGAACTGAAAGACACTAAAGATACATTAAGGAAAAACAAGCTAGGACTGGTACTCTTAATTCATCTGATATTACCAATACTGATCCAGAAACCTGGCCTATAGCATATACACTGTCAATAACACTGGTATTCTTTTTCTATCAAATTACATAGGTAGCTTGTCAAAATGTTAACTGGAGCGGTCCTAAAACAGCACCATTAGAACCATGGGAGTCTACACCCAGATTTGATATTGGTTCATGTGGCTTATTTTAGGCTCTAGACTTTAGAGAACCTAGGCAATCCTATGTTGGGAATAGAAAAATCACTCTAAACAGAACCAGCTCAACCAGTTCTAAACAGAACTGGGAATATGGGATGGATATCACTGGAACACTGTAGTCATTCCTTCGTATGAAAGGATAGCATCTCATTTGGCACTTCCTGGTGCCCCTACCCAGACATTTATTGGGCAGCCCCTGATGGAATCCAGTGTTTTGTGGCATGAATCTTTGGCCATGGCTTCCATCTGGGTGGTGTGCCACTGCACCCTGGATGTTTTCTGTGCACAGGCAAGAATCTTTCCCATAGTAACCACAATTGCCAACCTCCCTCTCCTTAAGGCCAGATAAGCACATTCTGTTTTCCACCAGTATGATCATTTGGCCACCTTCTTTGTTAATCCATTGGCTTGGAGGATGTTACAGCACACATACAAGCCCTTACTGCATTCACCCATCAAGCCCTAAATGATAGCTGGCAAAATCTGTCTTTACTAAACCCTGAAGTATCTCTAATGAGAAAATCTGTGGTCTTGGACATTATTACTGCCTCACAAGTGTGCCGTTTTCTGAAGAAAATGTTGCGTGCTCATACCTGATGAATCTACTAATGTATCATCGTTATTAAAACATGTAAGGACACAAGTGAATACCCTAAGTGATCTGATTCCGAGCGTAGGGGACTTAGTAAATCAGTGGTTCAGATCATGGGGCTTTTGGTGGCGAAATTTGTTAGTTGTATTGAGAATCGTTAACCTGTTTTTTTTTGTTTTGTTTTGTTTTGTTTTGTTTTGTTTTGTTTTGTTTGTATGTGCTTATATTGTGGCTCTGCCATTGGCCTCTGCTGCAACCAGAAAGCAGCCAAATAAGTCACCTCCATGGTGATAAAATACTTTGATGACTGCTCAGGGCACATTGCTGAAGAGGGGGAGCATGTAAGATTGCAAGGAGTAGTCTCCAGGGTGCAGCATTGGAGGAAGTTATTGAGAGGATGCGACTTCTAGTTGACCCGTGAGCTCCATCTGGCTATTGGGGGCTTCTCCCCCCACACCCTGTCTTAGGATCCTACCTTCTCCTGACTGTTCGCACAATGGGAGCCATCTTCAAGGTTGCAGCCTTGAGAGAATAATGTGTTGTTGAGATCATCTGTGTGGTATATGTGACAGAACCCAGTTAAGAATTTTAAGATTCTGGCAGAAGCGAGCAGAGATCCACTCATCTTGCGGCTGCCCAAGAGGAGCCTTGTATTTAAACTGCTGCCTACTAGTCTGGAGTGGCTTGCTTCTTCCATCTCTCCTTGTTCTCTGTGTATGGGAGGCAGTTTCAGATTTTACCCAGGAACCAACAAAGAATTGGATAGTTTTACAAATGACAAAAATTCTCTTTCTCACAAGTGCGGGAAAAAAAATCACCTTAAATACTTCCTATCGAATTTTCATTAACTATAATGTACAGGCAACAAAAAACCCCAGTTACCTTCTAATTGTGTGTTATTTCTTGTGTGTAGTTCCTGTCTAAACTGTTTGAGTTGCAGTGTGGTATCTCTGGCAGCAGTTGTTGAGATCGAGTTTGGATTCAAGATGTATGTTAAAGACGGAAACCTATGAGAGCAAAGCACAGGAGTCAGGCTCGGTTTTGCAAAAGTCAGACTAGACAAAGCTTGGACCAAACCAGCAGGGGCTCTGGAACAACACTTGCTGGAGTATCATGCCTTGGGCTGAACTTTCTGTACCTCCCCTCACTTAGTAATGGGTTATATGTTGCCCTGGAAAGAGTGTGACCTCAGACAAAGCTGGTCTTTACAGCTGAGGCAGATCCTGAAGAGGATGTTAGCTGGACAGTGTCTGGTGAGCATATTCCCCACATCAGGTCCTTCCCTTAAGGAGGGTCTGGAAGGCACATCTTCACATTTACCCTTGTGTACGCCTTGCACTACAGGATCCACTCCATACATATTCAGATAGCAGCTCTACCTCACATGCTGGGGTCCAAGGTTTTCCTATTCAGAGCCCTGACTGCAGTGTAGCTGATGTGCTTTTGGTCTTCTCAGTTGTTGGGTATTTAACTACTTGGTCTAGTAGGTCCTACACCTGGTCTTTGGTTTTTTCTGCCCTGCCATGCAGATGATGAGAGTGACTTTGTAGGCAACTGAACAGGCCTCTGGCTTTCGTACTTGGCTTTGGGTTGCCTGGTACCTCAGCTGTTTGTTCCCTTTCTAAATGGAGCATCAGTGGCCTTAGCCATAGCCATCTTGTCCTGTTATCCTTACACCTGCTAGTTCCTCTCTAACCTGTAGCACTTGATCTTCACCTGTGTTAAGGTACTCCCCTCTTCCCTGGTACACCTTCCCAGTTTACCACTGGTAAAGCATTAACTGTCACTTTTCTGGGGAAATGTTCTTAACTTGCCACCAATGATGTGTCCTCATTGTCTGCAAGTTGCTTAGTCAGCTAGCCCCAGTGCTCCATCTTAGGACCTACTTACTTGGACCCCATTTCTGGGTTCTCCAGGAGCCGAGATAGAGCTTGGGGTGCAAAGTGTTGGTTAATTATCAACTTCTGTGAAGGGAGAAGAGGAAACACCTGGCCATAGAAGTCACTGAATTGCACTGTAGGCCTCACAAAACCCTAGCCAGCTTGGCAGGGAGCTCTGGAGTGAGTAATGCCCACCAGAGTGTCATATCCAGCCCAAATTCCAGGAACTTTATACCTCACCTTGCTCAGTCAATAAATATGGGCTCAAAATGATGTGACTTCTGAAACTGACGCAGCCCCTGAAGGAGCGAAGAGCTGAAGCCTACGTGCTGCATATGCTGTAGCTTAGCAGCAACTTCATTCTTCAAGAGATGTCTCTGGGCAGCACCTATCTGTGTCTACCACAGAACTCATGTTTTGTTGGTCAGTAAATACATTTGTCCAGATATAAGTAGACTTTTGCTTTTAATATTTATCATTTCAATTTTTGGAATTTCTGTTTATCCTTGCCATTCTAGTCAAATGCCACCTTTTCTAAACTTTCTTCAGCCTCTAAAATTAATCTGATCTTTCTCATTTATGCCTTCACACATGAACATTGTCCTCCTCTGCCACACTTGTAATGAGATTATGGCCTAACAAGGATAATACTTGTGAGAAATCGCTGTATGTGTTTTGCTTACTGGACATTTGAGTACTGATACCCTAGGTTTTAAACATTTAATCATTTATAGAATGTCTTAAAATTTTTTTCAAGCAAGATATTAGCTTTCCCTTTATAAATCTCTACATAAGATGAGAAAACAAATCAAGGCATTCAAGTTTCCTTTTGTTCTCCATTTTTTAAATTAAGTTTTTATTTTAATTCCAGTAAATATACAGTGTTATGTTAATTTCCGGTGTACAATATAGTGATTCAACAATTCCATGTATCACCCGGTGTTTCTTAGCATTTTAAATAAGCAATTCAATATGTTCCTTATTTTCACTTTAGACAGGTCATCACTGTCAAGGTTTGACTCTTTTCCTGATTTTTGAATCCCAATTTGAAATTTAGTGACAGATCTATCAAACTTGAGATTACTGGTCCCCAGCTGGAAGCAACGTCTACTGTGTCTGGAGTGCCAGCCACACACCCTCTCTAATTATGGGGACTCAAAAAAAGAGAGATACAGGTGGATGGTGAGATATTCAGCACATTCTATATTTATTTAATTTATAAGCAGCCTTACTACTCTATGATTACATATTTTAAAAATGAAAATAGATTTTTCCCAGAAAATAGCTCTCTGGCTCCTGCTTTCTATCAATATTCTAAAAAATTAAAAGAAAAATCCCCAAAGCAAAGGCAATACTATTTTTCTTGATAAATGACAAAGGGAACCCTGGAAATGTACTTTTTCTTCCTTTTGAGAGATACATTCAAGTTCCTATCACCAGGGGATGAGCTATGTGAATATATCTGACATACATTTATTTATTGATTGATTGATTGATTGATTGATTATAATTACCATTTTTAGCTATATTTGTAATTAATAAAGGGAACAACATGGAAATTTATTTTGCTTTGTTTTTAACATGAAAATTTTAAAAAAATTATAACTTGTTTTATTTTTTATTTTTTAAAAATTTACATCCAAATTGGTTAGCATATAGTGCAACAATGATTTCAGGGGTAGATTCCTTAGTGCCCCTTACCCATTTAGCCCATCCCCCTTCCCACAACCCCTCCCGTAGCTCTCAGATTGTTCTCCATATTTACGAGTCTCTTCTGTTTTGTCCCCTTCCCTGTTTTTATATTATTTTTGTTTCCCTTCCCTTGGGTTCATTTGTTTTGTCTCTTAAAGTCTTCATATGAGTGAAGTCATAGGATTTTTGTCATTCTCTGACTGACTAATTTCACTTAGCATAATACCCTCCAGTTCCATCCACATAGTTGCAAATGGCAAGATTTCATCTTCTTTATCCATTCATCCATCGATGTACATTTGGGCTCTTTCCATACTTTGGCTAATGTTGATAGTGCTACTGTAAACATGGGGGTGCATGTGTCCCTTCAAAACAGCACACCTGTATCCCATGGATAAATGCCTAGTAGTGCAATTTCTGGGTCGTAGGGTGGCTCTATTTTTAGTTTTTTTGAGGAACCTCCATACTCTTTTCCAGAGTGGCTGCACCAGCTTGCATTCCCACCAACAATGCAAAAGAGATCCTCTTTCTCTGCATCCTCGCCAACATCTGTTGTTGACTGAGTTGTTAATGTTAGCCATTCTGACAGGTGTCAGGTGATATTTTATGGTGGTTTTGATTTGTATTTCCCTGATGATGAGTGGTGTTGAGCATTTTTTCATGTGTCGGTTGGCCATCTGGATGTCTTCTTTGGAGAAGTGTCTATTCATGCCTTTTGTCCATTTCTTCACTGGATTATTTGTTTTTTGGGTGTTGAGTTCGAAAAGTTCTTTATAGATTTTGGATACTAACCCTTTATCTGATATGTCATTTGCAAATATCTTCTCCCATTCTGTCAGTTGCCTTTTAGTTTTGCTGATTGTTTCCTTTGCTGTGCATAAGCTTTTAATTTTGATGAAGTTCCAATAGTTTATTTTTGTTTTTGTTTCCTTTGCCTCCAGAGCTGTGTTGAGTAAGAAGTTGATGTGGCCAAGATCAAAGAGGTTTTTGCCTGCTTTCTCCTCGAGGATTTTGATGGCTTTCTGTCTTACGTTGAGGTCTTTCATCCATTTTGAGTTTATTTTTGTGTATGGTGTAAGACAGTGGTCCAGGTTCATTCTTCTTCATGTCACTGTCCAGTTTTCTCAGCACCACTTGCTGAAAAGACTGTCTTTATTCCATTGGCTATTCTTTCCTGCTTTGTCAAAGATTAGTTGGCCATACATTTGTGGGTCCATTTCTGGTTTCTCTATTCTGTTCCATTGATCTGAGTGTCAGTTCTTGTGCCAGTACCATACTGTCTTGATGATTATAGCTTTGTAGTATAGCTTGAAATCTGGTCTTGTGATGCCTCCTGCTTTGGTTTTCTTTTTCAGGATTGCTTTGGCTATTCGGGGTCTTTTCTGGTTCCATACAAAATTTAGGATTATTTGCTCTAGCTCTGTGAAGAATGCTGGTGTTATTGTGATAGGGATTGCATTGAATATGTAGACTGCTTTGGGTAGTATGGAGATTTTAACAATACTTGTTCTTCCTATCCAGGAGCATGTAATCTTTTTCCATTTTTTTGTGTCTTATTCAATTTCTTTCATAAGCTTTCTAGTTTTCAGTGTATAGATTTTTCACCTCTTTGGTTAGATTTATTCCTAGGTATTTTATGGTTTTTGGTGCAACTGTAAATGGGATCAATTCCTTGACTTCTCTTTCTGTCACTTCATCGTTGGTGTATAGGAATGCAACCGATTTCTGTACATTGATTTTATATCCTACAACTTTGCTGAATACATGAATCAATTCTAGCAGTTTTTTGGTGGAATCTTTTGGGTTTTCCATATGGAGTATCATGTCATCTGTGAAGAGTGAAAGGTTGACCTCCTCCGGGCCAATTTGGATGCATTTTATTTCTTTGTGTTGTCTGATTGCAGAGTCTAAGACTTCGAATACTATGCTGTATAACAGTGGCGAGAGTGGACATCCCTGTCTTGTTCCTGACCTTAGGGGGAAAGCTCTCAGTTTTTCCCCACTGAGGATGATATTAGCGTTGGGTCATTCATATATGGCATTTAGGATCTTGAGGTGTGATCCTTCTATCCCTACTTTCTTGAGGGTTTTTATCAAGAAAGGATGCTGTATTTTGTCAGATGCTTTCTCTCCATCTATTGAGAGGATCATATGGTTCTTGTCCTTTCTTTTATTGATGTGATGAATCACATTAATTATTGTGTGGATATTGAACCAGACCTGTATCCCAGTTATAAATCCCACTTGGTCGTGGTGAATAATTTTTTTAATGTATTGTTGGATCCAGTTGGGAAATATCTTGAGGATTTTTGCATCCATGTTCATCAGGGAAATTGGTCTAAAGTTCTCCTTTTTAGTGGGGTCTCTGGTTTTGGAATCAGGGTAATGCTGGCTTCATAGAAAGAGTTTGGAAGTTTTCCTTTTATTTCTGTTTTTTGGAACAGTTTCAAGAGAATAGGTGTTAACTCTTCCTTAAATGTTTGGTAGAATTCCCCTGGAAAGCCATCTGGCCCTGGACTCTTGTTTTTTGGGAGAGTTTTGATTACTACTTCGATTTCCTTACTGGTTATGGGTCTGTTCAAATTTCCTATTTCTTCCTGTTTCAGTTTTGGTAGTGTATATGTTTCTAGGAATTTGTCCATTTCTTCCAGATTGCCCATTTTATTGGTGTATAATTGCTTATAATACTCTCTTATTATTGTTTTTATTTCTGTTGTGTTGGTTGTGATCTCTCCTCTTTCACCCTTGATTTTATTTATTTGGGTCCTTTCCTTTTTCTTCTTGATCAAACTGGCTAGTGGTTTATCAATTTTTTTTTTAATTCTTTCAAAGAACCAGCTTCTGATTTCATTGCTCTGTTCTACTGTTTTGTTTTGTTTGTTTTTTTTTGGTTTCGATAGCATTAATTTCTGCGCTAATCTTTGTTATTTCCTGTCTTCTGCTGGTTTTGGGTTTTATTTGCTGTTCTTTTTCCAGCTCCTTAAAGTGTAAGGTTAGGTTGTGTATCTGAGATCTTTCTTCCTTCTTTAGGAAGGCCTGGATTGCTATATACTTTCCTCTTATGACCGCCTTTGCTGTGTCCCAGAGGTTTTGGGTTGTGGTATTATCATTTTCATTGACTTCCATATACTTTTATTTTCCTCTTTAACTGCTTGGTTAGCCCATTCATTCTTTAATAGGATGTTCTTCAGTCTCCAAGTATTTGTTACCTTTCCAAATTTTTTCTTGTGGTTGTGGTCTGAAAATATGCACAGTATGCTCTCAATATTTTGTACTTACTTAGGGGTGATTTGTCTCTCAGTATATGGTCTATTCTGGAGAACGTTCTATGTGCACTGGAGAAGAATGTATATTCTGCTGCTTTAGGATGAAATGTTCTGAATATATCTGTGAAGTCCATCTGGTCCAGTGTGTCATTCAAAGCCATTGTTTCCTTGTTGATTTTTTGATTAGATGATCTGTCCATTGTTGTGAGTGGGGTGTTGAAGTCTCCTACTATTATGGTATAACTATCGATGTGTTTCTTTATGTTTGTGATAAATTGATTTATATATTTGGGTGCTGCCACATTTGGCGCATAAATGTTCACAATTGTTAGGTCTTCTTGGTGGATAGACCCCTTGATTATGATATAATGCCCTTCTGCATCTCTTGATACAGTCTTTATTTTAAAGTCTCGATTGTCTGATATAAGTATGGCTACTCCAGCTTTCTTTTGTTGACCATTAGCATGATAGATGGTTCTCCATCCCCTTATTTTCAATCTGTAGGTGTCTTTAGGTCTAAAGTGTGTCTTGTAAACAGCATATAGATGGATCTTGTTTTCTTATCCATTCTGTTACCCTATGTCTTTTGATTGGAGCATTGAGTCCATTGACGTTTAGAGTGAGTACTGAAAGATATGAATTTATTGCCATTATGATGCTTGTAGAGTTGGAGTTTCTGGTGGTGTACTCTGGTCCTTTCTAGTCTTTGTTGCTTTTGATATATATATATACACATATATATATTTTCATCTTTTCTCCTCTCAGAAAGTCCCCCTTAAAATTTCTTGCAGGGCTGGTTTAATGGTCACAAATTCCTTTATTATTTTTTTTTTTTTTTGTCTGGGAAACTTTTTATCTCTCCTTCTATTTTGAATTACAGCCTTGATGGATAAAAAATTCTTGGCTGCATATTTTTCTGATTCAGCACATTGAATATATTCTGCCACTCCTTTCTGGCCTGCCATGTTTCTGTGGATAGGTCTGCTGCAAACCTGATCTGTCCTCCCTTGTAGGTTAGGGACTTTTTTCCCTTGGTGCTTTCATGATTCTTTCCTTGCCTGAGTATTTTGTGAATTTGACTATGGCATGCCTTGTTGATGGTCAGTTTTTGTTGAATTTAATAGGGGTTCTGTTCTTCCTGGATTTTGATGTCTGTGTCTTTCCCCAGGTTAGGAAAGTTTTCTGCTATGATTTGCTCACATAACCCTTCTATCCCTATTTCTCTCTCTTCCTCTTCTGGGATCCCTATGATTCTGATGCTGTTCCTTTATAATGAGTCACTGATTTCTCTAATTCTTAAATTGTGCTCTTTTGCCTTCATCTCCGTCTTTTTTTCTGCTTCATTATTCTCTGTAAGTTTGTCCTCTATATCAATAATTCTTTGTTCTGCCTCATCCTTCCTTGCCGCCACTGCATCTGTTTGTGATTGCAGCTCAGTTACAGCATTTTTAATTTCATTCTGACTATTTTTTACTTCTTTTATCTCTGCAGAAAGGGATTCTAATCTATTGTCGACTCTAGCTAGTATTCTTATTATCGTGATTCTAATTTCTGGTTCAGACATCTTGCTTGTATCTGTGTTGGTTAAATCCCTAGCTGTCGTTTGTTTGTGCTCTTTCTTTTGGGGTGAATTCCTTCATTTTGTCAGTTTGAAGGGAGAAAAGGAGTTAATGAGGTAGAAAAAATAAAATTAAGAAAAGTAAAAAAATATATTAAAATTAAAAAATTAAACACACACACACAAATCTAATAAATGATGCTGGATCCTAGGTGTGTTTTAGTCTGGGTGTTGAAAGTGGTTTGACAGATTAGAGAAAAATGGGGGGGGGAAGGAAATCGTTTGATAATTTGAAAAAATGAATACACTGAAGTACACTAAAATGAGATGATGGGAGTAAAATAGAATTTGAAAAATTTACAGAAAAGCAAAGAATATAGTAGAAAAAAATTAAAGTATTTTTAATAAAAATTAAAATAAAAAATGAATTTTTTCTCTTTCTGTATTCAAGAAAAAGAAAAGAAACAAAAAAGAGAAAAGATAGAAAAAAAGAAATCGTTTGAAAATTTTAAAAAGTGAATACACTGTAGTAGACTAAAATAAAATCATGGAAGTAAAATAGAATTTGAAAAAAATTACATAAAAGCAAAAAATATAGTAAAAAAATTAAAGTAAAACATTTTTATAGAAATTGAAAGAATGAAGTTTTTCACTTTCTGCATTGAAGAAAAAGAAAAGAAATGAAAAAGAGAAAAAAGGAAAAGAAAAAAGAAAACAAGGAAATCGTTTGAAAATTTGAAAAGGGGAATACACTGACGTAGACTAAAATAGAATGGAAGTAAGATAGAATTTGAAAAAATTTACACAAAGGTAAAAAATATAGTAAAAAAATTAAAGAAAAAATTTTAATAAAAATTGAAAATAAAAATGATTTTTTTCTCTTTCTGTATTCAAGAAAAATAATAGTGTAAAAGAGAAAAAAAAGAAAAGAAAAAAAGGAAAGAAAATTGAATAGATGGACCTCCTAACAGATTGAAATAGGACTACAATTACTTCATTTCCCCTAGAAGTCAGACTATGTACTGCTTTATAGTCTATAAATTATGTAGGCGGTGAGACTTGTGTTCTTGAAGAGCAAGGTTGGCCAGGTTGGGCGGGGCTCAGTGTAACAGCTCCGTTCTCCACTAGATGGCGATGCTAGCCTACTGGGGTGGAGTGTTGTAGTGCTGGTAGATGTGTATGCGCATGCGTGGGAGCGGTAAAAATGGCACCATCCAGCTACCCATTCTGTTCTCCGGGAACAGCAATCACGCACCCGTCTTCTGTCCAGCTTTCCTCCACTCCCCACTGTTTCATTCTCCGTGACCAGGCCCCAGGCAGTACCTCTCTCCAGAGTTTTGTCTCAGATGCGGCTGATTTCCCCAGCCCCTTACTTCTGAAGGACTGTGGCTTTGACCGATTCCACCCCTCTGGGGGAGGGTCTCCCCGTGCAATGGCCGAATGCTGGCTGTACCCAGGAATGCCTGCTGGGTCCTGCTGCTGCCGCCAGTGCTTCAAGACTGAGGTCAGGTGCCAGCCCGCGCCAGAAAGTTTGGGAGATAGCGTAGCAGCAGCTTTTCAGGGATTATGGAGAATCACAATACACGTCTGGCACCAGGCTTCACATTTAATGACTGTGTTCTAGCACCAGCAAATGTGGCCGCTTTCTGGGGTCCGCTGGGACCAGGTGGCTTCAACAGTCTCTACCAAATATCCTTCCAGCAGAGGAACTGCTTTTCCCCGTGTGGCCTGAGAACCTTCCAGACACCACTCTGTTCCTGGGGATTCGCCCTTCCCACCAGAGCACCGCCAGGTATGGAGCTGCGGAGTTGCAGCCTTTGCGCTCCCCTTGTTTACAGTCTTAATGAAATTTAAACCCTTTCCTTTCTCCTTTCTCCGTTTTTACTTTAGTCCCTGCGTCTGTTTCCAACTTTCCACTTTCTCTCCAGCTGCTTTTGGGGAGGGGTGCTTTTCCTGTATTCTCCCCTGCCCCAGTCTCCATCCTCTCTCAGCCTGCAAAGGCATCTCCCTCCCCACTGCCGGCTTCTCTCTCCCCAAGTTCACCTCTCCGCACCACGTACCTGCTGAATTCTGTGGTTCAGGTTGTGCAGACTTTTGTGTTTTTAACACTTATTTATTTTTGAGAGAGAGAGAGACAGAGTGTGAGTGGGTGAGAAGCAGAGAGAGAGAGACACACACACAGAATCCGAAGCAGGTTCCAGGCTCTGAGCTGTCAGCACAGAGCCAAACACGAGGCTCAAACTCATGAACAGTGAGATCATGACCTGAGCCAAAGTCAGATGCTTACCGACTGAGCCACCCAGGTGCCCCAACATGGAAATTTTTAATACCAGAGATAAGAATCCAAGCTCAAGTAAGAGCAGGTGCTAGGGAATGTCAGGGCAGGTGGAAGAGATACTGATTCTCAGGTGACAGAATGTCCTATTGTATACACTGTACTTTTGATAATTCTATCATGAAAGAGAAATACATGAAATCACTTCCACATTGTTTGTTGGCCTTTAAATTACATATATGTTAAATTATAGCTCAAATGACATTTATTTAAATTGAAATGTAAGCATTGTGATTTCAATTTTTGTTCAATTTTTCTAAAAATTGCTTACTTTTCTTTTGTAAAAATAAGCAAAATGCTCTTTCTCTTTGGTGAATATTACACAAATATATCTATTGTACTGAAATGATACATATTTTTATTTTTTAATTTAAATTTAAATTAATTTATTCCACTGTGATTGGATTATTATTTCTCAGTCAACCTCAAATCTTTCCTCTCTCACTTTGGTTGAAACCATCTAATTTTTTTTTTTTAATTTTTCAACGTTTATTTATTTTTGGGACAGAGAGAGACAGAGCATGAACGGGGGAGGGGCAGAGAGAGAGGGAGACACAGAATCGGAAACAGGCTCCAGGCTCTGAGCCATCAGCCCAGAGCCCGATGCGGGGCTCGAACTCACGGACCGCGAGATTGTGACCTGGCTGAAGTCGGACGCTCAACCGACTGCGCCACCCAGGCGCCCCTGAAACCATCTAATTTAAGTATGAGTTTGGCATGTGTTTCTATGTAGAGCAGAATATTACATGATTATTTTGGGGAGATGATTCTTTGCTGGGGCGCCTGGAGGCTGTCTTGTGCATTGTAGAATGTTTAGCAGCATATCTGTTCTCTCCCCACTAGACACCACTGGCACCCTTTGAACTAGTTCTGATTAGCAAAAATGTCTCCAGACATTGCCAAATGTTCCCTATGCAAAATCTCCCCTAATGGAGAACCACTGATCAAGAGATAGATGATAGTAGTAGTAACATGTCTATTATGCTCTAGAAGCTCTCCAGAAGCCCTCCCATTATCCCCCGTGACATTCAGTTCACAAGGTCTCAGTAGACCTCTGAGAGATGTTGTAGTGCTGATGTGTTAAAAGTACTCACCTTACTTTCAAATTCCAGTTGTTCATTGCTGATATATAAGAAAGCAATTGACATTGGTATATTACCCTTGCATTCTCCAATATTGATATAATCATGTCTTAGAACCAGAAGGACTTTTTTGATTATTCTTTGTTTTTTTTTATAAACAAATGTATCATCTGTGAACAAGCACAATTTTATTTCTTCCTTCCCAAGTGCTATACCTTATATTCTATTCTCTTGTTTTATTGTATTAGCTAGTATTTTCACTATCATGTTTTTTTTTTTTTTAATTTTTTTTTTCAACGTTTATTTTTGGGACAGAGAGAGACAGAGCATGAACGGGGGAGGGACAGAGAGAGAGGGAGACACAGAATCGGAAACAGGCTCCAGGCTCTGAGCCATCAGCCCAGAGCCTGACGGGGGGCTCGAACTCACGGACCGCGAGATCGTGACCTGGCTGAAGTCGGACGCTTAACCGACTGCGCCACCCAGGCGCCCCATTCACTATCATGTTTAAAAGTAGTAATGAGAGGAGCTATCCTTTGTCTTGTGTTCCCTAATCTTAGAGGAAAGCATCCAGTTTTTCAGCATTAAGTATACTGTTAGAAGGTAAGGTTTTACTGTGTGTCCTTTATCAAGTTGAAAGTTCCCCTCTAGCCCCTGTTTGCTGAGTCTTTGTTATAAATGGGTGTTGGATTTTGTCAAGTGCTTTTCCTGCGTATGATCATATGCTTTTTTTTCCCTTTAACCTGTTGATATTGTGAACTACATTAATTTTAAATTACACTTGAACATTGTCCTCCTCTGCCACACTTGTAATGAGATTATGGCCTAACAAGGATAATACTTGTAAGAAATTACTGTATGTGTTTTGCTTACCAGACATTTGAGCACTCATGCCCTAGTTTTTAGACATTTAATCATTTATAGAATGTAGATTAAATTACATTAACTTAAAATGTTGAAATAGCTTCGCATAATTGGAATAAATTCTACTTGGTCATGGTGTATAATTCTTTTTATGTATTATTGGATTCATTTTGCTAATATTTTGTTTAGCATCTATGTTCATGAGAGATATAGGTCTGTAGTTTTTCTCCCTTGTATGTAATATCTTTATCTGGTTTGGGTATTTGGATAATTGATTGAATTAAGAAATGTTCCTTCTGCTTTTATTTGCTAGGAGAGATTATAGAGAATTGTACTTAAACATTTGGTAGTATTCACCAGTGAATCCATATGGACCTTTTTTTTTTTAAAAAAAGGATATTAATTATAGATCTTATTTCTTTAATATAATTAGGCCTATTCAGGTTATCTATTTGTCCTTGTGTGAGTTTTGGTAGTTTATTTCTTTCAGGAATTGTCAAATTATCAAATTTGCAAGCATAGAGTTGTTTATAATATTTCTTTAGTATCATTTTGATGTCGTGAATCAGCAGTGATCACCAATCTTTCATTTCTAATATTGATAATTTGGGTCTTCTCTCTTTTTATTTTGTTTAGCCTGACAAGGGATTTATCAATTTTATTGTCTTTTCCAAGAATCAGCTTTTGATTTTGTTGATTTTTCTCTATTGTTTTCTTGGTTTCGATTTCATTGATTTATGTTCTTAATTTACTTTCATTATTTTGTGATTTCTTTATAGTTAAATTTCTATATTGTCCTAAGGCAGAAGCTAAGGTTATTGATTTTATATCTTTCTTTATTTTTAATATATACATTTAATACTATAAATTTCCCTGTAAGCACTGCTTTCACTCTATCCTGTAAGTTATGATAAATTTTCATTTCAATTGATTACAAATATTTTAAAAATTTCTCATGAGATTTATTTGATTCATATTTACTGGTGTTTTATTTCATCTCCAAATATTTGGGGGAATTCTATCTTCCTGTTATTGGAGTCTAGTATAATTTCAGTGTGGTCTGAGAACACACTTTATGATTTCTCTTCTTTCAAATTTGTCAGTAAGCTTTACATCCCCAAATGTGGTTTACAGTAGTGAATGCTCTATGTGAGCTTGAGAGTAATGTGTATTCTGCTATTTTTGGTTGAATTATTCTATAAAGTTAATTAGGTCTAGTTGATAGATGGTACTGTTTTATCAACCATATCCTTAGTGATTTTCCACCTAATTGATCTATCATTTACTGGAAGAAGGATGTTTAAGTCTTTAACTATAACAATAGATTTGTTTATTTCTCCTTACAGTTTTAGACTCACATATTTTGACACCATTGTTAGGCACATACACATTAAGGATTGTTATGTTTTCTTGGAGAATTGACCTCCTTATTATTATGTAATACATCTCTCTGTCCCTGATAATTTTTCCCTATTCTGAAGTCAGCTTTTTAAGAAATTAATATAGCTAGTGCAGCCTCCTTTGGATTAGTGTGAGCACATTATATTATTTTCTGTCCTATCCTTGTTAACCTACCTGAGTCTTTAAAGTGAGTTGCTTGTAAACAACATTTACTTGGGTCTGTTTCTTTTTTTTAAACCCACTTTGTCATTCTCCATCATTTAACTGATATGTTTAGACCATTCACATTTAAAATAATTATTGAAATAATTGATTTATATGTCCTATGTAAAGTTTTCTATTTGTTGTATTTGTTTTTGATTCTTATCTTCCCGTTTTTATGCATTTTTTGTTTTTTTAAAAATTTATATTTAAAAAGAATTTGTAACATTTATTCATTTTTGAGAGACCGAGAGAGACAGAGCATGAGCGGGGAAGGGGCAGAGAGAGGGAGGCACAGAATCTGAAACAGAGCCCGACACGAGGTTTGAACTCACGGACTGTGAAATCATGACCTGAGCTGAAGTCTGACGCTCAACTGACTCAGCCACCCAGGTGCCCTGCATTTTTGGTTTTAACAGACCATTTTTATACAATTCCATTTTTTCTTTTGCCATATCAATTATAATTCTTTAAAAAATTTTTTTTGGTGGTTACCTTAGACTTTGCAATGGACCCTTATAACTAATCTAAGTCCACTCTCAAATAGTACTACTGCTTTATGCATAATATAAGTATCTTATAAAAAATATTACTAATTTCTCCTTCCTGTCCCTTATAGCATTGTTTTCATTTATTTCACCTATAGGTAAGCTATAATCTCTCAATATATTGTTACTATAATTACTTTGAACAAAAAACTTAGCTATTAAATGATAAACTAAAAATAAGAAAATATTTTACCTTCATTTATTCTTCTCCAATGCTCGTCCTTTATGTCAGCTGAATTTCTGACTTATATCACTTTCCTTCTTCCTGAAGAACATTTTTTAACATTTCTTACAGGGAAGGTCTACTGGTGACAAATTCTCTTTTATTATTTCTCTGAGACATTTTTTTCTCTGAGACGTTATGTCTCTGAGACATTCACTTTTGAATGATAATTTCACTGCTTAAATCAT
This sequence comes from Lynx rufus, assembly GCF_022079265.1. Classification (NCBI taxonomy): domain Eukaryota; kingdom Metazoa; phylum Chordata; class Mammalia; order Carnivora; family Felidae; genus Lynx; species Lynx rufus. Next base: position 114,235,017 of record NW_025814867.1, read on the forward strand.
TCCAGATTAGTTTTTAAAATTTTTTAAAAAAAATTTATTGTTTTTGTTTATTTTTGAGAGAGAGAGAGAGAGAGAGAGAGAGAGAGAGAGAGAGAGAGAGAGAGAAAGAGCAGGGGAGGGGCAGAGAGAGAGGGAGACATAGAATCCAAAGCAGACTCCTTGCTCTGAGCTGTCAGCATAGAGCCCAATGCCAGGCTCGAACTCGTGAACCACAAGAGCATGACCTAACCTGAAGTTGGATGCCCAACAGACTGAGCCACCCAGGCACCCCTGGGTTAGTTTTGTTTGTTTGTTTTCTTTCAGCACTAATATTTCATTTTAATGTCTTCTTACTTGCATGGCTTCTAATAAGGAATAAGTATAATTCTCATTCTTGTTTCTCTATGGGTAGGATGTTTTATTTCTCTGATTGCTTCCAAGGTTTTTTATTTATGTTTCATTTTCTACAGTTTGAATGTAAACCATCTAATTGAGATTTTTTATTTACTCCATTTGGTATTCTCTGAGCTAGCTTCCTGTTTTGTGGTTTGGTGTTTGCCATTAATTTTGGAAAAATTCCTTCCAGTTATTTCTTCAAATACTTCTTCAGCTCCACTATTTTTTTTTTCTTTGCCTTCTGGTATTCCAGTAACATATAATTAAACATTTTGATATTGTTCCACAATTCTTGTATTTTTTTTCATAACTTTTTCTCTTTAATTTCAGTTTGGGAAGTTTCTATTCATCTGTCTTAAAACTCACTGATAGTTTCCTAATGAGCTCATCAAAAGGATTTGCCATTTCTGTCACACTGTTTTTGATTTTCAATATTTTCTTTTGATTTTTTGAGTTTCCATTTCTCAGGTTATATTACCCATCTGTTCTTGCAAGTTGTCTGCTTTTCCACCAGAGCTCTTAGCCTGTTAATCATAGTTATTTAAATACCATGTTTCATAGATCCAACATATCTCTATTATATCCACATCTGATTTTGATTCTTATTTCATCTCTTTAGAATGTATGGTATTTTGTTGTTGTTGTTTTGTTTTGTTTTTGTTTTTGTTTTTTTTGTTTTTTTCTGGTCTTAGCAGTTTTTTTTGTTGAAAGCCAAGAATGTCAGGTAATAGGAACTGAGGTAAAGAGGCATTTCAATGTGAGGCTTTATGTTATCTTGTGAAAAGTTGGGCTGTGCTTGATGTTTGCTGTAGCTTCTGGTGTCAGAGGCTTCAATTTCCTCTAGTGTCCTTGTTTTTTGTTTCTTTAAAATTCTCCCTGTGTTTTGGTGTTTTCCTAACATTCCTTCTTTAATAGACTCTGAGCTTTGTGGCTCTTTTAGCTATAATCCAATGTTATTATACTGAATCCCTGTTGATACGGTAGCAAAATGTTGGAAGAGAAGTATTGTCCTCTGATTGTTTCATTCTTCTAGTGGGTGTGTCCATGGTGGTCTCACAAGTGTTTCTCAGCTTTTTCTTTTTCCTCCATCAGGTGAGACAGAAAGGCTAGAGGGGCTGTAGCTGGTTAATTTCCCTTCCCCCATAGATAACTTATTGTGGATGACCAGTCTCATAGTTTTTCTCTTGTTGGGTAGTCCTTTACTGTGAAGAATAACATGTCAAAATGGTTTTCCTCCCCTGTCCTTGCTAGAAACACAAGAGTATTTCTTGCTTCTTCAACATGAAAACCTAGTTGGGTTCCTGGACATTAAAACTATAAAAATGTGGGGATCACTAAGACTCTGAAATGTGAAACCCAGGAATTTCTTATTCTCATACTAGTTTATTCTCTGCTTCTAGCAATTCATCAAAGTTATCATTTAAGCGATTCTATCAGTTTATGACTCTAGTGACTTCTGATTCGGGTAAGTTAATGTAGCCTGTGCTTCTGTATATTTTCCTGTCTCTACAGATTTTAGGTTGGGCTTTATCCTGTGACCTCAATTCTCAGATGAGTCTAATTAAAGTCATTGATTTTTGTTTTATTCAGCTTTCCTTGGCTGTAAGAGGGAGTGATGACTTCCCAAGGTCTTTATATGTCAGAGCTAAAACCAGAAGTCAATACTATTTGTTTTGAAAGAAAAAAAAAAAAAAAGAAACAATATTCTGCTGAGGCATGTAGTCTGGTATTGTAATTTAATATTACTCTAAAACATAATTCTTCCTTCAAGCAGACGGAAGAACAAAAGTGCAGCTAGCTGGGTCTGTGTAAAACCTTTGGTCTGTAAAACCTAGTCTGCAAAAACCTTTTTTCATGGATTGCTCAAAAGCAGTTATGATAACATGCCTATATAATAATTCATCCAGAGTTTACATATACTTTTAGATTGACCTTAACTTTGGTGTGTAATATTATTAAAAAAATTGAAACCTTTAACGGAATCATTCATTAATCCTGTTACATTATAATTTTTTATTAATAAACATCAAAATACCAACTCATTCATTTTTCTATTTTAAATGAAAATAAGTGATTGAGAACATAGGTTAAATTGAATTTTGAAGTTAGCATATTGAGTGATTTGTTCATAGTATAACATAATTTTGTTATTAATGTTATTATACAAATGGCTCTGTATAATCATATTATACTTATTCATCCAGTTAATTAGAATTCTTTAACAAAGCATCTCTTTGGAGTTCATTTTTTCTTAATTTTCTAAAATTATGAAACCATCAATTTAATTTTATTGATTTTTACATGGTTATCTCTGAAAATCATAATCCTATTCGTATCTTGGTATTATAGTATATTTTTAACATAAGACGATAAAAAAGTAACCTTGGTAAACATGGTAGAAAAATAACCAAAATGAATTGAATTTAAAATGCTTAGAAAGTCATTTGATGTACTTCTTTAAGCTTTGACATTCAGATGTCAATGTTATCTATAATTAGATAACATTTCCAGATTATAAAATACATAACTGTTGTATCAGAGAAAGAATTCTGCATGATGTGTTTTCATTATATAATATCCAACTAGTTGTATCCAAGTTATTTAGTTGCCCAAAGTTAATTACTGTCATGAAGTATATAATACATGTGTCCATATAGTGTTTTTCTGGCCTAGATTGCCTTTTGGAGGAGATTATAAGTCTATGTTTTTATACTTATGATTTATGATACATTGAAGTTCTGCTGCTTTCATGTAAGCCTTCTTGAATAGAATTTCTTTTATTCCTGTTGTACAAAAATAAACAATGATATTTTTTGCAGTATTGTCTATATTAAGGTGTTGAAAGTTTCTTTGCAAAGTTTAGATAGATCATAACAGTGAACATAAAATAAGAAAGGGAATATTTTGCATATGATATTTACTTGAATGAAATATAAAATAGAGTTATAGCAGTAACAAAATTTTTAAAAATAAAGCATAAAAATCTTTATTATAATATGAAAGGCACTGTGGCAAAGGATTCTAGATTGACTGAAGAGAAAAAGCTTTCACAGGAGTTTTGTGGTACCTCCCTATTTTGATTAGTTGAAAGCAGGAAGAGGCAAACAACAAGAGAGATTTGTATCCAACACATATAAAGATACACAGTTATCTTCATCTTGCAGTAGTATGACCATGAATATCACATGAAATAAGTAAGTTAACTCATGGCTGTGATGCCATGAGCTTAGAAGTATGGTCTATGGTTTACAGAATTCTAGTAGGATTACAGCTGCAGTAGCAGTACAAGAGAGGACAAATGAAAGAATGGTCACATAGTCCATCATCATAGACAATGTTAGAAGCTGAATTATGAGGGTCTTCTTTTACACACACACACACACACACACACACACACACACACACACACACACATGCTTTTATAGGGGTATATATAAGGAAGTCTATAAACTTGTTATTCATTAAATTCATGTTATTCTTGTTAATTGAATGGAATTTATTCAACAAATAGTTACTACTTATATTTTAAGTCATATTCCACCTTCATGGTGCTTATATTTTAGTGGAAAAATAGTTAATATTCAAGTAAACACAAAATACACACGTTTATTTCAATGCTCTTAAGAGAAATATAAAGAACAATTGATTGGAGAGTTGGATATCTTCCAATTTCCTATTTCCTTCAAAGAAAAGGGAGCCATGATATATAGGGGTTAAAGGCAGGATACTTTTGCATCGGTGCCATGACCTCTCTCTCTTCTTTGGATTCCACCATTTTGGGGTATTTTCTTGTTTGTGCGTTAGAAGGATTTAAATAATCATGACTTGCTTCAGTTCATAAGATTTACCAATGTAGAAAGAAGTCATTGTGCAAATTAGCTCCGTATGCTCCAGGTTTTAGAGACGGATACTTTTTTTCTCATTTGCTTTCCCTTTCCTCCTACTGGTTTTCCTCTCCCTCATATGACTGTCATTTGTGCAGTAAGGAGTGTGTGCCTGGAAGAAAGGGCAGGTATTTCTCAGTCATGTCTAATCTTGGCAAATGATGTTCCACATATACTCTAGGAAAGAATCTAGTTCCAAATATCTGACAAACAAAAAGTATAGCAACACATTTTATGGTATTCAATGTTTTCTTTTTAAAATTTTAAATTCTGTGAAATAATTAATTTTCCATCTTTTAGCTTATTAAGAATACATATTTCTTCTTATTGAAAAAGGTAACTTTTGCCTGTTGTAGAAACTACAAAGAGTATCACTAAACCAAAAGAAAATATCTAACTTATATTTCTACTACCCAATATTACACCTTGGTTCAATTCTAGCAAACATCTATATTCATTTATGTATCTGTTCATCAGGTTGAGTTGGAATGTTATCAGGTTGTTTTATCATACACTTCTGAAAAGAAAAAGCTGGGAGGCCTAACTTTCTTCTGTTACCCAGGATTGTCCTGAGTTTTTTCTTGGCCTGATTACCAGTAGTACAAGTTTCCTAGAAAAAAAAACAGTAATTTCGTATTTAATGAAGTATTTATCAATATTCTAGTATATGCAAAAACTGTCAGATGTTGGGGATACTGCAGTGAACAAAAAGTCTGTGCTCTTGTGGAATACGCATTATATTGGAAGAGGACGTACAATCAACCAATAAATATATACATATGGAAATGATTAGGAAGTCAAATAGAAGTAAAATTAATATTTTATTATCATGTGGGGTTTTGGTATCAAGCAACAATATGGAACTCAATTAAATTGAACTATTGGAAGACTACACTATTCTAATATAGTTGGTCCTAAATAGTCCTCTTTGTAAGTAATAAAAGAACAATACATATTGAGCACTTATAGTATGCCAGTATTTTAAGCACTTTACATGAGTTCATTTTGCATAGTAATTCAGTTAGGAGGGTAAATGGAGAAGTTAGATTGTTTGATTTCAAAGTTCCTGCTTTTAACCACTGAGTATTATATCTCTCTAGATAGCAAACTGTGTTTGGTAATAATGTTCAGAAGGTGAGAAATTTGTAACAGAAAAAAGTTGTATCAGGCTTAATTCATAGAAATTTAAATTATACTGTTGAAGCCTAAATATAATAAAACGTAACAGGAAAAGAATGATGTGATCAGCAAGATTGTCCTAGTAAATGAGATTCCAAAGAAGAAGTCTGTGTTATTTTTACATATCTGTGACCACTAGAGTTGGGTCAGTGAGCAAAGTCAACTTAGAAATCAAAGATTTAGGGCAAACATTGGCAAAGATTGAACTGTAGCGCACCAATCTCTGTTACCCTAACAATAGCCTGCCAACAACCTACTTTAAGTTAATGGTTGGAGAAAGATGGCATTATGTTACAGGATCACACATTTTTGGGCCAGTCTTTTATAACATTTGTAGTTCCAGACATAGAATACATTAAAAGTCTTTTTAAGGGTTGTATAGTGTATTTCTTAAGTGTCATATTTAATAAATTCAGATCATGAATATTTAACTTTTTTCAGAACAAAGAAAATTGAATTTGATAGTAGTATATGTAGGATTTTATCCTTAGAGAGTTTTTATTTCCTTTTGCAAATAGAAATATTGCTATACTGACTTTGGGTTTCAGCTGGTCAGCATATTTTAACTGAATATATGTAACTCAGAGTTAACAATGGACTGGTCAGTACAATCCAATAAATAAGTGTCTAGATATACCATTTGTCCACACAGTTCAGCTAAAATAGCTAATATGAATTAGAGTCCCACTGTTTTGATTGGATTTTGGAAGATAATGAACCAGTGAGTAGAGATCCCCATGTTTCTTAACCAACGACATTTGGGAATGAGGACCAGTAAGACATTAGCAATACTGTAATGGGGGTGATGTGCTGTCAGTCACATAGAGAGCATCATAAAAATTCATTTCTCTAACCTTATACCTGGACTGTTATTGCCGGTAATCCATTTATCTAGAGGGAATGCAGCACAGAAACTTCACCCTATTTCTCTGGTTTTCTACCAAGATGAAAGATTAGGTACTTGAAGTTGAGTCTAAGGAGACATTATTTCCATGGAATATTACCTACATCCTTTCCCTCGTGAGAAAAATGCTTAACTAGGTATGTCTGGAGAGACTGTGTTCTTAGGGCCATATCTACAACTTTTTTTTTCCTTTTGTCTATTGAAAGATAGGTTTCTCTTTTTAAAGTTTTAAAATACTGTTTTAGGGGTTGCCTGGGTGGCGCAGTCGGTTAAGTGTCCAACTTCAGCTCAGGTCATGATCTCATGGTTTGTGGGTTCAAGCCCTGCATCGGGCTCTGTGCTGACAGCTCAGAGCCTGGAGCCTGCTTAGGATTCTGTGTCTCCTTCTCTCTCTGCCCCTCCCTCACTCATGCTCTCTCTCTCTCTCTCTTTCAAAAATAAATATTAAAAAAAAAACTTAAAACATTGTTTTAAGTGTTTAAGGATTTAATGGTGTTGAAAAATATGTGCAAATTTAACAAGTGTATATAAATCACTCATTGCCTAAATTATCTAACACATACTAAATGAACCATGTAGCATGGGTTTGTATTTATTTATTTATTTTTTTAATGAAAAAACAAATTTTAACTTTTATTTATTTTTGAGAGACAGAGACACAGACAAAGTGCGAGTCTGGGAGGGCAGAGAGAGGGAGACACAGAATCCAAAGCAGGCTCCAGGTCCTGATGCAGGGCTCGAACCCACAAACTGAGATCATGACCTGAGCCAAAGTCGGACACTCAACCAACTGAGCCACCCAGGTGCCCCTGTAGCATGGGCTTTTAAAAGCTTGAAACCTCTAGGGGCGCCTGGGTGGCGCAGTCGGTTAAGCGTCCGACTTCAGCCAGGTCACGATCTCGCGGTCCGTGATGAGTTCGAGCCCCGCGTCAGGCTCTGGGCTGATGGCTCAGAGCCTAGAGCCTGTTTCCGATTCTGTGTCTCCCTCTCTCTCTGCCCCTCCGCCGTTCATGCTCTGTCTCTCTCTGTCCCAAAAATAAATAGACGTTGAAAAAAAAATTAAAAAAAAAAATAATAATAAAAAAGAAAAAAAAAAAAAAAGCTTGAAACCTCTTTAATTTATTGACATTCTACCTAATACCAAAATGGATTTAGTATACCTGCAATATTGTGATTTATAGTAAGAAATATATATTTGATCTTTATCCCTGCTTCTGGCACAGAGCTCCTAAAACCCTTGGAATTTTCTAAATGAAGAGAGTGACAAAGCTGTCTTTTGTTCTGTTGATAAGGAGATTTTTGGACAACACCTAAGGATGGGGCTTGTTTCAGGGGATCCAAGGTGATCCTTGGAACTTTTAGTCCCACCCCCCCAATTTCCAGAGAGGAGAGAGGGGATGGAGTTTGAAGTCATGCCTATGTAATGCAGCCTCCATAAAATCCCAAAAAGTGAGGGTTCCGAAAGCTTCCAAATTGGTAAACACATGAAGATGCTGGGAGAATCTCACTAGGAGTGTAGAAGCTCTGAGACCTTTTCCTGTACCTTACCCTATGCTTCTCTTCCACCTGGCTGTTCCTGATTATATGCTTTGATAATAAACTTGTAATGTAGTGAGTAAATTATTTCTCCTGAGTCCTGGGAGCTGCTCTAGCAAATTAATTGAACCCAAGAAAGGGGTTGCCGGGACTTCCAACCTATAGCTGGTACGTCAGAAACACAGGTTGCAAACTGATTTTGTGATTGGGGTCTGAAGTGTGTGTGTGAAGAGGGGGGCAGTCTTGCTGAACTGAACCCTTAAACTATGGGATCTGAAGCTATCTCTAGGTAGATAGTGTCAGAATTGAGTTGAATTCAGCTGCTGTCAGAAAAATAGTTGGTGTGGGAAAACCCCACAGCACACATTAGAATTGGGTGCAGCACTCTTAATACCCTAAGTATATTTAGTTCTTGGAATATTTCAGCACTAGAGAACATGCACACGCACATATACACTCACACATAAAGACCACTTTATTTGAACACAGAGTTTAGAATTTTAAAAAAGAGGGCCTCTGGGTGGCTCAGTCAGTTAAGCGTCCAACTCTTTGGCTCAGGTCACGATCTCATGGTTCATGAGTTCGAGCCCTGCATCAGACCCTGGGCTGACAGTGTGGAGCCTACTTGGGATTCTGTCTCCCTGTCTTTCTGCCCCTCCCCTGCTTGCTATCTCTTTCTCAAAATAAATAAAAATAAACCAAAACAATTTTTTGTAAAGAAAATACTTTAAAATTTATTTGCACAATCCCTCTTGCTTTAATTTTAAAATTGTGAAAAGTAAGTTTTAAAGAGTTTAACATGAAAGGACTAACCAGGGGTGGTTTCCTGAGCCCATCCATTGCTCTTTTCTCCCCAACAGGCATTTATTGCATGTGCATTTTTCCTTTCAGTCCCTATGGGAGCCACATGTGCTGCTTGTATCCTGTTTTCTCCACTTCCCCTTTCTCCACATTGCTTTGTTTCTTTTATCCACAGTTTATTATAACATTCTTCAGAAAGATAAGTCAGGATATTCTAGCAGTTCTTGGGTGCTACAGTCAGACTAAAAAGATACAAGGAAAAAGAAAACTACCTCTGTAATCATGTGTATGAATGACAACTACAATTCTACTTTACCTTTCCTATTTCTTGCTGCTATAAACCCGTGTATAGGTATGTTAGTAAATCTTCCTCTTCTAGGTAAGTATATGTAAGGATTTATTAATGCAAGAGCCTGCCTCTAGGCAATTGACCTTATTTATTAAAAAAATCTATTTTATAAATGGAAGAATACCAACAAATTATTTTCAATGTCATTTATTTACTCATAATGCTAAAATTCATTATATTACAACTGACTTACCATAAATCATTAGTTATTACCTTTCTTACTATTTCCTTAATTGTGCTTTTTCATGTTTGCCGCATTTATCCACATGACTGTACCAGTATTCAATGTTAGTTCTCAAAACTAATAACATTGTGTTTCACTGAAATAGCTTTTTCACTCCAGGGTAATTTTAAACAATACTACTCTCTATAGCTTGGTTCATCTAAATGAGATATGCTGCTATGATGGAGGTAGTCAATTATCTTTCCAGAAATTTAAACACATTTCTTAAAGATTATGTAAAAAGGCTCCTGAATCTATTATGAAGACCTACGCATTTCTTATACTTAGGCAACTTCAGAATGAATGATTTAGTTTTGTTTGAGATCTTTCTGTGTGACAGTAAAACAGCTATGTCTAGGATTTGAATACATTTAAAGCAACCTATGGCCTGTGGCTATATAAATTTTATGTCATTACTGTATAAAGTAAACACTGAGGTAAATTTTTGCAGACATTCAAGCTGAGAAAAGACTTAATAATCGTCTGGTTGAATGGCTTCCAATCATTTCCTGACTCAGACACTTATTAAGAAAGTGGATATCCAATTTCTTTATGACCCCTTGTCACCTGTGAACACCAAGACATTGAATGTACTTTAGGGATTACCCAATACAGGAATCTCTCTCTCTCTCTCTCCCTCTCTCTCCCTTCCCCCCCTCCCCCGGAATATTCTTTATATATTTTAGAGGGAACCATTCAGCTGCTGTTTGAAAAAGGTTCAGTAACAGAGAACTGTCTTTCTCAGTGTGGTCTATTTCATTGTTCTAGTTAGTGGAAAGTTCTTCATACCTTTTATTTTTCTACAAATTCAAGTTAACCTTAAGGCTAAAGAACTAATGATAACATTCAGTTGTTTGAAAGAGATAAAATGCTTCATTTTGTTGAAAAAGTCAGATTCATGTAAGCTGCGTTTAGCTCTTAGTGAAAAATTTTAGATTTTAGTGAAGGCTGAAGCATAAAATTTTACATAAATATCTTAATGTCTATAAAGGTCAATTATTTTGTAATTTCATTAATTTTAAAAATATTTGGCATGTTTATTCATGTCTGCATCCAGTTAGAAGTACATTGTTTGTGTGTGTATTTATTTATTTATTTATTTATTTATTTTGAGAGAGCAAGCAGGGAAGAGGGGCAGAGGTAAAGAGAATCTTAAGCAGGCTCCATGCTCAGCTCAGTGCTAAGCCCCATGTGGGGTTCTATCCAATGACCCTGGGATCATGATCTGAGCTGAAATAAAGAGTTGGGCACTCAACCAACTGAGCCACCCAGATGCCCCAAAAGTAGGCTTTAAGACAAAATTCAGAGGTTTATAGGGGGTTAACAAAAATTAAGTTTCCATTATGAAATAGATTTGGGAAGGACACATGCTCTTGCTGACATACCCTATACTCACTAATTCATAAGATACATTAGCATATAAGAGGCTTTGAGAATTCATATGCATATGAAAACTAAATTGATTTAACCCAAGTTTCCCAAACGCCTGTGGCCAAAGACCTTTTTAAAGATAGGAATAATTGTTAGCAACTGGAGGGACACTCATTACGGTGTGAGAAATGATGCTTTATGCATCAGTGCTTACTGGATTGCTCGGACTGCCCACTCCTGGCCACAGTACCTTGACTTTAGGTTTTAGTGCTAATCTACTAGTTCAGATCTTTTCTAAACACTATGGAATGAGATTGCTTAAACTGGAAATTTGTAAAGATATTTAAAAAATTAGATGAGGATGATTGATTCTGCACAATAGATGGAGAACAATGTATAGTAATTTTCTATTTTGTTAATGAAATATTGAGACATGGTACCAAGGATGTTATCAAATTAGAAAGGAACTTCATTAAGGAATCAATGAAATTCATATCCAGCTAAAACTAAGGGAATTATTTCTGTTCCATCCAGCCGATTTTTTTTTATAGTATCTATACTATATAGAGTAATGTATAAACAAATGTCCAACATAGGCCTTTGCTATTTAATGGGAAACATCACAGTGTTTGCTTTTTGACAATTATACCTCCTCACAGACAAGTTTTTATTCTTTTAGTTATATAAAATGTATGGTAACAACATTTAAAATTTAAGTATGGATTATTTATAATCCATGAAAATGTGCCCATTATTTTCTTAATAATACAATTTCAAATATGTTTTAGCCCTTCTGTTATTCCTTTCTGAACACATTTCCTTCTTTCCCCAACCCCCCGCCCCAGAAATAGCTAAGACCACAGATTTGGTGTTTATAATTCACATGTATTTCTTTGTAATTTTCTCTATATGTATGAATCCCTATGAATTCTGCAAAGTTGCATTTCTTTATATGAATGTGTTTTATATACTGGATGTATTTTTCTTCAAATTGCTGTTTGCATAATGTTAGTGAGATTCATGTTTATACTTTTACTTCTAGTTTTTACTTTTACTTCTAGTTCATTTACTTTTACTTCTGTATAGTATTAAGTTGTATGTATATGTCAAAATATATTTAACTGTATTCATTTTGATGAGCTTAAATTTTATTAAGATTTTTACTTTGTCCTTTTTTTCACTGGTTTATATAGTTTTTCTATTTGCAAACAGTCTTGCTCTAATACTCTCGTGCCTATCACCTTCTGTACATGTGAGAATGTTCTGGTTTAAAAAGCAAAATTGTGGGATTGTGAGGTATGTATTCAAATTTATGACATATGTTCAAGCTGGCAACATCATTGCTAAATTATTCTCTTGGTGATTTTATTTTATTGTCCAAATCTAAAGTCTGGATTTAACTCAGAAAGAAAGGGCTCATAGTGGTCCTCTCACTCATTCCTTCCCCACTTGGATATCTAAAAGAATGAATGTCCTGGACCAGACTACCTTCTAAAATGTCAATGACTTTGACAAGAAATATATAAAGCCAGTTCAATGCTATGTTAGAAGATTATATTAGCAGGGTACCTTTAATCTGTATTTTTATTATCAATAAAATATATATTTATGAATTTGTAGATTATGGATGGTCAGATTACTTACCTGTATATCAAGAGAGAGTAAAGCAGAGGAGCCTCCAAACCAAAATGAATTCCCCAGAGAACATTTTTTACATGCATTATTCAAAACTGGCCTGTTAACCTGAAACCAAAATGCAGTATACAGGAGAAAGGGAACATTTTTGTAAGTTGCATCTGAAAGTTTCAGTTTCCTTCAAAAAGAAGTTTAGTCTATACCCAGTGCTTGCCTATGTTGAGTTCTTAGTCAAGTTAGGTGTTGGGTAAAATCTATGGTTTGTGTGAGTTTGCCTTGGCTATTCACTCTTTGCTATTAAAAAAATCTAAACTTGCATTTTATTAAATTTCTGCTGTTTTACGCTTATAGTGGCTTACACTTTATTATGTGTTATGGAATGTTTTATTGTGAAATCAGAATTGGCTAATATTTGTGTGCAAGAAACCTAGAAAATCTGATTGTCTTATATTTTAACCAAATTAAATTCACAATTTCATGAATAATTTTGTGCAAAAACAAACCTAAAATAAAATACAGGTCTAGATGGATTCTGTTATGGACTGAATAGTTGTGTTCTTCCAAAGTTTATTTGTTGAAATCCCAACCCCTAAAGTGATGGTATTAGGAGGTGGGGCCTTTGGAAGGTGATTAGGTCATGAAAGTGGGCACCTCATAAATGGGATTGGTGCCCTTATAAAAGAGACCACAGAGAGTTCTCTCAACCTTTGTGCCTTGTGAGGACACAGTGAGAAGAAGCCATCTATGAACCAAGAGGTAGCCTCTTACCAGACATCAAATCTGTTGGCACTCAATTTTGGACTTTCTAGCCTCCAGATCTGTGAAAAATGGAACGTTTGTTTTTTAAGCCACACAGTCTATGGTATATTTCTTGTAACAGCCTGAACAGATTAAGGCAGATTCTCTTATGAATCCTTCCAAATATTTTAGCAAGAAATGATACCAGACTCAAAAACCTTATAATTCATAGATTTAGTTAAGTACTCAGAATAATCTTGCTTCAGTAGTGGGAAATAACTAGCTCTCAACTAAATTGTATTCAGGTCCTTAGTAACAAGTCTTAAAAGTAAGACCCAAATAAAAAGTTTTTTCCAAGTAATTTATCTCCAACACAGAACTAAGCTAAAGAGTATTTTATATGAATGTGAAATAGTATAGCACACAATAAGGTTGAGATTCCACTTGTCTGACATCCAGGTATGATTACCAGACATGCAAAGCAGCAGTAAAATGCAACGTAATAAGCCCCAAAACAACTAAAACCAACCCAGAACTAGAACTAACAAATGTTAGAATCGGCAGACAAGGACATTTAAACTTAATATTGTATTCCATATATTCAAAGAGTTAAGTAGAGCCATAGTGGATAAAAAAAAGAAATTCCAAATCCAATTTCTAGAAATGAAAACTACAGTATAGGAGATGAAAATATACTGTATAGAATTAATGGCTGACATGACATCATAGCAAGAGTGTTAGTACATTTGAAAAAATAACAACAAAGACTACCAAAACAAATATGTAGAGAAAAACAGATTTTTTTAATATATGATATTTATTTTCAAATTGGTTTCCATACAACACCCAGTGTTCATCCCAACAGGTGCCCTCCTCAATACCCATCACCCACCCTCCCCTCCCTCCCACCCCCCATCGACCCTCAGTTTGTTCTCAGTTTTTAAGAGTCTCTTATGCTTTGGCTCTCTTCCACTCTAACCTCTTTTTTTTTTTTCCTTTTCCTCCCCCATGGGTTCCTGTTAAGTTTCTCAGGATCCACATAAGAGTGAATACATATGAGAAAAACACAATTTTTAAAAATGAAAGGTATTAGTGAGCTGTTGGACAACTTTAACTGACCTAATATATGTGTAATTGGAAGACAGAAAGGAGAGGGAGGAACAGAAAAGAATGTTTAGAGAAATAATGTTGAAATATTTACAAAAGTGGTGAAAATTATAAACTCAAAATCCTAAGAAGCTCAGTGAACCAAAGCACAAGACAAAGGAATTTAACTACACAAGGCACATTATGATCAAATTGTTTAAAACTGCTGATAAGAAAAATCTTAAAGCAGCTAGAGAATAAGGGCATATTATACATAGAGAACAAAGATAAAGATGCCAACAGATTCATCATCAAAAACAATGCAAGTCAGAAGACAGAGGTTTAAAGTACTGAAAAACAAAACAAAGCTATCAGCCCCAAATTCTAAACAGCAAAAATATCTTTCAAAAACAAAGGTAAAAAAAAAAAAAAAAACTTTTTCAGACATACAAAAACTGAAAGAATTTATCACCAGCAGATCTACCCTACAAGTTCTTTAGACAGAAGGAAAATGACACAAGATCACTGGATAGAAATACAGTTTTTATTCTTAGGGATGTGGGGATAGTGACTTAACTGAAGCATGAGATGAGTTCCTATAGTGGTCCTGGGATTCCCTGAACTCCCGAATGATTTTTAAAAAATTTGGTTCACTCTTTGTGCTGTGAAGTCCTATGGGTTTTGACAAATGCGTAGTGTCGTGGATCCACTACTATAGTGGACCATACTGAATTGGTTTCATCACCCTAAGAAATCCTCTGTGATTAACATATTCACCACTCCCACCGCATACTCTTGACAACCACCGATCATTTTTTCATCTCCATAATTTTGTTTTTTCCAGTATGTCATATATTTAGAATCAAACAGTATGTAGCTTTATCAGACTGGCATCTTTCTCTTAGCAATGTGAATTTAAGATTCATTACTGATGCTGCACAGATTGCTAGCTTATTCCTTTTTATTGCTGAATAGTAGTTCACTGTATGGATATACCAAATTTGTTTATCGATTAACCTGTTGAAGGACATTATGGTGGCTTACAGATTTTGGTAATTGTAAATAAAGCTGCATTCTCATGTAGGTTTTAGTGTGGAAATGTTTTCAAATCGAGTAATTATCTAGGAGTGCAATTGCTGGATCACATTATAAGATTATACTCAGGTTTATAAGCATTGCCAAACTGTCGTCCAAAGTGGTTTGTTGTTTTGAATTCTCACCAGCAATTGGTTTTGTCAGATTTTGGATTTTAGCCATCATAATAGATGTGTAGTGGTATGTCATTGTTTTAATTTAAATATCCCTAATGACCTACGATATTGAGCATTTTTTCATACACTTATTCACCACCTGTATAGTTTCTTTGATGAGACATCTATTCAGATCTTCTGCTCAATTTTTAATTGGGTTGTTTTCTTATTGCTGATTAAAAGAGTTCCATGTAAAAAATAAAATAAAATAAAATAAAATAAAATAAAATAAAATAAAATAAAATAAAATAAAATAAAATAAAATAAAATAAAATAAAATAAAATAAAATATAAAATAAAATAAAATAAAATAAAATAGAATAAAATAAATAGAAGAGTTCCGTGTAGGGGGGTGCCTGGGTGGCTCAGTAGGCTAAGTGTCACTCTTGATTTTGGCCCAGGTCATGATCTCATGACTAATGGGATGGAACCCCGTTTCAGCCTCTGTGCTGACAGCACACCACATGCTTGGGATTCTCTCTCTTCCTCTATCTCTGTCTCACCTTCCCTCCCTCAAAGTAAGTTGATAAACTTAAAAACAAAAACAAAAAAAGAGTTCCTTGTGTTTTCTGGATACAATTACTTTTTTTCAGATATGTGGTTTTCAAATATTTCTCCTAGTCTGTGGTTTCTCTTGATTCTCTTAATAGTGTCTTTCACAGAGCAAATATTTTTAATTTTAATAAAGTCCAATTCACCATCTTATCCTTTCATAGACAGTACTTTTTGTGTTGTATCTAAAAATGCATAACCAAACAGAAGGCTACACAGATTTTCTCCTACATATTTTCCTTGAAATTTTATAGTTTTGCATTTTACATTTAGGTAAATGATCCATTTTAATTTAAATTTGTGTAAGATATGAGGTTCATATTTTTTTTCCATATGGACTTCCATTTTTCCCAATATCACTTATTGAAAAGACTATTATTTTTTTCTGTATGCATTTTATACTTCAATAAATTTCTTACAAAGCAGTTAAAACCATAAGCAAAAATTAATTGATTTAAAATTTTTATTTAATAAAGTGTATCATGAACATTATGGAAAAAGTTAATAGAAAATGGAAAGATAAATATATATATTGTCTAAAACTGACAAGGGGTTAGTGTCTATAATCTAAATGGAATGTTTACAAATTAGAAAGTAGAAGGCAGGAACAGCAATAAAAAAATTGTCAAAGTTATATGCAGAAATTCATGGAAGTGGAATCTCAAAATGTTAAATATAATAAAGGAAGTGATAACTAAAATAGCCATGTGATATCCCTTTACCTCTAAGTCTGAATACGTCAGAAATCTGGATAATTCCAAGTGTGTGGGGATAGGGCATTAGAAGTAATCCCAGGTCCTGCAAGTTGCATTTGAATTTGCAATAAACTTCTGGCACCTACCAAGTAATGTTAGAAGCATATGCCAGCTAAGACTTATTCAATACAAATTCTACTCCTGGGTAGTATTTCATGGAAATTCTAACGTAATACCATAAATGGGCCCATGTACAGTTGTTCACTGTTCTCTGATTTGTACTTTCAGTAAGTTAAAAGGCAATCTGCAGGGAACTTGTACTGATTTCAAACCTTGGAGTATTATGCAGAGGTTTGAAACAACCAATTATGTGTTATTCCAGTTGTAAACAAAAATATGACACACAGGCTTTAATGAAAACAGCAAAAAAAAAATGGGATGCATAACACAATACTAATTATATAAATTCAATTTCATGCTCAAAATAGAACATATATTTTCAAGAACAAATAGAAGCCAAACATATAGAAGCCAAAACTAGAGTAGTTGCCTAGGGGATGGAAGAAGGGACTGAGAGTGGGATCTGATAATAAAATATAATAAATAATAAAATATAATAAATCAATTAATTAATTTAAAAGGACAGTGAGGCAAGGTAGAAAAAATGAGGAGTTTCTCCAGGAAGCAATATGTGTGTGTACAAGCAAGTGTTGATGGGGTTGTGGAATCTTCGTATTGTTAATGCCAAATACAAGACTGTTCAAAGCCTCAAATCAATTTCATGCTTTGAGATGATCAACATAATTGAGATTGGGAAGCTGGGGGATGCAAACACAAATACTATGGAAAAGAAACCCATACCTTTTTGTCCCAGTAGCCTTTTACTTTAGGAGTAGGGCAGCTTCCTTTTGTATTGAGCCAAGATCTTCAGAATATTTTTCAAACCTTTACTTAGCCCTTAAGATGAAACCCCATTTACTCTAGGATGGATTGTTTCAATTCCATATCATTCAGTAGCTAAACCAGAATTTTGCCAACATTTTAATTTAGCAATATGCTTTTTATGTTTGAGAAGTGTTTTGACACACATTATGATTGCAGTGGATAGACTGGCTTTTTTGTCAGATTGGAGTCCAAATTTCAGTACCCATATTTACTAACTTCTTGGGAAAAATATAATATTGCTTACACTTTCTCATTGATGGGGTTATCAATGTTGTGAAAATAAATTAGGTCGATGTTAAGAGTGAAAACCTCAGAAAATGTTAATTCTTTTCCTTTATTCTCAAATTGAGTGGGTTATCCTGAAGCAGTGACCATTATTTAAAACAACAACAAAAACAACAACAACAAAAGGTATTGTGAAATTCAACATGCAAAAACAATGTTTCTATACACACAAATGAACTATCTGAAAAACAGATTTAAAAAAATCTTATTTACAATTGCATCAAAAACAATAATAATATGCTTAGGAATAAATTTAACCAAGGAGGTGATGGATCTGTTTTTTGTTTTTTTTGTTTTTTTTTTTTTTGGCGTTTATTTATTTTTGAGACAGAGAGAGACAGAGCATGAATGGGGGAGGGTCAGAGAGAGAAGGAGACACAGAATCTGAAACAGGCTCCAGGCTCTGAGCGGTCAGCACAGAGCCCAACGCGGGGCTTGAACCCACGAACTGCGAGATCATGACCTGAGCTGAAATTGGACGCTTAACCGACTGAGCCACCCAGGCGCTCCAAGGATGTGATGGATCTGTACACTGAAAACAATTGATGAAAGAAATTGAAGAAGACACAAATGGAAAGAAATCCTGTGTTCATGGGTTAGGAGAATTAATATTGTTAAACATTAATTTAACCAAAGTAATCTATAGACTCAACGCGATCTCTATCAAGATCCCAATAGCATTTCTTAAAGAAACATAAAAAATAATCCTAAAATTTATATGAAATTGCAAAAGATCTTAAATAGCCAAAGCAATCCCAAGAAAGAACAGAGCCAGAGGCATCGTATTTCCTTATTTCAAACTATATTAGAAAACGATAGTAATCTGAATAGTGTGATGCTGGCATCAAAAGAGACACACAGACCAATAGAACAGAATCGAGAGCCCAGAACTAAATCCACCATGTATATGGTCAACTTATATTTGACAAGGAAACCAAGGAGACTCAATGGAAAAAAAGTCTCTTCAATAAGTGTCTTGGTGGAGAAAAGCTATTAGAAAAATATTGTGGTCAAAGAAAGTTTATCTTTTGAATATAGTATTTTAATTTTCTTGCGCTGGGAATGAAGCTCTCTTCCAAGATAATTACATTCTTAGTATTCACTAGAATCTAGTAAACTAATGTTTCATACTTCAACATTTGAAAAAAAAATCTCATAGCTATTGTATGCATATATTCAATACATTTCTGTTATCGTTATGCATTAGCAGTTTTTATCTAATGAACATATGTAAAAAGGATGAAAATTCTCATTTTTGAATGTTATTTTGTAAGCAAGTTCCTAAATAATTTCCAAAGATTTTTTTTGTTTTCAGTTTGTTTATCAAATTTTGGCATAAACTACATTCAATCATTATTATGTTTTTTAGTTTAAAATTTCATTAAAACTTTTTATTAGTAGACTCCAATTTTGTAACAGTTTTATATACACAAAAAATTGAGAAGATAGTATAGAATTCCCATATGCTTCCTCCCTCTACACAGTTTTCTGTATTATTAACATCTTACGTTAGTATGGTACATTTGTTACAATTAATGAACTGGTACTGAAACATTGTTAGCTAAAATCCATAGTTTATCCAGATTTCCTAAACTTTTTATCTAATGTACTTTTTTGTTCCATGATTCCATTCAGGTTACTAGATTACATTTAGTTGTCATGTCTCCTCAGGCACCTCTTAGCTTTGACAACTACCCTGACTTTCCTGGTTTTTGATGACCTGAACAATTTTAAGGAGTACTGATCAGGTATATTGTAAGATGCCTTTCTGTTGGAATTTCTCTGATGTTTTTTCTCATGATTAGAATGGGACTATAGGATTTTGGAAGACAGCCACGGAGATAACATGTCACTTTCATCCTATTTTATCAACAGTATATGCTATTAACATGACTTAGCACTGTTCATTTGGCCTTGATCACCTGCTTGAAGTAGTGTTTGTCAGGTTTCTCCATGGTAAAGTTACACTATTCTCCCTCTTTCTACAGTGTATTCTTTGGAAGGAAGTCCCATACTTAAGGAGTAGGGAGTTATGTTCACTCTCCTTTAGGGTCAAAGCATTATTATTTTTAAAGCATTTATTAAAAAAACTTACAACACACAAAGTTTTCCCCTATACCTCAGAAAATCATATAAATTAGGATTGAAGGTGAAGTGAACCAGGGCCAAAAAGTGTAATTCTTTTGAGGTTTTTAATTCCATTCTCTTTTTTGCTTTAGTCTCTCTGATCACTTCTTCCTGTTGATTTTCATCTATAGCTCCCAAACTAATCCCCAGGCTAGGTTTTCTCAATTTGGACGGTATTGGTATTTTAGACAGATAATTCTTTGTTGGGGGTCATGCCCTACACACTGTAGGGTGTTTATAAACATCCTGGCCTCTTACTAGATGCCATTAGCACATCCTCTATATTTTGTCTCCAACTGTGACAACCATAAATGCCTCCAGACATTGCCAATTGTCCCATAGATGGCCAAATGGACCTGGTTGAGTACACCTGCTATAGATTGTCACCCATCTTCTGAATTGGTGTCTAATTATTTCATCTATACATTTAACAAATACACTCAATTGTCAATAAATATCAATAAATATCCTAACACACTTAAACTTTTCCCAGATTATTTATGCTCTCCAGTTATTTATCTTATTTGAAACTCTCACTACATTTTAGAAAGGGAGGATTCTGCCTTATGTCCCAATATCCTGAAAAAACATATTAAAAATATTCTTCTGAACCTTTACAGCATTTTGCAATCTGTTTTATTTCTCCTTTGTTTTTAAACAAGATAAAATTGTCTCATTATACTACTATTTTTCTACCTTCTAATAGCCACTAATTTCCAAACTCTTCTTTGATTCATTGAAGGGTTTGGCACGTGGCTCTCTGCCTCAATCTCTGCTTGCTCTAAAGGAATGTCAATAGTAAAAATTATGTGTGACCAGGAACCAAAAATGCAGCGGCCAAATTTCTGAGTAGGTAGCTGCTTCCTTGTACCACATCCATTCATTTAGTTTGTCCTATGAAATCTCCTCCCTGTATTTCTTTAAACCTGTCTCCCAACACCCTCATGCTCTAGTTAATCATCTCACACTCTCTCACTGAATACATCCAGTAGCTCATTTCTAATCTTTGTCCCTAGGCTCTATCCTCTATCCTCTTTAATTTATCTATACTACTCTGTGAGGGTAATCTTTTAACATTAGATTGGTTTTTAACTACAATGCTTTAAAAATCTTCTGTTGCTTCCCATTGCCTGAAAAATGAGGCATAAACACCTTAGTATGGCCAAAGGACTTTCTGATTTGGTCCTTAGGTGATGGTGAGTTCATCTTCTGTACATACTCTCCTTACACATAGAAACTCAGCACTGCAAGGTTTCTTTTGTTTGTTTGGTTTTTTCTTTGTTTTGTTTTTTGTGCTTGTGTGTGTGTGTGAGCAACTTTCCAACGTTTATTTGTGCTGTAATAATATGGTTTTGTTGCATAAAGCATAATTTCCAACATCAGTTCAGAGATAAATAACATTTAGCAATTTTATTCCATGTTTGTTAAAATAGTGAACTGCGTCACAGTTGGCCTTCTTTGGAGAGATGGGTAGATCTACGATAACAAGGATAAGGAATGAAAGTGAGGTGTGATGCAGTGACATTTATCACTGAGATCATCGACTAGGTCTGTAGCTAAGGTGAATACTAGTTACAGTTTTGGGAACACAAGATAAAAAATAACAAAAAAGTAAACTACTGAATTAGTATATTATATACATGATACATTAGTTTCCACTTTTATTTTCAGAGTTTTCATGCCTTAAAAACTTTACACTCAAGTGAGAGTGATTTTAAAAGAATAACCAATTTTCCAGAGGTCCTTATTAACAATAATAGTATTTAGATATATACGACGTATTTTAAGTGTATTCATTATCTTTATACCATTTTGTTCTATTACTTTTCCTAATAAGGCAACAAAAATTTCTTCCTATTTTCAAATCTTAAGTAGTAAAAGAACATTTACACAATGTAAGCTGTTTTATTTGAATAATGAATCATGACAATGACTAAACAGATTATAGTCAGACTACAAATCTATCATATCAGTAAGTAAAATCAATAAGAACCATGAAGTTACTGGATTTATGGTTCTAACTAATTTATAATGGGGCACAGGTGACTAGTTGCTATTGTGAAGTGTTATATTTACTTGTTATAAAATGGATATATTACCATTAGTTATTGATTTAGTCAAACTTTCATATATTCTTTTGTTACAAATGAGGCCTGTTATGATCTTTCTCTCTTCCTCAAACCCATATATAATATTCTTACTCTTCAACATATTGTTCCCTAGACCCATTTTAGTATAAATGGGGAACGAAGAATTTTTCAGAATAAAATGCTGAATAAAATTTGCAATTCATCATAAGTATCAAAAAAATCCAATTTCCTAAGGCAAATAAAGTATTGATACAAAGCAGAAGCATCTCATTAAATATAATTCTGAGGTTAGACATTTGCTATAATAGTTACTTTTATGATCATCATCATACTTCCATAGGCAAAATTGTCTAATTCAGTAAGAACTGACAAAAGAGTCTAAGATGTTGCACATTCAAGTGTAAATGAAAAACAAAAGAGACACATAGTGAATTAGACCATTACATTGATCAACATCCTTGAAATTTTACTGAACCTCACAGACAATGCCTTTCCTATGAAATAAAGGACATGTAGTTATATATATATTACTTTAAATTTATTATGGTTGAATGACTTAAGAGGAAAAATATCCTTGTAATTGAAAAAAAATGTTGGCTATTTCTTTCTGATACATATGATTTCTGTAATGATACTTGCTGCTTTGGGTAGATTCTTTTTATTCAAACTTTATATAACTTTACTTGCTATAGAAACGTAGTTTCAGTTAGCCAGGATTTTACACAGCATATCTTTGTCAAACACATGTAGTTCATTTGAGCATATTACATGCATCTAATCAATTCATCAAAAAGTTAAAAAGTAAAGGTTCTGTTGCTACTGTTACTTTTGATCTTTTGTTTCTTTTCTCCTTTCAGTGTTCTTATAAATATTTAGATTTAGGGGCACCTGGGTGGCTCAGTAGGTTAGGCGTCCAACTTCGGCTCAGGTCATGATCTCACTGCTGGTGGGTTTGAGCCCTACCTTGGGCTCTGTACTGACAGCTCACAGCTTGCACCCTGCTTCGGATTCTGTGTCTCCCCCTCTCTCTGCTCCTCCATGCTCGTGCTTTCTCTCTGCCTCTCAGTAATGAATAAATGTTAAAAAAAAATAAAAAAAATGAATAAGTGTTAAAAATATATTTAGATTTATGTTTAAATATTTACAACTTAAATAAATTGCAGCATGTATAGTTTAATTTTACTACTTACTAACAATAGTAAATGAATTAATACAGTTACCTGAGGAATAATTAAATAACATTTACCAAGGAGTATATATTTCCAAGGAATAAAGTAATGGCTTCATAATAATTTAGAGCTCATCATTTCAGATGTTCTTAAATTATATAGAACTAACCATTGAGAATGTGAGGTAATTTGAAGGTATAGAGTTCAGTAAATCAGTATAGTTCAAGGTATTAGTTATGTAGGAGGTCATCTGATAAAGGCTCTAGCCTCTAAATAAGTGTGCATTTTAAGAACAAGGCAATATTTGTACAGTGTCTTTACTTCTAGATTTTCTGCCAATGCCTCAATTAGGATCATGATGCTTCCGAATATAGTAACATTAACGGTGTCCTAGAATTACTCAGCTTTCTCTCAAGTACCTGAATACATTTCCTCAGAGTTCAACTGGATGGGGATGCCTCCCCTAGGACATACTCTAGTCAGGTGACAAATAGTGACTGTTTATAAGAATCACTGTAGTTTTAAGCACTGGGTTATTTAATATTTAAAATGTTAATCTAAAATTTTTCTTCTAGTATGAAATATAAGAACTAATTTGTAGTCCATGGATTTATCCAGAAAAAATAACAAGAGAAATAGGCCAGGTTATGTGATGCCTGATCAGGTGTTTAGTCCATCCCTTCCACTCCCTTTCCTTTGGTAAAAACTAACAAGGGCAAACCCCACTTCACTGGGCCTAGGAAGAATTGTCCTACTATAAATCACATGGCAATGGGTCAAAAAATGTCGTATGATTATGCTTGAGTTCAAATGGGTAGAAAAGTGCAAATATTCTTGGAATAAGAGGACTGGATATTTGTGCATAACAAATTATAATCTTTGAGTTGCTGGCAGAAACTTTTTATTAAGGATGTTAGTTGAAAATTTTGCTTGGAAACAATCCTATAGTAGAATAGAATTTAAGTCACATAGTGTTTGTAGATTAGCACCAAATTAAGACGTCTTTGTGGCAGCATAATTAATACTGTTGGAAAAATAATAATTTTGAAGGGAGTTTCATACATAAATTAGTTGTGAATTGAAAAATGTGCTCAGGGGCACCTGGATGGCTCAGTTGGTTGAGCTTCTGTCTCTTGATTTCGGCTCAGGTTATAATCTTGTGGTTCATGGGTTCGAGCTCTGTGCTGTCATTGTGGAGTCTGCTTGGGATTCTCGCTCCCTCTATCTCTGCCCTTCCCCCACTCATACACTCTGTCCCAATTATTTTGAGCACAAAAAGGAAAATGTGCTCAAAGTTATTCATCAGAATATTTAAGATTTATTTCTCATGAATAAATTAAATTATATATATGATTATCAATTATTATATATAATTTATTATATATTATTATACATTTAATTATAAATTAAAATTTATATATATGCTTTGCAATTACCCAATAGTTTCTTCTTTCATGGTACTTTTGCTAGGCATTGTTGGGTACATAATCCAAGAGCTACCTACTCCCAACATCTCAATTGCTAATCTTTAAACAGTAAAGCAAAAACATAAGACTAAGTATATTGTCATCTGAGTTGCAGCTAAGGTTGGCCATGGTTCCAGTTCTGGCAGATTAGAAGGACATGTAAGTGGAAGTCAGCTTGAGAGGCTTATAGATATTTTTCTTACTCTCACTGATAAATGAGATAAAAGTCCCATTTGCTTCTGACCCCACCCCGTTCCTGCTTGTGATTTTCTTCTCATTCATCATGCTAGGACCTGGAGAAATCAACTTGCAATCATAGCACAAAAGAAACTGGAAAAGAAGACAAAGAGAAAAATGTAGAATCTTAATGATATTGTTAAGAGACTGAAGAATGTTTGGAACAGACTACTTCCTAATTCCTTTTTGTATCAGGATAAATTCTACCCTCCTACCAACCTTGTTTAAATCTCTTTTAATTTTATTCATAAACATTGCTACCTGGTACATTGCTCTCAGGAACTATCAAAACTAAAATTATGTTCGTGTCCATCAAAATTAAAACCATCTCTGCGAGCATTTTTTTTTTTTAATGTTTATTTCTGAGAGAGAGAGAGTATGAGTGGAGGAGGGACAGAGAGAGAGGGAGATACAGAATCTGAGGCAGACTCCAGTCTCTGAGTTGTCAGCACAGAGCCTGATGCAGGGCTCAAACTCAGGAAATGTGAGATCATGACCTGAGCCAAAGTTGGATGCTTAATGGATTGAGCCACCTAGCTGCCCCAAGCATTGGTTATTTTGCTAAAAAAGAATCATGATTTACAGAAATTCTAAGAAATTATAACATAGTTCATGTTCATGAATCCGTGTTTTCCTCATATTTCACTTGTATTGCAAGCTTTTATATATATATATAATATAAGTCATAGCAAGTCACTTCTATAGATAAAAGCAAGTTAATTTCAAAGCATTGTCAATATAAATTATGTTTACTCAGAAGTGTTTAATTTTCTTACTAGGTTTATATACAAAAAGAAGCATATGCTCCTTTTCTAAAGAATGATCAACATGAATAGAAGAACAACTTTTTAGAAACTTCTGGCATTTTTGATAATTGCATTGGTAATATTAAAATACTCAATAAATCCTCAAATGCTTGATTTAGAGTTTATTGATCTAGTGCTTGTTCAACTATTACTAATATATTTTCTTTGCCTGTAGTGATGTTCAAACTGTCTTTTTAAAGAAAGAATGATCATTTTTACAATACAATACAATACAATACAATACAATACAATACAAAAAAAAGCCATTTTTGCCAGTTGTTTTCTCCATTAGGGTGGGTTTATATAATGAAGCAATTGTAAAGGGTGACTTGGAATAATCTAGTTGCTTAGCTTAAGCTCCCAAAACATTTTCACTTGAAAAGAAACATTTTAGCAGTGTCTGGATGGCTCAGTTGGTTAAGCATAAGACTTCGGCTTAGGTCATAACCTCATGTCTCATTAGTTCAAGCCCCGCATCTGGCTCTGTGCTGACAGCTTGGAGCCTGGAGCCTGCTTTGGATTCTGTGTCTCCCTTTCTCTCTGCCCCTCCTCTGTTCACACTCTGTCTCTCTTTCTCAAAAATAAATAAGACATTAAAAAAAATAATTTTTAACTTTTTATATTTGCTTACATTTCTTGTTTTCAAAAGGCTTTCATGTATATTAAATCTTTGAATTTAAAATAACTTATGTTTTTCTAAAACATAAGGAGACTGGAGACTCAGAAATGTTGAGTAATTGCTAAAGCTCATCTGGTTAATAAATGGCAGATCCAAACTTGGATTCAGAACTTTTGACTTCTGTGCCTGTGATTTTTTTTTGTTGTTGTTTTGTTTTAGCTTTCATCAGTTTCCCTGAGAAGTGGGTCAACAACACTTCTTCATTCTGTCATGTCATAAACTGGTCCACTGTACAATAATTTTGATGTTTATTATTATATTTGTAGATAGGGCTAAACTGAAATGAGAATTACTAATTTTATTTATTTATTTATTTTTAAACATTTATTTTTGAGAGAGAGAAAGAGTGAGTCAGAGTGCGAGCAGGGAGGGGCAGAGAGAGAGGAAGACACAGAATCCGAAGCAAGCTCCAGGCCCTGAGCTGTCAGCACAGAGCCCAATTCAGGGCTCAAACTCACAAATCTCGAGATCATGACCTGAGCCGAAGTCAGATGCTTAACCAACTGAGCCATCCAGATGCTCAGAGAATTACTAATTTTTAACCTAAAAAAAAGCACTGTAAGAATCAGAGTCATATAGTTTTTGTGTGAATGATGTAATTTGTTCACTTAGATATGTTTCTACACTTTCAGTGCAAGTGAAGTTATGTGAAATATAAATAGAGTTTTAATCTCTAATTATAAACATAAATATGCAAATTTCAAACTATTTGCAGGAATTTAATATCCTGTAATTTTTTTTTGGCAGAATGATGACTAAGGTAGAACAAATTGATTTAAATAAAGGAAATTATTCTAAATGACAATAGATATGAAAATCAAGTTTTTTTTTAATGTATAAATTTGGTATTTTTCTTTCTTTTCCCAAACTTCTGCCAATTTTTTATCTTTAGCAATGATAATTACAGTACTGAAGTGCAATTACCAGAATACATTTTTTTTAGGGTGAGATTAAAATTTGGGAAATATAAAAGTTTGTATAAATATTAAATCTATTCTGTTAAATACCCCAAAGAGACTTGTCTTTTGAATAAATAAAAACAACAACACTCAGAGTAATTTCTTAAAAATTATTGCAGAGAATAGGATCTAATTTACTTACAGTTTCTAGTTACCAATTTATTTTTATAAATCGGTGTCTCAGCCATATTTTAGACTGCTAACATAAACGTGTGCCAAGTGATTGCATGATAAGAGTGAAGTGTAGACATAATATTTCTACCAGTTTTTCTTTTCTAGTTAACTTTTTATTTGAAAACCAACTGAAAATCTTACATAAGAAATTAATTACAGAGTAAAAAATGAGTGATGCAAGTACCAAATAGTCTTCTATCTAAGATTCTTCCTTCTAAAAGGTACCCAACATGGTGCTTTCCTGCTCAGAAAATGGGAAAAATGAATAACACCGTAGACAAAAGTACAAATACTCTCTTGTAAAAACATAGCACTTTGAAACTACATAGAATTTAAACAGATGTTTCCCCACTTGAGTTCTAAACATATTGTCATTGTCATTAGAGAGCCAAAGCATCCAATAAAAGACTGTATTTCCAACTTCCCTAATATTAAAGTTCCACATAAAAAAAAATGTTTATTATTTTTGAGAGAGAATGAGCCCAAGTAGGGGAAGAGCAGAGAGAGGAGATAGAGGATCCAAAGTGGCTTTGTGCTGACAGCAGTGAGCCTGATGCAGGGCTCAAACTTGCTAACCATGGGATCATGACCTGCACCCAAGTCAGAGGCTCAACCAACTAAGCCACCCATGTGCCCCGATTAAAGCTATGCTTTTTAAAATCAGAATCAATAAACACATTAAAACATTATTCCACTTTAAATCCAGTACAAATACTTTATCAGTCGTGATGTAGAGAACAAAGGCAAAAGGAAATGTAGACAAAATTAAATTTTCTCATAACTTGCAGCCATTGACAAGTATTTGAGAGAGGCAGAATATGACATTCCTCCAGGAACTCCAGAATTAACATTCTGCCCTTGGGCCCTGTCCCTGTGCTTTAATAAGTCCATCTTTTTTGTACTGAAAATGTATCAAGAATTCTTTCTTGACCATTTGCTCCTGGACCCTATGTCAAATCACATCTTGTCACACTTTTTGAGACTATATTAAATTAGTAGCTTTTTTTATTTGATAGAATCAACTCCTGTAGTTGTAAATTTTAAGGGAAAAAAATTATGGTAGATAATTTATTTGAGAATATGAGATCAGAATGTGTTTTTAATAATCAAATCAATGTCTAATGAAGGGATATATAAAGTAAAAATAATAAATTATAAAACATAATTCATTAAGCAAGTACTTATTGAGTGTTTACTCTGTGTAAGGTACTGGTCTACATGCCTTCCTTTATTAGTTTTTACTCTTATTTCCATACATTTTGGAAATTTTTATGCAACTCCATACTGTAGTTTGCTCCATTGAGATCTCTGAACTCAAGAAATAATTGACCTCTAATCCCAAATTCCTCCTTTGTCACATCAACCTATGCTTTAGGAATAGTGTTCTTTTGGGGTCTAATGTAAACAAGAAGAAAATTGTGAATTAAACAGTGAAACTTTTTTCTTTAGTTTCAGGAAAAATACAATTCTAGCTGAGAGTTAAATGGCTGTTTCTATGTGCCAGATATTGTTCTAATGGTTTCACAATTAACTTGTTTAATAAGGACAGCCAGCCTTGTGCTGTAGGTCACCATTACCCTCATTTAAAAGGAGATGCTATGTCACTTTCCCAAAGTCACACAGCAGAGAGTCATTAAACCCAGTCTGGCTCCAGAGTCCCTGCTTCTCCTTCTGCACTGTACAACCTGTGATCTGTGACACAATCTCTGTAGTTCTGGATGCCTCCATTTCTTATTGCTCTGGAAGCCATCTTTTCATGACTCAGCTCTCCGTTTTGTATTTGGTCGTCTTTTTAAACAAAAAAGAGGGAAGAGTTTGTCTCATTTTATCAACCACAAAACCTAACTTTACCAACTGCCTAGCCTAATTCCTCCTGTATAGTTTCTAAGGGAGGAGGTAAGCTGTTTTTACGCCATTCTCATGGAAAACAACATAGGACTCATAATTATTTCTGTGAATTTTATCAGTATAGCTACTTAATTGGATTTTTTGACTTTGTTTATTATTCATGTTAGCTACTTATGATGATGAAAATACCCTTTTCTGCACCCTTCTGGTGCTTTAACCTTGGTATAAGCCACCGTCATCTTTTGCCTGTGGTCATATTGTAATTGTGTCCTACTTCTTCTTACTTCCACCCCAGTCCTTTTTAGTCTACATGCAACACTCTTTCTAGTGTAATCTTGTCAGGACAGATGACATCATTTTAGCTCACAACTCCACAATGAGTTTGTGTATGTAGTAGATCCCTCATCCACAGGAATAGAGCCCAACACTCCTGTGGATGCCTGAAAACACGGATAGTGCCAAAACCCTATGTATGCTATGTTTTCTCCTATATATACATACCTATGATGAAGTTTAATTTTCAAATTAGGCACAGTAAAAGATTAACAATAATAACTAATAATGATATAGAGAAATTATAACAATGTGGTGTAATAAAATGCATGAATGTGGTCTCTCTCTCTCTCAACATATCATATTGTACTGTAGTCACCTTCTTGTGATGATAAAATGCTCACATGGTGAGATGAAGTGAGGTGAATATCATAGACATTGTGACCTAGCATTAGGTCGCTCTTGATCTTCTGCTACCAAGTCTGCGGGAGGATCATCTGCTTCTGGACCACGGTTTTCTGTGGGTAACTGACAATGTAGAAAGTGAAATTGAAACTGCAGATAAGGGAGGACTAGTGTAAATTAGAGGAAAATGTGCCCCTTCTCCTCCACCCTGTTCCTCTCCTGCTGTCCTCATTACTATTGCTTTGTGCTTGCCAGGCCAGCTCAGGAGTCAGGGCATTCGCTCCTGGCTCTTTCATCTGCCTGGAGTGCATTTCTCTCCAATATCCACATATTTCACTCCCTCTTTGCCTTCAGGTTTTAAAGTTATTGCCTCAGCAACGCCTTCCTTCTCCATCTCTGTCTAAAATATTATACTCCCATCACTGCAATTTCTCTCCCTTCCTGATTTATTTATTTATTTATTTATTTATTTATTTATTTTTAGAAAACATCAGTATCTGATACACAATATATTTTGTTTATTTATCTTACTTCCTTATGTATGATGTCTGTTTTAGCCATAGCTGGAGCTTTAGCATGAAAAAACAAACACCGTCATATAGTAAGGAATCAAATATATTTGCTGAGTGAATCAAGAAGGAACTTTAGATGCAATACTGAATGAGCTGACTCACTCTGAGGCAAGCAGGGGAGGGTTAGAGAGAGGGAGAGAGAGAATCCCAAGCAGGCTCCACAATGTCAGGGTGGAGCCCTATGTCGGGCTTGACCCCATGAACCATGAGATCATGACCTCAGCCAAAATCAAGAGTGGGATGCTTAACTGACTGAGCCACCTAGGTGCCCATAAGGCAATATATTTCGAATCAATTTGAAACAAGTCAATGTTACCCATTCAGGTTAAAAAAAAAAAAAAAAAAACTCAGACTAATTGCTAAATTGTTATTTAACTTTTTTTTTTTTTTGTAGTTGTTTGGCTATTGTATTGTTGCTGAAGTCTATCAGTCCAGGGGAGCACTTAGGAACTGTGAGATATATGCCTATAACTCCTGAACTGTACCATCCTAGACTATCACTGTCCCATTTGTGATCTCCTCTCTAACTCTGCTTATCGAATTTGCACAAGTAGTCCAATTCACTGGCTGCATATCAGAAAAAACAAACAAACAAAACAAAACAAACTCTATTTCCTTCACCCTATAGAAACACACTTAAAGAACAGTCTACTGAATAATTCTCCAGTTTTTTACCTTTGCATTATACTCCAAGTTCCCCACCACCCTAAAGAAAAAAGCAAAGACAAAACAGACAGAAACAAAACAGATTTTTCTGTTTTCTGTATATTCCATACTTGGTCATGACTTCACAACTCTGAATTTGTCCTCCCCTACGCCTTCATTTTCTTCTTTTTTTTATCTCCCATCTCTCCAGGTAAATATTCCCTCTCAGCCTGTAGAAAATGTTTTGGTCTTGTTCAACATTGGTTTTGTTTTGGTCTTATTTAACATGTTTACCAATTAGCCTGGGGTTTGAAAGGTGCTGGGTGATTCATATTTGCTGACAACCTTCAATACATCTTTCAGGCCTCAGGAGGATTTGGAGGCCAAGGTCCTTTTTTTGAATTGTACGGATCATGGTGTAGCAAATATTCACTACATATATTTTCACTTCCTGAACTTGAAACTTTTGAGAACAGCAATTTTTTTTAAACAACATTCCTGGCTTTACACTTTGTGACCAGTAAATATTAGCTAAGTGAAATAACAAATGTTAGAATCATATACAAAAACCAGAAATGGCAAATGTGAAAGAGAATATATTTTCCTAGATGATAGAGCTTTAAAACTATTTCAGATTGTGACAGGATATTTATTATCAGGCTATCTTAAAAAAGCCATTTTAATAACATAAGCTTTTACATAAAAATATCACCTTATATAAGCATGTGTGATTTTCCAAAGAGTAACTGATTATCTACATACTGAGCACGAAAGAGGAAAGGAAAAGTGGAATAGATAGAGCCAAATAGAGTGGAGAGGAGAGAAAACACTACAGATATTAGAATATACCAAAATTTTAAAGTGAGACAAAAAAATTACGAGGTTTGAGAATAAGAATCAAATGCATAGGGCTTGACGTAAGAGAAGTGTGACAATGGTTCATCTGTCAGAAATTAAAAAAAAAAAATCCCTGTCCACGTTTTTTAAAGTTAAAAACAGGGAGTAAAGTAGAGGTGATTACATTTTATTTTAGTGTAAGTCTTGGCTTTACATTACACCAAAAGTTTGTCAAAACTACTTTATATTGTTGAGACTAAAAGTTACAATATTAATTATTTTACCTACAAAATAAGAAAAGCACTATTTTTTTAAAAAACAAAGACTAAGCTTTATGAATATCATGTTTTATTTCAGCAATATTCATAGCATGAATGTTTAGAACTCAGCCCTCAGCTCATTTTCCACTGAGTATTACCTGCATTATAGAAATTCTTCAGAGTACAGAGGAAAGATTTTTCACTGTGTAGATTTTCAATTATATCAACTCATAGAAATGTCAGAACTATAATTTTATGTAACAATATTTGAGCAAAACTAGGTTTAAATTTGCATATGCTTTGCACAAATGTTTTAAATAATCAAAAACAAGTGTTTATCCTTATTCCAATCATCTTTGTGTACAACACACTACTAAACACAACTTTTATTTCTGTTTTTCATATTTTTTTTATTTCAGAAAGAGAGAGTGTGCAAATGGGGGAGAGAGGCAGAGGGAGAGAGAGAAAGAATTTTAAGCAGGTTCCCCGATCAGCATGGAACCCAACGCGGGGCTCAATCCCACAACGCTGGGATCATGACCTGAGCTGAAATCAAGAGTTGGTTGCTCAACCAGCTGAGCTATCCAGGCGCCCCACTAAATACAACTTTTAATTCAGCTCTATGATGAAATCTAAGAATCTTCATTGGGGATTTATGGTTTTTAGTTAACACTTTTGATGTGCAAAACCCTGGATTAGGAACTAGGAATATAAACAAAAATGTGTTTTGACCCTTGACTGCCAAGAGCTCAATCATTATTAAAAGAAGAAATATGTAGACATATAAATTGCAGTATAACCTGGTATGTATAAACCTTTGGCAAAACTCTTGTAAGAGTGGCAGGGAGAAAGGGAGGGTTTCTGGCCAAGGAATTGTTCAAAACAACTGAGTAAGGAAGGATAAAAATGGAGACTGGTGCAATTACACTGTGGCTGAATCTCAAGAATGATGGAGTTGTAGACGGAAAAGGTGCCCTGAAGATACATTGGAGCAAACTTTGAAAGGATGAGTGCCATGTGTGTAGTGCTCAAATGTACTGAAAGCAAGAAAGTTGAGGTGTCAGATATCTAAGTAGCTGGTTAAAGGATTAAAGCTACAAGCCCAAAATTAAAGAGTTAAGCTTTTAATCACTTCCTGTGATGATATAAGCAAGAAGCTAAAACTAGAGAAAGTGTATACTCCCTCTGTTCCATTTTTCCCCATGGAATGGTATACAGGTCAAGGGTCAGGTGGATCAGTGCAGATGTAGGTGGGAGTCATCTCACTATCAAGGGAGTCCAAACAAAAGATTCCTAAAGTCAAGGGAAGGGTGGGAGGAAAGGGTTTGGATTGTAAAAATACTGGGAATAGGGTTAGAATAGAGGAAAGTGTCTTCAAGTTTTCCCCCTACTCTTCCCCATAAGGAGGCTTCTGCAGAGGTGCCTGAAAAGGATGTTTGTCCAAGGCCTTACAAAAAGAGATCTAGGATGAAAACACTTGGGCTAGGAATGCAGCACTACAAAGAATGTGAACAGCCCTGGGAAGGTGGGGTGGAGGTTGACTCTTTGACTAACACTCTCTTCAACAACCGCAATGCTTTGGCTGTGCGCTGTTTGGCTGTGGTTGAGGTAGGCGAAAGCAGTTTTGTCCTATGAGGCCTGCCAAGTAAAGTCTTTGTAACTGCCCATATTTGGGTCTGAAAAATAATGCAGAGGTTGGGCTCCTCATTATGGTAAGACAGTGTATACATAATGATACAGACAGTGGGGAAGTAGGAACAATTTTGAAGCCTGGGATTTGCCTGATATGATAAAAATTTCTGGA
This sequence comes from Lynx rufus, assembly GCF_022079265.1. Classification (NCBI taxonomy): domain Eukaryota; kingdom Metazoa; phylum Chordata; class Mammalia; order Carnivora; family Felidae; genus Lynx; species Lynx rufus. The sequence continues at coordinate 114,269,176 of NW_025814867.1, forward strand.
AAACAACCCTGATGAGAATTTGAAGAATGCACTAGTTGGGGGTGCTGTGGACAAGAAGAATGGTTAGGAGACCATGTCAATAGTTTAAGTACATCTTTCATTTGTTTGTTTGTTTGTTTGTTTGTTTTTTAAAATTTTATATATTTTGATAGAGACAGAGACAGTGTAAGTGGGGGAGGATCAGAGAGAGGGAGAGAGAGAGAATTCCAAAGAGACTCTGCACTGTCAATGCAGAGCCCGATGTGGGGCTTGAGCTCACACACTGTGAGACCATGAGCCAAAACCAAGAGTTGGGCGCTTAACCACCTGAGCCACCCAGGCACCCCAGGTACATCTTTTAAACCTTAGGAAAATCCTTTCTCCAACCAAGAAGAGCCCCCTAGAACAGTTTGGAAGGTACTTTTCAGTCAATAAGTCCAGACCTGAGGTTTCTAAGGCACCGTGCTTTCAATTCCCTTGTATTAAATAATAGGAAACTTGGAATTACAGTACTGGTTTTCTTCTTTGCTCACATCTGTACATGTTGCTGGCACTTTTTCATTAATTAATGATTGAGAAGTAGGAATTGGATTCTAGAGTTCTCACATAGTTATTAAGGATTCCTATTTGGTGTATATATATATATATATTTTATATCTCTCAGAGCTTCTTTCCATACTTGATATAGAGATAGTAGAATCAGTGGAGTTTTTGTATAACATTGGGGTACTGAGATTAATTGTACTGAGATTAATTGGCTTTCTAGATACTTGTTTCTGCAGTTGAAATGATTAAAAGTATTTGGATCAGGATATTGTGTTTATTTTAAAAAGCAAGAAAGTCACAGATGTTAAAACATAAGTTGGATGAGTCAATGGGTTTAATCATGAACTGATATATTCATACATGTATTCATAGTTCAAGAAATATTAGTAACTAGTAATAGTCTAAAATATATATTATTTTAGAGTTGCTATGGTAACTTGTTTTCTTGGAAAATCCAATAGATGTGTGGAAACCTACAGTGGTTGTTATTAGCTATTGGAGAAATAGCACTGCATTTATTTTTTTTAAAGTTATGTTTATTAATTGACTTTATTGTAAATTGTCATACATTTTCTCAGTATGCAGCATTTTCAATTGGCATTAATTAAAAGGAAAATGTAAAGCATTAATAATTAGTGTCAGTAAAAGTAATTTTAGAAAATCGTATCTATATCTATAAAATATTTATTGTTAAAATATTTTTGCAGGAATAAGTCCAAAAAATAAAAATGCTATATACAAGTTTTGTTTTTCACAAAGGCAGAAAGCTATTCTCTAATTGCAGTTATTATCAGGGTGAAGTATAGAGTTTGGGTTACATCAATTAGCTTTTACTATGTAAGGAATTATCCCAAAATTTAATGGCTTCAAACAACCATCATTTACCAACTCATGACTCTTTGGTTTGGGAATTTGGTCTGAGTTTAGCTGGGTTATTCTGTTTTCTTTGCCTAGCTCACTCAAGCAACTGTAGTCAGTTTCTGGGTTAACAAGGGGCTTGTTTCGTCTTGGATGACCTCACTTATGTGTCTTACGGATGTCTTGTATTTCACATGGTGACTGCATTTCAAAGCTACAAGAGAAGCAAGGCCAATGAGCAAACATTCTTTGTTTCTCCTTGTGACACATTTGATATAGTCCCATTGGCCAAAGTATGTCATGCGGCCAATCTCAGCCTGTGGGAGGAAATGCCCAAGGACAAAGAGCAACAAGTGACATTATGATGGCCATCTTATGAATGATGTGTCTCGTTCCTCTCTGGATGCACTAATTTATATCTCTTTCATGTGGAAAATGTACTCACTCTCATTTAAAAGTTGAGTCTTATGAATTCGTCATCTAAATCAAGTTCAGATGCAGATGAAATTTCTTGGACAAGTCTCCTCAGTGATCTTTTCTGGTGTGACTACACTCTCTGCATGGTAGCTAGTTTCAAATAACTTCAAGACAGGGCAATCTCCAATGTACAAGAACTTTCATATTTCTGTTTATGCTACGTTTTCTAAAGTCCAGTACCAAAGCAATCATATGACTAAAGTTGAATCACATAGATACTATTCAAAAATAAGGATGAAAGAGTAAGTTTTGGTGGCAATTTTACAAACAATTTGCTAAAGTGAAAAGTGAAGGCGGAGGAAATAGGGAAAATCAACTGACTAAAACCATGAATTTAGGAGACTATATTACAAGGATCTTCTATGTATCATTTTAATACATTTAATATATTTTTGTACACTTTAGATTTCTAGAAGTGGTTTAATTTATTTATTTATTTTTTTTTACTTGAGAGAGAGAGAGAGAGAGAGAGAGAGAGAGCGCGCAATCAGGGGGATAGAAGCAGAGGGAGAGACAGCAAGATTCTTAAACAGGCTCCAAACTCAGTTTGGGATTAAAATCCTAGGATCATGACTTGAGCCAAAATTAAGTCAGGTGCTCAATAAACTGAGCCACCTAGGTGCCCCTAGAAATGGTTTTAAAATAGAAAGAAGTAAATATTTTCTAAGAGGAATTCGTAGATGGGAGAAGAACACCCCTTTTTGGGTATTTTGTGATAAGAGAAATTTACCTTTTTTTTTTTTTTAATTTTTTTTTTTCAACGTTTATTTATTTTTGGGACAGAGAGAGACAGAGCATGAATGGGGGAGGGGCAGAGAGAGAGGGAGACACAGAATCGGAAACAGGCTCCAGGCTCTGAGCCATCAGCCCAGAGCCTGACGCGGGGCTCGAACTCCCGGACCGCGAGATCGTGACCTGGCTGAAGTCGGACGCTTAACCGACTGCGCCACCCAGGCGCCCCGAAATTTACCTTTTTTGAATATTTTCTTCTCTTGGTTGCTGACTCCGTCATTGCATAGCATTACTGATACTGTGTGTTCCACATTTTAGTACCCATGAATTTTCTCCAAATAGCTTTATCTGGAGGGCACATCTAGTTATAGTCCCAATGCAGACTTTGAGTTTTCTTATTAACATTCCAGCACAAGCAGCAAAGTAAGTGCAGCATTTGCCTAAGTAAAGAAAAAAGACAACCTATGAAATGGAAGAAAATGTTTGCAGACCATATACCGGATAAGGTGTTAACATCCAAAATATATAAGGAACTCATAACTCAGTTGTAAAAATACCAACAAAACAAAACAAAAAAACAAAAAACAAAGAAACAAAAAAACAAAACAAACAAACAAAAAAACCCCCACAAATAATCCAATTAAAAAGTAGGCACCTGGAGAGATTTTTCAAAGAAGGCAGACATCCAAATGTCCAGCAGGTACATGAAATGATGCTCAACATCTAATCAACAAAAATGCAAATTAGAGCCACAATGAACTATCACTTCACACATGACAAGATGGCTACTATGAAAAAGAAAAGATAACAAATGTTGGTGATGATGTGGAGAAAAGGAAATCCTAGTGCACCACAGTAGGTATGTAAATTAGCATATGGCTATGGTTTAGCCACACTGGAAAACAGTATGGACTTTATTCAAGAAGTTAAAAGAAGAGCTACCATATGATCCAGCAACTTTACTTCTGTGTATATATCTGAAGGTAATTAAATCACTATCTCAGAGATATCTCCACCCCCTTATTTATTGAGGAATTATTTATAATAGCTGAAACATGGAAACAACCTATGTGTCCATTGACAAAGGAATGGATAAAGAAGTGGTATGTGTGTGCCACCCAGGTACCCTGAGATTATTTTAAATTTATCAGAAGTTTTCCTATTGTTTGTATAAATTTTTGAACTAAGTTAAGCACTAGAAAAATATATTTTTTTCATGAGAAAATATATAATCCAGATTTTTCAGAGAGACAAATAGGGATAAAGTAATACATGAAAGAAATGAAAAATTTATAAAAAATATACTCTTTAAAAAACATAAGGATTATAACAATTTACACATCCAGATTACTTTTAAGGAAAGAGAGTTCATAATGTAAAATTGTTTTAAAGAATGGAAAAGTTGAAAAATTAATCGTTTATTTTTTAAGCTATGATAACTCTGAAATCAAAGTTCTACAAAGATAACAAAAGAAAATTAAAATATAGATCAAATTAATTTGTGTATATAGACTCACCATTCCTAAATAAAATATCCACAAGTTCACATCAGGAATACTTAAAACTGTGTCCTGAAGAAGTAAACATTTATCTGAAATGCAAGATTGATCCACATTAGAAAGTGTTATCAGTGTAGTCCATTGCAGAAGAGATTAAAAGAATAAAACATGCGATAAATTCCATGGATTTCTCAAGAAGTTAACAAAATTAAAGTCACATTGGTAGCGTTCTAAGGAACAAGGGTCCTTCAAAAACTTGAAAATAGATCTATCATATATGATCTAGCTACTCCACTTCTGGTATATATCAGAAGGCAACAAAAAACGCTAATGTCAAAAGATATCTGCACCCACATGTTCACTGCAGCACCACATCTAAGACATGGAAACAATCTAAGTGTACCTTGATGAATGAATGGATAGAGAAGATGTGGTGTATACATACAATGAAATATTATTCAGCCATAAAAAAGAAGAAAATCCTGCCATACCATAACATGTATGGACCTTGAGGGCATTTTGTTGAGTGAAATAAGTCAGAGAAAGACACATGCCATATGATCTCAATTAAATGTGGAATCCGAAAACAACAGGAACAACAAAAACTCATAGATACAGGGAACAGATTGATGGTTATCACAGGCAGGGGGTGGGCAAATGAGTGAAAGTAGTCAAAAGTTACAAATTTCCAGTTAGAAAACAAGTACATTTTGTGAATGTAATATACATATAAAATGGTGACTATAGTCAATGATACTGCTTTGTATATTTGCAACTTGCTAAAAGAGTAGATTTTAAAGGCTCATCATAAAAAAAAAATAACTCGGGGTGCCTGGGTGGCTCAGTCAGTTAAGCTTCCGACTTCCGTTCATGATCTCACAGTTTGTGAGTTTTGAGTGCTGCGTCAGGCTCTGTGCTGACAGCTTGGGGCCTGGAGCCTGCTTTGGATTCTGTGTCTCCCTCTTTCTCTGCCCCTCACCCACTCACACTCTGTCTCCCTCTATCTTTCAAAAATAAATAAATATTTTAAAAATCACTATGTGTTATGATGGATGTTAACTAGATTTTTTGTCTATATATTTTATAATACATACATATATTGAATCATGTACACCTGAAAATAGTATAATATTATATGTCAATTATCTTTCTTTTTTTCTCTTAAAGTTTATTTATTTATTTTAAGAGAGAGAGTGTGAGCAGGGAGGGGCAGAGAGGGAGAGAGAGAATCCCAAGCAGGCTCCACACTGTCAGCCTGAGCCTGATGCAGGGCTTGAACTCAAGAACTGAGAGATCATGACCTGAGCTGAAATCAAGAGTTGGATGACCGTGGCACTTGGGTGGCTCAAGTCAGTTAAGCATCTGATTCTTGGTTTCAGCTCAGGTCATCATCTCATGGTTCGTGAGTTTGAGCCCTGCATTGGGCTCTTTGCTGACAGTGTGGAGCCTGCTTGGGATTCTCTCTCCCTCTCTCTGTCTCTCCCTGACTGGTACTGTCTCTGTCTCTCTCAAAATAAATAAATAAGCTTTAAAAAAAAAAAAAAAAAAACAGAGTTGGACGCTTAACCAACTGTCACCCAGGTGCCCCGTCAATTATATCTCAAAAAAGGGAAGCTATCAGAATGGCTAATAAGTACATGAAAAGGTGTTTATTAGTCATTAGGAAACATCATTAGCCATCATAAAAATGCAAATTAAAGCCATAATGACATATTTCATACCCACAGAATGTGAAAGAAAGGAAGGCAAGAAGGAGGGAAGGAAGGTAGGTTATAAATAAACTTGCACAATTTTGAGAAAACATATATAGCAGAAGTTTACATCAAATGTATTTGTCAAATAGTAGAATAATTCTAATTAAAGTCAGGAATAAGAAAAATATGCTGTTTTTACCGACATTCAAGATGATAGCAGAGTTCCTCACAGACACATTAAGGAAAGGAAAAGACATGTGAAGTATAAATATTGGAAAGAGAGAGTTAAAATTATCATTTTCAGATAATGTTCTTATTTCCATAGAAAACTCAATGCTCTCAGCTAACGATGTGATTTAAGACAGTCTAGGAAGGTGGCCCAAAACAAGATCAAAATAAGAAAATTGTTAGTGTTTCTATACAACAAGAGTAACCAACTAGAAAATGTAATTGAATGGACATCCCAAAACAATTGAGAAAAAATTCTGGAATGTTTAATAATATACCCAATAATAAATGCATAAGGCTTTTATGAGGAAAATTAAAAGCCTTATTGAAAGGAATAAAAGTAGTTCTAAACGAATAGAAACTAAATCAATTTAACAGATACAAAACTTTTAGAGATATCATTTGTATTCCATGTTAGTCTATAAGGTTATTACTATCCCAGTCAAAATTGCAACAGTTTCTTTTTTGGAAATTGAAGGGAGTCTTGAATACTTCTTATATCTGTAGATAGAAGTGTGATTGTGCAAGTATAGGCCAGACAAATTTTAGAGAGAAGAAAATGCAGGGCTGGGAAGAGGGGGAAGTACTTGAACGTTTCCTTCCAGCTATCAAAAATTTTTAAAGTATTGTAATGTAAACAATATAATATCAGATCTGAAGGACAAATCAAGCAAATCATTATGGAAAATCAAGAAATAAACACATGAGTAGATGAATATTTAGTATGTAGTGATAGTGGCTTTTAAACTGAGGATAATGATAGACTAATTATTAAAATTGGAACAATTCTTAACTCATTTATAGAAACATTAAAATAAGTTCTTAAGTTCAACTAGTATTCAAACATACATTAAAGAAAAACCTGTAAAGTATTTAAGGAAAAAATTAGGATGTATTTAGGATCCTTATATTTTTCTCTATAATTTCAAAGATGGAAGAATAAATTTTTACCTCTATTATAGGAGAGGCCTTCTGACATAGGACAAAAAACTCATAGTAAAAAATTCAAAAGTTGCAAAGGCAATACAACTTAGAGAACAGTTCATTTTGAGAATAGGATTTTTAGGACTTAAGACAAGAGGCAACATTTGAATTAAGCTTTAATTTGGATTTTGAACAGAAGACAATCTGAAACAATTTAAGCAAAAAAATGGAAGCATAAAATTATAGTCAGGTTTGAAAAATTGTTCAGAGTGACTAGAGTTCAAAATGTCCACGGGGTGCCTGGGTGGCTCAGTTGGTTAAGCGACCGTCTTCGGTCCAGGTCAAGATCTCAAAGTTCGTGAGTTTGAGCCTAGCATCAGGCTCTGTGCTGACAGCTTGGAGCCTGGAGCGTTTCGGATTCTGTGTCTCCCTCTCTTTCTGCCCCTCCCCAGCTCATGCTCGCACTCTGTCTCTGTCCAAAATAAATAAACTTAAACAAAATTAAAAAAAAAAAAACAAAATGTCCAGTGAGAGTCTGTATGTTAAGATTTTATGAGAGGAGGAAAGTTTTTCAATTTTGCATCTGATTTCTCTACTAAACAGTTCTAAAACTATATGTATTCAATTTAATTTTGTAGTACTGCTTAGTAATACACTAAACTAGTCCAGTATTAGTGTTTAGTAATACACTAAACATTAAAATGGACCCATTTATTTAGACTATAGGTTTAGTTGGATAGTTTGCTTGTGCATAAAAACAAAACCAAACAAAAGCGATCATATATGATTTTATATGGATTTGGTAATCAGCTTCAAAATAGTCCACTGATCAATTGGGTTAGTCTTTGATTATATCTCAAATTATTTACAAATTAGCATAGTTAGGCAAATGTTTAGCAGTAAGTCAAGATTGGATTGGCCTATATTTTGATATTATTATGTGCAACATGTGTCAGCCTTATGACTCATGGTTCAGCTACCTTTTCAATAGGTTTCTTTGGCATTCTACTTCTTATATTACCTACCTATATTTATATTACCTACCTACCTATATTACCTTCTTTATATTACCTAATTGAGTTAAACTTGAATTTAATTTTTTTGTGGTCTTGGAAATATTAAATTTACAGAATTCTACAGAATCGTGAGTTTACAAATATAAAATCTTAACATCACCAGAAATAGTATTTGAATGCCATTGTCTTGTAGGCTCACCAGGTTTTGGAGTTATTTCTATTCACTTGTTTATGATATACTTAGGCATAAAAAAGTAGTATTAATATCATAAAGTAGAGGCTCCTGCGTGGCTCAGTCGGTTAAACGTCAGACTTTGGTTCTGGTCATGATCTGGTGGTTTCCGAGTTTGAGCCCTGCATCAGGGTCCGTGTGGACAGCTCAGAGACTGTTTTGGATTCTGTGTCTCCCTCTCTGTATGGCCCTCCCCACTCTCTCTCTCTCTCAAAAATGAACATTAAAATTTTTTTTGAAAATATCATTGTCTATTAATCTTAAATTTTACATACCAAAACGTATCTAGCAATTATTATATGCCTGTAATTATTCTAAGCACTTCACAAATATTAGCCCAGATAATTCTTGTAAGGTATGTATGAGATCAGTTCTAGTATCCTGTTTTCTGATGAGGAAGCTGAGGCACATAGAATTCAATAATTCAATAATTTGCTTAATTCTTACTGCACTGTAAGTGGTGAAGCTTGGATTGTAGCCTAGTCAGCCTGGCCATCTATAATCTGTTCTTACATCCTGCCATACTACTCTGTCTTTTATTCTGTGATAGAAAATTTGTCTGTTAAAATTATTGGCAAAAAAAAAAATGCATACATCCCAAGGAAACAACAATTACACTCTTTTATTTCATTCAAAAGAGATTTTATATATATATAAATATATATATATATATATAATTTTAAAATTTTAAACCATTATATACATTTATTTCAATGTCTCTTTAGGGTTAACTGCATTATCTACTGGATACTCTAGAGGTCACTCTGAAAATTTGATATAATTCAGAAATACACAAATTTCATGAGCTAATTTTATTTTTTGGGTAATAAGCCAAAAAATGTTTTCTAATGTGTTCAGAAAATTTTATTTTCTATTTAATATTCTTTCTTTCTTTTTATGTATCCATAAGGTATGTTAAGCTAAGTTTTAAACAGTTTCAAATGCCATTCTAAAATAAATGCAGTAACAGATAACCTGCAGATACAGATAATGCATGTTTAAAAACCAATTAAAAGATCTAGCAACTATCATGTGAAATTCTGAAATTAAAATGGTGAATGGTGGGGAAAATTAATTTTATTTTAAAAGTCGTATGCTAAGATAAGTCTTATAGTGTGTGGATCTTCCCAAGATTAGGAAGGTAAAGTCAAGGCCACTAGATAAGTCCATTCTAGAACCTAATTTTTAGTCTAAACCTATAGGTATCTGTGAGATTATTTATGTAGCTAGAGGAAAAGATAGCAGTAAACACTTGGGAAGAAACAGCAGAGAAATATATATTAGGATATTTTTTACTTTATCCCACTGACTATAGGAAGGGTACAGAGAGAGTCAGCATGTTGTATGTGTAACAACAGTCATACCACACCTGGATAAACAATCTATTTATCCTCTTGTGCTCTCTAAGGATGAGATACTAAATGAAGAAAAATAGCAGAATGGAAGCATCAATGTGTTTAAGTCCCAGGGGGACAAAGCCTGCTATAGAAAATGTTGTTGGAAAAGGGAAACATCTCATTGATCAAGCAGAAACACTGCTAAGCTTTATACAGTACTCTACTCGGGGAGCAGGAAGGGGGATAAAAATAAAAAGAGGATAGAAACCAACAAGTATATTTTTGTCAACTGTGGACATCCCCAGAGAAGAAATAACATAAACTTACTCTTGTAATCAATATATCGTGACCACTAAAAATGCAAGAAGATTAATCGGCAACAGACTGCGTAGCACATTCAAATACATTTTTTAAGGATCAGAGCTGATAGCATTATTTGAGAGATCCAGTGCAAAATGAAAACACAGGGCCATTTGTTAAAAAAAGGGAAAAAGTTCCATTAAAGGTACAATTTGAAACTTTATAATTCCTTCCATAGTCTTTCTCTCAACCTATCTTGGTACTTTTATTTAATTTCTAAATAAAAAAACCCCTACATATATTTGTAATATAATATACATGATATATGTGATATATATTATGTATATATAATATATATAAAATGTTACATATATACATGAATTATTACCATGGATCTTACCATTGATCTTTATAGTGTACAAGTTTAGTTTTAATTTTTTTTTTATTTTTCAGAGAGAGAGAGAGAGAGAGAGAGGCAGAGCGCGAGTAGGGGAGGGGCAGAAAGAGAGGGAGAAATAGAATCTGAAGCAGGCTCCAGGCTCTGAGCTGTCAGCACAGAGAGAGATGCGGGGCTCAAACTCATGAGCCATGAGATCATTACCTGAGCTGAAGTCAGATACTTAACTGACTGAGCCACCCAGTCACCCCTAGTGTGTACGTCTAGTTTTAAACGCAAATATTAGAACATTGAACTCATATGCAGAATTCCTAAAATTGCACAGTTTGTATAAGATACCTTGTACATGCCTATATATTTCATTTTACAAGAATAGTGAAAATGCTGCACAAAACTAACTGTTTTCATTTCACTTCCTAATATATGCAGATTTTACTTAAAATCTCTACCTTCAGCTTACTGGTAAGTAAGGAAGGACTGAAAAGAAAAGGAACTATGGGTTGCCCTATCTTTCTCTTCATTACCATGTGATTATTGTCAGCATAAGTGGCTGACTAATACAGAGAAATAACTAACACACATAAGAAAGGATTCTTTTATCATTAACATACAATTGCTTTCCTGTATTTGGAGCAAATTCTGGTTCTGATGGAAAGTGTGGCCTCTCTGGGTTATAGACAAAACAAGCTTATCTTTTAGTTACTCTGAGTCTCACTGAAGTCCCACATGTCATGTTTCCAGTCGAATTCTGTGCTCTGGGACCTCAAATATTATATGGAAATAGGGTGACAAGGAACAGTGGATGTGCATATTGCAGGTAACTTCTCTGCTGATGTGTATTGCCTATTTATCTATTGGAATTCACTCCAAAACCCAAGTTTAAAGATGAAATTATTAAGAATTTCAACATGGTGACAGCATAGCATTAAACCAAGCATGGAATCCTTCTCATCACGGGGGTCTGTGTTACTGCCTAGTTCCATATCCATGAATCTAGTTGTGTTAAAGGGAGTATTACCTTTACATAAGTGTATGAGATTGGATTACTAATTTTTTAGAGTAGGTGTTTTATGCAAATACACCTTCTTCAGGGAAGAATTAAACTGTTAAGGAAAGACTGACTTGCAATACCTGCACAAATCAAAATAAATGCAGATATAAATTGCAAATCAGAATTTCTCTTAAAGCTAAAGCTAAAGAAGGTGGCACGGCTATGATGGGTCATCAGCAACACTAGATAATGAAGAGAAAAGCCAGCAGTGTTAGGGCAGAAGAGAGGAGATGGAGCAGGAAGTCTAAGGCACAGAGGGAAAGAGCCATCCCTGGAGTTGGGATGGGCAATCTGAAATAAGACAGGACACAGCTGAGGCAAGGCTAGCTTATCATCCCTGGGAGCAAAATGTGGAGAGAAAGTAATTTCTGATGGATCCATTTGTTAAAAGCAGATCCAGGGGCAAAAGTGAGGTTATCAAGACAAAACTGAGGCATTGAGGGAGAAAGCCTAGTGGGAAGTAATCGAGGTACATTAGCCTTATATCTGGAGAGTGATTGATCTACTGGGAAGAAATACCGGATTGTCAAAAGGGTGGGAAAGCAGTATAAAATTATAATTCACAGGAATGAGTGATGTGATAAAGGGAGCGTGGAGTTCTGTAACTGGGAGCTAAACTAGGGCCTAGAGCTCGCTGAATGAGGCACAGACTGGCTATGGCTGGAGTCAGACCCACAGGGCAGTGTGAGGTTGATTGTGATAGCTGCTCATAAGCTTTGGAGTCAAAGCTAACCTACTAGCCTTTAGATTTAGGGAGTGAACTTAAATTAAAAAGCACAAGGTTGGTGTGTATGAGGCTCCTTTTTGCATTCTGCTTAAACAGAATTGTCTTGAGACTGGATATTGTTGTCTTCATAAGGGTGTGTTACATGTGGATATCGCTAAGAGAATGATGGAGGACAGAGATGATGGAAAAAAGATAGGTTATATTATCAAATATTGCAGTCAAATTTTTCTGGGACTAAATTATCCAACTAAATGCTTTATGTTTCTCTTCTCTTTTAAAAGTAGACCTTGATTTAAGTATACTAGATATTCAATTGAACAAATTAAAAAAAAACCATGTTTTAGAAAATGCATGAAATGTGTTAGAGGTTTTACGATGCATTTAAAAAATTTTGCCTGATAACCATGAAGTAAAAATAAGTAGGGGACTGTTGAAAAGGAAGATGTTTACATATAAACAGACACATAACATTTTCTAGCCATCTGCTTAGCTCCTTTAAGACACCAAATTATAGTTAGAGCAAATTAAGTTACAGTACAGGAGGAAGTCCTTAACTTCTTAAAGGTTAGGTTATGCAATAAAGACATTTGCATATTGTTATAAATATTTACTATTTAATTTTCATGAAATGAAGAAATTAGAATATAAACTGGCTAATATGTAAACACTGTTATAATATCTGCAACTACATGTTATACAAGTTACTACAAGTTAAATGTTAATTTATATATTATTTTATATAAGTATTGCTACTTACTAGTAAGGAAACTAAAGATAAGTTACATAATTATCAAAAACCAGAAACAGGATTTATGTCTGCTGATTTTAGAACCTAATAACTGTTAATAATATTATATTTTATGTATTTATGATAATACATAGAGCTTTTCAGGTTAGATTTATATGATCTTTTAAATGGATATAAAATGTGCACACGGTGATATAAGATTATGTAAGGAAGTGTTCCATCCACCTGGTCTATGCCAGATAGGAGAATGTTGTAGCCATATTGAATCAGAGTTCTGTGTTTTACCATTAAAAATCCCTAGTGTCCTAATCTCTGCCATATTAGCTTAAAAGGTATTTCTGTTCGAATGTTTAGGCTATACCCAAGTAGACTCTTCATTGTTTAGTATAAAGAGAAGACAACTGTTTTTATGCAATTAATAGAGTGCTATGGGACTTTGGGAAGTTTGGGCAGGACAACTGCTGAGGCGTGTTCTTGAGTTACCTAATTCAAATTCACACATTTTTTTTCCCAATGTTTATTTATTTTGAGAGAGAGAGTGTGAGTGGGGAAAGGGCAGAAAGAGAGGGAGAGAGAGAATCCCAAGCAAGCTTTGTGCTGTCTGCGCAGAGCTGGAGGTAAGGCTCAGTCTCATGAACCGTGAGATAATGAGCTGAGCTGAAATCAAGATTCGAACACTTAACCAACTGAGCCAACCAGGTGCCCCCACAATTGTTCTTTTCAAGCATTTGTACTATTCTTTTGAGGAGAAAGGTAGACCTTTCTAATTGTTTAGATTATAGAAAGCCAATATTTTGGTGGGGAAAACTCTCTTCCATATAATCAAAGAGAACAGTTTGGAGGAAGCATGTTCCTGACATATTTCTCTAGGGGAACACATTCCATTGCTGAAATACTGTTGCTCAAATGTTCCCTTTCAAAACATTCTTCAATATGTAGTCACAACCAGAGGAATATCCCAATACCCAAAAACCTTACCCATATTAAAAGAATTGGCATTTAAATTCAATATCTTTTCAACTTCATTTTTAGAGTAATAGGTCTTATGGCTCAGAGATAACCAAGGGAAAATTTGCAATTTTCCTGGAAGTTAGACTAAACTAACTGGAAAGGAATCACAATTTCATAGTTCTAAAATAAGAATATATGTGATAAAAAGTAATCTGTTTGACAAATTCTATATGCTATTCTATATATGTATTTTAAATTATGAAGTAATTTATTTTCTAGATTATTTTGAGAGATTTAGAAAGTCATAACACATTTGAGAAAAGATTTATTGGATAATTTTAAAATATTTGACTAAGGGCATATACAATGACTAATGCCATGATTACAGAGGTTATGTATAAGAAAAATTCTATTTCCAAAATAATTCTATAGGAAAGGAAATTATAGGAAATAAAAAAATATGTTGTGAGTTTATGAGCATTATGATGATAATATTTGCCTTTAGGGTATATTACAAATATTAAAGTATTTGATATGATTCTTAAAAACTACTCATTCTTACTCTCTAGGTGAATCAGTCTGAATCTTAAAACATGAGCAATTTTAAACTAGGAATTTACAAGTACATTTTCCAGAATATGTCTACAATTATAAAGTCCTTGAGGCAATTCTACATTCCTCAAGCTTGTTCTGAAAATAATTGACATTTTCATAGGCCATTGAATCAGATTAGTTATGCATTTTAATGCATAGTAAACTCTTGTTCACACAGAATAGTAAATTGAAATTATTTTGGTTAACTGAGAGCTATAGTGTAATCCATATATACATTATGAATTTTCAAAGAATTAGAATACATTGAAGTACCTTTGACATAAAATCTAGGCTAATATAATCTGCCTTTTTTGACTGCTATTTTGCTTGTCTGATGATACAATGCATGTTGTATTTGGCAGAAGACTAATAATATACACTAGAGTATAAATTTATTTTAAAAACAAAACCATGATAGCTTATTAGTTACATTTTTTTACTCAAAAATGTCCATTGCAAAGTTGTTTTGCAGTTTTGTATAGCCCATTGTATATGTTGAGCTTTTCCTATTCTGCTCTTTTTTAGTTCTTTAGTGTATTTTCCTCAAGCATCATATATCTACAAGAATCTAACTCGCAGCCTTCATTGTAGCTTTCATCCTACATTGTATGTGTATATATGCATATATATTTGTATGTCTATATGTGTGTGCATGTCTGCTCTTCTTTATTTCCTTTCATCTTTTACACATCTAACATTTCTCCCACCATGTCAAATTTACCCGTTTTGCATTATACTACTCATTGTTTCATTAATTCTATCCTTCCTTCTCATATAACATAACTTTTTTCCTCTGTGTTTTTTTTATTTCAATGGTTTATAAATGCTTTCAAGCCATCCTTATTCTAAAAACAAAGACAAAACAAGGTTTTCCATCATCCTTGCCTTCCTGTGTGGTTAAATTCTTAGTTATATTTCCAGACTACAGAACTTTTTGGAAAAAAAAAATCCTCCCTGCACACAATACCAATACTCAGTTCCTGAACTCTTTTTTATGACTGCATAATGGTCAAATCCAATAACCTATTTTCAAAGATGAAGGGGAGTAAGTAAAATCAATTGAAGCACTCCACTTTCACAAACAAGTTTTATATTAGGCAGGTGGCCACTGTTGTAGTAGTAAATAAACCTGAGCAAAAATAATGTGTTCAAAATCATAAATATTAATTTGTCATTCTTGTAAAGCCCCTAATGAGAGTTCTTGTTTGGCATGTGGCTTTCCTCGTCCAAGTCATGAGACAGGGACTCAAGTCAATTCCATCTTATAGTTCTACCATTTTTAGCATATGGACTCAATGTCACTCTGTTCATCTGTATAAAGATGCTGGAAATGTAGAGGATGCGGTATTGTATATCTAAGTTTTTTATGGTCTGACCCCGAAGTGATTTCCCACTTCCACTCATACTCTATTGGCTCAAACTTAGCTTTGGACACATTTAGTTGCAAAAGAAGGTGAGAAATACAAATCTACCTGTGTCCAGAAAGACGAGAATGAATTTTATGAGCATGTGCCAGGTCTCTGCCATACCACATCAAGATTTTCCCTCAGAGATTTTTGTTTCTTCCATCCACCTCCTTAGTTTTAAAATTCTCTTTATTTCAAATGGAACCCTATCTATGGTTGACCCACCCATCTCTAACTCTTGACTCTAATACTGATGACAAGAAAGAGCTATCTATTACAAAGTGCAACCCAAACCATTAACTTCTGCTGATCATCACAAAGGGCATAATATAAGTTTTGCAAAATAGAGGTTAATTTTCAACTCAAGTTATCATATGCAGCCCAACATTGTTTGAGGAATCCACTGGGGTCTCCTTTTACGTTCTACTCCTTATTCACTAACTGGGCATGAAGACTTTATTCTCAAAACCAGGGACTTTCAGAATGATAGCGTTTGCTCTAAAGAGACCCATTTTACCTACTCCTCTTCTTTCATACCTCTTATTCTCCGTTCACATATATAAATTTTTATGGTTGACATGCTTAGAGATTAATAACCATTTACTATATTTTAGTATTACTATTTTCCAACAGCCAGAGAGAGCAGAGTTGTCTTTTCAATACACATATTTAAAAATTTTTACTGTGGTATGAGTTCATTCTGAGACACTCCTCCATGGACAGATGATTCTGTTTATCATGTTTCTTATAGTCTTGTTTGCTTCCCTGTAGAAGAGAGGCATGAATCATATTGTAGCTCCTTTTAGTGTTAGAATCTTATAAATATATATTTATTGAATAAATTTCCTGTTTCAATTTTTTAAAATTATTATATATATGTGTGTGTATATATATATATATGTATATATGTATGTATACATATATATATATATATATATTTTTTTTTTTTTTTGAGAGAGAGGGAGAGAGCCAGCAAGCCAGGGAGGGGCAGAGAGAGAGGGAGATAGAAATCCCAAGCAGGCTCCATGTTGTCAGCACAGAGCCTGATGCAGGTCTCAAACTCATGAACTGTGAGATTATGAACAGAGCTGAAACCAAGAGTCAGATGCTTAACAACTGAGCCTCCCAGGCGCCCCTCAATTTTTTTGATTATTTAAACACTCATGAATTATTTAAGCACAGATAATTTTTATAAAATGCATTCACTATGACTGTACTTTGTTAATTACAAAGAAAAGAAAAAGCAGTCTAATTAACTTGATCATTGTAAAAGTCAAAAATTACCTAGGACCAAAGTTATATTTTTGCATAGGTAATTAAAGTTTCTCATTGATTTTTTCCTGTCAAAATTTACAAACCTTTATTTCATTGTTTAATGAACAAAATACATTATTCAATTTTATTTCATTGAGTTTTTTTTTTAAATAAATGATGTATCTCTATTCTGGGGAAGTGGAATTCATACAAAGTTAATTTACTGTCCAAAATTACTTTAAAAATATATCAGCTTGAAATACCAATTTTATTTAGCATTTCAAATTTGAAGAGTTAGAGTAAAAAAAGCACATTCTCAGTGATTAGTGAAAAATATTTTGTGTTGTTTCATTCCAATTGTATGGTAACTTTTCTTTCAAGAAATTTTTCAATTCACTCTCCGTTGCATCTGATATTGCTTGTAGATTAGCACTAAACAAGGAATGAGTCTAAGATAATAGAATGGTTCTTTTTTTTTCAATATATGAAGTTTATTGTCAGATTGGTTCCCATACAACACCCAGTGCTCATCCCAAAAGGTGCCCTCCTCAATATCCATCCCCCACCCTCCCCTCCCTCCCACCCCCCATCAACCCTCAGTTTGTTCTCAGTTTTTAAGAGTCTCTCATGCTTTGGCTCTCTTCCACTCTAACCTCTTTTTTTTTTTTCCTTCCCCTCCCCCATGGGTTTCTGTTAAGTTTCTCAGGATCCACATAAGAGTGAAACCATATGGTATCTGTCTTTCTCTGTATGGCTTATTTCACTTAGCATCACACTCTCCAGTTCCATCCATGTTGCTACAAAGGGCCATATTTCATTCTTTCTCATTGCCACGTAGTACTCCATTGTGTATATAAACCACACTATGGTTCTTAAAGTATTAAGAATACAATGTAAATTTGTGAAAAGTGTCTTTATTGAGTTAAATAATTCTATAATTTTAGCAGGACTGGAATTAGGCAGACATAGCATTGTAATTTTAGAATGTGAACAGAATTTAAATTGTTATCTCTTCAATGAATTCAATTTAGTGGCAGATTTAGATAAGGCATCAATGGGGTATGCTCATCTATGAGAGGTACCAATTTCCATGTGATTACAAGATTCAGTTTAGCTATGTAAAATTTATGACTGAAAACCAATTTAATTGTGGATAAAGTGATCATACAAGTTCTTTTCTTTGGAAAGTGTAGAATTATACCATGGTAATTCTGGTATAATCATTTATAACCTCCCCCTTTAGTCTCAGAATGTCCTGATCTGAATAAGTTATATACTTATTATTGGATGACACATCATATAGTTATTCTAATTATAATTTTTTAAAGTTATAAATATTCTACTTCACATATGATTCGTGAGTTACTAAAAGTTAATGAAAGATGTACTTTATTTTTCATAGATAAAATTGAAAATAATTTTAAAATAAGAGTTGTTAATACTTTTTATGGATCTTTTTTTCTCATGACATTGTGCCACATATATAATTTTATCTGCCTAATAACTCTATTAATGCAGATATTATGAATAACCCCATTTCATAATTGATACAGCTGAAGCTGTAAGAGTTTAAATTATATTCTCATGGTTACCCAGTTGGCAAATGGTGAAGCAGGGATGTGAATCTCTTCTGTTGGCACTAGAAGTAGACAGCTTAACCATGTATATATTTGCTTCTCTGAGAGACTAACTGAATCTAATTGTTAATTAGATACAATACTTCATAATACTATGAAGAATTTGGCCACTAGTGGCATTGAATTTGAAGTGTTCTTTTATTTTTCTTATTAAAGAAAAAGTCTATTGTTATAAATATATCCAACTTTCAGGCTAAAGTGGATTTTTAAAATCCTAATTTGAACATCAATGCTTTTTTTTTTAATCTGGTATTATGCATCAATCCAATAATATAAATCAATTTAAATCCAGAATTTTCAATTCTGGAAAATTAGGTTTTTGTTTCTTCAACATTTACTTTCCTTTATTTACTCGTTTTTCTTTCCTTCTGAAAATTCTGTTAGTCATATGCCTATTTTCTACAGTTTCTTCTCATCTATTTTTCATCTCTTTTATGTCACTGCATTTCTTAATTCATTGTTAGTTACTATTTTATAATTCTCTTTTAAATCATGTATTTTTTAGTGTGTAGCCTATATATTTTATTTTATATATTTTGTTTTCTATAATAACGTTCATTTATGTATTCTTTTTTTTTGATCTCTTTGAAATTGACATTGGCTCAGATTTCTGAAGTTGCATTTTGCCTTGTATTTCTCAATAACAATAAATTAAATGCAGTGTGTTTGGGTTGATAAGTCTAGTAAGTCATTGAAATGATCATCAATCAGTTCAAGACATAGTTCAATCTGGGAGCTTAGAGTAATGACCATAATAGTCAAGGCAAGTAAATGAAGCACAATGATAGAGTTTAGCAGAACATTTGCAACTTGATGTCAACAAAGGAAAAGAAACTATTACAAAGTTCCCAGAGTCAAAAAGTTACCAGAGGATGAAAAGAGGAAAGGAGGAGAGGAAAGAGGCAGAGGAAGAGAGAGAGAGAGAGAGAGAGAGAGGATGAATTTGTGTTACAGAAGCAAACGGATGTTAATAGGAATAAAGGATAATAAGGGAAGGAGATGAAGATGTGGTTGGAGACATGAAGTGGACTGAGGAGCAAGTGAAGTTTTTTTCTGGTTTTTTGATGGTTGATTATCTGTTTTATATAAATACAGACACACACCTATAGATTATATACATATATGCATACATATATATATATATATGTGTGTGTGTGTGTGTGTGTGTGTGTGTGTGTAGATTATTATTTATCTTTGAGAATACAGTTTGAGTAAATTGCTGTCATGGAAGCCATTTTGTAGGTTGAATTTTTTGGAGTTCTTTTTTTTCAATCATTCATTATGAATATCTATTAGATGTCTATTTGTCAAATATTATTCTAAGTGATTGGGGATCAAAGAGAAGTGTGTGGCTCAATGAGCTTACATTCTAAGTGGAAAGGCAAATGATAAGCAGGTATAACAAAAATATACAATGTATTATCCTTTAGCAAAATGCTATTGATATATAATATGATTACACTTCATAAAATACTGTTTATCACTAAACCCTTGGAAGGGAATAGAAGTGGAAAAGAAGTTGTAAAGTATACAAAGTCCAGGTAAGACATTAAAATTCTGGGTAACAGTGGTGTGGATGGACTCAAAACACTGAGGCAGTCAGATTGCTATAATAGCAGATAAAAGCAACTCAATACTTCATTGAAGTTTTTGAGTTTTGGAGCATTCATATGGAAAATGATGTAGAAATATAACAACTTAAAAAAAAAAGGCAGTACAAGCCACTGTCCTAAAGGAAATTGAGAAAGGACAATTAAAACAAACAAAGAAACAAACAAACATATCTTGTCCATGGAACCCATGAGCCTAAGAGATACACAACTTTGAATGTTTCTGCTGCCAGTGCTCAGGTCCTTTGACATCTGTGGCCAACCCCTGTGATAGAATCATTTAATAGACTTGGGTTACGGAGTAGGCACATCCCCAAAGCAGGGTTGTGTTAGAGACAGAACTTACATTTGGGTGGCTTACACTTGTGTAGCCAAATGATTGCTCAAATATCCAACTCTTTCAGTATTAACTCCAAGCCATGTTGCCCCTATTGTAGAACTGCCCCGTTATTCATCAATGAAAGAAATAATGGCACGCATCTCTATTCTATCTCTATGGCTTGTCTTCCTTCTGTTTGGTCAGTATCTCTGCTGGTTTTAAAATATTTTATTATCTCTTGTATTAAATTTCCTTGGAAATCTGTGGAGGTAATTCTAGCAAACTCTTTTAAGGTATCCTCATTTAGAGGGATGAAAGTTATAGTCTATGAACTATGGAGTAGATGTAATTTGTTCAATTTTGAGTCAATTCCTTTGCCACAGAATAGTGTTATTTTGATTTTGTAAGTGATGGCAAAGTGGTGTAATAAATTCAGTTTTTACCTTTGAATGAAATAAATTGCTTGTTGCTTATTTCTTTTAATTTTAATGTTGCTATTATTGACATTTTACGTTTATGATTAGTCACATTAAATGTCAATTTAAATTAGTGGAGAAGAAAACATAATTACTGTATTTAGCTTCATTTTTACTCTGTCATCCTGGAATGCTTTAATTTGAATTACATCATGTTTAACCTTTATTGGCTTAATAGTTGCACATTGAGATCGATTTATGCTAGATCCTGATTGAAAAATTAATAATAATAAGCAAAATGTGTGCTTAAATTATGCTTGCACTTTACTTATTATTTAAAGACTGGTAAATTGAAATAATAATTGTAACAATTTTAAAAATGATTCTTATATAAATATAAATATCCATTTAATTGAAACTAATGATAAAAACATTAATTTATTGAAATTAGGTTTATTCCATATTCCAAGACAAAAATACCCAATAATTGCTTGTTCTAAATGGTAGGACATACACAAACAATGAACAAAATTAATAATGAAAAACTAATAGTGAAAAAAATACTGATTTCTCAATGGAAGAAAAAAGATACTAGTGTCTCTGCAGATAATCTTTAATAAAAACTGATTTTCCTAGGAGATAAATATGCCTATTCTTGCTTTTGATATATTTTATACTTGATTCACATCATTGTTCCCAGTTCTCATATTTTCGATTATGTTCATAATGCTGACCTTAAGTGAATAATATGTTTTAACCACAGGAGAGGGTTAGAAAGTTATGATATTCTGAACTGAGAATATGTTAGTTTTTCTTCAAAATTTCAGGCAGGGAAAGATGTCAGAAGAGCAAACACTAGAGAGATCTTGCAATAAAAAAAAATCCCTAGAAAACTAATCTTTAATAACATTCACTCAAGAACTATTCTTCAGGGCTCGTTTATTCAAATTCCATAGAAAAAGAAGTGATGACTAGACTTTTGTTTGACTATAATAGTAACCTTTGCTCAGTGTAGATGCAACCACAGAATGCACCATTGGATTTTATCTCTTTTCCAGGACGGGCTACTAAAATTTTAAGTATGCACTGGATGGCAGATAAAAAGAATGATCACTCTTCTAAAATTTGTCATATCCAGGGAAATGCTACTAACTTTTTAAACAAATCACCCTCAATTAAAATACGATAAAAATCTTCACTATTGGAAACACTGCCTGTGTTTCTACTGGAAATAATTTTATCGTGTACTCCTGGCATTTCACCCTTGTAGTATTTATTGGCTTTAGAATATCTTGCAGGGTTATAGATTTTAGAAGAGTTTTGTCTTTCCATTTCTGCCTGTCTCCACCCCCTAATAAAGATACGGTCTCTATAACTTCAGGTATGTCTTTTTTATAATTTGAAGCTGCTTTCAGCAAGCAATCACTTTACTTACCCCCGATCTTTTTGAACTGTTGCATGTACCTATTGAGAGCTGAAGTTACTAAATGACTTCTATACATGTATTAATAAGTTCGATCCTTGATTTTTCCTTTTTGTAACTGAAAGCACAGTTTTATATTTATCTATTTTTCCTGTCAACTTTATATCGATCAGGTATGTAAAACTGTAGAACATAGACTCATTTTCACAGTTTTAATCATCACTTTTACACCAGTTTGGAAGTAAGTGATATTGTTTTCTGTGTTAGACTATTTTTGTATAATGATTTAAGGCAGATATGCATCTGTGATTTGCTCATGTATTTTAAGAAAAATAAGCCCTTATTACTGTAAGGTAGAACAATCAAAACAACAACAAAAGTCACACTAGAACTAATAAATCATACTAACTTCAAAACCTCTGTGACCGATATATAATTCATTTTATCTGCACCATTTAAAATGTAATAGCTACATATTTAGGATAATTTACTTTCATATTCATTCAAATTAAACACAATTAAAAATTAAATTTCTCAGTCATATTAGGCATCTTTCAAATGCTTAATAGTCATCTCTGGCTACTGGCTACCATATTAGATAGTGCAGAGTTAGGACATTTCTATCATCTCTGAGAGTTCTGTTGGAAAGCCACTGCTCTAAATCATTGTGTGAGCTTTGGATAAGTATCAAGTTTGGAGTAGATAACTTTTTAAAGAATGACCACATTAATACGTAACGATTATAATGTATTATACTTTTTAATATACATTTTATTTCAGAACAGTTGCAGATTTACATAAAAGTTGCAAAGATAGTACCAAGAGCTCCTATATACTTCCCACTCAATTTTCTCTTTTATTAACATCTTGCATTAGTTTAGTATATTTATCACAATTAATGAACTAATATTTATACCTTATTATTTAATAATATTTAATAAGGAACCAAAGTTCATCCTTTTCTCAGATTTCCTTTGTTTTTCCTAATGTTCTTTTTCTGTTCCAGGATCCCATCCAGGATCCTACATTACATTTAGTTCTAATGTATCCTTAGATTCCTTCTGACTATAACAGTTTCCTGGTTTTTGATGACCCTGACAATTTTGAGGTATACTGGTCAGGTATTTTGTAGAATGTCTCTCACCTGGCATTTATCTGATGTTTTTCTCGTGATTAGACTAAAACGATGGGTTTTTCAAAAGAAGACACATCATAAAATAACATTTTAATCATATTAAGGGTACATTCTATTAAATGGTCTAATATTCTTGATGTTAATCTTGATCACTTGGCTGAGGGTGTCAAGTTTCTCCAGTGTAAAATTACACTTTTTTCCCCATTCCCATACTGTACTCTTTGGAAGGAAGTTACTAGGCACAGCCCACATGAAAAATGTAGAGTTATGCTCTACCTCCTTGAGAGCAGAGTATTTCCATAAATAATTTGTAACCCTGGGTGGCTCAGTCAGTTAAGTGTCAGACTTTGGCTCATGTCATGATCTCACAGTTTGTGAGTTGGAGCCCTGTGTCAGACTCTGCCCTGACTGCTCAGAGCCTGGAGCCTGCTATGGATTCTGTGTCTCCATCTCTCTCTGCCCGCCCCCCGCTACCCCCCCCCCCCCCGCCGCTCATGCTCTTTCTCTCTCTCTCTTTGAAAAATAAACACTTAAAATTAAAAACATAATTTGTAATTCTTTTAGAAAAAAGATTTGTCTAGACTATCAAAATGAGTTAACCTTTTCTACATGAAAGCAGAAATAGCAACTTTCCTTTTTATTGGCTATGTGCTTTCTTGAGAAGAATTTAGGTATAGGCTCTAGGAATTTATAAGGGATACATCTGACTTAATGAATATCAAACATTGAATATGGAATTATTTGAAGAAATCCTTTCCATTTTTCTTGGATCAAATTTCTACTGAGACTCATTTATCTATTCAATTATTTAAAAAATATTTATCAAATCCCTAATATTTACCAGGACCTCTTCTGAGTTTTGGAAATACATTATTAAAAAAAAAAGATGGTAATGCCCACTCTCGTAGAATTTACATAATAGTGGAGGGGGATACTAATAAAAAATAATGAAGTATATATTAATAATATATCAGATGGTGTTAAGTGTTATGGAAAACATAAATCAGAGACAGGGACTTTGGGGATGCTATTTTAAATAATTTGTGTTGAGATAACATTTATGCAGAGAATGTATACAAGTGAAGGAAAAGCCAAGGAATATCTGGAGAAAGCATTTCAAGCAGAGAGAACAGCAAGTGCAATGACCTGGCATTTTCTATCATTAGTTAGGTGAAAGTATGGCTACAGCAGTATAAAATAAGCAAAGAAAATGCCCTCTTTAACAGAGGTAGTGGAAGGGTGGTGGTGGCTAGATCATCTGAGCCTTTAGGCAATTGATGAATTTTGAATTTAAGTCTAATAGAGATGGGAAACTCTTAAGTGGTATTGAGCAGAGGAGAGATGGGACTGGCTTACATTTTAAGTGAAGGGTGCTAATTAAATGTACAGGGAGCGGGACACCTGGGGTGGCTCAGTCGGTTAAGGATCCAAGTTCAGTTCAGGTCATGATCTCTTGGTTCGTGAGTTTGAGCCCTGCATCAGGCTCTATGCTGACAGCTCAGAGGCTGGACTCTGCTACGGATTCTGTCTCCCTCTCTCTCTGCTCCTCCCCTGCTTGCACTCTGTCTCTCACTCTCTCTCTCTCTCTCTCAAAAATAAATAAACACTAAAATAAATAATAAATGTAGAGGTAGCAGAGATATCAGTTAGGAAGCTGTTGCAACTGCATAGGCTAGAATTTGATTGTGGCTCTGGCTTAGGGTGACAGCCTTTGACCACAGTGACTTTCTTTGATAGAAAAGTCCCAGTTTATTCCTGTTTTTCTGGTGTATTATTCTCAGTTTTTTCATTCCTGAAAGTGTATTAGTTGAGATAATAACTTTATGGTGACTTTATATAGACTAGTGTGATAGTTTAGAAGTGATAAGAACCGGTCATGATCTGTATATATTTGGAAGATGATACTAAAAGCGTAGGCTAATGGCTTGAGTAAAAGCTGTAAGAGAAAGAAAAGAATCAGAAATTACTTCTGGGGGCATCTGGGTGACTCAGTCAGTTAAGCATCTGACTTCAGCTCAGGCCATGATCTCAAGATTTGTGCGTTCGAACTCTGCATCGTGCTCTGTGCTCACAGGTCAGAGCCTGGAGCCTGCTTCAGATTCTGTGTCTCCCTCTCTGCCCCTCCCCTGCTTATGCTGTGTCTCTCTGTCACAAGAATCAGTAAACATTAAAAAAAATTTTTTTACAAAAGGGCTGCCTGGGTGGCTCAGTCAGTTGAGCGTCTGACTTCAGCTCAGGTCATGATCTTGCAGTCTGTGAGTTCGAGCCCCACGTAGGGCTCTGTGCTGACAGCTCAGAGCCTGGAGCCTGCGTCGGTTCCTATGTTTCCCTCTCTCTCTGCTCCTACCCAGCTCAAGCTCTTTCTCTCTCTCTGCCAAAAATAAACATTAAAAAATTTTTTTTGTAAATTAAAAAAAAAAAAGAAATTACTTCTGGATTTTTGCCCTGAGCAACTGAAAGTTTAAACTTGCCATTTATTGAGATGCGATAGTCATGTGAAGGCAGGTTGAATAAGAATTTTAGCTCTGGCGATTTGAGATGTCCATAAGGGTGCTAGATAATCAGTTGTGCATATTCATTAAATCCAAGAGTGAAGGGTGTAGTTGGAGATGAATATTTGTCAACACTGTGTTGTGGAGAAAAGGAAAATCAGCCTTGGAATTGATTTAATAGAGAAGTGAGGGAGAGTAATTAGAAACTCAGAATACAGTGCTTTCAGAGAGTTTCACTTTCAGGGATTTACTTTGCAGGGTTTTTGTTAGTATTAAATGTTTTCTGAGAAGTGTGAGAGTATTAGAAGGTCACCAAATTAGGTATTTGATATCACTAAATATTATTATGATTGAGTTCAGCATTTGACATGTAATCAAAGATGACCACTCTTTAAAGATAATTTTTCTGGGGTCCCTGGGGTTTATAACATAAAGCAGTTCTTGCTTCAAAACAGGAAGGAGAGTGAAGATAATATCAAATGAGAATGGAAGTGATTCTTGTCATAAAGGACTGTTGAGTTACAGGAGGCAAAGTGACAGGGTAAGAAGTTTGGGAGAAGTGAGATTGGGAATATGTATGGACCAGGTCCCTTTGTGGGCAATGACTAGACTAATGGGCATAAAGAGAAAAGTTTCCATGAGCCCAAAATGAGAGGTGGATATAAGGTTGTTGGTGGGGGGAGAAATGGGGAGAGTTCACCAGGTAAAAGAAGACCCCTTATGTTTCTTTCCACTTTTGCTGCTGTAGAAATGGAGCCAACCAATGGCAGTCTTACTCAAAGTAAATGGAATCCAAACATTCTGACCTTCCTCTTGATGATGGGGATATGGAAGCCAGAGTAGGTGCAGTGCATCAGAATTGGTTTCTTCTTCACAGAGGAGCACATAAAATTGTGGAGTTGACTTTTTATTAATGACAGTAAAGGAACAGAGGCCAGTAACATACATAGGAAGCCACAAGAACATGTGTTTGTTGTATAGAGCATATCAGCATTCAGTAAGCCAACTGCCTCATCAAATGTCTCCAAATTTCTATTATATGAAAATAGTATTTCCAAGAACTTGTGAGTAATGAGGATATTATGATGGTAGAGGTGTCTCATTCTCACAAGAAAATCAGTAGAATGGAAGGAAGTACATATTTTCTAGAGAGCTGAACATGGCAGGTAGTATTTGTCAGGTTTTGGATGTATATACCAAGAAAGAAGAGGAAGAAATGCTTTGATCTGTAGCAATGTGGCAATTAATGAACTGTACTGGTATAAGTGAGAAATAGAAATTTTAGTAGTTGCTATAAGTTAGAAATAGTGGAAAGAGAAAGATTAAAAAAAAGATTTTTACGAACATTTGATATGTAATGAGCCCTGTAAACCCTACTCTTTCAATGAAAACCATAGTAAAAATCTGTATTATTAAAAACTTTCAGATGTTGCTTTTTAATGGTGGCACTCAGTTCTATGTGAATGATACTGAGTAACTTATTTATATATATCCAATATCTATTTCAAGGGAGAAATTCCTCTTTCTCTTTTTCATCTCTCCATGGAAACCATGTGCCTATCATAGTTAGCACATAGAAGAATTCTATTAATATTTTCAAATGAATGGATAAATGGTTAAATGGTTTCCTCCTGTCATCTAACTTCATTTCAAATACATGCTACTTAAACAGAAATCACTATTTGTGATAGAACTTTATGTGTTTTGCTCAACGTTTAAATAGGAAACTATATATTCACACAAAAAAGTAGAATGATTAAACCTCAGGGTCATATAATAGTGTCAAAATTTCACTGAAAAGAAAGGAATACCTAGAATTTTCAAGTGAGTTAACAATGATTCTATCTCACAGTCTTACATTTTGCTTATTTAAAAATAATTTATTATCAATTAATAAAAAGTTATTCAATTCAAAAATACATTGGAAATAACATTTGCTTGAGGTAAAGAAAACAAGGTTCTAAAGTCTTTATGGCAATTATTACATCCATGGATTTGGGGATATTATTATGAAGTTAAGAATCATTACAGCCCAATGTAATTGTGGTATTTTTTTAAAGATGCTTGATAATCCGGAAATGCTGTGTCAAGGATAAAGCTATAATTGGCTTTATCCTTCTTGCTCCTTCTCACTCCTTCTTGCTCACCATAAACTAGACGACTTAAAAGTCTTTACATCATAATTTTATTTGAAATACTGAGAAGCTATTCTTTAAAAAAAAATTATTTCTTTGTTTTTGAGAGAGAGAGTGTGAGTTGTATAGGGACAGAGAGAGAAGGAGAGAGAGAAAATTCCAAGCAGGCTCCCAGTTTTAGCACAGAGCCCAAGGCAGGACTTGATCTCAGTAACCATGTAATCAGGACCTGAGCTGAAATCAAGAGTTCACTGCTTAACCAACTGAGCTACCCAGGTGCCCTTGAGCAGTTATTCTTTTGAAAAGGCACACTAAATTATAATGTAGTGATTTGTGTGTGTGTGTTTTAATCTTCTGGAAACAACATAAAACCAGAGCATCATTCAATGTTTTGCTTTTTATGATATTTATTAGATACACACCCAATTAAAATGTATACACAGTGGTTCAGATGTTGACAAAAGAAAGCCCTTTGGAGCATTAATTTCCAGGCAATACATTCAATAAGTACTATCTATATGTGAACACCAATGAAGTATGATTTATATTCACTTCTCTTATTTTTTTTTTTCAACGTTTATTTATTTTTGGGACAGAGAGAGACAGAGCATGAACGGGGGAGGGGCAGAGAGAGAGGGAGACACAGAATCGGAAGCAGGCTCCAGGCTCCGAGCCATCAGCCCAGAGCCTGATGCGGGGCTCGAACTCCCGGACCGCGAGATCGTGACCTGGCTGAAGTCGGACGCTTAACCGACTGCGCCACCCAGGCGCCCCTATATTCACTTCTCTTAATTGGTGCTATTAAGAAGAGAAATAGAAGCTTAAAATATCTAAATAGCTTAATAAGGCATTAAAGCAGAAATTCTATAAAATTTTCAAGTTCTAGGAGTCAGCCTAGACTTCTTTATAAGTTAAATTAAAAGTAAAAAGAATTTACATTGAATAGGCTATAAGCGAATATGAGATTATTCTCTGATAATGTATATGTTTGGCAACTGTTTATCACTGAAGATATGTCAGCTTATTAATGTCTTTCATTCTTACTGCTTTCACTACATTTTTCTAAGTGAATATTTAGCTTTGGAGTAAAGAATTCCTTGCCAGAGACTAATGTAAATAAAACTAAGTAATTATTAGATATACCTTTAATACTTTTGAATAATGAGATCCTCCACATGTAAATAAAGATTCTTGTCACAACAAACCCTAATATAGACATTTCAAAAGGTTGTGCCATTTCCTTAAAAAGAAAAATAATTAAAGCAATGAATATCTGAGTCGTGGAGAGGACTATGTGTCATTTATTTTTCCTTTTCATGCTTATTTGTATTTTTCAGATTTTTAAAACTTTTCATGAGTTATTTTAATACTAAAGGAAAATCTGGTTTGTAAATAAATAAATACTTGTTTTCAAGAAAGAAAACAAATGTTCCCCTTGAGCTCCAGCTGAGATTTTGAGGTTACTTTTCCACTGCGTGACATTAGTGTCGTCAATTTTATTTTTCAACAGAGCATAGCAAAATCTATTTAAGAAATCTTTTAAGAAAAAAGAATTTTTTTTCTCCTAGAATTCTTCTCCAGATAAAAATGGGTTGTTTTGGCTACTGATCTGGGGAACAATGAATTCTTTGAAGGAGCCTTCAGGGCCAGATCAGGACTCTGTTGCTATGGTGATTTTACAACCAGCATAAGTATTGTTGGATTCTCCAGCAAGTGTTTTGTTGTACAATCTTAGAACCATACACATCACTCATGTATGAACCTTGGGTTCAAAGTAGTGGTATGCATAAGACTACCTAATACACCTAGGCTAATAGAATGTGATTGGCAAATAGTTTTAATTCTTTTAATTCTCTCCTAAGAGAGGTGATTTTATATTTAAGAGAATATATTGCCCTTTGCATATATATATATATATATATATATATATATATATATATATATAACAGAGGGAAACAAAGATTCTGAGTGCTTGAGGGAAGCTTGGAAACTATTCAGTAAAATTTATT
Source organism: Lynx rufus (assembly GCF_022079265.1). Classification (NCBI taxonomy): domain Eukaryota; kingdom Metazoa; phylum Chordata; class Mammalia; order Carnivora; family Felidae; genus Lynx; species Lynx rufus. The sequence continues at coordinate 114,299,302 of NW_025814867.1, forward strand.
TTTCTAAGTGAGGAAATTGAGTCATAGACACTTAAATGAATAGTTTGAACTCGAACAAATGTATTAATTAAAACTGTCTGAGTTACAGCAGTGATAACAATTCAGAGCAACTTAAAAACAAATAAGCAATATATTAGAAGGATACTAGGAATCACAGAAATAAAGGATGCATTGAAAAATGAAGTCAGCATGAAAGAACTTTCTGGAAGCAAATTAATCTGACATATTTACAAAAAATCTTAGTTTCTTTTTTCCCCGCAGTAATTTTATTATTAAAAATTCAAATTATACAAAGGTAAGAGCAGTAACAGAAGTTAAAGATTCATTTTGGGATATATTATTATCTTTATGATAATGTCTTTTTCTATATATGAATATAGTTTATTAGTCTATTTGCTGAGGTCTCTTTTACTTCCAAAAAAATAATTTTATATGTAAAGATTTTGAATATTTAGATTTATTCTTTTATACCATATGGGTTCTTGTTTCTATGAATTGGGTTTTAAAAATTTCATTTAAAATTAGTTTGCCAAAGCATAAAAACTGATGATTTGTACATTGATTTTATGTATTTTAACTTTGCTTATTCATCTTATTATTTTGTCTGTGGATTCTATTGACTTTTCCATGTAGAAAATTATTGAAGAAGATTATAACATTTAAAAACAACAAAATTAAAATTAAAACCACATCATTTTTATCTATTTTTAATTCCTGTATGCCTCATTCTTTTTTTTTTAATTTTGCTGGCCTGCATAGGACTTCTAGTAAATATCCTATTGAATAGAATCCATGATAGTGGGTAATTTTGTTTTTTTTTTCAAGATAATATATTTACATGTTTTAATCACATATTTGCTAAAGAGTTTTGATAGGTAGTTTTTATTAAATTAAATTTTTTTCTTATAATTTTGTCTTAGTAAAGTATTTGTCGTAAATGAGCTTTAAATTTTATCTATCATTTTTCTTCTAGCTACAGCTAAAATCATGATTTTCTTTTTTCTGTAATGATTCATTTGCTAAAATTCATAAAAAAAGATGTTCTCTACATTCCTAAGAATAATCTCACTTGATCATGGGGTGTATGTGTATGGAAATAAACATATATACATCCATATTACTGGTTTTCTATTATTTTGTTTATGTTTTTAGCATTTTTTTTCATATGGAGAATCACTCCACAATTTGCTTTCACTGCTCTATTACTCAAGGTTCTCCAGAGAAACAGAAGTAATAAAAGAGATTCGTTGTAAAGAATTGGCTCACACTATTATGGAGACTGACAGTCCTGAGATCTGCGGGGTAAATCAGCAAGCTAGAGTCCTAGGAAAGCCAATTGTATAGTTCAGTCCATGCTTGAGGCCCAGAATGAGCTACTACTTGTTTCAGTTGAAAGTCAGGAAAAAGCTGATGTCCCAATTCAAAGCAGTCAGGAGGAGCTGTCCCTTACTTAGGGAAAGGTCAACCTTATTGGTCTATTCAGTCCTTCAAATGATTGGTAAGGGTTACCCACATTAGGGAGGACAATCTTCTTTATTCAGTCTACTGATTTAAATACTAATCTCATTCCAGAATACCCAGACACGCCCAGGATAATGTTTGATAAAATATCTGGGTGCTCTGTGGTATAATCAAATTGGTACCTAAAATTACCTACCACAAATGCCTTTTTCTGTTATTACTATTACACTAAACTAGATGTATAAAAATACCTGTAATTTTCTTGCCTTTTAAAATAGTAAATCAATACTTTGAATGTTACAGTTTATCCAGTTTGTAAAGTTTCAGTATTACCTTTATATTATATAATCATGGTATTATCTTTGTGAATAGATTCTTTGTGTGTGTTCCATTTTCCATACACACACACACACACACACACACACACACACACACACACATATTTGTCTCTTCAGGTTTTCTTAATTTATTTGTCTTCTCAAAGAACTAGCATTTGACTTTGTTGTTAGGTTTGGAATACATTTCTAGGCTCAAGATGGAGCCACTCCTGTCCAGGATGCTAGCCACATCAGCAAACCAAAACTTAGTTAACTTTCTTGTCCCTATAAATGCTCTGCCTTACCAGAAACAGTATATCCAGCTAGCTAGTCCTCAAATGCTAACCAACTCTGGATCTTTTCACTCCAAAGAAGATTGACTATGCATCTCAAGCCTTTAGATATTTTCTTTCTCTTGTTCCTTATTTTTTATCCTATAAAAGCTTCCTGCCTTCTGCCCCATTTTGCAGTTTTCTGAAAGGAGACTGTCCACTTCCTGAATGTTAAACAAAGTTTGTTTATATCACCTAATTGTCTCCTTTAATTATTTTTTAACAGCTTTTGGTGATGAGGACTGGGATCCGAAGCACACCTCTAATACCCTACAGGATAGCAAGATACACAGGTATGGTGCCATTGAACCTTTTGAGTTTGATTTTCCTGTCATCATTATTGAGGGCTGTGGGTAAGTCACTCTGGGATTTGAGCTCCGTTTCCTTGTGTGCAGGTCTCCAAACAAACTTTATTTGAAATATATATATATATATATATATATATATATATAAATCATTGTTGGACTTCAAGAAATAAGGCAAGAAATCAGAATGTTTTGGCCAGCATAATCAAAATTTAACTAGGCACAAGTCAGGCATTAAAAACTATCAAGGAATCTGCCACTATAAAGAAATCTTCTTGTGATAAGAATAACAATCTATTGCTAATGTATATCTTGGAAGCTAAAGCCACAAAATTGGTGGGCACGAGTGAGCACTTATAAGCTATTAATGTGCTCACCACCTACTTCTAAATTTCCCATGCTAGGATAAGTTGGCCATGGAACAACCATTAGATTGACATTAAATCGCCCGCCAAACTCAAGAAAATTTCCATGTGAAAAGGTTCACTGTACTGCAAAACACCACAAAATACCCGAGGCAATGACATATCTCTCTTAAGTATTAATTTGGCTCCCAGAGCCCTAATGTTTAGATAAAGAAATGGGATTTTCAAGTTTCAGAGAATTTAGTGCTCTGCATTCTGCCACACTGGCTTACTTTATATCTGAGGACTGTGGTCTTCAAGGGTGTAGATACCTACAAAAATGCAAAACCTTACTAGGAGAACCTAGAATTACAATGGTCATTATGGGAAACCTTCCAATTAGATAGGATTGTTCATTTAAGAAATGCCCTTGAAAACAAGGTTTCCCAAATCAGTAAACTACTCTGTAGTAGTAGTAGGATACCTATTTTAATTGACATGTGGAAACATCCAAGAGGTTTAATATTCCAAAATAGCTTCATTAAAAGATTCATTGTAGGGGCACCTGGGTGGCTCAGTCATTTGAATGTCTGGCTCTTGACTTCAGCTCGGGTCATGATCCAAGGGATCAAGCCCTGTGTTGGGCTCCGTGCTCAGCATGGAGCCTGCTTGGGATTCTCTCTCTCCTTCTCTCTGCTCTTCTCTCCCACTCTTTCTCTCTCTAATATAAATAAATACATACATACATACATACATACATACATACATACATAAAAAAGATTCATTGCAAAAGGCTAACAAAATATTAAAGACACAATAGTTACCTAAAAAACTATAAAACTGATGCAACTCACACTACTCCTCTGTATCCTCCTTTACTCGAGTACTCATTTTACTGAGTTGTCTTTCCAATCTGAAGAGACTACAAGAGTGTAAACAAATGTCCACCAAGTTAGTGGTCTTACAGCTACGATAGTTACAAGACCAGAAGCCTAAAATATTTGGGCCTCTCCTATTACATGCTCCTAAGGGACCTTTACCAAAACACCAACCCAGAAATGGGTGTCTCATTTGCAATCAACTGGGACACCAGAGAAAAGAATATGTATTTCCCTTTGCATATATATAACAGAGAGGGGAAAAAAAGATTCTGAGTGCTTGAGGGAATTTTGGAAAATATTCAGCAATATATCTTCTTACAGGTGGAGAAATTGAGTCATGGACACTTAAATGAATAGTTTGAGCTTAAACAAATCTATTAATTAAAATTCTCTGAATTGCAGCAACGATATTGATTCAGACCAACTTAAACAAAAATAAGCAATATAGTAGAAGAATACTAGAGAGTCACAGAAATAAAGGACGCATTGAAAAATGAAGGCAGCATGAAAGACCTTTCTGGAGTGCTGAGAATTAATCTGACATATTTCTAAAAAATTTTTAGTTTTCCTCCTAATAATCTTAGGATCAAAATTCAAATTCAACAAAGATAATAGCAGTACAGAAGTTAAAGATTCATTTTGCAGATATGTTATTATCTTTATGATATTGAATCTTTCTATATATGATTGTCCTTAAAGGTTTTGTCAAATCCTTCTACACTAACTCAAATGCCCACATGTCTACCCTCAAAGGTGTATCTTCATCTGGACACCTCCTTAGATTGGCAGGACTTGGAGATTCTCTGGTAAACTACCAGTTACTTCTTAACAGTCAGGGGGAAACTGAGATTAAAATTAATGGAAAATCGGGGCGCCTGGGTGGCGCAGTCGGTTAAGCGTCCGACTTCAGCCAGGTCACGATCTCGCGGTCCGTGAGTTCGAGCCCCGCGTCAGGCTCTGGGCTGATGGCTCAGAGCCTGGAGCCTGTTTCCGATTCTGTGTCTCCCTCTCTCTCTGCCCCTCCCCCGTTCATGCTCTGTCTCTCTCTATCCCAAAAATAAATAATAAAAAAAAAAAAAAAAAAACAAAATTAATGGAAAATCTTGTAAATTCTGGTAGATACCTGGGCTACACTCTCTACTTTAAACCTACTAACTCAGACACCAGCAGATGGAATCTTGGGAAAACTAGCAGAAGCCAGGGAAAGGTGAGAATTTCTACCTGAGTCAGTTCTCTTGGATCTCTGGAGTGCCAGGCCAAGAAAGGAAGGTAAAATTTCATGTCCCTTCCTTTCCAAGTCCAGACTCTTAAAATTTTGGTTTTGGGATTAACATTTGGTTTTTATTTCAGGGACAGCTATTTCCTTTTTATTTATCTCTTTTAGTGTACTGAGAAGTTGGTTTGGCTTTCTGTCTGTCTGGGGCATGCACATTGTCTGTTCTTGTGCATGCAGGTGGATCTACTCTTGTGTATGCAGGTAGGGGGCCCCCAAAATATGGCTGGACAGAAGTGTGGGCTGCACTTCATTTGTGGCTAGGGTCTTCCCAACTGTTGATAGCTCTCAGGGGGATTGTGTAAATTCTTCTGTCTTTTTTTTTTTTTTTTTTTTTTGAGAGTGGCTCTCTGTCTTGGGAAGGTAGTATCTTTTGGAGTTATTCAACACTGCCAGGAATATTTACTTTTGGTCCTGGCTGAAACTTGACAAGATATTTGAAAAAAAAAATTTTTTTTTGGCCTTCTCCCTTAAGTTAAAATGAAACTACACATCCAGAGGGAAGGAAGAACATTCCAAAGACAAACAGCTCTAAATCTGGGACATAGGAATCTTCAGATTTCTATCGCAGTTAAAGATCTTTTTCCTGATATAAAGAAACAAATTGAAGATAATGTAGTCAGATGGGTGGGTCAACAACATTTGTATCATTCAGGTTGGAATCTAGTTCTTGGAGGAATTAAAAACAACTATCCTACAAATTGAGGACAGCTTGTATAACTTGTGTAACAAATTGAATCTTTACAAGAATAGAAAAAGTCCACCTATCCTTTTTACCAATCACAAAACCTCCTTTTATAGGCATATACACCTGTCATATTTATTTGGATTATGAATAATGACAGTAATATTAAATACATTCATCAATTTTATAAAAAAGAAAAATTTACTCACTTCAACATTTATTTACATATTGTGTAACTAGGATTTGCAAGTCGTATCTGTGCTTTCAAAAATTCAAATTTAGGGACACCTGGGTGGCTCAGTTGGTTAAGTGTCTGACTCTTGATTTTGTCTCAGATCATGATCTCACGGTTTGTGTTTTCAAGCCTATATTGGGCTCTGTGCTGACAGCATGGAGCTTGCTTGGGAGTCTCTCTCTCCTTCTTTCTTTGCCCTTCCCCTGCTAGTGCTTTCTCTATTGTGTATTTCTTTCTAGTGTATTTAATACTACTCTCATTATTCATAATCCAAATAAATATGACAGAAAGAGTGCTTTTGTAAATAAACATTTACAAAATACTCTAAAAATTCAACTTTACACAGTCATGCTCTGACTGGATAGAAAGATAAGGTTCCTACCAATGTAGTCTCATAAATAGGCTTGTTAAATACTTGTTGGAGATACTCTGGACTGCATGGAAACTCTGAATTGAGAATTAAATTAAAAGTTTCAGGGATGCCTGGGTGGTTCAGTTGGTTAAGCATCCAACTTCAACTCAGGTCATGATCTCACAGTTCATGAGGCCAAGCCCTGCATGAGGATCTATGCTGTCAGCACAGAGCCCAATTCAAATCCTCTGTCTCCCTCTTTCTCTGCCCTTCCTCCACTCTCTCTCAAAAATAAATAAACATTAAAAAAAAAAGAAGTTTCAGAGGTTCCTTTTATGTCTCAGAAATGATTTTATTAATACTTGGATTCCTATATTCCTAAATTCATATGTGTATAAATGACTATTCCAGCTTACAAAGATGAGCTAAATTCCAGGGTAAGGTCTGTAAAGTCCACCTATCAATAAAATCATCCACAGAATTTAAGTTTTCAAAATATTTTGGAACTATTCAACACACACACACACATGCACACACACACACACTTATTATGTAAGTTTGCCTGATGCTTAAAATGTAGTTGAGGTCCTGATCATATCATTGGTAATATATTATTCTTAGATAGGAAGCATGTTTTACTGATTTTAATATGCTGCATGGTTTGTTATATTAACTGAAAACATGAAGTGTCATATTGGTAACTTTACAATTGTGAGGACACTTTACACTTTACATCTAGTGCATATTTGAGTAGAATTCTAATTGAACAGATGGCTGTTGCAATAATGAAAAAGTCTTTTCCATGTATTGAAGAGATGTATGCTACAATATTTGATTAAACCCCTTCCAGGAAGCAGAAAATATTTAGAAGTATGTACCTTTAAAAGTTTGTAGAAGCAGCTTTATACATGAAAAAAACTCAAATCTCTTATCACGCATTCATTCAGTTGGTACAGGCAAATTCTGTAGTCAATTAACATAGCTTAAATGAAGTACTCATGTCTCAGCAATCATTATATTACAAATTAAATTTTAGTACAATTCAATTTGTGTAAATGCCATTGAAGACTGAAGTCTTATTGGCCAAAAAATCATTGCCATCTCAACTATTGTTTTTTCCCTTTGATGATGTGAATCAGCCTCTTTTTATGACGTTATATATAAGAGAAAGACAGATCAAAGAATGATTCATTTTTCTGCATTTTTGAGTAGTTCACTTGAATAAATTTGATCTCAAATATAATCTTACACTGGTGTCTGAATAATCACAAATATGTAATAATCATGGGACTCTTTTATGGTGAATCTAATTTACAATTAAAGAGCACATATATCATAATTTACATCTTAAACCTGAGGAAGCCTTATGAATATATGCTGCATTGAACAAAGATCATACAGATACATTTAAATCACTTAATCTTACTCTTTTATGGTCAAATTCTGAATTACAGTCATTTTGAAATTGTAATCTGTGAGTAGAACAGATGTGTAAGACTTAGCTGGAAATAAAATGTCCATAAAAGTAATCTCAGTTGTTAAGTGACTGTTCATCTACTAAAGGAGCAGTGGACTTAAACCCTAGTTGAAATATTGAAGAAGCACCTTAAGTATGTGTTCTTAAAGCATGCATATAAAGTCAAGTGATTTACTAAGAATGGATATATTCCTTCACAAGCAGTGTTCATTACTGACCTGAGAAGGAAGGAATTTGTGAGATAAATATGCACACAAATGATAATCTCTTAGGGTTGAGTCTTCTCTTGCTAAAATAAATAAATAAATAAATAAATAAATAAATAAATAAATACACAAATAAAAAAATATAAAAGATTCTTTAAAAAACTTGACCAAAAAGGAAATAAAACTTAAATGTATTTGAATGTTCTCTTTTTTAAACATCAGTCCTGTGCCCTTCAAAAACTTGACTAAATATAACTGATAATTGCCTTAATATCTAAGAATTTTCTTAATTGTCACATTTTCAATTAAACTATCTTGTTAGGCCAAAATATGTAGAATTAAAAGAAATTATCCAATTAATTGTACTTGAACAATCCATGCAATTATTTAGTGATCAAATCTGCTGAGAGTCACACATTTAACTCTTTAAGGTATGTAGTAATTTGAAAGGACAGGAAAACCATTTTCTGAGTACTTTTCCTGAGTATTGGATAGTTTACACATTATTTATCTCCAAACACCCATGTGAAGAAAATAAAGGTTCTAAGTAATAACCAGTGTTCAAACTCAGGAGTCTGACTCCAGAGTCTTTGACTTTTAAAAACTACGTATTTTGTAAAAGTAAGACAGACCAGGGGAGAAATTTTTGTCATGAAAACTATAACCCTGAATGAATTGAGGTTTCCTGAAAAAAAATCTAAAATGTCTCAGTAAGAGAAGAGAAACAAGCAAGAAAAACTCTACATACAGTTTGGAATATATGTTATGATATTAGCAGACAAAAGGAGACAGCACCTTTATTGATCATTTGCTCTTAGATTTTGTAAAGAAAACTATGTTTATTAATTGCTTATGATTAACTGAGAAAAAGAGAACATCATCCTGTTTGCATTCCCCAATCTTTCTACCCAGTCTCCACTCACACCCTACCGGTAATCCATTTAATTTCTTTGTGTCATTTTTGTTTTAAATTAGTGGATAGATATATATTTTCTTATTTCTTCCTTTTTCCTTACATGAAAGGTAACTTACTATACATATGAATTTGCATTTTGCTTTTCTACTTAACAATATATCCATCCTGGATATCACTCCATATTTGTATGTAGTGATATTCCTCATTCTTTTTACAGAAGCATAATACTCCATTGTGTGGGTTCCATAGTTTATTTAATCGTTCTTCTGGGTATGGGCATTTTTATTGTTTTCAAAATTTTGCGATTATAAGTACTGTCACAATGAATAGCCTTTTATATATGCATTTTTATCTTGGAGTTGTGTATAAATGGAGTAAATCCCTAGATTTACTGGATCAAAAATAAGTGTATCTGGATGAAAAAATAAGTGTATATGTAATTGTGCTAGCTTATTGGAAATTTATTTCCAGAAGGGTTCTAGCATTTACCTTCCCAGAAGCAATGTATGAATGAGAGTGCTAGTTTTCCCAAAGCTTTGTCAACAGAACAGGATGTCATTCTTATTAATTTTCACCAACCTGATAAATGAGAAATGCTGTCTTATTGATGTTTTCATTTACATTTCTCTGTGAGTGAGAATAAATACCTTTGCACATGTTTAGGGCTATTTTTATACCTTTAATATTAATTGTTTTTGTATTCTTCTCCTAATTTTCTTTTGGGTTTTTGATCCAGCATCCCCAACTTTTAAGAGTTCTTTACATGTTAGGAAAATTAACCCTTCATCTGGAATGTGTATCACAAGCTTACAATACATACTTCCAAGCTTGTCAGTTGTCTTATGAATTTGTTTATGGTGGATTTTCTTATTTTGTTTTGTTGCAGTAAAATTAGCTGCCATTTCTAGGCCTCTGGCTTTTAAATTATGGTTAGAATGTCTTTTCCTGATGCTGAAATTAAAGAGGAATTCATATATGTTTTCTTCTAGCACTTGTAGGCTCCATTTTTTTTATGTTTAAATCGATGATCCATTTGGAATTAAGTTCTTGAGTATGTGGTGAAGTATGGATCTAATTTTATCTTTTTCCAAATGGGTAACCAGTTGTCCCTGTGCCATTTATTAAAATGTCCTTCTTTGCCTTATTAATTTGAAATTCCATCTTTATCATGTGATATATAATAAATTTCTATATACACTTGGATCTGTTTCTGGACCTTTATTCTATTCCAACAATCTGCTTGTCTATTCATGTGTCAGTACTATACAGTTTTAGTTAATAGAACTCATAGCATAATACTTTTCATATTGATCCAGTTTGTTGCATGTATCAATAATTTGTTCTTTTATATTCCTGATAATATTCCATTGTGTGAATACAACATAGTTGTTTAGCCATTCCTTGTTGATGGACACCTGGAATATTTCCAAGTTTTATTATTTTGAATAAATCTGTGAGGAACATTCCTGTAAAAATCTTTTGGATTATATGTTTCAAATTCTTTGGGTAAGTACCTAGGACTGGAATTGCTATACTTATAGGATAACAATTTTTTTCTTAGTTTGATTGTTTTGCTTTAGTTAGAGTTTTGAAAACAATTTTGAAAAGAAACTGCCAAACTTTTTCTAAATGTGGTTTGCCATGTTACAAGTCCACCAATGATGTATGAGAGTTCTTACTGCTCCACATCCTTGCCAATATTTGGTAATGCTTGTCTGCTTTTATTTTTTTGCCTTTTTTTTTTTAAATTTTTTTTTCAACGTTTATTTATTTTTGGGACAGAGAGAGACAGAGCATGAATGGGGGAGGGGCAGAGAGAGAGAGGGAGACACAGAATCGGAAACAGGCTCCAGGCTCTGAGCCATCAGCCCAGAGCCTGACGCGGGGCTCGAACTCACAGACCGCGAGATCGTGACCTGGCTGAAGTCGGACGCTTAACCGACTGCGCCACCCAGGCGCCCCTATTTTTTTGCCTTTCTGATAGGTGTAGAGTGAGACTTCATTGTGGGTTTATTTTTTAACAAATATTGTAGGGCATTTTTCAGATGCTATTGACAATGTGTATGTCCTTTTTGAGGTATTTGCTACAATAATTTTCCTTTTTAAAAAAAGTATTGAGGTGTATATACCTATGTATATATCCTGGATGTCAACCTTTTGTCAGCTATGTGTCCTGTGAACATTTTTTTTCCAGTCTTTGGATTATCCTTCATTTTTTTAATGTTATCTTTTAATGTCATCACTTTGATGTTTCTCTCATAGAACTTTGCCTATTCTCAATAGCTAAGACATCTCATATGCTTTCTTCTAAAAGCTTTACAGATTTAACTTTCAGATTTATGACCCATTTCAAACGTTTGCTTATGGCCTTCATTAGGAGTCAAAGGTCATTTTTATTTTACATATATTCAATAGTTCCAGCACTACTTATTGTAAAATCATTTATTTAAATATTGTATTGTTTGGCATCTTTGTTAAAAAACAAATAACTGGGGAAATGGGGAGATATCGGTCAAAGAGTACAAACTCCAGCTTTAAGATAAATAAGTTCTAGGGAACTAATATACAACAGGTTAGTATATTTAATAATACTGTCATATATACTTGAAAGTAGCTAAGAGGGTAGATCTTAAGTGTTTTCAACCACATGCGCATGCATGTACATGCACACACACACACATACACACACAGAAATGGTAATTATGTGACATGATACAATTGTTGGCTAACACTCTGGTAGTAATCATTTTGCAATATATGCATATCAAACTGATAAGTTGTCTACCTTAAAACTTATACAATATTATATGTCAGTTATATCTCAATAAAACTGAAAAAAAAACCCTCAAAAGACTATAAAAATATAGATGTAGTTCTGGTCTCTCTATTCTGTTCTACTGACCTGTTTGTCTTTACTTATGCTGGTACCACATTGTCTTGATTACTGTAGCTTTACAATAAGTCTTATAAAGCCAGGTAATATAAGTTCCCCAACTTCATCCTTTTTTTTTCAGGATTTCTTTAATATTCCTTTTTATCCATGCAAATTTGGACATCAGTTTGTCAAATTCTTGGGGAAAAATCTGTTGGCAGTATGATTGGGATGGTGTTACATCATCTATAGATCAATTCAGAATTTGTATCTTAAGTTTACCGTTTCTACTAGTCTCTGACTAGTACCTCTTTGACTAATAACTTTCCATTTGTTTGTATTTATTAATTTCTCATAGGAATGCCTTTTATTTTTCTGTTTAGAGATCTCAGCTATATTTGATTAAATTTATTTCTAAGTATTTTATGTGTGTTTTTTTTTTTTTTGGATACATACTGCTTGTAAACGGAAATTTAAAAATCATCTATTTTCCTATCGTTAGATACTGAAAGTAAGTACAAGGTTTTTCTTTTTGCATTGATTGTGTGCCTCAAGACATTGTTCAATTCACTTATGAGTTTTAGTAGCAGTTTTGTTAATTTCTAAAGATTTATCTCATAAAGAATTGCTATTTGTAGGGAGTGAGTTCTGTTTGTTGGTTTGTTTGTTTTTTAGATTGCCTTTTAATTCTTTTTCTTGCTTAATTACAATGCCTAAAGACTCCAGTACAGGGTTGAATAGAAATGGTGAGAATGGGCACCCTTGCTTTGTTCTTAATCACGGGAGGAGAATTATTCAATATTTAACTTTTAACTGTGATGTTGGCTGTAAATTTTACATGTATGTTTCTTTATCAATTGAGGGAGGCTTTTATCTATTCCTAAGATTCTGAATTTTTATCATGGATAGATAATGCATTTTTACAAATTCCTTTTCTTAATTTACTACAATAACCATATGACTTTTCCTCTTTACTTTCTTAATGGTATACCTCCTGAACACAGATTTTCAACATTTATTTATTTTTGGGACAGAGAGAGACAGAGCATGAACGGGGGAGGGGCAGAGAGAGAGGGAGACACAGAATCGGAAACAGGCTCCAGGCTCTGAGCCATCAGCCCACACAGATTTTCAAATGTTAAAGCAGATTTGCCTTCATGGTTTCTTATCCCCTTTATTTTCTACTGGATGTTTTTGGTTATCATTTTGTTAAGTAGTTTTGCATCAACACTCATGAGGGGTATTGGTCTGCAATTTTTAAAAATTTTAATGTCTGTTGACATTTTGATATTAGGTCATATTGATAGCATGTAGTAAGTTTGGAGATATTTCCTTATCTTCTATTTTCTGAAGAGTCTGTACTGTTAGTGAAATATGTTTAAGACATGCTGGTTAGAATTCATGAGTGGAATCATTTGGACCTTCAGTTTTCTTTATATGATCATGTTTGATAGTAAGTTTGTTTTCTTAAATAGTAAATGGGCTACTCTGGTTTTCTATTTCCTCATGTGTCAGTGTTTGTAACTTGCATTGGGAAAATATTTTCCATCTCATTTAATGTCAAAATGTTTTTGGGATAGAGTTTTTCATAGTATTTACCTTTTATCTTTTTAATCTCTATATGAGAAGTAGTGATATCCCTGGTTTCATTCTGGATATTATTAATTTCAGTTCTTGCTCTTATTTTCTTGATTATTATAGCTAGGTGATTATTAATTTTTGTTTGTATATTTAAAAAAGAAAATTTGGCTTTCTTAACATTATCTGTCATTTGTCTGTTTTTTATTTCAACCATTTATGCTCTTTATTATTTTCTTCTTTCTACCTATTTTAGATATACTTTTCTCTTTTTTCTAAATCTCCTTAAGGAGAGACTTAAGATATTTGATTTTAGGCATTTATTTTTTTTTCTTTTTTTCCCCTTTTTATAGTTTTATTTATTTATTTTGAGAGAGAAAGCAAAAGTGCAGAAGTGGCAGAGAGAGAGGGAGAGAGAGAAAATCTCAAATAGGCTCCACACTATCAGTGAAGAGCCTGATGTATGGCCAAACCCATAAACTGTGAGATTATGACCTGAGCCCAAATCAAGAGTTAGATGCTTAACTGACTGAGCCACCTAGGTGCTGCTCTTCTTTTCTTATACAATAATTTTAAAGCTTTGATTTGTGAATACCTCAGCAATATGATTGACTCCCAGTCATATTATCTTAAAACAGGGATTGCTTTACACCAACACCATTGACATTTTGAACAGAATAATTCTTGTTCTGTGTATTTATCATGATGTGTTTAGCAGTATTCCTGACCTATACTTAGTAAATGTCAGTAGTTCCCCAACTAGTGGTAACAATGTTGCTAAATATTGCCAGATGTCCCCTGGGAGGCAAAATCACCTCTAGTTGAGTATTAGGGCTTTAAAGTATTCTTCATGCTCCCAGAGATCCCCATAAATTTTTATGGCATTACTTTAGTGTGAACTGACTACCAATAGCCACCTGACATTTGGGCAAAGACCCCACACTAGATAATGTCTTAGTTTTAGGTTCTACCTGATGTAAACTTGAGACAGAGATTTCAGTGCAAGTAGTATGTTTGTGAGATGCTCACTAGAATTACTGATATGGAATGGCAGACTGAGAAAAAAGAGAAGAGTATATTGGCTAGATTAATGAGTGGGTTCTGATTATGGACAATTTTGATGTACTCCTGTTGAAGATCTCTGGGAACTTTTGAAATATAAGTGTTGTCATACCTGAGGTCAAAAAAGCTGATTTATTTATCTGCCAACTTTCATTGTTTGGGGGTTGTTTTCTGAGGAATTAATTTGTTGGTATTTCAGCTCAGCTTTCTCCATGCATCGACTAAGGACTCAAGCCCAGAAACTTAGAATGAGCAAGGAGAAGGAATTAGAAGAAGTGTAATGTAATGAGGAGATTTAGAATAGGCTTCAATGTGGAAGAAGCATTTAAGCTAAGGCATGCAGGATAAAGTCATGGACGATTAAATATTTGAGAAAAAAAAAAGTGCATTCCAGGTAGAAGAATCAGCATATACAGAATCCTTGAATGATTCCTGGAACAATCAATAAATTAATGAAGATTAAGTGTGATGAAGTACAAAATGTAGGTAGGACATATTGAAAGATGAACTGACAGTGATAAACAAGGGCTAGATGTTTCAAGATTTTATAGATGATGTTAAAGATGTTAGTTTGTATCCTAAGGAAAGGAGTGAGGATTGAGGATAATTGCATTAACTAAATTAAGTCTTTAAATAGGGGCGACTGGGTGGCTCAGTCATTTGGGCATCCAACTTCAGCTCAGGTCATGATCTTGTGGTTTGTGAGTTCAAGCCCCTCATGGGGCTCCGTGCTCACAGCTTGGAGCCTGGAGCCTGCTTCAGATTCTGTGTCTCCCTCTCTCTCTGCCCCTCCCCTGCTTGCACTCTGTCTCTGTCTCTCTCAAAAATAAATAAACATTAAAAAAAAAAGAAAATGTCTAGATGGTTTCAACTATTGATTAAAGATTGATATAGAGTGAATAAAAATATCTAATTGGGTTGCCATAACTGTGGATCAGGTAAAGGACCGTGAGGGGTACATATAGATTGGAGGCATATATCAGTGAAGGAAAGATGTAGAAGGAAGGAAGTGGAAGGAAAGATGTAGAAAAAATGAGTTTAGAGATACTTAAGAGGAAAATTAATTGAATTGTAGTGGGGATAAGGTTTTTAAGAGCAGTGTCTTGATTTCTGTCTTGCAAAACTGGTTGTATGATGGTGGTGTGAACTGAGATAAAGAACACTGGAAGAGGCAACCTTGTGTATATGTGTGTGAGTGAGCGTGTATGTCTTTGTGTATCAGTGTGTATGCTTGTGTGTGTATACATATACACAGGGAGCAACTGGGAAAACAAATTATATATTTGTGTTTTAGAAGTATATCATTGAAGGTCCAGTTAGGAGAGGGAAGTAACACTAGTTATGTTAATTCAGTGAATTTAATATAAAAAGTAAAAGATAATGGTAACTAGATATTGAAGAACTGAGAAAAAGGACAAAAAAAATGAATGCTGAGATATCATGGAGATAGTAACTGCAGAAAGCAGCTATCCCTCCTGGGAGTTGTGGAACTAATGGAAAAGTTTGGAATTATTAAAAATTAAAAGCATAAGGGGGACACCGTGAAGCTGGATCTCAAACTTCCAGATCTCAGACTTGTTTGACTGGTCCTAGTGTTGTGAAGTTGGGGGACAGGCAATGTGAGGACAGGACCACGTAGAATATGCTAGCTGTGGTACTGTTGTTATGAAGGGACCCAAAGGGACTGTGTCTGGGGTTGCTGGAAAGACAGCAAACTGGCATCAATTGCTGCTGCTGGTTTCAGTTGTCACGACCAGGATGAAAAACCAGTGTGAAGCTGACACTATCAGGAACAGGAAGGAAACAGCCTGACATTGCTTAGTCCTCTGGTTTTCCAGTCCTCTCCAGCATCCCTGATTCACAGGGGCTACTAGAAAGTCATCTATCCCTTAGCCAACTCTATTTCTTTACAGCATTATTATTGCCAGATATTATATTATATATTTGTACATTTGTTTACTTTCTCTTCAGTGTCATGTAACCCCCCTAAGAATGTATTTTTTGTTTTGTTTACTATTCTTTCCTTAGTACTTGGAGAAATGAAATGCACCCAGTAGGCGTTTGATAAATATTTGTATGTTAAGGAATAAATGAGTCCTTACAGCTCTCTTTGATGCCAGCTCTTCATTCTGGGATCCTGACCATTGCTTATGACAGAGTCCCCACCAGTACAAACTACTACCTGTTGCTGACTTTGGCTTCATATACCATCTTGTCCGTAGGGGAAATAAAATTATATTCCATAATCTCATTTCACCTTTAGGTACTTGTTACTTACTATTAGATCTTTCTCACAATTTTTTTTTTAATTTTTTTTTTCAACGTTTTTATTTTATTTTTGGGACAGAGAGAGACAGAGCATGAACGGGGGAGGGGCAGAGAGAGAGGGAGACACAGAATCGGAAACAGGCTCCAGGCTCTGAGCCATCAGCCCAGAGCCTGACGCGGGGCTCGAACTCCCGGACCGCGAGATCGTGACCTGGCTGAAGTCGGACGCTTAACTGACTGCGCCACCCACGCGCCCCTCTTTCTCACAATTTTACTGAAAATAGCTATGCAAGAATGACTGAACAGTGATTTTTTATGTGTACATATATACATATATACACACGTGTATATATGTATTTATGTATATATATACAAGTATATATGTATATATGTATACACACACATATATATGTGTATATATATGTAAACAATCAATTATAGCATTCTTTAATTATAGTGTCTTAAAGTGATAAAGATCATAGAACCCCCCAAAAAGGAATTTTTCCAGATTTCATTTTTTATAAACTAAAAGCTTTGGTGATTTAGGCTTTTGTGTTTTATGTTGTTATAATAATCGCATAAAATTTTAAATATGTTTGGAGAGAATGAATGAACCTACTTTCTGCCAAAAAGACAATATATAACATCATGCAACATAATTTTATTGTTTCTAGTATTAGACAGTTTCCCTTGAAATACAATCTTCACTTTGAATAATAAACCAAGTACTCCCCCTGAAATACTCAAAATATACTTCACTACTAATCATAAGATGTTTTGACAGTTCCATGTTTTATGAGCTGAACTGAGGCCACAGTGCACAGGATCTATAAAGGAAAGCATTCTCTGTGGGGGTCCATATATTTCACATAATGGTGGCATAATTTATTCTTTTCCGTTGTGAAAAGATATCCTGGCACAACTACTAACCAATGTATAAAACACTGAAACAGGCAAGTTGACATTTTTACTAGAGTTCTATGATCTCATAATTTTTTTCCTTGGCAGTACTTCCACTCGAGATCTTTAAAAGGTCCATTTTTTTTCTTAAATAGTCGCTTCCCCTTAACCTATTACTAATATTGGAGCATAAAATAATGTATAAATAATTTTGACCTTTTCCTGCAAGGTCTGATGGGACTTGGCAAGCCGTCCTAGAGTTAATAATGTTACAACATTTTTTGTTATAAAGTGGTAAATAGGAATACTTTTTATATTTCTAAAACTTCTATAATTTTGAAGGATCCGAAGAAACTATTGGATCTAAGTAGAAAAATTCCTTTTTTTGTTCCCTCTGGAAGAAGCCACGTCTATCATTCTAGTGAATTATATTATTACAAAGTATTATCAGTGACAAATATTTTAAATTGGAAATATACCACTAATACAATCTAATTATCATTATCTAAATTATACAGTTTAGAATGTTGGAGAAACTATTCAAAAAGTATTTTGGTATCTTTTTGCTACTGGCTTCACAGTTTCTCTTTCAGTTTTAAGTGGTGTAGTTTATAGAATTCATTTCAGCTCAAAATGTACCTAATAGGTGCAAGGTATTGCCAGTCATAAGCAAAACAGTGTAATATTAGATAGAGTAAAACATCATAAACCAAATAGATTCTGAATAATTTAACATTCTCTTTGGTTAACAGAGGCCAGGGCATTGAAAGGACAAACTGGTGGCTGATTGCAGTCATGTAGGATGTGTCAAGAGAGAGCTTTAAGAGGGGAACCATAGAGCACAGAGAGAAATAATATTACGGTAAGATACAGCAGGCAGATAATGCCAAATTAGGATAAGGTAGACTGTAAAGGGGGAAAAGCAAATTTCAACTAATTGAATATAGAAAATTATGCATAACAGAAAGTTAATAACAAATTGGTTTTAAGCCAGTTGACTGGAAAAACAGCAGTGCTAGTAGCAGTCAGGAGGATGGAGAAAGATGATAATAGATGTGTTCAGCAGGAAGTGGGGGATTATCTGGGGTTTGAGAGAGATCAGGGATTGATTTGTTAATCCCTACAAAGCTTATGATTGCTTTCATTAGAATTGTTGGGATGGAAATTTAAAGAGAAGGTAATTTTTTTTTAGAAGATTGGTTTTCAGTTTTTCTTTTTTCCCAAATTAGAAGTGTTCTCTGTGTTCATTTTCTACATCACTTTGTACCACATTTACTGCACTTACTATTGTTTGTTTTGATTCATGAATATTTGTGAATTTAACTCACCATTCTATTTGTTTAAATGTTCCTGAGGGGAAGAAACATTTATTTAACTTTATATTTCCTTCAATGCCTTTAGTAATGCTTTCCACATAAAAAGAAGCAACAAATATTTACAGAACATAATAGAATAGAACACAACAAGAGCATTCCAAGCTGGAAATTCAAAGATAAACTGCCTAAATCCGACTCATCTTAAATTCACCAATAAAAGTGTGAAAATTCTAATGTGTTTATTTTTATTGCACCTGACTGAGAATTAAACATAGGACCACTTAAAAACAAACAAACAAACAAACAAACAAACAAACAAAAAAATGAAAGTGGAAATATGAGAAAGCATAAAATAAACGTGTAACTTTAGTTTCTCCATTTCTCCCAGCATATTTTCCTTAATTTTATATTGTGATATTTCTCACAAGACTACTTGTGCTGGTTAGCATGGTTCATAGTACAGGCATCAGATTTTTCTTTCCCCCTTGGGCCACTCTGCTTTTATTGGGTAAGGATGTCTCCCTTCCTCCTGTGGATATGGCTGCACCTATAGAGCTCAGCTGTTACTCCAGTAGTGTTCAACTTTGTACTTTAACCTCTGCCACTGCCCTCCAGAATCACCTGCTAACCTAGTACCCATTGCACTCTGAGAAACATTGCTGACACCCTGACACCTAATGCTGAAAGTAGACATTAACCTGCATCAATGTGGCAGAATAGTGTGAGGCCAGCTTTCAGCAAATCCTGTTTCTTATTTATTTATTTATTTATTTATTTATTTATTTATTTATTTATTTATTTTTCCCTCGGCTCCTGAGAGCACCTTCGCTTCCTAGCTTCTCTTGAAGTTAGCTGAGACACTGTGATTGAACTATGAGATTGAATTATGAGTGGAGGTGATATGCGGCACTTCTGGGCCAGGACAGTTAAGAGCTAGTATGCCATCTTTCCTCTCTTCCTCAATATTATGGCCCAGAAGATCATATGATCTAAACATTCTAGCTGTAAATTGGACAAAGACTTCCCAACTCACATCAGACTGATTTCTGTGTTTATCTGTTACATAGCATAGCCTACTTCTTGAAAGATATATGAGGAAGCATTTTTTTAAAAGTATTATTAGAAAGATCTCAAAAAAGTTCTGAGTATACCCAAAGGTTTTAGAGAGTTCAGAATATAATCTTTTTCAACTTTTCATTCCTGTGCTGCTTACTACACAACTGAGAGATAACTCCATTTAGGGCTAAGCTAAATATTAAATCTGTATGATAGTGGCTGTATCATATATAAAATTTCTCTTTAACTCAGAAGACTAAGGCTTGATATTAGGTCAGGTTTTGTCTTGTCTGTCTCTTTCTGCCCCAAGAATTCTGTATAAATAGAAGCTTCCTAAGAGATAAACATGTCCAGACATGCCTGGATCTTAGCAGCAACAGAACCTGGATATACATTATCCTAGTGTATAAAAGACAAGCTGATTTATGGACACGAATACTGGTAAATGAAAAGTTTGAATAAATGCATATTATCTAGGTTTTGAAAGGCTTCTCAGTACATGTGAAATTAAGAACTACGTGTTAAAGTTTTCATGATTTCTTGGTTGGGATAACTTAATATTTTTTATCATTCTTTGAATAACACAGTAGATGGAAAATACTGCAAATAAAGAGTGACATGTATGTTCTAGAATTATATGGATTATTTTACTAGTAGTTTTTATAGCATATGTTAGCATTTGAGTTATATTTATATTCCCAGATTTAAATCCTATAAATTCCCAGTATTCATTTCTAAAAATATAAAAATACATTGAATTTAATATTTCAAAATTTTATGTTAATGCACCACATTGCTCCTTGTTAATAATCATTTCAATATGGTATTAATCAGCACAGTTCCAGTAACTTTCCTGATTAGGATAGTTTTCAGATAGTCAAAGCATTTTCTTTTCCCCTTGATTAAGAGGATTATGGGTTTCATCTTAATTGGTGGTTTTAAAGTCCATCCTTAAAAAAATTTTTGGGAGTAAAACATCTATTTTTCTTTCTCTTTTCCTCCAGTTAATTTAGAGAATGGAGCTCTCCTTGATATCCCATTCCTTGATTCTACTCCCCCATCTTTCTGCTACTGTGTCTCATGTCTTCTGCCATAATAATATCCATTCTATATATTTTGTTCTTTCAGAGAGAGACCATGTCATATTATTTTTATATCACTCATGTATATAACAATGCCTAACAAATAAGATCCTTAATACTTTTTTTTTTTAAAGGATGAGTGGGTGAGTTATCATGTACATGACTGAAACTTTAAACACCAGTTTAAAGTGTTTCTAAGTCTATTACTGGAAAATGGAGCATGAAGAATCTAGGGCTAGATTAAATTTTTCTGATCATTTCTCATAGAACCATTCCATTACAACATTGGTTAAACTTGGATAAGCCTAGAAAAGACACATTAATACTTTCACACAGTCCAATTAAATTTGAATGAT
This sequence comes from Lynx rufus, assembly GCF_022079265.1. Taxonomy (NCBI): domain Eukaryota; kingdom Metazoa; phylum Chordata; class Mammalia; order Carnivora; family Felidae; genus Lynx; species Lynx rufus. The sequence goes on from NW_025814867.1 coordinate 114,320,576, forward strand.
CTTTATTCACATGTCACTTTAGCAAGCTCATTCCTATGGTCACAACACAGAATTCATTTCTTGAAATCTCTCCAGCTCTGAAATGAATATTGCTTTCTTTGAACAAAGTTTTGCTTCTTTATCACTCTCTCAATATTAATAGCCTTCTTTTCAGATCTACCAAGTTCTCCACTTTCCTTTTCTAGGTGTTATTTCATTTTAAACTTCTTTTTCTTTTCTGTCCAGCCCAGATCCCATCATCTATGACATCAATTAATCTTTTTGCCATTATACGCAATTCTATTGCCTTTCCTATCCATTTGTTCAGCTGTTCAGGGTTTGCAGAACATACTGCATGTTTGTTTCAAGGTAGTAACTCAAAGTTCCTTTTAGATAAAATAAAGTGACTAATAATAAAGTGCCTAGATGCAAGTAAAATTTTTGTTCTCCAGTTTCAAGAGGACTAGCAACTCCATCATCTATTTAGTTTCTCAGTACCTTCCACTATTTCTTCAAGATTTTTATCTCATCATTTCCTCTTTACTTCCATTATGTAATCTTTCTTCCTGATTAGTTCATTAAGCAAGTGTTCTCTCTGCTTACAACTACCAACTTTTCTCCATATTTACCCATTGCTCTGTTGGTAAAGGAAATGTCCTTTCCCTTAAGTCAAAACAAATATATCTACATTTTCGTTTCCAGCTCTTCTGGCATTACATCACATACTTCTACAACATTCTCTCCATGAGAGAAATTCAGCCTTTTTACTATTAAATAATTAAATAACAAAACTAAACTTGTAAATTAGAATGTGTGAATTTCAAAACTAGACCTGTCATTTGAAGAGACAAAAATTATTTTAGGGAGCAGCTGTATGGGGAATACTTAACTTGTACAACTTACTGATAAAGCTCCACCTCCAAACTGTTTCTATAGAACAAATGAACAAGGCTTCTGTCAGCCCATTAATTGGCTTCTGTATTGCCATTTGATCAAAAAGATGTACTGTGATGTTTGCTAAATATTCTGGGGAAGAAATTCTTATGATTTTCTACCTGAACTTCAATGGGGAAGGAAACAGGATATTATGTTACAATATCTACCTTGAATGGAAAACTGGCTTAATATGGAGATTTATGGAAGGAGAAAGGAGATGAGAAAGAGAGATAGAAACTCTCTTCCTGGTGGCATAAGATATAATTTGAGCATCCTTTAAACCTTGCCTTAAGTCCTTCTTAGCCTTACACTTGAGTTATTTTGTGTTAGTCATTTGGAACTGGAAAAGAATTGAGTGATATAGTACTTAGTATGTATTTACTTGAAATTATTTACTGATTATTTCAGTTGACTCTAATTGTGAACCATTACTACTCAATTACTATAATTTTAAATACTCTTTTAGTATGTCATATAGTAAGACTCCTTTACAACATTTAAAACATAAATTTCCTGGCTACTTACAAGTATTTATTTTACTAGATAAAATTTCATACTTAGATGTTTCCAAAATCTAGAAAAATAACAAAAATTAAACTAAGCAAAACAAGAAAGTAAACACAATGAATGCTGTTAAGGATCACTATGGATTTCCACACTCAATTGTTGGGATTTTATAATTTTATATTAATGCTGAAATATCTTACAGAATGATTTAAAAAAATTTTTTTAATGTGTATTCATTTTTCAGAGATGGAGACAGACAGACCATGAGCAGGGGAGGGGCAGAGAGAGAGGGAGACACAGAATCTGAAGCAGGCGCCAGACTCTGAGCTGTCAGCACAGAGCCTGATGTGAGGCTCAAACCCACAGACCATGAGATCATGACCTGAGCTGAAGTCAGAAGGTTAACCAACTGAGCCACCCAGGTGCCCCCAGATTGATTTTTTTTAAGTTTATTTATTTTGAGAGAGAGAAAGAAAGAGAGAGAGAACGTGTTTTCTGGGGAGGGGCAGAGAGACAGGGAGAGAGAGAATCTCAAGCAGACTGTGTGCAGTCAGTGCAGAGCCCAGTTTGGGGCTCAAACCTATGAACTGTGAGATCATGACCTGTGTCGAAATGAAGACAGATGATCAGCCAACCGAGCCACCCAGGTACCCCCAGAATGATTTTCATATACTTATTTTATCCTTCTTTATGTCTCTCAGTAGAATTTTATGATCTCTCTACATAGGTATTTATATTTCTAGTTTTTTTGTTATTGCATTTTCATATTATTGTCATTGTAATTTAAATGCATTTAATTAATTAAATTGTTGAATTTAGGAAAACTGGAATTGGTAGGAGGATATATGAAAATTTGTGAGTGTCAGTGGATGGGAGGCTGTAGTGTGTTCCCATATTGAGAGCTCACAGTGAGTGGCCTTAAGGATATAGTTTCATATTGCACCATAGAGTGTTCAACTAAAGCCAACTCTGTTAGGAATTCTGTCCTCATCAGTGGTATCATATGGAGCAAAACTGCTCATTACTCAGAGAAAGTAAACAGGAATCAGTAATGAATGATTCTGCATGGGGCAGGGTTGGGATGGGTGAGGTGTTGTATTGCTTTTTCATTGGAAAAATTATAAGATCAAATGAGAATGGATATAAGTTGTGGATAATTGGAATCATACCAATTCTGTGAGATTTAAAATTAAAACATAAGTGTGACATATATTTCTAAAGAATGTGATCAACAGAAGTTTTATACATGTCAGCCTGATTCTCATCCCCATGTATGTTGTTGGATGCTTTTATCCTAAATTCCTAAATATTAAGGGGAACAAACTAAAAGTTAACATAAAAACCATGCTCATTCTTTAAAGAAACCCAGATTTACATTGATTAAATATCTAAGTCACAAAGTGATGATATTGTGAATAAAATGGATGAGATTACACAATAGACAAGTTATTTTATTTTTACTTATTAAAGTAGAAATGGGGAATTATTTCTTATGGAATAAACACTTTTTAGAAGCTACTAATCATTAAATAAAGTGATGTTAAAATATTTTTCCAGTAATTTATAAAAGGGAATGAAAAATAATGATATAATATCTTGAGACGCAAGAACGTAGTATACCGATTTGAATTATCTCTTGGTTTGCAGTTGAAATAACCTTTAGCACAGTGATATTTAATGTGAGAAGTATTGTAATATGATAATTTTATATGTGAATAGGTTAAAAAGGCTTCTTAAAAATTATTTTGTTATCATTTTCCATGGCTTATGCACTTTGATAATTCCTTTTTCTTGAGTTTTGAGTATAAGAAATATCTTATTGCAAATGGGAAACTAATTTTTTACTCTTTCACATAAAATAGCCAATTTTGCTCCAAATTCTCAATATTTCACCTTTTATTTTCTCTGAATGAGTGAGCCTGAGGCATTTTTCTTGGCTAATTTGCAACAACATAAAAGAGAATATGTGGGGAGATGAACATTTCATCATGAAATCTAACCTTTAGAATTTCAACATAATGTGGAAACATGTTATGGAGGTAATTTGTTGATTTCAAAGTAGTATATGGAAGAGATTCTAGTGAATAGAGAGCATGAAACTAAAATCATAATGTCCTTATGTTTTTGATTTCTTGAACTTTATTCATAAATGTAACTGTCCAAAATAAATTGAATTCATGATTTATGTGATATTAGTATAATCCCTCCTGCTTTTCTAAAGTTAATGTCTTTGTGATATCTTTTTCTGATCTTTCATTTCTTTTAAACACACATTTTAGTACAGTTTTAGATTTACAGAAAAATTAAGAAGATAATATAGAGGTTCTTCTATATTCCACATCTAGTTTTTTCTTATTAACATTTTGTATTAATATGGTATATTTGTTACAATTAGTGAAACAATTTTGATATACTATCCTTAATTATGGTTGATACTTTATTAAGATTCTTTTAGTTTCTCCCTAATGCTCCTTTCTCTGGTCTAGGATCCCATTTAGGATACTGTATTACATGTAGTTTTCACATATTATTTGGAATTCTTCTGCATGGGAGATTTGTCTTTTCAATCACTTATGTTTGTTCCATATGGACTTATGGATATTTATTTTATACTTTGGGTATTAGCTTAATATTGTTTTATTTTGTTGATGAAACATTCTAACACTGGCCTTTGGGAAATGTGCCCTGTGGCTCCTATGTCTTTTTCACACCCCATCAATGTAGGTTTTATTTATTTATTTTTTGATTTGACTCAACAAGATGCTTCAGTCTCATCACATGTATTTCCTGCTCAAGTCCTATAGTCAGCCACTTCTCCAAGTAGCATGGTTTCTTTTACTGGGAAATGGTGTTAGAAACGAAGGTATTGGTATTAGGTATACTCTTTGCTACCAAGGTGTCCTTGCTTCTAGGCCAGCTCAGCTGACAGAACAAGAAGGTATATATGTGTATGTTAACATGTGTGTATATACACATATCTATAAATATTTCTTTTTTTAACAATCTACATGTATATAAAACTGAATATGAGTTCATACTGATGGTCACAACTATAATGTATCACCACATGGATTGTTCTAGCCTCCTTTTGCTTATCCATAAATTCTCACCTCATCAGTAAGAACCTGGCTTCCTCCATCCACCATACATTTGGTTATTTGTTCAATTTCAACATATGTGTATAGCAGTATAAGAATTGCTTTCCACTGGAAAACTTTATCAAGTAGAATACAGTGCTTATTTATAGTTTCTTTTACCCACTTGTTTCCAAAGTTACTTTGTCACCACATCTCCCCATGCACACATCCTGACCTCTTCAGTGAGGTTGTTTCATACATATGAAATGCACTTAGCTTGCTGTATCAGAGTCATTATTCCATCCTGGCATCCTTCAACTTCCTAAATAATTGCATACATTATGTTTAAATCCATGTGCTGTAAAGTTCTGTGGGTTTTGACAAAAGCACAATGTCATGCATTCCTCATTGTAGTATCATTTGGAATAGTTTTACATTCCAAAGTCCCCTGTATGTCACCTATTCAACTCTCCCTTACTTCTACCCCCAAATCTCTGGCAACCACTGATATTTCTTTAATTTTCAGAAATTTACATAATTGGAATCATATACTACATTGTATTTTCTGGCTGACTCTTTTCAGTTAGCAATATGCAGTTAAGATGCATCTATGTTTTCCATAGCTTGATAGTTCATTTATTTTTATTATTGAATAAAATTCCATTATATGGATGCATAATAATTTATTTACCCATTCACCTATTGAAGGATAACTTGGTTGCTTCCAGCCTTTGGCAACTATAAATAATGTTGCTGCAAACATTCACATCTAGGTTTGTGTGGGAAGACGTTTCAACTCAATTGGTTAAATATCTAGAAGGATTATTGCTGGCTCGTTTGGTGTGGTATTTAGTTTTGTAAGAAACTGTGAAATTGTCTTCTAAATTGGCTGTACAATTTTGTATTTCTATCAGCAAAGACTGAGTGCTCCTGCTGTTCCAGATCCTCAAAAACATTTTGTACAGTCAATTTTTTTGTTTGGATGTTAGCCATTCTTAAAGGTATATAGTGGTGTCATGTTATTTTAATTTGCTGTTCCCTACTGACATATAATGTTAAATATGTTTTCAAATACTTACTTGTCATGTTTGCCATATATTCTTTTTTGAGACATCTGTTCATACATTTTGCCTATTTAAAAAAAATTGGATTGTTTGTTTTCTTACTGTTGAGTTTTAAGAGTTCTTTTCATATTTTGGATATTTGATATAAGTCCTTTATAGGAGACATATTTTAGAAATATTTTCTTCCAGTTATTGCCTTGTCTTTTTGTTCAGTGTCTTATAATAACAAAAATTTTTACTTTCAGTAAAGTCCAATTTATAAATTTTAAAAAACAGATTGTTGTTTTGATGTTGCATTTAAAAACTAATCACCAAAACCTAAATCATTTACTTTTCTTTTATATTATCTTCTAGTCGAATATATTTTACATCTTACATTTAGGTCTTTGATCCATTTTGAGCTAATTTTTGTGAAAAGTGTAAAGTCTGTGTTTAGTTTCTTTATTTCCCCCTTCCTTCCTTCCTTCCTTCCTTCCTTCCTTCCTTCCTTCCTTCCTTTCTTCCTTCCCCACTCTTTCTTTTTCTTTTTCTTTCTTTCATATTCCAGCACTGCTTGTGTAAAAGACTATCCTTTCTTCTTTACATTGCCTTATTCGTTTGTCAAAGATCAGTGGACTGTATTTGTGTGGGTCTACTTCTGGGCTTTCTACTCTGTTCCATTGATCTATGTGCTTAGTCTTTCACTAATACCATGCTGTGTTGATTATTATATCCTTTAATAGATCTTGAAGTCATATACCGTGTTAAGCCTCCAATATTGTTATTGTTTAGTATTATGTTGGACATACTGGGTCTTTTCCTCTTCCATATAAGCTTTAAAATCAGTATTTCAATATCTGCAAAATACTTTGCTTGAATTTTGATTGGGATTGCATTGAATCTCTTGATCAAGTAATCAAGAATGACAGTCTTATCAGTACTATGTTCTAATCCATGATCATGTCATTTCTCTCCATTTATTTAGATATTTGAATTCTCTCATCAAAGTTTTACAATTCTCTGCATATAGATCTTGTGCATATTTTGTTCAATTTCTGTCTAAGAATTCCATTCTTTTGATCTCTTATAAATTGTGATTTTCTAAAAAAATTCAAAATCCAGTTTTCATTGCCAAGATATAGGAATATAACTGACATTTGTATACTAACATTGTATGCTGCAACCTTGCTATAATCACCTACTAATTCCAGGAATTTTGTCATTATTTCTTTTGGGTTTTCCACATGGGCAATCATGTCATCTAAGAACAAAAACACTTATGTTACCTCCTTCCAAATTTGTATACTTTTATATTGTTTTCTTGCCTTATTGTGGTAGCTAGGATTCCAGTATGATGGTGAATAAGAGTGATCAGGAGGGGAATCTTTGCTTATTTTAGTTTTTTTAAAATGTTTTTGCTTTATTTTTGAGAGACAGAGAGACAGGGCATGAGTGGGGGAAGGGCAGAGAGAGAGGGAGACACAGAATGTGAGGCAGGCTCCAGGTTCTGAGCTGTCAGCACAGAGTTCGATGCGGAGCTCAAACCCACAAACTGTGAGATCATGACCTGAGCCGAAGTCGGATGCTTAACTGACTGAGCCACCCAGGGGGCCCTGCTTATTTTAGATCTTAAGGGGAAAGTGTCCAGTTTCTCACTATTAAATATGATGTTAGTTTTAGATATTATCAAGTTGCTGAAGTTCCCCTCTATTCCTAGTTTTCTGAGTTTTAACATGAATGGACATTATATTAAGTGACTTTTCTTGTAACAATTGATGTGCCTATATGATTATTCTTTATTGAAGTGGGAGATTACATTAATTGGCTTTTGAATGTTGAACCAACCTCGCATATGTGGTATAAATTTTACTTTCTCTCTCTCTCTCTCTCTATATATATATATATATACATATATATATGTATACATATATATACACATATGTATACATACATATACATATGTATGGATATGTATGTATATGTATACACACACACACACACACACACACACACATATATATAAAAGACATTGTTAAATGTGATTTGCTAATATTACATCGTGGAGTTTTCCCATCTGTATTCGTGAGAGATATTGGGCTTTAGTTTTCTTTTCTTGCAGTGATTTTATCTGGGTTGGTATTAGGGTAATGTTACCTTCATAAATGAGCTGGAAATTTTCTCCCTGCTTCCTGAAATAGGTTGTAGAGAATTTGTATCATTACTTTCTTAAATATTTAGTAAAATTCATCAATGAAAACATCTGAGCCTGGTGCTTACTGTTTTGAAAGGTCATTAATATCAATTCACTTTATTTAGTAAATTTAGTCCTATATAATTCAAGTGTCATCTGAAAATTCATTCAAATTATTTTTTTTTACTTTGCCCATTTCTGTTTCTCTCTTTTTCATGAGCATACAACAAACACATAAATACATGTATGTGTGTATGCATGAACAAACAAAAAACCTACCTTACATCCTATACCTCCAAAGTGGCACCCACATAGCAATGCATCTGCTCCAAGTACCTCAAATATGTTCATTCTATTCCAAATATGCATCAGATTATTGTATTCAAAGGTGTCAGGCCAAAGTTTTCTTAAGATAGGCCTCAATGTTATTTCTACTTTTGTTCTAGTTTTCTGTAATTATTCTTACTTTGTAGATTTTGATGATTATGCTTTGCAATGCCAAAATTTCCTTTTGGTCCTTTATATATATTTCTTATAACTTTACTGGTATTCTATATTTAATGAGGCATTTTCATAACATTTTTCTTTAATCCTTTAAACATGGTTCTACATACGTCTCTGATCATAGTAGTGGATGCTTCGAGATCTTTGTGTGCGTCCAATATCTGGGTTTCTCTAAAAGGCAGTTTTTATTGTCTGCTTGTTTTTCTGTGAATAGCCCATAGTTTCTTTTTTCTTGTGTGTTTTATAGGTTTTTTTTTTAACTGGATGTTTTAGATAATACAATGTAGCAATATAGGGGCGCCTGGGTGGCTCAGTTGGTTAAGCGTCCAACTTCGGCTCAGGTCATGATCTCGCGGTTTGTGAGTTTGAACCCCGTGTTGGGCTCTGTACTGACAGCTCAGAGCCTGGAGCCCGCTTCGCATTCTGTGTCTTCCTCTCTCTCTGCCCCTCCCCTGCTCATGTTCTGTCTCTCTCTGTCTCTCAATAATAAATAAATAAATGTTAAAAAAATTAAAAAAATATTGTAGCAATATATACTGACACTACCTTCTCCCAACCTGGGGCGTGTTATTATTGTTATTGTTAGCTTGTTTATTTTTTTTAATGATTTGGCTGAACTACTTCAATAAAGTAATTTCCACTGTAAAGTTTAGCCTCTGATGTCACTTCTTAAAATGCATAGCATTAGGCTTGCACACAGTTTTCTTGAATTTCAGATCAGTATGGTTTTGGCCAGGTTCTTTTTGACTGTAACTTTCCCTTTTCTCTCCATTAAGTTTCTGGCTGATCTACTGATATCACACCTACCTGTTAGCCTCCACTAATAGACATCTGATTGATCTATGTTTTCAACAATGCCCTGGGCATGAATTGATCCTAATGGGTTCTGATCACACAGTTCCAATGTCTATGTGTGTGGGTTTCCCATACATACACCAAGAAATGCTCTGACACAAGCAGGGTGTCCTATAATTCAACTCAGTTCTGACACCATCTCCCAGGAGATAGTATCAGATCCCACAGATTAAAGGCTCAATCATATGGTTAGGTAAGAACTAGACATGAGCAGTAGAAGGAATGCCCTAGGCAGAGTCCCAAGTCATTGAAGGGGTATGATAGAGACATAAGCTGGAAGTGAGAATGATGATACTTAAACTAGATATCATAAGCCCAGGAGCACAACATCTTGAACTTGTGGCTTCCAACACTTGGGCCTGACAGACCAAAAAAGCTCAGGTGAAGAACAAGTGCTCTCCTCTTCCACCCCTGCTCCAGGGTAACCCCTAGACTCATTGTAATGCATTTGCATTGTAGGTACAGCCCCACCTGATGGAGAAAGACATCCAGGATGGTCCAGTACAAACATGTAGGGTCAAAAACACCCCCTCCCAAATTGTGGGAGGAATTTCCCAAATGATTGGAAGCAGCCTTCATTAAAGACCACCCCACTGTACACCATGGCTCCCCCCAGCCCAGAGAGACCCAATAATGTCCAATCCCAAAACAACCTAGGGGCTGGTTCCACCTCACAGAACCTGCCTGCTCTCCCACCTTGAGAGTGTACTTTTACTTTAATAAACTGCTTTGTGTTTGCTACTTTCCTTCTGGCTGTCTTTATTTGAGGGCAGAGCACTACATGAATCTCATAAGTCTCAGGGAATCCAAGGACCATGACCTTCATTCACACGACTCAGACTCTCTCACCCATGACAATACAGAGTGCCTGTCCTCCTCCTCCCTATCCCCAGAGTGCAGTCACAAGTCCACATTGTCACCTGTGCTTCTGATCTATCTGTTATAGATCTGAGGTTACAATTAATTTGTTAAAGTGGTTCACATAACTCAAGAGAAACATTTTACTTGCTAGATCACAGGTTTATTACAAAATGTCTAACTCAGGAACATCCAGATGGAAAAGATCCATAGGACAAGGTATGAGAAAAGGGCTTGAGCTTCTGCTCTCTCTCTGGGCATCCCATTTTCCTTGAATCTCCATGTGTTCACCAACCTGGAACTATCCTTTTTGGGTATTTACAGAGACTTTATTACAAAACCATGATTGATTAAATCATTGGCCATTGGTGATTGAATTCAGTCTCTAGCCCCTTTTCCCTTCTTATAGGTCCCAGGGTGGAAATGAAATTCCATTCCTCTAATAGCATAGTTGGTTACACTAGTAACCAGCCCCCATCATTAGGAGCTCTCCAAAAGTAACCTCATTAACATATCAAAAGATACGTTTTCATTCTCACCACTTAAGAAATTTTAAGGGTTTTAGAAGCTCTGTGTCAGAAAAGAGGACAAAGACCAAATATATACTTCTTATGATAAATCACAATATCGCACTCTACAGTCTGATCTAATTAAAGTTAGATCCTTTTTCAGAGACAGTATTTCCAATTTCAGGCTTTCTTTGTCTCCAAGAAGACTCTTGGCTGTCTTCCCTCATTTTCTCTGTTAAACTTTTAGCTGGCCTACCATTTTTCTTATTGTGAAAATAACTTGGAACTATCAACCTCCTTTTAATTTCTCACCTCTGTGATTTCTTGTGTTTTCAAGAATGCCCTTAGGTCATGAATTCTCCAAGCTCTGAATTAGTTTAGAACTCTTAGAGCTGTGGAACTGTCTGTTCTTAAATTCTGTCTATCCCCTACTGGCATTATCTTTGTGTTTTAAGTCTCCCAGTTGATAACCATAATCTACATGTCAGGTGTGAGATTTAGCCACTTGGTCTTGGCTTGCCCCTTTTGGCAAGGAATCTCTGTTTCACAGGGAGCTGAAGTACAGGTGATTGGACCCCAGTGCTCTCACTCTGTACTGCATGGGGTAGAGCTTCTGTCCTTTGAATAGAGGCTGAGTGGGAAACCTAGTCCTTTGGGCTGCAGGTGGCTGTAATAGAGATTCTAAAATATAGATATGGGAGGGGTGTGAGAGATGCTAGTCACCTTATTCTTGAAGGTGAAACCATAGCCCTTTACTGAGAGCTTGGGAAAGCTGTTTTCTTAGCTTTACCCGCCTGGAGTAGAGCTTCTCTCACAGTAAGCTTGCAAAGATGTATGTGTTAAGGGCACTGGGGAACAAATAGGAGTGTATTGTAGTCTAAGTACAACTGATTTTCATTCTTCTGAGATTTAGTTGATTTTCTTGAGTAAATATTTCTTTATTTGCTATATTCCATTTAAAAGATTTGGTATTTATGATTTTCACCAGTTGAATGAATGCTTCTCTAGGGACATGGTCTGTCACACTCCTTACTCCAAGATTCTAGAAATCAGCAGCACTTAGGATTTTCCATGGACACAGGATATCATCTGTAGATAAAGACAGCATTACTTTTTTTTTTTAATTTGTAATTTGGTAAGTTCTTTATTTCTTTTATTTATTTTCTTTTCTTGTTTAATTATACTGACTGGGGCCTGCAAACAGTGTTTCATAGACTTCATGAAAGGTCACAACCTTTCTTTGGTTCCAGTCTTAGGAGAAAGGCATCCATTTATTTTTCCACAGTCAAGTATGTTATTGCCTATAGTTTTTTGTATATACCTTTTTATTAGGTTGAGAAATTTCCTTCTCTTTCTAATATACTGAAAACTTTTAACTTAAAGGGGTGTTTTCTTCAAATGCTTTTTCTCTATCCATTAATACTATGACATGGGTTTTCTTCCTTATTCTATTATCATGGATTATATTTTTTGATATTTTAACATCAAATCAACTTACCATTCTTGAAGAAATTGCCACTTATTGAAATATATTATTCTTCTATACGTCGGAGTTTATGTGAAATGTTTCATTAATGGTTTTTGCATTATGTTTGTAAGGAATATGAACAGTTTTCTTTCTCTTTGTGAAATTTTGTTGGTTGTGTTGCCACTTCAGAATATATATCTTCATATTTTTAGCCTTTGAAATAAATTTACTCAATTCTGATATGTCAAGGCAGATTGATATATCATTAATGATGGTAAACCCAGGGGTGCCTAGATGGTTCAGTCCATGAAGTGTCTGACTCTTGATCTTGGCTCAGGTCACGATCTCATGGGTTTGTGAATTTGAGTCCCACCTCAGGCTTCATGCTGACAGTAGTGAAGAGCTACTTGGGATTCTCTCTCCCTCCCTCTCTGCCTCTCCCCTATGTGTACTCGCATATGCTCTCTCTCTCTCAAAATAAGTAAATAAACAAAAAAATAAATAAAAAATGATAGTAAATCCAAATCTTAGGGGATAAAATAATAAAAGTTCATTTCCTGTTTGTGTACCGTCGATTGCATAAGTTTTCCTGGGTTGTCTTCATACAGGAGTGGCTAAGTGATCCTGGATCTTTTCATCTAAGATTCCTCAAAGCCCCTTACTTCTGAGAAATCTCACATGAGATAGTCTACTTCAAAATATGTAAGTAAAACTTTTGGGACTTAAAGGTAAAGTTTTAATTCCATAGGTCAAGGTGAAAATTGAATTAATTAACAAGGGAGTAAAAAAATCAAGTTGGCATCAGAATTTTGACAGCAATGTATAAAGCTGGACAAAAATGAAGATGCATTTTCAGGAAACTCAAGGGCACTAAAATGTAAGCCAAGAATTGAATAACCATCCAAGATGTCCTCATTTAACAAGTCTCCAGAAGATCAGTTTTTTACAGGCAAGAATACAAGAATTACTGTAATCTCTCATCTCTTAAGAGGAAACTTGCAGAAGATAAGCCTTCTTCAATTGAGGAATAATTGGAAAAGAATAGCTTTGTGGGATTCTCAATTTTCAGCTTGGTACTTAGCCATATAAAAACTACATCTCAGCTTTATGCATAGTTGTGGCTCTGTTCAAGTCAGTGGAAGTTAAACAGAGGTAGTGTGTACTAATTCTGCAATGTGTCTTTTAAGTGATAGGTTGTGCTCTTGTCTTCCTTATTTCTTCTTCCTTTTGTCTGGAATGTTGGTGTAATAGCTAGAACTGCAAGAGTTTTTTTTTAACTAGGTGGGCAAAGAGGCTGTGCATTATGGAGAAACAAGTCAGAAGGAGCCTGGCGTTATAGAATTTGACATACAGACTCAAAAGTATATACATGAATATGAGAGTTAAACACATTTCTGACTTTTTAAAAGACACTGTTACTTTGGTTTCTGAGATTAGAAGTCAAATATAATCCTAATTAAAACAGAGCTAGTCCATACATTCCTTGCAAGCCATTTATATCATGTTCAAAATTATCCTAAGTGTAAGCAGAAGCTTGCATGTGATGGAAGAAAGAGCCATTTACTAGGCCAGGGAACAGTGAAAGTGGATCAAAACCATTGTAGTGGAATTTGCATTATTACTTTGACTATGCCTAAGGGCTCTATCCTTTGAGTTTCTTTGACAAACTGGAAAAGTCACCAGTTTCCCCGGGTTCCTTCAACTAACAGTGGGCATAGAGCATGGTCAGAAAGGAGATATTTTACTGTCAAATAATTATAGCAATAATGTTTTTTTATTGGAAGTTTTAACATTTCATTAAAATCATAAATCTCATGGGGTTCTATAGCAATATATATGGTTGCGATGCAAAAAATAAGGAACAGAGGAGGATTCTTTCATTTTTAATTTTTGTAGGTCTTTTATTTTATTATTTATTTATAATTTTTTTTAATGTTTATTTATTTTTGAGAGAGAGAAAAAAAGAGACAGAGTACGAGTGGGAGAGGGGTGGAGAGAGGGAGAGACACAGAATCCAAAGCAGGCTCCAGGCTCTGAGCTGTCACCACAGAGCCTGACTCAGGGCTCAAACTCATAAACCGTGACATCATGACCTGAACTGAAGTTGGATGCTTAACCAACTGAGCCACCCGGGCACCCCTTATTTTATTATTTATTTATTTTTATTGTTTGTTTATTCTTGAGAGAGAGAGACAGAGTGATATTCGGGGAGGAACAGAGAGAGAGGGAGACACAAAATCCAAAGCAGGCTCCAGGCTCTGAGCTGTCAGCACAGAGCCTGATGCAGGGCTTGAATTCATGAACTGGGAGATCATGACCTGAGCTGAAGTCAGACACGTAAACAACTGAGCCACCCAGGAGCCCAGTAAGCCTTTTAAATATAAATGTAGGATCCTGAAAGTGAAATGCCAATATAATATTTCAGGGAGGAATAATTTTCAGAAATTCAACTTTAAAATGGTTACTTTCTAAATAGCAAATTTCATAGTAATGGTAATCAATTTTTTTTCACTTTTTTAAAATTCAATTTATTTTCAATAATTTTCTGAGTTGTCCTTCTTGCAATATTTGTTTTAACGTTGTCTTCTGTGCTGTTTCTTCAAGTTTGCTATGAAACAAAACCACCAAAAAAAATTTAGTGAAAAAACAAACTGGCTTTGGATAAATTGACATTTTCTAATCTCAAGACTGGAAAAGTTTCTTTTAGGCCAAATCAAGGTTCTCAATAAAGCTTACCAGGGAAGGCAGCTCCTTTTTCAGAGATCTTGGTTTGAAAAAGCATACATGGCAAACTCTAAAACAGAGGTTGTAAACATAACCATCTATCCAATGTGATGGGCAGATAGATTTCAAAAAGCTCCGAAACAGTAACATTTTATTTAGATTTTTTTTCTATTTTGTGTTATTCTGGAGACAAATATTTATATAAAATGTGAAATATTATTTTAGACCAGCAAGGTAGCATGATTTGTTCTTATATAATCATTATGCCTCTAATATTATTATGTTCGGAATGTTTCTCAATTGATAACCTTTTGAAAGTCATGCTTTGCAGTTATAATTGTAGACTTTTGTTTGTTCATAAATTGAATTATATCAAATAAAAGAAATCTTTATAAAAATTATATGCTGTTACATTTTCATAACTAAATGTGATGGAACACAAAAACTCCTTTTTTGGCAAGGTTCTGATTTATGGACACTTGAAGTGAAGAATTGATTATAATAGATAGAATGTTTTTGTTTTGTTTTGTTTTTACTGTCTTTTGTTTTTTTTTTTTTATTTTTTGTTTTTGCTTTTGGCATGAGAAAACATACTGATTTGAAATTGTTAGGATTTTAACAAAATTTAGAAGCTTCAAGTCTTTGCCGTTGTGACCAGAGATATTAGTGAAACAAAATAGTAAGACACAGAAAAATAAATAAACAAACAAAAATCTTGGTGTTCTCTGAAGGGATGGAGAACTTTAATGTTGAACAATAGATATGGTTTTCTTTCTTTGGTATTGAAAGAAGTGTTACAGTACTTTCAAAACTGGTGATAGCAACAAAATCACACAAAAGTTCTCAACAAAATCTTTGTCCTACTCCTTATCTCTCTTTAAATTTTCAATGTCATACTGAAATTTTCAAGAGTCTTTATTATGCAATGGGGTCTAAATGTACTATTATTCCATAAACCTATACATTAGGTACTTTGGTGAGAAGCTTGCCTTGTCATTGTTTCCTACTATCGTGTGTTATTTTCTTCTTTAAAACATAATTTGACCTCGGAAAATGACACTGCTTATTGATGTGTGTTCAAAATGAATAATCAAATTATACATTGATAGGAAAATCACAAGAATTTTTATTTTTCTTCTATCTTTATAATAGCTGGAATACATATTTAACTGATTAGACAATGCATCTCCTTTGGTTTTTACATATGTAACCATGTATGCTCTAGAGCACCAATATATAGTGGCTCTATAAAGTACATTATATTGTTTTCCAAAATCCATGTGTTATCTCTAAAATAGAAGGCCTCACTTGAAAATGGAAATCTCTTTCATACAATAAGAGGAAACTTTCTCTAAGACCATACTCATAAAAGAACTAATTTTGAGGTATATACAAAGTGTATTTATAACAAGATCATACATTTTAAAATACTAAAAACATAGGGGCACTTTGGTGGTTCAGTTGGTTAAGTGGCCAACTCTTGATTTCGGCTCAGGTCATGATCTCATGGTTTGTGGATTTGAGCCCCAAGTCGGTCTCAGTACTGATAGTGCAGAGTCTGCTGGGGATTCTCTCTCCTTCTCTCTCTGCTCCTTGCCTGCTTGCACTCTGTCTCTCTAAAAAATAAGTAAACATTCAAAAAATTTTTAAATACAAGAAATGAACTAAAATATTTATAGAGAGGAAACTGTTTTAATTTCCTGCCATATTAGCATTTGTAGATGCTTTGTTAAGAGTTTGGAATTTGAAACAGAACAGATAGTGCTATTTTATACATATATTGTTAAAAGGAACAACTTATAAAAATTATTACTAAAAGGTAATTTTAATGTACTTTGAATGTATTTGATTTCCTTTTCTTAAAAAAATATTTATTTATTTTTGAGAGAGAGAGAGAGAGAGAGAGAGAGAGAGAGAGAGAGAGAGAGATTGAGAGAGACAGTGCACAAGCAGGAGGGGGCAGAGAGAGGGAGATGCAGAATCCAGGCTCTGAGCTGTCAGTCCAGAGCCTGATGTGGGGCTCAAACCCATAAACTGTGAGATCATGACCTGAGCTGAAGTTGGATGCTTAACCAACTGAGCCACCCAGGTGCCCCTCAATGTGTTTGGTTTCTTATAGCCATTAAAGGTAAAGAGAAAATAAAAGCATAAACATTTAAGGGTGGCTAGTCCATTAGTGTCCTACTCTTGATTTCGGCTTAGGTCACAATCTCACGGTGGTGAGATCAAATCTCATATTGAGCTCTTTGCTAACAGCATGCCCCCTTCTTCAGATTCTCTTTTTCTCCCTCTCTCTCTCTGCCCCTTCTCCACGTGCATGTGTGCTCTCTCTCTCTCAAAATAAATAAACATTTAAAAAAAGCATAAAGGTTTATTCTTTATGCTTTTAAGTCGTTAAATTGTGTATCACAATATACCAATTCAAAATGATTATTCACTGATAACATATTTGGGAGAAAAGCATTTTGCTCTAGAAATCACACAAGATTAACAAGAGAAAACATAACATTTTGAATAATTATTACACAAATTAATTCTAAAATGTATAGAGAGCTTATGAAATGTTTTATTCCTTTTATGTGTACTGGAATTTTGTTGTCTGAAAACATGTAAAAGATACTTATGTTACTTTGCTACATGAGAAAAAAGGACTTACCTTGTTTATTGGCCTAGTATCATTGTTAATGTGTCAACATATGACTTATTAAATCATTATTATGAAAATTAAGCCATTTTATAAATAAGACAATTAGAGAGGAAATAATACTGAAAATGTGAATTAAAAGTGAACATTGGGTGCCTGGTTGGCTCAGTCAGTTGAGCATCTGACTCTTGATTTCAGCTCACTTTATGATCTCATGGTTGTGAGATAGAGCCCCACATTGGACTCCACACTGAGCATGGAGGCTGCTTAAGATTCTCTCTCTCTCTCTCTCTCTCTCTCTCTCTCTCTCCCTCCCCCTTTCTTCTCTCTCTCTGTCCCCTACTTGGCCCTGTGCTTGTGTGCTCTTCCTCAAAATAAATAAACATTAAAAAATTGAATGTTAAATGAACGAAAAGTTATATAAAAATGAAAAACAATTCTGATTCATAATCACTGCTATTTACTTCATTTTTAGTCTAAAAATATTCTTAAATTAGAAAACACCGATTTTATACTAAGAAGTCCATTCTTTGATGAGTGTAAGGCTATTAAAGTCTTGAACAAAGTGTGTAGACTGTTAGAATTGAGGAGATCATGAACATACCTGCCCTGACCCCTATTGTAAAGATAATTGACAGCTGCTTGTTTGGCTGTTACTGATGAAAATGATGGCGGAGATTCTAATGATGATAATATGGAAGTATTGTTGATGGAGCCAAAATTTGAAAGAAACTTTAAGGATACAAATGTTTAAGCTTTCAGAAAGAATCAAGCTTCCACGAAGCATACAGGGAGCATATGAGCAGGAATGGTCTTGGTATATAATCACAGCTTCCTGAAATTTATAGTCTCAGAAATCTGTCAGTAAAGCCAAAGGCAGTGGAGGGAAACATATGAAATCAAATGACCATTGGATAAATTCACTGCCGAAATTAAGCAGACCTCAGAACTTTGCCTGACTAGCCCCTCTCTGAGTAGGAATGTACTTCGGGAAATTAGCTGAGTCAGTGAGGACAAAGGTTAAAACTAAAAGTCTAAGCAAATTTTATTATACAATAGCCTTGTGTATGTTGACCTGTAATGAGGTTTCTGTAGGACACTGATAGCAGCGATGGCAACTTATTCACTGCTCACAAACATCATAGTGTAGGACAGAAAATCTTATATCCAATATCCTATTTTCAGCAATGACTGCCTTTAGTAATGGCTCGCGCAGCATGTTATTGGTAGTTGAGATGTCTACCAACCTCAAAGGGCAGAGCTAAGTTCCCACTCCCTGTTTTAGAGCAGGAGTTCTCAGTGCTGGCTCTTGGGCAGGGGCAACCGTGATCCTGGCAGGACCAGAGTAATGACAATAGCAGCACTTGAGGGAAATTTCTCTAGATAGTCAACATTGTGGATGCCTCCAAATTTGTCACTATGCCAGAAATGCAAACCATTACTCTGAGCCACCTGCTTATGGTAGTAGTTATGAACTTCCAAATTTTCAGGAAGTGACTATTCTAAATCTTGGTGCAAACAATGAAATGGATGAAATGACATTTGTCATTTTTATAAACACCTGGATGACTTTTGCCAAATAAGGAGGAGGGAGGGGGTCTGAATTTTCTTCAATTTGAGCACGTAAAAGATATATTCTTTGCATCACTGGGTGAAGGTGGTGATTGAGGTTTTTTTGTACCTAAAACTATAAATCAGGACATGACACTATGAGAATAAGAAATTAAATACCATTAAGTGGTTAAGGATGCAAAGCTGCTTCTCTTTTATTCTAAAGTCTTTATATTCTCAACATTTCATCCTGTCTTTGAAATGAAAGAACAGAAAGAAAAATGACTTGTTCAACTGATATAGCTTGAATTTTCAGAAAACTTTAATACTTTAGATAGAGAACTAGAAAGGGGCGTGGAAGAAACTTTGAAAGTCACTGGTGCTTAGCAGATGATAATGATGACAAAAGAGCAACAATAAGTATTTCAACCTTTCAAAATGTGTTTATGATGAAATGAAAGCCTAGCACCAATGTCACCTAGTCTATTAAAGTCTATTCAAGGTCTGTGCTGAAAGGTCTATTTGAAATGGGGCAGACTGTAATTGTTTTCTGGAAATGTCTTGTTTGTTACACACTGGTTATAGTGCAACCTATATAGGAAATTTAGATTATATCAGTTATATTATACTACAGATCTGGTGTTAAATAATTTTCATTTATTTAATTTTTTATAGCAGTTTGTACAGAACATTTCTTCTTTGATTCTGCTTGCTTGCTTTTCCATGTCATTTTAGGTGTCATACCATCATACATTTTCATGTTTTTAATTGTTACAGTAGAAGCTTACATTTGTGTGACAAAACTATGTTAAACTATCCTTCTGCATTTCTTTTCTTCCCTAATTTTCCTTTCTCTTGCTCTCAAAATTTGTGGGTCTTGTTATATTGCAGCTACTGCTATATCTGGACCTTTCTTGCCTACAAGTTACTTACAGCTGATTAAGTCCCTGTTATTCTAGTGATGGATTTCTATGACACTGTAATTATTTTACTCTATTATAGAACAGGCTGAATAGATTAGTTGTATTGAGTGAGCATATGATTATTGATAGGCTACAGTTCTCCTATATTCTTTCTATTCACATCTCGAGAATTCCATTTGACCATTATGGGGAAAAAAACCTTGAGAGCTTTTACCAACTCAAATTCCAATATATCTCAGTAACTATTTATCAACAACACTTCAATTATAGCATTGGACGTAAACATCACATTGAAAGTGACAAATGAGATCTCAACTATCTACTTTCTCAGGAGAAGCCCTTCTATTAGTGATAGTTGGTCTTTGCCATACCTGATGTGGGTTCATCCAACTGTACTCAGTCCATATCCAAAGGAGTGTCAAACTGGATTCTATATTACTTAACTAAATAAATTCAAAATTAATTAGCTAAATACATCATACATGAAATTCGTATCTATTAATAAATATTAATAGATATTAATATTGTGGTCCATGAAGAATTGCGCTGGATGCTTTTGAGCAATTTGGAGTAGTTTATTCACATGGTCTAGGAGGAGATCTTAGAGTGTATCTCAACTATTCCATGTAATTTTTTCCTTTGTTCTAAATATTTTATCTAAAATGGTTGATCATGTTATAATTATTTGGCAGTTACATTCAAGAAAGAATTTTGAGAACTATTTAGGGGAAAAAACTTGAAAGAAAGATATTCACAATGATTCTGCCACCATCTTTATCTCCCCTAAAATAAATATCAATCACAACAAGTGTAACTCTCTTCTGCCAAAAAGATGATTATAGTAAATCATCTGCGATCATGACCACCAACAATACTTCCTATCCTTATCTATTCCTCCCATGAATAGGTGGAGTATAGATCTCTTCCTGTGAAACCGTGCTGGTCCTTGGACTTTGTTTTGGCCAATAAAATGCAGTGGAAGTTATCCTGTGTGACTTTTTTAATTTTAATTTTTAATTTTACATTTTTTTAGAAAAAAATTAAGTTTATTTATTGATCTAGAGAGAGAGAGAGAGAAAGAGAGAGAGTGCATAGGAGGCACAGAGAGAAAGGAAGGGCAAAAATCCCACGCAGGCTCTGCACTGTCAGCTTAGAACCCAATGAGGGGCTGGAACTGTGAGATCATGACCTGAGCTGAAACCATGAGTCGGACACTTTACCGACTGAGCCACCCAGGCGCCCCTCATTTTACATTTTTAAAAAAGTTTATTGATTTTGAGAGAGAAAGAGAGATTGCACCTGCACATGTGGGGGAGGGGCAGAGAGCATCCCAAGCAGGCTCTGCGCTGTCAGTGCAGAGCCCAATGAGGGGCTGAAGCCCATGAACCATGATATCATGACATGACCCAAAATCCAAAGTTGGAAACTCAACAGACTGAGCCACCCATCTGCCCCTCCTTTGTGACTTTTATACCAAGGTCTTTAGAGGTCTTACAGATTTCACCCTCTTGGGATCTGGGCACCATGTAAAGAAGCTTGGGTTAGACTAATGAATAATGGGAGGCCAAGGGGAGAGACAGACAAAGAGAATGAGAGAGAGAATGAACCAGCCAGATTCTAGATATTCTAGCCACTCCAAACTGGGCCAGACCTAAGAATGAAGTCTTTTAAATATTACAGCCCCAGCATTTTTCAAGTGGTTTCATAAGAATGATTTCAGAAAACATAACATGGAAGAGAACTGTGTAGCTGAGTCCAGTCATCCTACAGAATCATTAAGAAAAATACATTTTGAATGTTTTAAAATGATAAATTTTGAGGTCTATTATCACACACCAAGAGGTTAACAGATACAAAATACAATAATTCTCTCTCTCTTTGTTTTCTACTGAGGATGCCAATTTCTGGTGTAATAACCATTATCAAACTTTTAATTCTTTTCCCACCAAGGGAATGCTTCATTTAGCAACTTCTCCACATCTTGAAGTATGGCACAGAGTCACTGCTATGTCCCCTTATTCAGAGTGAAATCCCACGTTTCATCACTCTCTCCCTGCATAACTTCTTGTTAGTTAATATTGACTTATTAGTTCTTTTGCTTTATTCGTTTTCATATATTTATGGACACCTACTGAATGTCGGTGTTGTGATTGGTTTTACAGATCAAAAGGATGACTTATTCCTGACCTTAGGAATATTACAGCTTAATGGAAAAGACATGCCAACAGAACTGTGTGAGAATAAAGATAAAAAAGATATGATAATAATAATAATAATAATACTGCTAATATTATATAGTTCATACTAAGTTCCAGACAATTTTATAACATATTTACATCTATTTCATACATCCTACAAGTTATAGAAATTAAGTGATGTGATCAAGGTCAGTCAAACCAGTATATTACATGATGGTAGAAAGAATCTTCCTGGGAATTAGAGAAGGCTCATATTCAGAAGTGAGATCTGAACTGGACCTTAAACTGTTTCATATTAAAGTAGTAAAACACTAGGAAGAAAAATATTATGTGATTCTGAAAATGCATTCCTTATTCTGGGAACTGAAAAATCAGCCAAAAGGTAATTTGAAATAAGGAATGGAGGTTTTTGGGTTTCATAATGATGACTCTAATATTATGTGAAAAATTACTAGAACAATATGAAAGAAATACTTTAATTAGGATGACATTAAAATTGTCCTTAGGAAGAATCAATGTAAGACTAAATTAAGGCAGGAGCAGTGGAGCTGGAGAGTGGAGATTGGTTTTACAGATAATTATGAGGTTACCAATTGGATGGAACCGGAAAGTGAGAGGACTGAGGAATAAATACAGGGCAAGGGAACAAAACAACACATTTGAAATATATACAGAGAAACAATGCCTAATATATATTTAGTATTAATGCATAATGAATTCTAAAACTGAATGAGTTCTAAAAAAACCTTTCTAAAACAAGAGCCAATGTTTGTTACCTAAGTTATTGGCCCCAGCATGTCTCACAGCAGCCAATTTCTTAAATTAATACTTGTGGTATGCATAATCACTGAATATATAGTGTGCCTATGGCTTTTTGGGGGGGTTTTGGAGGTTAGATTTTCACTGATTGTGAAATTATCTTAAACAATATATAGTGAAAGAAATTTCTCATTTGGACATATAGCTGACTTTACAATGACTATTTGAAATGTAGCTTTGATATTTCCTCAGTACTACAATGAACTTAATGAACTTAAAAATGATAAACTTTTTGACTCTAGCGAATATTATTTGAAAAATAAAATTAATTTCAGAAGGTAGCTAGTTAGCATAGTGTCAAAAAAAAAAGGCATTAAGAGGTTTACCCAAGCTCTGACCAAAGGGCCAGAACACCTAGAAAGTTATTTTCAAATTCTTAGTTAAAATGGAGACATAAAAATGCATAAGCTACTCATTTTTCTTGACTGTTAGCTCAGTAATTGCTTTTGCCTCCCATCAATGTATGCTTTTCAATAGTTCTGGGGTAATATTTAGGTTTCTTACAACAAATTAGAATTTTGTTTAATCATTAAGCTTTTGTGTGACTCTGTTGTTTTATCTCTTGAGCTAGTATCTAGTGATACAAATTAATTATTTAATAAGATTGAGTATGGGGACTGGATACCAGATGAGAATTAATTTTACACATTTTCAGACAACCTTTCTTTAAAGTTTTTAAAATATTTTTTAAATGTTTATTTATTTTTGAGGGAGAGAGAGAGAGAGAGTGCAAGCAAGCACAAGCAGGGGAGGGGCAGAGAGAGAGGGAGACACAGAATACAAAGCAGACTCCAGGCTCCAAACTGACAGCCCAACACAAGCCTTGACCTCACGAACCATGAGACCAAAACCTGAGCTGCAGTCAGGTGCTTAACCAACTGAGCCAACCAGGTGCCCCTCAGCCAACCTGCAGTTTTCCTTCCCACAGTAGAAAACCATCTCTTCCAAACACAAATAGCTAAAATGTAAATAAACATCATGTGCTGCCATCAATGAAGAAGAAAGGGATGTATGCTATATTTCAGTGAGCATCTGCTAAGCACCAGATACTGCACTTACAACCAGAACATAATGCAAATGATGCTATTCCTTCCAACAGGAAGCGCAGGTAAATGAAGTTTACAGGTTTAATAACAATTTGTTACACTTACTCAAATAGCCAGAGGCAGAGCCAAGGTTTTAAAACAGGAGTTCAAAACCAATATTCTCCCCAAAGAATTTAGGAGTTTCCCATACAATATTATTGCTAAACAATCACTTCCATCAATAACACTAGACAGGTTCACAGTTGGGCAAGAGAAAGGAAAATCCTGGAAAGACAACTGTAAACCCATAAAAACTTTTTCTAAGAGGGAAAAATTTAATCCATTTTAAGAGTGTGGTATAAAAGAAATGCATTGTATTACTTTATACAAATAGTTAAAAGTAAGATAAAGAATAAGCAGTCTATGACCTAATGGGCTTTCGTATCATGAAAAATTAGTAGATCTAGCTCAGAAAAAGACGATATTTTTCCCAATAATTTATACATCATTTACAGACTTTTGGAAATTATTAATAAAAACACAAGCATATTTAGAAATAGCATTTAAAATGTTATATTAGCTAAGGTTGTTAGTTAAAATAATAAATCTTGACTTAAAACAATTTTTCCACAAGATCATGAATTAATTTAACTTTATTGAGATTCTTATCTAATTGCCAAAAATGTGGAATTCAAATAGAATTTTTTCCTTTAAAAATTTATTTTTTATAAAAGTAAAGTCTCTTTTTGAAGTGTTCATTATTCATTAATTAATGCATTCTACAAATACATTCAACAAATAGCTATTTTCTTTAGCATGTTTTAAGGCATGAACTGCTCACTGAGTAAAGAAGAAAGATAGCATGAGTATTCTCCAACACATACAGTTCAATAGAAAAAACAGGCAGTAATAGGGGATAAGGATAAATTGTGTTACTTTTGATTTCTTCTTCAACATGTAAAGAATTTGGAAGTTGTCAAACTCATCCTTATAACATTAGAAAGCTGGACAAACAGAAAATCAATTATTTTTCCTAGAATCATCAGAGAATTAAGGTTTTAGGGCAAACCATTGCCTACAACATACTGAGAAACAGGAAAATCTAGAGAATCACAGCTGATATCTGGTTACCTGGTATAAAAGCCAGTGGATCCAGAAAATGGTAATATTGGTCAGTTGCTAGAGGTTCAATATGGACTAGAATCCCTCTAGAGTGAGAATATCCTGGGGACCATATCTTAAGGGTAGTCCTAAATCCTTATGAGTTTCACTTTGGGAATTCACTAGATTCACAGTGAAGATCCAAAAATATACCTTCATAGCATGCCTTTATGGAAAAGGTATGGGAAGAGTAATTATTAATGAATTAAGCCCAGAATATTCTCTTTGACAAACACCTATTCTTTAGGGGTAAAGCTCTGCCAGACCCTTATTCCAGTTGGGGAAGGGCATTCCTCACATTCTAGTACCGTCTAGTTTTTCTGTAATATCTGAGGAGTGAGGACAGGAGCTATACATGGTAGAAACCCTTCTGAAAGTTATAGCCAAGACACAGGCCTCCTGAAAGACTTAGATTTAATCAGAAGACTATACTGAACACATTCCATCTCATTCACCTTCCCACAACGCCAGCAGCACTTCAGAATAATAACAGTGGATTATAGATGGACAAACATATGTACATATGTATACACACACACAGACACACACACACACACACACACACACATATATATATATATATATGATTATATATATACACAGCAGAAGCTCTTAACCTAGTCAAAGATAAAGCAAGATCTTAAAAAAAAATTATAGAAGTTAAGAAAGCTGGACAAAGAGGTGGGGTCATTCCAGGCAGATAGCACTGTATATGTGAAAATACAGATGTGTGCAATAGCCAGTTGGAAGACCAGAGAGGAATTAGGCACATTTGGAACACAATGCTGGAAGATGATGTAGAATTTTGCATTTTACTAATCAGTTTTTATTTTATAATAAGGATGTTGAAATTGTTAAACAGGATAGAGATTATATTAATGCTTTTAAGATTATTCTTCCTACAGTGTGTACAGCGAATGCAAAGAGACCAAGGAAAAACTGTTATGAGATTGTTGGAATGGTCCATAATTATTTGAAACAGGGCAGTACCAGGGGACATATTTTAGAGTTGTTGAAGAAATAGAATTGGTCAGGCTGGTAACTGATTAATTTTGGGTTAAGTAAAGGGAGAGTTCTGAGATGACTCTTAGGTTTCTGTTCTTGGAAGTTGGAGATATAAAAATATAAGAAACATTAGAAGGAATTCAGGTGTCAGAGATGGAGTGAGGGGTTGAATTAATTAATTTAATTTTGATCAAGTTGAAAAGTGGTATTTTGGAGTCATTTCAGTGGTAAGAACCAATAGAAAAATTGTACATACAGCTGGAACTCATATTGGGTCTGAAAATATTTTTAGTTTTTTTGTTTGTTTGTTTCAAGGTTTATTTAAATTCTAGTTAGTTAACAGATAGTGCAATATTGGTTTCAGGAGCAGAATTTAGTGATTCATCACTTACATATAACACCCAGTGCTTTTCACAAGTACCCTCCTTAATAACTATCACTCATTTAGCCTGCCCCCCCCACTCACCTCCCCTCCATCAACACTCAGTTTGTTTTCTATAGTTAAGAGTCTCTTATGGTTTGCCTCCCTCTCTTTTGTTCTTCCCCCACCTTCTCCTTTGTTTATCTATTGTTTCTTAAATTCCAAATATGTGTGAAATCATATGGTAGTTGTCTTTCTCTTAACATAATATACTCTAGCTCCATCCACATTTTTGCAAATGGCAGGATTTCATTCTTTTTGATGGCTGAGTAATATTCCATCATATATATAGATATCACATCTTTATCCATTCATCAGTTGGTTGATATTTGGTCCCTTTCCATAATTTGGCTATTGTTGATTATGCTGCCATAAATATTGGGATGCATCCATATTTTTGAATCATTTGGATAATACCTAATAGAGCAGTTGCTGGGTCATAGGGTAGTTCTATTTTTAACTTTTTGAGGAACCTCTATACCATTTCCCAGAGTAGCTGCACCAGTTTTCATCCCACCAATAGTGTAAGAGGGTTTCCCTTTCTCTGCATCCTCACCAACACCTGTTGTTTCCTGTGTTGTTAATTTTAGCCATTCTAACAGTTGTGAGGTGATATCTCATTGTAGCTTTGATTTATATTTCCCTGATAATGACTGATATTGAGCATCTCTTCGTGTGTTTGTTAGCTATCTGTATGTCTTCTTTGGAAAAATGTCTGTTCATATCTTCTGCCCATTTCTTCACTGAATTATTTTTATTTTTATTTTTTAAGTGTTTATTTCGATAAGTTCTTTTTTAGATTTTGAATACTTACCCTCAAAAGCATCAAAATCCTAGAGGAGAACACAGGCAGCAACATCTTTGACATCAGCCATAGCAACTTCTTACTAGACCATGTCTCTGGAGGCAAGGGAAACAAAAGCAAAAATGAACTATTGGGACTTCATCAAGGAGTCCCTTGATGCAAAAAGGGGTCCCTTTTTGCAGTGCAAAAAGCTTCTGCACGTGAAGGAAGCAATCAGCAAAACTAAAAAGTAACCTACAGAATGGGAGAAGATATTTGCAAATGATATATTTGAAAGAGACATAGTCTTGTTTGACATTAGCATACTTAGAGTAACTAAGAGAGTAAATGGCCCATGAGAAAAGTGAATTTTGAAAGATTAGTCCTCAAGGGAAAAAAAAAAACTTGCACTTAGGGAAAGCTTAAAGGGAGAGGAATGACAAACAGACTAGAGAATCAGCAGCCAGATTGTCAATGAGGGACAGGATAGTGTGATGGAGCCTATTAAAACCGAAAAAAAAAAAAAAAAAGAATGCATTAGGAGGAGTGAACTGTCAACAGTGTCGGTTGCTCCTGAATGGTTGTACAATATTGCCAAAAAATATTTTGTGCAAATTTAGTAGAGCTAATTGGTGACACTAATTAGATCTATCTCTCTATCTATCTATCTGTCTATCTATATTGGTAACAAAATGATGGAAGGCAGATTGTGGTAGGTTGAACAATGATTTTGAGATATGAAGAAAAAGAATAAAGAATATAAACAATTTAGTAAGGAGTTTGGAAGGTAAAAGAGTACTGAGAAGAAATATGGTTTAAGTGGAATATTTTTTCCTTTATTTTCATTAATTATGAGAAGAACTTATAGATATTTGAGCTGGTGGAGAGTAATCAACAGATAGATGAAAAGTAAAGATTAACTTATAGTACATAGAACCTCAGGTAGCAAGAGAGAGGGGCTCCTAAGTAGATATTGTTGGATTGGGTGCAGACAGGTCAAAGAACTTTCCAGGTTCAATTTGCAAATATCATATAATTACATGTAAAATTATTTTTATGGAAAATTTTGACCTAAATCAATGAATAGCCATAGGTCCTAATTGTTAAAACAATTCACAAGGTCTGGGAAATCTGTTTTTATTTATTGTCAGTCATCATCTTGGAGAAGCTGGCTTTCTCTTTTAGTGACAAAATTAAGAAATATTGGCCTTAAAATAAATACACAGCTGAGCTATAGATATGTACTTCAAATCCATGATTTGTGATCAGGGCTCTAATAACACAGGAGACATCTTATGGAGAGATTTTTATCACTGAGATATTTATTTACTAGGCTTTCTGAAGATACATTTATTTATACAGAAGCATTTGACTCAGGCACCATATTTCTTGCTACTAAATATGTTTTCAAGGTAATGTTATAAAATGCATAAATTTTTCATTTCTCATGTAATAAAAATATATTCATAATGGATACATTATTAATAAATAGTGACTATTATTAATTCATCCAATAAATAATTTGAGCACTACTATTTTTCAGGTTTAAATAATATAGAAGGGTCCCAAAAGTAAAGTAAAAAAAAAAATGTATTCCGGGGCGCCTGGGTGGCGCAGTCGGTTAAGCGTCCGACTTCAGCCAGGTCACGATCTCGCGGTCCGTGAGTTCGAGCCCCGCGTCAGGCTCTGGGCTGATGGCTCGGAGCCAGGAGCCTGTTTCCGATTCTGTGTCTCCCTCTCTCTCTGCCCCTCCCCCGTTCATGCTCTGTATCTCTCTGTCCCAAAAATAAATAAACGTTGAAAAAAAAAATTAAAAAAAAAATGTATTCCATATAAAGGAGAAAAGCAATAACTGAAATTATACTTATAATTGAAATCATTAATAACTGAAATCATACTTAATAACTGAAATCATACTTATCTGATATAGTTATAATTTGAAAATTATATGAAAAAAATTTAAACTGCGTAAAGGAGAAGAATAGGTCTGGGCAAGATACTTTCAAATAGGTGATCAGCTCTGTCTCACTGAAAAGGTACCATTTAGAACTTGGAGTAGGTGAGTGAGCAAGTCAGGCTTATATCTAAGGAAAGAGAATTCTAGGCACAGGAAATGCAAAGGCCTCTCTATAAGTGGAAGCATTCTATAAGTGGAAGCATTACTGACCTGTTCAAATAGCATAGGGAGGCCAGTATGACAAAAGTGTAGTGAGCAAAATGGTGAGTTGTAAGAAACAAAATCAGAGAAACAACAAGGGCCAGATACTGAAGTGCTCTGGGGATCATGGCTTTTACCATGAATAAAAGTGGAACTCTTTGGGAGTTTTAAGCACACAAGCACATGGTCCAAATTCCATTTTAAAAGGGACACTTTGGAAGCTTGTTGAGAATAAATTGTAAGGTGGAGAGGGGTTTGGAAAGAGGAAGAACAACTAGGTTATTGCTATAATCCCATCAACGGATGGTGGTAGTTTAATGAAGATGATAACGGGGGAATTGATTTGAGCAATTGAATTTTGGATATATTTTCAAGGTTGAGCCAATACGATAGCCTGATGAATGGGATGCAGATTATAGGAGCAAGAAAAAAGTCAAGGTTGATTTAAAGACATTTGTCTTGAATAATTGTAAGGTGAAGTTGTTATTAAGTGAGAATGGCAAGATTGTGGATGGAGCAGTTTTATGAAGGAATAACATAACTCAAATTTAAACATGTTAAGTTACAGATATCTGTTAGACATCCAAGTGGATTGGTGGAGTAGGCAGTTGTATATGTGAGTCCAGAGAATGAGAGGAGGCATGTTATCAGATTATAAATACATTTAAATTCATGAGATCTGTAATACGGAGAGAATGAAAAGAGGAACATTCTAGAGTCTGAGTGCTTTAAAAGAGGTTACAGAGAAGAGGAGGACTTAACAAAGTAGAATTCACATAAGAAAGCTCTGTGAGAGAAGCCAAGTGAAGAAGGTATTTCAAGGAGGAAAGAGTGACACATTTTCTAAAATGCTGTTGATATTTCAAATAAAATAATGATTGAGAAGTGGCCATTGAATTTAGCAATGAGGATGTCATCAGTGACATTGATAAGAGCAATTGCAGTGGAGCTCTAAGAGTGAAATCTTGACTGGAAAGGATTTGAGAATGGAAAAAGTAAAATTGGAGAGGAGTATAAACCAGTGCTTCTCAAACTTTTATGTACACACCAATCACATGGGAATCTTATTAAACTATAGATCCTGATTTAGTTGGTCTAGCTGGAGTTCTGCACTTCTAACAATTTCGCAGATAATGTTGATGATGCTGGTCCAAGGACCGTTATTTGAATAGCAACGGTATAGAGCACTCATTTAAGAAGTGTTCATATAAAAGGGCTACAGAGAGAGTGAGTTACTGAAGGATAATTTCTAGAGATGGATTTTTAAGATTGGAAAATAACACCATGTTGATACACCTATGAAAAATGTGATTATGCAGTAGAGATGACAGAATTCCCAGAATGTTGTGTTTCATTGTGAAAGAGGGAATGAAAAGGTGAAGGGAAAATGTTGGCTTTAGGTAGCAGTGAACAGTTCAATTTGAGTGACAGGAGAGAGTTCGGAAAAATGAATAAAGGTGTGAGAAGGTGGTAGGGATATAGCAGTGGGACCTTATATTTTCCTATTGCTTTGATTTTCTCAGGCATTAAGAAATTTAATTTAAACAAAAAATTTAATGTTTATTTACTTTTGAGAGATAGAGTGTGAGTGGGGGAAGGAGCAGAGAGAGAGGAAGACAGAATCTGAAGCATACTCCAGGCTCTGAGCTGTCAGCACAGAGCCTGACATGGGGTTTAAACCCACAGACTGCAAGATCATGACCTGAGCCCAAGTTGGCCCCTTAAGCAACTGAGCCACCCAAGCAACCCTAAGAAGTTTGGATTGAGGATCAGGAGGAGATGACTCAGGTTTGAAAAGAATGTATAAAGTAATGGTTAATGCTCTAATATATTATGAACAAAGTGGTTGGATTAGAGAAATGTAATTCAATTTCCAAGCATTACGGGTTCATTTGAGATTTATGTCATGGTTTTAACCATGTGTCAAAGTAGTTGTGTTTTTTCCAACTATTTTCAATTTTGTGGGTACAGGTTAAGAACCAGAGGAGAATGAGTTAAATCAGGATGGAATTTTATTCCATGATTACAAACAAATGAAAATGGAGGCACAAGAAATTAAAGAAATTGGTCAATGTCACACATCTGTTAACTCATGAAGCCAACATTCAAATCCATAAAATTTTGTTAATTAATATGTGCTTATAATACTTAGGATCTGTCTTGTCTTCTGGAAATTGTTTTACAGGGAAAATATATAAACATATATATACTTTTACATGTTATGTATATATGTGTATATATACATTTTCATAAAAGTATACATATACATACATTTCTAAATCATTTTCAGAAACAAAATTGATTTATAAGATCAATTTATTAACTTATTAATAAGATAATTTTCACATATAGCCACACTTTAAGTATTCAAAGCTTTACTTGGAACACATAAACTATTCTAATTCAGGAGGTGGAAGAGTGATCCTTAATGATTCTTTAATCTAAACTCATATTTTATCAATGAGACTGACCTTCTTTACTGGTTCTTCCCGGAACATAGTACAGGGCCTGGAACAGAGTAAGCACTGCAGTAGTGATGGTTGAGTAAAATACCCTCCCCCCCACCAAAAAAAAAAACCTTAAGATGCCAAGATTCATATCCATTCTCTCAACCTGACATCTTCAAGAGCTTGTTTTTTTTTTCCTTTTTTATTTTAAATATGTCATATATACAAATGGAACTTGGCTGCAACAGCATGTGAAACTGAATTGGATAAGAAAATAAGAAACCCTGGTTTGATAATAGGACATGACTGCTTCTTGATTGGATAGATATAAATCATTGCACCTGTGTCTACATGTGTTAGAAAGTGCAATTCTTACCTAACTACTCAAAACTGTTGAGTCAAGTAAAAAAAAAATAATGATAACTAACATACTAGCATTCTTATAAGCAATTATCTGTGTTAACTCATTTAATCCTCAATGTAAGAAAATTGAAAGCACAAAATATAACTAATTTGTCCAAGGTTCAGTGGCTTGTAACTAGAGAAGCATTAACGAAAGCCTTGTCTAGCTCCAAAGACTAATCTCTCACAGATGGACTGTTTCTGATTTTTACAGATATAATGACTTTAAATTTTATATCTCTCAAATTCCCATATTTACATAAAATTAAACCATAATGAAATGAAACATTCACGGGGTGCCTGGGTGGCTCCGTTGAGTGTCCGACTTGGGCTCAGGTCATGATCTCCTGGTTCATTAGTTCGAGCCTTACATCGGGCTCTGTACTGACAGCTCAGAGCCTGGAGCCTGCTTCAGATTCTGTGACTCCCTCTCTTTCTGCCCCTTCCCTGCTCATGCTTTGTCCCTCTTTCTCTCTCAAAAATAAACAAACACTAAATAAAAAAGGAAACATTCACTAATCCAGAAATCTACTCTCTTCCTACAAAAGAAGTACACAAAATTAAATTTAAATTGAATTAATAAAATATTTTCTGATACAAAAAAACAGACAGTTCACATAGTGTGGATTATAAAATGAAGAAAAATCTGGACTTGATTGGAATAGAGACTTTTCACAAACCTTGTCAGTTTTTAAGATTTTCACCCTTTTCTTAGGAGGAAGTGAAAACATTTGTTAAAACCTTGCAGATAACATTAGGTAATAGTCATAGATTGTCAAGAGTATATTTGGCTATGAAGTTAGATTATCAAAGGGCTAAAAAGGCTTAATGGATAACTACTGTAATTTTTTTTTTTATTTTAAGAGAGAAAGGGAGTGTTGAAGGAAATATAAAGACTTTTCATACAATCATGAAAACTGGGTTGGTACCAGTGATCCAACAAATAATTAAGTAAAATATTTGTTTTATAAGGCAAAAATCTTAAATGAGATCTCTTTACCCAGTTGTTAGCCTATTAAAGTAACTTTAGTATAATCCCCATAATATATTTAACACAAGAACCCTTTCTCATGGAAATTCTGAGTTACCAGTGAAATGTGTATTTACTTACAGACATTCAGAGTACTCTTTTTGCATGCTCAACTGTCTATTTATGAGCACAAAGGATGATTTTTATTTTGCCATCATTGAATCATTCATCATCACATTTTACACTAAGTTTTTTTGGGAATAGTTTCTTATATCTTGGGAAAGTTCCTGACATATAATATTTGAAACATAGTGATTCCCATTGATCAGGGCTGAGTTTACCCATGATCTTGGAGGTTTTTAGAAGCTGTCCCAATATGGGGATGTGCGATAGAATTTGGAAGTACAGATTCTCAGAACTTCACTTACAGTCATAGTGCCATTTGTATTCTATCTAGAACTTCTAAATAGGTGATTTCTATAAATATCCTTAGGTAGAAAGACTAAATAAAAATGTGAATATTTCTTAAGTTATTATTTGATCAATTTAATTCTATTTCGAATGCAATGACAATAATGTCTTTTACATTTGAATAAAATGTTAAATTTTATACAGAAGGAGATATATGTGATAATATGTACTAACTCAATGAAAAAGTTGAATAATGTGAGGAGCTTACCAGATATTATATTGCAGTAAATCTACCCAAATTAAAATATAAGGGTATTACATTATGAAGAGAAAAATAGATTAAAAATATAGAAAAATGTTGACTATTTTATCTGATTATGTATGACGATTTAATATATGACAAAGGTTGTATTTCATTTGAACAGAAAAAGTGAATTTACTTATAAACAGGGCCATAATAATGGGTTATTTACTGGGAAGAAAAAGAATTCAGTTCTACAACAAACCCCAAGTAAATTGGAATTTCAGATAAATAGTTTCAGTTGTCAAATGTAATTAAATAAGTATAAAATAAACATCTTAATATTTTAGTTGTGATAATTTTAGCTAGTACATATAACTCTGGAAGATAAATTTGGTGACAATTTAGAAATTATTTGGGAAAATACAATGTAAAATAATTCAGAAACATGATAAATTAGAATATTTTCAGATAATATAGGAAATAAAGGGATACCATCTATACTTTACAACAAAAGCTTACAGATTAATTAGGAAAAGACACTAATAGAAGAGTGGGCAAGCATATAAATAAGCATTTCAATAAAGAAAATACCAAAATGGCTAGTAAATATGTGAATAATTGCTCAAATATACCAGTAATCAGGGAATTACACAGTAAAGAAATGATGGGATATTATTTTCCACTACTCAGATTGACCAAAAGCATAAATAAATGCATGAATGGATGCAGGTAGGAATAAATAAAATTAAAATACTTTACATTTAGTGGCATGACAAAATTAATAAACTCATAGATTATTATTAGGAATGCAAATTTTAGAAAACAGCTTTTTAATATAGATTGATATAAATATATATATTTTGATCCAACAGATACACTCATGAAATCTGCTTCCTAGATGTGTAAACACCAAAACATAAGAATATATACAAAACAATGATTATTGCAGCATTATTGATAGAGGCAAAATCTGGAAGCATAGTGAATGTCCATTCATTAACTGATGCTTGAATAAATCCTGGTTTATCCACTTAGTGAAATATTATGTAACCCCTAATGCATTCATAATGCCATGGTACGAAAATGATCCCATTTTTGTAAAGTGCAAAGTGACAAAAATAAATACAAGCGTATGTACACATTACTATAAGATTGTAAGTAGATTTGCTTCAGATTAAAATATTTACACACTCACAAATATGTACATACACAAACATTAAAAATATATGAAAGGTTTTTCCAGAATGTTAGTTGCAAATATCTTAGTATTGTAGCATTTCAGGAAATGTTAACATTCATTCTTAAAATTTTTTAATACTTGAGTTCATTTAACATAAAAGATGTAGTATATGAAAAATTAGAAAAAATGCTATTTTTGTAAAAAAAATTATGGAAATATAATAGGTAAATCTAGTCTCTGTGAGCTGATGTGACTGTGAGAAGTTACCCTTGGTTATCAAGAAAGACAGCCATGATGGAAGACCAAAAGAAAAAGATCTGCTGAAAAATGAGTTCATAAACAAGCAGAATTAAAGCAGTCACATAATAATTGATTCTAAATGCTGAAGGGTTCAGGGGCACATGGATGGGTTAGTCAGTTAAGCATCTGACTCTTGATTTCGGCTCAGGTCATGATTTCATGGTCATGAGATTGAGCCCCATATCTGGCTCTGCACTAACAGCACAGTTCATTTTATATTGTTACTTATATAAAAACTCTAATTTTAAAGACTTTTAATTTCCATAGTTTAAGTTAAAGGGAAGGAAGAGAATAAGTTTTTTTAAAAACAGAGCTGAAGTATATACCAACCTCATTTAAGAAAGCAGGCTGATTTTATCATCTCTTCCTCCACTGTGATCTAATAGTCAGGCTATGAAATACATTCAAATCTGGCCATCAGTCAGCTGGTAAGCTCTGGCCATAGCCAGTCACAGAAAACACAGCTTACCAGTAGATCTCTTTTATTACCTAGAGAAGCATTTTTCTTTCCAGTTCAAACAGAGAATGAGATTCTCATCACACATTGAGAGTCTATCTAAGACAACATATAAAATAAAACAAACAGAGAAAGTTGACATAAAAAGTTCAAATAGATGTGGGTAAGAATCAAGAATTACTCTGAAGGGTTTATACTCCAAAGTTCAGCTTTTAAAGTTTTTATTAGATAATAGTAAAAAGTCTCTTATATCACAGTTGACTTGTGGTGTTCTAAGATATTTGTAGCAATATCTGTAAGAAATGAAGTTTATTATTATTTTTGAAAGATAATAACAAAGGATAACTTTATCTGAAATATGTGAATGTATCATTTTTTATTATTTCATTTATTAATAATAATATTATAAATATGCAAAACATTGTCACATATTAGAGGTTAATGAAAATAATGCCCTGCACCAAAAACATACTTAACATCGATTTTATTTGAAGACATATAAAAATAAGGTATGTAAATGAATATATGTGTGCTTTTCAACAAGATGTATTCAAAGAGAAAAATATCACAGAGGAGAAAAGAATATGGTTTAAGTGGTTAAAAAAAATCCCGGAAAGATACAGGTTTCCAATTATGGGTTGAATAAGTCATGAGAATAAAGATTACAGCATAGGGAATATAGTAAATGGTATTGTAATAGTGCCATATAGTAATAGATGGTAGGTACACTTGTGGTGAGCATAGCATAACATATAGAGTTGAATCATTATTTTGTACACCTGACACTAATATAACATTGTGTTTCAACTACACATCAGTACAAAAATTTACAAATAAAAAAATGCAAAAATATTGCTGTAGTTTGACTACAAATAAATTAGTAATGGAAAAATGGGGGTAATATAGCAAAGTATTAATAACAATTTGATTTAGATGAACTAGTAATGCCATTAATAATTTTTTCTATATTTTTGATATTTGGCAATTTTCTTAGTTTTATTTTCTAAAATAGTCATTTAAATTATGTATGATTTTCTGTTAAAGTGTACCTGCCTAGCAACTAGTCACAGAGCAAAAGTCCTGCAGTGGTATGCAACTTAAAATGATTAAAACCTTTATATAATTGCAACAACAGATATCCTAGACTATTTACCTAGATAAATTCAGATAAGTCATTTAGCATCCCTGAGGGAGTTTTAGCTTTAAAAATTGGATGTAATAATAATGTTCTATTTCTAGTTTAAAGGATTATCATTGGCACAATGAAACTCTGCAAAGAGTTGTACAAACACATAAGTATGTTTAAGACAGCACAGAATTTTGGTTTTGATCCCTGACTTTAGAGTTAGAAAGATCTTCATCATTTTCTTTATATGTAACATTGTAGAAGAAAAAAAGGGGTAACATATGTATAGCAAAAAATAAGAGCCAGTAAATGAGGCTTTCTTCCTTCTTTCTTTTATTTAATGACTTGAAATATTCAGTTTTAAAATAATCTTAAAGTGGAGAGGTAAATTATGCCCATAAAATTAAAATATACGTAATAATCATACCTTTTATTCTGTTTGATTTGAAGGAATGTTCTCGTTACCAATATTTTATCACTTGTGCCATCTTTGTTTTTATATATCTCACTATTCTTTTCCCATTGTTGTTTTGAATACATTTTTACACAAGCAGTTGGAAATGTAGTCTCTTTGCTTATTTATTTATTTATTTCCATTCTAATAAGGAAGTTCAAAATGTGACATGGTGCCAGGTAAAACTTTTATTCTCAACAACCTCAAAATTTTAGAAGAAAGTTCATATGTTGTTGGCTAAACAGGGCTGAAACTTATGTTCACTCTGATACACCACTGTATAGAATCCAAGCAAAAATTGAAATAGCCCTTTAATTGGTCTTTTAACCTACCTAAAATAGGAAAATTGAGGTAGAAGGGATCAAAAGTGAAGAGGTTGTAGATTTTTAATTTTGCTGAATTTTAATATAACAATTTCCTATGCACTGGAAAAATATATATGAATATAATTTGCTAGTTTTTATTATAATCACATATAATCAATATGCATGTTAATGTACTTTTAAGTTGCATTTCTTAGTCTCTGAGAATGCTGAAAGTAAATGATATAATACTATTTTCCATGACTGTTAAAAAACATATCAGCATTTAAATATGACCTGAGACTACCTTGAAAGATTCAAAAAAACTTTCAAGTATTTTGTTGAATAGGATATTAACAAATGTCTAATTCAATTTGCTTGTAAAAATCACCAAACTTACTGGGATAAACTGATTTAAGATTACTCGATATTTTTCTTATTTTTATATGTTTCATAGAAAAATTTTTATTACTTATCCTTAGCAGAAAAAAATCCACAAAAACTCAAATACATTTAATATATTTTAGGTCAAAATACACATTTTATATACTTTTATCATTTAAAATATTTATTATTACAAATTTAAGATCACCTTCCAAACTTCAATAGGAGTATTTACTTGGAAAATACTCTTCAATATTTTAGTTTGAATATAAAAGCTAAATAGTAGTCTAAATTATCAATTAACACTAACTACAACATGTTTAGTTGAAAGTTAATAAAGAGTGATACTGTCTCACCTAATCTGATCATTTTGTTTGCCTTCAACCATTACCTTAAAAGATTTATTGACTTTCCAATGGAATAAATATATTCATTGACCTGAATATCATAAACGTGATAATTTTAATTAGGAATAAAATTTGGCTGGTTGACCTTTATTTTTAAAGAAACTGGTGGTCCTATAAGACAATAAATATTAAGTACTTACTGTAAATAGACCATAATACTAAATATAAACAAAAACAGTGTTCAAACTACATTCTCTGACTTACATTGGCAAATAGGGACTCAAAAAACACATGACCATCAAAAACCTATTATATGGGAAAATACAACAAATATTTAAAATTTGCAGTCTTGAACTTTGGGGGTTAACATGGTATATTGTTACAAACAGATATGTGACATAAATATGAAGAACAATTTCATCTTTGAAATCAATCTTTCAGAAGAAAAATATTTGCTTTAAATATATTATTGTAGCTTTTACTTGGAGGAGAATCTTTAATGCTAGAATTTGAATTTAAAAGTCAAGAGCTAGTTTGACAGTTTATTATTGGTATAAAATTCAGGGTCAGAAGAAAATATTTTCAAATTTCAAGTTTTATAATCAAGCATCTATCTATCTATCTATCTATCTGATGAAGTATTTGGCCTACGAACTTTTTTCTAGATTTTTAAATTTCCATAAACATTGTCTGGAAATAATGATTGAATAAAATTCCTTTTAATCCAAACAGCTTCTAGTTTATAACTGAATTGTGGTAAGTTGCATAAATTTTTGTTTTCTTATAACTATTTTAGTATTTACTCCCAATAAATTTTATTTTATTTTTTTTAGAGCAGAAGCTTAGCTTTCTGTTCTTTGTTGCAAGGCTTAGAAAGAGAGGTTTTCAATAACTGTTCCTCAAATTGACCTCTTTTGCTTGAGCACACAAAAATAAATATTTTTAAATAACTATTTTTCCATTTCTTTGACTCCTCTTCAATTTCTTTCATAAGTGTTCTATAGTTTTCAGAGTATAAATCTCTATCTCTTTAGTTAGGTTTATTCCTAGGTATCATTGTTTTTGGTGCAATTATAAATGGGATAGGTTCCTTGATTTCCTTTCCTGTTGGTTACTTATTAGTATATACAGATGCAACAGATTACTGTATGTTGATTTTATATCTTGCAACTTTGCTGATCATGAATTCTAGCAATTTTTTGGTGAAATCTTTTGGGTTTTCTATGTAGAGTATCAGATGGTCTGCAAATAGTGAGAGTTTGACTTCTTTGCCAATTTGGATGCCTTTTATTTCTTTTTGTTGTCTGATTGCTGAGACTAAGAGTTCCAGTACTATGTTAAATATTAATGGTGAGAATGGACATCCCTTAAATAATTATTAAAAGAGGAAACATTTAAGAGGAAATAGTTAAGATGGCCGAGCAGCATGGAAACCCCCAGCTTGTTTTGTCCCTGAAATGCAGCTAGATCAGCACCAAACCATTTTGAACACCTAGGAAATTGATATGAGGATTAATGCAACAATCTGCATAACTTGAGCCACACAACTAGGCAGGTACATTGAGTGGAGGGGGAAACTGAGGGAGAGAAAAGCCAGAGAGGGTAGGGAGCTATTTTCATGGAGAGAGGACAGAAAGAAAGAGAGAAAAGGGGAGAGTGCTGTGCATCAGGAGTGTGCAAGAAAAGCACTCACCCAAAAGTAGCCAGAGAGAAAGAGAGAAGAAGAGTGAAAACACTCACAAAGGACTGAACAAGAAATCTGTTCCCCTAAACCATTGATGAGGAGAAAGGAGAGAGTTTCAATACCACTAGGACTCTATAAACTGTGAAGCACAGAGTCTGACACTTGGGGGCCTTCCAATCACATCCCCCAGAAGACCAGCACAAGTCACTCCATCTGCTTAGTGTACAGACTATAAAATGCTTCAGAGTTTCAGTTCTAGGATAAACTGGATGTAACTTCATGCAGGTTTCATTCTGTTTGATGGTTCACTTATTTGTTCATTTTCTTTGCTTCTGTTTTTGATTAAATTATTTTCTTTTTCTTGGATACAAAAAGAGAAAATTTTATTTTTATTTTTTTACTTAATTAAAAAAAATTATTTTATTTCATTTTCTTTATTTTATGTTATTCTCTCTATATATATTTTTTAATTTTTAAATTTTTCTTACCTTTTTTCTCCCCTTCCCCTTTTTTCTCTATTCTATCAAGCTTCTTTCAACATGCAGACTGAAATACACCTAGGATCTATCATCCTTTATTTGGTTTTTTGTTTTGTTTTTAATTTTTTAATTTTAATGTTTTATTCTATTAACTTTTTTCTTCCTCCAAAATGACAAAATGAAGGAATTCACCCCAGAAAAAAGAACAGGAAGAAATAACAGCCAGGGACTTAATCAACACAGATATAAGTAAGATGTCTGAACTAGAATTTAGAACCACAATAAGAATAATATCTGGGGTTGAAAAAAACATAGAAAACATCAGAGAATCCCTTTCTGTGGAGATAAATAAAATCTAGCCAGGCCAAAATTAAAAAATGCTATAACTGAGATGCAATCTCGAATGGATGCCATGATGGCAAGGATGGACAAAGAGCAGAGAATCAGCAATACAGAAGATAAAGTTATGGAGAATAATGAGGCAGAAAAAAAGAGGGAAACAAAGGTAAAAGATCACAACACAAGACTTAGAGAACTCAATGACTTATTAAAAAGGAATAACATCCAAATCATAGAAGTCCCAGAAGATGAAGAGAGAGAAAAAGGGGCAGAAGGTTTATGTGACCAAATTATAGCAGAAAACTTTCCTCATCCAGGAAAGGACACAGACATCAAAATCCAAGAAGCACAGACACTTCCATTAGATTCAACAAAAACTGACCATCACGAAGGCATATCATAGTCAAATTCGCAAAATATGCAGATAAGGAAAGAATTATGAAAGCAGCAAGGGAAAAACGTCCTTAACCTACAAGGGAAGACAGATGAGGTTTGCAGCAGATACTAATCTATCCATAGAAACTTGGTAGGCCAGAAAAAATTGGCAGGATATATTCAACATGCTCAATGGGAAAACTATGCAGCCTGAAATCCTTTATCCAGCAAGGCTGTCATTCAATATAGTAGGAGAGATAAAAACTAAAGGAGTTCGTGACAACTAAACCAGCCTGCAAGAAATTTTAAGGGGGACCCTTTGAGTGATGAAAAGGCAAAAACAAAAGAAAAAAGACCAAAAGCAACAAAGAATAGAAAGGACTAGAGAACATCACCAGAAACACCAACTCTACAGGCAACACAATGGCACAAAATTCACACCTTTCAATAATTATTTTAAATGTAAATGTATTAAAGACTCCAATCAAAAGACATGGAGTATCAGAATGGATAAGAAAATAAGACCCATCTATATTCTGCTTACAAGAGACTCATTTTAGACCTAAAGAGACCTGCAGATTGAAAGAAAGGGGAGGGAGAATCATTTATCATGCTAATGGTCATCGGAGACAAGCTGGAGTAGCCATACTTATATCAAACTAGATTTAAAAATAAAGACTGCAATAAGATGAAGAAGGGCATTATATCATAATTAAGGGGCCTATCCACCAAGAAGATCTAACAATTGTAAATATTTATGCCCCAACATGAACCCCCCAATATATAAATCAGTTTATCACAAACATAAATTCATTGATAATAATACTGTAATGGTGAGAAACTTCGATACCACACTTACAGCAATAGACAGATCATGTAAACCAACAATAAACAAGGAAACAATGACTTTAAATGACACACTAGACTGGATGGACTTACAGATATATTCAGAACATTTCATCCTAAAGCAGCAGAATACACATTATTTTTAAGTACACATGGAACACTCTCTAGAATAGATCATATACTGAGTCACAAATCAGCCCCCAACAATTACAAAAAATCAAGATCATACCATGCATATTTTCAGACTGCAACACTATGAAACTCAAAATCAACCACCAGAAAAAAATTTGGAGATTAAAGAACATCCTACTAATGAATGGGTTAAACAAGGAATTAAAGAAAAAATTTAAAAGTACATATAAGATAAAGGGTTAGTATCCAAAATATATGAAGAACTTACCAAATTCAACACCTAAAAAACAAATAATTCAGTGAAGAAATGGGAAAAGACATGAATAGACACTTTTCCAAAAAAGACATCCAGATGGCTAATAGACACATGAAAATATGCTCAACATCACTCACCATCAGGAAAATACAAATAATAACTACAATGAGATATCACCTGACACCTGTCAGAGTGGC
This sequence comes from Lynx rufus, assembly GCF_022079265.1. Lineage (NCBI taxonomy): Eukaryota > Metazoa > Chordata > Mammalia > Carnivora > Felidae > Lynx > Lynx rufus. The sequence goes on from NW_025814867.1 coordinate 114,363,248, forward strand.
TAAAATTAACAAGTCAGGCAACAACAGATGTTGGCGAGAATGCAGGGAAAGAGGAACCCTTTTGCACTGCTGGTGGGAATGCAAACTGGAGCAGCCTCTCTAGAAAATACTATGGAGGGCCTCAAAAAATGAGAACTACCCTACAACCCAGCAATTGCACTATTAGGTATTTATCCAAAGGATACAAAAATGCTTATTCAAAAGGGCACATGCACTCCAGTGTTTATAGCAGAACTATCAACAATAGCCAAAGTATGGAAAGAGCCCAAATGTCCATCATCTGATGAATGGTTAAAGAAAATGTGGTAGATATATATATATATATATATATATATATATATATATATACACACACACACACACACACACACATACACACACATATATATATAATATATATTAAATCTAATCTAAATATAATTATATCTAATAATATATATTATATCCAATATATTAAATATATTGTATTAAATATAATATATATAAAATATATTATATCTAATATATTACATATCTTTATTAAAATATATATATATTAAAAAGAATGATAGCTTGCCTTTTGCAACAACGTGGACGTAACTAGAGTGTATTTTGTTAAGCAAAAGAAGTCGGAGAAAGATAAATATCATATAATTTCATTCATATGTTTAAGAGATAAAACATATGAACATAGGGGAAGGGAAGCAAAAATAAAATAAGATAAAAACAGAGAGAGAGAGCCAAACCATAAGGGAGTCTTAAATACAGAGAACAAACAGGGTTGTTGGCAGGGTGTTGGGTGGGGGGATGGGCTAGATGGACGATGGGCCTTAAGGAGGGTAATTGTTGGGATGAGCACTGGGTATTATAGGTAAGTGATGAATCACTAAATTCTATTCCTAAAATCATTATTACACTATATGTTAACTAACTTGGATTTACATTAAAAAAAAAAAAGGAAACATTTAGCTAAACATTTACTAAATAAGAGGCAGCATGCTAATGAACAAGAAATATTATTTAATTTCCACAATAGTTCTTTGAGGTATTATATATCAAATTAAGATTTTGTGTGGATAAAATTTACAGAAAACTAAAAGTAGCAGTGGCTTAAAACAGATGCTTATTTCTTTCATAACTGAAGAATATATATGATGGTTCTATTCCATCAAGTCCTTATAGACTCAGGCTTCTTCCAACTGACTATTCCATGGTGAGGGGTAGGATGGTGGGGTGGGGTGGTTAAGGTTGAAAACGAAGGGTAGGAAGAAATGGATTAGGAAAAAGCAAAAGGAAATAAGCCAGAGATACCCAGAAATACATGACAGATTTCATTTGTTAGAGCTCAGCCACATACTAAAATACAAAGGAGGGAAAAATTAAGAAATATAGTCTTCATTTTGGGAGATCCTATATCCTGAAAAGAATTTTCTCTTTGGAAGAAAAAAATAGATACTGTTGGATAACTAGCATATTTATCAATATATTTTAGGGGACATAATCGTGAGGTGGAAAATTATAATTTGCAAACATTTGTACAATTAATAAATGGTCTAGTGCATTCAAACATAATGTTTATCTACAGAAAAAAAATTTTTAACTTAGAAATTTTGATAACTTTACATTTGGCTTAATTTTAAACTATATGTTATGGCTACCAACTTTATATTATGGGAAAGAATGATAAAAAGTGAGACAGAAGCAAGTACAGAAAAATGTCTCCAAGAGGAATAAATACCTTAATCCTCCCAATCAGAAATGACAGTTGTTGCTGATTTGGAGTGCATTACCTTTTAATCTTTTTTTTTTATTCTGTGTATTATTCCTAGCCTATCAGGAATAGAGAGAAACAAAAGCTTTAGAAAATCAAGTCATAGTTATAAGTTGCATTATGCAATTATAACCTATGTCATTATTATGTATTCAGATCTTGCAACAAACTCCATTTGTAGTGCTTAAGTAGATAATCAATGAAGAAATGTAAATTATAAAAAATAGTTTCCAAGGAAAATGTGAGTACATGCATTACTCAACCAAATCTGAATAATAAACTGAATAAATGTTTTGTGGCTTCTTGACAATAAGACCTTGCATAAATTCAAGGTAGTTGTGTTAATATCTACTTGTTCCAACAGAACCTCTTTGAAACAAGTCTGTGGACAGTAAATAAAATCAGTTTATTATACAAGGACACTTCAAGGCATACAACTTGAACAAATTGTTTTACTTTATTATAGTAACAATGATGTGATATTTATAGTTTCCACTTTAAAATTTGATAATTTAATTATAGTTCTTACTAATTTGGCATATGTAATTAATGCTTATGGGTATCCAGATTCTCAGTAATCTTTTATGTACAGTAATCTTTCACGACATATTTAAGATATTTTTGTTAAGATATCTGATATTTTGTCTCAGGTAGATCCTTTTTCTAAACATGAGGGAGTGAGAAGTATATTTAATTTGATATTAATTTCAAAGAATCCAAGCATGCTTCTCTTAAGAATGCAAGCATGTTTTCTGGCAGCATAGTGGATTCTCATGACTGGGAGAGTCAGAAATGACTATTTCTGTAAAATAGTCTGTAAAAAAAAAATTAGTAGGAGTCGTTTCTAGTCATTTCTAGATTATACAACAATAGTTGGGAGTTTTTTATATTCTCTCTTCCCAAGTTGCAGAAGATGGCAATCACATTGTTGAACCCCAGTCAACCTGGATTTATGGGTTGGTACTTAGAGCATTGTCCCCAACCATTGTCCAACTCTCTTGCACTGGACATATAGTATTGATGAGAGAAGAAAAAAAAACAAGCTTTATTGATTTAGGACATTGAGATTTTTGAAGCTTGTTAATTTTTTTGGCAGCAAAACTAACATTCTGATTAATACAGTTTGAAATAATTGAAGTATTAAGTTTTATTTATTTTTAACTTTAGTCTCTGATACTATAGAGAAAAGAGTTGTTTTTTTTTATTTTTTATTTTAACATTTATTTAGTTTTGAGAGACAGAGTGAGAGAGAGCATGAGTGGGAGAGGGGCGGGGCGGGGGGGAGACACAGAATCTGAAGCATGCTCCAGGCTCCGAGCTGTCAGCACAGAGCCCAATGTGGGGCCCGAACCCACAGACCATGAGATCATGACCTAAGCTGAAATCAGATGCCTAAACTGACTGAGCCACCCAGGGGCCCTGAGAAAAAAATTTTGAATATAATACTATCTTATCTATGGTTTGTTTCTGGTGTGGATCCAATAATTTCTCTATTATTAGTTTATACAAATATAATGAAAATTTGAGGTATAAATAAATGTTACTTACATAAATTTTATTGTTCTACATGTAGCTACTAATTGGTTTAACATAGTATTTTGGCATAATGTTCTAATAACTATTATGGAGTCAGAGAGACAAAACAGTCATGTGTTGACTTACCAAAAAAGGTTGCAAATTTAGTCACAGTTATATTCAACCTAAAATTGAAATTCTTTTAACAATGTCACCCTGTTGTTCCTCATTCAAAGTCTCTGGTCACCCAATTTGTATAGACAAATTTCTGTAAGAAATCAAACAAGGAAACCAAATAAAAAACCAAATTTCTCATATGTCGTGTAATTTTAAGGGACAGAATTCCAACTTTCAAATCACAGTCAAAAATTTGATTTTATAATACTAAGTTGAACATAATTTATGAAACTATGTTTGTGTATGAGTTGTTGCTTTGAAGGTTAGATGCATAATTAAAAAGGAACAGCAGAGATGAACTCCTTCCTCATTATTTCTGGCAGTAGAGTAATTTTTCATGACATATTTAAGATATTTTTGTTAAAAATTCTATTTTGTCTAAGGTAGTCTAGTTTGATCCTCTTTCTGAACATGAGGGAATGTGAAATACATAGTCTCATTCAATTTGGTATTAATTTCAAAGAATCCAAGTTTAAGTAAAGAGTGGTATGTTTAATCTAAAGTAGTAGTAAGATACATTATGAAACCCTTAAGCTTTTGTCAAATCAATTTCTGTTAGAAGTAAGCCCTAATGTCCTTAAGCATCCATTAAATATAATAAATTAAGGGGCGCCTGGGTGGCTCAGTGGGTTGAGCGTCCGACTTCGGCTCAGGTCATGACCTTGCGGTCCGTGAGTTCGAGCCCCGCGTCGGGCTCTGTGCTGACAGCACGGAGCCCGGAGCCTGCTTCCGATTCTGTGTCTCCCTCGCTCCCTGCCCCTCCCCACTCATGCTTTCTCTCTCTCTCTCTCTCTCTCTCTCTCTCTCTCTCTCTGAAAAATAAATACAAAAACTTATAAAAATATTTCAAAAATATATATATAATAAATTAACTGCTTTCCTGTGCATCTATAATGGTACTTGTTATGTTCTATCTTGAAAAAATTGATAAAATAATCAAATCATTTTCTGTATTTGGTAGCATTGTAAAAGTCTTCAAGAATCACTCCATATTACCTATAGGATAAAATCCAACCTTCTTAAAATGACACATAAAAGCCTCATTGACCTGGCCTTGGACACCTTGTCCAGATCTGTCACCAGCCCCTCACTCTAGCCTCCAAGGAATTGCTTATAGTTCTCCCCCAACACAGTGAAGAATCTCACTTGTACTATTGAAATGTTTGTTTTTGTCAGTTCCATTTATCAGCTTAATATGTATTCATCTCTTCCAAGTAACCATCAGGGATCTTCTTCTCCAAGAGGAGGCTAGCTTATTGCCTGTCTGTCTTTCTTGTTAAGACTTGTCCAGAAAATACCAGTGAGCTCCACCATACTTTTTATTGTCTTATGCTTTCCAAGAGCTGGAGAATTTGTATATGACAGTGTGCTTCCACCTATACTTCATCCCTATCTACTATGGTGAGGATTTTAGTCATTTGGGAAGCTACACCTTGCCAAAAGTTAGCACTCTGCCAGGGGTTGTCACCATCCTATTTACCACTAACAGTGTAGTCCTTGTTGACATCTGACCAAGTGACACAATTCCTAAAGCTCATTCTGAAGGCTGCCCTCTAACGCCACCTCTCATTACAACTCTCTTACTTTGTAATCCTTTTACCCATCAACCAAAGCAAAAAGGATGGTGAAACCGACAAGTTTAGCTTATTAATTTGGGAGGCAGTCTTAGGAAGCACAGTGAGTGAGTAGAGTAGTGAGACAATGAAAGTAAAGAATGTGTCATCATTTTACCATGTGGAAAACAGGGCTGCAAATAATAATGGGGGCACTCTAAGAATCTCTAGAGGACACACATGTCACAATGTTCCACAGAAAACAGGACTACCAGTACTATCCCTTATTGGTTGAGGGTTTCTTCAGGTGTTGGTGTGCTAATTCCCCGTTTCCACTTCAGGTCTACAGTGGTAGGTGGAGTAAACTCCCAAAGTGCTAGAAAGTCTTGAGATAAAGTATTTCACATGAAGCTATCAGCCTCATTTGGATACTTACGATTGTAGCTCTAACTGAATTTAGATGGGTTGAGCTGATATAAGGCATAGAATTTGCAGTGTCTGCTGTATTGTCTCATGACTTCTTTGCATAATGTCACATATTTATAACTACCTGTATTTATATTTTCCATGCTAGACTGAGAAATTTGAGAGAAAATTATGCATGACAGCCCCTGGCACATGTTGTTCAGTGTGATAACTGTCAACAAATTCTATTGATTCAATTTTCCAACTAGTTCTTGAGTTTGCCTTCCAAACTCTCCCCAGAACTCTACACGTTTCCCTGTTTTTTTCCCCACCTAAGTGCCAGAGTACCTTCATAACTGACTTTTCTATTGCTTGTCTTGCTTTCCCTTTTTCCATCTTTCTCATTGCTGCAGTGGTGAACTTCCTAAAGATTCCACTGTTTAAACTTCTTAAAATATCATGCAAGCTCCTCATATTGTATAAAAGCTACCGTTTAGTAAGTCTCTTTGTATGAGACCAATTCAGAACACTTTGAAAAGTTATTTTATAATTTTACCAACTGAAAAAAATATTCACAGGAAAATACCTGACTTTTGGGAAGAAAAAGTTACAAGGGCTGTTGTTCTTTGTAATATCTATATATAACATAGGCCACCCCAGCCTTCAGTAAAAATTGAATTTCTGCAGCATAAGTAGCTCATATTTCTCTGTTTCTAATCCCCATCTTTAGGACCTTACTTAACTGATGTGGCATCCTCCAAAATTTCCTCCAGTATTTCTGAGTATTCTTTAGGAGTGACCCATGTGAGTTTATGAAACTAATCTGTCAGCTCCCATGGGACACAACAGACACAGCAGACTATAACTGCTGAATTATAGTCCTCAAAGTGCCCACTAAATATGAGAATGTGCAAAAATCAGCATTATTTCTTGTTCTGTTTCGTTTTATTGAAAAAAATAACACTATTTTATACCTGGGAATTTTATAGCACCTTTATCTGAAAATGTAATTTTTTAAAAAAGACATTTATTTATTTATTTGTTTATTCATTTATTTATTTATTCATTCATTCATTCATTCATTTTTGAGAGAGAAAGTGAGAGTGAGCAGGGCAAGGGCAGAGAGAGGGAGATGGAGGATCTGAAGCGTGCTCTGCACTGACAGCAGAGACCCTGATGCAGGGCTTGAACTCAAGAACCATGAGATCATGACCTGAACTGAAGTCAGATGCTTAAACCAACTGAGCTACTCAGGTTGCCTTGAAAATAAAATCTTTTATGCTTTTATTCATAGACCTCTCTCTTTTTTTCTCGAAAAAGCATGTTAGTCCTTGAGGGGTTGAATTTGAACCACTGTGAAAGGCAGAATTCTGCTTTTCTCAGAGACAACATTCCTTTTTCATGCTGTGGATGTTGTAACTCAACCGTACCCTTCCATGTGCCTATCAAGAGGCTCTGCTTCAGTTGGTCCACCAGGTTACATGACATGGTCATATCTGCATCCCAGGAAATAATGTGCTTAAATTTCAATTGCATTTTCTGCTGAAAGTGTAGGTTCTTTATAAATATTTTTAACACAATAAAACAAGAAAAATGATCAAAAGTATAATTCTTATATAATCTCATAATTTTTATTTTACCTTCCAATCCGTATTTGAATGTATACAAAGTATAAATTACTTTTTTAAAACTAAAAGGCGTAGAAATTTTAAGAGTAAGTTGATTTAGGTCCCATATATTTAAAAGTCTTCTAAATGTATATATTGTTTTATAGTGTATAACATCATATATGAGAGAAACATTATTCTCTGCTGATGTGCACCCTGGGAAGGTCATGGATTTTTTAAAAGTAGAAGAGGCTAGGGTACATGACTGACTAAAGATCAGTTCAGAAACATGTGTTCATTTTGAGAGGATTTAGAGTCATGGTTGAACAATGGCTTAACCTCTTCAATAAAAGCTGTTCACAGAAACCCACAAAGTCACATTTGCCACATTTCTGCCAGGAGTGGCATAGAATTTAGAGAGCTGGGATTTTGTCTTTTAGAAGTCAAGCTCTCCAGCACAGTTAATAGATTCTTTTTGAAATTTCCTCATCCTACTGTGGAATAAAAAAAGATATCCTTCAAAGAGAAAACCTATAATGGTCCCTTGTCAGGAAGGTCATGGAGAGGATTTTTGCTTTATAATATATAACCCCAACACCCCTTGCTATCTTAAGGTTTTATGAATTAATGCTATTTTTTCCTCTCCATAGTTCATGTCTCTAACATGATTTATGATCAGTTTACCTCCATGTTTTCTATAGAACTTGCTCCAGGTTACCTTCAATAAAAGAGAGGTCAGTTGATAAAAAATGAGGTTAAAATTACAATGAGATTTTTTAACACTAAACACTAAACCCACTGAGAGAAGAGAATATTACTGAAACTAGCCAGAAATATAACCATGTAACAGAAAATCTGCAAGATGGGTAATCCACAGTCAGGTGATTAAAGCATTACTAGACTGGACCTTGGAATTTGAGTAATAGAATTTAGTTTCTGTGAATGTTTTTATATAATTTTATGATTTTTCCCAGAAACATGTATGTGAGATACTGGAAAACTGATGTTATCAGGGTGATCTGAGAGAATTCAAATTCAAAAACAGGAATTAAATGTAGATCCTGGATGTTATTATTTGTGCTTCTTGGACAAACCACTTATACCTCTAGGTCTCAATTTCTGTCTTCTCAAAATGTTTAAAATATAGTTTACCAAACAAATATAAATATTGTTTAGAGAATAAAAGGGCCTAAGATTGGTATGTACTGGTCATATATTAGATTCCTTCAATAGACAGAAACTAATTGTTTCTTAATAATGATGTTTTTCACAACTATACTGAATTAGGGTTCATTAGCATGTCTTACAAAGTGGTATAATTTTGATAATATTAGCAATAGTTAAACCTAAATTTATTAGAGCTCTATTGTATACAAAATAATTTTATGTATATTATTTCATTTGATTCCCAAAGCTTATGGGGTTAATTAGTGAAATGAAAAATCATTACATAATTTTAGAATGTGAAAGAACTGAAGTTCTTAAAATTATTTGATTTAAATCACAGACATAAAGTTAGGACAAGAACCCCGGCATTTTTGCCTTAAAATTTCAATATTTCTACCAAACTATGCTATATGTTGTATAATTTTTTAATTTGGGGGACATAATTATTAGAAGCTATGTTTCTCTCACTAAATAAATATAGCAAAATGGTAAAATGTTTAAGTTTTGTGAAGTTTCTATTAGTCATCAATTACAAAGAAATAATGATAGTAGAAGTAAGATAATCTTTCTCTTCTTACTATTATTCTATACTAACCCAGAAATGTTTTTATTTTTTATGCTTATTATTCATTTTTTGAGAGAGAGAGAGAGAGAGAGAGAATGAGGGAGGCACAGAGAGAGGAGAAAGAGGAAATCCCAAGCAGGCTCCACACTGTCAATACAGAGCCTGATGTGGGACTTGAACCCATGCACCACAAGATCATGACCTGAGTTGAAATCAAGAGTTGGACGCTTAACCAACTGAGCCACACAGGTGCCCCCAGAAATATGTTTCCAGTTCTATATCCTGAAATAAATTTGTTACATAGACAACCTAAGAATTCTGGATTATTTTCTAATAAATAACAATTTTTGTACATGAATTGGTATTTACTTTACAAGTCAGCTTTTTATGTTCATATAGGAGATCAGACTGCTAACTATGAATCAGAGCTCGTGACCTGAAATGGGTAAGGTGATCTGAATTGAGATGTTTAAATCGCAAGACAGAACAATTGAAATGTGAGTGTATGTTGAATGCCTTTATCATATAAGATTCAACTCATATGTATCTAACTAACAACATCTTGGTTCCCTTGTATTGTATTCTTTGACTGTATTCCATGTAATGTAATAAAATGGAAAGAAAAACGGCTGCTTTACACACTTTAAAATAAAAGTAGATCTTAAAGATAAAGCCAAATATTAAAATTTTTCTGAACTTCCTTGTCCTCAGGAGAAGTTATTATAAAATCTGAATGGCATACCTATTTTGTATTTTGTAAATCTTCTTCATACGTAGGATATTTTACATCTTTGCAGCTATTATTGGAACTGCAAATTGAATCTCTATTAACAGTTCAATCACTATACCACCTGACAGTGGCCACGGGAGTTCTCAATAGCTTAAAGAGTGAGAGCAATATCAACATAGTACAATGTGTGAAATATTTTATTAGGTAGACAAAGACATAAAGAAGAAAAGAGAAACAGCATTATACGTATAGATTTATATATACATATATAACATGTAATAGACCTATTCATATTGATGCACTGTCATTTGTGCTGGATAATCACTATGGTTCTATTTCACTTAAAGTTATGTTAGTAACAAAAATTAATTAAAATTTATGAAAACAGACTTGTTTGAATGATATTTGAATTATATTTATTGCTTTATATCAGTTCCAAGTAGATGTACTTGACTTGGGAACAAGTATGTAAACTTGGGACCATCTCAACACAAATAGAGCAAATAAGTGAGAATTATTTCCTGAAACAACGCATTGTAAGAAGCCTCACCCCTCTTGTTATCCAAAATAATTTCTTACATTTCTTACTATGTATGATTTCTTACAAAAGTGTATTAATTTACTCTATCTTTGCTCTAGTATAGTTGCAGTAGTTCCCATTAAAAAGGAATTTTACCATTAGAATATTCTTTTGTCTTCTAAAAAAAAAATACAGATGTTAAGTCATTAGTATTGAACAATAACAGTAGCTTCTTACAACCACAAGATGGAAGGTAATGGTGTTCCCAGCACTGTCAGGAATATTGCTCTCTATGATAGGTAGAATTGCAAGATATCCTCTAAGATTCCCATTCTGATATGGACACATTATATGATCCCTTCTCCTTGAGTGTGGTGAGAACCTGGGATATGTTTATAGAGTCTCAGAAGGAGAAGAGAAAGAATGTGGTGACAAAATTTTGAAGAGGGAATGGCTGAAAATTTCCAAAACTGCTGAAGAAAATAAACCATATGTTAAAGAAAACATAAGACTCCAAAGTAGGATTTTAACAAAATTAATCTATGTAGTAACACAACAGACTAAAATTGCAAGAAAAGCAAAGACAAAAGAAATTTTAACATGCCCCTAGAGAAAAACAACATGATACCTTCAAAAGAACAACAATAAAACTTAAGTCTATTTTCTCAACAACAATGATGAAAGCTAGAAGACAAATTATATTTTTAAAGTGCTGAAATAAAATAACTGTCAATCTAGGAGTTTAAAGATTGAGAAAAAATTCTTTTGGAATGAAAATGAGAAAAGCCATTTACAGACACAAAAAACTTGAAAGAATTTACCATAATAGAAATGAAGTAAAGGACACACTAAATATTGCTTTTTTAAACAGTGAGAGAATAGAAGCTTATAGATACAGACAGGAATTAAGGCTGTAAATATATTGGTGAATCCAAATATTAATTCTACCAAAATAGTAATAATAGTAAAGTGTTGATAAGTTTAAATTCATAATTAATATGTATAAGAACAGTGTGTTGGGAAGGGTGAAGAGAGTTAAAATGCCTGAAGTTTCTTGTTCTGTCTGGAATAAAGCACAAAACTTGTGGTTAACTTAGACCAAAATAAGTCAAGATTCATATTTTCATCTCTGCAATAACCAGTAAAACAATGGTAAACAAGTTTAAAAGTTCTATGTTGTTTACTCTGTGTTTGTCATGTTCTAGATAGGTGAATTGCCTTTCTTTGTCCTGTTCTTTATTCCAGGAGGCTGACGTTACGTGGACATTCTTGTCCTTTGACCCTTGTTAGCTTCGGCTAACTGGCATCGGCATGAAATATGAGGTTAAGAGAATAAAGATTGGGTATATCCCCCAATTCTATCTTTATGGCAGTTATTACATCCTACTAAAGGTACACACTAGAGAGCTGTATTCAGTGACTCCAGGCTCCATTGTCTCCTTTTCCTTTTTTACCCTTTAGCCTACTGGAAGACAGGGGGCCCCACAGAAAATAGATGTGCTCTAGGGGCAATGAACCAGTCCTCCACTACTATAGACACTGACTGCAGGTACAAGAGTGAGCTCAGCTGAGAGCATCTGCACCTGGCACAGACCAGCAGTACAATGATCTGAGCCCAAGGCAAGTTGTTAACCCACAGAATGACCAGTTAATAAACTTCGGATCTCTAAAGCCACTCACTTTTAGGTACGTTGGTGCATGATGGGTGTGGGGGAATGCGTGTGAAGTCATCAAGGCTGGTGGCAGGCAGGATCGGTTGGTTTGAAGGAAAGGAAACAAAGACTGAACCCAAGCTGGGCACAGGTGGTGGCTGCAGTACCACTGATAGCCAAAGACAACAGTGAAGGTATTCCCAACGTCAGTCACCAGTGACAACCTGAGTCCACATGACAGGCTGGACTGGATCAGGGAGTCTCTCTCTGCAGGTGAATCTGAGGAAGATTGAACAGTTGCCCTCAGGGGCTGCCTATTGTCAGTTTATGGATGGCCTGTCCCCTGGCTCCATGGCCTTGAAGAAGGTGAAATTCCAGGCTAAGCTGAGTACATCCGGAAGTTCAAGACACTACAAGCAGGTCTTAAAAGAATGGGTGTTGACAAAATAATTCCTGTGGACAAATTAGTGAAAGGAAAGTTTCAGGACAATTTTGAATTTGTTCAGTGGTTCGAGAAGGTTTTTTTGGACTTTGTTGTTTTGTTTTTTGGTTTTTGTTCATTTATTTATTTTGAGAGAGAGAGAGAATAAAAGAGAGAGATTTCAAGGTGGGGGAGGAGCTGAGAGAGGGGGATATAAAGAATCCCAGGCAGGCTGGACATGGGACTCAGTCTCATGAACTGTGATTGTGACCTGAACCGAGATCAAAAGTCAGAGGCTTAACCGTCTGGGCCACCCAGGCACCTCTCAAGAAGGTTTAGGATGCAAGCTGTGATGGAAAACACTATGACCTTGTAACTGCCAGTAAGGAAGAACTTCAGCGGCTTCCTCCCCTGTTGTTCCAGCTCTGAGCAAACCCAGGAAACCTCTCAGCTCTAGCCGTGCAGCTCCGCTGAGGCCCATTGCAACACTCAGAACTACCGCAGCCCCTAAGGCTGGCTGGGGCGTGGTATGAAAGGATCCTGCTGCAGGCAACAGGGATGGCAAGCAGTTGAATTGATGCAGCAGGTCAGTGTATTGAAACTTATCATTGAAAACTTGGAGAAAGAGAGAGACTTTTGCTTTGGAAAGCTAAGGAACTTTCAATTGAGTTGCCTGGAGGTTGAGGGGGGAAACAACCCTGTATTGCAGAGGATCATGTACGTTCTCTATGCCACATATGAAGGCTTTGTGGTACCCGATGAAGGGGGCCCACGGAAGAACAAGAAGAGTATTAGCAGCCTGGACCAGCAGAGGAGCATTCAAAGTCTTCACTCTAGGTCATGTGCTTCACTGTAAAATATTCCCTTTTATTATTCTTAGACGACTCACTGTTTTTTTTTTTTTTTTTTTTCATAAGCAAAAATTACCTCTTTTTAAAGGGCACTTCATAGAAGTTTCACTCCTTTTTCAATGAGTTTGAGTTAGGAGTTGTAGCAGAGTAGTATTAACATCCAATTGGTTCGTCCAGGGAACAAAGAGGCTGGCCATGGGGCTCCCCATGTGGACCCTGGTAATACTGATTGCTGGAGAAGGTGTTTTTATGTAACACAATGAGGTTGAGACCTTGGTAGAGAAATATAAAGACTGGCTTGAATTCGAAGCTAATGTGAAATCTTGGCAGAGAACGTTTTAATAAATAAATGTCTTCAGAGTATTTAAAATATGCTTCCATATTTCAAAATATAAAATATAACACCACAGGAGATTTTACATGGTTGACATTGTGTCTGGGAAGGAAGGGCCAGACCTCTGGATCTTTGGAATCTGCTGTTCATAGGCCTTGCAGGGCTGTTTGAAGCTGCAAAGGCCTAGACCTTAGCCCAGAAGAAAAGCTGAAATAGTGGCTCTGTAAAGCCATTTGGTGTCCTTACCAATGATACTGCTGCTTTAAGAAGCAAGAGGCATTGTTGCCCGAATGAATAGAGGGCATATTTCAGCCCTGAGATCTGAGTTGGAGAGCTTGAATTTCAGTGGACATTTCTCTGATGATTTTTCTAGTTATCCCTGAAATTTCTATATATTGTGCTTTTTGGGAAATGAGGTGTGTCCACATTTTAAAGACTGGGCATATCAGCTACTTTTGGAGACTTGCTCACATCTCTTGGATTTGAATGGGGGCTGTGTCCCATTTTTCTGTCTTTTAAGTCTACATTTAATATGTTTCTCTTCTCTGTTTCCCTTGCCTATCGGGGATTCCTCTTTGGCTCCTTAAAGTTTGCCACTTAGAGTGTAAGTTCATCAGGCAGATGGTCACATTGCAAGTTCTTTCTGGACCTCTGGCAAAGACAGTGACCAGTGAAGCCACAGCTACCTTGGGACCTGCAAAGCTGGGTATTCTCAGTACCTGCTGTCCACAGCCATCCACTGTTACTGGAATACTTTGCCAGTGCACTAATCTCTCTGGAGATAAATTCATTAGTGTGTTACTAAGTGTTCATTTTCTTCTGTAGAAAATATAGTACTGTGTCTGAATTGCTTATTAATATTTAAACTATTCCATTTCTTAACAATTGCTCATTTGCTTTGCCCCTAGCCTATTCAGTTCTTTTGTTTGGCAGAATTCTGCAAAATGTGTGTCACCCACTACTGATATTGTTCAGCCCCCGATGTATTTGTATTGATTTCTTTCTGGTGGTAGATTCTCCTAACAAGTGTGTAGAAAGCAGGTATTTTATGACAAAATTGTTGTGTAGTGTGTGCTCTGATGGAATTCACAGATTCGGTGATTGACAATGCCAAAAAAATGCAAGTAACTAGCCATTGTTCAAATAACAGTGGTGCTGTTTCTCTTTTGTGGCCTTTTAGACTTTTGTTTTATTGGAAACTCATTTTCCACCTGGTCTTTCTTGACAGGGTTTCTTTTCCCACTTTAAGCAGTTTCTAAATAAAATTCTGTATTTCAAGAGAGAAAAAAAGCCACTCACTTCTAGAGTACTTTATTATGAAACTAAAGCTAACTGAGAGAGTTATTAATAATACTCATAAATGCATTTAGAATCCTTGTGACAGTAGCAAAAGTGAAGAAAATCTAATAGATTTTAGGAAGCCAAAGGTCATTTGCAAATTGAAAATATTTTTTCTGAGTAGATTGTAAATTAAGTTTATTACATAAAGTTTAGGCGGTGCCTCTCTGAATAATTAAATATCTCTAGAGTCTATTTTTTTCATCTTTAAAATGAAGAAGTTCAAGTAAGATGATCATCATCTCTAAAATTCCATGCAGTTTTATTGCAGCAGATTCACCATAGATGTTGATTTTTATGATGGACTTGTAAGTCACAGTCCACTTGGAAAAGGTACAGTGTTCCTGTGCCCCAGCTCTCTCTCTCTTGAACATAACTGAAGTGTTGTACCAAAATTTATGGTAAGAATAATTCTTTATGACTTCTATCTTTCTGCCAATAAAATAATACTCTTAATTCTTAAAAATTTGTACCAATTTTTCAATTCCAAATAATTAAAAATCTGTGGACTTGAGATATGTTAATGGCAAGGGCAAAGAATATAAGAAAAGAGAAACTAGGCAGATACCAAACCTTTCTTGGAATTTACGGGAATCTTTGTTGTGTTAAGTTAATCTTTATTGTGCTTTGTTGTGCTACTGGACCAAGTGTATTCCATTGGTTACTTATATTATAATCACCAGGGTGTTGTTAGAAATGTAGATATCTAGAGTCATTCTTTGATTTTCTGAATTGACTTCTTTGAGTTTTCAGAATTATCATTGGGTTTCTGAACTTTTCGTGCACCTTGAATCACCTATATTCTTGAGATTCTAAAACTAAAATAAAGACATACTAGGTAAAATATGTGACTTTTAATCTATATTTCTGTGAAGAATTTACAGGTGGTCAAAAACACATGCTATGAAGAATATTGCTTCAAAGAACTCTTTATTAGTTTCAATAATTGATAAATCCTTGGTAATATACTCAGTACAGTGCTTCATTATAGAAGGTGCTTAATTGATATTGTCATTGATGATTCATTTAGATCTATTATATTTTTCAGAATGGGCAAGATAATATTATTTTTAGTTCTTAACATCGAATAACTTAGGATAGATATTATATCAACTATGTATGTGTGTGTGAGTGTGTGTGTGTGTGTGTGTGTGTGTATATATATATATATATATATATATACAGTAAAACCTTGGTTTGTGAACATAATTCATTCCGTAAACATGCTTGTAATCCAAAGAACTTGTGTATCAAAGTGAATTTCCCTACAAGAAATAATGGAAAACCAAAAATATTCATATAAAAATTATTACGATACTAGTATATGATACAAAATAATAAAGAAAATACAAAATATAAAGAAAAATAAATAAATTAACCTGCACTTAACTTTGAAAACCTTTGTGGCTGGTGTGAGGGAGACAGGAGAGAGGAGGGTTATTGTATAGCATGACTTTCACTATCACGAAAAGAATCACTGCCATCTATTGGTTCAATAGACTCTTTTTCCTTTTGTGTAACTTTAACAAGGAACCTATCCAATACCACTTGCTTTTGCCCCCTTTTGAGGATTTCATGGAAATGGGCCATTGTATTGTCATTAAATAGATTCATTGCTTGCACTGCTACAGCCTTATTCGGGTGGTGCTTTTTACAAAATTTGCACTGTTTCCTACATTTTATACATCTCCCTAATCTCATTTGAAGTGAGGGATTCCTCCACCTTTTTCTCCTCTTCCTACACAGATGAGATACAGATGTAGACTTAAATCTTGCAATTTTGGCCATTCACATACCTTGTTCGTACTTCTCAATGACTTCCCTAACTTCCGCCATAATCATCTCCATCTTACTGCCTTTCTCTTCAACCTTTTTCTGCATGGGGGCCATTGTATACACTCACACCCATGTTGACTACACTCCAGTATTGATAAACTGTTGTCATATACTGTATTTAATGTAACTGACAATAAGGCAGTAGAGGAAAAGGTCTCTATCTGCAGTAAGCCAGACCTACAATGAAGCAAAACATCGTAAACTTACCCTTGAATGGAAAAGCAAAGGACTGTCGTAGGTGCTTTGAAGTGACAAAAAATACACTAGTATCAGTTGTGGGCACCTTTCAGTGTTCTGAAAAATCACTGATTTCTGCCAAACACTGTGGCCTGAGACCAGGCATCTAAGCATGGGAGATGATCACCCACAATCCAACAGAGAGAGAGAGAGAGAGAGAGAGAGAGAGAGAAGACCCATTGGCTCAGTTGTGATCATGTGACTTTTGGCATCATGCACTACTCATATTGCAAGACATAGCTCGCTTGTCAAGTTAAAATTTATTAGAAATGTTTGCTTGTCTTGCAAACACTCTCACAGGACAAGTTACTCGCAATTCAAGGTTTTTCTATACTTGATAACTTTGTTGAAGAAAAATCTATCTGGTGATACTTATTAAGGATAGTAAGGCAGATTTTGTTCAGGATCATTGCAATAGGTATAGGAACCACTACAATGAAATTTTACAGTGGGGAAGAGAGATTGGGCTTAATACCAAATACAACATAAGCAAGTGGGTATTTATAGCTAAGGAGCAGGATAGAGGGTGGTCAGTGGATAGAAAATTAGTAAGAGGAAACATCAGGGATAAGGGAATTTCTGGCTAAGTTTACCTAACAGGATTGTTGCTGAGTACAGGCCAGAGTGATCAGACATCATCTGGGAGATGTGGAGAATGAGGAACCTGTTAGGGTAGTCAGGGTAATCAGGTATGAAAAGTGAGAGGTTCTGATTAAACTGACTTATCAGGGTTCTCACTAAAACTAGATTTTACAAGGAAATGAACAGATAGATGTGCCTAGGAGAAGGTTCAGGAGTCTGATTAAAGTTTGGTCAAGCAAAGAATCTTTGTCATACTTCATATATACGAGGATATTAAATTTTATTTAATCTGGTTGTCATGTAAAATGAGCTAAATTATGCAGGTAAAGTGAATTAAAGATTATATATTAGTCTTACTGAATGATTAATATTGCTAGAACTTTAAGAATTTCTAACAGATTCAAAATAAGAATTGATTTTATGAAGGCAATTAAATCATATCTATAGTGATTGAGGCAATATTTATCTCTCATTCTTTTTACATCAAAGTGCAATATCCCTACTTAATGTATACTTAGTGGGTCATGTATTCCTTGCTGACAAGAGTAAATAGAGATAGCTATGTTAGATATAAGAATTTCTGGGGAAATTTTTAAATGTTACATAAATTTGTAAGTTGATATAATTGTTTTGCTTACAAATTTTTAGCCTGCGTAAACAATTTTGAAAATTTTAAAAACTTAAAAATTTAAACAAAAAAATGTGTCACAGCTTCACTTTTGTTAGGAAGTGTGATAACCTTATTTTGCTAGGAAGATTCTTTTAATAATGCTTTCTTCTTAGCCTTAGATTTTTAAGCTGCTTAAGATAAAAAAAATATCACGGAGATCAACTGGTTATTTACAAAAATGTGTAATAGGTCATATCTTGAATAAATAGCACCAAAGATGTTGGTATAATCTCAGCTAACACTGCAATTCATATTTAATATGTAATTAAAAAATCTAAATCTTGAAAAAAGAAAGCTTCTATGGAAGCTAATAATAAATTATGTCAGTTTGCTCACTAACATACCTTTAAAAACTTGTGCCATTAACAACAGATTTGACTTTTAACTATATAGGGTTCTCATTTATTACCGTACTACTACTATTTAAAGTAGGTGTCATAGAATTTAGTAAATCTTATAATTTTCTTCATCATAGCATTTTACTAGCCAAGTGCTAAGAAAGTGTGTATGGCGAAGCTAAATATACTTAAAAACACATGTTTAAATCTCTAATTCTCCTAATTATTTATATTATTTAGGGTATTCTTCTGTAGGAAACTCCAAGCAGACTATGAGGATGAAGTGATTCAAGATATATAATTAGCAACGGCCAAGATGGCCTCTCAGTCACAAACTAATATGTATTTCAAATTTTTACAAAGAAGAGACAGAGTCAACAGAATAAAGAAATAATATACATAACTGAGAATTGGGTTTGAATCCATCATCTGAAGATTCCTTGACTTCTGAAACAAAATTTAAATCAAAATAACAAAATATTATTGAGTTCTCAATATCATCCAAATAATAAATGAGTTGTATAGTTTTCTGCGATTTATATACTTCATGTTTAAACATAGTAAAACATTTGCTTCATTGCATGAACTACTTTAAGTATTTTACATACTTTAAAACTACATCATTATATTGTCAAAAAATAAATCAAAAGATTCACTAGAGTTTTAAAAATCTCACTTAATGCTTTCCATGGCAGTTCCTAAGTAGCTACATCAGGGTGGAGCTTGCTTCACCTTCTATACAAATTACAAAAATGTGGTTTGAAAAGTTTATGTTTTCCCAAGGACTTTCAGATGCTAAATCCTGGAGTTGGGTCTATTAGATATTGCTAGGACATGCTATAAAATAAACAACCTAAAATTCTTGGTGACTTAAAACAGCAAAAAGCTATTTTTCTCTGTCAGTTGTGTTTGTTATAGCTTTACTTTGGGATGCAGTCCAGGTCGGGGTCTGCACAATATGCCTTCACATTTTGCTATCCCAGTGGACAGAGCATCTGGGACATGTTTTTCCCGTAGTAAAGGGGACAGGACCAAAAGAGCAGGTGGGAATTTGCAATGCCCCTTAAATGTCAGCTTGGATGTGCCATACGTTCCATTCCATTAGTTAACACAAGATAATTGTGTGAAAGTAAGGAATTCATGACTGAAGTCAATGGGAGCAGGATTGTATAATCTTCCTATAGAGAAGGAAGACAGAATACTTGAGAACAAGAATGCAATTTACTGTTCAAAGTTTCATGAGCATATTTTCATAAACCTAGTCTTTTTTATATATTCATCACTGCTGTCTTATCCTATGTGTAGTGTGTAAAAGAAAAAGATTTGGAAATTGTAGGGGATGCGAATTAGTTTTGCAAGTAAGTATAAGGAAATTATCTAAGAAAAATTAAAATGTGGGACCAAGCAATTTAGAAGCATGGCAAAGTGTAAATTCCCTAGGAATTCAGAGAAAGAAAAATTAGTTTGTCTGTAGATGGAAGAAGATGATACATTGAAACTGGGGAAAAATCTTTAAGAAATTATATATATATGTACATATATGTACATTTATATATATATAAAGTTTATTTATTTTGTGTGTGTGTGTGAGAGAGAGAGAGAGAGAGAGAGAGAGAGTGAGTGCCAGTGGGGGAGGGTAATAGAGAAAGGGAAACAGAGAATTCCAAGCAGGTTCCATGCTGACAGCGCAGAGCCTGATGTGGAGATGGACCAAACCATGAGATCATGACCTAAGCCTAAATCAAGAGGAGGAAGCATAACCAACTAAGTCACCCAGATGCCTCAAGAAATGACATATTTTTATTGGCAGAGAAGAAATATGAGGACATTTCGTTGTAAAAAGAACATGGACATAGGTCATGTGACCTTGATAGATATTGATAGTATTTTGGAGTTTTACCTCACTCATAGGAAAGATTCCTGTTGTATAATTAGGAGATGTGATTGGATAGGTAAGGTAAAATCAGTTACTGCAGAATATTGAAATACAGATGGAAATGATATGACTTAATTCATAGATAATAGCCTTCCTCTCCAAAAGTATAACCAATGTTATGACATAATGTTAGAGAACATACATGCCCTGATATGTGTGTGTGTGTGTGTGTATATATACATATATATATATCTATATACACACACACACACATATACATATACATATATATATATATATATATATATATATATATATATATTTAAGTTTTAACTTAAATTCCAGTTAGTTAACATGCAGTATAATATTAGTCTCAGGTATACAATATAGTGATTCAACACTTCCATATGGCACCCAGTGCTCCTCACAAGTGCACTCGTTAATCCTCATCACCTATTTAGCCCATCCCCCCTCCTCCCGAAACATCGGTTTGTTCTCTATAGTTAAAAGTCTATTTCTTGGTTTGCCTCTCTCTCTCTTTTCCCTTTTGCTCATTTGTTTTATTTCTTAAATTCCACATATGAGTGAAAACACATGGCATTTGTATTTTCCAGACTGATTTATTTTGCTTAGCATAATACTCCCTAGCTATATTCATGTCATTGTAAGTGGCAAGATTTCATTCTTTTTTATGGCTGAGTAATATTGCACTGTGTGTGTGTGTGTGTGTGTGTGTGTGTGTGTGTATGCAGTATATATACCAAATGTCACCTGACATTATGAAAGATTTCCATCTCTGAAGATAGTAACAACAAAATATGTAACCTGTAGATAATTTTAAATCCTTATGAGGAATAACAGAAAAATGGAAATAATTCTCTAAGTGTGCTATATCCATGGAGGGCACAACATGAATTAGTGTGACTTTAATGATGTTAAAATTGGTGTGATGTTCTATGTGGCTACTCATTTCATAAAAGAAATTTCTACAGAGAATGATAGTCAAATTAACTGTTGTAGTATTAATCCTTCAAAATAGAACCAAGAGAAAAGATAATTTTATTTTAACAACTGGATGCTTATGTCTGCCCTCATCTGTATTTTGCATCTGCAAACAATCCTAATAGAAATATAATTTACGACATCACTTAAGCTCCTTGAGCTGTAGAATAAATGATCCTTATATCTTCATTTCATCTGGAATGATATATCAAAATACATAATTGACATATCTAAGTGATAACAGATTACACTTGGAGATATCAGCATGGACTTATGTTGGACTTAAATTTAAATACGTATGTTACACACACAGAAATACTGTATGTATGTAACCATACGTATTTAAATTTAAGTCCAACATGAGCCCATATATGTATATATATGTATAATAAGTTAATATACCCACATATGTTTCCTTGTTCTGTCAGCTGACAGACCTAGAAACAATGACAGCCCACTAGCACACTTAACACACCTGTATTAGTTTCTAAAACCATTTTCCAATAAAATATACCGAGAATCCTTATGAAAAGGTCTAGGGCAAGGAATGTACAAGATGAGCTTGGAGTATCTTGTAGTGTCAGAAAATAAGGAAGAATGAATGAATGAACAAAAGGAAGGAAGGAAGGAAGGAAGGAAGGAAGGAAGGAAGGAAGGAAGGAAAGAAAGAAAGAAAGAAAGAAAAGAAAGAAAAGAAGAAAGAAAGAACAAGAAAGCAAGAAAGCAAGAAAAAGAAAGAAAGAAAGAAAGGAAGAAAGAAAGAAAGAAAGAAAGAAAGAAAGAAAGAAAGAAAGAAAATGAAAAGAACACACACAACTTATAATGGGAATATGTCAACAGGAAAAAGAAACCTATTGAAAAAGATATCAAAGGGCAAAGCTGGAACAGTTTGAGAAACAAAAACAACATAGTATTGGATTGTAACCCAAAGTACAAAATAAATAGGGTCCACATTGGTGTACATAAATTATTGAATATGTGTAGGAAAAGAGACAAATTTCCCATGCAGAAGAAAATACATTCAATTTATATATCTACATAGATAAATCTTCATACAATTCTGCCCTCAAAGGGATGAAGCATAACTTACCACTCCTTGAAAATGGTTTAAGCATGGTGACTTCTTGCCAAGTAGTCTAGTATAGAAAGGAGGAAAAAAGTAGCTTTATAGCGGAGACACCTGACAAACAGCCTCACTCAGCCAGGTGATCGATTTATATCAATAGTGTTAAATCATGTTGATAATCTTTGATATGATCTAATAAAAATGGCACTTTTCCTCTGTGATCATCTTTCTAAAAACATATAAGCTTGTTTAATCATTACAAAAACCTCAGATAAATCCCACTCAGGGACATTGCAAAATATACCCTTTCGTTTCAGTCTACTATTTTCATTACTGGGACCCTCTTGATGTGGTGTTAAAATGAGAGAGAGGAAATGTTCTACATAATTATGATTATATTATCTCAGTCTTTTGCAGTCCCTGTGCTTCTTGGCTATTGCCTTTGCTGTGGTTGGTAGAACATTTTTTTTTTGCTCTTCTCCTTTAGGTGAGACGATAAGCTTAAAGAGGATAGGGTGTATGGAATTCTCTTCTCTCCATGTGGATAAGGTTCTGTTAAAATCTCTTTGAAGTATAGGACTTTTAAGGGAGAGTGCTCTTGGAGATTTTCTTTAATTTTTAAATTTTGCAATGATTAGCATTTACTTCTTCCTTCCACAGCCAGGAAGAGTTCGTTCTCAGATCTTTACTGTGATAGCTTGGTGGGGAATTTGGAAGTAAAACCCATGGAAGTTGAAGGACTCCCTATTCTGCAGTCCCCGGGTTTTTCTCACTCTCATGGTACTCCACACTCAGCTTCTGGTAAGTCATCAAAATTACCATTTAACTGTTCCTCTTCATATATTTCCCAAGAAGATCCAGTTTCAGATAAATTGATCTCAGCTTTGATTGTCTATATTGCCTTTCTTTTCAGATTTCAGATTTGCTTTTGCAAGCTCAGTTCTTTGATAAATCCAAATAATGTTGATTTTCAGTTTGTTCATCTTTTTCTTCTTGTAAGGATGGGTGTGACCACTTCAAGTTACTTACCTGTCAGCGGTTCTATTATTTTCTTATAATCTGAAAAACTTTAAGTTCTTGCAGTTAAAATTTACCTTTGATGACTTTTCTAAGCATTCATTTTTCTGAAACCATCTGTATTTCACTTTCAATTTTGAAAAGTATTTTTGCTAGATATAGCATTTTAGTTGCATTTTAATACTTTTCTTCACTATGTACTTTACTGATGTTCCATTTTCATGTGTCTAATTTCTGATAAAGATTTTTCTAATTTTTTTGTTCTTTGTATATAATACATCTCTTTACTCTGTATTCTGGCTGCTATTTATTTATTTATTTAAGTGGTGCTCAGCAATTGGATTTTGATGTACTCTAGTACAGTTTTTTGTTTGTCCTGCTTGGGTTTTGTTGACATTCTTGGATGTGTAGGTCTAAAATTTGCCTTGACATGGAAAATTTGTGAGAATTTTTCAAACAAATGTTTTCTATCCACATTTATCTCCTTTTACTACTCCAAATATGTATATGTTAGGTGACTTAATACTGTTCTGCGGGCCACTGAGACTGCTATGTCTTCAAGGTTACTGATCTTTTATTCTGTAATATGTAGCTGTTACTGGTGGGAGAGTCTATGTTGTGTGAACGGAGGTCTGGCCCTTGGATTCCTTCCCAAGAGAAGATTTATGTGGGGATCTGCACTCAGAATAAAGATAGCCAGAGGAAAAGTAGCAAGCACAAAGCATTTTATTAAAGAGAAAGTACATTCTGAAGATGGAATAGAAGGTAGGTTCCCTGGGGTGAAACTGACTTCTAGGTTGTTTGGGGATTGGATATTATGGGATCTCTCTGGGCTGGGAAGAGCTGTTACATACAGCAAGGTGGTCTCTAATGGAGGCTGCCTCCAATCATTTTGGGGACTCTTCCCACAGCATGGGTGGGGGAGTTTTTCATCCTACAATGTTTGTACCAGAACCATCATGGCAGCCTTTCTCTGTGGTAGGCTGCAATGCAAATAACTGCAATTCAAATGCATTTTAATGAGTCTAAAGGTTACCCAGGGACAGAGGAGGAAGAGAAGAGTGCTTTCTCTGCACCTGTGGCTCTTGATCTGTCACTCTCAGGGTCTTGGAAGGCACAGGTCAGGATGCTGTACTCCTGGTCTTTTAATGTGTAGCTTATTTATCACCATCCTTCCCTCCAGCTCATGTGTCTATCATTTCCCTTCAAGGACTTGGGACTCTGCCTCAGGGCATTCCTTCCACTGTTCATGTCTAGCTTCTACCTAACATAACCTGTTTTTAAGTCAACCAGTAACTTTTTTTTAATGTTATATTTTTTTAGGTATAAAATCTACATGGTTCCTTTTATATCTTTTATTTCTTTCCACATTAAGTTCTGTTTTCCTTAAGAATTTTGAGGTTTTAACCTGCTTTAAAGTCCTTTTCTACTAATTAATTCTATCATTTCTTCCATTATTGAATTCGTTTCAATGGTTGATTTTCTCTTGGTTATGGGCCATCTTTTTTAATTTCTTTACACATCTAGTAATTTTTTATTTCATCCTGGCGTTGTAAATATTAGGCATTTTGGTTTCTGGATTCTTTATTTATTTATTTTTTTAAAATCCCACTTTAATGAGTGTTGAAGTTTGTTTTGGGAGGCATGCAGGTTACTTGCATATCTGCTTGATTCATTTGGGACTTGTAGATTTTGTAAGAAGATTCATTTGGGACTTGTAGGTTTTGTAGAGAAGGGTTATTTCAGTGTCTCTATTATGTTTAACCCTTTAGGTATCTCTAGTGAATGTTTTGAGTTGTCCATGGAGTTTCTTTAGTGGCAACACAAACATTTTATAAATATGAGCTCTAAAATAATTCAGTTTAGGGGTACCTGGGTGGCTCAGTCGGTTAAACATCTGACTTCGGCTCAGGTCATGATCTTGTGGTTCATGAGTTCAAGCCCCACGTCAGGCTCTGTGCTAACAGCTCGGAGCCTGGAGTCTGCTTTGTATTCTGTGTCTCCCTCTCTGCCCCTCCCATGCTCATGTTATGTCTCTCTCCGTCTCTCAATAATAAATAAATAAATGTTAAAAAATAATTTAAAAAATAAAATAAAATAATTCAGTTTGCAGATCTGGTTAATTCTTTGATCTTGTGAACTTTTACGCTATGAATTTGCACTGTAGATTCAACTGTGAAATCAAGGGGACCCTAAGCAATTTTCTGACACTCTTTTCCTCCATTATTCCCTACTCTATGTTATTCTCTCCCACCAATTCCAGCTGCTCAGTTATTCCAAACTGGGTTTCCATTTCTTCAAATCAGAGGGTTCACTGAATACTGCTTAGTATTGCCCTCCCTGGTCTTCATTCTAGAAAATGACTCCAGCCAGAAAACATGGACAGATGTATGTTTCTGTCATTTATTTCCCTGACAGCTCTCTGTCATCCATTCTTGGAAAAATTCTGTTTCATATATTTTGCTGTTTTCCAGTTGTTACAGTAAGAGAGAAAGTCTGGTAACACTTATTCCAACATGGCTGGCAAAAAAGATCCTGATAAGTATTTTCTTAACAATTTATTACTAAAATTTTCAAACATATAGAAAATTTAGAATTTTATAGTTAACATTTACATACTTATCATCTAGATTCTATCATTCATATTTTTTTCGCACATCTATTCATATATTCATCCTGGTATTCATCCATTGATATATTTTATTTTGATGTACTTTAAAAGAAATTGCAGACATTTATACACTTCCTGCTACATACTTCAACAATGTATACCATTAATTAGGATTCTGTATTGGTTTACAGATTTATTATATGCAGGTTTGTATATACAATGAAATGGGCAAATCTTAAATATATATTAATTGAGCTTTGATAAATACATACATGTGTGTATTTAATCCCCATTTTGATATAGAATATTACCATCAACTTAGGGAACTTATTTACACTCTTTCCCAGTTAATTCCCAGCCCTATCCTCCCAGAGGTCATCACTGTTTTTATTTTTTTCATCATAGAATAGTTTAGCATGTTCTGGAATTCAAGTAAATATAATTGTATTTCATGAATTATTGTGAGAATTTTTCACTCAGCATAGTGATTTTTTTAGATTTATCTATGCTATTGCATATATTTTTAGTTTATTCCTTTTATTATATAGTATTATTCCATTGTGTTAATACACAATAGTTGTTTATGCATTCTATTACTGATAGACATTTGGTTTGTTTCCAGTCCTTGGCTATTGTAAGTAAAGCTGATATGAAAATTTTTATGCAGTTAATCTTAAGGACATATATTTGTATTCCTCCTTCATAAACCTAGAATTCAAATTGCTAGGTAATGGGTGTGTGTTCAGTGTATGTTAGTTTTATAAGAAACTGCCTGAACTTTATTCAAGTATTTCCATCATTTTACATTATCACCAAAAATGGATGATATTTTCTATTACTCCACTTCTTGCCTGTGTTTGGTAAAATCATACTTCAAATTGTATTTTGTGTTGAAGAGATGCAAATCCATTTTGTAATAACTGAGGCCTCTGAAATTTGTGGGAAAGAATAACAGAGAGAAGAAATAATGTAGAAAAAGAGTTTCAGAAAATTGCTTAGGGAACCTTTGATTTAGCATTGAATCTAAAGTGCAAATTCATATGGGGAAAAGTCACAAGCTATTTATGAAGAGGTAAATTTTGTACTGATATCTTATTATGGTTCTAATTTGAATTTCCATGATGACTTAATCATATTAAGCATTTTTTCAACCCGTTTTTGAAAATTTTTGTATTTTTTGTGAATTCAAAATTCATAAAATTTTCAAAATGTTGCCCTTTTTATTACTGAGTTTCAAGAGTTGATAAGCAGATGTTTTTAAATTTGACGATATCCAATTTATCAACTTTTCTTTTATAGTTCTTGCTTTCTATGATCTAATATTTGTTTCATTTTCTTAAGTCAAAAGATATTTTGTTTTCTTTTATAAGCTCATGGTTTTAGCTTTTTGCATAGATATAGATCATCTTAAATTGAATTTGATATAAGATGTGAGGAATATGTCAAAGTTAAATTTTTTCAAATGAACATTCAACTATTCTGGCATCTTTTTAAGGAAAACTTCCCTTGGTAGGGAGCTAAGATGTTGGCATAGTAGGAAGACCCTAGGCTCATCTTATCCCTGGAAAACAACTAAATAACTATCAAATCATTGTGAATACCCAAGAAATTGACCTGAGGACTGACCGAACAAACTGCACAACTACAGGGAGAGAAGAGGCCACATCTAGGAGGTAGGAACTTTGGAGATGTGGTTTGGGAGAGAAATGGATCATGGGTACTGCAGAGGGTAGGAATCCCTGGTGACAGAGAAAGGTGAGAGAGTAGCACATAGAGTTATCACACAGGGATAGCACTTCCCCAAAGCCATTGGCAGGGAAAATAAGAATGTCTTATTTTCATGAGGTTTTGCAACCAATGGGGCTTGGAGACTGATGTTTTAAATGTCAGTGGGCTTGGCTGGGATAGAGGTCTGAGGCACTGCCTTATTTCTGGATAGAAGACAGGGAAGCAACCTGGGGCAGATGGTGCAATCTGAAGAATGCCTAAGGCTTACAGGGGAGAGATTGTTCACCCTTTTCAGAGAACATCTGTGTGAGGTAGTATTCCCCCAGATGCCTTTCTGGGGATAAGAGAGCCAGTGGGCACCATTTCCTTCCCCTGCTCCTTAACCTTGACACAGAGATACCTGTTGAGGATGGCTAACCTGAACACTGGCCATTTAGCCTGCTTCCTCCTAGTCCCATGTCCCTGCTCTCTGATGGGACTGCCCTTCCTTGTCAAACCTGCATCCATCCCAGTGCTGCAAGACCCTCCCCCAGAACACCAGCACAAGTCTTTACCACATCACATCTCTAAAGTTTAGAGTTTTAAAAATCAGTAGTCTTGGCTGGGATACAGCTGAAAGTGCACAGTGCTGCTTCTGGCAGGCAAGCAACCTGGAAATAGACAGCATGAAAACAGCAATCTGAAAAACACCTGGGATGAATTGGGGCGGGGGGGAGATTGTTCGCTCTTCTGGGAGTTCTTCCCTGAGAGCTGCAAGCATGGAGACCCCTCTCTGGGGATAAAGGAGCTGGCTGGTGTCATTTCCCTCCCCTGCCCCTCAGCATAAACCAGCTTCAGTAAACAGCACAGTGCCAACACTGGCTACCCACCTTGCTTACACCAAGTCATGCTCTGCTGGTACTGCTTATCTCAGGCAAGTATGCCTGAGACTCAGCACTGTGCGCCCCTTCCCCAAAACACCAGAACCCGCCCCCCCACACACACCACATGTCCTAACGAGAGTTCTTCAATGCTTCAGTTCTAGTGCAAGTAGCATCATTTCTCATTTAACAATAACAGGCTTTTCTAACAGAGAAAAAGACAGAGACTTAGACAAAATGCCAAGACAGAGAAATTCACCCCAAGTAAAAGAACAAGAAAAGTTCATGGCCAAGGATGTAATTGAAACAGATATAAGTAATATTCTTGATGGAGAATTTAGAGCAACAATCATAAAGATACTCACTGGGCTTGAGAAAAGAATGGAAGACTTCAGGGAGATTCTTATCACTGTGGTAAAAGAGTTAAAAATTAGAAATGAAAAATGCAATAATTGAGATTCAAAACAGCTGGATGTAATGAACACAAGGATGGAAGAAGCAGAGGAATGAATAAGTGATATAGAGGTTAAAATAATGGAAATAATGAATCTGAACAAAAGAGAGAGAAAAATTATGGATCATGAAAATAGATTTAGAGAGCTCAGTGACTCCATCAGATGTAATAACATTCCTATCATAAGATTCCCAGAAGAAGAAGAAGAAGAGAAACGAGGGAAGAATATTTATTTGAGGAAATACTAGCTGGAAACTTCCCTAATCTGGGGAAGGAAACAGACATCCAAATCCAGGAAGCATAGAGAACTCCCATCAAAATCAACAAAAGTAGGCAAAACCAAGACATCCTGTAACTGAATTTGGAAAATATAGCAATAAATAAAAAATCTTAAAAGCAGCAAGACAAAAAAGTCCCTAACTTACAAGGGAAACCAATAAGGTTAGCACAGATCTCTCCACAGAAACTTGGCAAACCACAGGGAGTGGCATGATATAATCAATGCACTGAATGGGAAAAATCTGCAGCCAAGAATACTCTATCCAGCAAGGCTATCATTCAGATTAAAAGGAGAGATAAAAAGTTTCCCAGACAAACAAAAACTAAAGGAGTTTGTGACCGCGAAACCAGCCCTGCAAGAAATATTAAAGGGGACTCTTTGAGTGGAAAGTAAAGACCAAAAGTGACAAAGGCTAGAAAATCTCCAGAAACAATGACAAAACAAGGAATAAAATGGCACTGAATACATATCTATCAATAATTACTCTGAATGTAAATGGAATAAATGCTCCAAGCAAAAGATACTGGGTGTCAGAATGGATAAAAAAAAAAAAAAGACTCATCTATATGTTGCATACAAGGGACTCATTGTAGACCTAAAGATACCTGCAGATTGAAAGTGAGGAGATGGAGAAACTTTTATCATGAAAATAGATGTGAAAAGAAAGCCAGAGTAGTCATACTTATATCAGACAAACTAGATTTTAAACAAAAAACTATAACAAGAGACGAAGAAGGGTACTATATCATGATAAAGGGGACTATCCAACAAGACAATTTAGCAATTGTACATATTTATGTCCCCAACATGGAACCCCAAAATAAGGAAAACAGTAACAAATCTAAAGGAACTCACTGATAATAATACAACAAAGGTAGGGAACTTTAATACCCCACTTATAACAATGGATAGATCATCTAAGCAGAAAACTGACAAGGAGACAATGGCTTTGAATGATACACTGGACCGGATGGAGTTAATAAATATATTTAGAACATTTCATCCTAAAACAGCAGAATACACATGATTTTCAAGTGCACATGGGACATTCTCCAGAATGGAGGTCATAAATCAGGCCTCAACAAGTACAAAAAGACTGAGATCATACCATGCATATTTTCTAACACAGTGCCATGAAACTGGCAATCACAAGGAAAAATCCAGAAAAACCACAAATATATGGAGGGTCAACAACATGCTACTAAAGAATGAATGGGTCAACCAGGAAATCAAAGAAAAAAATAAAAAACACATAGAAACAAATGAAAATGAAAACACAATGTCCCAAAACCTTTGGGATGCAGAAAAACAGCAGTCATAAGACAGAATTATATGGCAATATAGACCTACCTCAAAAGCAAGAAAAATCTCAAATAAACAAGCAAACCTTACACCTAAAGGAATTAGAAAAAGAACAACAAAAGAAGCCTAAAGTCAGGAGAAGAAGGGAAATAATAAATATTAGAGCACAAATAAATGATACAGAAACTAAAAAATAGTAGAACAGATCAATGGAACTAGGAGCTGTTTCTTTGAAAAAAAAAATAAAATTGACAACCCCCTAGTCAGACTTACAAAAAGAAAGTAAAAAGGACCCAAATAAATAAAATCACAAGTTAGAGAAGAGAAATAACAACCAACACCATAGAAATGAAATATTATGAAAAACTGTATGCCAACAAATTGGACAACCTAGAAGAAATGGATAAATTCCTAGAAACATATAAGCTACTAAAACTGAAACAGGAAGAAATTGAAAGGTTGAACAGACCAATAACCAGCAAAGAAATTGAATCAGTAATCAAAAACCTTCCGGTAAACAAAAGTCCAGGACGAGATGGCTTCACAGGGGAATTCTACCATTGAAAGAAGAGTTAATACCTATTCTTCTCAAGCTGTTCCAAAAAATAGAAATGGAAGGAAAACGTCCACATTTAGTCTCTGAAGCCAGCATTACCCTGATACCAAAACCAACGACTCCAGTAAAAAAGAGAACTACAGGCCAATATCCCTAATGAATATGGATGCAAAAATTCTCAATAAAATACTAGCAAACTGAATCCAATAGTACATTAAGAGAATCATTCAGCATGATAAAATGAGATTTATTGTTGTGTTGCAGGGGTGGTTCAATATTCATAAATCCATCAACATGATATACCACATTAATAAAAGAGTGATAAGAACCTCTGATCCTCTCAATACATGCAGAAAGAACATTTAACAAAGTACAACATCCAGTCATGATAAAAACCCTCAACAAGTAGTGTTAGAGGGAACATACCTCAATATAGTAAAGTCCCTATATAAAAAACCCACAGCTAATATTATGCTCAATTGGGAGAAAGGAATAAGAGAGGGATGTCCACTCTCATCACTGTTATTTAACATAGTACTGGAAGTCTTAGTATCAACTATCAGACAACAAAAAGAAATAAAGGGCATTCAAACTGGCAAGGGAGAAGTCAACCTTTCACTATTTGTAGACCTCATGATACTCTGTATACAAAATCAAAAGAACTCCAAAAACTGCTAGAACTAATACACTAACCCAGTAAAGTCACAGGATATAAAATCAATGTACAGAAATCTGTTGTGTTTCTATACACAATCTGTTGTGCTTCTATAATGAAGCAGCAGAAAGAGAAATCAAGGAATTTATTCCATTTGCAATTGTAAAAACTGGAAGATATCTAGGAATAAACCTAACCAAAGAGATAAAAGTTCTGTGTTCAGAAAACACAGAAGACTTATGAAAGAAATTGAAGAGGACACAAAGAAATGGAAAAACATTCTATGCTCATGGTTTGGAAAGACAAGTATTATTAAAATGTCTATATTATCCAAAGCAATTTACACATTTAATGCAATGCTTATCAAAATACCAACAGCATTTTTCACAGATCTAGAACAATCCATCATAAAATTTGTATGGAACCATAAAAAAAAAAACAACAACAAAAAACTCTGAATAGCCAAAGCAATCTTAAAAAAGAAAAGCAAAGCTGGAGGCATCACAATTCTGGATTTCAAGTTATATTACAAAGCTGTAGTGATGGAGACAGTATGGTACTGGCACAAAAACAGCCACACAGATCAATAGAGCAGAATAGAAAACCAATAAATGAATGCATACCTACATGGTCAATCTCCGACAAAGCAGAAATGAATACCCAATGGTAAAAAGATAGTCTTTTCAACAAATGGTGTTGGGAAAACTGGACAGCAACATGCATAATAATGAAACTGGACCACTTTCTGACGCCAGCCACAAACATAAATTCAAAATGGATGGAATTCCTAAATGTGGGTCAGGAAACCAGAAAATACTAGAGAAGAACATACGGAGTAACCTCTTTGACATTGGCTGTAGCAACTTCTTACTAGACCACGTCTTCAGAGGCAAGGAAACAAAAGCAAACATGAAGTATTAGGACTTCATCAAGATAAAAAAATTTTGCACAGTTAAAGGAAACAATCAACAAAACTAAAAGGCAAACTTTGGAATGGGAGAAGATATTTGCACATGATATATCCGATAAAGGGTTATTACCCAAAATGTATAAAGAACTTATAAAACTCAACACCCAGAAAATGAATAATCCAGTTAGAAAATGGGCAGAAGACATGAATAGACACTTTTCCAAAGAAGACATCTAGATGACCAACAGACACATGAAAAGATGCTCAACCTCACTGATCATCAGGGAAATACAAATCAAAACTATAATGAGATATTATACCTGTCAGAAAGGCTAAAATTAACAACACAGGAAACAAGCATTGAGTAGGATACAGTGTTGGTAGAAATGAAAAGTGGTATAGCCACTCTGGAAAACAGTATGGAGATTTCTCAAAAATTTAGAGACTATAGACAATAGACAATAGAACTACCCTGTGACCCAGCAATTGTACTAGTAGTTATTTAACCAAAGGATACAGAAGTACTGATTTGAAGGGATTTATGTACTCTGATGTTTATAGCATCATTATCTACAATAGCCAAATTATTGAAATATCCCAAATGTCCATCAACTTATGAATGGATGAAAAATATGTGATGATATATATACTCAGCCATAAAAAATAATGAAATCTTGGTATTTGCAACAATGTGGACAGATCTAGAGAGTATTATGCTAAGCAAAATCAAAGAAAGACAAATATGATATTCCACATATCGTATGTGAAATTTAAGAAACAAAACAAATGAACATAGGAGAAAAAAAGACAGGCAAACCAAGAAATAGACTTTTAAGAATGGAGAGCAAACTGATTGTTACTAGAGTGTGGGTGGCTGGGGGCATGGGTTAAATAGGTGTTGGGGATTAAAGAGGGCACTTATTGTGATCAACACTGGGTGTTGTATTTAAGTGATGACTCTCTAAATTCTATACTTGAAAGTAATATTGCATTGCCTGTTAACTAGTTGGAATTTAAATACAAACTTGGAATAAAAAACAGAAGCAGCAAAGAAAAAAGAAAGAAAGAAAACAAACATACCTTATCATTTCCTGTTGGATAATATTAAAACTTTGTTTCAAATAAAATAATTGTATAAGTCTGGATCTAGTTCTGGATTCTTTATCTATTGATCCTTCATTCAGTAGCACACTGTCTTCATTACAGTAGCTTTGTATTATGTCTTTAAGACAGGTAATGTAAGACTTCCAAATTTGTTCTTTTTCAAGAATGCTATTTATATTGTATGTTTTTTGCATTCCATTTACATTTTAGATTAAAATTTGAAATTTAAAAAATAAATACTGATGACATGATTTTGGGAATTGCTTTTAATATATAGAGAAATTTGCAGAGAATTGACAGCTTAAAAATATTGAAATTTCCAATGTATAAACATGTATATCCTTGCTTTTTTTAGATCTTTAATTTCTGTTAGTGATATTTTGTAGTTCAGTGTGGATCTTGCTCATATTTAAAAACTTGAATTCCGAATTACTTTGGTTTTGATGCTATTGTATATGAGTTCTAAAAAATATTCATCCTGGGGCGTCTGGGTGGCTCAGTCAGTCAAGTGCCTGACTTCAGTTCAGGTCATGATCTCATGATTTGTGAGTTTGAGAACCGCGTTAGCATAGAGCCTGAAGCCTGCTTTAGATTCTGTGTCTCCCTGTCTCTCTGCCCTTCCCCTGCTAGTGCTTTGTCTCTCTATCTCTCTCAAAAATAAACGTTAAAAAAACCTTTTTTAAAAAAAAATTCATCATACAGTTTTTGTTGCTAGTACAGAGAAATGCAATAGATTTATGTATTTTTACTTTGTATACTGCATTTTTTCTAAGTTCACTTAGTACTTCTATGTATATGCATGAGATTAATGCATACAAATGGCCACTAAAATCATGTACAAGAATGTTCATAGCAGCATACTTTTGTAATAGCCAAAGATGAAACCATCCAAATGTTCATCTACAGAAGAATAATTATATAGTCAATGAGATATGCTATAACAATAAACAAAAATGAACTACTACATACAAAATTATATTGGGATAAGCCTCCCAAATAAATTGTTGAGTGAAAGTACCTAGACACAAATTTTATTTATACAAAATTCAAAAGCAAATAAAACAAATCTATCTGATTTTAGAAGTCAGAATATGACTAAGCTTTGAACAGGAAGGAGGGAGGCAAGTGGAAGGTTTATGTGAGAAACTTCTGAAATATAGGTAATGGTCTATTTTCTATCATGTTTGGAGGTTAACTGGGTATATGACTATTGTCATAATTCATGTATGTGTACACTTGCTATTTGTGTATTTTTATGTGATATATTTTAATACAAAAGTTTATTTAAAATTTTTCCTACTTATTCATGTATAGATTTTATAAACCAAAGTATTAGAATTCAGTATTGTTTTGGGGAAACTTATTGATGGAGAGTAAAACCATAGTGAGGAAAAGATGAATGACTGTAATAACAACCATTGAACCAAAAGGTTTAACAATACTCTAAAAATGGGGAAGGTGGATTCACCTTACAATTATTCAAACCAGTTCTTATTTAATATATTTTTTGCATATGGAAATAAAATTCATTGTTTATTGGATCACTAATAAACTTCTGGGTAATTTGTATTCTTTAAATAATTCACACTTTTCTAATAAAAAAAATTCACCAATGGGGAACATTTATAAAAAATAATTGGGCTGGATACATGAACAACTGTGGAGAAAAGAAATGTAGCCTCTTTGATTTTCTACTTTCTTTTACATCTTTTGTAAAGCCATTTAATCCTGAGCCTGATGATTGGGTAGAATAGACAGGTAACTGCCTTAGGTGACTATATATAAAGGTTTCTAAAACATCAAGGGAATGGATTACAATCCAGTGCCATTTAACTGTAGGTTTTAAAAGCAATTCTTTATATAAGGAGCAAAAAGAAAATTGAAAATGCTTAAGCTGCAATAAATACATACACATCTATACACATACACACACAAATGGGAATAATCAGGTATTACAGAAAAATGTGAAATGTTTTACTAATATTTTCTCATGACATTGTCTATGAATCAATTAGGAGTTAACTGTTAAATTTATTTCTGAATATAGTTTTTATTTATACATGTTGAGTCCTTTTCATTCTTACAGTATTGAATACATTCAGTATAATATTAAAAAATAATTAAAGAATATCTGTTTCAAAATAAACCTAATTATTAGCCTGCCCATGGCACCTACCTACAGACTTCCGTATCATACTTTTTAGACTGTTTGATGTATATTCTCTCCAGGTACTTGGCTCTGGGCATAGCATGCAGAAGAATGAAATGGGGTACTTACTAGCCTCAAAACCATAAATAACTTTTCAAGCTTGTGATATTAGCTGCACCTTTGCTTAGAGAGTTATTGTTATTGCCTGAACAAGAAAGAAACTTCTCTTAACAGTATTGTTTATAATTAAGATCCAGAGACATCAGAGAGTTTGGTGAAGGCGTCAGCTTAGAAGAACATAAGGGGATTATCATTCTCCAGCAGAGGATAACAAACAGACCACATGGAAGTGATAATGCTAGCAACAGCCCCTGATCCTATAGGATCTGTCAAGCAGATTCTAAGGCAAACTTGGGAACCATATAAGAACTCTGGATATTGGACCATTAGCAGCCATTTTGGGGCGATATTACAAAGCCTGGCTCATAAGTATAAACAATGCATTCATTTTTACCACATTAAAGCCAACATCCTTGCTAATAGAAGAGAACTGTACAGATCTGAAAACTGCTGATACAGGTGTGCATAAGGTGACACAGGTCACAGAGATGACATACTAAATTTGAAGAGAATCAAAGCAGAGACCGAGCTCTGAAGTGTTACCAGGGTTTTATGGATTCAAATTGTAGGTAATGAAGGCAGGGTGACATCCTCAAAAGTACAAACGTGAGCATTCCAGGAATTTGAATTTGGGGGTTCTTTCCAGAGTGCTAAATCGAGGTGTGTCATGAAGAAAGTCCCCTTATTGGTAACTCACATACTCAATTAAAATTTTTTTTATGTCTTTATTTATTTTTGAGACAGAGAGAGACAGAGCATGAGCAGGGGAGGGGCAGGGAGACACAAAATCTGAAGCAGGCTCCAGGCTCTGAGCTGTCAGCACAGAGTCTGACACGGGGCTCAGAATCACAGACTGTGAGATCATGACCTGAGCTGAAGATGGACGCTTAACCAACTGAGCCGCCCAGGCACCCCCCACATACTCAATTTTATATGATGCCACCCTTATTCCAGAAGCCTCATGATTCACTCCTAGTCATATGCTCTTGGTTCCTGTTAGTACCTAAAAGCCAGAACCTATGGCTTGCAGTGTTTATAATACCCCTCCTTCCATACTAGTCTCAGTTCTTCCCCAGTGAGTCCATGCTAGTGGGCAGGAGGACAGGTAGGAGAAGATCCTCCTACCTCTCTCATTTGAAGTTTTACAGTAATCTTCAACAAGGGAGAGAGCTTTTTCCTAATGATAAGGGTTTGGCCATTTCTCTATTCTAGAAGACTCATGAAAATCTCAAGAGCATCTATCCAGATATTCCAATCCCAAGGTTCCTACTTTGTTATCAGGGTCCTCCTATTGGACACTTGCCAAAACTGTGATTTCAAAATTTTCTATATTTCTGCTACTTTTAGGATTGGGTCCTGATCCTGGTCCACACGTTAGCTGCCTCCAGGCTATATTCTATGAAGTTTACTTTAAATGCTTCCACAGCAGCCCACACTTTCATTTAATTGTTTAAACTGATAACTTTCTCTTTTCAAAGCATTGGTAGTACTCCATAATAAGCACCACTTTAGCAATCATTGACTATCATTTGCCCTATACCTCTGAAATGACAGAGATAAGCCAGTTCATCTTCTCCCACTCACCCCAGTTCATCACAGATAAAAATCTTAGCAATTGCCTGCTAGGGGATGTTAAGAAACATCAATATCTAACTATGCAGTGAGGGGATTCTCATTGTTCACTAGCTGGTGAGAGAACAAACTCCAGAATCCCTAGAGTCTTCTTATAGCCATTCCTGGTAACTAAAACTGTCTTAGAATGGGTTCCCTAGAAGCAGAGGCTGAGACAAAGATTGGGAACATATGATTTAGCAAGGATTTACTCTTAGGAGAAAAGGTTTACTCTTAGGAGAAAGCAGGATGACGCAGTGAAGATGTATGCAAGGATGTGGTCTCAGCTGAAGTCTAAATTGCATGAATTGGAAGACAAAGTTGATCCCATTTTCGGGCAAGTGGAATGGGATTTTGTGTCCGCCTTTAGTCAGTCCTTGGCTGTAGGCTACCCCTGGGTGGGCAAAACCAATCAGATGATGCAGGTTCTATTTTGCCCAAGACAACGTTCCAAAGAGGGGGGAATCTATGTGGCATTATCCATCAACACTCACAACAGCTGGGGAATGGGTGTATTGGCTCAGAAAATGTGACTGGTAACTTTGCTACAAGTGAGTTATGGCCAGAGTGAAGAGCTGAATTTTGAAATTGATATACAGTTTCAAATTTGCAATCTACCTAGTAATTGATATTTTATTTTATCAGAAAGGGATAGAGGGGCGCCTGGGTGGCTCAGTCGGTTGAGCGTCCATCTTCAGCTCAGGTCATGATCTCATGGTCTGTGAGTTTGAGCCCTGCCTTGGCTCTGTTCTGACAGTTCAGAGCCTGGAATCTGCTTCAGATTCTGTGTCTCCCTCTCTCTCTGCCCTTCCCCCGCTCATGCTCTGTCTCTCTCTCTCTCTGTCAAAAATAAACAAACATTAAAAAAAAGGGATAGAAATATTTATACTGGATATGTTTTATTGCCTGTCACCTCAGAATTGACCAGTGAAACATATTTTAAAATGAAATTATATAGTAATTTTTTCCTTCTTTTTAAAAAAAAATGTTTATTTGCTTTTGAGAGAGAGAGAGAGAGAGAGAGTGAGCAGGAGAGGGGCAGAGAGAGAGAGGGAGACACAGAATCTGAAGCAGACTCCAGGCTCTGAGCTGTCAGCACAGAGCCAGGCTCCGAGCTTGAACTCACAAACCAGAAGATCATGATGCAGGCCGAAGTTAGACATTTAACAACTGAGTCACCCAGGCACCCCACCCTTCTTTGTATAATCCAAGGTTTTTATTATCTATATTATAATTAGCAAAGAGAATATTTAATTCCAGTAAGTGCATAAAACATTGGTAATATTGAAATCATCTTGAAATTGTCTACTTTGGGTACAAAACTAAATAGTCTACATAATGAAAAAAAATTTGCATGGATGCTAAGAAATACTCTTTAAAAATTTTTTTTAAATGTTTATTTTTAGAGAGAGAGAGAGAGAGAGAGAGAGAGAGAGAACCAGTGGGGGAGGTTCAGAGAGGGAAGGAGACACAGAATCTGAAGCAGGCTCCAGGCTTCAAGCTGTCAACACGGAGCCCAACGCGGGGCTTGAACTCACGAACCACAAGATCATGATCTAAACCGAAGTCAGGTGCTTAACCAACTGAACCACCCAGGTACCCCAGAAATATTCTTGATTATAATTTCATATTTGTATAATTATTGTTAATGATCTTATTTGAAAATAATATTACCTTATTTCTAAGGTTTATGTTAAGATAAACTACTTATAAAAATAACATAAATGAAGTTAAATATAAATTCTTTGGAAAATCTTCTGGAATAACTAATAAAGAAGCAGTGTAGAGGCTGGACTTCTATAAACTCTTCAATCGGACTCAGCTGTCTATAAGCAGGAGTCCCTACTAACAGCCTCTGTCAGTATCCTGATGGATTTCCCTTGGTTTTATTTGTAATGAGAGACTGACAAGATACTCGATTGTGAATGAAGGTCCTTCTCCGCTGGATTTATCAAGTAGGCACTCGTTACCAAAATCACACCACTCATTATTTCATCCATACAGTGTTTGCTGATTTGTGTTCCCAGAGCAATTTCTAACAATGAAAGAAAGCCCATGAAATGCTGATAAAAATGTACAATCTTTCAACCACTGTCACATTTTTCCTCTCATTTGATTTTTGCAACTGCAGGATGAAGTTGGCAGAGCATACCATATCTGGATTTTTGGTTTGTTTTATGTTTTTTGTGTGTCTTACTGTTTTTCCTGAAAAAAAAAATAGACATTAAAATATATCCAAGGCAATATAGAAAGGAAGTGTTAGATCCAAAACCAAGCTCTAGCCCATTTCCTGCGATCTCCAAAGTCTTTTAGCATTTCTAGTGGTACATTGTTTTCTCTCTGTAGATAACAAAGTATTTTACAAATATATTTGTAAAAAAATACATAGCGGTATTTTCATTTTATTAATGAAATGTATCAGCCACATAATCCTAGAAACTTAAGAACACTTACAAAGTTAATCAGGCCCCATGTGATACTTCTCTGTATGTGGAGAATGACAATTTTGTTAATTGTTGCCTTTTCAATTGTTAGCAGCAAGACTTAGGCTTGGCTGAGGATTTTAGCAATGGAATAATAGTAACATGGCCCAAATTCAAGAAGCAAGCTAAAGAGTATGGCAGTACAGTTCAAAATACCTTCCTGACAGGAAACAGTTTAACGTGTTTGCTGTGTTCAGTTTACTGTGCGGCGCTGTTTTGTCAGCTGCTTAACTTAAAGATGGCCCATGTGCTTCTCTCCTCCCCTCTAATGAGGAGGCAGCAGGGGCAAAGATCAAGTTCCTTTCCTGATGTGGAAACATGGCATTCCGCAGAGTGGACAGGGACTCCAATCAAACAATAGATGTCAAGAGCATCAGCCCTACAGAACAACTGTCTACCTCTTGCCCTTCTCAGATCCCAACCTCTTCACCTCCAGTTTACTCCACCTTCCTGTTCAATTTGATCCTCAGGAATGATTCCAACAGTGGGACGGACAATAAACAGCAAGCGTTCACGAAAAAAGGGAAAATGAGACAATGAAATATTTTTCCTGCCCTTTGAGAAATCTGTATGCTCGTGGAGGTGTTATATTTATTTGGCTAGTGTACCACAAGGCAGAAAAGGGAAATCTGAAGGGGTTAACGCCAGCTTCATTATGTGGCAGCTGGTTTGTATCTGAGGCTTTGTGCTCATGCCAGTCTCTGGCCTAGGTAATTTATAATAGCCTCAAGTTCCAATATAAAAAGCACATAGCTGCGGGGAGACATGTCAGCTTCCCTTACATAGTCTGTCATTTCCTTGGAAACATAATAATTAAGATGTCTGGTATAACTGCTTCTGCCAGGAATATTTTTAGATTTCAGCCCATTTCAAGAAATTCTGAATTCAAGGAGGGAATTATTAAATACTGCATGACAAACTAAGGCAAGGACTCTTACAGGTTTGTTCTGTCAAAAGGAACAGATACTTCATCTAAATCTCTTGACAGTAAGTAGAGGAATACCTAGACTTGAATTAAAAATAAAAGAATTGGCATCAGTTTGATTAGAGTGAAAATCACTTCAGAGATGGGAGAGAAATATTCACTCTTAATCAAAAGCAGTTGTTCAGTCTAAAAGACTGATACAGTTTTAAAGGTAGAATGGCACCATCCCCCATCCTTAAATTAATGCAGCTGCTTCTTCTGATTACTCACATTATTCATAAACAAGCTACTTATCATAGTATGGGGGCACTACTGAGGATGTTACTCAGGATCCATTTGCTTGCAACTATCAGAAGAGGCAGTGCATGGCATTTGTATGGTGAATTAACTTCCTGGAGATAGGGTAAAACTGTCTACTGCATTAAAACAATTTAGCTTGCAGTATGTTTAACTCATAGATGAATACCATTAGTTAAAAGGAAGATTTGAATTCAATAGGTTAAAATAATTTAAAAGAGGGTCTGGAAAGTCCTCTTTAACAGAGAATGCAATTTTTCTGAACTCTTTTAGGTTTTCTTTTTTTTATTTTTTTTTTAAAATAGAGCCTGACGCGGGGCTCGAACTCACGGACCGTGAGATCGTGACCTGGCTGAAGTCGGACGCTTAACCGACTGCGCCACCCAGGCGCCCCAGGTTTTCTTAATAATAGCTCTTACTATAGATGAGGCAAAGATATACATTCAGTTCAATTACAAGAAACATCCAACAGCTATATGATAACAAAGGTTGTATTACATTTTTATGATGAATATGAAGAGAAAGAGTGAAGAGGTATTTATGTTCCACTAATGTTTGTTTAGAACCCAGTATGTTCCAGATAATGTGCTAGGTGGCTACCCCCACATACACTATCTGGTTGAACCCTCTCAACCGTCTACTGAAGGGTCCATTCTGTCCCCATTTTCAGGTAAGGAAGCTGAATCTCATCATAGTTATTAAAATGCAAATCTGTGACTTTTCTCTACCACTGTTAGTCAATGACTCTGTTTTTAAACTACATTTCTTTAAAAACCTGAGGTCTAGGTGCGCCTGAGTGGTTCAGCTGGTTAAGTCTCCATCTCTTGATTTCAGCTCAAGTCATGATCTCACAGTGATGAGATCAAGCCCCAAGTAGGGCTTCATGCTGGGCGTGGAGCCTGCTTAATGTTCTCTCTCTCTTCATCAAAACAAATAAGCTAAAACCCTTATATCTATTAGTTTTCATAGACCACCATTAAAAATAGCCTGGTGAAATCTTTCTTTCCTCAAAAATAAATATTAAAAATTATAACTCTATAAGATATTTACCATAAGTCATTGCACAGAAGGGTCCTCTGAGAATGATATAATTCATTTTGAGGAGCCATTTAAGTTACAATAATACTAGGTTAAATTGACTCCACTTCAAAATATTACTTAAAGGCTTATGTAGATTTTGCCAACACAAATCAAGGAAGTAGAATCTTAATGATGCAACATTTATTTTCCTTATCTTACTGTGTTTCTTCACTGTACTCATCACCTCTCTATCTCTAGCTCTACTTCTATTGCTCTGTTTCTATCTGTATACCTTCCCGTATATGTATCCACCCTTCTGTCTGCCTATCTATATTTGCTATTCCTCCCTCCACTTTACTAAAATGTGAGTAGCAGCTTGAGAGCGGAGAATTATCTGTTTGGTTCACTGGTAAACCAGTAACTCAATAAATAGTAAGCTCAATAAATATTTGTTGGATGAAGAAATGGTGAATTCATTGACACTAAAATAGAAATGTCTGATTTACAGGTGTAGTGGGTTAAATAGTGTCCTCCTAAAATTCATGCTTACCTAGAACCTTAGAATGTGACCTCATCTGGACATTAAATCATCCTGGATTTAAGGTGACTTTATTTTTTTAACATTTATTATTTTTAAGAGAGAAAACATGAGTGGGAGAGGGGCAGAGAAAGAGGGCGACACAGATTTGGAAGCAGATTCCAGGCTCTGAGCTGTCAGCACTGAACCCAATGTGGGGCTCAAACCCATGAACCGTGAGATCATGACCTGAAGTCGGACACTTAACTGGTTGGGCCACCCACGTGCCCCTAGAGTCACATTAAATGCAATGACCTGTGTCCTTATAAGAAAGTTAAAGACATGGATACACCAGGAAGAAGGCTGTGTGAGGACAGAAGCAGAGATTGGAGTGGTGCTGCCACAGACTAAGGAATTCCCCAGGGCTCCTACAAGCTCAAGCAGCAAGGAATGTTCTTCCTTGGAAGCTTCAGAGGGAGCATGGCCCTCCTGCTGACACCTGATTTCAGACTTCTAGGACCCAGAGAAAATAAAATCCTGAGTTTTAAGCCAACCAGTTTGTGATACTATGCTATGGGAAGCCCTAGGAAACTAATA
The DNA here is from genome assembly GCF_022079265.1 of Lynx rufus. Taxonomy (NCBI): domain Eukaryota; kingdom Metazoa; phylum Chordata; class Mammalia; order Carnivora; family Felidae; genus Lynx; species Lynx rufus. The sequence goes on from NW_025814867.1 coordinate 114,406,636, forward strand.
CAGCAGGGAAGTTTTTTTTGTGTTTCAGCATGTGACCAACTTGGAGTATGAGAAGAATTTACTAGAACCCACTCTTCCCAAAGAATTAAGCAAGACATGTGAGATGCAGAGGTGAATAAAATTAAGTGGTATCTGAGGAATTTACAGTTCCTATCTCCATGGGAGATTGGAAAAGCACATAGACAATTGCAAATCACACAAAATAAGCAAGTTTGCTAAATGATATTGAAGCAATAAAGTCAGGAGATATGAAAAAATCAATATTTTATTGGTTGTGAGAATCTGAAATAAAAATTGATTCCTCTTTAATATATATTCTGGTTGTTCTTATCTTAAAATAAGACAGTATGGCTACTATGAGTACAGACACACTTGTTTTGTATGTGAGTGTGTGTGTGTGTGTGTGTATGTGTAAACATACATATGCCATATATATGCATACATGTATATGCATATATATGCCACGCATATATTGTACTTATCAGTTGCCTGTTATACTTGCATTTATGTGTATGTATATGCACATACACATAGCCATACATGTGTAATAAATATACGTATATATAGACAGAGACAGATTACTGGAATGCCTGACCTAAACTAGAGTTTTAAAGTGGACAGTTGTTTCTTTGTTCTGACTCACTTTTTAATTTTCCTAATTTTTAATTATTCTGTTTTGGTATGAATGATTTACTTCCACATCCCCAACTAGATTAATCACTTGCTGATATGTGAACCGAAGAGTGTTCAGTGCCTCTTTCTCTAACTTGTAACAATCGGTCCTAAAATAGTGGCATACACACACACACAACCATTCTTTTCTATTCACCGTTTTGAATTTCTTTCTTTTTTTAAATTTTCTTTTAACATTTACTTACTATTGAGAGACAGAGAGAGACAGAGCATGAGCATAGGAGGGGAAGAGAGAGAGGGAGACACAGAATCTGAAGCAGGCTCCAGGCTCTGAGCTGTCAGCACAGAGCCCAACGCAGGGCTCAAACTCACTGACCGTGAGATCATGACCTGAGCCGAGGTCAGATGCTCAACCAGCTGAGCCACCCAGGTGCCCCACTATTTTGAATTTCTAAGTTCTACTGAGCAAACCTGCACAGAGCACCAAGCACACTGGTCAGCTGCACCTTTTTGCAGTTTTTGGCAGGTCCCTGTGCCGAGATTGCGTCTAGAGGGTGCTTGCTTGACTTTTATGGCCTTCAGCAGGGAGGTTATCATATTCTGGCTTGACTGCTGCCTTGGAGATTATTTTCTAAAACACCTGTCTTTTCTGGTGTTTTACCTCTCCCTATCAACTGTAATAAACTTCCTGTCATTGGGCCTGTGTTTAAATTGTTACAGTCTTATGTGGCTTCTTTTAACAAATGTATATCATCCCCTTGCACGGAAGGACACAGGCATGCTCAATCTGAATAGGCAGGTAGCCCCATTTCCCAAGGTTAAATCCCTCAGGGAATATCCCTATTAAAGTCTTTTCATTCTTTTGTCAAAGATGATGTCAAAGGTACAGTTAACATGAAAGGTAGGCACTGAATGAGGATGAAGAAACAATTAAGTGGAATCAGAATGTTTCCCTTTTTGGTGTTGAGAATGCAATTCTGATGAGGATCCTTAGTTCTTTGGTCCAGTTCACAGTATTTTTCATATAGAAAACAAATAAGTGCCTCTTAGACTATATATCAGATCACCAAAATAGTACTTGGAATGGTAGTCTGTCAGTATTTCCAAACAGGTAAAAATTAAAGTTATTTAATTTTTTTTAATGTTTATTTATTTTTGAGAGAGACAGAGTGTGAGCGGGGAGGGGCAGAGAGAGACACAGAATGTGGAGTAGACTCTAGGCCTGAGTTGTCAACACAAAGCCCAGTGCGGGGCTCAAACTCGGGAATGGCGAGATCATGACCTGAAGTCCACCCGAAGTCGGGCGCTTAACAGACTCAGCCATCCAGGCGCCTCCCAAATTAAAGTTATTTTTAAATCAATACTGCTAACGCTAGCACCCAATGTTTAGATGTCCTACCGTCTTCATTATATCAAACTGAAACCTACCACAGTGCTAATTATTTACATTTAAACTTGCTTTTGGAGCTAGTGATGCTGGGAAGAAAATCCTTAAAACTTTTATTAGAGTCTCTTAAGTTAATGAGGCCTTGAATTACAGTATTTGATATTGTTGTGTGCTTGTGTTTGGGGGTATAATTTTAAGTTACAGCTACAATATAAACTCTGGTTTAATTATAATTTATTAAATTATTTCTTTTTTTTTTTTTTATTAAATTATTTCTATGGGGGCTTCATGTCTTGGTTTCATGGATTCACTTATATAATTGCTTGATGGCCACTGGCCCAGTACAAAATCAATGCTTTTGCATATTCCCTCACTCTGTTCCTAGCTGTACTCCCAATTCCCTTTTGGATCACGTTTTACTTCCTTTCTACAAGTTCAAATCATGACCCCCATTTACAAACTGACTTAACTGTCATTCTTTTTTGATATTCTTTTGATTAGAAAGTTAAGCACATTTTCTATCTTTTTAAACCCAGAAATACTTGACAAAACCCAGATTTTTAATCCACAATAATAAAGTCATTTTAAGGAACTATCTGTATAATGGTTTCACTCCCTAATTATTAAACTAAGATAGGACAGACCAACTGTTTAACTGGTATTCCTATACCTACATGCTATGCTTGTAAAGATATAGTATAATGGTCATATCTAGAATATTAGTGTGTGTATTTGAGAAAACTATTACTGAAGAAGCTATTTTAAATTTTCATTGCAAAAATTTTGAAATGTGTGGCCAATTTATAATAAAATTTGTCCTAAGTGGCAAAAATATCACTAATCCTTTTTATTGGGAAGCACCTAGGTCACATGCTCTGCATTATTATGCCTCTTTGCTCTCAAACTCTTTGCTTACACTTTTTAGCTTAGACCGTACAGTGGATTGCAAATGTCTACATTTCTGCCATTCCCCAGTCTGTGAATAGCATAAGGGCAACATCTGATTTATTTATTTCAGAGTCCTTCGTAGCTGGCACAGCTGTAGAGTTCAACTAGACAACCCTTGCATTTTATGAGGATGTTTGAGTTTAAAGAGGTTAAGTGATTTGCCTCAGAAAATAAAACTGTCTCTTGACAACAAGCTAGACCTTTGCTTTTTTTCTAAACCAAACATTGATAACAAAGACATTGACAGAAGACTATGAATGATTTTCCACTTATGGAAGTGGATCTTTTGCCTATGGTAGACAACATCGCTCAACAATATTTAATAAAATTTGTATTTGGCACTATAATATCCACACTGTGGATTGTGCATGGTAAATTACTCTTTCAACAATCACTGTATTCTAATTGAGCTCACCTTGACTTCAATTGCTGTGTTAGAAGAGGAACTGATTAATTTTAATTATACAATATAAATGTATTTCTAAATATCAGTATGAACCTAAGTTTTCCTCCTTGAATCTCAGCCATGTTGAAGAAAGCTGTATTCTAGTTCTGAATGGGTGAATTATCATTTGATAGTTTTTTTTTTGAAACATTGACGAGAAGGAATAGTATTCTGCTGCCTATCTGAGATGTTTAAATTTGATTAATACATGGTTATTTCATGAAAAAGTTTCAGTTTAGACAATTCTACAGGCCATGAATATTTTTTTTTTCGCAACTGGCAGCATCCAGTTCAGAATGTACTTCTTTTGTGATTTAGCTATACAATCTTTGATGCTATGCTTAGTTTTATTCTGTTGTACTTCCTTGGTCCTCACCAAGAAGGAAGTATAGAGGTGGATAAATTTCAAGTTGCAAAGTGTGGGCATGACTGTTCCCCAAGGCCTTCTGTACTAATTTTTTATTAGGACTCCAGCACTGTTGAAAAGATCATAGGGGTAATAGAACATGTTAGAATTCAGTTTACTTTATAACCCACCTCTTGTCTACTTACTTAGATCTGTAAGGATGGTATTACATGCCATTAACAGAAGTGATTTTTTTCCATTATAACATTACCATTTTCATAATCTCATTCTTTTTAGTCCCTTATGACACTCTCTGGAACTGGAAGCTGGACTATCTGCTATGGTTGGTGTCTCTCGTTCTGTTCTTCCCCCTCTGACTTTCACAAAATGAGTGGATATGCTGATTAACTCCCTTCAAAGAGACATCACACATTATCATTAAAATCTCATCAATGAAGTAGTTTTCAGAATTGCATTTGTTTCCTATGATTTGCCCATGGGGCTTTTCAGTAAAAGGAAGATTTCCTATTTTAAGAGATTGTAAAATTGTCTCAAGCTTCAACTCCTTGATGACTTTAATCTAAAAAAAGGTCACTGCTACCCTATTATAATAAGGTTGCTGAGAAGGACCAAGAGAAAACAAAATTTGCAATGGAATCTTTGGCCATAAATATATTCGTAAAGGTTTGTTACTTCAGTTGAAAACTCAGGGTATTACTATTTCAGCTGTGCTAATAACAACAGCAGTCTGAGCTGGTGTAGATCCATGTTTACATGGTCAGCACCTATGTGGCAAGACATGAGCTTTGTAGCTTTTCCAAGAATTGCCAAATGGCAATAACAACAATAAAATAAAGACATATTTCTAACAAAAAACAAGGCTATGATCATGTCTAGTAGGAAAGTTACCAGGAAATTTCATTGGGACCAAACATAGCTTCTAATGATTATATTCCTTAGAAAGAGTCATATTTTGACATTACAAATGTTGCAAAATAAAATAAGTTTATCTATATTCTCAAGGATAAGAGGATAAATTCTGAAATAAAATTAAATAATATAATCTGATTAGAAGGAATGCATAAACAGAAGTTAATGCACCCTTCCTCATTTACCTTAGATTCCTATGAAATTGGGGAACTCAGAAGTTAAGCCTGTTTTATCAATATGATTCTGGCTACAAATTTGAAAGATATTTGGTGTGGTTAAGATGGCATACTGTGGGATAAGTTCTGATCCTTGGATTTTAAGCAGGTTATGTTAGGAAAAGTAAAGTCTTTCATCATATTTCCTACACACTTGTGCTACTCGGTACTTTAAAATTCTACTTCTATATTAGCCATAATTAGATATCTGTCTTTACATTGCAGGACAAATTATTATCTTGATGTGTATTCTTTTAGAAAATTAAATGTTAATTACATCATTATGCCTTAAAAAAACACAACAACACACAACCCTTGTATTATGTTCAGTTGCAAATGTTGAATATGGATTTGGGTTTCCTCTTCCTAACATTTGTATTTCTCACAAGATGCTATCATGTAAGCCGTGTCATGTGAATGATTTTTAGAGGAAAACACATTTAAGAAAGCAAGTTTGATCGTGAACTGGCAAACATTTTATTCACTCTTTTTTTTTTTTTTTTTTGAAATCAGGGAATGGAGTAACTATCAAGTATCTGAACATTTTCCTTTAAGCCCCAAATTTAGTGTTTATATAGACATAGGCATTTTTCTTAAATTGCACTATTTTATGCCATTGTGGAAAGAATTTACTAATGAAAACCTTTTCTTGATGTTTTTCTTAATTATGGATGCTATTGCATTCTTTTAAATAAAATACCTCTAAAATTACTGAGGTATGTAAAATTGTCTATTCCTACACTTAGCCCTAAACTTCTATGATTTGCGCATTCTGTACCAGTTTTTCAGAATCTCTGGCATTTTGTTCAATTAGGAAATACCAAATTAACTTTCTCCTTATAACTAAGAATTAGTATCTAATAGTCACTAATACAACCCAAGCTTTGCTTCAGAAAATCTGGGTTTAAGTATAGGAGGTATAATGGAACTTGGTTAAATTAATAACCTTAATGAAGCCTCAGCTTTATCATCAGTAAAATGGCAACAATAACAGAATGTAACCTATGGTGTTGTACTGAGATTTAATTAAAATAGAGCATGTAGAGCCACTAGAGTAATAATAAGCAGTCAATAAATGTTATCTATTGTTAATTCTATGACTCTAAGAACAATGCTTATTAAATTGGGCCTTTGAACTGAAATCTAAGAGTTGAAAAGTCAGCTGTGCAAAGACTGGAATAAAAGCATGCAAGTAAAGTTGCAGCTGAGACGTGCTTGAGTTACCAAGAGCATTTCTGAGTCACAGAGATGAAGTTAGCATACTATTAGTAAAAATTTGAGATACAGTAGGTGACACAATGTAAAGATCATACATGAAGGACATGTAGAACGTGGTAGAAAACTTGATTGTTTTCTTAGTGTGGCAAGAACCATTGCATGAGTTTATGTAGTGGAGTGGTCATGATTTGATTTCGGTTTTAAAAAATATTACTCTCAGGGTGCTGGGGTGGCTCAGTTAGTTAAGTATCTGACTCTTGATCTCAGCTCAGGTCTTGATCTCAGGGCTGTGAGCTCAGGCCCTGCATTGGGCTCCACAATGGGCATAAGAAGCCTACTAAAAAAATATTATCACATTGCTTTTTGTATGGGAAACTGTGTAGATAAAAGTAGAGAGATAGCAAGAGGTGTAGTGTAGGTAAAAAAAAAATGGTGATGCAGATTAAGATGATGATTCATAGAGATTAAGAGAAACAGATGTTTCTCTCTTAATGTTTCCTTACTTGGGTACCATAATTGATTTCTGGTTCCCCATGAGAAGTAGAGGCCTGCTCATATTTTCAGCTGGGTGCTTTCCACATGTCAATGTTCTCCTATATAAATGTGTATATATTTATACATTACCATTTTATGATTATAACATCCCCATGAGTTCGTTGTGGGTTGGATTGCAACCCTCTCATAAATTCATGGCTTGAAGTTTTAACCCTCATTGCCTCAGAACGTGACCTTATTTGGAAATAGGTTGTTGCGGTATCTAGTCAGGTCTAGATCAGGTCATTGTGGAACAGGATGGGCCCCTAATCCAATGATGACTGGTGGTCTCATAAAAAATCACCATGTGAAGAGACCACACACACCGGGAGAACAACATGGGCAGATTAGTTTTGTGCCGTAGATAAGGAACTACAGGAATTGAATAGAAAGTCCTGCACCAGATCCTTCTTTTGTACTTTCAGAGGGAGCATGATCCTGCTAATACCTACAATTTGGACTTCTAGCTCCAGAACTATGAGGCAACAAACGAATCTTGTTTTAAGCCACCCAGTTTGTTGTACTTTGTTGCAGAATAATAGAGTTATATGCTATTACTATTATCTTGAGGAAACCAAGGCAGTTAGGCTATATAATTAATCTAAGATCACAAAATAGTAAATATTAGAGCTGAGACTTAAATTAAGCCAATATGACTCCAGAGACTAAATTATTTTTAAAAATTTTTTTAATGTTTATTTATTTTTGAGAGAGAGAGACAGAGCACGAGTGGGGGAGGGGTAGAGAGAGAGGGAGACACAGAATCAAAAGCAGGCTCCAGGCTCTGAGCTGTCTGCACAGGGCCTGACGTGGGGCTCGAACTCACAAACCATGAGATCATGACCTGAGCTGAAGTCTGATGCTTAACTGACTGAGCCATCCAGGTGCCCTGACTAAATTCTTGATAATGACACAAAACTACTTCAAATTTGACGTTAAGATATCCCTCAAGTGTAACGAATTGTCTCTTGACTCTATTTTTTTATCTGATACATAGACATTAAAATTCCTCTTATAACAATGGGAGTATTTCAAGAAGCATATTTGAATTAATTAATTTAGCTTTAAGTATAATCATAACAGTTTATTAGTTGGAGTTTATAATAATTTTTATACTTATGGTAATTTTTATATTTTATGATAAAGCATATGATAAGTAACTTTTCTTCAGAAAATATGTTAGAGTATCATATAAATTAAATGTTAGATACTCATAATTACTTGAGAAGTTGCTCATTCTCTAATCAACCTATTTTTTTTTTCAAATCTGCAATACACTTTTATTAATTATGGTCACAATGATGTACATTCTATAGTGTATTTATTTAGTTTATGACTGGAAGTTTGTGTCTTTTTTTATTATATGAAATTTATTGTCAAATTAGTTTCCATACAACACCCAGTGCTTATCCCAAAAGATGCCCTCTTCAATGCCCATCACGTACCCTCCCCTCCCTCCCACCCCCCCCATCGACCCTCAGTTTGTTCTCAGTTTTTAAGAGTCCCTTATGCTTTGGCTCTCTCTCCCACTCTAACCTCTTTTTTTTTTCTTTCTTTTCCCTTCCCCTCCCCCATGGGTTTCTGTTAAGTTTCTCAGGATCCACATAAGAGTGAAAACATATGGTATCTGTCTTTCTCCATATGGCTTATTTCACTTAGCATAACACTCTCCAGTTCCATCCACGTTTTTACAAAGGGCCATATTTCATTCTTTCTCATTGCCACGTAGTACTCCATTGTGTATATAAACCACAATTTCTTTATCCATTCATCAGTTGATGGGCATTTAGGCTTTTTCCACAATTTGGCTATTGTTGAGAGTGCTGCTATAAACATTGGGGTACAAGTGCCCCTATGCATCAGTACTCCTGTATCCCTTGGGTAAATCCTAGCAGTGCTACTGCTGGGTCATAGGGTAGGTCTATTTTTAATTTTTTGAGGAACCTCCACACTGTTTTCCAGAGTGGCTGCACCAGTTTGCATTCCCACCAACAGTGCAAGAGGGTTCCCGTTTCTCCACATCCTCGCCAGCATCTATAGTCTCCTGATTTGTTCATTTTGGCCACTCTGACTGGCGTGAGGTGATATCTGAGTGTGGTTTTGATTTGTATTTCCCTGATGAGGAGTGATGTTGAGCATCTTTTCATGTGCCTGTTGGCCATCTGGATATCTTCTTTAGAGAAGTGTCTATTCATGTTTTCTGCCCATTTCTTCACTGGATTATTTGTTTTTTGGGTGTGGAGTTTGGTGAGCTCTTTATAGATTTTGGATACTAGCCCTTTGTCTGATATGTCATTTGCAAATATCTTTTCCCATTCCGTTGGTTGCCTTTTAGTTTTGTTGATTGTTTCCTTTGCTGTGCAGAAGCTTTTTATCTTCATGAGGTCCCAATAGTTAATTTTTGCTTTTAATTCCCTTGCCTTTGGGGATGTGTCGAGTAAGAAATTGCTACAGCTGAGGTCAGAGAGGTCTTTTCCTGCTTTCTCCTTTAGTGTTTTGATGTAATCAACCTATTTTTGAAGGATTTTTATAAGCCCTCAAATTTAGAAGAAAGCCATTATTTAGCTTTTTATCTCCTAATCCAATTGTCCAATTATTTTTTAATATGACACATAGAAATGTTAGGTACCAGGTAAATGTAGTTTGTGGCCTATTTTTAGTCATACTCTTCCATGTAATGATTACTAGAAGTTTAAACACAAAATACATGTGTTTCCATTAGTATTGTTTGTAAGAAGGAGGGTCTAAACTGAATTTAAAAGCTTAAGGAGATCTTAGTGTTCCTGTGAAAAATATGCTTGTTTTGGGGACTGCCTTGATTTTTCATTTTCTTCTCAAACTGGAGGTCTATGTTATACAAACTTTAAAGAAAAAGTTCTCTCATCTAAAGAATTCCAAAGTGATCTGACTTAATAATAGCTTAATCAGAGGAAAAAACGTTCTTATTTTAGTGACAAAAACAGGCATCCACAAAAAATAAAAAAGTAATCTCAGAGGCTATGAAGTTATCTACTCCTACCATCTAATGCTGTAGAGAAAAAAATTGAAGCTCAAAAAGAAATTCTGGGCTAAATATTCAAAATGAGGTAGTGGCACAGCCGAAAATAACGGCATACTGGTTTCTTGACTTTCAGATTTTGCTCTTTCCAAAAAAAAAAAAAAAAGATTTTGCACTTTCTGCCACATTATGCTGCCTTTCTTGACTTCACTATATTAAGAAATGATTTTTTTAAATCCTCTTGTTTTATATCCTGTGTACTTGTCGTATGTACTCCTTACTAGTTAGAGGTTCCAGTGGTCAGCATTGCTATTTAAAAGCACTCTTAATTTCTTAACTATTGTTCTTGCATCTACATTACAATTGCATAGTTTTATTTTTCTTGAGAATGTCTTTTTTCTCAGATAATAAATTTACCTTTAAATAGGAAAAATCACCTTTCTTCTATTCCCATTTCTATATCCATTGCTCTCGAGATATGCTTCCTAATTAGACAAATGGTTGTCACCTAATTAACTGAACTCTAATTTTGACATGTCTGCTCACTACCTTCCTCTTGAGTGAGACAAGCCCTCGGGATATGAAAGCTTGTCATTGTAGTTTCTGACTGTGAAGGGTTATAGTTCACATAATTGCTGAACATTTTATTTGTCATTCAGCCTTTTCCTTGCCTCTTGCTAGGAAAGTACTACTTGCCGCAAAAAATATATTTGTCTGTCTTAACCTTTACTGACCCAAGCCAGCTCTTAATCGCCCAAACTAGATCACAGTCACAGGTGCACAGTTTCTATGTTGAAGGCAAAAACAGATATTGTAATTTTAACCACTCCAAACTAACTCTATGATTTTTAAAAGAATAAAGGACAAAGGAGAGGTTTTAGGGCACCCTGTCTACCCACTTACATGGCTTTAATGTAATGACTCCAGCCTCATTTGAAAAATATCCATAGTTTTTTGGAATAGTTTGGAAAATCATGTTGGGTTAGGTAGATTTGGATGGTTGGCCATAAATATAATGATGAGGTCACCTCAATTTCAGTCATGCTGCCCACTGTCTGAATGTATTTCTCGTTATTTGGTTTAAGGGGTATAATCACTTGAGCCATAGTATCCCTCAGCAGCAACGTGGTTCTTCATTCCTTGTCAGGATGTGCAAATCCATAACCAGAAGTAGGTCAGTTAAACTTTCAGGTACACGTCTGTAAATCATATGTTGTCTGAATGTCATCTGAAGGTCTTCTGGGCAGTGACACTGAAAAAGCAAATTTCATTTAAAGAAGTAATATATACTTTTGTAAATTTTCTTTACAATTGCTTTATTGCTAGTTGCATGTTGGCTGAGTGAATACCTTATTTCTCTTTTCAGAACATAGCTAGACTTATCTAAGAGGAGACAACATCTGAATAAATGTGCCTTAAGCAACATTGTTCTCCTACAGAACAATGCATTTTCTTAAGAAATACCTAAAGTCATAGCAATTATTTTAGCAAGTGGCAGAAATTCTATTATTTAATGTACACTAATGTACAACTTAAGGAAAATAAGCATTGCAGATCACATTACCTTTAAAACAGAATGTTCATCAGGGAGAAGTAGCTGTTTGACACCCTTTCATATTGTATTCTGTCAAACACTTAGCAACACAAGTGATTTTCAGCAACCTTAGGGCATGCCTCCTCTTGGATTTCAGAAAAACAATGTTTTCATGGCAAAGTAATGAACACCTAATAAGCATTAAGAAAACTCCTACTGGTTGATTAGCTGATCTGTCTTTATGAGTGCCATTCTTCCATTCATTAATATATTTGATGACTACTCTCCCAGGAAATGAAGAAAATTGTTTTTGCCAATTAAAACATTAGCTAATCATGTGATTAAAATGAAGCCCCAAAAAGCAGAGTCCAATGAAGGTTTTCAGTGAGCACATCAAGATCTACCAAAAAAGTCTCCAAAATTTTTATTGCCACGTCCTTTCTCTAATGGACTAAGAGTCACAAGATTGAGGAGACCAGACACTGAAATTATATATATATATATATATATATATATATATATATATATATACATACACTCTTCTGTTCACCCTACATACTTATTAACCAAGGCACAGTCAGTCATTATATTAAAAAATAAATCAAGGAACACAGATAAGAAAAACAAAAGAAAAAAAAATCCGTCACCCTAAATCCAACCACACATGGTTAAGCAGTCCTATTATTTCGTATAAACTTTTTCAGATATTTTTCCCATGATTTTGTGTTGATATATTACTGGCATCACAACGCACTCTGTTCTGTAATTTGCATTTGTTAGTAAATATTTTTTATTACTCTTTCTTTATCAAGAAGCAAATAACTACATTTTCATTCGATAGGGCTGTATATATTTTAATAATTAAGTTTTAACATTCCATAATTTTGATAAACAGACTCCTAGTATAGACCTTAAATTTTTTCCAAATTAAAAAAATATTACAAAGAGCCTTCTTATATGTGGTTAAGCAGATATTTAAAATGATTTACATGAAATTTTTTATTTAGCATATACCATATTATATTTTTATATTTGGGTATTGTCCTATATTTTCTTTTATTTTCATTAATTGTTGACACATTTTGATATTATTGCTATATTTTAATTTACCATCTTCTATAATATCAAACCTGAATAACCAATTTGTTTGTCAGTCATTTCAACCACAGTGATGTTACAAAGAAAAAAGTTTATATATTTTCCCCATTTTATCATATAAGATATTTAAGAACATATGTTTTTAGTTGTCTAAATTGAATAAAATTAATGACACAATGTTTTTCATCAAGGACATTAAAACTTGAAACTGGCATTTTATTCTCCTACAAGTGGATGACTTTGAAGATATAATAACTATGAGTAAAGTTTGGTGTCATTGCCAGAAATTTCACCCACCATTGCTTTTGTATCATTGGTGTAAATGTTAGCACAGTGAAGAAAGGGTAAATAATGCCTTAGTGTTTTATGAAAATAGTTTCCACTTTAGGTCTACCCAGAAGCAACTTAGAATCATCTATCAGTCAGCAAATCACTTTTGTCTACCACTGACCTCATTGGAATGAATTTGTCTTTTAGTCCATGTGGTCTGTAGAATTATTCTCTCACTGAATATCTACTGAGCACATTTCTAGTCTGTGGGAATACATTAGTGAACAAAACAGTGACTTAAATTCATTGCTGTCTTTTAAAGTGCATGGATGGTCGTAATATATGAAAATATTAAAAATATTGAATATAAGCTGATCAGAAGTATTACAGAATATTGTAGATGTGATTCCCAATACACTGAATTTTATGGGCACTTCAACTTTAAGCCTTGGTAATTGGCTCATGACTAATGCATTTTTTCTAGATAAATAGATATCTCTGGTATAAACTTTGTTTAAACAGATCCTTCAGCTTTTGATCCCACTTTGAAAGTTACTTACTAAATTAACTATTTAGAAGTACTGGTGCTGCCTATTTTGGGGGGAAAGTTATATCAATGAAATCTTGTCAGCTAATAGGAAACAAAGAAAATGGATTAGTCAAATACCGTAAGAATCCTAGTTCTAGTGAAGTTTTCAGGAAATGGAGCTTAATCAGTGGATTGCAAAATATTTTTATGAGTTCCTTGTATGTTCTCTCTTAATATCCCACTAAAATACCTGTCTGTCAGGAAAAACAACAACTGAAAAATACAATTAAGTCAGTGAAAACTAAGGCTTTGACCAACCTATTTCTAAAATCGGAGACGTTTCACTGGGTAAAAACAAGTAGGGACATTAAGAAACGTAACTAGTGACTCATAGATGTAACACTATCAGGAAAGTATGGTTTTCCTGGAAGTAGCTAACAAAGGCTCAGACCTGCCCCCTTGCTGGTTTAGAGATGCCTTATTTTACCTACTAGAAAACTTGGATAACTAGAAATACAGTACAGTTTCATCTTTATCAGTTTATACCTTTCCAAAAAAGCTTTCTGAGACTTCTTCACTTATATTCCATCTGTCAGAAAGTTGAGTAGGTACTGCTGGCCAAGGTTTTCTTCTGGGAGCTATAGTTGCGCCACATAAGATTTATAAGGAAAAACAAAATCCAAAGGAGCCATAGGGCAATATATTTTCAAATTAAAATATCTAAAAGGCAGGCCTTAGTGAAGCAATAGCAGCCCGGTCTAGGAGATTTGTCCTGAGCAAAGGTACTAAAGATGTCAGGCTTCATGTTAAGAGATGTATTCATTCATCTCAGGCTGTAGATTGGAGAGCAGGATGCTATAAGCAACAGATAAATGGTGGCAATAGCAGAGGAATGGCCCCATTTTTTTTTCCTTGGCAAACATTGGGTCTGTTTGGACCTATATTCTATCCAAGATACGTAAGCAGAACAATATTAAAAATCCAAAATGTAGAATATATTTTGAAAAATAAGAGAAAAGCAGTATTAGATTATAGACTTGTAGGAAAAGCTGATGAAAGTTCATCAAATAAAGGAAAAAAATAGAGACTTTAAATTTATGTTCTTAAAAAGGTACAAGGAAATATCACCTCTATGAAAATAAAGTGAGAAGTCATAAAGCAACATCTGGAAGAATGATAGACCAAAGATTTATAACATCCTATTGAGATGCAAGCATTCCAGTGAAAGTGGAGAAACTAACAGGTAATTGAATATGTAATAGCAAAATTATGATCCATTCACTTAGGAGGTTGGGAAGAATACACTGAGAAAAATTGCAGCAGTGATTCTCAGGACATTTTGAGAATTTATCCTAGAATATCAGGTGTAAGGCCAGTAACACAAACTTTCTAAAAATGCGATGGTTGGCATTGTGGATAAAGAAAAAAAAAGAGGCACAAACTCATATAATTCACTTCATAGCACAAAGAAAAAAATCAAACATAACAGAAGAAAGATGATTTCCTGATTTGACAAATTACTGGGATGCTATCCTTAAAGTGCTTACCAAATTTAGACAAAATTAGTGAAAAGGGAATCATGCATTACATTTTGAGTTACAATGATAAAAGGAAAACATTACCAATACACTACCATGCAAAAACTATCAGCTCACTTATGAAACAGAAAAACCATATCAAATTATATTCAGATTTGATCTCTAAAAGACTAAATGTCAAGAAAATGTTGGTCAGTATTTAGAGATTTTTTAAAAATTTATGTTAATCATTTGCTACCCAATAATTCTGATTCCAGATACAACATTGAGTGCACAGAATGATCTCAATTTCCTACTCAATAATGACAGAAGAAAGAAGACTAAATTTGTCAGTACAAAATGTGTGCCCAAAATATGTACTGGCCCAACAATGTGACCTTTTTGCTTGCTGTGGGAAATATATTCTGATTTTCCAGATGGATGCCTTAGAATTTGTAAGCTTGATGATATTAAAATTTCAGAGTATTCTACATTCTCTATTTACTCAGATTCTACTCTCCCCAAATAAATGTTTGTTTGCAAATTGACTGCCCATGAAGATACCCACAAAGAGAAAATTTTCCAGCAGAAAAACTTGTGTCCAGATTTCCTTTGAAGTTATAACTTTGCAGTTCTTGAATATGGATAATTTGGCATATGACTTATATGTCAATCCAGAATATTTTTTAAAAGCAAATCCCTCCCTAAGGAACAGAAATATTCTTAGTTTGTGAGAAAATTCAGTGTCTAAATGATGTAGGGCAAAACTTTGGACTGTGAAATACTTACTGATGGATACGAGGCTTCTGTGGGCCCAACTAACTAGTTTTACCTTTCTTATTTAAAATTTTACTTTAACATTAGCTTACAAACTGAATTCTTAATTTTCATAGTAACTACAGGAGAAAATTCTACTTTTTCTTCATGTTTTTTTGTGAGATAATTGAGTCTTTAAAAAGAAAGGAAAATTGACATTATTCATAGTTTGTTGCCTTGAAAGCCTCCTTAATTAGCATATTATATAGACATTTGTGCAATATGCAGACAATAAAAATTCATTTTCATATAAATTCCACCACTACCTTTCAAATCCTGTTTTCATATATTGAAATTCTTTGTACTCATTCTAATTCCTGGCATTTGCCTACAAAGCAAATAATATAAGCACGTTATAAATGTTTTAAAATGATATATCTTGAAGCAAATAATATGATGGTTTCTGAAATTTGATGTCAGTGAAATCTCTTGAATCCTACATCATTCCACCAACCCTTCTATTACCTCAACTTTTCCTAGACATACTCAATGGATAAAATTGAAAGTAATAGAAGTCGCGGTTACTATTATCATCAGTGAAGCACCTATCAACTGTTAAAAAACACGATAAGCTCAGGTTTCTTAAGTGGCAGAGTACAGTTCAGTTCAGGCGTACTGCAACAATAAAAAGGATGAGAAATCTCCGAAGGCAGCATTTTGAAAATGCCAGTTCGTTGATTAAGGCTCAAAATCTGGAAATGATACACTGTAGCTCTTATACCTGGTTTCTGAGTAATTTCTCCATCTTCAAGAAATATACACATGTGTGCAGCTGAGTGGCTTTCTTCTTGCTATTTTTCTCTGACAGACACTTGAGAGTTAGTGGAGGCTAGTTATCCCCTAGCTACAGGTGCATACTACAGAAATTCACTGAGTCGCCTGCTGGAGGATGTGGTTACTAGAACTGAACGTTTTATTTGGATAAAAGAAAATAGAACTGAAGTTGACTATATATCAAAACCAACTGTTTTTCTGAAACTGAAGCTTTGTATAAAGCAAGGACATGAAACTGGTCATTACATATCCTGACATGTATGAAATAAGGAGATTTTTGTGGTGGACTGCTAAAGTCAGAAGAAATTATTACACCATATATCAGTTTTCTGGTATAAGCTATATCTCTGGTATGGGGGAAATAGAATGGAATTGCTTACTTATATGCATGTGAAAAACATAATGGAAACTAAAGTTACACTTTTTCATCTTGAGACAAAACTGCTTGTATCTGTTATTTATGGCTGTGTAGCAAAGTATCCCAAAACAAGTGACTTAGATAATGATAAATATTTATTATACCTCATAACTTTTGCAAGCCTAAAGCATCTTGTCTGAGCAGTTAATTCCATTGGGTTGGGTCTGCTGCTCACTGACATTAAAGAGGGCTGCAGTCTTCTGAAGGATAAACCTGGGGCTGGAAAATCCATGACAAAGTTTACTCATGTATCTGGTTGGCAAGATGGTGTTTGTTGTTGATGAGAGGTCCCAGTTCCTCCACAAGTGGCCTCTGTACAGAGCTGCCTCAGTGTCCTTATGACATGCTGGATGGCTTCTCCCAGAGTAATACAAGAGCTAAAGGCAGAAGTTTTAATGTATTTTTGGACCTATGCTCAAAAGTCACATAACATCATGTCCACAATATCTAATTGGTCCTCAAATCCGTATTGTTCAATGAGGGAAGGAACAACCCAAACATGTAAATACAAAGATGTGAGACTCATTGGAGAATGGTAAGGTCAGTCTATCCTTTGGCCTCGCAATGATTCATGTCTACATGCCCACTCCTCATGCAAAATCCACCTGTTTTATCCAAAGACTCCCCAAATTCACATTCATTTTTAAAAACAAATTTTTTTAATGTTTTTTATTTATTTTTGAGACAGGGAGAGACAGAGCATGAACAGGGGAGGGTCAGAGAGAGGGAGACACAGAATCTGAAACAGGCTCCAGGCTCTGAGCTGTCAGCACAGAGCTGGACGCGGGGCTCGAACTCACGGACTGAGAGATCATGACCTGAGCCGAAGTCGGACGCTTAACCGACTTAGCCACCCAGGTGCCCCCACGTTCATTTTTATTATCCATTCAAATACAGGATCCTGCCTTTGAAATCAGCTTCAGGCATGGGTGAGACATCTCAGGTATGGTCCTTGGAATGGAAGTTCTCTTGATCTGAGGACTTGTGACCTAAGGACACAAGTTATTTGCTCCACTCCATCCCATCCCTCATAAATTCAACATACAATATTGGGGTAGGCATAGAATTACTACCATAGGCCTTCTTATTAATAAAGCAGGGGAATGGGAAAAAGACGGCACTCACTGTTCCTTTCTGAATTCCAAATGACACATGTTACCTATTTCTAGATTAGGGCTCAAAAGTTTGAGAATGATATACTGTGGCCCTAGGAACCGTCCTCTGAGTAATTTCTCCTTTTTCATGAAATATAGCCCATGTTTGCTGCTGAAGGGATTTCTTCAGCTTTCTTATTGCCTACAGAATTTTTGGTTTCCTATAGAATTTTTTTCTTTTTTTTAAATTGAGATATAATTGACATATAACATTGTATAAGTTTAAGGCATGCAACACATTGATTTGGTGCATTTATATATTGCAGAACGATTATCACCACTGCAATAGCTAACACTTCGATTACATCACATAATAATTTTGTGTGACATAATGCCCTCAAAGTCCCTCCATATTTTTGTACATGTCAAAAATGTGCAAATAAAGAAGGATTTCCTTCTTTATCATAGCTGAATAATATTCCATTGTTTGTGTGTGTATCTATCTCACATCTTCTTTATCCATTCATCCATTGATACACACTTAAATTGTTTCCATATCTTGACTATTGTGAATGATGCTGTGGAAGATATGGGAGTGCAGATATCTTTTAAATACCCTGTTTTAATTTCCATTGGATAAACACACAGAAGTGGGATTGCTGGATCATATGATAGTTCTATTTTTAACTTTTTGAGGAAGCTGCATATTGTTTATTAAACTAGAAGAAAATATAAAGAAGAGCCTCCTTGATATTGGTCTTGGAAATTATTTTTTGGACATCACACGCACACACACACACACACACACACACACACACAACCAAGCAACAAAGCAAAATCAACAAATGTAGAGATATGGCTATATCAAATTAAAAAGCTTTTACATAGCCAAAAAAATCCACAAAATGAAAAGACAACCTACAGAATGGAAGAAAATATTTGCAAACCATATTTTGGATAACAACTTAACATCCAAAATATATTAAGATCTAATATAATTCAATAACAACAACAAAACAAATAATTGAATTTAAAAATGGACAGAGGAACTGAATAGACATTTTTCAAAGAAGACACCCAAAAGGCCACCAGGTACATGAAAAGATGTTCAACATCAATAATAGTCAGGGAAATGTAAATCAAACCACAGTGAAATATCACTTCATACATGTCAGAATGGCTATCGTCAAGAAAACAAGATACATCAAGTGTTGGTGAGGATATGGAGAAAAGGAAACCCTTCTTTATTGTTGGTAGGACATTTTTTATCTGATTCTGTTTTGTCTTTTTCAATTCAAGCTGGCAGTATAGTGCAATTCATTTTAAGCTCTTTTGGGTCTTCTATGAGTGTTACTGGGTTAAATTCGCTAAACAAAGGCCATACCTGCAAATCACTTTGAGACAAATACTTTTTTGCATGTGCTTCTGTTTAGGCTGCTGAGCAACGCTGCCTTGCATTCTGGGAAGCTATTAATTGGCATATCAATGGTTTGAGGCACTGCCCTAGGTGTGCCTGAGGTTTTAAGAAAGGATTTATGGTCAGATCCTTGGTTTTATTATTAGACTGTTTATTAATAGACAACAGAATAATAACCTGCAAAAATGTCCTTGTCTCAGTCCCTGATACCTGTGAATATGTTACTTTACATGGCAAAAGGGACTTTACAGATGTGATTAAATGAAACATTTTGAGATAGGGAGATTATCAATGGATTATCTGGGTGGGCCTCGTGTAATTACAAAGGTCTTTATAAAATATCCAGAAGAGTCACATTCAGAAAAGGGGATGTGATGACATAACCAGAGGTCAGAGTGATGTGGCCATGAGCAGGAACTGTGGACAGCTCTTGATGCTAAAAAAGGCAAGGGACAGATTCTCTCCTAGAGTCTCCAGAAGAAATACAGCTTTGGTGACACCATGATTTCAGTCCTGTAAGATCCATTTTGTACCTCTGACCTCCAAAATGTAGGATACTATATTTGTATTGTTTAAAACCTCCACGTTTGTGATAACTTGTTACAGCAGAACTAGGAAATTAATACACCGGTTTTTTCCTGAATATGTGTTGGATTTGGTTCTGCCCAGATGACATGCCTAAATTTAACGTGTTTTGCCACCTGGAGAGTCTGGCTATCTTCAATCCAGAGATCGTTGTTCCCTTATGTTCAACAATTCTTTTTCTTTTTAAACACCATTCTCTCGCATTTTGCTATAATTGTCAAGAAGAAAGTTGGTGGCACATTCAACACTCTGGTTGGAAATATGCTTATCTAGATCACACACTACTTTAAGGAGTATTTTATCTCCTTTGCAAATTATATCACACACTTTCTGCCACTACACAAGCTCCTGCTTTCTCTCTCTCCCCCACCCCCTGTTTTCTGTTTATTCTAAATAGATCACTGAGACTTACATAAATGCTTATCTGAATGATACATTAAATTTTGTAAGAAACAGTTTCCAAAACAGTGGGACTCAATATGTACTATAGCTTTATATTTTGTAAAGCCACTGAAATAATAGAGAATTCAAATTAATTGGGCAATTCAATTTCAAAACTAAATTATTAGGATTTAAAAATAAGAATTTTATTGATACATGGCTAATGTAGATAATGGTTATGTTGACTTTGTCATTATAGTTTGTGAAATATTTAACATATTTATCCTATTTTAAAATAGTTAATAAAAATTTTATTTACTTATTTAAATAGTGTCCGTTTTCTTCAATACTATATTGAAACCCATATGCAATGCATCTTTAAAGGTGTGATTAAATTATATTTTGATTTGCACAGAAATAATATTTACAGTATTTTTAGCACAACATTATGTGTTATTCTGTAAAGCATTGACATACAATTTTATTTTATTTATTCAATTATGTGTATGTGTCTCAGTGCTGGTTTATTATGTTACAATAGTTTGGAGAAAATAAACTTGGAATTATATGCTTTCTTGGTAAATACATGTTATAAAATAAACAGTTTCAGTGTAAAATACGATTTTTACCAAAATGTTACATTTGGATTAATACAAATGAAGCTTTTCTTAAAAGTTCTGAATATACTCTGATTATTTCATTAAGAAAATTTCTACTAATCCTTTCTCTTGTTGTGTTTTTCATTAATTCATTTTACCACTGATAGACTATTGAAAAAGTAGAACTTATACTTTTTTGACAAATTGTTCTTAGTTGGACACACAATGGGGTAGGATGATATTTTATTGGTTACTGTTATGTACATGTATACTCAGCAAACATCTAGCTGATATAATTTCTGCATTCTCCAAAAAACCAATCTGCTACAGATAATCTTACCTGCTAGATTGACATTCTGTTCCCATATCCTGCTTTAATCGTCATCTTTAGGACCAGTTATTATTTTGTCTCTGAATATGTGAAGCCATATACAAACAAGACATTTAGATTGCTAACACATCTAGCCATTAGCAACAATGGATATACTTTCCTGAATTAGTTTGTCATGAAGGGGTGGGGACCTGAATGAATGTAACAGAAGTGAGGTAAATTTACTGTATCAGTTATGGAGTGTTGACCAAAAATTGCTGACTTGCATGGACACAGGAACAGGGAAAGCATAAAAATCAAGAGGTCAGTGTGAGGACACTGAATGCTTCAAGTCGGATTGAGGGATGCTGGAAGGGAGGTGAGAGGGCACTGAAAACTAACTTGGCCTATTTCAAAATTTTGCCGACAGCTGTAGTGCACCTCTGTAAATATCTCCATTACTGATTTGTGCCTGTCACACCTGTCATTTTGGCACCTCATCATTACAGTCTGCATCTTTTTGTGTGTGAAACCTGACTTCTGCTAACTGTCCATCCCTATGCTCTTTAAAAATCTCCTTGCATTAAACAGAGGAGACTCATAAATATGGAGAACAAACTGAGGGTTGCTGGAGGGGTTGTGGGAAGGGGGACGGGCGAAATGGGTAAGGGGCATTAAGGAATCTACTCCTGAAATCATTGCTTCACTATATGCTAACCAACTTGGATGTAAATTTAAAAAAATAAAAAAATAAGATAAAAATATGAAAGAAATAAAAAGTTGAGAAATAAAAAAAATAATAAAAATAAAAATAAAAATCTCCTTGCATTTCCTTCCTCATCTCTGATGTGCCTCTGTCTCCTCCAACTAAATGCATTAACATTTAACTTTATAATTGATTTCTATTCTTTTTCCAAGTAGCAGCTCTCATTTCTCCCTTGTGATTCCCCATTTAAAATTAAATACATCTTGGCACCTGTGATTTCTCCCTATTTGGAAACATGGAAAAATAATAATCTAAAGGCATTTGCAAATTTCTTAGAGTGATACACATTCAGGAAGTAATGGAAAGAACCACATGATTGCTGGATGCTCAATATAAAATAGTTGAATGTGTGACTGAAAAAACTTGACAGATTTATATCAGTTGTATATAGACACACTTATTTGTTTTCTAGCTAACTCAAATGTGCTAATTCAGATATGGTAAATTCCACCTGAATAAACTGAATCTGAATATCATCATGTCAGATCATGTTGTTCTGGTTCTGATCATTTTAGAATACAGAAAAATAAAATAAATGATCACGTTTGTTCTCCCAAACTTTTATTTTCTCTGTTCTATTTTTATTGAAAGAAATGTCAAGTAATATATGGAATGTATGGAAAGAATACCTCGTAAGTGTCACCACACGGTTGCTCACAACAAAAGTTTATGAGTCATACTTGAGTGTTTTCTCATTTCCAGATTCAACCTACTAACAAATCCTTTAGCATTACTTTAAAAATACATTTTAGGGGCGCCTGGGTGGCGCAGTCGGTTAAGCGTCCGACTTCAGCCAGGTCACGATCTCGCGGTCCGTGAGTTCGAGCCCCGCGTCGGGCTCTGGGCTGATGGCTCAGAGCCTGGAGCCTGTTTCCGACTCTGTGTCTCCCTCTCTCTCTGCCCCTCCCCCGTTCATGCTCTGTCTCTCTCTGTCCCAAAAATAAATAAACGTTGAAAAAAAAAATTAAAAAAAAAATACATTTTAAATCTATCCATTTATACCCATTTCTAGTGCAACCATCATAGGCCAAAGTATCATTTATCATTATCTCATTTCTGATGTATTGTAGTAGAGTTTCAGGTTTTGTTGTTGTGGTTGGGTGTTTTTTTATTTAGCTTGGTTGTTTTTGTTTGTTTGTTTGTTTGTTTGTTTGTTTGCTGTCCCTATGCTTGCCATTTTTCCAAACTCTTAACTCATCCAGGTGGTCTTAACATTTCTCCTGAGGTAGTTCTATGTGTCATTTCCCAGAATAATTGTGTCTAAAACAAAATATTTTGAATCACAGAAAAATAGTTATACTTAAATATCCCCTAAAATATTTGTAGAATGTAAAATGATTTATGTCACTATCCTGTTCAATGAATTTTCATTGAATTAAAAGAAAAAATTAAACTACTTATCATGATCAGTGAGATTCAACTGGCCTAATATCTACCAACTATAACTTGCTTACCAGTCTCTACCTACATATATTTTATTTTTCCCTCAATATCCAAACTCTTCTTGTACTCATGCTATTTGAACTTGAAGTTCTTTATTTCTGCCTTACATGTCACCTTAAATCCTCTACCAGTCCATACTCTTTATTTTGGGTACACTCAATTTCCATAAAATAAAGTCACACAAAGTGTTGGTTCTTTTTTTTTTTTTAATGTGTATTTATTTATTTTGAGAGAGAGAAAGAGAATGTGAGCAGGGGAGGGGCAGAGAGAGAGAGAGGGAGAGAGAGAATCCCAAGCAGGCTCCATACCTTCAGTGCAAAGCCCATCGTGGTGCTTAATCTCACCAACCAGGAGATAGTGACCTGAACCCAAATCAACAGTCAGATGCTCAACCAACTGAGCCACCCCTGTTTGTCTTAATCTTATTGAGTAAATTAGTAACAATAAAATGTAGTCATTTCTTTCAAAAGCCACTTCTGGAAAGCTTCATTCCAAGGATGTTTAGATTTTTTTTTTAAGATATTTGCATTGTGTGAAACTTTTAATGTTTTCCAACACAATGTGTCATGTATTGAATTTGAGCATGATAAAAATGTATTATGGTTTTTGAGAAGATAGGAAAAAATGGAATTTTTTTATCAAAATCTTTTGAAATTGATATAAAAGAATAAACATACCAACAGCCAACTTTTTACTACATATGGGAGTGTCCCAAAACTTAGATATTAAAATGGATTACTTTGTGGTCTAATGAAGTATATTAAAAATAAGGTTTTCCTTTAGTATGTACTCTGATTGAAATTAGTGATTCATGAAAATATATCATTGCTTAATTGGCTAAGCTCAGCAGTATGTACTAATCATCAGTGACAAAAATAGGAGTTAAAACCACTAACTGCCTGAAAATTTTTGAAGAAAGGATTAAGCTGGGCAAGAGTTATTTATGAAAAGAGTCAACTGAGACAAAGTGCAGTAGCATTCATTAAACTAATGAGGGGAAGCTCCTAAAATCACATTTTAAGGGCATTTCCTTAGGGTCAGAATTCAAAGTAATGCCATTTTATTTTGATGTGGTTCATTGAAACTTAGTCTGGCATTTAAAAGATTGGGCATGTTATGATTAGGAGTAGAAAGTGGTTATGAGCTTCCTGTCAGAAATTTAAAAAACAAGTACCACCAAAATATAGATCAAATTTCTGATGAAATTTGTTAAGGTATTTTTATCTAATTTCTAAAATGATGAAGTTTGTCAATGTTGCACAAGTTTCCGTGTGATTTTACTGCGTTTGATTTTGGAGACTGAAGAGCAAAATTTCTAATCTTTCCTTGCAAATAGAGATATGAGTAAGATCAACACTTTGTACATGAAAGAGTCCATAATTTCTTTTTTTTTTTTTTTTATTTGTTTTTGGGACAGAGAGAGACAGAGCATGAACGGGGGAGGGGCAGAGAGAGGGAGACACAGAATCAGAAACAGGCTCCAGGCTCTGAGCCATCAGCCCAGAGCCTGACGCGGGGCTCGAACTCACGGACCGTGAGATCGTGACCTGGCTGAAGTCGGACGCTTAACCGACTGCGCCACCCAGGTGCCCCCATAATTTCTAAAGTCTATCCAGATATACTTGCTAATTTATCTCTTGCCAAAGAGATGCCAGTAAAAACTAATGCATATGTTTTCAACATACATTTTATATGAACACCTGAATAAAGAACAATTCTGCTTCATACAACACCAAAACTCTGTGAATCTATTTTGAAAGAAAGATGGATGATTAAATGCTTTAATATTCTGTTATTTTGTTAATTCACTCACATAATATAAAGAAAATAAGCATAAATTAGCACAAATAACTATATGAGTAGGAGAGACTTTGGGAATGATGAAACTTTTAAGGTATGATTAATAATTTAGCTCAGGTAAAAATAATACGAATATGTGCAGTTCAATATTTTCTTGTCTTTAGTGGTCTAGCATCAGTCATTTAGAAAGATGCTTAAGGAAATATCTATGATTGTTAAGTTAACACTAGCAAGGATGGGGACATTTAACAAAAAGTAAGCTGTTGTATGTATGTGATAAATTGGGAGTAAGTAGGATGGAAGCCAAGGTTATTCTTAAAAGGTCACAGTTATATGGCCATTTCTTGTGTTAACAGAACAGAGTTGATAATCATAATTCAAAGATTTTGAAAACAGTGAAATATTTCATAGCTGTGTAGTACTAAACAGATTTGAAATTCCTTACCGCATGAGAACATTATGGGAATGTTTTATTTTGTGATTATATCCCTAAAATTCTGGAACTTGGCTGGTCTCACACAATATATTGTCATTCTCCCCACAACCACCCCAAAAATAAAATAAAAAATGAATACAACATAAAAATGAATGCTTTTTACACTGGGTAACAATATCATCATGATAGAGTCATTTAGATATGATTTTATTTGAGTGAGCACTCTTCTGTGGTTATCTTGGCCAGTTTACAATGCCTACGTATTGAAGTTTTTTTCTGATATTTGAGTACAATTTGGGTAGTAGAATTGTGCTTTTTTGCTGACTGCTCAAGAAAACATGAAAAAAAATTGTTTTCCAAGTAAAGTTGTTAACTGTTGCTCCTATTTAATGAACCAAGTAACAAATCCTTACAATACCTCTCCACTATACAGAGTGGTAAGTCATGATGGTAGGGTCCACGTTTCCTAAACTTTTCACTACATGTGTCTAGGATATATCAGTTAGGAGATACTATTACAAATTGTTCTCGGAAATGTGTAGCTAAAACTCAACTGTGCTTCATGATCTAGTTTTCTTACCTGCCATATTACAGATTTCTCCTGCTATCTAAAAGTAGAGCGTTCCTATGAAAACTTCCATAAGCCAAAATAACAGAGTGAAGAAGCAATTACCATTAATTTATATGAAAAAAAAAATTTAGTGTTATCAAACCCCCAAAACAATCTTAGACTTTTCTGATACCTTAGGACACCTCTTGCTAACAGATGCACAAAATAAATCGAGATATTCAACTGAAAAGTCCAAAGATAGGCACTTGATGCTGAGATGCTGAGTGTAGTTTCCAGGGAAGGAGCCTGGAGGGGCCACTCTTGTAGCTTGGGTGTTGACGGCCTCTATAAGGGCTTGTTATGCAACAAACGCAGAATACAATTTTTGCTTTTCAGTCTTTCTCATAAAATCAAAAGTCCTCTTCAGATTTCTTTCAGTTAGCAAAATCAGGTACAAATTAGGTCTCCCATTAAAGCGAAGTGGCGTAACAAACTTTCGAAACGTGGAAATACCTGTATGTCTGTCACTTCTTATGTCTTCTGTGTGAGGCCATAAAAGCAGAATCACTCTTTTTTTTTTTTTTTTTAATTTTTTTTTTCAACGTTTATTTATTTTTGGGACAGAGAGAGACAGAGCATGAACGGGGGAGGGGCAGAGAGAGAGGGAGACACAGAATCGGAAACAGGCTCCAGGCTCCGAGCCATCAGCCCAGAGCCCGACGCGGGGCTCGAACTCACGGACCGCGAGATCGTGACCTGGCTGAAATCGGACGCTTAACCGACTGCGCCACGCAGGCGCCCCGCAGAATCATTCTTTCATGCTGCCAAAGTCGCTGTTAACAATGGCAGCAGTGCCATGAATATCCATTTAAGATAGTGATGCAGCTGTTTCCTGCTGATGTCCTGAGTTTAGATATCTTTCCCGGGTTATGAATATATTAATATCAATAGTGCTGATGCATCAACACTCAATGTGCCAAATCTTTATTTTACTTCTTTTATTTCCATTTAGCTGGATTTTTTACATTGTGACTAAAATATAAGTCCATGAGAACTTACCTAGAGAACAAACTTGGAGACAATGGATACTTTCGGATATTTAGAATTACCCTTGTTTTCAACTTTGACATAACGATCATGAACCAGATTTGTGAGATTCTACTTACTTTGTCCTTAGGGTGAATTCCTTCATAGGCAAGTTTGCCCAAGCAAGCTTGATTTCTAGGCTGTCCACAATGTGGTTTCAAATGTGAATCCCTGCTGCTCTGAGCTATGCCAGCTAAGTCCATTGACCATGACATGAAAAAAAGACATAAAAAAACTTTTTGAAACTAAAGAGCATGCGGTATATCTTGTTGACTGTTGCAGTATTGGCATCAAAAATGTATTATTACTCTTTTTTTTCCCCATTTATATCCAGAATCAATATTCCCAGGACAATCACTTTAAAGATACACTACTATTTACTTTTTAAGCATTACTTACAAGTTTCTTTTTGTATGTTTTGCTCTAGTGAAAGAAAAGAGGTAAGGGTAGGAATATGGCAATTGCCCCGTTCGGTAAACTGATCCATTGGTGTGTGCATGTCTGTGTACATTTATGTCTGTGTTTAAAGTACCATCAAGTATTCTTTTTTTTAAATTAATGAAAATGAAAGTTAAATATAAATACGGATTGTTGACCGTATGTTTCATTTAAAATTCTCATGATTAGGGGCGCCTGGGTGGCGCAGTCGGTTAAGCGTCCGACTTCAGCCAGGTCACGATCTCGCGGTCTGTGAGTTCGAGCCCCGCGTCAGGCTCTGGGCTGATGGCTCGGAGCCTGGAGCCTGTTTCTGATTCTGTGTCTCCCTCTCTCTCTGCCCCTCACCCGTTCATGCTCTGTCGCTCTCTGTCCCAAAAATAAATAAACGTTGAAAAAAAAATTAAAATTCTCATGATTAAAATCATTTGATAAATCAATAGATAACTTTTTCACATTCAAGGATCAATTAGTGAAAAAATTAAAGCAGAGGAAGAAATGCTATGCTGTTTTTTTTCTTTTATTTCTTTTCTTTTGTTTTGCCAAAGATATACAAGATTTTCTTTTTCTATCTCCCACCCCCTGCTTCTGAGAACCACCAATCTGGGTCTATGTAGCTATGAGCTTTTTTTTTTTTTCATTCCACATATAAAAAATATCATATAGTGTTTGTCTTTCTCTAACTTTTTTCAATTAGCATAATGCCCTTGAGAGCCATCCATCTTGTCATAAGTGGCAAGGTTTCATTCTTTTGTATAGCTGAATAGTATTTCATTTTGTGTATATATATGTATGTGTATATATGTATATGCATTTATATATGCATGTGTGTTACATACACACACAATTTCTTTATCAATTTATCCAATCATGGGTACTTAAGTTGTATTTCCACATCTTGGCTACTATGCTGCAATGAATATGGGGTTGCATATATCTTTTCAAATCAGTATATTCAATGTCTTTAGATATATACCCAGAAGTGGAATTGCTAGGACATACGGTAGTTCTATTTTCTTTTGTTTGTTTGTTTGTTTGTTTGTGTGTTGAGAGAGAGAGAGAGAGAGAGAGAGAGAGAGAGAACGAGTGGGAGAGGAGCAGAGAGAGAGAGAGAGAGGGAGACACAGAATCCAAAGCAGGCTCCAGCCTCTGAGCTGTCAGCACAGAGCCTGAGGCAGGGCTCAAACTCACAAACTGCGAGGTCATGACCTGAGCTGAAGTTGGAAGCTCAATCCCAGGCGCCCCATGGCAGTTCTATTTTTAATTTTTTGAGGAACCCCTGAACTGTTTTCCATAGTGGCTGCACCAATTTACATTTCCACCAACAGTACACAAGGGTTTACTTTTCTTTCATAGCCTTACCAACACTTGTTATTTCTTGTCTTTTTGATAATAGCCATTCTAACAGCTGTGAGATGATATCTCATTATGGTTTTGATTTACATTTCTCTGATGATTAGTGCTGTTGAGCATCTTTTCATGTGCCTATTGGCCATCTGTACATCTTCTTTGGAAAAATGTCTACTCAGATACTCTGCTCATTTTAAAATTAGGCTGTTTCTTTTTCACTACTGAGTTGTGTGAGTTCTTTATATATTTTGGATATTAGCTCTTTATTATATATATGTGATTTGGAAATATTTTCTCAACAATTCAATTGTATTGTTCAATAAGTTAATCTGTTGATGTGTGTATGTACACATGTATGTTTAAAGCAACACTAGATATTCTTGAATGGAAAATTAGCAAAAAGACTAGATAGATAATATCATAGTAAGAAAATTTTCTATTCAGGAATGCTTGGGTGGCTCAATCAGTTAACCATCCGACTCTTGGTTTTGGCGTAGGTCATGATCTCACGGTTCATGAGTTCGAGTCCCGCCTCAGGCTCCATGAACGGCAGGGAGCCTGCTTGGGATTCTCTCTCTCCCTCTCTCTCTCTGTTCCTCCTCTGCTTATGCGCACCTGCTCTTTCTCAAAATAAATAAACTTAAAAAAAAGGAAAATTCTCTATTCATTTTGTTCTATCTTTTAAACAATGTTAAATAAAGTCATTTTCAGTGCTATTTTCTCATTAAATGAGTACATGTTTCCTGTGCAATAAATGAACTGTAGCCAATAATATTATCATTGCAACAATAAATGTAAAATAAGAAAATGTTAATGTATTGCTGTATCACTTACACTTGTACTTCTGTTCTTTGCCTTTTGGCCTAGATTTGCTCTGTGAATTATCAATTATGTTTAGTCCTCTAAGACTAAGCAGTTGTTTGGGCTTCTTCAGTGTAATCAATTAATTTTGGCTCCCAAGACTAATTACAAAGTCAAAATAAACTACGTTCAGCCATTGTGTATTTCTTGTTTCCTTAGGACATGACATTTATCTCCAAATGATAGATTTTTGTTTTTCTAATAACTGTCTTACAGTTGATTGTCTATCTGATTTTAATAGTGTTAAATTCTTTTATACTTTTGTTTGCCTAGGGTAAATGTCATAGTAATTTTTCACCATACCTATTGCCTTTTTAATATTCAAATTTACATTATTTCTGACAAATAAGCAAACACCTAATTGTTTACAAAGTAGAAGATAACTCATTGCTTATTTGCAATACTAATTTCCATATTTAAAAATAGATTATAAAATATTTGCACTCTACAGTACTTTAGGTTAATGGTCTTTAAAAATTGTACTTTTAAGGGGCGCCTAGGTGGCTCAGTCGGTTAAGCCTACGACTTTGGCTCAGGTCATGATCTCATGGTCCGGGAGTTTTAGCCCCACATCTGGCTCTGTGCTGACAGCTCAGAGCCTAGAGACTGCTTTGGACTCTGTGTGTCTCTCTTTCTCTGCCCGTCCCCCACATGTTCTCTGTCTCTGTCTCTCAAAAGTGAATAAACATTAAAAAAATTAAAAATTGCACTTTTAAGAAGGCTAATTTTTGAGTGAGCTTATTATTCTTACATAATTTTTTGTTTATTTTAAAATATTTAATGAATGACAACTACTTGTTTTAGGCATAGATGCTGAAAACAGGTATTGAAAATTCCATGCCTTTCTAATGTTTGATCATTGACATATTAAACTTCTTTTCTTTTTGTAGAAGGATTTAGAATTTCCTTTCATCTCTATGTTCTACGTTTCACCCTGTTATGCCTGATGTTAATATTTTTACATTCACTGTCCCAGCTACTCAGAGCTTTTTAAAGTTTCAAACATTTCCTTCTGTATTGTAATTGTAAACCTCTCAGTTATTTAATCAAGTTACTATTCTCTTGCTAGTCTCTGTTCTTTCTTTCTAAAATATCTATTAGTTAGCTTTTCTTTTTCAGCACTTGAAAGATGTTCTGTCACTTACTTCTCTGTCTCTGATGATTCTTTCTCCATAGTTCTAAAGAAGAATCTGCTGTTATTTGAAATGCTACTCCTCTATACATCAAATGTCTTTTCCATTTTGCTGCTTTTAAGACCTTTTATTTTGGTTTTTAGAAGTTTGACTATGATGGATTTCTTTGGGTTCACCCTGTTTGGGGTTTGCTTACTTCTTAAATCTGTAGGTTTGCATTTCTTGCCAAATTCAGGAAGCTTTTAGCCTTGATTTATTCAGGACCTTATTTATCAACCCTGTCCTCTTTCTGCCCTTCTTCTGGGATTTCAGTGACACAAATACTAGGTCTTTCGTTACAGTTTCACAGATCCCTGTATCTGTATTCATTTTTTCCCTCTATTTTTATCTCTGTGGTTCGGATTGGATAATTTCCTGTTATAGTTTCCAATTTACTAATTATTTATTCTGTTTTCTTCATTTTGCTGTTGAACCCATCTTTTGAGATTTTTAAAATTTCATTTATTTTATTTTTTGGTTATTTTACTTTCATTTTGTTCTCCTTTATATCATATAGTTCTTCACTGAGAATTTCTATTTTTTCATTTGTTTCCAGCATGTTCATAAATGCTCACCAAAGCATTTTTATGATTGGCTGCTTTAAATTCTTGTCAGATAATTCTAATCTTATTGTCATCTTAGTGTTCATATGTAATTGATTGTATTTTTTTCATAGAGTTTGAAACCTTCCTGGTTCCTGGTCTGATAAATAGTTTTTAATTGAAATCTGGACATTTGGGTATTATGTTATAAGACACTGGATCTTATTTAAACTTTCTGTTTTACCTGGTCTCTCTGTCACCCCTCAGGCAGAGGCCACTACCTTACTCCTGCCAAGTGACTAAAAGCCTGGTTTACTCACTTGGCCTTTACTGACACCTTAAGAGGAGGGTCCTCATTATTTCTCAGTGGGATAAGAGTTCTGGCTTACCAGTAGGCCAGACTCTCTGGCAGTTTCTTGACTGGAAAGGGTACGAGTGCCTCCTTATAGCTGTCCACATGACTTCATTGACACTGTAGGTAGGAGTCAGGGGGAGAAGTGGCCTCCTTACTCCTGTCCTGGGTAATGGTGAGGGGACATTCTTCAGGCCCCTCTGACATGACCCCAGAGGGAAAGGGAAGTACCCTTCCTTACTACTAGATGTGGGTGGCAATCTGGGCTTCCACAGGGTCTCTACCAGTACCTCAGAATCTTGTTATAGCCCAGTGGGAACAAAAGTTTCAGCTCTCCACTCTACCTTCACTGACACTACACTTGGAGGTGAAGGGATCGGGGTTCCTTGTTACATCCTGGTAGGTGTGGAAATCTGGGCTACCTCCTTGGGCTTTGCTGGTATGGCTATGAGCAAAGAGACAGTTTACTTCAAGCGATATTTAGCTGGTTAGAGAAGTTATTCTTAAAAGTTATTCTTAAAAATATGCTGTACTGCCCTTTCCTAGATCCTTTGGCTTTTGTTGGGGCTTTTACATTTTTTTTTAGTTTGTTCCCAATTCTGTGTTTCCACTTTCTTCAGTATTAATCCTGGAGTGTAGGGGGCAAAAAGAAACCCAGAAAAGTCACAACCATATTGACTTTTGGGGCATAAGATTCCTTGCCATCTTCTGCCTGCCTGTTAGTAGTTTCTTATATTGTCTTTTAGGTAATATCCAGAATTTCTTTTGTACTTAGAGGTAGAATATGAAAAGGTTTATCAATTCCTTCTTGGAAAAAGTCCTCACTCTATTATTTTTTTTAGTTTTGCTGCCCTGTTCTTAATTTCTAATTCTTTTTGATTCTCTTTCTTGCTATTAGACTATCACTGATGTTCTGTATATGGTCAACATATTCTCTTATCAATAGAATAATATTATACATTTATTTGAAATTTTATTTTCTCTTCTAAATTAAATCTATTTACTTAGAATTCCATTGTTCATACTTATTAGCTTTATTCTCTTTTTTTTTTAAATTAGAGATATTTCCTAGACAGCTGATTACCCTTGTCTGTCCACTTTTATTTATGTTTCCATAAGAAGTTAATCAGAAGTTCTAGTAGAGTGTACAAACTCGTTAGTTGATTGGACCAAATAACATAATTGGGTAGGGACTCCTCCATTACACTAGAGTCCTCTAAATACAATGATTTGTAATTTTCTTCTTTGGACAGATGACACAGAATTACTCGAGCCATTGTAATAGGAGACAGAAAGAAAAAGAGAGAGAGAGAGAGGGAGGAAAGAAGGGAAAGGTTTGAGAATACTGAAAATACTTATTCAGATTGCAGAGCCAAAAACAAAAACAAAAAAAAAAATAGAAGCAGTGAGAGAGAAGTAAATAATAGTAACCACATAAATAGGAAAAACAAGCCAAAATGTCAATCACTTTTTATTGGCATAATGGACCAATAACAATAAATAACAGATATAGAAGAAGCGTATGGATAACAAAATATTAATCATATATTCCAGAGGAAAATTATGAAAGTGGACAAAACCCAACACAAACTAGGAATAAAAGTCAATATAGGAGAAAAAAAATCTGTCATCAATCCATGAAAATACGAACAATAACAGATTGGCTCTGTATTTCTCTTTATCAAAATTAAAATGTGTGTGGGGTTGCCTGGGTGGCTCAGTTGGCCGAGCACCCAACTCTTGATTCCAGCTCAGGTCATGATCTTATGGTTTGCGAGTTCGGGCCCTGCATCAGGTTCTGTGCTGACAGCGCGGAGCCTGCGTGGGATTCTCTTGTCTCCCTCTCTCCCTGCCTTTCAATCTCTCTGTCTCTCTGTCTCTCTCTCAAAAATAAATAAATAAACATTTAAAAAGATTAAAATGTGTGACTTACAGGTATATTAGATTATTTTATTTTCATGGTGACTAGTTATTTTGGAACACTGTATATCTAAAATGCATTTACCTTGTTATTTTTTTTTTTTAGTTTGAATTTTATTTAAATTCCAGTTAGTAAACATATAATGTAATATTAGTTTCAGAAGTAGAATTTAGTGATTCATCACTTACATTTAATATCCGGTACTCATTACAAGTGCCCTCCCTAAAACCTATCACCCATTTAGCCCATCCCTCTACCCACCTGCCCTCCAGCTATCTTCAGTCTGTTTTCTCTATATGAGTCTGTTTTACGGTTTGCTTCCTTCTCTCTCTCTCTCTCTCTCTCTCTCTCTCTCTTTTAAAGCATTTTCATCTCATTAACACACATCAATCACCATTTGGTTAGGCAGAAATCATATATTGAATACATTAGTGATTATGACTTTCTTATCAATAGTCCATATTAAAGAGAATCACAGTAGAGAGTTAGGTATAGGCAGCTAGTACTTCATTTAGTTTGGATCTAATTTTTTTTTTTAATTTTTTTTTCAACGTTTATTTATTTTTTGGGACAGAGAGAGACAGAGCATGAACGGGGGAGGGGCAGAGAGAGAGAGACACACACAGAATCGGAAACAGGCTCCAGGCTCTGAGCCATCAGCCCAGAGCCTGACGCGGGGCTCGAACTCACGGACCGTAAGATCGTGACCTGGCTGAAGTCGGACGCTTAACCGACTGCGCCACCCAGGCGCCCCTGGATCTAATTTTTTTAATAGACTTTATTTTTAGAAGTTTTAGGTTCACAGAAAAATCAAGTGAAAAGAAGACAGAGTTGCCATATACCTCCCAACCCCACACATTCAAAGCCTCCCCCACTATTAAAATCCCACTATAAAGTGGTACATTTGTTATAACTGATGAGACTGCATTGGCATTTCATTATCATCCAAGCCTGTAGTTTACATTAGATTTCATTCTTTGTGTTTTATATTCTATGGGTTTTGACAGATGTATAAGTACATGTATTCACCTATGTAGTATCACAGAGAGTATTTTCACTTTCCTAAAAATCTTCTGGGTTCTTCTTTTTCCCTCCTAACCCTTGGAAACTACTGATTTTTTCTTTCTTTCTTTCTCTTTCTTTCTTCTTTCTTTCTTTCTTTCTTTCCCCATAGTTTTGTCTTTTTTAGAAATAATTTCTACCAATTATTTCCCATGGTAGAAATCTATAGTTAGAATCATAATATATAGCCTTTTCAGATTGACTTTTTTCAGTTGGTAATATGCATTAAAGGTTCCTCCATGTCTTTGCATGGATTGGTAGCTTAGTTTTTTTTTCAACACTGAATAAATAATATTCCATTTTCTGGATGTATCACAGGTTGTTTATACATTCACCCTATTGAAGGGCCTCTTGGTTACTTTCAAGTTTTGGCAATTATGAATAAAACTACTGTAAACACCTGTGTGTAGGTTTTGTGTGGACATAAGTTTTCAACTCACTTGAATAAATAACAAGGAGCATTATTATTGGATCATATGGAAGAATATGTTTCCATTTGTAAGAATCTACTCAACTGTCTTCTAAAGTGGCTGTATAGTTTGCATTCTCACCAGCAAAAATGAGAGTTCCTGTTGTTCCATACCCTTGCTAGCACCTGGTGTGACCAATGTTCCCATTTTGGGCCATTATAACAGGTGTGTAGTGGTATCTCTGTGTTGTTTTAATTTGTCATTCCCTAATGACACATGATTTTGAGCCTCTTTTCATATGCTTATTTGACAGTTATATATCTTTTCTGGTCAGGTGTCTGGTCAGATCTTTTGCCCATTTTTTTAAATAAGATTTTTATCTTATTGTTGATTTTGTTTTAGTTCTTTTTATATTTTGGATAATAGTCTTTTATCAGACTTGTGCAAATGTTTTCTCTTGGTCTGTGGCTTGTATTCTCACTCTCGTGACAACATCTTCACAGATGTTTTTAATTTTAATGAAGTCCAACCTAATCATTTCTTTCATTGATTTTTTTTGAAGTTGTATCTAAAAAGTCATCTTCAAACACAAATCCACCTCTATTGTTTAGAACATATTTAAGAGGCAAATTGACAATATATACCAACAATGAATCTTTGTTGGCTTTCAGTAGTCCAATCAAAGCTTGACTCAGTGGTGATATTTTATAGGAAGTGAATGGTTAGATAATGTTTAAACTAGATGCAAAAATAAAAGAATACTTAGTCAGATGCCACTTAGCTATTTGGGTCCAAGGGGAGGGTATTTGAGAATGTAACTGGTTGGCAGTTACCTTTTAACTGTGTATATTTGAATACATATCCCTCCCTACCAATGTACACACACACTTTCTTCCTTATTTAGAACTGAACTCCTTCCTTGGTCAATCTGAATCTTGACTTTCTTTTGGAGGAAGAAGGAAATAACTGTCTTGTTCTTTGAACTTTTTTGAACTTTAGGGCATACAGGGTACACACTCTCAGCCACCTTTCTATTATTTAAAATTATTTTCAAATTGCTTCGTATATGTGATTATTTTCTCATCTTCTAGATACAAATTTCTCCAGGGCAATACAAAGAGACTCTCTTTAACTAATTTTGATATTTTATTGCAACCATAACTAAGTTAAGATATAAAATCTGAACATAGTGTAGCCAGTAGGTGGCAGGTACTCTGCAGGAAAGGGAAAAGATGAAAAGAAGCCTGGTTATTGTATGTCTCACAAAGACTTCTTATTCTAAGCTGGATAAAGAGGATGAGCAAAAGTTGAGGAAGAAACAGAGTGCACAGAATGGGTAGAATTATTTCCCATGGTGAAAATCACTGAAAATTGGTATGTATTGTATGGAAATTGTGGAGCAATGGATGCTCCATACTAAGATTTGATTTTAGGAAGATTAACATGAATTCAGAAAGGTAGCCATGATGGCAGGTATTCAAATAAACCTCTGGGATGTGCTTGGAAAAATGGAGCTTAAATCAGTAAGAAAGTAAAAGCTTCATTAAAATTTTCTCATTAGTTAAGAAATGAAAAAAATCTGATTAATATTAATGTATTTAATTTATAATCAGATTTACTAATATCATATAATTTCATTCATTTGTCAGAAAAATAGATGTTCCAATCACATTAGTATCTCATAAAAAAATTACAGGGAGTCTTTAAGATGATCTAAATTACTGAAAATATTAAAAGTTATTTTCAATAATCTTATAATTGAACAAGGAGCAAATTATTTCTGTTCAAATGTTAATAGATTTGGTGTTGGATTTAACTCTGTGTTCTATCATAAGACTTTCGTATTTGGGAAGTGTTTAACCTTCCTATATAAGAAGAGATATTTATAGAACAGCTATTTTCCTGCCCATCTGGACTCACCTCTAATGAACAATTTAATCCAAAAAACATTAAGCCTGGAAGAAGATATTGCAACTCAAAATGAGTTTATTTTGTGTGATAATTATGAATCGCCAGGTTTACTATAGAATCTTATACACAAAGAGGCTTCTTAGCAGAGTTACAGGTAGGCCCTCTAATAATTGTGAGGATTCTGTTTAAAGATAACATTTATTAATTCCCACGGATCCCATGGTACTCAGTTTTTTTTTTTAATTTTATTTTTTGTTTTTTTTAATTTACATTCAAATTAGTTAGCATATAGTGCAACAATGATTTCAGGAGTAGATTCCTTCATGCCCCTTACCCATTTAGTCCATTCCGCCTCCCATAACCATCCAGCAACCCTCAGTTTGTTCTCCATATTTATGAGTCTCTTCTGTTTTGTCCCCCTCCCTGTTTTTATATTATTTTTGTTTCCCTTCCCTTATGTTCATCTGTTTTGTCTCTTAAAGTCCTCATATGAGTGAAGTCATAGGATTTTTGTCTTTCTCTGACTAATTTCACTTAGCATAATACCCTCCAGTTCCATCCACATAGTTGCAAATGGCAAGATTTCATTCTTTTTGATTGCCGAGTAATACTCCATTGTGTATATATACCACATCTTCTTTATCCATTCATCCATCAATGGACATTTGGGCTCTTTCCATACTTTGGCTATTGTTGATAGTGCTGCTATAAACATGGAGGTGCATGTGTCCCTTCAAAACAGCACACCTATATCCTGTGGGTAAATGCCTAGTAGTGCAATTGCTGGGTCATAGGGTAGTTCTGTTTTTAGTTTTTTGAGGAACTTCCATACTGTTTTCCAGAGTGGCTGCATCATCTTGCATTGTCACCAACAATGCCAAAGAGATCCTCTTTCTCCGCATCCTTGCCAACATCTGTTGTTGCCTGAGTTGTTAATGTTAGCCATTCTGACAGGTGTAAGGTGGTATCTCATGGTGGTTTTGATTTGTATTTCCCTGATGATGAGTGAAGTTGAGCATTTTTTCATGTGTCAGTTGGCCATCTGGATGTCTTCTTTGGAGAAGTGTCTATTCATGTCTTTTGCCCATTTCTTCACTGGATTATTTGTTTTTTGGGTGTTGAGTTCGAAAAGTTCTTTATAGATTTTGGATACTAACCCTTTATCTGATATGTCATTTGCAAATATCTTCTCCCATTCTGTCAGTTGCCTTTTAGTTTTGCTGATTGTTTCTTCCTTCTCTGTGCAGAAGCTTTTAATTTTGATGAGGTCCCAACAGTTCATTTTTTGCTTTTGTTTCCCTTGTCTCTGGAGACGTGTTGAGTAAGAAGTTGATGCAGCCAAGATCAAAGAGGTTTTTGCCTGCTTTTTCCTTGAGGATTTTGATGGCTTTCTGTCTTACATTGAGGTCTTTCATCCATTTTGAGTTTATTTTTGTGTATGGTGTAAGACAGTGGTCCAGGTTCATTCTTCTTCATGTCACTGTCCAGTTTTCCCAGCACCACTTGCTGAAGAGACTGTCTTTATTCCATTGGTTATTCTTTCCTGCTTTGTCAAAGATTAGTTGCCCATACGTTTGTGCATCCATTTCTGGTTTCTCTATTCTGTTCCATTGATCTGAGTGTCAGTTCTTGTGCCAGTACCATACTGCCTTGATGATGACAGCTTTGTAGTATAGCTTGAAGTCAGGGATTGTGATGCCTCCTGCTTCGGTTTTCTTTTTCAGGATTGCTTTGGCTATTTGGGCTCTTTTCTGGTTCCGTACAAATTTTAGGCTTATTTCTTCTAGCTCTGTGAAGAATGCTGATGTTACTTTGATAGGGATTGCATTGAATATGTAGATTGCTTTGGGTAATATCGACATTTTAACAATATTTGTTTTTCCTATCCAGGAGCATGGAGTTTTTTTCCATTTATTTGTGTCTTCTTCAATTTCTTTCATAAGCTTTCCATAGTTTTGAGTGTATAGATTTTTCACCTCTTTGGTTAGATTTATTCCTAGGGTATTTATGGGTTTTTTGTGCAACTGTAAATGGGATCAATTCCTTGATTTCTCTTTCTGTCGCTTCATTGTTGGTGTATAGGAATGCAACCAATTTCTTTGCATTGATTTTATGTCCTGTGATTTTGCTGAATTCATGAATCAATTCTAGCAGTTTTTTGGTGGAATCTTTTGGGTTTTCCATATAGAGTATCATGTCATCTGCGAAGAGTGAAAGTTTGACCTCCTCCTGGCTGATTTGGATGCCTTTTATTTCTTTGTGTTGTTTGATTGCAGAGGCTAAGACTTTCAATACTATGCTGAATAACAGTGGTGAGAGTGGACATCCCTGTCTTGTTCCTGACCTTAGGGGGAAAGCTCTCAGTTTTTCCCCATTGAGGATATTAGCGTTGGGTCGTTCACATATGGCTTTTAGGATCTTGAGGTATGCTCCTTCTATCCCTACTTTTTTGAGGGTTTTTATCAAGAAAAGATGCTGTATCCTGTCAAATGCTTTCTCTGCATCTATTGAGAGGATCATATGGTTCTTGTCCTTTCTTTTATTGATGTGATGAATGACGTTAATTATTTTGCGGATGTTGAACCAGCCTTGCATCCCAGGTATAAATCCCACTTGGTCGTGGTGAATAATTTTTTTTAATGCATTGTTGGATCCAGTTGGCTAATATCTTGTTGAGGATTTTTGCATCCATGTTCATCAGGGAAATTGGTCTATAGTTCTCCTTTTTAGTGTGGTCTCTATCTGGTTTTGGAATAAGGTAATGCTGGCTTCATAGAAAGAGTTTCAAAGTTTTTCTTTTATTTCTGTTTTTTGGAACAGTTTCAAGAGAATAGGTGTTAACTCTTCCTTAAATGTTTGGTAGAATTTCCCTGGAAAGCCATCTGGCCCTGGACTCTTGTTTTTTGGCCAATTTTTGATTTTAATTCAATTTCCTTACTAGATATGGGTCTGTTCAAATTTCCTATTTCTTCTTGTTTCAGTTTTGGTAGTGTATATGTTTCTAGGAATTTGTCCATTTCTTCCAGATTACCCATTGTATTGGCATATAGTTGCTCATAATATTCTTTTATTATTGATTTTATTTCTGTTGTGTTGGTTGTGATCTCTCCTCTTTCATCCTTGATTTTATTTATTTGGGTCCTTTCCTTTTTCTTCTTGATCAAACTGGCTAGTGATTTATCAATTTTGTTAATTCTTTCAAAGAACAAGCTTCTGGTTTCATTGATCTGTTCTACTGTTTTTTTTGGTTTTAATAGCATTAATTTCTGCTCTAATCTTTATTATTTCCTGTCTTCTTCTGGTTTTGGGTTTTATTTGCTGTTCTTTTTCCAGCTCCTTAAGGTGTAAGGTTAGGTGGTGTATCTTTCTTCCTTCTTTAGGAAGGCCTAGATTGCTATATACTTTCTTCTTATGACCACCTTTGCTGTGTCTCAGAGGTTTTGGGTTGTGGTGTTATCATTTTCATTGACTTCCATATACTTTTTAATTCCTCTTTAACTGCTTGGTTAGCCCATTCATTCTTTAGTAGGATGTTCTTCAGTCTCCAAGTATTTGCTACCTTTCCAAATGTTTTCTTGTGGTTGATTTCAAGTTTCATAGCGTTGTGGTCTGAAAATATGCACGGTATGCTCTCAATCTTTTTGTATTTACTTAGGGGTGATTTGTGTCCCAGTATATGATCTATTCTGGAGAACGTTCTATGTACACTGGAGAAGAATGTATATTCTGCTGCTTTAGGATGAAATGTTTGAATATATCTGTGAAGTCCATCTGCTCCAGTGTGTCATTCAAAGCCATTGTTTCCTTGTTGAGTTTTTGATTAGATGATCTGTCCATTGTGAGTGGGGTGTTGAAGTCTCCTACTATTATGGTATTACTATCGACACGTCTCTTTATGTTTGTGATAAATTGATTTATATATTTGGGCGCTGCCACATTTGGCGCATAAATGTTTACAATTGTTAGGTCTTCTTGGTGGATAGACCCCTTGATTATGATATAATGCCCTTCTGCATCTTTTGATACAGTCTTTATTTTAAAGTCTAGATTGTCTGATATAAGTATGGCTACTCCGGCTTTCTTTTGTTGACCATTAGCATGATAGATGGTTCTCCATCCCCTTATTTTCAATCTGTAGGTGTCTTTAGGTCTAAAGTGTGTCTTGTAAACAGCATATAGATGGATCTTGTTTTCTTATCCATTCTGTTACCCTATGTCGTTTGATTGGAGCATTGAGTCCACTGACGTTTAGAGTGAGTACTGAAAGATATGAATTTATTGCCATTATGATGCTTGTAGAGTTGGAGTTTCTGGTGGTGTTCTCTGGTCCTTTCTAGTCTTGTTGCTTTTGATATATATATATATACATATATATATATGTATATATATATATATCAAAAAATATATGAAAATATATCAAATATATATGAAATATATATCGAATATATATGAAAATAAATTATATATATATATATATATATATATATATATATATAATTTATTTATTTATTTTCATCTTTTCTCCCCTCAGAAAGTCCCCCTTAAAATTTCTTGCAGGGCTTGTTTAGTGGTCACAAACTCCTTTAATTTTTGTTTGTCTGGGAAACTTTTTTTATCTTTCTATTTTGAATGAAAGCCTTGCTGGATAAAGAATTCTTGGCTGCATATTTTTCTGATTCAGCACATTGTATATCCCACCACTCATTTCTGGTTTGCCAAGTTTCTGTGGATAGTCTGCTGCAAACCTGATCTGTCTTCCCTTGTAGGTTAGGGACTTTTTTTCCCTTGCTGCTTTCATGATTCTCTCCTTGCCTGAGTATTTTGTGAATTTGACTATGATATGCCTTGTTGATGGTCGGTGTTTGTTGAATCTGATGGGGGTCCTCTGTGCTTCCTGGATTTTGATGTCTGTGTCTTTCCCCAGGTTAGGAAAGTTTTCTGCTATGATTTGCTCACATAACTCTTCTACCCCTATTTCTCTCTCCTCCTCTTCTGGGACCCCTATGATTCTGATGCTGTTCCTTTTTTTTTTTTTTTTTTTCAACGTTTATTTATTTTTTTTGGGACAGAGAGAGACAGAGCATGAACGGGCGAGGGGCAGAGAGAGAGGGAGACACAGAATCGGAAACAGGCTCCAGGCTCTGAGCCATCAGCCCAGAGCCCGACGCGGGGCTCGAACTCCCGGACCGCGAGATCGTGACCTGGCTGAAGTCGGACGCTTAACCGACTGCGCCACCCAGGCGCCCCTCTGATGCTGTTCCTTTTTAATGAATCACTGATTTCTCTAATTTTTAAATCGTGCTCTTTTGCCTTCATCTCCCTCTTTTTTTCTGCTTCATTATTCTCTACAAGTTTGTCCTCTATATGGCTGATTCTCTGTTCTACCTCATCCATCCTTGCTGCCGCTGCATCCATCTGTGATTGCAGCTCAGTTATAGCATTTTTAATTTCATTCTGGCTATTTTTTACTTCTTTTGTCTCTGCAGAAAGGGACTTTAATCTATTTCGACTCCAGCTAGTATTCTTATTATCATGATTCTAAATTTTCGTTCAGACATCTTGCTTGTATCTGTTTTGGTTAAATCCCTGGCTGTCGTTTCTTCGTGCTCTTTCTTTTGGGGTGAATTCCTTTGTTTTTTCATTTTGAAGGGCATAAAGGAGTTAATGAGGTAGAAAAATTGAAATTGAAAAAATATTAAAATTAAAATAATATTACAATTAAAAATTAAACACACACACACACATGCAATCGAATAGATGATGCTAGATCCTAGGTGTGTTTTGGTGTGGGTGTTGAAAGTGGCTTGACAGATTAGAGAAAAAAAGGTGGGGGGAGATGATGGAGGTGAAATATAATTTGAAAAAATATATGCAAAAGTAAAGAATATAGTAGAAAAAATAAAGAAAAATATTTTAATAAAAATTAAAAATAAATACGATTTTTTTTGTTTTCTATATTTAAGAAAAAAGAAAAGAAACGAAAAGAGAAAAAAGAAAAGAAAAAAAAGAAATCATTTGAAAATTTGAAAAAGGGAATACACTGTAGTAGACTGAAATAAAATGATGGAAGTAAAACAGAATTTGAAAAGATTTACATAAAAGCAAAAATTATAGTAAAAAAAATAAAAATATTTTCAATAGAAATTGAAAGTAAAAATGAAGTTTTTCTCTTTCTGCATTCAAGAAAAAGAAAAGAAACAAAAAAGAGGAAAAAAAAGAAAAAGAAAGGAAAAAAAGAAAATTGTTTGAAAATTTGTATAGGTGAATACACTGAAGTAGAGTAAGATAAAATGATGGAAGCAAGTAGAATTTGAAAATATTTACACAAAAGTAAATAATATAGTAATAAAAATTAAAGAAAGATATTTTTAATAAAAATTGAAAATAAAAATGAGGTTTTTTGTCTTTCTGTATTCAAGAAAAAGAAAAGAATTGTAAAAGAGAAAAAGAAAAAAGAAAAAAAAAGAAAGAAAATTGAATAGATGAACCTAACAGATTGAAGTAGGACTGAAATTGCTTCGTTTTCCCCTAGAAGTCAGTCTATGTAGCTCTTTATAGTGCATAAATTAAGCTGGCGGTGAGACTTGTGTTCTTGCAGAGCAAGGTTGGCCCAGTTGGGCGGGGCTCAGTGTAACAGCTCCATTCTCCACTAGATGGCGCTGCTAGCCTACTGGGGTGGAGAGTTGTGGAGCTAGTAGGTGTGTATGCGCATGCACTGGAGGGGTAAAAATGGCGCCATCCAGTTACCCAGTCTGTTCTCCCCGATCAGCAATCGTGCACCCGTCCTCTG
Organism: Lynx rufus; assembly: GCF_022079265.1. Lineage (NCBI taxonomy): Eukaryota > Metazoa > Chordata > Mammalia > Carnivora > Felidae > Lynx > Lynx rufus. Next base: position 114,450,519 of record NW_025814867.1, read on the forward strand.
TCTTCAGTTTTCGTCCACTCCCCGCTTTTTCACTCTCCGGGACCAGGCCCCAGGCAGTACCTCTCTCCAGAGTTTTGTCTCAGATGCAGCTGATTTCCCCAGCCCCTTACTTCTGAAGGACTGTGGCTTTGACCGATTCCACCCCTCTGGGGGAGGGTCTCCCCGTGCAATGGCCGAATGCCGGCTGTACCCAGGAATGCCTGCTGGGTCCTGCTGCTGCCGCCAGTGCTGCCAGTGCTTCAAGACTGAGGTCAGGTGCCAGCCCGCGCCAGAAAGTTTGTGAGATAGCGTAGCAGCAGCTTTTCAGGGATTATGGAAAATCACAATACACGTCTGGCACCAGGCTTCACATTTAATGACTGTGTTCTAGCACCAGCAAATGTGGCCGCTTTCTGGGGTCCGCTGGGACCAGGTGGCTTCAACAGTTTCTACCAAATATCCTTCCAGCAGAGGAACTGCTTTTCCCCGTGTGGCCCGAGAACTCCCAGACACCACTCTGTTCCTGGGGATTCGCCCTTCCCACCAGAGCACCGCCAGGTATGGAGCTGCAGAGTTGCAGCCTTTGAGCTCCCCTTGTTTACAGTCTTAATGGAATTTAAACTCTCTCCTTTGTCCTTTCTCCCTTTTTAGTTTATTCCCTGTGGCCGTTTCCAAATTTCCACTTCCTCTCCAGCTGCTTTTGGGGAGGGGTGCTTTTTCCGTATTCTGCCCTCCTCCCCAGTCTCTGCCCTCTCTCTCCCGCAAAAGCACCTCCCTGCCCGCCACGGCTTCTCGATCCCAAGTTCATTTCTCCGCGCCGCATACCTGCTAAATTCTGTGGTTCAGGTTGCGCAGATTGTTGTGTTAATCCTCCAATCAGTTTTCTAGGTGTGTAGGTTGGTTTAGCGTTGGTCTGACTGTATTTCATGGACGCGAGACACACAAAAAGCTTCCATGCTGCTCCGCCATCTTGGCTCCTCCCTGACAGTTTCGTTTTCAAAATTCTTTTTTGAAATTCAAGCATGAGTGACTTCTTCCTGATACAAGTTAAATTCTAGTAAAGCTAAGAATTTGATCCTTGACAATTAGAAGACTTCTAGCCAAGCAACATTTTACCACATTTCTTCACTGTATTTACTTACTCACATTCTACATGTATTTAACATTTAGAACTTATTTATTGTTTGCAGTTTTTTTGATAAGTGCATTATTAAATAATTTTTTTGATAAGTGCAATAATACCATAGAACAACTCTTAAGGTGTATGAACTTAACAGTTTATTACAAAATTTATGCTATTTTTCTTACATTCATTCAATTTATAAAATAATTGCCTTGACAAAACAATTTACGAACAGAAATAGACTTTTTTTTTTAAAAAAAGGGAAGAAACTATTTAAAAAGTTTTTTTTTTTAAGTTCTAACTTAAAATGCACAAAGCGCTCCTTTAAAAACAAGGGATATTGAGAGAAAGGGCAATGAATGCATAAATGTATACCCTGATTTATACTCAAAGAAAATAATTGAGAAGAGGAGTAAACATTGTTTATACATTTATTTACAAATTATGGATTGTTTTCAAAGACGTGAATAAATTATAGTAAATATAAATGTTGGGGTAATTAGAACATAAAAAAAGGGGGAAATTACCCAGTTAAAAAGGAAGCCTGTTATATCAGACAGGAAAATTGAAAGTAAATATGTAAAAAAGAAGAATTAAATCAGGTAATCATTCTTTTTCAATGTGAAAATAGAGTATAAGGTAAGAGAAACCAAAAAACAACTAGCAGCAGTGTGATGGTTAATTTAATGTGTCAACTTGACTGAGCCACAGAACACCTAGAATTGGTCAAATATTATTATGGGTGTTTCTGTGGAGATGTTTTTGGATGAGATTAACATTTATTTTCAAAAAAAATTTCTTAACGTTTTATTTTTTTTGAGAGACAGAGACAGAGCGTGAGCTGGGGAGAAAGAGGGAGACACAGAATTCAAATCAGGCTCCAGACTCTGAGCTGTCAGCACAGAGCCCAATGCAGGGCTCAAACCCACAAAGGCAAGATCATGACCTGAGTCGAAGTCAGATGCTCAATCAACTGAGCCACCCAGGTGGCCCAGAAATTGGTAGATAGTAAAGCAGTTTGCCCTGCCTAAATTGGTGGGCCTCACCCAATCATTTGAAGGCCTGGATAAAGCAGAAACACTGACCCTCCCCAGAGTAAGAGAGAATTCTTCCTGCTGGTGGACTTTGAATAAGACATTAATTTTTTTTTCTGCTTTTGGACTTAAACTGAAACATTGACTCTTCCTGAGTTTCACAGCTCCAGGCCTTCAGACTCAGACTGGAATTACATTATTGGTCCTAGTGGGTCTCTAGCTTGCCAACTTAACCTTAAGATCTTGTAATTTGTCAGCCTCTGTGAGGAGATATAGAGTGTATACATACATTTATATATATATAAAATGCATGTGTGTGTATATATATATAATATATTATGTACATAATATATATAATTATTATTATTTTTATTATATTTATTATATATAATACATATATGCTATATATTATATGTATAGATTATATATATAATGTATAGATTTTATATATATATAATGTATTATATGTGTATATGCATCCTATTGCTTTTTTTTTTTTCCTTTGGAGAATCCTAACTTATACAATCAGTAAGGAAGCTATCCTTATCCCTATTGTTAGAAGGGAAAAGGGAGCATGTAATGTTAACGGAAATCAGGATCTGTGGCCTCACAACTGAAGTTGGAGACCTACCTGGCAGAAGTGTACTATAACAGAGGTGCTAAATATAGAAACAAGAACCATGGAGAAGACTCAGTCTCTGCCAAACATGCTACCCTACCTAATGTAATGCATGAGAATGCCGTAGCTTCTCCTTCCTCTTGTCCTCCAATATGTTCACCAGGACCTCCCACTGACTGAACAGAGCTGGAAGGTAGTTTGCAAAGGAATCAGGAGAATTAATTTCTAGCACCATACTGTATGGAAAGTGAGGAGTGGAGAATGAATCTGAAAACAAATGCAGATGAACTCATCTATTGAGATAGAAGACAAAGTACTGCTATAGAGAATTTACATTTGCATTAAAATGAACTTAAAGAAGAAACACTGAAAATATTTGGAGCTCTTTTCAAAGTACTATGCAGTATAAGAGCATATGTATAAATCTCCTGGATAATATAGACCTTGTACTTTTATGTTACGTTTGTATAATATAGATCTTGCACTACCATATTGCATTATAAGGAGTCGGGGGAAAGCATTACAGAGTAAAGCATTTGCAAAGGCATGTAAAATGAGTTTGGCTAAATGGGAAGGCAGGTAGCTGTTGTGTAGTGACTAAGGGAAGAGGAGCATTAGATGAAGTATGAAATTCTATGTAAGAGATTATGCAAAGCCATGGTGAAGACTACAAAATTTACCTTAAATGCAATGGCAAACTGTTAGGATGTTTTAAGCAGGGTAATATGATTATATATTTCTCTAATGAGACCAATTGTGGTCATTAAGTGGGAAATGTACTGGAAGACTGAATAATGGTAATCAGAAACCAGTGAGGCAGTCATTCCAGGAAAAGGTGATGGTATCTGGGACTGGAAAAGTATAAGTAAGAAGTTATGAAGAGGAGAGATTAAAGAAATATTTTGTAAGGAGGCTGTGGTGCACTGAATAATGCCTCTCCACCAGACGTCCGCATCCAATTTCCTGGTACTTATGAATACGGTAGTTTACATAGTAAAAGAGATTTTATAGATGTGATGGAATTAAGGGTCTTGAGATGGGAAATTATCTAGGATTACCTGGGTGTCTCAATGTAATGACAAGAATTCTTATATGGAAAAGAGGGAGTTAGCAAAGGAGACGTGATGATGAAAACAGAAGTGAGAGACACTGAAATGTTGCACTGCTGGCCTTGAAGATGCAGGAAGGAGGCACCCACCAAGGGATGCCGGCAGCCTCGAGAAGCTGGAAAAGGCAAGGAAATGAATTCTATGAAGTGTCCAGAGTGAACAAGCCTTGCCAAACACCTTGATTTTTGACTTCTGACCTCCAGAAATTTCATTTAGATTTCTGACTTCCAGAACTCTAACAGAATTAAATCTGTTTATTAAGCTCTAAGTTTGTGGTAATTTATTATCATCTATAAACTGATGTAGAAACTCAGAGGAAGTTGGTATTTGTTTGAACAGGGAGGATGAAGGAGAAGAGGTGTCAAGAATATGTTTCACTGGCTAGTAAATGAAGCATCTATCAGAGGTTTGGGAGACTGGAGATGAAGCATTTTTAATAGGTGGACATGTTAAGTTTAAGATATTCATGACACGATCAAGTGCTGACATCAACTATGCTATTGCTTTTATGGGTCTGGAGCAAGAAGTAACGGTAATTCTACATGAACATCAGAATTACTCTATGGATGCAATTTAAGATGATGGCAAAAAAAGAGATTCCTTATGAAGGAAGTGATGAGTGGAAGATGGGGCTCATGAGTAAATCTGAGATACTTCAATCTTTAGAAATTAGAGCAGGCAGGACTAACCCATAATATTAAGAATCAGGAAGGAAGAAGGAAAAATAATATGTTGTGTTATTTCTTAAATTTTTTTAATGTTTATTTATTTTTGAGAGAGAGAGAGAGACAGAGTGCAAGTGGGGGAAGGGCAGAGAGAGAGGGAGACAGACACAGAATCCAAAGCAGGTTCCAGGCTCTGAGCTGTCAGGACAGACCCTGACATGGGGCTTGAACTCACGAACAGTGAGATCATGACCTGAGCCAAAATCAGATGCTTAACCGACTGAGCCACCCAGCCACTCCTAATGTGTTGTGTTTTAATGGAAGTTAGCATAATAGAGTTTAAAGGGAAAAATTATAAAATTGAAAAGAATGTTAAGATGTAGAAAAACCAAAATGAGTATCTAACTCTATAAGAAGATTGAGATATATTACTTTCTCTCCCCAGTTTATTTTATATGAAAGAAATCATTAAAAAAAAATAATTCAAGGTATGACCCAAAGAAAAAGAAGATGGCCAAGGTTTGTCCTGATGCACTTTCCTGTTCTGTTAGGTAAATAGGACTGAAGATATCAGGGCAACACTCTTAGTTTTCCACTTTTACATGCTTTCTGGGTATGAGACGTTGGAAAAAGATAAAATATGTTATCTTAGAATAGTAATTCTCACTTATATCCCAAATCTGCTAAATAATAAATCAAACTCCCCTACGCATATAACTATCATCCTGAAAGATAAGAAGTGGAATAAGATGAGTGTGATGATTAATTTTACGTGTCATTTTGGCTGGGGCATGCTGTCCACATATTTCATCATTTTTCTGCATGTTTTTGTAAGGTGTATTTTGAATGAAATTAACATTTAAATCTGTGGACTTTGAGTAAAGCAGATACCATCCATAATGTTTGTAGACCTCATTCAAACAGTTGAAGGTCTTAATAGAACAAAAACTGACTGCTTCTCAAAAAAGAAAGAATTCTACCAGCAGATGGCCTTCAGAGTTGAAATGCAGCTTTGACTCTTTCCTGGTCTCCAACCTGATGGTCCACCTGTCCCTGTATGTGTGTGTGTGTGTGTGTGTGTGTGTGTGTGTGTGTGTGTGTGTGTTCTATTGGTTCTCTTTTTCTGGAAAACCCTAACAGAATGAGTAACAGTAGGGGTGGAAAACAGGCACACCTGAAAATGGAAGGAGGCAGAAGTTTTTCTATGTGTAATTTGAAACAACCATCTTCTCAAAGATTCATATTTCTCCCCATGATAGTGCTGTCCTTCTGCTTGTTTTTAATTTTTGATGTAGAAGCTAATCAATTTTTGACAGTCCATGAAGACAGTTATTTTCTATCCTATGGAAAAGGGTAGTGGAGTTACAAGTTGGTATCACTAAAGGTTTTCAAATATAAAGCAGGAATGTTGCAGAAAGAAGGCATAGTACACTTGACAGGTGGTTGAACCTCTTAGGATCTTGCATGCTCGTGATTCTCAGTAGAAACAACAGGAAATCTCAGAGATGTTTATATAGTAAAACACTTAAGTCAAATGTTTCAAAATTATTTTTTCTATTATATCAGATTTGGTTCCCTTTTTGACTTTTGACACTACGTTCCATTCTGTTTTTCAGTCATTCTTTCTCTACACTGGTGGTAGCTGTATCTTCCTTCAAACCCAAGAGTCTCATATCTCTATATTTTCAGTGCAGGCCTTAGATACACATACACACACCCTAGATCACATACGTAGATTGGGCAAATCACAGTCTTCTGTTCAGGGAAAATTGTTCTTTCTCAGTAGCTGATTTTTTTAATTTGATAGTTTCTTTAAATTAAAATCACTTTTCTATTTCCTTCTTTTGAAGAGAAAAAAATGAACAAGGTGTAGTTAAGATTTAAAATCCATATTGGTTCTATTTTTCTTTTCTTAATTCTAATTTCCAGTTAAATTGTATTCCTCAGTGTTATAGTATGGTAGCATGTATAAATGCACTTATTTGATTACTAAGTTAAAGCCTAAATATTTCCTGAACTTCTACCACACATGTTGAAGTATTTTGGCTTCTTAATATTTTAAAATCAAAATGTACCCATAAAAAGTACCATTCATTATCACATTGAAATTTTTCCCACACATCTGAATTATTACATCAAACAAATTTCCATGTTTTATATTTATTATAGAAATGATTGGTTAATCAACTTTATTATTCAGTGGAAGATTTAAGCTCAGTATTTCAAATTCCCAGTAAAACAAGAATAAGAAGTCACTATTAACATGAAAACTTCTGTGTTAAAAATAAAACATGAAGGGTCATCTGTGTGGCTCAGTTGGTTAAGCCTCAGACTTCAGCTCAGGTCATGATCTCACCGTTCTTGAGTTCTACGCCCCGCATCAGGCTCTGTGCTGACAGCTCAGAGCCTGGAGCCTGCTTCAGATCCTGTGTCTGCCTCTCTCTCTGCCCCTCCCTGGCTCATGCTCTGTCACTCTCTCTCAAAAATAAATAAACATAGAAAAAAAACCACAAAAAATAAAAATAAAACATGGCTTAGAATAATTGCTTGCGAAGTAATGACTGAAACATGGTTCCTATCCCACTAGGTTTGTTGTTTCCACCTTCACATCTGTTTATTCTTAAATAAATGTTTTTCTCTAACATAGTGCAATAAGTAAAATTACACTTGATTCTATAATTAGTTTTGTTTTTTTATAGTTGTGATTTTGAATGTGTATTTGGTTTAACAACTTCATTCAAGGTTGGAAATTTGCTTCATGACCCGGCTGGTGGCTATTTTTGTAATTTACATCCTAATATTTATTTAGTATAGTAGTCCAAATCTATGTGTGAAAACTAATGCACTCTTTGGGTAATGCATGGATTCCTTATTATTGTCATTTGTTACAAGCACTGGAAAAATATGCTACTCAGTACTCTAAAGAAAAGATACTTCTTCAGTGACCTAGATTATTTTCCAATAATATTTATAGGCTACCAGACTGTGACTTCTTTTGTGTGTGTGTATCTGTTTGGTTTTAGTTTTCTCTTTTGCCTACTTCTGTCAAATCACTCAGGAGCTACTCAGCTTCTGAGTTTAGGAGAAGTTGACATTTGAACGGCTCTTTCTGAATGCCGATGTAGTGAATTCTTGCACTTAAAAATGTGCTCAAATTGATGACCTGCCCAGGTGGATGCGCTCTGTTGCCCCACTTTAGTGCCTACAAGTAGGTATTATTATGTATTTTCTCTGCTATTTATAAACTGGTTTTGATAAATTCATTCTCACCATAGGCAATAATTTATGAAACAAAACAAAGCTGTTCAATATAGACTTTTAATATCGGAAATAGATAAATTCTAGCAAATATCTATGGCATAGGAAATAGAAGAAGCAGAGTTCTGTGGATAAATCATAGAATTTTTTTTGATCAAGCTTTAGAATTTAGTCAATGAGGAGGTGATGATGATTAGACATAAAATAATGTTTTAGGGGTTAAAAATAATAAATAGCTATTTGGTAGAAATGCCATACCTATGAATGTACTCTTAAAATTTTAATTATATATTCATAACAATTCAATATATAAAATTCATAAAAATTTAATATATAAAATTAAACTTGCACTGATTTTCGGTAGTTTTATTGTGATGTGTCTAACACAAAGTCTTTATAGGAAATGTCAGTTATTCAATCATGGTCAGAAGCCAATTCATTTTATATATATCTTAGTTTTAAAATTTACTTACAAATGAGTCAATCTATCTATAGATAAATATAAACCTGATAGGTATTTTATGTATATGTGTGTATGAACATATACATACATATATATATACATACACACATATACATATGTATATATATGTATATATGTATATATACATGTGTATATATGTATATGTATATATACATATATATATGTAAAATATTGGTTGACCTTTGTATCAGTCTTTTAACTTTATTATATATTTGAATTTTTCCTAATAAACAATGGACAACAAAGAAATGGGGCACATTCATTTCTTCAAGGAACTAAGAACAATAACAAAATAATGTAACATAAGCTAGTGTGAATAACATTTAACCTTGCACTTGATGGAATACCAACATGCAAATGATTAAAAAGATGTAATGTATTGATTTCTTGTCTCCATGGTAAACTAAATATATATGGCATGTATATCACTAACTTAGAATTCTCAGAAAATGTACATAAGTACTCTGAGATCATTCTTGTTTTATAGTGAAATAACTACTCCAAAACATATTTCAACCTTTTTTTATATTACTTGTAATATACATTTTGTATTTTTCTCAATGATAAAACCATATGAAAATGTGCTTTATGTTTTAAACTGTGTCAAGAACTATGTTTGGAGTCTAGCGTGTTGTGATAAACCCTAATACTGATTTTAAACAGATTTTATATTCCTAGTTAAAATTTTTCAAAATAGACATGGACAAATAAATCAAAAAGATGTAACACAATAAGCAATTACTAAATAAAATAAGTGTATGGATGATAAATGAAAGAATGGCAAAAAAAAAAAGACATGGTGAAATATACTATAGTACATCATTATTTGAGAAGCCATCAATCAAGGTTTTTATGAAATTCACAACACCAAAAAAACAAAACAGAACCATTTAAAAACTGTTTAACTAATGTCCCTTAATCTACATTCTTTTTACCTTTCATCTTTCTCTGTAGTCAGAGCTAGCATACAACGTTCTGAAAAGAAAGCAAGTCTTTAGAGATCACAAACAGCCAATTTCACACTACAAGCAGTAGTAAATAGAGCTAAATTCCCTTTAGTAATACACTATTTATCTTTGTGCTTCATTGAGTTCAAAGAAAAGCATTTTTCAGAGTTTAAGCAATTAACTTCTCATTTTTTTTTTTCTATTCTAGAAAGGACATTATCAGAAAAGCATGGGATTAGGAAGGTACAGAGCTATCAGGAGTTATTCTTACTGTATGAAATTTCAATTTGGCAAAACATGTAAAACCCTAAAGGCAGTTAAGACACAATACAAGGAAACCATTTTGTTTTCACAGTATATTTATTTTGCATCATCACTGACCCAACTGATTTTCTGCTGCATTGAAATGAGTAGGGATTAGTTTCAGAAATTACTCTGAGCTGTATATTTGTTACCAAATCAATGCTATGGTTTACCTAGGAAATTCCCTGAAAAACCTTGTCAAGGTACTTATATAAAACAAAGCTTACACTATAAATATTTTATACATCTGACATCTAGATTTTACTTACAAAAAAGCTGAAATGTAGTAAGCTTATTAAATATGTATTTCCTATCCTTGGGAAAGATTAGAAATTGATTTGTTACCATGTGGCTACTCATTAGAATAATCTTTTTTTTCCCTTTGTGTTTTGAAATCTATATCCATTTAATATCTGCAGGTTATAAGATAATTTATACAATAATTTACAGATGCATACTTGTCAGTTATATAAAGATGGGATAAAAAGAATTACAAGAAGAGAGGGTTTGAAGAAAATGGGGATGACATGGTCATAGTTATTGCTTCATTTTGTCTTTCCAAATTCCCCAATAAAAATAAGCAAAGCTGCTAGGATAGTAAAGCTGAGTCTTAAACAATATCTGGAGCAAAACTTGGTAGCAGAATATATTGCTGCATACCCATAAATACAAATGAGAGGGATAAACCACTGGCAGCTACAAGACTTGTGTCAGTTACTATGGGAAGAAACACAAAGAACGAAGCATGGCTTCTGCTAAAATTTCTGGTTACTGGGAAGTATGTTGGGGAAATCTGAAAGAGCAATGGAAACCAAAAAGAGTTATTACAGATCAATCTCATGAGTTACGCAGAAGTTAGAGTGTAGGAACAGTTGAACCCCATAAACAATTTAAACTAACACAACTCGGCACCCTACCAAGAGAAAACTCTACATTTTGGAGACAATTCAGGGAGTAGAATCAAAGTGGAGCAGGGTAGGGCAATGGGGCAAAAGAAAGAAAGTTTCCTTAAGACAGGAAGAGAGGCAGAGGTGACATTTCTCATAAAGTGCAAAGTAACATATATAATAATTCTGTTGTGAAACCATAAAATAAGGAGCTGGTAGGAAAACAGAATTGTATGAGAATTTGTTAGGATGCCGCTGAAACAGGGCTTAGAGGGAAAGCTATAGTTTTCAGTGTTTACATTAAAGACATCAGTGGCCTAAAATTTTACTTTATGATACAACAAGAGAGAGAGAGAGAGAAAACTTACAAACACAAGTAGAAGGAAGAAAATAATGAAGAGCAGAAATCACTGAAATAGATAAAAGACTGCAAATAAAAAAATTAACAAAGCTAAAACCTGATTATTTGAAATATCAACAATATTGACAATTTCTCCCCTTACTCTTCTGAAACACAGAAAACACAAATCAACAATAACATAAATAAGATAAAGGGATTGTCAGCAAAGATTTTACAGTCATTTAAATAGTAATCACGGAATACTATAAAACAACTTCATGTCAACAATTTCACAATTTAGACAAATGTTTACATTTGTTGAAAATACAATTTACAAGAAGTTATATAAGATATAAAATATAGATAGATCTGTATCTGTTGAATAAATTTAATTAATTACCAAAAACATTTCTAAAAGAAAAATTCAGGCCCAGAGACTTTCTCTGATGAATTCCATCAAACATCCAAGTACGAAATGACATTAATCTTAATTTTTTTTCTGTAAGTAGAAAGGGGAAAAACATTTACCTGCCCAATTAGAAAACTAGCATAACCTTAATAGGAAAATCTTAGAAGCAATTACAAAAATAAAATTACAGACCAATAATCCTTCTTATTATTGGCATAAGAATCCTTAAAAAATATTAACCAAACAGGCTAAAAAAGGATACTATACTATGACTGAGTAGATTTGCTTCTCCTGCCCCTCAAACTCTTGGAAGCAGCTATATCATGCCTTAACTCTGTAGTACATTGATAAATAATGCTTACACTTCTGGGAGGAGAAATTAAGATGGCAGTCATAGGAGGACCTCATGCTTGCCTTATCCCTCTAACACAGCTATATAATTCAAATCATTCTGAAGACCCAGGAAATTGATCTGAGGACTGAGAGAAATATCTGCACAACTGGAGGGAGAAAAGAGGCTACATCGTGGAAAGTAGGAGGTGCAGAGATGTGACTTGGGGGAGAAAAGAATTGCAGGTGCTGTGGAGAGGAGGGGCCTCTGCTCATGGAGCCAGGAGCCTGGAGCCAGGGTGGAGGTAGATGATAAAGCAGCACACTGGGATTTAACAAGAAAAGCACTTCCACAAAATCATTGGGAAAACAAGAGGTGCAGATTATCTCAAGTGTTTCTGGGCAGCAGAGCTGAAAGTCTGAAGTTTTAGAAGTTGAAGCCATTGCCAGGGTTGAGCCTGACAGGCTTAGTGGTTCTCCTAAGCAGAAGGAAGACAGAGGCTCAGGAGTGGACAGCGTGCTTTGAGGATCCCCTGGGTCATGGTGGGAGAGACAGTTTTCCTTTTTGGAGTGCATTTGAGAGAGGTGGCTCTTACCTCTCAGGGGACAAAAGAGCCAGCAGGCACCACTGAGCTGCCCCATTCATTAGCATAGACCAGAGATGCCTGCTGAAGTCAGCTGACCTGGATGCAGACTTTTTGCTATGCTTTACCATAAAATCCATGCTCCCTATGGTTGACCACTTTTCTGGGACAAACCAGTACCAGCCAGCATGTGGTGTGACCCTCCCCTAAAGAATCAGTAGGGGTTTTCACCATGCTGGGCTGCCAAAATTTGAAACCCAGTCATGTGCTGAGGTAAAATACAGGTGGGCAGACGGCTCAGACACAGACAGGGTGAAGGCAGGGATCTGACCAAAGTCTGGAACACAAGAGGGAAGATTGTTCATTCTTCTGTGAGGGTTTTGTGAACAGCAGTGAGCACCAATGATTCTTTTCAGGAAGAGAGTGGCTGATGCCATTTTTCATCCCTTCCATCAGCACTGATGGACTTAGTGAGTGGCACAGGGCATACAGTGGAGGCTTGAGCCCCTTACACCAAGCCCCACCCCCCCTGCACTCTGCAGGTGCCTTTTGTACTAAGGCAAATGTGATTGAGAGGCAGGGCAATAGTGAGTCCCTCCTCCAGAAGACCAGCACAATCCGCCCTCACATACAAGGTTTACTGATCATAGACTGCTGCAAATCTTCAGCTCTAGTGAAAATAGGACAAGGCACAGACTTTCCTAACACACAAAAGGGAGTCCTAGACAAAATGACAAGATGGAGGAATTCATCCCAAGAGAAAGAACAAGGAGAGGTCACATCCAGGGATATAATCAAAACATATATAAATAATATGTGTGAACCAGACTTCAAACAAGAATTATAAGGATACTAGAAGGGCTTGAGAAAAACAAAGAAGACACAAGAGATACCCTTACTGCAGAGATATAAAACCTAAAAACTAGTCAGGCCAAAACAAAAAAATGCTATAACTGAGATACAAAAGTGACTAGATGTAATGACACAAGGATGGATGAAACAGAGGAGTGAGTAAGTGATAGAAGATAAAATTATGAAAAATAATGAAGCTTAAGAGAAGAGGGAAAGGAAAATATTGAATCATGAATGTAGACTTAGAGAACTCAGAGACTAAATAAAACATAATAACATTTGTATAATAGAGCTCCCAGAAGACTAAGAGAGGTAAAAGGGAGAAGAAAGTTTATTTGAGAAAATTATAGCTGAAAACTTCCCTAATCTGGGCAAGAAACAGACATCGATGTCCAGGAGTCACAGAGAATGCCCATGGAAATCAGCAAAAGAAGGCCAATACCAAGACATGTCCTAGTAAAATATGCAAAATATAGAGGTAAGGAAGGAATCCTGAAAGCAGCAAGGAAAAAGACATCCCTAATCTACAAGGGAAGACAAATCAAGTTAGCAAATCTCTCCATAGAAACCTGGCAGGCCAGAAGGGAGTGGCATGAAATATTCAATGTGCTGAATGGGAAAAATCTGCATCAGATAAAGAATACTTTATCCCTCAAGGCTGTCATTAAGTATAGAAAGAGAGATAAAATGTTTCCTAGACAAACAAAAACTAAAGGAGTTTGTGACCAATAAACCAGCCCTACAAGAAATATTAAAGGGGAAAGAAAGAACAAAAGCAAAAAAGGCTGGAAAAGAACAGAGAAAATCTCCGGAAATGGCTTTATAGATAATATAAGGGCACTAAAATCATATCTATCAATAATCACAGTGAATGTAAATGGCCTAAATGCTCCAATCAAACAGCATAGAGTATCTGAATGGATTGAAAAAACAAGACCCATCTATATGCTGCGTACAAGAGACTAGTGAGGGAATGGAAAACCATCTATCATGCTAATGGACATCAAAAGAAAGTCAGAGTAACCATAATTATATCAGACACTAGATTTTAAACCAAAAACTGTAACAAGAGATAAAGAAGGGCACTATCTCATAATAAAGGTGTTTGTCCAACAAGATCTAACATTTGCAAATATTTATGTCCTCAACTTGAAAGCACCCAATTATATAAATCAATTAATGACAAACACAAAGAAACTCATTGATAATGATATGATAATAGTAGGGGGATTTAACACCCCACTTTCAACAATGGACAGATCATGTAAGCAGAAAATCAACAAGGAAACAATGGTTTTGAATAACACACTGGACCAGATGGACTTAACAGATGTATTCAGAAAATTTCATCCTAAAGCAGCATAATGCACATTCTTTTTGAGTACATATGGGGCATTTTCCAGAATAGATCACATACTGGGTCACAAATCAGGACCCAACAAATACAAAAAAATTGAGATTAAACCATGCATATTTTCTGACCACAGTTCTATGAATCTTGAAGTCAAACCATAAGAAAAAATTTGGAAAGATAACAAATACATGGAGGTTAAAGAATATCCTCGTAAAGAATGAATGGATTAATTAAAGAAGAAATAAAAAAATACTACATGGAAGCAAATAAAAATGAACACACCACAGTCCTGAACCTTTAAGATGCAGCAAAAGTGGTTATAAGCGGGAAATATGTACAATACTGGCCTACCTCAAGAAGCAAGAAAAGTGTCAAATACACAACCTAAACTTACACATAAAAAAGCTAGAAAAGTAGCAGCAAATAAAGCCTAAAGCTAGTAGAAGAATCTAATAAAGATTAGAGCAGAAATAAATTATATAGAAACAAACAAACAAACAAACAAACAAAACCCAGAACAGATCAATGAAACTAATAACTGGATCTTTGAAAGAATTAATAAAATTGATAAGCCCCTAGTGAGATTTGTCAAAAACAAAAAAGATCCAAATAAATAAAATCATGAATGAAAGAGGAGAGATCACAACCCAAATCACAGAAATACAGAGTCATAAGAGATTATGAAAAATTATATGTTAATAAATTGGATAATCTAAACAAAACGGATAAATTCCTAGAAACACACAAACTACCAAAAATGAAATAGGAAGAAATAGAAAATTTAAACAGATCAATAACCAACAAAAAATTGAATCCATAATAAAAAATGTTTCAAAAAACAAAAATGCAGGGCCAGATGGCTTCTCAGGAGAATTCTACCAGATATTTAAAGAAGAGTTAATACCTATTTTTTCTCAAACTGTTCAAAAAATAAAAATAAAAAAGGAAAGAAAACTTCCAATTTCTTCTATTAGGTCAGAATTACGTTGATTCCAACACCAGACAAAGACTATCCTAAAAAGGAGAATTACAGGCTAATAATCCTGATGAACATAGATGCAAAAATTCTCAAGATACTAGCAAATTGAATCCATCAATACATTGAAAGAATTATTCACCATGTTCAAGTAAGATTTATTCCTGGGCAACAGGGATGGTTCAATATTTGGAAATCAATCAACATGATACACCACATTAATAAAAGAATGAATAAGAACCATATGATCCTGTCAACAGATGCAGAAAATTCATTTGACAAAATACAGCATACATTCTTGATAAAAACTCTCAACAAAGTAAGAATAGAGGAACCATACCTCAACATCATAAAGGCCATATACAAAGACCCACAGCTAATATCATCCACAATGGGGAAAAACTGAGAGCTTTTCCTCTATAGTCGGGAACAAGACAGATGTCCATTCTCACTATTACTATTTTACATAGCACTGGAAGTCTTGGCCTCAGCAATCAGACAACAAAATGAAATAAAATACATCCAAATGAGCAAGGAAGAAGTCAAACATTTCACCAAAAAACCTGCTAGTTCTGATACATGAATTCAGCAAAGTCACAAGATACAAGATCAATGTACAGAAACGTGTTGCTTTTGTATACGCCTATACTGAAGCAGCAGAAAGAGAAATCAAGGAATCAATCCCATTTCCAATTTCACACAACCCATAAAATACCTAGGAATAAACCTTACTAAATAGGTAAAAGATCTGTACTCTGAAAACTATAAAACACTGAGGAAAAAATTGAAAAGGACAAAAAGAAATGGAAAAACATTCCATGCTCATGGGTTGGAAGAAAAATATTGTTAAAATGTCCATATTACTCAAAGCATTCTACACATCTAATGCAATCCCTATAAAAATACCACCAGTATTTTGCACAGAGCTAGAACAAACAATCCTAAAACTTGTATGAAACCATAAAAGACCCTGAATAGCCAAGGCAATCTTGAAGAAGAAAAACAAAGCTGGAGGTGTCACAATTCCAGACTTCAAATTATATTACAAAGCCGTAATCATCAAGAAGATATGGTACTGGCACGAAAACAGACACATAGATCAATGGAACAGAATTGAAAACTCAGAAATTTACCCATGACTATAAGGTCAACTAATTGTTGACAAAAGAAAGAATATCCAATGGAGAAAAGATAATCTCTTCAAAAAATGGTGTTGGACACTGGACAGTAACATGCAGAAGAATGAACATGGACCACTTTCTTATACCATACACAAAAGTAAATTCAAAGGGATGAAAGACGAAAATGTGAGACAGGAAACCATCCAAATTCTAGAGGATAACACAGGCAATAACCTCTTTGATCTCGGCAGTAGCCACTTACTAAACACATCGCCAGAGGCAATGGAAACAAAAGCAAAAGCAAAGTATTGACACTTCATCAAGATAAAAATCTTCTGCACAGTGAAGGACACAATCAACAAAACTAAAAGACAACTGACTGAATGGGAGAAGATATTTTTGCAAGTGATATATCCAATAAAGGTTAGTATCCAGAATACATTAGGAACCTATACAAATAAGTACCCCCAAAATAAATAGTCCAATTAAAAAATTGGCACAAGACACAAATAGACATTTTTCCAAAGAAGACATCCAGATGGCCAACAAATACATGAAAATATGCTCAACATCACTCATAATTAGGGAAAACCAATCAAAATCATGAATAGCTACCACCTCACGCCTGGAATGGCTAAAATCAGCAACACAAGAAACATAAGATGTTGATGAAGTTGTGGAGAAAGGGGAGCCTTCTTACACTGTTTGTTGGTAGGAATGCAAACTGGTGCAACCATTCTGGAAGACAGTATGGAGTTTCCTCAGAAAGTTAAAAATAGAACTATCCTGGGGCGCCTGGGTGGTTCAGTCCATTGAGCATCTGACTTCATCTCAAGTCATGATCTCATGGTTCCTGAGTTCCAGCCCCGCATGAGGCTCTATGCTGACAGTTCGGGGCCTGGAGACTGCTTCTGATTCTGTGTCTCCATCTCTCTCTGCTCCTCCCCTGCTCACACACTGTCTCTCTCTCTCTCAAAAATAAATAAAGATTAAAAAAGAATTAAAAAAAAAATAGAACCACCCTACAATCCAGCAATTGCACTACTAGGTATTTACCTAAAGGATACAGAAATACTATTTCAAAGGGGCACATGCACCCTGATGTTTATAGAAGCATTATTAGCAATAGCCATGCTATGGAGACAGCCCCAAAATCCACTGATTCATTAATAGATAAGTCATGGTATATATACACACTGGAATATTACTCAGCCATCAAAAAGAATGAAATCTTGCCATTTGCAATGAGGTGGAAGGAGCTAAATGAAATCAGTCAATCAGAGAAAAACAAAACCCTGTTATTTCACTCAGATCTGGAATTTAAGAAACATAATAGATGAACTAAGGGAAGTAAATAAAAACGAGAGGGAAGTCAACCATAAGAAACACTTATATATAGAGAACAAACTGAAGGTTGAGGAAAGGGTCCTCAGTGGTGGATGGGCTAAATGGATGATGGATGTTAAGATGAGCACTTGTTGGGATGAGCACTGAATGTTATATGTAAATAATGAATCACTAAATTCTATTACTGAAACCAATATCACACTATATGTTAACAGACTGGAATTTAAATAAATATTTAAAGAAAGAAAAAAATAACTTACACTTCTGGACATTAAAACAAAAAATTTTCCCAGAAATGCAAGCTAATTATAACAGTACAAGACCAACAAAAGTTATCCAACATTTCTTACAATTTCAGGCAATATTGTAAGTTCCTTACATGCATTAAATATCACAATAAATATTGAGAAAATTGAAACATAATTAGTAAATCAGAAAAGTAATGGCTAATGGAGGGAACTTAGTTTTAGGATCTTACTCTATTATGTTGTGACCAAGTAGCTTTGAAAAAAATATAGCACATTTTACCTAAAACTCTCCCTTAGTTGTTTAATGTTCAGTTTTATACAATCACTATAGATTTAGAATTCATAATGTTCATATATCCACATGATACACAGAGTATTTGGGTTTTTTTTTTTACATTTTATGTAATTAAGACAATATACACTATAACCAACCCAATAAAGGGAAGGTTTTTAAAAAGCAAGTATAGTTTATTTAAATAAATAAAATTCAGTCTGAATAGCTGTTTTTCTGCAATTCTTAACATAAGAAATAATGATATAATATCTTAATTTCAAAAGAAGTTATCATTTCCCTAGAAATGCATATTCAGCCCAGACATTATTCATGGGAAACCAGAAAGATAATCCTAAGTATTTAACAAAACAGTATATCAATGATGTAGCTTGTTTACTGTTGTAACTTCAATGACTGAGAGAAACATAAAAAGTAAAAATTAAGGATAGTGAAGTCAGAATAAAGAAACTCTAGTCAGAAAAATATAACAACTCTACTTTTCTTCTATTTTCCCATAGTACTTAAGATAGTACATAGGTTTTATGCATGTGCTGACTTTTATCACTTGATAATGGTTTCTTGGATGCCCTATAAAGAAGGATTTTGAGAGTATATCTTGAGTTATTCAGAAGAGGTTACCCTGATAAATTTAGGATGTTTCCATTTCTATCATTGCTACTAAATGTGGCCTAAAAACTGAACATATTCAGTTATCTTTAATTCCCCATGGAAAACTGAATAATGTCACTGCTACTTAAAACCTTTAAGTTGGGGCGCCTGGGTGGCGCAGTCGGTTAAGCGTCCGACTTCAGCCAGGTCACGATCTCGCGGTCCGTGAGTTCGAGCCCCGCGTCGGGCTCTGGGCTGATGGCTCAGAGCCTGGAGCCTGTTTCCCATTCTGTGTCTCCCTCTCTCTCTGCCCCTCCCCCGTTCATGCTCTGTCTCTCTCTGTCCCAAAAATAAATAAACGTTGAAAAAAAAAAAAAAAATTTAAAACCTTTAAGTTAAAAAAGAAAATCTGTCTTAAAAGTCCTATTATCATGTTACAGTGCATCTATTGTTATACTTTAATGTTTCTCTACCAGAGATATGTTTTCAGTGGAATATTTCCTGTAATCTGAAATAGTAATTGTAATAGTGTTTTAGTGTCCTATGGCTGCTGTAACAAATTACTGCAAAACTGGTGACTTAAAACAGAAGAAATTAGCATTGTGCTTCCTCTGGAGACTTTAGAGAAACGTGTTCCTTGCCTCTCACAACTTTTTGTGGCTGCTGTCATTCTCTGACTTGTGTTTGCTCGTATCATTTTAATCTATATCTCCTTTGTCACACTGCCTTCTCTTCTGTCTGTGTCTTCTTGTCCCTCTATATGAAGTCTCCCTTTGCATCTGTCTTATGAGGATACATGTGATTGCATTTTAGCCCACTCAAATATTCCAGAGTAATCTCCTCCATCAAGATCCTTTATTTAATAACATCTTTTCCTACATAATGTAATAGTCACAGATTTTGGAGATTAGTGCCTGATATTTTGGGGGGATACTTTTTAGCCTACCACAAATGGTAATAGAAAAAATGATAATATCTAAATTTATTGAATACTTGTGTGCCATGCTCTGTACTGTTTTAAATATATTATCTCATTGATATGTATTATCTCACTTAGCTTTATACTATTCCAATGAGATTTATATTTTTATGGGTCACTATATTGTAGCAACAATTAGAAAATTAAACAAACTTAGAAATAAGATGGCAAAAGCAATAGTGGTGATATTCATTGATGATAGGATAGATCCTTTGACCAAATTAGGAAATGTATTTAAAAAGTGGGGTTAATGAAATATAACAATCAAAATACAATAGAAACATATCAGAAATAGAAAGAGATACCTTTAGAAATTTGAGAGGATATTTGAATTTAAAAATAGATATAGGCAAAGTGTCATTTTTTTGAGCAATCACCTGTCTTCTTCACGTAGGTTCCCTAAAACCTGACTTTAGGCAAAGCTTACATGCTTCATCTTTTTTGGTTACAATCCAGTGAAACAAGAGTGATTCAAAAAAGGAAGTATAATAAACTAGGAAGGAGTGCAAATGTTTCATTATTAAGTTCATCCCAGCCTCATATGAAACTTAGTTGTTTTTTTGGTCACCTTTGTCATCTTTGATGAAACCTCAGAATCATCCATGTGGGCCAGAAGAAAGAGCAAATAATCTATAGTCTCCTTTTTATCTCCTGCCTCTTAGTGTTAAATGTCTACCTCATGGCACTTTAACTTCACCAGTCATCTGACCTCTCTTAACAGAGAGAAATCCCCTGATTTAGGATTATGTTATTCAGCACTTCTGGAAAAACCCAGTATCTAGGAGTTAGGTTAGTCAGACCTTGCTGCTGGAGCTTCTGTGACTTCCATCTTGGCTCTGATAGTGACAGTTATGCTGAAACCTGACTCTTTCCATGAAAAGAGTATGAAAAGGCAGTGATGTTAGGTGTGGAGCCAATGTGATAAGGATTTCAACTGTGGAGTCAATAATTAGCCAAGAAATACTTCGGTTGGCCAAATACATTGGGAAAGTAGGACTGACCAAATGTTGAGAGTTACATAGACTACCCTTGCACTATTCGAATCTCATAGCACCTTATTATACCTGATCTTCTATGAGAACATATTGCCATATTTTGATCCTCAAGTGTCAGGGTGAAATTTGGATTCTACAAAGAGCAACATGTTGGAATTAGATATTTAAAGAAGATAATCAAACCAAGCTATCATATCTGCTGGAAGCTACCACTGGTCCTGTGGCCTTAACTAATATTTGCATTCTTCCTTCTCCATCACCCATTTTAGATTTTCCTGCATTTTGCTAGCAAGTCAAATAGTTTGTACTGCTTGCCTGGTTTAGTGACTCAGGTATTCATCCATTCATTGCTTCAGAATCCTGTTCAACATAGCATTCCATGAAACCACAAGCAAATGATTGGAGTCAGTATATGTGGTCAAATCATTTCTTTCTTTTTTGAAAAAAAAAATTATTCCAGTATAATTAACACACTGTTATTTTAGTTTCAGGTGTACAATATAGTGATTCAACAATTCCATATATCATCCAGTGCTTATCAAACCAAGTGCACTCCTCAATATCCATCACTCATTTAACCCATCCCACCTACCTCCCTTCTGGTAACCATCAGCTTGTTTCTTTTATAGTTAAGAGTCTGATTCTTGGTTTCTCTCTCTCTTTTTTCCTTTATTAATTTATTTTGTTTCTTAAATTCCACATAAGAGTGAAATCATATGGTATTTATCTTTCTCTGATTGATTTATTTTGGCTAGTATTATACTCTAGCTCCATCCATGTCTTGGTAAATGGTAACATTTCATTCGTTTTTATGGCTGAATAATATTCCACGGTGTATTTATGTACCACATTTTCTTTATTCATTCATCTCTCATTGGATACTTGAGGTATTTCCATAATTTGGCTATTGTAAATAATGTTTCTGTAAACCTAGGGGTGTGTGCATACCTTTGAATTAGTGTTTTTATACTTTTTTTTGGTAAATATTCAGTAGTGCTATTACTGGATTATAGGGTAGTTCTATTTTTAATAGTTTGAGAAAACTACATACTGTTTTCTACAGTGGCAGCTCCAGTTTGCATTCCCACCAACAGTGTAAGAGGGTTTCCTTTTGTCTACGTCCTTTGAAACACCTGTTATTTCTTGTGTTGTTTGTTGCTTTTAGCCATTCTAAAAGATGTGAGGTGATATCGCATTGCAGTTTTGATTTACATTTCCCTGATGATGAGCGATGTTGAGCATATTTTCACATGTCTGTTGGCCATCTGGATGTCTTCTTTGTCTTTGGCCCATTTTTAATTGGACTATTTATTTTCTGGGTGTTGATTTATATAAGTTCTTTATATATTTTGGATCCTAACTCTTCTTCTCCATAAGGATCCCTATTAGATGCTAATATCTTCTCCCATTCAGTAGGTCGCCTTTAGTTTTGTTGATTATTTCCTTCACTGTGGAGAAGGTTTTTATTTTGGTGTAGTCCCAATAGTGTATTTTCACTTTTATTTGCATATATTTAATAGTGTAAGTAGTGTATATTTGCTCCTTGCCACAGGAGACATATCTACAAAAAGATTGCTACAGCCAATGCCAGAGACATTACTGCCTATGCTCTCTTCTAGAATTTTTATTGTTTTAGGTCTCACATTTAGGTCTTTAATCCATTTTTAGGTGTTTTGTGTGTGTGTGTGTGTGTGTGTGTGTGTGTATGTGTGTGTGTGTGTGTGTGGTATAAGAAAGTGCTCCAGTTTCATTCTTTTGTGTGTTGCGGACAAATTTTCCAACACCATTCATTGAAGATATTTTTTTTCTTTTTTTTCTTTTTAATTGTTTTTAGTGTTTATTTATTTTTGAGAGAGAGAGAGAGAGAGAGAGAGAGAGCACGAGCAGTGGGAGGGGCAGAAAGAAAGGGAGACACAGAATTCGAAGCAGGCTCCAGGCTCTGAGCTGTCAGCACAGAACCTGACGCGGCACTGGAACCCATGAGCTGTGAGATCATGTCTTGAGCCGAAGTTGGATGCTTAACCAACTGAGCCACCTAGGCGCCCGAGATTATTTTTTTTCCTTATTGGATATTCTCTCCTGCTTTGTTGAAGATAAATTGACCATACAAGTACAGGTTTATTTCTGAATTTTCTATTCTGTTCCAAAATTATTTATTAGTAATATCAAGCATAGAACAAAGATTATAAAACAAAGTGTACATATTAATTGGCCTAATATCAAACATATAAGCCAAGAGAATATATGCAATTAATGTAATGAAAAACCATATTAATAATCCTTAAATCAATGACTGGCAGCTTGAATTAAAAAATTTATGTGCACTTTACAAGAGAACACATCATAAAAAGAAAGGTCAAGTATAATGATATGAATAAAGATTTACAAGGCAAATGCACAAACATAAAGAAATATTGTTATAGTAATACTAGAATGCAGGGTAGTAATCATTAAACAGAAATAGATGGTCAATTTATTTTGAGAAAAAGGTCAATTACATATTTCTTATTTTCTTTAGGCACCATCTATCATAGCAAAATATATAAATCAAGACCAAGTAGAAACTAAGGAAAGTGTTGGAAATTATAATATGACATTAATCTTCTTTTATAGATTAAAGACAAAAAATACTTTTGTCTTCAGAAATCTTGATTGCTATTATATAGTCAAATTAGTAGTTATTTATTGAATTTGTTAATACAAAATAAAGAATATATCCTATTTCAGACATCAGAAAAAGTTTACAAACTTGGTCATACAAGTCACTTATAAATTGTGCAGGATGAAATGGATGCCTGGCAAGGAAAGATTTATTTCCAAATTGAATTTTAAAAGGAGAATAATGAAAGAATAATAGTGTATTATTTCAGATTTCAAGGTTCAGAGATATTTCATGCTATATTATTTTCAAATTACATAAAAACAAAGAAAACTCCTGAATATGTTTTATAAATGTAGTATTTCTCTGATGTTAGAAAATATCAGATGTAGAAAAAAATTAGTTCAATACTGCTTATTGTATAAAAAGCCCTGACTAAAATAGAAAACTGTAGTCAATAGTGCATTACAAAATAATTTCCTAATATAACTAAATAAAATACTTCAGGAATTCTAAGAGGTATAAAATTAGGCAATGTATTGATATAATATTTTCATGTCTTCAAGTCAATTAGAAAATCTAATGACCTTATTAATAGAAGCCAAAAGTGATCTTGATATAATCTATTACTATTTCTGATAAAATGTTTGGAAAAATTGGAGTAAAAACACTGTGATGAATTAAGAGCTAATATAATACCTTACCATATTAAGTTTGTGTATGAAATACTTGTGATATGCAAATGTACAAAAATAATATAATGAACATCTGTTTACTCAAAACTCAGCTCATTAAATAATATCAATTCAAATATTATAGGTCATAGATTAGGATTTCTGCATGGTGAATATATTCTGTCATTTAGTGTCTTTTGGTTTCACTTCAGTATTGACTGGAAGAAGAGGTGTTTTAAGTTCGTGAAATATCTACTAATCTTTTCCTTAAACGTTTGCATTTTACAAATTGTTTAAAAATGTATTCCTATATAGTTATCAAATGTTTTCCTTTACATTTTGGAATTTACTTTTCATATTTGGTCTTTAATATATTTGGTAATGATTTTAGGGAAATATTCACAGTAGGAGTGCAATTTTATTTTTCCCATATGAATTACCAATTGATGCAGAACCATATACACATCTGAAAAGCGACATCATACATCATTGAGCCATAATATGCTCAGTTGTAGGCCTGGAATTTCTCCTGTGTTCTGTTGATCTTTACCAATTCTTCACAATATCATATTTTCTTACCTAATGCAGGTTTATACTAATCTTTTTTTTAAGATTTTACTTTTAAGTAATCTCTACACCCAATTTGGGGACTGAATTTACAACCCTGAGATGAAGGAGTTGCATGCTCTACTGACTATGCCAGCCAGGCAACCTCAATAGTAATACCTAGTGCAAGCCCTGCAAACTTTTTATATTTCTTTAAAATTACATTATTTGGTCTTGGAGTTTATTTTCCTATATGAATTTTAGAATCAATTTTGCTACATTCAATGTACAAAACAAACAAGACTCTAAAGGACTTTATGTTGGATTTTCATTGAATTTTTAGATTGATGTGAGGTAGTTGTCATATTTAAAATTGGGAATCTTTATTTCTGTGTTCAATGTATATACTTTCCTTTATTCAGATCTTCATTAATGTTGCTTAATAGAGTATTATATACTCCATAAAGTTTATTCCAATTTATCACAGTAACGTTTATTGGTATTGGAAACTGTGTCTTTCTAAAAGTATATACTCAAAGTACTCCATGAAGAATCCTTGTGGTGACGTAACTGTTCTGTATCTTGACTATGATAGTGAATGCTAGGTTATGACTCCCATGTTAGCATGCTATCTGAGATGTCCGTCATGAACTGTATTTTGTGTAACACACCAAGCCATAATGTTGGGTATGCTAATGGCACCACATCATCAGCTGGGTATTGTACATATGACTTGATTTCAAGCAAGAGTTGAAGGCACAAATGCCTGAGCACGTTGCCCAGAAGCAAATGGTTCCCATTCTTGCGACATTGCCTATTCCCTACCAACTGCCTCTATAGATTCATGGAGAATAATAGTTTTTCTATTAGAACGTCTATAGAACATCTATGCTCAATTAAGTTTAAGAATAAAATTGTGATGGCAACAGGGATCAAGTGTGTACATGGGTTCAACAGCATGGACTTGCAGTCATTCAGGTTTGTCTGGTTAGAACCACTGCTGACTGTACAACCTGTCAACAGGAGAGATCAACAATGATTTCCCAATATGGCATAATTAATTCTGGTATAACCTGGTAGCAGACTAATTACTTATGAACACTTTCATCCTCATGGAATAGACCCTTATGTGATATGCATTTGCCTTCTTCATACTCAGTGCTTCTGCCCAAACCACCACCTTTGGATCTCTAGAATGTTTTACTCACAGTCATGGCATTTCACACAGTATTACTTGTGATCACAAAACTCATTTTGTATCAAACTATGACAATGGGCTCCCGCTTATGACTTTTACTGGTTTTACCATATTTCCTATCACTGAATTAGCTGGCCTAAAAGACCAGGGGATGGCTACTTTTTTAAGTAAGATTTTTATTGGTACATTTTAGATTTATGGGAAAGTTGCAGATTTTATTGGTACATTTTAGATTTATGGGAAAGTGCGGAGAGTTCTCATATATCCTTCACCTAGTTTCAGTTTCACTTAATATAACATTCAGTTAATGTTATCATGTTACATTACTATGGTGCATTGGTCAAAACTAAGAAATCAATATTGGTACATTTACAATGTACTAAACTCCAGACTTTATTTGGATCAGTTTTTTTCCATTAATGCCCTTCTTTCTCCCCAGTATCCAACACAGTTACCACATTGCAATTAGCTGTCATGTCTCCTTAATCTCTTCTGTGACAGTTTCTTGGTTTTCCTTAGCACTCATAAATAGTACGGGCCACTTATCTTGTAGAAATTCTCTCTGATTGGGTTTGTCAGATGTTTCTATCTTGATTCGACCAGAGTTATGGGTTTTGGTAAAGATTGTTACAGAAATGGAGTGCCTGTTATTTCATCATATCAGGAACACATGATAACCATATGGCATCACTGGTGATGTTACCTTTAATCATTTGGTTAAAATAGCGTTGGCCAGATTTCCCTATTGTAAAGTAACTATTTTTCCTTTCCTATATTTGGACTTAAGTCCTGCCCACCCTAAAGTTCTGGGAGATAAATAAGGTTCGGCATCTGGAAGAGAGTGTATCTACAAATATTATTTGGAATTCTTCTATAGAGTTCTCTCTTCTCCCCATTTATTTATTCATTTTACCATTTATTTATAATAGTGTGAATTCACGTATATTTATCTTATACTACAGGTTATAATCCAGCACTATAATTTTCATTTTGTCTTTTAACTTACACTTCTGGCCATTGCGAGCTCTGTTGTGTGAGCCCTCAGGTCTCTTGACATGCCCTCACACTTTTGGATTTTTAACACTTCCTTTCTTATGCTATCAGATGATCCAAGCGCATCTTGTATTTTTGCTGATGCAGCCTGAGAATCAGATAAAATGACTTTTTAAAGCTCAGTTAGAACACTTTCAGAGGCTGAGTTAATAAACATCACCAAAGATGTATAAAAAGATTTTGAATGTTCTTTTGGGAGGAGAGTTACCTTGTTTTTGGTTTGCAGCAGATAACTATTGATTTTATCTGGAAGCGTGGTTTCAATTTCTTTATTTGGAAGTATGTTTTAAAAAATGAGTATATAGATAACATGTTGAAGTAGTATAGGCTGTGATGGGTTTAAAATGTCTCAACTAGTTGAACTAGCAATGCATTTTCCAGAAATAACTTTACTGTATAGTTCCAGGGTAGTATGCGCCACAAAAGACACCTTGTGATTATTTGTACACATATTCTTGAAAGATTCTTGAAAGTGTGCTGTGTGCTGTTACAGTTCATGCATATTATCACTGATCCTCTGGGGCAGCAGCTCAACTTATAGCCCTTCCAGCTCCCCTGGATTTATTTCTTTAGCTCTTCTGAGTCCTAGGCCCAAGTATGCAAATCTGGGGCAGCAATATCCAGGCGCTCAGCTTCTCTTTGTCCTCCTGGATCTCTTCTTTCATTTTCTTTGGATCCTGGTATAGGTGCTTATCTGTGACAAAAGCTTCCCTTGCAGATCACCTGCAACATAAGGACAGAAGCTGGGAGGCAATGAGAACCTGGCGCAGGCTCCAGCTCTTCCTTGCATGTTACATTTGACCTTGTACTTCCCCACTTCACATGTTTCTTTCATAGCCATTTGCTCACCTGATCTTGTAGTGAGCACTTGATGAAGAAGCAAAGACTGTGTGTAATCTGTGTAAAGATTTGTAAGGGTACATATTTGTAAAGTCAGACCCCCATAGTCAACCCTCTATTTTATATCACTACTCATGATTCTATTTCTGTGATCAAACTCTCACTGATAAACTATAAATATAGATATTAGCTTATCTAGTCATCCATCTATTTCCAGCTTCCATGTGGGCCTTCCCTTATCTTCCCACCCACTGCCTCATGGAAGCTCTGAAGCAGAATAGTAAATGTGAGTAAAAGGATTTAATTCTATGCTATCTCACTATGAAGCTTGTATCCTTAACCATTGTGTTAGGATCAACGTTCTCTTGGTAAATGAGGTAACAATCTACCAAACAGATTAAGAAAAATTCAATTTGTCTATTTAGTTTACCATAAATAGTTAGTATTCCTTATAGAAAAAATGCATTTAAAATATTAATCTATAAACCTTAGTATAAACAGATAGCTGTGTTTTTGATAATGAGTACATTTTACGAAACAAGATTTGAGTGAGTGGAGAAAAATACTATATTTTTGGATAATTGTTAGAAGATTTGTAAAACAAATCCATTGATATCTAATTGCCATACATAATGGTGTTAAACATTACCTCTGTTGTGAACATGGTCAGCTATAATCCATTTATTAAAAAAATTATCTTCAATATGGTGTAAATTGCAATATTTCTGAGGCATCTGTAAGTATCTGCGTGTGTGTGTGTGTGTGTGTGTGTGTGTTTAAAATTAACCTTGCTGAATAATTAAAGAGTAAGGAAATATAGTTGCAATCAGCCTGGTGAAAAGACTCCAAGGTAAACAAATTTTGGGCTTTCCCTTACTGCGTACCCACTTTGGACCATGGAACCCAGTTGGAGTTCTGTAAAACACACAATGGCGAATTCTCCTTCATTCTCCTTCACCATCCCAACAGTTTTTGGAAATTTCTGTTCTAAAGACCAAAGCTTTTTTTCCTCCCTCCAGAATCTTTGTAATAATTACTTTCTACCTTTCCAGGTGATGGATTCAAGATCAAGACCAACTCTGACAGGCATTGAAAGTCACACAAGGGTTAAAGCAAACATGCATCTGCAAATAGGTGCAGATCTTAGGGCCAACGGATGAGGTTAGAATTCACAGAACAACCCAATACAATGGCTTTTTAAGGTTTTTACTCTTTAAGGGTGTTTACCTTTTATTATGAGGGCAGGGTAGACACTACAATTTTTATTTTTCTTAAAGACACCTTACATTTCACACACAATGTTCATTTTTATCTCCTTTGAGCTAAGTGTTATATGTGAAGTCTGAACACCTACATAAGTTTATATGCTCATAGAAGTAAGAAAGATAGTCATAACAGGAGGTGGAGCCTGCTCTGAGTGTTTTCTTCTCTAACCTCAGGGGGCAATTGTGTAAGCAGTGACATTGAGCCTAATAAGCCTAGAGTGCCTTTGTCTATGCCATAATGAACACTATAAACACCAATGACCACTTGTAGAAAAGGACAGAAAGTTGGGACAACACTGATCTAGTAGTTGGCACCATTGGGGTCCTCTTCTCTTTCTAGATATATTAAGTGGAGGTGACCTTTGATAGGTATTTAGGTTGCATACAGGGCATAGAAAAATAATACACAAAACCAATTCAGCTACAACTATCTGTAAGAAATTCATAATCATAGACTATAATAAGTATTCACTGTAAATATAGGTATTTGAAACAAAAAACCTAATGAAAGTTAGGGTCTAAAATATATAATTGATTCACCTATAGTTTTTTTTTTGGAATGTTTAAAAGCATGAAAGTTAGGATTGTCATTTACAAAATAGAGATAGGAATGATTATTTTGTATCAAGTGCACACAAATGTGTGGATCAATTAGAGATTGATTTCACTTGAGGGAAAAATGCCTGTAAAGTCATTAGCTCCTTTGAGATGTTCAGGATGACCTTTAAGTCACTTTCTTACCTTCTGATCCTATTGTTGCTATTTTATTCTGGAAATTAGCTGCATTCTATAAAATCTTTGCTTAGAAAAATCATCTGCTTTTGAAATAATAAAGCTTTAGATTGACTAATAGAGACATAAAAATTCTCTAAATTGTAAATTATATAGGGATAATATATTTCTCCTAAAAATAATAA
The DNA here is from genome assembly GCF_022079265.1 of Lynx rufus. NCBI lineage: Eukaryota > Metazoa > Chordata > Mammalia > Carnivora > Felidae > Lynx > Lynx rufus. The sequence continues at coordinate 114,480,437 of NW_025814867.1, forward strand.
ACTCTGTAGAAAAAAATATCTGAAATGTTGATTATATTTTATAAAAATAATTAAAATAGTGCCATTATATAAATTCTAGGGAAGTTTTGTATAATGTTTCTGTCAAAATCTTTCAGCTTTCCAACTAAGATGCCTATGATATGTAATTTTTGGTAAAACTTTACAAATGGTAAAATAAGCCATGATGCATTTAAATACTGTTCACAGCTTTTGCTTTACATGCTTTTTAAAAGCACCTGGCAGGGGCGCCTGGGTGGCGCAGTTAGTTAAGCGTCCAACTTCAGCCAGGTCACGATCTCACGGTCCATGAGTTTGAGCCCCGCGTCAGGCTCTGGGCTGATGGCTCAGAGCCTGGAGCCTGTTTCCGATTCTGTGCTCCCTCTCTCTCTGCCCCTCCCCCGTTCATGCTCTGTTTCTCTCTGTCCCAAAAATAAATAAACGTTGAAAAAAAAGTAAATAAATAAAAGCACCTGGCAAATAAAAGTAAATTAATTTATAATATTTTTGAGTATATGAAAAATGCTAATTCCAGAATCTCTCCAAAAATAGAATCAATACAAGAAATTTAAAGTTCTCCTAAAAATTATTTTTGCATGTATTAATGATTATTTTCCGTCAAAGTTTATGTCTAGGGATATCTAACTTAAGAAATTAATGCCTTTGGGACTTCTCTATTATTCAAGTAAGTATTTAAGAGGCAATTAATATGTAATACTAATGATTCACTTAAAAAAAAGACAAAATTGTATTTCTACTCCTTTGCACACTGGAGACTTTTATATCATACACAAATTGTTGCTGTGCAAAATGTCATCAGTTTATTAATGAGCTAAATTAATCTAATTTTAGTTTGAAATGGATAGCTTTGACATTTAGAGAGACCTTTCCACATTTGTTTCATATCAACTTCCAACATTCAGCAAGTGGTCTATTTTCGAAATTCGAATTTGACATAAACCAACAGATTTCATTTCAACCTGTTACAACAGCATATTATGATCTGTACATAGTATTTATAACAAAACAATGTTGAAAAACAAAGTATTTTCTTTCCTTCTACCCACTTTCAAGGCTTCAAAGTTCAGTTGTGCTTTAAGGATTCCAAGATCTTCTTATTTTTGCCTGTTTGTTTCTCACTTCCAAAATAATTTGAGGTAGTGCATAGTTAACCTTTAGCATAAGGTTGACCTAGCAATATGGATAAATTAAAAGTTCATTTAATAAAGGAGAGCATTGGGTGCCTGGGGGGGCTTAGTCAGTTAAGTGTCTGACTTCAGCTCAGGTCCTGATCTCACAATTCATGGGTTTGAGCCCTGTGTGGAGCTCTGTGCCAACAGCTCAGAGCCTGGATCCTGCTTCAGATCCTGTCTCCCTCTCTTTCTGCCCCCCACCCTACTTGTGCACATGTGCTCTCTCTCTCTCTCTCTCAAAAATAAAAAATTAACATTAAAAAAAATTTAATAAAGGAGAAAATTGAAGAATAGTCTTGAGATTTATTGTTTAAAGTATAAAAAATACTTCCTTTATAGATTATTATAATATAAAATTAAAATCTATTAAGTAATAAATATATATATGACACTATATATATTTCTTATAAATCTTTCAAACACAAAAAGACATACATACACATATTAAATGTCTACACAGGGAGGAACATCTACACCTAAAGCTAAAGCAGTTGTTAGCAACTTATCCTTATGTTTCATTTCAAATTTCCTATAAGAAAAGCCAAAAATGAAAATGAAAGCTTACATAACCTCAACTGTATGCTAAGAAAATGAAAGAAAAAAAGGAAGCCAAGTAGAGGCAACACAATGATTAAGACGAGAAATTTTTATCCAGGTCAACTCTTTAAAAAATTAGGAGTGGAAAACTTTTTATAGAAGATGCATCGAGGGGCACCTGTGTGGCTTAGTTAGTTGGACAGCCAACTCTTGATTCTAACTCACGTCATGATCCCAGGGTCATGGGATCTGGCCCCACATCGTATCTATGGCCTCAGCGTGAAGCCTGCTTGAGATTCTCTCTCTCTCTCTCTCTCTCTCTCTCTCTCTCTCCCCCTCTGCCCCTCCCCACTCTCACTGTCTCTAAAGTAAATAAATAAATAAATATTTAAAAGGAGATGCATTGAAAGGTAATGCAAAGTATATAGTTGATAAAAACAATTTTAGCAGCAAAACCCCAAATATCTACATTTATATATGTTTTCTCCATATATTATTTGTAAAAACTTTGCCAGTGTATCACAGGAGAACATGAAAACATTAATGTTAGCATTAAATAGATCTGGATTAGACCTGGCTCTGCCCATACCAACTAAGTGATAATGATCAAATTAATCAATTATCTAATCCTCTGCTTCTATTTTGATGTTTTACTTTTTGGTTTAAGTTCAAAACAGAGAAAATTGAACTTGTTTGCAATCCAGTCTTTCAATAAAATTTTATCCTGTCATATTTTGTGATTAATACTCATTTATCATCATAGCATACCTTTCTAATGATACAGTGATATCTGTATTAGATATACAAATGATATAACTAGTATTTATATATTATACATGTGTTATCTCTTGGTATATCATAAATTTGAAAAGAATTTGACATGGTGATCCACAATATGATCAACACTTTTATGTCTTCTATATTATATATCAATATATAATATTGCATATTATTTAAATATTGCTACAGTAATAATCATATATTAATTAAATGTAAGCTTATTTTTAAAGAAACTCAAATACAAAATAATTTATTTTGTATTGTTGATATTAATATTTTAATTCACATTGTTAATTAATATATTGTTTTTTTTAATAAACATTACACATGAATAAACTATTTGGAAATACATCTATTAATGAATAGATGAAGTAAAATTTTGCTTCGCAATTAGTTCATGCATTCATGACTAGTTATCACTTAATGCTAGAAGGAGATAGCTTTAGGTAAAATTATATTTGCTGTATTTTATTTTATAATATAAGCATTAAGAAACATTCAAATAAACAAGTAGATGGAAATGAAAAGGATTCCATTATAGCAACATCACATAATTCTTTGAATTTCTTCCATGACTTTTCCAAGCTCACATATTAGTTTATCAATGAATGTTCTTTTTTTAATATTTTTAAAATATGTATAATTTAGATTTCAACATGTCTCTGGTTTTAGTGTACAATTTTGTGGGTGTTGAAAAATATATACTGTCACATAACCACCACTACAAGATATAGAACAACTCTATCCTTCACCTTGCAAATTTCCCTGTACACTTCTGCAGATAAAACTTTCCCCTAATCACAGCCTGTGACAAGCACTGATGGGTCTCTTTATGTAAAGTTTTGCCTTTTCCTAAATGTCATATAAATGGATCATACCATACATGGCCATTTTTAATCTGACTTCTGTCATTTAACACAATATATTTGACATTCAATTATGTTGTATATATCAGTAGTTTGCTCTTTTCTATTATTGAATAATCCTGTTTTATGGATGTACTTTAATGGTTTATCCATTAACCAGTTGAAGGGTATTTGGTGTGTTTGTAATTTATTTTTCATGATAGTTCTACTTTTATTTTATTTTTTGTTTTTTAAAATTTACATCCAAATTAGTTAATATATCGTGCAACAGTGATTTCAGGAGTAGATTTCTTAATGCCCCTTAACCATTTATCCCATCCCCCCTCCCATAACCCCTCTAGCAACCCTCTGTTTATTCTCCATATTTAAGAGTCTCTTAAGTTTTGTCCCACTCCCTGTTTTTATATTATTTTGCTTCCCTTCCCTTATGTTCATCTGTTCTGTGTCTTAAAATCCTCATATGAGTGAAGTCATATGATACTGTGTTTCTCTGACTGACTAATTTCGCTTAGCATAATACCCTCCAGTTCCATTCATGTAGATGCAAATGGCAAGATTTCATATTTCATTCTTTTTGATTGCTGAGTAATACTCCATTGTATGTATGGAGTACATCTCCTTTATCCATCGATGGACATTTGGGCTCTTTTCATACTTTGGCTATTGTTGATAGTGCTGCTATAAACATTGGGGTGCATGTGCCCCTTCAAAACAGCATACCTGTATCCCTTGGATAAATACCTAGTAGTGCAATTGCTGGGCCATAGGATAGTTCTATTGTTAATTTTTTGAGGAACCTCCATACTGTTTTCCAGAGTGGCTGCACCAGTTTGCATTCCCACCAGCAGTGCAAAAGAGATCCTCTTTCTCCACATCCTTGCCAACATCAGTTGTAGCCCGAGTTGTTAATGTAACCATTCTGACAGGTGTGAGGTGGTATCTCGTTGTGGTTTTGATTTGTCTTTCCCTGATGATGAGTGATTTTGAGCATTTTTTCATGTGTCAGTTGGCCATCTGGATGTCTTCTTTGGAGAAGTGTTTATTCATGTCTTTTGCCCATTTCTTCACTGGATTATTTATTATTACTAAATCTGCTATAAACATTGTCATACAGGTTTTTTGTGTGTTCATAAAGTTTCACTTCACTTAATTAATATACAGAGGAGTTGTTGGGTCATATGTTGGGTGGATATTTAGTTTTTTTTTTAATGCTTATTTATTTTTGAGAGAGAGAGAGACAGAGAGACAGAGAGAAACAGAGGATGAGCAGGGAGGGGCAGAGGAGGAGGAAACACAGAATCTGAAGCAGGCTTCAGGCTCTGAGCTGTCGGCACAGAGCCCAATGTAGGGCTTGAACCCACAAACCGCAGGATCACCAACTGAGCCACCTAAACACCCTGATATTTAACTTTTAATTAACATTTAAATTGTTTTCAATGTGATTGTATTAAATTACATTCCCACTTGCAATGTATGAGAGTTTCAGTTACTCTGCATTCTTGACAGAATTTGGCAAAATCGTTGGAAATCAGTTGACCATATATATTGATTTATTTCTACACTCTTTATTCTTTTCTATCGATGTGTGAGTCTATCTTTTTAACAATACAAACTTTCTACTATAGCTTTACATTATGTCTTAAAATCATGTAGTTTATGACATATAACTGTTTTCAATATATTTTGCCTGTTCTAGTTCCTTTAGGAGGAATTATTGATTTCTATGACAAGAAACTCACTCTGGATTTTTATTGGGATTATAATATATCTATAGTTCTGATTGGTGAAATTTCCATCTTGACACTATGGAGACTTTCATTCCATGAACATAGTATATAGCTCTATTTATTTGGGTTTCCTGATTGTTTCATCAGTATTTTATACTTTTCAGCATACAGTTCTTTTACATGTCTTAATAGATTATAACTATTTCATATTTTTTTATATTATGGAAAATGGTACTTTAAAGTTTTTAATTTTGGGGGCACCTGGGTGGTTCAGCCAGTTAAGCGTCCGACTTTGGCTCAGGTCATGATCTCATGGTTGGTGAGTTTGAGTTCCGCGTCAGGCTCTGTGCTGACAGGTCAGAGCCTGGAACCTGACCTGTGTCTCCCTCTCTCTCTGCCCCTCCCCTGCTCATGCTCTGTCTCTCGCTGTCTCTCAACAATAAATAAATGTTTAAAAAAAATTTAAATTTTAATTTTCAATCAGTGTTTAAAATATAATTGATTTTGGTATAACCTTGCATGCTGTGACATTATTAAATTTACTCTTAGTTCACATAACTTTTTTTGTAGATTCTGTCATATTCTACATAAATAGGTATGTTATCTGTGAATAGAACATTTTTTTTCTTTCCAGTATGTATACTTTGTGTTTATGTTTCTTGCCTGATTGCACAAGTTAGGACCTCCAATATGATATTGAAGATTATATAACCTCACCTTGTTCTAAGCTTTGGGAAAAATCAGTTTGTTTTTCACCATTGGTTTTGATGTTCATTGTAGTTTGGTGTGTGTGTGTGTGTGTGTGTGTGTGTGTGTGTGTGATTGTTTTTGATATTGTTTATCAGGTTGAGGATATTCTCTTCTATTCCTTGCTTACACTGCTTATCATGGATAAATGTTTAGTGTTGTTAGAGGACTTTGATGTATCTATTAAGATATGGGTTTTTGGGGCACCTGGGTGGCTCAGTCGGTTGAGCATCTGACTTCGGCTCAGGTCATGATCTCGCGGTCCGTGAGTTCGAGCCCCGCTTCGGGCTCTGTGCTGACCGCTCAGAGCCTGGAGCCTGTTTCAGATTCTGTGTCTCCCTCTCTCTCTGACCCTCCCTCGTTCATGCTCTGTCTCTCTCTTTCTCAAAAATAAATAAACGTTAAAAAAAATTTAAAAAAAAAGATACGGGTTTTAATTTTTGTCTATTAATATGGTAAATTGCATTGTTTGATTTTAAAATATTGAACCAGTCTTATATTCCTGGGTTAAAGTAAAACTGGTTATGATGTATTATTTTGTACTTTCTACATGTTGTTGGATTTTATGTTTTATGTGTTTTATTAGACATTAGTCTAATCCTTTTTTCTTATTCAGTATTTGATTTTTGAATTAAGCAAACAGTAGTCTGATGAATAATTTGGAAAATATTCTTACCTCTTTTATTTTCTGGACAAGTTTATACTATTACAGAATTGGTACTGTTTCTTCTTTAAATGTTTGGTAAAATTCAATTAAAAATGGGCAGAAGACATGAATAGACATTTTTCAAAGGAGACATATAGATGGCCAACAGACACCTAAAAGATGCTCAACATCACTCATCATCAGCGAAATACAAATCAAAACTACAATGAGGTATCATCTCACACCTGTCAGAATGGTTAAAACCAACAACACAAGAAACAACAGGCATTGGCAATGAGAAAAGGGAATCCTCTTGTACTGTTAGTGGGTATGCAAACTGGTACAACCACTCTGGAAAACAATATGGAGGTTACCCAAAAAGTTAAAAAGAGAACTACCCTACAATCCAGCAATGGCACTGCTAGGTATTTATCCAAAGAATATAAAAATACTAATTCAAAGGGATACATGCACCCCAATGTTTACAGCAGCATTAATAGCTATATTATGGAAACAGCCCAAGTGTCCATCAGCTGATGAATGGATAAAAAAGAAGTGGTATGTGTGTGTGTATCTGTTTATCATCTATCTATCATATATCTATACACGCACACACACACACACACACACACACACACAGAGTGAATATTACTCAGCCATAAAAAGAACAAAATCTTGCCATTTGCAATGACATGGATGGATCTAGAGAGCATTATGATAAGTGAAATAGGTCAGAGAAGAAAAATACTATATGATTTCACTTACATGTGGAATTGAAGAAAAAAAAAAGAGCAAAAGGAAAGAAAAAGGAGAGAGAGGGGCAAACCAAGAAACAGACTTTGAATAGATTATAGAGAACAAACTGATGTTTACCACAGTTGAGGTGGGCAGGGGGATGGGTCAAATAGGTGATGGAGATTAAGGAATGCACTTGTTGTGGTGAGTACTAGGTGTTGTATGAAAGTGTTGAATCACTATATTGTACACCTGAAACTTATATAACACTGTATGTTATTAACTGGAATTTAAATAAAAGCTTATAAAATAAAATAAAATAAAATAAAATAAAATAAAATAAAATAAAATAAAATAAAATAGGTAAAATTTACCAGAAGGGCCAGGGGTTTTCTTAGTGTGAACTACATGTACAATATAAATATAAAACTATTCAGATTATTAATTTTTCTTAAGTGATGATTACTAGTTTGCATCTTTCAATAATTATAGTATCTCATCTAAATTTTTATATTTATGGACATAAATTTGTAATATTTCTTTATTATCCTTTTAATATTGGTAAAGTATGATGCTATTTTCTCCTCTTTCCTTCCTAATATTTGTAATTTGTGTATGTATGTTTTTCTATTCACTATGATGAGAATTGATCAATTTTGGTGATTTTTTCAAAGGATCAGTTATTGATTTCATTGATTCTCTAGGGGTTTCTCTGTCTTTTTTTGTTTTCACTATCATTAATAGACTGTTCTTTAGTATTTATTTCTTCTGCTTGTTTTGGGGTTAATTTGCTCCTGTTCTCTTCTAGATTTTAAATAAGGTTAGGTCATTAATATGACCTTCTAAGTAAGCATTAATATCTCTTCTAAGTAAGTGTTCCCTGCTGCCACTTAACTTCACAACTTAAATTTTGATTCACTGCACTTGTATTTTTCTATAATTTGAATATAACATTCTTTTCTATTTCTTCTTTGATCAATGAATTACTTAGAAATATATTATTTTCCCCCAAATATATGGGGATTTTAAGTATCTTTCTATTATTGAGTTCTAGTTTAATATGTTATAGACAGTGATTTAATAACAATAAGATCCGATCCTTCTTGGGTACTTCAACATTTCCCCTATGAGTTAGGGACAGATTGGCCTATGCATCTAGGAATATCACTTCCTTTTCTTTAATTTTTTAATGTTTATTTATTTTTGAGAGAGAGAGAGAGTGAGAGAGAGAGACAGAGCATGAGCAGGGGAGGGGCAGAGAGAGAGGGAGACACAGAACCCTAAGCAGGCTCTGAGCTGTCAGCACAGAGCCCAGAGTGGGGTTGGAATCCACAAACGATGAGATCATGACCTGAGCCGAGGTTGGATGCTTAACCTACTGAGCCACCCAGGTGTCCCGAGGGAATATCACTTCTGAGTCTACACCCTACACTGTAACAAGTAGACATAGCCAAATATTATAGAGGAGTCATGCAATACACCTTGACGTCTTTTCAACATATACCAGTGATCTTTCTTCTATCTTCTCCTAAGCAATTGTGCATGGCCTAAGACCCAAATCTGATCTTTGGGAAGAAACATCAGAGACTGAAAGTTGTCAGATCTTAGTGCAAAGAACTGTGTTAGGTGTTGATAGCCACAAGGCGGTGATAAACCTAAAGGAATTTATTCTTGGATTCATCTCTCCCAATTAATGAGGCATAAATAATACTCAGAGTACTGGAATCTTGTCCCTACTTCTAGAACCCAAGCAAAGGTTCTTGCTGCCATCCCTTGAAAGCAGAAGGTCTTCAAAAGGAAACAGCCTTTACCAAGGTCCTTGGGACAAGATCATCTTATGGTGCTTTGACCTGCATTCTTTGTTATTTATTTTCTTTTTTTAATTTAAGTTTGTTTGTTTGTTTATTTAATATTTTAGAGAACAAGAGCCCTCAGAAGGGGCAGAAAGAGAGGGAGAAAGACAATCCCAAACAGCTCCACACTGTCAGCACAGAGCCTGATGTGGAGCTCAAACTTACCAACTCTGAGATCATGTCCCGAGCCAAAATCAAGAATTGGACACTTAACTGACTGAGGCACCCAGGCACGCCTGTTAATTTTCTTATTTTTTTCTTTAAAAATGATTTGAGGAAACTTAAATCCTTTTTTGTATAAGGCTTGTATTCTTAATATCATATTTGCCTCCTTGGTCACTCTGAATTTACCAGCTGGCTATAATTGCTCATGACTGGCTAAAGCATATAGCCAAGTTGATTATTGGACTTGATCCATTTTCTTTTAAGACTCATAAAGCTTCTTTCAATTCCAGTTCCTTGTAATGGACCATTAATGTACTGGGTATCCAGGGTCAACCATTAAGTGACACATTATTATTTTTTTTAAATGTTCTTATTATTTATTTATTTATTTATTTATTTATTTATTTATTTATTTATTTTAGAGAGAGAGAGAGACAGTGCATGAGCAGGGGAGGGACAGAGAGAGAGGGAGACAGAATTAGAAGCAGGCTACAGGCTCTGAGCTGTCAGCACAGAGCCAGATGTGGGGCTGGAACTCATGGACCACAAGATCATTATCTGAGCCAAAGTTGGACACTTAACCAGCTGAGCCACCCAGGCACCCGTTAACCTTTAAGTGACACTTTAGATGGAGAATACCATAAGAGAGATTTTCTGGGTATGGATTTCCTTGTTTCTATGATTATCCTTAGTATAGCACCAGATTCAAATCCTCTAGCTTTACCTTGTGTGTGTGTGTGTGTGTGTGTGTGTGTGTGTGTGTGTGTGTGTGTTTTGGGGGGGGTGGCTCACTGCTTGAGAGTTTTACTTAATTTTCTCATTTTATCCTTTGCTTTAGGCTTTCCTTATAAGCTTACTCTTTAGAAGGATTCTTCTTCTTTCTCTTGTCTTGCCACTAGTGGTAGACTGCTGTTGTATGTTTCCTGGTGTTTCCTAGGCATTTTGGGGTAGTGAGAAGAACAGAGTGTTTTCTGTTTTATTCAGCCTAAATTGTATTCAGAGCCCATGTCTCTGAGTCTTGAAAAAGGGCTCTAATTTACCCTGTATTTATATGATGGTTGAATACGTCCAATTTATCTGGTCCAAAGAGGGTTTCCTGTCCCTTTCCAGGGAGTAGAAGTGTTTTATTTGATTCTTTTTTTCCTTCAAATAGATCTTTTCACTGTGCCTTTAGGGTGATAGTTTGCTGCCTAGTGCTTTAAGGCTCTGTAGGGAAGATGTAGGTTAAGGTTATGGGGTGGAGCTTATTTTCTCCCTCCGAGTCTCTGATGCTCTTCTCTCACAGGGCCACACCAAGAGGGAGAATTTCTCTCCCTCCTATGTTTCTTGTAACTGGTGAGGTTTGTGGAATAGATGCTGTGAGTGAATGTGAATTTCCCTTTTGTCTGTTTTCCAAGGGTTTCTATAGTTTTGTGCTAGCCTGCATTCAGCCTTTAGCAACTTAACAGTTTTAACTGCATTATTCTTACCAGCTTTTATGGTGCCTGGCATCTCTTCCTCCAATGCTCTGCCCCACACGAGTAAATGCTTGCTTCCTACCTCTCCTTTTCAGGATGTGCCTTTATTCCAATTTCTGGATAGATTGCTTCCTAAGATTTTAACTCTCTGAGTTGAGGAAAAGTCATGATTTTGTTGAGTATCTGAATTTGTGTGTAGTGGGAGAAATGGTCTTTCCAGTGATCAATTATCATTTTTAATAACCTATTAGCTGACAATATTTGAAGGTCTTCCTTCTAAATATCCTGAAAACAGTAAATATACATCATCTTATTTGGAAGCTTATTTTAATCAGTAGTTTTCTATTCATATTCTAATTTCTTAATATGAATACAAGTTTTTTGAAATATTCTGTTTGTGAACCATTGTTGGATTAATGGTTAGTGAAATTTTCTGCTTTTCCCCCCAAATATGGAGAAAAGCCATTATGAAAGAGCAAAGAAGATAGGGGAATGAGCATCAACATAGACACTTAAAGAAATATAAGTTTTAGAGACTATGATATTTGAAGGTTGTGTGCCTGGAATGAATTCTTTCAGATTATGCAACACACACTTTCTTTAGAAACTTTCAATACCTCTAGAGATAAAACAACCCATTTTGGAGAGTCATGAGTTAATTAATGCATAGGTTGAGCCAAACATCTGGCACATCATTAATTTTGAATAAGTATTTGCAATTTTTATTATTAATAAAACCAGTGCAATGGTGGATTAGAATATCAAGGATGGAGAAGGTGAAATGGTAAAATAACAGTTATGCAGCATTCTGATGACATGGATTGATTTACATACTTTAACACAACTGGAAAAATAATCGTTGAATTACCATTAATATTTTTTATATCTTCCAAAGTATCCAGAATAGGTTCATTGCAGATAAATCATACTTGCTGTTAAGAGAAATTATCAAATACAAAGATATTCAGTGTTACTCATTAAAGTGATGTTTATATTTTCTGAGTAACAGGTCGTAGAAAAATAAATAATGTTGCTTCTTGAAAATCAAGGATCCTGAATTATATACTTGTTTTACCAAGAGACTATTCCATTTATTCATAAATATTGGGTAGATGTATACCTTCAGAGGACTAAAATATTTTGAAGTTATTCTTTATTCATGCATGTATTCAAGCAATTACTTAACTGAATCCCTGAAATAATAATTTTAAATGATGAAAAAGTTGACCTTGGGGAAGATGATGTTGTGAAAACCATGAAACTGTTTTCCATCTTTATATGACTCTTATAACTGAATCAATTCTGAGGAAGTATATATATCAGAATATTCATGAATAACTTAACTGCAAAATATGCATTCAAATTAAATAATGATATATAAATGATAGAATTGTGAAGCACTATCCATCTGAGTGTTCACATAAGTCTTTCAAAGACTGTGATTTTAATATGGACATAATACATTTATGATACAGTTCACTTGTTTAATGAGATAATTTCTGGGGTAAGTGATTAGGGATGCATCACTGGTATTTAAAAGGCTGCTTATCTTTCCCAAACACTTAATTATAATGACCCAATGGCCTTTCCATAAATACCTGTTAAGAACCTCAGCTGCATGATGTTCTAAATTATCAACTACTTGTGTCTCCTCCTTCTTATATTAAAATCTAAGTTTAAGATGATAACCCAGTTCATTTATTCACCCCAGTTACAATCCTCCAGTTGTCTTTGACAACTACTCTCCTTCGCCATTGTACGTACATATCCAATAGAACATTAACGTTTATAAATTTTTACTACCTGGATATTTTTCATAGGTCATTATTCTTCACTGGCCCACTACTGAATTAAGTATACCTACAGCAATCTTCTTTGGCATATTGAAACAAATGTGTTTGTTCTGTGGTCTCCTAGCACATGATTGCATTATTGTGCTTTGGATTATTGTGTGATAGGAAGAGAATGGACAATCCCACTACAGGTATAATTAGCCTTGTGAGAATTTCTGCACTCTACAGATAAATTATTTCCTACATTTTCTGTTTTTGTTATTTTTGGTATATGTTTCTATTTTAAGAGTTTCTAGATCAGATTGTATTTTAGAATATAAAGTCTTGACAGGTAAAATTTCCTCGTTTTCATTCCTCAGTGCAGAACAAAGTAGCCAATGAAAATAATCATGCCATAATTGTTAGTTGAATTAATGAATTATTTGATGAAATCATAGAATTTTAGACTTAGAAGAACCCACCACTTCCAACACAAATGTGAGTCTCACATTACTTGATATCAGTCTTACTATAACATTTAAATATTCACGATTATGTGATATTGACGTAATGATAGACAAACAGACAAAAGATTTGAAGGGGATTGGAATCAAGAAATAAACCCACACAACTGAGTGTTGATAAATTTCTAAGGAAAAAGCATAGTCTTTTCAGTAGATGGTTCATGAACAATATATATCCATATGGAAGAAAATGAATTGTGACCCTAACTTCACAATAATACAAAACTTACCTTGGAATGGCACATATATCTAACCATAATAGCAAAAAAAAAACTATACAAAACAAACAAACAACCCAAAACAAACAAACAAACAAACAAATACCTTCCAGAAGGTACTGTTACATTTCCAAAAGAAGCATGAGGGACCATGATTTTGTGGATAGGGATGCAAAGTCAGTGAGCAAAAGGGATAAGAAAACTGCTAGAGGTGATGGAAATGCCTGATAATCTTGACAGTACTGGTTTCATGGGGTTGTACATTTATCAAAACTCACTCAAATTTAGACTAAAAATATGTGTTTGCATTATGCAAAATGCCTCAATGAAGTTGATTTCTCAAAAGTATAACGTATTTAGAACACATGCTTCTGTTTTACGTACATTATAGCCAATACATTTTTAAAAGAAAAGTTTTGTAATGAGATAAGCACACACATACTTCAATAGCAAAAATGAAGAAGACTAACAATACCAATTGTATGGGGACACACAGAATAAGTAGAACTCTCCTACTTGGCTGATTGAAGTATAAAATGAAAAATAGTTTGATAGTTTATTAAAACTTAAGCATATATTTGCAATATGACCTGGTAATTTAATCCCACTTGCAGTTACCTATTTTAACCATCAAGAAGTTAGAGGCATTATAGGCCACGGTGTTGATTCAAGTTCCCATGGAAACATTGTAACCTTTTGATCTATTAGCATTCATTTATTTCTGCTTGAAAGTAACCACAAAGGCCCCCGTTAGATACAGTTCTTAAATTAAAAACCTGTCATGTATTTACCAATCCCAGTATTCAGTTTAGCATCTTCTTCCCCCTTAACTGTAGCTACTTTCAAGTCATCTGATACAGTTAGCTTGTTTCAAAAGAAACGCCCTAAATTTAACTTATCTTTCCTGCTCGTCTGGCCAAAATGTCTTAATGGGAGATATTTGAGAGACCCTTAAAAATTCATGTCCTGCAAAGGCTGTTCTTCAGCCACTTAAAATTATTCTATCTTGATCTTTTCTTGTCGGGTTTTGCTGAAACCTGCATTCGACACCAGTCAAATCAATATTCACTCTTTCCAACCAGTTCTATCACTATCACAGTGTCTGTTGACATGGAGTCTCCTTTTAATTTACTACAGTTTATAGGTTTGAAAATGTGTTGTGATGGCGTAACAAAGGTCAGAGTTCAGTGCTGGAGACAGAGACCGGTCTTAATACTAATGGTCAGAAATTATTTAATAAAAGATTCGGTACCTATAAGATTGTCTGACCCTGGATGTCACTTATTAAGGAGGCAAAATGGAGAGTGAGTATATGTAAACAGTGTACCATTTCATTTGTGTATGCCTATGTCCATTTCTCTTCTTTTAAATTCCTCACTTCTAGTATGTCATAGTCAAAAACCAGCCAGTTTTAAAAAGTTATATTCTGAGGTAAATTCATATCACATTGAATCACATATAGGTTAGGTGACCTAGATGTCACCTGTTTCATTTTTAAAAAGAAACATACAATATGTGCAGAAGGATGCATACAATATGTGCAAAATATATGACAGACGGATTTTATTTTAGTACTTTGGGCAAATTTGTAAGATTTAGGTAGAAAAACTAATCTAAAAAATGTAAAAACTAAAATTTGCCTTTATATCAACCTTACATTTTCTTCTACTCTTTTTTCTTTTTTTGTTCCAAGTTTTTATTTAAAGTCTAGTTACTTAACAAATAGTGTAATATTCATTTCAGGAGTAGAATTTGGTGATTCATCACTTACACGTAATACCTAGCGCTCCTCACAAGAAGTGCCCACCTCAATGCCCATCACCCATTAAATCATCCCTTTCCCACCTCCCTCCATCAGCCCTCAGTTTGTTCTCTATAGTCAATGTCTATTTATTTATTTATTTATTTATTTATTTATTTATTTATTTTATTTATTGCCTCTATTTGTTTTCTTTCTCTTGTGTTCATCTGCTTTGTTTCTTAAATTCCACATATGAGTGAAATCATACGGTATTTGTCTTTCTCTGGATGACTTCTTTTGCTTAGCATAATACACTCTAGCTCCATCCATGTCACTTCGTTCTTTTTTCTTTTCTGAAAAATGAAATAGAAATATTGTTATAAATAGTGATTTCTAATGAATGTCAAAAATATTAATGAATCATTTTCAGTTTAACAAGCTTCCATGCGAATATATACAATCATTAAGAAGAATAGATTTATTATACATGCATACTTTATTATTATAGGAAAATATTTAGATTTTGTACCTTAAATTTTCCTGTAATTTACATATATTCATACTTTAAGACAAAGGTTGACAAACTAGAGCCCACAGGCCAAATATACCTCACTTCCTATTTTTGTAAATAAAGTTTTATATAACCATGTTGCTTTGGTGCACAGTTGGGTAGGTGGAACAAAGACTCTGGTCCATAAAGCATAAAAATATTTTTTTAGTTCAGATTTTACAGAATATTTGTGATGACTCTTGATCTAAAATCTTTCTCTGGAACGTTAAGTAAAAAAAAAATGAGGGATTCTTTGAGGAAATAGAGTCAGGTTTTAGTTTTTCATTTGTGATGTTGGATTTTTACAAAAGAAGTTTTTTTGTTTGTTTGTTTGTTTTTTTTTTTTTAATGGTAACTTCCTAGAAGTCACTTTCCATTATGATTTTCAAGGCAGGCAGAAACATGTTAAAATGAGTTTAGTTCATTTTGTTTTAAAGAGTTTTTTAAGAGTTCAACACTGTCCCTGAGTGCACTCAAGTGACCCCAAAGAGAACAATAAATCATATATATCATCACCTAATAATATAGTGGGCAAATCAATTTCTACAGCATGACAGGTGTATAGACACACACACACACACACACACACACACACACACACATGCTCAAACACATTTTTCCCTATCAACAATGAGCTCTAAGCAAATTTTCCTGTCTGTATTTTTGTCTTTTACTCAGGTATTCATGACATCCCATAAAAGCACAGAATCCCAAAAGAAATGGGAATGCTAAGTCAAACCTGATACAAAACCAATGATCTCCATCCACAGAGCATTTAATTTTCAAGACAGAAAAAAAAAGGGTTTATAATTTCTTAGTGAGATTCAGAGACCCCCCCCAGATGAATTCAACTCCAATCTTTCAAGTTTAATGCAAATGTGGGTATCTAAATTCTGTGAGTTTAAGTGGTTTTGAGTTTTGTAATGAAAAGTTTGAGCATTGCTCTCAGAGGAAACACTTCCTGGCAGAGCTTCAAGGAAAGAATATGTGATTGCAAAGATTAGACATTCTTATTGCATTAGGTTTTCATCATTCTCTGGGATAGGCCTGTTGTCGGTGCTATGTCAAGAAGAGTGACAGATCTGTATCCACAGTTTTTGTGAAAGGGTAAGATGGACGAAACTATATACTTTTAACACAGTAATATGCTACTTTTATGGCATCAAATACATTGTATTTGTATTTGCATTGAAACCCAATTATTTTTACCTATTTTGTATTCTCTCATAGTTAAAATATATGCTTCTTTTATTAGTTATCATTTAAATGAACATTGGCTACCTTCAATTTTATTAGAGAAGTTGGTGAGTATAAGTAGAACACAAGCACATTTTTCTATCTTGGAAAAAAATATATTGTGACTAGTGATTTTTTAAAAAAGGAAACACTCTAAAATGATCTGTTAGCAAATAGGGCAATATAAATGATGCAATGGTATTCTGTGACTGCTTTCCTGTCTTTGATTTAAGGGAGTCTAAACTGAAAGCATATATTCCTTATGTTTTCACAATGAATGAAAATATTTATGTATGCATCTAAGCATTGCTTCCTTATCATACAGTGTTATTAAACAATAATTCTATACATTTTTATGTGGAGAAACACTTTTGGTGGTTTTATTATTGTAAAAGCAATAATATTTAACATCTCTAATATGCATAAACTTAGTTTTCTTCATATTTTTTCTATTTGAGTTTTTTATAGGTTTCAAGTTTATGAAAGAAATACACACAAGGTACTAATATAGTTTTTTATTTTTTATTTATTTTTGAGAGAGAGGAGAGACAGAACATGAGCTGGGGGTTTTTTGGGGGTGGGTGGATAGAGAGACACACACACACAGAATCCAAAGCAGGGTCCAGGCTCTGAGCTGTCAGCACAGAGCCCCATGTGGGGCTTGAACTCATGAACTGTGTTATCATGACCTGAGCTGAAGTCGGACACTTAACTGACTGAGCCATCCAGGTGTCCCTAATATACTTTTATTAATACAATTTTTATCAATACAGTGTACTTATTGGACTTAAAGTTTACTAATGAAGAGCACAAAAAGATATTATGAACATTTAATGTCAATATTGAGGAACCCTTCAGAAAAGTGATGTGTAAGTCATTGTGTCAAGAGGGAAAGCTGAGGTCCAGCCTACAGTGAATCCAGGGCTTATGCTTTTCTGGTTCTATGGTTATGTCCCAGCTGAAGTAATGTGTAATGGGTTGGCCTCCAGTAAAAGCATGGTGTATATAGCCAACTTACCTTACCCTTTTCTCTATCAAAGAGTTACTTATATGACTACTTTTCAAGTATGGGAGTTGAGGGAGTTGTTAAGAAAATATCCTTACTATTTGGAATTTCATTGTCTCGGTAACTTCTCATTAACTTGATTCTTCCAACTGATATATGTTTGATGGTAAGTCTTACTATTATGAAAAGCAAAGATGGTAGGAAAGGTAAAGAGATATTTGTTCAATTTTTGATAAAGACTCAGATGTGTATACATCTGAACAAGGACACAAAACAACACAAAGCATATCTGACAGAGTTATGAAAGAAAGCACTGCCATTAATAATGGAAGATCAGCAGAGTTCATCCAAAAGAAAAGTATTTTGATAAATTATTGGATTGTGGATGAAGGAAACTTTGGCCTTTGAGTTACATTTGCACAATACACATGCCCGGAGAACTTGATACACCAAAAAGAAAGAGAAATTCTATAATTATGAAAATAAAATATAAAACATAAATTATGGAACTTTAATTTCTGGTTCAAATATTATCTGTATTTGAATGATTTCAATATCTGTTACCAAAGACTCCTTGCAAACTACTGTACTGATCCCATTCCAATCATTAGTGATGGTTGATCATTTCCAAAATGTGGTATGCACTACCTCATTTAAATTAAACAAAATTATCTATTTTTTTCCATTCAATTTTTTGAGATATATTTAACTTATATCATTGCATATTTTTAAAATAATAGCATATTAAGTGATATTTTTATACTTTCTATATACATTGTCATTTATTTTTTGAAAAAAACTGTTCATATCATTTTTTCATCAGCATCAGGATATTGATACTTAGTCACTGATGTACAATAATATTCATTTGTATAAATATCTTTTGTTTTTGTTTTTATATATATTTATGTTATATATGCTTTATGATATTATGAAGTAATATACATAAAATTATTTTTAAAGTTTTGTGGTAAAGAAGTCAAATAGAAAATAATGCTACCTGTATCCATATTAGCTAGTATTAATTTTGGCTGCATATACCAGAAATAACTCTGAGCAACAGTGATCATAAACAGGAATAGTTTAATTTCTCTGCCATATGAAAAAGTACTGACATAGACATGAAAGCAAGGTGGCCACACATGCATGTAAGAGACTTGGACTAAATCCAGTTGTCTGTTGTGTCATGTAAGGACAGTGACCTATGCTTTGTTGATTCAGATGTCTTTTAAGGCTCTAAATTAGTAACTTGGTGCTTGATGCATTAAATTACTTGACTTTTGAATACTTTATAAATTATTTGGTCACACTGTATTTTCTTTATAAAGTTATGTTACAAAGTTGCTATCATGAGTGTGGTAGAGGGGGGAGCAGGATTCATAAAAAGCAGCGTGCAGATGTGCAGCACGAACCCGACTCCACATCACTGCGTAATTTCTGTTGTCAACTGCTATTCTTCATGAGGTGGCATTTAAAATTTGGCAGAGGCCAATGCACAGGTCCCTGGGGTCCTGGGTTGGCAGTACATCTTGGAAAAACAACCCTCTGTTTGATGTTGGAGCAGAGGAGGGGGAAGCCCAGGTCTGTAAAGTATGAGGAGGTGACCTGTTGTGTCCAGTAAGCACATCTGGGATGTAACTTCTGAGCCCCTATCCAAAGCTGGTTTTACTTCCCTTAATGCTGGTGTTCCTGCATCTCAGGAGTACCCCTGAGTGTCTGTCATCCTCCTGCATTTCATTGCCCTCTCACCCTGACTTGAGGTAGGTCAGCCCTGAAACAGATGAGCAGCAAGCTTTGGTTTATAGTTGTAATTACTTGACAAACCAAATTAGGCAATGCTGGAGGCTGTGGGTTTCATCCTTGCAGAAAATATGGGTTGTACAAGCTGAGAGAGTCACAGTTAGAGGGATTTGTTGCAGAAATAAAGATATCTTTTGAAAGAAAAAAGAAAACAAGAGAGAAAAAGAAAGAAAGAGAGAGAAGGAAAGAAAGGAAGGAAGAAAGTTATGATCAGTTTGCTAATATTAAAAAGAAAAAAGTATTTGTGTAAGCTTATGAGTGAGAGTAGCCCACTTAGGGACTTAATCTAAGGGGATGAGGTGGCAGGAACCCTCTACTAACATTAAATATCATGTTTCTTTTCCAACTCACCAGAGTGATAGCAGTCCATATTTAAAAAATAAGTATACCTTTTTCCTATGATGAAAAGCTTACCCTTCTTAAAAGCCTAATGTCTTATTTAGTACCTCTCCAGTTCTTGTGTAAATTGTCTCTTGAAGTCCGGTTCCATAAACCTAGTCTATCTATACACATCTTTACTGCTGGCTTCCCAAATCCTAACCCTGAAACAGTAATTTCCCTGGGTGAATGTAGTCTTGTAATTCTACCATACTTTCCCAAGCCAATTTAGGATTGTGGGTAGACTTTTTACCCAGCTTCTTTTGTTCATTAAATATTGATACCTAAAGCTCAGAGTAAGGAACAAACAATGAAATGTGCCCATAAAAACAGCTTTTAAAAATCTAGTTGTCCCATTAAGTTTCTAAAATTTACTTAAAGACCCAATTAATTTATTCATTCTCTGCGGGTAGTTTGGTATGTTCTTCTTAGTGGACCAAATAAATTGTCATGAAAGCATTGAGGGCCATTATTTGAGGAGGGAAGTGAGAAAGGATATGGGAAAAGAAAAAAATTAAAATTTGCTATAGTTTCTCCAAATTATTTTTTTAATGTTTTAAAACAAATATTAGGCTGATAACTCTTTTATCATTGATAACTTCTTTATGGTGAGGAGAAGTCTGGGTATAAGAAATCTGACTTTAAATTTTGCTAATATTTCAATAGAAAATTTAATACTATTTTTAGTGTGTTATCTTCTCATTTATAGATAATTTTGGTGGAAAGCTAGAATTAGTTACATAGAGGATTGCTAAGCAGTTTCATAAAAGAAGACAATAGAGAAAGTTAAAGAAGCTTTTGATAATGCCTATATATTCCTTCTAAAAGTAGCAAACATTTATTTCATATTTAATTTTGCAAAGCTAGATGCCTATAATCGCATTATTTTAAATGTTTTTCTTTTAAAATAATTTCAAAATAAACCTCTATTATATGTATTGGTGTTAAGGTTTCTGACAGAAAAGACTTTATATGGTTATCATGTGATGAGTAATTGAAAAGGAGTGCCGATGTAATAATCGCTGAGAGTGGAATCAATGTTAGGGTTTTTACTAACACAACAAGGACAAAGTTATTTTGAGATTTAATATAAATAATATACATTCAGATATTTGGATAAGTTTGGGGTTAGTTACATTTTCATTTGCAAGTAATATTGTAAAAAGAAATTGTTTTATAGTTCTTGCATTTATAAGTGCATTATTGTAGTTAAGCATTAGCTATGTAAGGAATTATTATATTATTTGTATTCCTTTTTAAAAATATATTTTGAGGTTAATTTTGGATTTATTTTTATAATGGAGATTTTTTAAAAATTTGATTTTTAAGTAATTTCTACACCCAATGTGGGGTCAAAACCCATAACCCCAAGGTCAAGAGTTGTGTACTCCACTGACCAAGCCAGTCAGTGCCCCTTTATATTGGAGCTTTTACTGATTATGCATTAAACTAAGACTTACAAACATTTGGAGAATAGCTACGAAGGCATTGTGGACTCATCCTAATTTTAAGGAATTTAAATCAAGTCCTATACCTCCATGGACTAGATGTGTATACAGTAAATAATTATCTTGCAATCTTATAATTTTTTATGACTATTTGGGGATAATACACATTCCTCCCTTTCTGCAGAATCCAAGTAAAATGAGAGGATCATTGCCTTTGGTATTTATAAAGAGTACAGGATGACCAGGGAAATATAGAGAACTCTTTGTAGAATTTTTATAAAACTCAAACACCATCTTTAACTTTAATATTTTATGATTACCTGAAATAGTATTGACCATTATTTTTTATCCCGATTTGACATGACATACATAAACGAATGAATGATCACTTAATTGTGAATCTGTGCAGAAAGCTAAATTCACCAGTTTTAATCCCAA
Organism: Lynx rufus; assembly: GCF_022079265.1. NCBI lineage: Eukaryota > Metazoa > Chordata > Mammalia > Carnivora > Felidae > Lynx > Lynx rufus. The sequence continues at coordinate 114,502,251 of NW_025814867.1, forward strand.
ATCACATTTGCTTTTTGTAATTTCTATTTTTCAGTTATGTAATCCTACTCACCCATGCTCAAAACCCAAACTAAGGATATGTTTTAAACTATTTATGTTTCTTTGGCCCTAAAAATAATTTGTATTCCATCCAAAATTTTCTCCTTTTAAATAATCCTTTCTTGCTATTTACACTATAATCTCTTCAGTCTAGGATTTCATAATCCCACACGGATAACTTCATAACAGCATCTTAATCTCTACCTAATCTCCTTCACTAGTTCTCTATAGTTTTGAAGGAAATAAGTCTAAAATGGTCACCAGGATTGAATTTCTTCCCTAGGATTTAAGGAAGAACAAGTTCCATTGCCGTTTCTAGCTTCTAGAGGCTGCCTGCATTCTTTGGTGTGTGGTCCATCCTTTATCTTCAAAGGAACTAGAATAGTATCTTCTAGTCTCTCTCTCTCTCTCTCCCTCTGCTTCTGTTGTCATAACAATTTTTCTCTAGTTATGCCTTTTCTATCTCCTCTATAATGACCCTTGTGATCACATTGGGCCCACATCAATAATTCAGATAATTTTCCTATCTCAGTATCCTTAACCTAATCACATCCATCTGCAAAGTCTTTTTTTTGACATGTAAGGTAACATATTTACAGGTTCTCGGGATTTATCAGGACATCACTTGGTGTAGGGACACTGTATAATGCAAGACAAAAAAAAAAAATTCCTTACCTAGAGGATAAAGTCTAATCATTTTATCATACTGCAGCAAGGTTATATCTTGCTGCATTCATTGTATAGTTCAATGTGCATGTCCCTTTTCTTAATATTTCTCACTTTTAGGTGGAAAGGTATTTCCCATTTTTCAGAAAATGAGGATTGAAAGAACCTCTCACTTTTAGTGCCAAAATAATAGACTTTCCAGTGATACCATTTGTCTCCTTTTGGGAGATGGAATAAGATATTCCTTAGGAAAATGGGTAAGAGAAACCAAAATGGCCTTCAGAAATGACTGAGAGAAAGAGAAGGGCAAGGATATCAGTTTCAGAAGGATAAAGAGATGAATGGAAGGAACTCAGAGGATGGCTTGTTTCTGAATTTTGCCTGCACTTTACCCCACCAACTCGTTTTTCAAACACCAATTAGTCCAGAATCCTGGATTACTGTAAGTTCTCCTGAAACAAAGTGAGGGTTTTTGCATATCTTGCGTTTATGTGAGTGCATGAAGAGTTACAATGAATGCAGACCATGGCAGAATTAGATTAATCCTTGGGAAACTCCCCAATGAATAACAATGATGGACACAGTATAGTAGGTACAGTATCATTCAAAGTTCTTAACTCAGTGCATTTTTTGCTTTTATGCCCCAATGGTTTCCTACCTAAAGACTTTATTCCAGCAATATTATTATCTAATAGTTCTACAGTGGTAGAAATACTCATCTTCTTTTAAATAGACACCTTTCCTCTGTCTGAATTTTTCTTTCCTCTTTGTCTATCTCCAATATGTCCTCTTACAAGAATAGCTGTAAGTTCAATCTTTTCTTTGAAGTTTTCCCTGACAATACAGTTTGAATTTCTTTCTTTTTTTCTAAAGTGACTTATCAAAAAGTTATAGAATCAAATCAAATAAAATAAAATAAAATAAAAAAAGACTTGTCAGACTATTCATACCTAATTCAACTACTTCATAACAGAATGAGTAGAGAGGATACACAGTGGAATATTTAAAGCTAAAAATTAAACATATTTTATCTCCTCTCTAGCTCTGCTTGGATTCTCCCAAAGAGAGAATTAATAAAAGTGTTTATATACGTATATGCCATGATATATAAATAATTCCTTTCTTCATAATAAAATGAACTTTATTGAAAATTTAGATCTATAGGGGCACCTGGGTGGCTCAGTCAGTTAAGCATCTGACGTCGGCTCAGGTCATGATTTTGCGGTTTGCGAGTTTGAGCCCTGTGTCTGGCTCTGTGCTGACAGCTCAGAGCCTGGAGCCTGCTTCGGATTCTGTCTCCCTCTCTCTCTGCCCCTTTTCCACTCATACTCTGTCTTTCTCTCTCTCAAAAAAAAAAATAAACATTAGACAAAAGTAAAAAAAAAAAAAGAAAATTTAGATCAATAGACATAATGGTACTATAGGTTAAGGATCACTTGCAGTGATGGAAAAAACAATTAAAGTAGTATTTGCTTGGTTATAATGATGGCTGAGAGAATTAGAAAAGATTCAATCATCACAAAAATTACAGTTAAAATGATACAGCTAAAAATGCTAAATAATTTATCATTTAATAAAAAATTGGTATTGTGATTTTTACTATAACTTTAATCATACTGATATTTAGAAGAGTTAGCTTTAACATCATTTTAAAATTCTTCATAAAAATATTTCAAATTTTTATTTCCAGGGAGATACATGTATATAATAGTTTAAAATTATCTACATGATATACACACTAGAAAAACATTATCTAGAATCTTCACATTAAAAGACTATATGCATACAACTAACTGCCCTTAAGTTATTTCTTTCCATTTAGCCCAGTTTTTTTCTTTTTCTCATGCACTTGCTGATTCTGTTAGTGAGCTATAGTTTTTCTAATTACTAAATTTTAAGGTCCTTATATTCAGCTATTCTTTTCATACCCAGTCATTAAATCCTATTCATCCTGGTGCATAACAAACTCCTGGCCTGCCTTTCCATTCCTTCTCTTTTCTTCTTAAAACAAGTCCTTACTGCCATTGGCTTAAATTAATTTAATACCGTGCAATCAAATTCCAGATGTCAGTCATAATTCTCTTTTAGCTACATTTTAATCTAAGGTTTTCTTATAAATTCACTGATTTTCTTCCCTAACCTAAAGGCAAATTATAACATTTTCCTAACCTAAAACATTCTGCGATAACTAGTTTTCTTAGCAAAAATCCAAAATCTGTAACTGAAGGTCTTTATAAAGCTGCTTTCATAAATTCTAGCTAAGACATCATCTTTTTAATTTTTACTCAACCCATGTCCCCTACAGCTGGAAGTATTAAAGCTAATATATATTAAGCATTCACCATATGTACCAAATGAGGTTAATGGCACTTAGCATGATAAATCTCCAACAATATATAGAGTTGATGATTAAACTTTGGCATAGAATGTTTAACTTACTTGCACAAAGTTACACAAATAGTTGATAGTAAAATTTGTATGTGGTTCCTGGCAACTGGCTTGAAATCTTTTGCCCTTAACCACCAAAGCAGCTTTATACGTACGGTTAGGCAGATGCAAATTGAATTGAGACTTAGCACACAACTATTTCATTAAAAAAAAAAAAAAGCATAATATGTAATTTTCTGTACTTCCTGAAGCACCCTGTTTTATTAGGTACATAATTTTAGCTATTACATTACATGATAAAGACCCTAACTAAAGTCTATTTAGCTTTTAAAAAAGTTTTTTTATTGGCCGATGTTAAGTTTTATACATATGCCCTTGCTAAGATTGTATCTATAATGTTTTGGGACACCTGGCTAATTCAGTAAAATAAATCAAAGACATTGAAGCCGCCTTAATATATACACATACACACTATTAGACTGATTGACATTTTTTTCAATTTTGAGATAAGTGCAATGTGTGGATGTAGTATCTTGTCACTCTGCCATTAGGTTTAATGATATTACCACAAAGAATGTGATACTTGTGGAATTATCATGCCAGTATCCTATTTCTTGGCATTTTAATATTCATCAAGGTGTTCCAGTTTCTGTTCCTCTCTCATCCCATAGGATGAAAGTGGAACAGCTGTTGCCAATTCATAGCATATGGACTTATCTTTTTCATTACAATATATTTCCACTTGAGTACATTGGAAGCTCTTACAATGAAGTGTTTTCTTCATAATCCAAATAACTGGAACATGAAAAGACCTACTAAAAGAGATGCATAATTTGTCAGCTGCATTTCCTTAAAACGTTCTGAAGTTTTTAAATGTCCAAAAATATATAGTAACTATTGCTATGTTTTTCCTTGAGCTTTGGGGAAAAAAAAGTTAATTACATATTTACATGGCAAAACCATATGTTTGATTGCTAACTTTTGGCATCAAAAGGAATCCCTTTGATATCAATTATTGCTTTATGGAGGTTTGGGAAAAACTTGCACTGAAAAGGCTGACAAAGGAAATTAATGATAAGCTCTTCATGTGAAAGAATTTTTCTTCAATTTTACTATGTCAAAAAAATCTTCAGCGATGGAATAGTAAAGAAGTTTTTTTTTGGGATAGGTGATCAATAATTATATATTTTTATAATTAATCTACTTATTTCACATTCTCTTTAATGTGAAATCTAAATGTAATACATTCTGTTAAATTTTCAGTCATTAGAGTTTAATAAATTACTACTGAATGATATTTTGGTGATTTATATCCTTTTATGGCTACACACAAGAATTGTTTGACATAATCAAATAATAATGAAATCTGCTACTTATGTTGTTTCAAATTAAAGTATCGAATTAATATTATTTGGCACAGAAATAAGAGCTTCGTGAGAGCAAACATATTTGTTTATTTATTGATATAATCTATGATCTAGAATAAATATGACATATTTTAAGAATATAAATCCTGGTTGCCTGATTTGGAGAAGTAGTAGGAATACCACTAAGAAATGCCACTAAGAAAAATTAGATCTTGATTGGTGAGTGATAGGCATTTTCTCCTCTCCAATATTAACAGCATTTGCCATCCATGAATTTTTTTTTAAGTCCTCTTAGTGTATGTTTTTATTGGTGTGAAATTTATTATTTGTTACCAAAAACTTTCAAATCATTAAGCATTTTAAAATGAGTATTTAGAAAATTCTAAATTGTCTGATCCATGTCGAATATTGGAATATTTTTAAAATGTTTTGTGGGAGTATCTAGTCATTTATGTTAGGAAAAATAACTACAGTTATTTCAGAAGAAATTAAACTAAAAATCGAATAGTAGTTTGAGTGTCAATAGTCAGTGGGTAAGAAAAAAGTGAATGAGGAATATTTCTGGGTAAAAGTAAGGGGTTAGTGGAAAAATATAATGTCTTTTTTTTTTTATTATGAGCAAGCAAAGCTGTAGAAGAAGAAAATTAAACCGGAATTGCTATAACAGAAACAAGGGTTGAAATCACTTAACTTTTCCTCATTTAAAAAAGTGAACTGTCATCAAGAGATGACAAAGGTAAGACACTGAGCTCCTGGAAAAGGCGAGAACAACAGTTCCAAACATGAACGTGTAGTGCAGCAGCCACCAGCGTGAGAGCAAGGAGATGTTTTCCTTGAGAAACTAAGATGCTGGGGCCTGAGAAGGAAGCAAGAACAACCCCTGAGGTCTTCCACCTCAGCCAGAAAATATAAGGATACAAAAGGTTGTATTGAGACAAGTAACTTCTGAAAATAAATATCATTAACAAAGTATAAACACCTCTAAAATCTACAGTGTCAATGCATTGTTATATACTATTTTCTGTTATGTCTCTTCATTTTAATGTAATCTGTTGACAGTTACATGTGCTGTTGCAGTTATTTTAAGAAGAAATGTTGTAAGATGTCAAATTGGTGCTCTTTCTTGAAGCTAATAACTTGTTTGAGGAAATACATGTAAAAATGTAAATATATGGAAATTAGGCTGAGTAATGATTACTTATAACTAAAGTGATTCTTCAGTAACTATATAAAGTAATACTATTATATTAAATAATATTAAGTGTTTATATTATACTAAGTATCTCTATGTCATATATATGTGTTTATATATATGTGAGCTATGCATATATACGTTTTATCTATAAAAATTTAAAAAAAAAGTCAAGTTTCTAGGCTTGAATAAATGGGACATGTATATTGTAGACATAGTGTGTGTGTGTGTGTGTGTGTGTGTGTGTGTATATATATATATATAAATTTTTTCCAATGTCTAGTTATTTTTGAGAGAGAGAGAGAGACAGACTGTGAGTGGGGGAGGGTAAGAGAAAGAGGGAGACACAGAATATGAAGCAGGCTCCAGGCTCTGAGCTGTCAGCACAGAGCCCGGTGGGGGGGCCCAGACTCACAATCCATGAGATCATGACCTGAGCCAAAGTCAGACGCTCAACTGACTGAGCTACCCAGGTGCTCCAACATAGTTTATATTTTTAATTGATTCCAAACTTCTTTCTAAATATTGTAAGTTCATGAGAGGAAAAAAAAAAAAGCTCAAATTGAGGGATGGTACAAAGGTCAAAATCTGCCCATTTGAATATAGCCAACAGTTATACTTATTGAATTTACCCTTTGTTAAAAAATATAGACTGCCAATTAAACCTGTCTTTATTTCCATCCCATCCTCAAATCCTGCAAGCCCCAAGTTGAAAGAAAGGAATAAAAATAAAAACCGAAAGAGAAAACACTAGAGAAGGCATCTTTGGACAAGAGATAGCAACACAATTTTGGAAAATGGAAAAAAATAAGAAATAGCTACTCGGCAGTGTGCACTTATTTGAAATGTAAATGCTTTCAGACAAATATTCAGAAGAAAAGGAAGCTGATCCTCCTACAGAAATCAGGAGTATTTCAAGAATCAGAGATAACTAAGCTCCATAGTTTTTCTATAATGTAAGACAGGAATGAAATATCCATACATAAGTCAAAATGAGGAGCATTAGTTTTTCTGCAGTACGTGTCTTATAGTCCAGTTGACCCTTCAACAACATAGGTTTGAACGCGCCCACTTATCCTCAGATTTTTTTTCAATAAATATAGTAAAGTATGGGAAATGTATTTTCTCTTTCTTGTGACCTACTTAATAACATCTTTTCTCTTGGTTACTTTATTTCAAGAATACAGTATATAATGCACTTAACATACAAAATACATGTTAATCCACTGTTTATGTTATTGGTAAGGCTTCCAGTCAACAGTAGGGTGTTAGTAGTTAAGTTTTTGGAGAGTCAAAAATTATACCTGGATATTCTACTGTGTGAGATTCAGTGCCCCAACCCTATGATGGTTGTTCAAGGGTCAAATGTACAAGCCTTTCACTTTTGGCTTATATAGTTCTTCTCCATTAGATTATAGACTCCCAGGGTACAGAGGTCATATACTCTAGACAGTCTTTCTTCATTGTGATTTGGATATAATATTGACAGATTAAATGGAAAATAGGTTTAAGAAATGATCAATTTAAAACAGTATGGTTAAAATATGTTTATTTTGTATCCCTCTTGAGAAAACACTAATAAAAATATGTGAATAGAAGAAATACATAAATCCATATTTCCTACATACAAAAAATGAAACTGGAGAGGGATTATAAGTGGATAAAATGTTTAGAAATTCTTGAAATAAAGTGCTTTCAGAAGTAGTAATGGTAAGCAATGGCGCTAGACAGGGAATATATAATTGATAGAATTAAAAAACTTCTCAATGGAAAGAAATAAAGTTGTGGGAGTAGAAATAGGCATAACATTTGGGATGGGACCAAAGGAACTTTTACTTTATTCCTATCATTTTATTAATTTTATTAAAAAACATACAGATGCAATTATAATAAAATTTTAAAATGGCAATTCTAGGTGTCAGATACATGCTTTTTATGTTACTTTTATACTTTTTCTTTAATAAAGCAAAAAATTTAAGGAAATGATAAAGCTAACGTGCCATTTTGTAAAATAGCACAGGATAATTACTGTAATTTCTAAGTACTATTTGAATGCTGATGACTTCTTACCTTTTTTTGTCAGCAAAAGTCTTTCTTCTAAATTGTAGACTTATGCATCGAGCTACCTAAATCTCCATGCAGGTATATTAGAGGCATTTCAAGTTTAACATGTGCAACATTGATTCCCTCATGTGATAGTTGCCCTCAAACCTACTCCTCCTAAGTATTCTTCATTCCAGATAATGACAACTCCACTTTCCATTTGCTTAGAGCCTGTGTTGAAATATTGATCCATTCTTGACTTCTGTCATTATTTCATATTCCATAGATGTTCTATTAGGAAATCCTATTGGTATTTTTTTTTTTCAGAAAAAAAACAAAACAAAACAAAAAAAACCCTAGCACCCAACATGCCACAAACTTACTTTAAGCCACAGTTATCTCTGGCTTAATATATTACAATGTATTCCTAATAGGTATCACTGTCTTCCCTTTGCCATTCTTTTGTGTTTTGTCTGTGCAATAGCCAGAATGGTCTGCTAACACTAAGCGAGTACATATCACTCATGTGCACAGCATTCAAATGGCTTCTCAAGTCACTCAAAGTAAAAGCAAAAATTCTTCATAACCTAGGCCTGCATGATCTGCTTTTCCATTCCACTCTGACCACACTGCCAATCTCTCCTTGCACTGACCCTACTCCAGGCACTATGGATTTCCTGTAGTTCCCACACACCATTCAGGCTTCTGCCTCAAATACTTGTACTTGCTAGTCTCTTTGAAAAAAAAATGATCTTCTCAGAGCATCACTATGGCTTGCCAACTCACTTTCATATGTCTTCTCTTTATTCAAAAGTCACCTTCTCCTGAAAGTCTCTTGACCACCCCAGTTAAACCTTAACCCCGCCCCCATTCAATATCATCCTCACATGCTTTTTTTTGTCTTCTTAGCAATATCATTGATTAATATACTATGTACTTTATTTAGTTCTCTTATATATTATCTGTTTCTTCATTTTAAATGGAGACTACATTAGGAAAAATGTTACAGTTTCTCTCATGGGTGTTATTACCTCAGCATTTAAAACAATACCTAGAACATGGCCTATTCTTCATAAAGATGTGATGAGTACCTGGGTAGCTCAGTCGACCCTTGATTTCGACTGAGGTCATAATCTCATGGTTTGTGAGTTCAAATCTCAGAGAGGGCTTTGTGCTGACAGTGAGGAGCCTGCTTGGGAATCTCTGTCCCTCTTGCTCTACCTCTCTCTCTCTCTCTCTCTCAAAAGAAACTTTAAAAAGAGTTTTAAAAAGGATATTTTTACTTATTTTTTACATGTTCTTTTTTTTTATTCCACGTTTTTATTTAAATTCCAGTTAGTGAACACACAGCGTAATACTCATTTCAGGTGTAGAATTTAGTGATTCATCACTTACATACAAATGGTGCACATCAAGTGTACTCCTTAATCCCCATCACCTATTTCACCCACCCCCTGCTCTCCACCTGTCCTCTGATAGCCATCAGTTTGTTCTGCTTCATGGTTTGCTTCTCTCCCCCTATGTTCATTTGTTTTGTTTCTTAAATTCCACATATGGGTGAAATTGTATGGTACTTGTCCTTCTCCGACTGAATTTTTGCTTAGCATAATACTCCCCAGCACCATCCATGTCATTGAAAATGATGAGATTTCATTCTCTTTTGATGGCAGAGTAATATTCCATTATGTGTATATATACCTACCACCTCTCCTTTATCCATTCATCAGTCGATGGACATTTAGGCTCTTTCCATAATTTGACTATTGTTGATAATGCTTCTATAAACATTGGGGTGCATGTGTCCCTTCAGATCAGTATTTTGGGATCCTTTGTGTAAGTATCTAGTACTGCAATTGCTGGGTCATAGAGTAGTTCTAACTTTAACTTTTTGAGGAACTTCCATACTGTTTCCCAGAGTGGCTGCACCAGTTTGCATTTCCACCAACAGTGCAAGAAGGTTCCCTTTTCTTCACATCCTTCTCAACATCTGTTGTTTCCTGTGTTGTTAATTTTAGTCATTTTGACAGGTGTGAGGTTATATCTCATTGTAGTTTTGATTTGTGTATCCTTGATGATGAGTGATGTTGAGCATCTTTTCATATGTCTGTTAGTCATCTATATGTCTTCTTTGGAAAAATGTCTACTCATGTTTTCTGCCCATTTAAAAAAATATTTATATATTTTTGGGAGAGACAGAGACAGCACAAGTGGGGGAGGGGCAGAGAAAGAGAGAGAGAGAGAGAGAGGGAGGGGGAGAGAGAGAGAGAGAGAGAGAGAGAGAGAGAGAGAGAGAGAGAATCCTAAGCAGGCTCTGCATTGTCAGCACAGAGCTCGATGCGCAGCTCAATGTCATGAAGCTGAGAGATCATGACCTGAACTGAAACCAAGAGTTGGATGCTTAACTGACTGAGCCATTCAGGCATCCCTCTTCTGCCCATTTTTAACTGAATTATTTGTTTTTTGAGTATTGAGTTTTATAAATTCTTTATGGGTTTTGGATACTAACCTTTTATTGGTATGTCATTTGCAGACATCTTTTCCTGTTCCCTGGCTGCCTTTTAGTTTTGTTGATTGTTTCCTTTGCTGTGCAGAAACTTTTTATTTTTTTATTTTATTATTTTTTTTCTTTAAAAATTTTTTTATGTTTATTTATTTTTGAGAGGGAGACAGAGTGTGAGTGGGGGAGGGGGGAGAGAGAGGGGAAGACACAGAATTGGAAACAGGCTCCAGGCTCTGAGCTGTCAGCACAGAACCTGATGTGGGGCTCGAACTCACAACCATGAGATCATGACCTAAGCCAAAGTCAAACATTTAACTAATTGAGCAACCCAGGTGCTCCAGAAACTTTTTATGTTAATGAAGTTCCAACAGTTTATTTTTGGTTTTGTTTCTCTTTCCTTAAGAGACATGTCTAGTAAGAAGTTGCTGTGGCTGAGGTCAAAAAGTTTACTGCCTGTTTCCTTTAGGATTTTGATGGTTTTCTGTCTCACATTTAGGTCTTTCATCCATTTTGAATTTATTTTTGTGTAGTCTAGTTTTTCTTTTGCATGTTGCTGTCCAGTCTTCCCAACGCAGTTTGTTTAAGAGACTGTCTTTTTTTCCATCGTATATTCTTTTCTGCTCTGAAGATTAATTGACCATTTGGTTATGGATTTATTTCTGGGTTTTCCATTCTGTTCCATTGATCTTTTTGTCTGTTTTTGTGCCAGTATCATATTGGCTTGATCACTACAGCTTTGTAATACAACTTAAAGTCTGGAATTGTGATGTCTCCAGCTTTGTTTTTCTTTTTCAAGATTTCTTTGGCCATTCGGGGTCTTTCATGGTTCTATACCAATTTTAGGATAGTTTGTTTTAGCTCTGTGAAAAATGCTCTTAGTATTTTTATAGGCATTGCATTAAGTTGCATTGCATTGCTTTGGATAATACAGACATTTTAACAATATTTTTTCTTCCAGTCCATGAGCATGGAGTGGTTTTTTTTTTTTCCATTTTTTTCTGTCTCAATTTCTTTCATAAGTGTTTTATAGTTTTCAGAGTACAGACATTTTCCCTCTTGGGTTAGGTTTATTCCAAGGTATTTTATGGTTGTTGGTGCAATTATAAGTGTTATCAATTCCTTGATTTCTCTTCCTGCTGCTTTATTATTGGTGTAAACAAAAGCAACAGATTTCTGTATATTGATTTTGTATCCTGTGACTTTACTGAATTCATGTATCAGTTTTAGCAGTTTTTTGGGGGGGAGTTTTTTGGGTTTTCTATATAGAGTACTGCAAATAGTAAAAGTTCTTCCTTGAGGATTTGGAAGCCTTTTGTTTCTTTGTGTTGTCTGTTTGCTGTGGCTAGGACTTTCAGTACTATGTTAAATAACAGTGGTGAGAATGGACATCCCTGTCTTGCCCCTGATCGTAGAGGAAAAGCTCTCAGTTTTTCTCCATTGAGGACAATATTGGCTGTGGGTTTTTTGTATATAGCCTTTATGATGTTGAGGTATGTTCCCTCTATCCTTACTTTGTTGAAGGTTTTTATCATGAATAGATGTTATACTTTGTCAAATGCTTTTTCTGCATCTATTGAAAGAATCATATGGTTCTTATCCTTTCTTTTATTAACGTGGTGTATCACATTGATTGATTTGTGAATACTGACCTACCCTGGCAACACAGAAATAAATCTCACTTGATTGTGTGAATGACCCTTTTAATGTACTGTTGGATTTGATTTGCTAGTATTTTATTGATAATTTTTGCATCTATGTTCATCAGGGATCTTTTACAATGTGATTAACCTAGCTGATGATCAATATTGAGAGGTCTTTTTTCATTTCTTTTTTCAAAAGCTGTATAATTACACAATGTTGGAAATTTCCCAATTTTACTTTTACTATTCAAACTGACTTTCAAAAACCCAACTTAGATCTGGTGAATGATCATTTGAACACTGCCCTCTACTCTCCACAGATGGACAAATTAGACTATTTTTAAGGATCTACATTATCATACCATAATGTTCACCATCTTCCACAAAATAGTTTGTATTAAAAGGCTCTATAGCATGTGAACACTAGTTAGGAAACATTTAATTTGTATTAAGCATTCCATTTTTTTGGTTGTATTCTGGTAAAAAATGCATAATGTCTAAAGACTAACTTTATTATTTGTCATAGAAAATTCCAACAAATGGTCTTTTAATGTAAATAGAAATTAAGTATTATGAAAAGAAAGAACATACATAATAGTTATCCTTCAGAAACACTTTATTAAAACATGTCCCAGAGCAGATATTAAGCAAGAAGGCTCTAAGACAGCTTCCTAACATTATATTCAGTTATTCCCATGTATAAGCAAATAAGGTTTCTGCCTTAAAAATACAAAGGGTGGGGGGCACCTGAGTGGCTCAGTTGGTTAAGTGTCTGACTCAGTTTCAGCTCAGGTCATGACGTCACAGTTCGGGGGTTCAAGCCCGCAATCGGACTCTGTGCTGATGGTATAGACACTGCTTGGGATTCTTCTTCCTCTCTCTCCGCCCTTCTCCTACTTGCTCTCTCTCTCTCTCTCTCTCTCTCTCTCTCTCAAGTAAATAAACATTAAAAAATATACAAAGGGATTTATAAAGCTGCCAGCAAAATTGAATCCTCAGAAAAAAATAAATAAAAAGTAAAAGTGTTTAAGTACCTACAAAAATAGTGAAAAACAAAGAAGTCCTTATTAAAAATGATACTTGAGAGAGAAGCCATAATTTTATTTTAAAGGTCTTACTATACTAGCAAGCCTCTGCTATCTAATTAACATTCTTATTATGTAGATAGAGTATATCAACTTGGTTATTATTGTGTTGTTACCAGATTTTATCAATTCAGTATTCCTTAGGCAGTATCCTTTCATGTAAACCTTCTGGTCAGGGAATTTTAACATTTCTGCGCATTGGTTTGCTGTAATTTTTAAATATACACAAAGTGTTGTTTTAATGGAATTTTTTTTTTTTTTTATGAAAGATGATATGCAATCCTGAAAGTGTTTTATCTTTGAGACACTTATTTTCCTCCTTTGGGGTTTCAAAACATGGAGACAGGAGACTTTCAGGCAGAAAAAAAAAGGAAGAAGAAAGGAGAAAGAATGAAACAAAACCCCAAAATTCTGGCCTATCAGCATTTACTGTTGCTTGCATCTATAAATGTAAGGAGCCTAACTAACTTGGATTAATTTCTATATAATTTCTGTAATTTCTGTTTATTATAACTTACTGGGAGTTATAAGAAAAACAGCTTAATATAGTCGCATTGTTTTGTTGGATTTTTTTTCTTTCTGAGCTACTTAAACTTTTCCTCCTTTATTATTCCACTCACTATCTTGTTTCTGAATACATTATCTATGTTACTATTCCTTTTACAATTATACACAAACTCTAAAAGTTGCTTCTGTGTGAAAGAATGCAAAAATATTTCTCCTCAGAATGGTTTATTTTATGTTGTCTAACACTTCACAATTTCAGTGGCAACCATTTTATTTAATATCTCAGAACTTAGATGTAAATAGAGGTAAATTATTAGAGGTAAATAATCCCAAATTAAAATATTATAAAAGTGATCACCTCTGCATTATTTACCAAAGCAAGATATTTAAAATGTGAACTCTTTTAGTTAATATTTAATATTTTCTAATTTATTTCAAACATTGATGTGGTTTTCATCTATTTTGTGTCAATGGTCTAGTAATTAAATAAACTCTATTACTCCTTTTGCTGCTACAAGTGGCAACATGGGCATTATTTTTCAGACAACACTATAAGTGAAAATTGGGAATGTTCTTCTAGCACCCTTTAATTTTTATAATTTTAGCAATTAAAAATTACTTTTAATGTTTAGTTTTTGAGAGAGAGAGAAAGACAGAGCATGAGTTGGGGAGGGACAGCGAGAGGGTGAGACACAGAATCCGAAGCAGCCTCCAGTTCTCTGAGCTGCCAGCACAGAGCCTTGTGGCGGGGCTTGAACTCATGACCCATGAGATCATGACCTGACCTGAAGTTGGACGCTTAACCAACTGAGTTACCAAGTGCCCCTAATTTTTATACTTTTAAAATATTTTTTCTGTGTTGAAAAAATTTTTCTGTCAAATAAGAGTATTCTTTTCCTTTTTGAAAATGTTAATTAATATATATGAAAGTATCTGTCCTGTTAGTAATTTTGCAGCTCTGGGGATCATATAATTTTGGAAGAGGCTCCACTGGGCTTTGAAAACAACAATTTGTGCTTTTCTATTAATGGTGGCATGATTAGTTCAAATATAAAGTCTGGGTGTGTAGTTAGTTTTCTTTTCTATGAAACTATTTTGATGACAGTAGAGGATAAACAGATTTACTAAGTAGTTTTAAAAAGGAGTCACACTGTTAAAACATAATAAATACTACCACAGTCATTAGGTGGAATTGATAAATTTCATCTATGATTTTTCTTAATGTTGATATAAAAAGTTTCCAAATTTGAAGGGTATATAATAGAGAGTATGTAGTTACTCTAACCAGAAATTGAACAAATAATGATAAAGATAAATACATAAATGATATATAACTTGCTAAAGACTTTCTTAATTAGAAATGAAAAAGAGCATAATTTATCCTTAGCCTCATTTGAATTTAGTGAAAATGTTGAAAGCATAATGTTTTATTTTACCTACCTTCTAAGTGCTGTGAGAATAAAGAAAACAAGGTATCTATGACGCAACATTGATTTATTTAAGAAAAAAAAAATTGTATGTGTTTTAGGTGGTTATCCAGAAACAGAGTTTGGAATGGGTAATTGGATGTTAGGAATTTATTAAGAATATTGTCTCAAGAGAACAGGTAAAAGAGTCAGAGAAGCAGGATAAGAAAGGTGTAGAAATTGTGAAAATGTGTGTCAGATGAAGTCTAGCTGATCTCATGGGGAACTCTGTAATATAATTTGTCCTACTGAGTTTGCTCCCACTTGAGACAGAGCAGTGGGCCACTTCTACATCCATGCAAGTCAGTTATTGCCTTGGAGTTGTGGTACCAATTTGGTAGGGTGTAGCATAAATCCCAGGACCACAGGGCTAGGCAGCTTCAATCATTAAAGGGTATCATCCAGAAAGTTTACATACATGAGACATTAGTTTCTGTACCTACACCAGGATCAAGAGGGTGGAGACACCAATCTACGTGGCGATTTGGGGTATGATACTGTTTTAGCTTTCTTTTGGTGCTCTAGCAAATTACTAAAACTTCAGTGTCTTAAATTTATAATCTTACAGTTTATTACCTTACAATTCTTACAGATCAGAAGTCCAAATCTTATCTTACAAGTCAAAATTTCCAGTGGGTTTTACTGACTTAAGTCAAGGTGTAGGTAGTATTGCATTCCTTCTGGAGAGCACAAGAAAAGTCTGTTCCCTTGCCTTTCCAGTTTCTGGACACCGCCTGTATTTCTTGGCTTATGGCCACTTCCTGCATCTTCATAGCCAAAAGAGTAGCATATTCCAATCTTTCTCAGAATCCTATTCTCCTGTCTTCTTCTTATGAGGATCATTGTGATTACATTGGGTCCACATGGATAATACCAAATAATTATCTATCTCAGAGAACTTAATTATGTCTGCAAAGTCCCTTTTGTCATTTAAGGTACATACTCGCAGGTTCTGGAGATTAGGACATGAACATCTTGGGAGTCATTATTTTGGCTGCCATAGGCACCAGAAGACTCTGCTATAACAACTTATTAGTAATAAGTCACTGTGGTCATGCGGAGATATACTCTTCAAAAATTGAAAACAATTTCAAAAATTAAGCAGTCGAGCAATGTATATGAGTAGAGGAAGGATGAAGTCTCATACATGACTATTTCTTTCTCAACATCATGACCATGCCACCAAGCTAAGCGGCCTGCATTGTCTGGAACTAGGAGTACGGGTTTCTGCATTCTACATTTGGTAAAAAGCAAATGTTGGTACGCTTATTTTGTTTCTGAGCTTAGGAGGTAGCAGATAATGTATACTGAGCCATATTTGGTTCATTTCTAATTATGTCATTAGACTACTAAAGAGAGAAAAACTGGGGAGAAAAGGCAACCTTTTAAATTATTTACGTTTTGGAGGCATATATGCATGTATAACATTCTTTCTGTATTACATTAGCTGTAGGTTTAATATATTAATCCTCAGAAAGTAAAACCTTGGGAACATTTATTTGGAAACTGGGAAGGAGGAGTGAGACATCTATGGTTAATTTCCAATTGAAATTGGTTTAAACAACAACAGCAACAGTAACAATAATAATACAAGAAATTCAGGTAATCTTATCCTGAAAAGTCCGGAGGGTAGAATTTAATTGAGACATTGCTCGGTATAGGTTCTAAAAAATCTGTTTTCACAGTTGGAAAAAATCTCCACTGATATTTTTTGAAAGAAAGACTGCAAACATATAGATTGGACTAATAAATAGAGAACAATTGCTAGCAAACATCATCTGAAGTCAGAATTCAGTCCCAAAGCAAATAATATATATAATAATGCTGGTTAATGGTAATGGATTGCTTTGTTACCGAAATTTTACACAGGTTAAGATATAACTTGGCAATAAAAACATCATATATTGAGTATCAAAATAAGTATCTCTTTAAAATATAAGACAAAAGTATATAATTTTGATTTAGTAAAACATATATTTCTTTTGTTTCCATTAAATAAATATTACACACATATTGATAGAATATAATTTGAATCAGGAGCCACACAATTGGTCTCTCAAGTATCCTACATGTTTTAGTCTAGCTCTAAATATGTGTTTACTCTTTTGAGCTACTATTTTGTTTAAATGTAACATTTGTTGATTCACTAAATAGCCCTTGAAAATGCTATTTTTAACCTTGGGCATATTTTATTTTTCAGTTTTTATTCCTTCCTCACTGTCAAGGCATCAGCTGTCATTTACTGCATTTTCACTGTGACTCTAGCAGCCAGATGAAATATAGCATTTGGAAGTTAGATACCATATACCCAGATCCTTAAAAATGCTTGTATATAATCTGATGTACCCTTGGAATCCAGATAATAAGTTAGATTTTTAAAAATCATATAAAAATTATAAACATTTTACTAAAGGAAGCACTGAAGGGAATTTTCCTTAAAAACTGCAAGAGTTTAAGTATTTAGCTATTTGGTCTTTGTCTTGTGTCTTTAGAAGATTTGTTTCACTTATTTGTATTTTCTTTGCTGTTTTATAGATTGCCGTGTGTGTATAATGTTGAACATCACAGTGGAGAGATTTTTTTTATACACACATATTATACTGACTAGTATTTAAAGGTTCAATATTAGTGTTTAATACCTTGTTGAATGGATTAATAAATGGATTATTCTATGATAAATTTCTACAGTTAAATCAACTTTGCTGTGAGAAGGTATCAATACCCAAATTTGACAGAATATCCATAACACATAGAAGATAAATGTATTTTCAAGGTCATATAACAAATAACTGTCATATATTTTGAAGTATTTTACATCTGAGTTTCTCAATCCATAAACAGACTATGAATTGAGTTAATTAGTACAGATAGTGACACCATGAAGATGATGACATAGGTCATTTCTGCCTTCAATCTCCCTCAAAAGAACAAGTAACAAGTATTTAAGAACAAGACACCACTGAGAGAAGCCTAGAACACAGGATGAGACTGAAGCATACCCCTGCACCTCAGAGACCAAAACAGACTTCATTAGAAGGGTAAGGCTACAGGTCGACCACATTGCCCCTTCTCCAAGCCAGCACAGCACCACATGGAGAAGACTCACCTGAGCTTCCAGATCCTCCTGTGGGAAAAGAGAGTCCAGTGAGGGACAACCAGCCTTCCCTGGAATTGTGAGTTGTTTTGTGGGAGCACCTATTCTTATCTCCTACCACAGCAATTGCAGGGGAATCTGCAGGGCTCAACCACTGGGAATTTGACTGTGACAGAATTGGGTGAAGAGTTGTAACAATCAGCACACAGATCTTGGCAGACCAAGTTGCCAAGTTGCAGTGCCCAGTAGTATCCCCAACCAGCATCTTTGCTCATCTCCAGAACTAAGTTGGGGTGCATTTTGACCAGGAAATTTAGCATACTGCAATTTTGTCTCCTTTAGATTCTCGCACAAAGAGTTTTTTTGACCTAGAACCTGGTTGCTCAGGCACACGCAAGGTGCTGAGTCACAGCCCTACCTGCAGTGGAGAATGCCTTTCAGCACCATCTGCCCAAATGGCTGGTGAAAACGCCTGGAAGCCAGGCTGCCAAAAAGGTACCTGAGCTGACAGGCAGGTGAGGAGAGCAGATTACACCCAGAGCAAAACCAGTATTGGGCATGAAGGCCTCTTGTGCTATGCACAGGCAGGGGGATTCATTCATACCCAAGGCTGAGGGTAGCTCCTGATTAGTTCCAGTTGGATGCTTGTTTGGGAAATTGAAATTAGTCTAGAGTGGCTCCTACCCCTCCCACCTAGGCAAGGGGACTGAGATATAGCCCAACCTGCTATGGAGAGTGGCTTCAGGCTCCATTTGACCAGAAGAGCTGGGAAAAATACCTGAAAGTTGTGTGGCCCAGTGGAGCTTGAGCTGAGAATAGTGCGGATGAGCTAATAGTTAGCAGAGCACAGTCATTGGCCCTGCTCTGTCAGGGAACTTGGGCTGTAGGTTGGCTTCAGTCAAGAGACAAAGAGTTTTTCCAGCTTTGGAGCTACTTCTCCTGCTATAGGAGTCGGGAATGTAATCCATAGCACTGCTCATTGCTAAATACAACCTTGAGCCTATCTGACCAAGGAACCGAACCACAGGTCACAGGAAACTGCATAGCCCACTCAACAGCCTTGTGTACAGTGGCACTTAAATAGAAAGCACAGCCCATGGCTTCCCCTGTTTGTAGAGCAATACTGGTTGTCTAACCTGGGAAGCACACTTAGGCCTGATTCAGGTTCCCAAATATTAAGCTGTACAAGGCCTGGGTTTTGACCTGCTGCCCTGCCAGGGCAGAGAAGCTAATTCATAGCACCCACTACTACTCAGTATATTCCTAGTCCTGGCCATCTAGTAAGCCTACCCAGAGAATTCAGGCAACTGTTAAGCCCATCCCACAACCTCAGTTGAGTAGGAAACCACACAGTCTTCAGAGTTCAAACAGTTGCCTCTCCTCAGACTAGATCATAATAGCATGCCCCATATACCCACAGACATTACCAGCAGACACATCTGGAACCCCAAACTGAGTTGACTGATGAAGAGCTATCCCTGCCAGAGCAAAATTGTAAAGTCTGGAAGAGGAACCCCATTACCCAAGTATAAAGATACCAAGGTAAGGAATCAAGAACCCCCAAAATTAGATAAATATGACCCCATCAAAGGAAACTATAAAGTTCCAATAACTGACGCTAAAGAAATGAATTCAGAAGAACTGTCAAAGAATTCAGAATTCCTTAAAGAAGTTTAGTGAACTACAAAAAAAACACAGACTAAGACCTAAATGAAATTAGTTAACAATGCATGAATAAAACAAGAAGTTTGAAAAGAAAATCGCAACCATAAAAAAAAAAAAACCAGAAATCCTAGAGTTTAAAAATACAATAACTAAACTGAAGAGTTCGATAGATTTTCAAAAGCAGACTCAACTATGTAGAAGAAAGAATCAGCTACCTGCAGGATAAGACTTTGGAAATTATGCAATCAAGGGAGCAAGAAGAATAAAAATGAAAAAAGAGTGAAGAAACCCTATGGGAATTATGGGACACAATAAAAAGAAACAATCTGCCTTATGGGAATTCCAGAAGAAGAGACAGTGAAAAAGGGACAGAAGGTGCTGAATAATGGCTGAAGGGACATCTGACTGGCTCAGTTGGTAGAGCATGGGACTTTTTATCTCAGGGTCCTGAGTTCAAGCCACACTTTGGGCATGGAACTTACTATAAAACAAAACAAAACAAAACAAAACAAAACAAAACAAAACAAAAAACAACAACCAAAAAAACCCAAACAAACAAACAAACAAAACCCAACAATAATGGCTGAAAACCTCCCAAACCTGGGGAGGGAAATAGATATCTAGATCCATGAAACCTAATGGATCCCAAATAGATTGAACCCAAATAGAACTACAATGAGACACATTATAGTTACATTGTCAAAAGCAGAAGATAAAGAAAGAATTTTAAGAACAGCAAGAGAAAAGACAGAAGTTACATAGAAGGGAACCTCCATCAGACTACAAATAGCTTTCTTAACAGAAGCTTTTCAGGCCATGAGAGAATAAGGTGAAATATTAAAAATATTGAAAGAAAATAACTGTCAACTAAGAATTCTATATCTAGCAAAGATGTACTTTAGAAATGAAAGAGAGAGAGAAAAAAAAAAAAAGAAATGAAGGAGAGACTAAGTTTCCCAAACAAACAAAAGCTGAGGGAGTTCAGTACTACCAGACTTGTCTTATGAGACATTATAAAGGGAATTCTTGGGATGGAAATGAAAGAACGCTAAAAAAAAATAGCAAGAATAACCATAAGTACAATAACCTGTTATTAGTTACACAATGTAAAAATCATGTAAATTTTGACGGTAATAACCTGAAATATGAGGGGAAGAAGAAGTGAAAGTGTAAAGTATATGAATTCTACTAAAGTTGTTATCAGTTTAACGTAGTATATTATGAGTTTAAGATATTTTATGTAAATCTCATGGTTAACACAAGGGAACATCTTGTAGTATGCACACGAAAGAACACAATAAAATAATCAAAATGGTTTGATATCAAAAGACATCAAAACACAGAGGGATAAGAAACCAGGAACAATGGATCTATAAAACAGCCAGAAAACAATTAACAAAATTACACAGTAAGTCTAAACCTATTAATAATCACATTAAACATACACAGATTAAAAATTCCAATCAAAAGACACAGAATGGCTGAATGGAAAAAAAAATAAAAACCAAGATCCAACAGTATGCCGCCTACAAAAGAGTCACTTTAGCCTTGATGATACATATAGACTGAGATTGAAAGGATAAAAATAGACATTTCAAACAAATGAAAATTTTAAAAAATATGGAATAGCTAAATTTAAATAGACATTAAATTAAAATAGTAAAAAGAAAAGGCAAAAAGTCATTACATAATGATAAAATGGTCAATACATAAAAAAGATATAACAGCTGTAAATATTTATGTGTCCAACATTGGGGCACCTAAAAATATAAAGCAAAACTAACAGAGATAAAAGAAATAAACATTGATATAATGACAGTTGGGGACATTAATCATACAGTCTTTTTTTAAAAATTTTTTTTAATGTTTATTCTTGAGAGAGAGAGAGAGAGAGTAGGGGAGGGGCAGAGAGAAAGGGAGACAGAATCCTAATCAGGCTCCATGCCGTCAGCACAGAGCCTGATGTGGGGCTTGAACCCATGAACCATGAGATCATGACCTGAGCCAAAACCAAGAATTGGATGCTTAACCAATTTAGCCACCCAGGTGCCCCTAATTACACAGTCTTAACGAAGGATAGATCAGTGGATTTTAACAACACAATAGACCAAGTGGACCTAACAGACATGTACAGAACATTTTATTCAACAACAGTAGAATATATATCTTCTCAAGTTCATGTGGAACATTATATTAGAATAGGCCACATGTGCGGTAACAAAAGAAGTCTTAGTAAATTTAAGAATATTAAAAGTATGCTACATATTTTCTCTGACCATAAAGACATGAAACTAGAAATCAATAACGAGAGGAAAACAGGAAAATTCACATGCACATGGAAATACTTTCCTGAACAACTAATGGATCAAAGAAGAAATCACATGGGAAACAAAAAGTTTCTTGATACAAATGAAAAGGGAAGCACAATATACTAAGAACTTATGGGACACAGCTAAAGCAATTCTAAGAGAGATCTTCATAGCAATAAGTGCCTACATAAAGAAGGAAAATATCTCAAATAAACAACCTAATTCTATTCTTTAAGGAATAAAAAAAAGAACAAACTGAGCCCAAAGTTAGCAGAAGAAAGGAAATAATATGGATTTGAGCAGAAATAAATATAACAGAAAACAGGAAAACAAAGAAAAGATTAACCAAAGTTAAAGCTGGTTCTTTTAAAAGATAGACAAAATTGACAAAAGTGTAGCCAGACTAACCAAAGTAAAAAAGAGAAAGGAACCAAATAAACAAAACTATAAGTGAAAAAAGGAGACATTGCAATTGACACCACAGAAATTCAAAGGATCATAGGTAGTACTGTGAACAACTGTATACAAGCAAACTATACAATATAAAAGAAATGGAAAAATTCTTAGGAATATACAACTTACCAAGAATGAATTAGAAATAAATAAAAAATGTGAATAGACCAATTATTAGTAAGAAGTTGTATCACTAATCAAAAATCTCCTAGGAAAAAAAGTCCGGGACCAGGTATCTTACCAATTATTTAAAGAATTAACACCTTCTCAAATTCTTCCAAGAAATCTAAGAGTAAGGTATACTTTCAAACTCATTTTATAAGGCCATTATTATTAAATATAAATATAGATGTAAAAATTCTCAGTAAAATACTAGCAAACCAAATTCAGTAGCACATTCAGAAAAGAACTCAATTATCATGAGCAAGAGGGATTTGTCTCTGGGATACAAGGATATTTTAATATATGCAAATCAATCATTGTGATACATTGCATTAATAGAATGAAAGAATTATATGATCATCCTAAAAGATGCAGAAAAACACATGACAAAATTCAACATCCATTCATGATAAAGTATCTTAAATTAACCATAAAGGGAACGTATCCCAACATAAATGTCATTTATGGCAAGCCCACAGCTAACATCATACTCAGCTGTGGAAGGATAAACATTTTTTTTTCTAAGATCAGGAATCAGACAAGGGTGCTCACTCTCACCACTCCTATTCAACGTAGTACTGGAAGCCCTAGCTAGAGTACTAGGGCAAGAAAATGAAATGAAAGTTATCAGAATTTGAAAGGAAGAGGTAAAATTGTCTATTTGCAGATATGACATGACTTTATGTATAGAAAACCCTAATAGGATCTGATCAATGGATTCATGTTTCAAAGTTAACACACAAAAATTCATAACTTTCTATACACTAACAATGAAATTTTTTAAAAAAGAATTTGATACCATTTGCAATAGCCTCAAAAACAATAAATATTTGGGAATAAACCTAACTAAGGAGGTGAAATATCCCTGCACTTAAAATGATGAGATACTGCTGAAAGAAACCAAAGAGGACATAAATAAATGGAAAGGCATCTCATGTTCACAGACTAGAAGTGTTGAAAATGTCAACACTATTGAAAGCCATCTATAGTTTTGATGTAATCTCTGTTAAGATTCGATTGGCATGTTTTACAGAAGTAGAAAAAAACAC
Source organism: Lynx rufus (assembly GCF_022079265.1). Lineage (NCBI taxonomy): Eukaryota > Metazoa > Chordata > Mammalia > Carnivora > Felidae > Lynx > Lynx rufus. The sequence goes on from NW_025814867.1 coordinate 114,525,876, forward strand.
TCTTAAAATATATATGGAATCACAAAAGAATCACATATAAATGGAATCACAACTGTATACCAGCAAACTATACAATATAAAAGAAATGGAAAAATTCTTAGGAATATACAACTTACCAAGAATGAATTAGAAATAAATAAAAATAGCCAAAGAAATAGCCAAAGAAATTCTGAGAAGTAAGAACAAAATGGGAGGTGTCACACTTCCTGATTTCAAGCTATACTTTAAAGTCATAGTTATCAAAATAATATGGTACTGGCATAAAAACAGATAATAGAACAAAGGAACAGAACTGATAGCCCTGAAACAAACCCCAGAATATATACTCAACTAATATTTAACCAGGGAGCCAAAAACACTCCATGGAGAAAAGATAATCTCTGTGATAAATGGTGATGGGGATAGTTGGATAGTCACATGTAAAAGAATGAAATTGGATCCATATTTTACACCACTCACAAAGATTAATTCAAAATAGACTAAAAGCATAAGTGTAAGACATGAAACTTTGAAACTCCTAAAAGAAAGCAGAGGAGCAAAGCTTTTTAACATGGATCTTAGTGATGATTTTCTTGAATATATGCCTAAAGCACAAGCAACAAAATAAAAAAAATACGCAAATGGGACTATGTCAACCTAAAAAGCTTCTGCACAGCAAAAGAAAACATCAACAAAGTGAAAAGAAAACCTATGGAATGGGAAAAATATTTTAACCATATGTCTGAAAAGGGGTTAAGTTCCAAAAGATATAAAGAACTCTCACCACTCAGTAGCAAAATACCAAATAACCCAATTACAAAATGGACAAAGGACCTGAACATTTCTCCAAAGAAGATATACAAAACTTCAACATGTACATGAAAAGATCCTTGGCATCATTAGTTATTAGGGAAAATGCAAATTTAAACCACAGTAAGGTCATAATAAAAAATACAGCAGATAACAAATGCTGGTATGGATGTAGAAAAAGGGAACCCTTGTGCACTGTTGGTAGAATTTTAAGTTGGTACAGTTCTATGGAAAACAGTATGGGGGATCCTGAAAATACTAAAAATAGAACTACCTATGATCCAGTCATTCCACTTCTGGGAGTACATCCAAAGGTAATAAAAACACTAACTCAAAAAGATATCTACACCCCATGTTCATAATAGCATTATTTATTTATTTTTTTATAATTTTTAAAACATTTATTCATGTTTTAAGAGACAGAGAGAGACAGTACAGGTGGGGGCAGGACAGAGAGAGAGGGAGACCCAGAATCTGAAGCAGGCTCCAGGATCTGAGCTGTCAGCACAGAGCCCCAGTGGGGCTCAAACTGATGCACCATGAGATCATAATCTGAGCTGAAGCTGGACGCTTAACCAACTGAGCCACCCAGGTGTCCCCATAATAGCATTATTTATAATAGCCAAGACTGGAAACACATTCTCAGTTCCCACTGAAGGATGAATGGATAAAGAAGTTATGATATATATTTCAAACACACAATGGTATATTACTGAGCCAAAAAAAATGAGGAAATCCTACCCTTGAACAACATGGATGGACCTTGAAGACGTTATACTAAGTGAGTTAAGTCATACAGAGTAAGGCAAATACTATATGATCTTACCTGTGTGTTGAATCTTTAAAAAAAATTTTTTTTTAATGTTTATTCATTTTGAGAGACAGAGTGTGAGTGGGGGGGGCATGGGGGGCAGACGGAGAGGGAGACAGAATCTGAAGCAAGCTTCAGACTCTGAGCTGCCAGCACAGAGCCCAATGTGGGGCTCAAACTCACTGAAGGCGAGATCATGACCTGAGCTGAAGTCAGACGCTTAACCGACAGAGCCACCCAGCACCCGCCATATGTGGAATCTTAAAACAAATAATACCAAACTCATAGAAAAAGAGATTAGGCTTGTGGTTAGCAGAAGTGGGATGAGGGGAATTGGAGGAAGGTGGTCAAAAGGTACAATCTTCCAGTTACAAGTAAATACTAGGGATGTAATATCCAACATAACTGTAGCTAACACTGTTATATGGTATATAGGAAAGTTATTATTTTTTTTTTCAACGTTTATTTATTTTTGGGACAGAGAGAGACACAGCATGAACGGGGGAGGGGCAGAGAGAGAGGGAGACACAGAATCGGAAACAGGCTCCAGGCTCTGAGCCATCAGCCCAGAGCCTGACGCGGGGCTCGAACTCCCGGACCGCGAGATCGTGACCTGGCTGAAGTCGGATGCTTAACCGACTGCGCCACCCAGGCGCCCCTATAGGAAAGTTATTAATGAGTAGATCCTGAGAGTTCTCATCACAAGGAGAATTTTTTCCCTTTCTTCTTCTCTTCTTTCTTTTCTTTTTATTATATCTATATGAGAGAATGGATATTAGCTGAACCTATTGTGGTAATCATTTCACAATATATGTAAATCAAAGCATCACACTGTATACCTTAAACTTATACAATGATGTATGTCAATTATTTCTCAATAATGCTGGAAAAATACAAACGGAAAAAAAAACTTGTTCAGGAAGCCATGTATGGAGGATAATAATAGAAAGCTTAGGCAATTTTTAAGACATTTAACTTCAAGAATACTTGTCAGAAAGCGTGAGCCTGCATAATTCATTATGTACTGATACAATATGAAATCTGTTTATAAGTTTCTAAAACGAAACGTAACAGGCCTAGACTAATGCATAGGTATGCATATTTTCTGATATAATAATATTTCCTGCTTACAATTTATTTTCAAAGTGCTTTGGAAATGTTATTTTACTGTACATTCAATGTATGAGAAAAAAAATCCTTTCCTGAAGTGTGTATATGTCAGCTTATAAATCATTCTCTTAGGAAGAGTATATAAATTCTGAGAAAGCACAGCACATATAAACACAACCTTGAATATAGGTGCAGAATTATAATCCACATTTTAGGTACAAATCCTTTATAGTCAAAATTATGCTTCATGATATTGTAACATTTGTAGATCAACCTGCTTATACATAAATGAAATAACAATATTCAAATAGGTAAGACTCTCCCCCTCCCCATCAAAATAGAATATATTGTTCTTTTCTCTCCCTAGGATCTAAATCACACACTTTAGAAAGGGAAATCTACCTAAGAGAATGATGTCATGTAGGAAATTAACTCTTTTGAGAAGTTTGTGACATAGTCCTCTTCTTTCAAGAAGCTGCCCCCTCCACGTCAGTATATACTTTAATTAACATTTCTATCATGATGAGTTCTGAAAAAAGAACTATCTATAAAAAAATACAATTTTAAGAGATTAAAATTAGAGTTAACATTATAAATCACCATATTAATTCATTTGTAAGCTTTGTAATCTTGATTAAATTCTCTCCTTTAGTTACAAATATCACATATTATTCAAATAAAGGTACACAATTCATGTTCGTGACATATGGAACATTTTACAGAACAGTGCAATTTGAGTCTATATCAATATTTCTAGCCAAATCACTGTTGAAAACTTGCTCATAACATTTTTCTCTTTCATAAATGTAGGTAGGAAAACATATTGAAATATTTGTGTTAAGGAAATTTAAAACTTTTCTTCTTCCAGATGAATTATTATATTTCCTTTATTTGAGACTCATTTACTTCAATTTTTGTCATGGCAATATTAACTTAAATTTTTAGTTTGTTAATTTAACTTTTCATTCTGATTCCATATTTCAACGTTTATTTATTTTTGGGACAGAGAGAGACAGAGCATGAACAGGGGAGGGGCAGAGAGAGAGGGAGACACAGAATCGGAAACAGGCTCCAGGCTCCGAGCCATCATCCCAGAGCCTGACGTGGGGCTCGAACTCACGGACCGTGAGATCGTGACCTGGCTGAAGTCGGATGCTTAACCGACTGCGCCACCCAGGCGCCCCTCTGATTCTGTATTTCAAATAGCGTATTTTTGGTATATACATTTTACTATAAATTAAACCCCTTATTTTAAAGAAATGTTTGAGAGATACACTGTAAACAAGTAAATAATGTTATACTAAATGTAAAAGTGAAAATTATTTATTCTAGAAACGTATGTAAAACAATTCAGTTACAATGAGACACATTTGAGTAGTTGATTGACATTGAATATCTATACCATTAGGAAAGTCTCTTTGTAGAAAAAAATTCCAGTGAGACAATTTTAGAAACATCCCAAGGGCTATGAATGAGAATGAAAAAATGCTTTATTATTTTAAAGCATAGAGAAACATTCCTTCGTCCAAAAAGTCAACCCTATAGACACAATAGAGTAACAATGGTGGCATTGACTCAAAGATACAGGCATAACTGGGCTCAGGATCTTCTTTAATTTGTTGTCACAAATGGAAAACAGTAAGATGGAATTTTGTCCTTAGAGCATGGAGGTTTTAATGATATAACTTACAGGAATTTTTAGTTTGTAGTTAAAGATTATTTTGGTAAGTAAGGCAAAGTTGACCCAATAGGCCTGTGAATCAGAGATACTAAGGTATCTGCAACATACCTGATTTTCAGGATTGTTATAAAGAGTAAATCAGAAAATTTCTATGATCTGATTATCACTTGCATGTAGATCACATTTCATGTCTTCAAATCTCATTGATTAAAAAAATACCTCTGGAAGAGACTTGTAGTTGCTTATCCACTATCCATTCTATTTTACATCCTTACTAACAAACCTACATTTTGTGGTTTATTGACATGACATGCTCAGTTAAATAGGGACAAATCCATTCCAGATTAAGATATCTAGTGAAATACAAGAAGTTTTTATGTGGGCATTAAGGGAAAGTTCCTAAAAGAGAGAGAATTTGGACTTATGCTCTTTATCCTTCTATTTTCTACTTCTCTAGAATAGGATGCGATGGCAGAACTGTAGCAGTTATTTTGATACCATGAAAAATAAAACTGCAAGGATTTGTAAGATTTCATGCTGACATTTTTGGGCATCTAAACCACTATCACCACTTGCCCATCTCAGACTTGTTATTACTAAGAAAACTAAACCATTTGTGTTTAGTCCAATGTGACCATGTCTCTGTTACTTGCAATTGCATATAATGCCTCATTAATTAATTTGACTCGTGGAAAGCAAAAGAAGCCACATGTTTAGCATCTGCAACTACCAAAAATATTGTTTAGTAAAACTCTTCTCCTTGTCCTATCTCTTAACAGAATATTATTTGTTTTACCAGACATGGTGATTTCAGAAACAGTACGAAATCTGCCTTGTCATTTCAGCAAAAATAGATAAGGCCTTTATCGCTCATAAAATTAATATAAAAAGAACATTGTGAGATTAATTCAGGGAGAAAAATACAATGAAGTATCACTTACATTGATGGCTTAAGATTCATAAAAGGTCGAGAAGCAGGGATGTAAGCCTCTGCTATAAATAAGTACCAAAAACTACAATTAATTCTCAAAAGGAAATATAGTTTTACTGGAATCTCACACCCTGCAATGAGAACACAGATTTAATGGATGCATCTTTCTTCAACTTGCACTGCTGGTAAGAATAATAGCCAATGGTACATTGCCTTCCCATTAGAGATAGCAACCTCTAGAGAGACTGTGAAGGCAAAGAGCATTCCAGAAAGTTGCTATTTGATAAGGGTCATTGGTGAGTATATCGAGTTTCTTCTCTGTGATTTCAGAGGGAGAATTTACAAAATGTTATGGCTGCTTATTTGCCATTGAGAGGCTGAGCTGGAGGTTTCATTTATGGATATATTAGAAGCTCATATTGCTGCATGGCAGCTGATATAATGTATTTTAAAATTTAAGTAAGTAAAAGGCCAAGATACGAACACAGCTCTACCCGGGGGAGGACTACCTATTGTGTAGGTTCATTACCTGAGTGAATAACAGGAAACTGTTCAGCTTCTGTGTTAAAGTTGATAAGCCAGACCATTTATTTTGAAAGTTCATATGCAGAGGATATGCTACAACTTCTTCTAATGCTACAAAAAATACCCTTGAATGATAAGCTCTGAAATATATGCTATCTACCTATTTGAGGCAACGTTTTAGATGCAGAATTGAATTGCATAGTCTCTTTCTCTTACACACACACACACACACACACACACACACACACAGAAAGAGGGAGAGAGAGAGAGAGAGAGAGAGAGAGAGAGAGAGAGAGAGAGAAATCCTATCCTTCTTCTCAAGCTTTTTTTGTGGTATCTGATTGTATAATATACCAAATGTGGCTTAGCTTAAGACTGTTGATAGCATTTTGGAAGGGCATCGACAATGTTCACATTGAAAATACATATAATAAGATCCATTTAGGGGCGCCTGGGTGGCGCAGTCGGTTAAGCTTCCGACTTCAGCCAGGTCATGATCTCGCGGTCCGTGAGTTCGAGCCCCGCGTCGGGCTCTGGGCTGATGGCTCGGAGCCTGGAGCCTGTTTCCGATTCTGTGTCTCCCTCTCTCTCTGCCCCTCCCCTGTTCATGCTCTGTCTCTCTCTGTCCCAAAAATAAATTAAAAACGTTGAAAAAAAATAAAAAAATAAATAAAATAAAAAAATTAAAAAAATTAAAAAAAAAATCCATTTAATGCTGACAATCTGGCATTTATTTCATGCCATTTTAAGTATTATAGATTGTGTCTACTACTAATACATTTTGATATGGAGAGTTTGGAAAAAAATTTAACCACAGAACCTGATGTGTATTTATAGTATTATTACTAATGGTGGCCAATCAAACCAAGTTTTACTAACTTATTTTATAAATACATACATTATTAGTTACTCCCCACTCATTTTTTGAATCCAGGAAGTTGTCTTGTGATTATAATTTATCTCTTTTTATATAACTATGCAAAAAATAAGGTAAATTTAAAAGACAATATTTTTAAAAATTCTTCAAGAAATCTGATGTTATCAAATAGTTCATTCATTTAATCATATTTATTCACTCAGAAAATATTGGTTGAATTCCTATTTTCTACAAGACATTGTTAAAAGATGCAAGGCATGCAGTTGTAAACTGTTGTTAATGTATTTGAAGAATGGAAATTCATCTCCTGTCTTGAAACATTTGAAATATTTAATCAACCTCTCTTTCAATCAAATTTAATTTGTTAGAATAAAGAGTGTGACCAGGGTAGTGCAGATTTGTTAAACCAAAGTTGGAGCTCCCCTAGAAGATCCATATCTGGGTTTTGGCTTTGGCAAATCACTTGAACAATCTATTAGTCAGAGTTTACGTGTGTGTGTGTGTGTGTGTGTGTGTGTGTGTGTGTGTGTGTGTGTGTGTGTGTTTGGCAGGCAGAGAGTCTATAGTTTCTAAATGAATGCCAAAAACATACCCTACATTTTGTCCACCTCTAATGTAAAATCACTGGTGTAAAAAAAATCTATTTCAGAATCTTTCTTTAGCACATTACTTTAGGCATTGGCATTGAACCACTGGTAAAACGACTCCATGGGAATGAGCTAGTGGTGAGAAGTAAAGACCCCTTTCAAAAATTTGTGGGAGATGATACTGAAAGAATAACTACTAACAAAATGTCTTTGGGGCCCAAAGCACTTCATGGGCACCTCCTGAGGTAGTTATACATACACACAAAGTGCGTATTCCCCCAAAGACTGAGACCCATGGTTATCATACCTATATATATAATCCTTATAATTTTTTTTAGAATTTAATTGAAATGGATATGATTGAAAGGCCTAAGGGAGAGGCATGTTAAGAGATAGAAGGATGGAAGAGCATTTAAATATGTTGGTAACAGTATGGCTTTAGAGCTCAGACTATATTTACAGACCCGTTGAAGGTCTGGGTATGGGAGGCTGATCTGGGGGACTAGTGGTGGTGTTTGTGCACATCTGAGACTTTGTTGCAGGAATTAGCAAAGAAGACTAGAAGAATTTGAGGATAATGCTTAACCTCAAGCTTAACTGCATTTGAGTTATAGAAACTATTTATAAAGTTATTTATTAAAAATGATAAAATTATTCCAAATGTTAATGTAAATCACGGTTGAATGAGCTACGTTATTAGACCTTAGTTTGAATATACAAAATTAAAGTAAAATCTTTTTCAAAGCTGTTATCCTAAATTTCTTTCTGTTAATAAACTACCAGTAAAAACTCAAAAGCACGTATTAGGTAATGCAGAAGTGAGAAACAAAAAAAAAAAGAACTTAGGAATTATAAATTTCTTGGAATTAAAACCTAAACTCTATAACTTCATCTTTAAGGTAGGATGTGAATTTCATTACATTTTTAATTAACCAACTATATATATATATATATATATATATTTCTAAAACTAAAGTTTTGATGTTATCATACTCTTAGTTCATATAAAATGAGTTTAAACTATATTTCAAAACATTTTATGTCATTGTTGCTATGGTCAGGGTAGAAGTGTGTAGTCTTAATATTATTATGCTTTAGTAGAAAAACACTACTGCTCTATTTCCATCAATCTCCCAAATTTTGGAAGGAGCATTAGATCTTTTTGGCCATCAAGGTATTATCTAGTCTACTGAAGCAATGCTTATTAAATAGTCAATAAAATACTGCCTACTTGGAAGTTAACTACCTCTGGAAACTGCATCAGCTGTTACAGGTCACCAGGATAGTATTAAGTTACTGCTTCAGTGCACTAAATAGTACTTGCTTGTCTGAAAGACTAGAGGCAGCCTCTAAAGGCTGACTTATGAGTGGGGATGAGAATGCAAATAGGATGAATCAGGTTCAATGGGGGAATATTTACTTTAGAAGCATAACTAATAGACAGGACTTTTGAGCCTTTAGGCATTTTATTAAGTGGATAATAAGCTTTTTTGTTTATATGGAAATTCTAAAATGTGACCATTTAGGGTCTCAAGCTGTTCTTTTTTTCTCATTTTCCTCTTTCAGCAGTTAAAATACATGATTTTTTTCAGGACTTTAGCATTAATAGCATTCACAGCATGTTGCTATGAGTGTTTTAATAATAGAAAAGAATTATTAAATTACTGATATTATATAGTAAGTCTTGAATTAACTAAAATTAAGGTCTAAAATGGAGCTTTTAGTGGTATTTCATTTTTATGAATCTGCATGTTTCAACTGAGTTATATGAAATTGGCTTTTCTCTGTACTTAAACATAAAAAACAGTGATCCTAAAAGCAGCATATATAATTGGAAGAAAAGTGTTCCTTGGCAACACTAATTCAGGGAACTTTTAAGAGTTTAAAAAAACAGAGAAAGACAAATGTATGATCTCACTTATATATGGAATCTATAAAACCAAACTCAGAGAAGAGATTTGTGGCTGCCAGAGGCAGGGAGTGGAGGAGGACAAAATGAGTAAAAGTGGTCAAAAGTTACAAACTTTCAATTATAAGATAAGTAAGTTCTGGGGATGTAACATAGAGCTTGGTGACAAATGAAAAAATGGTATTTACTCTACCCAATCTGAGATAAATTAGGATCTACTTTAACCGTATTGGTGAGATTCACTGATTTAGTAGATGGCTGGGAGCTACCTAAAAGTAGTTAGGATGTGGCAAGAGGAGTCATCATCCAAGTGAAAGGAGGCTGCCTGACCTTTATTCAGGAATAGTGGTTTGTTTACACACAGCAAAATAGACATTGCAATAATAATAACAACGACAATAACACTGGTTAAATTTACTGAGAATTTTCTATGTACCAGAAGTTTCTGATTGTTTTATGAATATTAGTATTGCTAATATGAAACCCATCAGCATTATATAAACTCCATTTTACAAAATGAGGATACCAAGGCACAGAGAAAGGAAATCATTCGAAAGGTAAACAAAATAGTATGTGGTAGAGAGCCCATGTTCTTAATTGATGTAGCATTTTGCCTTATTTGTCTATATCTTTAGACTATTTACATAAATTATGCACACTTTATAGATAAAGTATAAACCAGATAAATATTTGGTAGGATACAGAACAACATACAGAAAAATATCTTTGAAGTCATGTCAAGCAAGGCATTATTAGATTTTTTTCCAGATGAAAATAGGGCTGGGAATGAGCCTGAAAAGCAAGAGGTATTCTGTGGAAGATTAGTCAAAAATGTCAAAGGAAACAATTGGTATCTTTTAAAAAATAAAGTTCTACACTTGTTCTTCCAACAACTTGGGAAGTTGGTCACATACTCATGTTTCATGAATAGAAATTAAGTCAAGTCTTTTATTTATTTTCATATAATGGTAGATGATTTTATTTATTGCTAATATATTTTAATTTGAACATCTTTCAGGAATGGATACAGAAAACAAATCTCTGTCTCCATCTCACTCTTGTTAGGGTTAGATAATGATTGGAAGAATACAAGGTAAATGGAAATAATGACTATACATTTCTCAAAGTTGTCCTGCAGATTATATATTACATAGAATAATGTTTGAGGTATTATTGAAAGTGAAATATTCACCATAACCACTCACATATTTTAGGCAAATGATGTCAAAATATTCAAATAGTATTTGGATCTGGCTTATCCCATGAATTTTGTCCTAAAAATGCATGAATAAAATGCAACATTTGTATTTGAAAGACCTACCAACAAAGAAAAGATATATAAAATAGATATAAATTTTGGGATAAACTCTTACTTCCTGATTATTTTAGAGAAAGTGCGTTTAAATGGTATCATTTAACTTGTTGTGACATGTTGTGTTGTAGCATGGAATGAATTAATATTCTTCATATCTGATTAGAGGTCAAACCTGGATTATTCCACTACAATATGGATTTTAAATTTAGTATGAATTTAATTATAGTATTATAAGATTAGTATAATAGACTTTGGAAGAGGAACTGATAATAGAAGCAGGGAGTGTCATTTTGAAGGTAACATGTATTCTATTTTTTAGTGGACTCACGATCAGTGACAAAATGATTCACCTACATATTGGGTACCTTTCCAGATGTTAAGGATAAATTTGAAAATATTTGTGATACTTGTTTTTATTTTCTCTAACTATAACATAGGATTATGAATTAAAGTTTCATTAAACATTTTTTTCTCTGTTTCTGCATACTAATTCTTAATAAAATGCTTCCTCTTCTTGTATGTATAGGCTTGACATGTGAATTCCTTCAAATGTGTATTAATTTTCTTTAATTCTGTCGATTCTTTCCACCAGTTTTACTGAAAAATTTGGTTGAATGAAAGTACTATGGGAATAGAGAGATAGATATAGATAGAGACATAGATACATAGATACATGCATACATACATACATAAATACAGACAAATTCATTCACTGATTTGTATTTTGCTGACATTTGTATATGACCTGCTAATTTGAATGTGTCTTTTTATATTTACTCTAGTTTTGATTTCTAGTCTCACACTACCTCTGATTGGCTGAGCCCAAATCATATCTGGAACACTATATTCATTAAAAGATTGTGGAAAAAGAGATTTCTGTTTTTATAAATGTGATCAAAGAGGGCACCTCAAGAGGAAATTAGAGTAAGTGTTAAGCAAGCTGATTCATGGTATCTGCAAAAAAGTTGCAAATATGTTTTCTTAAAAAAAAAACCTCTAAAAACTATTGTGTGTTATACACAAACCTAAGAGCAAATACATTTAATAATTCAGTGTTTTATATTCAAAATTACTTTTTATGTAGCACCAACAAAAATACATAAAATATTCACAGTATTTGTTTAATACTTTGTTTTCCTTGTATATAATGCATTTTAACTGATTAAATACCCCAATCAGAGGTGTAGCTAAAATTCAATACATATTTCTCTATAAAAAGTAGGCAGAAATCTAAATACTAAATAGAGAAAATAAATAATCTCAAATAGAGATGTGGATAGGTAAAGAAACAAGGACTATTGGGATAGGTCTAATATTTTCAAACAATATCAGTGTCAGAATATAAGGAGTATATAAAATTTTATACTGAGTACAGAAAAGAAATTAATAGTCCACATTAACTTCCATGCTGAATAAAAGAAAGAATTAGTGTTTTGACAGGCTTTAGCATCAAATAGTCCAACGATACAAGGAATAATGGTCATTTTTAGCAAGGGTCCAAACCTTATTTCATTAGAATGCGAATACATTTATCATTATGAAAAATACTTTGGCTAATTTCAAACTCTAAGTCATTACAGAGTGATATTAGCTGCAATAAATTTCTGAATATAATATGCTGGTTTCCATGAAATGATTTTAGCTTTATTTAATTTGGTATTATGGTATTAATTAGCACCAGAGTTATAAAATTACAGTTTTACCCTGGGCGTTTTGCCACTCTAAGTGCTGTTTTCTAAAATAAATCTAGCTAGAAATGATTATTTTTATAGTGTGGGAGCTATGATTCTTTATCATGAATTAGATTCAGGAGATGGTATTTCAAGAGCTGTTTGTGCCATAATATTGTTATCCGCTTACAGACCCTTACAGAATTATAAGTACAGAAACGAATAAATATTCCATATGCACATAGAGAAGGTGGTTTTACATTTTTTCTCCTTTTAAAAATATTTTGATCCCAGGAACTGCCACATACCAACACTCTAGCTGGTATCCCACTAGGATAGTAACTGGTTCTGCTCCTACAAACATTGTAGTGTCTAAAGTAGAGACCAGACTTTCATATTGCCTCTTCTGTACTAATGTTTTGTGGTTCCAGAATTTTCTTTTCTGTTTTTAGTTTCCTTTAATGGTTTTCTTTAATATATGTGTACCTCTTTATCCTTCTACCTCTTGATTTAAAAAATTTCATTCTGAGAGGAGTTAACATAGCAGAGTAGTATGGGGACTCTGAACTTGTCTCATCTCTGAGAGAAGTGGATCAATATCAAACCATTTTGAACACCAAGGAAATTGATCTGTGGATTAATGCAACAATCTGCATAATTTGAAGGAGAGATCTTGGCAGGTACACGGTGTGGAAAGGTGAATTGGGGGAGAGAAAAGCCAAGGTGCTCTGGAGGGTAGAGTGCTGTTTTCATAGAGAGAGGAGAGAGAAGGAGAAAGGGGGAGAGAGAGTGCAACCCATCAAGACTGCGCAAGGAAAACACTCTCCCTATAAATAGCTGGAAAGAAAGAGAGAGGGAAAGAGTAAAGATATTCTCAGGGGACTGGACAAGAAATCTGTCCCCCAAAACCACTGATGGGGAAAAATGGGAGGGTTTCAATACTGTCAGTTTTCGATAAACAGTGGAGCACAGAGTCTGAAGTTTCAGAGCTCAGTGTCTGACGGTGCTCCAGTGAGGAAGAAGGGCTAATCTCTGGGGTGGGGGTGGGGCACCATGGTGTGAGGGGCCCCTGTGCCACACAGGGAGAAGTAGTTCCCCTTTTTGGAGTGCATTTGGTAGAGGTGATATGGCCTGTCTGTGGGCAAAATCTCAGCAGGCCCAGAGAGCTGCCATGTTTACTGGTATAAAGAGAAGGATGCTGGCTGAAGACAACAAAGTCTGGCACCAGCTAGGTGTGCCTCTGAGCCTCTGCAACTGCAAAGTCACATGAACATTTTCTAGGATAAGTGTTTTTATAAGTCATTTGCTTGGCAAGACCCTCCCCTAGAGGATCAGTGCATGTCCAAGCTGTAGCCATCTCTGAAGTGTGGGGTTTTGAAACACAGCCCTATCTGAGAAAAAACTCTGGAGGGAGGTGCCACAAGCCAGGCAGAAAGTTGAACACAGGGTAAAAGTGGGGAGTCGGCAGAAGTCTGAGACAAAGGAGAGGTGATTGATTCCACAACTGTAAGGGCGCAAAATCTCTGCTCTAGAGACTAGAGAGCGGGGTGAAGCCATTTCCACTACTAGCACAACTGTACTGATTGACCCTAGAGAGGTAATCAGTAATACCAAGTGGATAATAGAGATGTTACACCAAGCTCTGCCAACCTGTGCCCTCCAGGCATATCTCCAGTAGGGCCAGTCAGCCTGAGAATCAGAGCAGCAGGCCATTTCTCCATATCACCAGCACAAATCTCTTCTACCCACTTAGTCTATGGATCATAGAATAGTGCAAAGTTTCAGTTCTAGGTGAAACTGGATCTAGCTTAATTTGGGTTTCTTTTTGTCAGTTTGCTTGTTTATTTTTTTTTTTTTGCTTCTGTTTTTGTTCATGTTGGTTTTTTTTTTTCATTCTTTTCTTTCTTGAATACAGAAAGAATACATTCATTATTCTATTTTCTTTATTTTCTTTTCTTCTATTTTATTATTTAAAGTCTTTTTAATTTTTATTTATTTATTTTTTTAACGTTTATTTATTTTTGAGACTGAGAGAGACAGAGCATGAACGGGGAAGGGTCAGAGAGAGGGAGACACAGAATCTGAAACAGGCTCCAGGCTCTGAGCAGTCAGCACAGAGCCCAACATGGGGCTTGAACTCACGGACCGTGAGATCATGACCTGAGCCCAAGTCGGCCGCTTAACCAACTAAGCCACCCAGGCGCCCCTAAAGTCTTTCAATTTTTAATCTCTCTTCTTAAATTTGTTTTTCTATTTTTTTCCTTTTTCCTATCAAGCTTCTCTTAACAAGCATACCAAAACACACCTAGGATCTAGCTTACTTTACTTGATTTTTCTTGTTTTGCTTTTAATTTTTTAATTTTTTAATTTTTAATTTTAATTTAATTTTATTAATTTTTTGTCTTCCTCCAAAATGGCAAGACAGAAAAAATCATCCCAAGAGAAAGATCAGGAAAAAGTGATGGTGAGGGATTTAATCAACACAGGTATAATTAAGATGTCTGAACTATAATTTAAAACCACGATTATAAGAATACTAGCCAGGGTTGAAGAAAGTATAGAAGAAACCAGGGAATCCCTTTCTGCAGAGATAAAAGAGCTAAAATCTACTCAGACCGCAATTAAAAGTGCTATAACTGAGATGCAATCTGAAATGGATGCCATGACAGTGAGGATGGGTGAATCAGTGATATAGAAGATAAAATTATGGAAAATAATGAAGCTGAAAAGAAGAAGGAAACAAAAACAAACGATCACAAAACAAACTTAAAGAATTATTAAGTCTCAAGAATTCAGTGACTTATTAAAGAGGAATAACATTCATACCATAGGAGTCACAGAAGATGGAAAGAGAGAAAAAAGACCAGGTTTATGTGAACAAATTATAGCTGAAAACTTCCTTAATCTGAAGAAGGATACAGACATCAAAATCCAAGAATCACAGAGAACTCCTATTGCATTCAACAAATGAGGACCATCATCAAGGCATATCATAGTCAAATTCGCAAAATACACAGACAAGGAAAGAATCTCAAAAGCAGCAAGGGGAAAAAGTCCTTAATCTACAAGGGAAGACAGATCAGATTTATAGCAGATCTATCAACAGAAACTTGGCAAGCCAGAAAGGAGTGGCAAAATATACTCAACATGCTCAGTGGGAAAATATGTAGCCAAGAAGTCATTATCCAGCAAGGCTGTTGTTCAGAATACAAGGAGAGATAAGGAGTTTCCTAGACAAACTAAAATTAAAGGAGTTTGTTACACTAAACCAGTCCTGCAAGAAATTTTAAGGGGGACTCTTTGAGAGGAGAAAAAACAAAACAAAGCAAAAGACCAAAAGCAACAAAGACTAGAAAGAATCAGAGAACATCATCAGAAACACCAACTCTACAGGCAACACAATGGCACAAAATTCATATCTTTCAATAATCACTCTGAATGTAAATGGGCAATGCTCAAATCAAAAGACAAAGGGTATCATAATGGATAAAAAATAAGATTCATCTATATGCTGCCTACAAGAGACTCATTTTAGACCTAAAGTCACCTGCAGATTGAAAGTGAGGAGATGGAGAGCCATTTATCATGCTAATGGATGTCAAAAGAAAGCTGGAGTAGCCAGCTTATGTAAAACAAACTAGATTTTATTTTTTACTTATTTTAAAAAGTATTTATTTATTTATTTCAAGAGAAAGAGCATGAGCAGGGAAAGGGCAGAGAGAGGAGAGAGAAAATCCCAAGCAGGCTCCTTGCTGTTAGCACAGAGCCCAATGCAGGGCTTGAACTCATGAACCATGAGATCATGCATGACATGAGCCAAAATCAAGAATTTGGCTGCTTAACCAACTGAACCATCCATGTTCCCCAGACAAACTAGATTTTAAACCACAGACTGTAAGAAGAAATGAAGAAGGGTATTATGTCATAGTTAAGGGATCTATCCATCAAGAAGAGCTAACAATTGTAAATATGCCTCCATTTGGAAGCACCCAAATATATAAATCAATTAATCACAAACATAAAGTAACTCATTTATAGTAATACGATAATACTAAGGGACTTCAGCAGCCCAATTATAACAATGGATAGGTCATCTAAGCAGAATATCAACAAGGAAACAAGGTCTTTGAATGACACACTGGACCAGATGGACTTAACAGTTATATTCAGAACATTTCATCCTAAAGCAGCAGAATGCACATTCTTCTTGAGTGCTCATGGAACATTCTCCAGAAGAGATGGGTCACAAATCAACCGTCACCAAGTACAAAAATATTGAGATCATACCATGAATATTTTCAGACCACAAAACTATGAAACTTGAAGTCAACTGCAAGAAAAAATTTGGAAAGACCACAAATACTTGGAAGGTAAAGAACATCTTACTAAAGAATGAATGGGTTAACCAAAAAATTAAAGAGGAGATAAAAATTATATGGAAACATGACAGCCCCAAACCTTTGAGATGCAGCAAAGGTGGTCATAAGGGGGAAGTATATAGCAATTCGGGCCTTCCTGAAAAATAACTGTCTCAAATATACAACCTAATCTTACACCTAAAGGAACTGGAGAAAGAAGAGCAAATAAAGCCCCAAATCAGCAGATGAAGGTAAATAATAAAGATCAGAGCAGAAATCAATGATATGAAATTTAAAAAAAGAAAAAGACAGTAGAACAAGTCAACAAAACTAGGAGCTGGTTCTTTGAAACAATTAAAATTGATAACTCCCTGGCCAAACTTATCTAGAAAGAAAAAGGAAAGGATCCAAATAAATAAAATCACAAATACGAAAGAAAAAAAAAAGAGATAACAACTAACAGTGCAGAAATACAAACAATTATGAGAGAATATTATGAGCAATTATATGCCAACAAATTGGGCAATCTGGAATAAATGGACAAATTCCTGGTAACATATGAACTACCAAACCTCAAAAAGGAAGAAATAGAAAATATGAACAGACCCATAACCAATAAAGAAATTGAATCAGTAATCAAAAATCTCCCAAGAAATAAGAGTCCAGGGCCAGATGCTTCCCATGGGAATTCTACCACTCATTTAAAGAAAAGTTAGTACCAGGCACCTGGGTGGCTCAGTCGGTTAAGCGTCCGACTTTGGCTCAGGTCATGATCTCACAGATTGTGGGTTTGAGCCCCACGTTGAGTTCTGTGCTGACAGCTCACAGCCTGGAGCCTGCTGCAGATTCTGTGTCTCCCTCTCTCTCTACCCCTCCCCCACTTGTGCTCATACTCTCTCTCTCGCTGTCTCTCTGTCTCAAAAATAAACATTAAAAAAAATTTAATACCTATTCTTTTGAAACTGTTCCAAAAAATAGAAAATGAAGGAAAAATTCCAAACTCATTCTATGAGGCCAGCATTACCTTGATTCCAAAACCAAAGACCCCACCTAAAAAATTACAGACCAATATCCAGATGAACATGATCGCAAACATTCTCAATAAGATACTAGCAAATTGAATCCAATAATACATTAGAAGAATTATTCACCATAATCAAGTGAGATTTATTCCTGGGCTGTAGGGTTGGTTCAATATCAGAAAATCAATCAACACGATGCACCACATTAATAAAAGAAAGGATAAGAACCACATGGTCTTCTCAATAGATGCAGGAAAAAGCATTTGACAAAATACAGCATTTTTTCTTGATAAAAACCCTCAAGAAAGTAGGGATAGAAGGAACATACCTCAACATCATAAAAGGCCATATATGAAAAACTCACAGCTATATCATCCTTAAAGGAAAAACTCTGAGAGCTTCCTCTTAAGGTTAGGAACATGACTGGGATGTCCCCTGTCATGACTGTTGTTCAACATAGTAGTGGAAGTCCTATCCTCAGCAATAAGACCATAAATAAATAAATAAATAAATAAATAGGTAGCTAGCATACATCCATTGGTAAAATGGTAATATCCAATGGTAAAAAGACAGTTTCTTCAACAAATGGTGTTGGGAAAATTGGACAGTGACATGCAGAAGAATGAAACTGGACAACTTTCTTACACCATACACAAAAATGAATTCAAATGGATGAAAGTCCCAAATATAAGATAAAAAACCACAAAAATCCTAGAGGAGCAAACAGGCAGCAATCTCTTTGATGTTGTCCATAGCAACTTCTTACCAGACATGTCTCTGGAGGCAAAGGAAACAAAAGCAAAAATGAACTACTGGGACCTTATCAAGATAAATAGCGTCTGCCAAGTGAAGGAAGTAATTGACAAAACTAAAAGGCAACTGATGAAATGGAAGATATTTGCAAATGAAATATGGGATAAAGGGTTGGTATCCAAAATCTATTAACAACTTATCAAACTCAACACCCAAAAAACAAATAATTCAATGAAGTAATGAGCAGAAGACATGTTTAGACACTGTGCAAAAAAGACATTCAAATGGCTAATAGACGCGTGAAAAGATGCCCAACATCACTCATCATCAGGGAAATACAGATGAAAACCACAATGAGATACCATCTCATATCTGTCAGGATGGCTAAACTTAACTCAGGAAAAAACAGATGTTGGCAAGGATTCAGAGAAAGGGGAACCCTCTTGCACTGTTGGTGGGAATGCAAACTACTGCAACCACTCTGGGAAACAATATAGAGGTTCCTCAAAACGTTAAAAATAGAACTACCCTATGACCCAGCAATTGCACTACTAGATATTTATCCCAAGAATACAAAAATGCTGATTCAAAGGGGCACATGCACTCCAATGTTTATAGCAACTCTACCAGCAATAGCCAAATCATGGAAAAAAGCACAAATGTCCATCAAATGAAGATGAATGAAGATGTGGTACATACATATGCAATGGAATATTACACAGTAATCAAAAATAATCAACTGTTGCCATTTGCAACAACATGCATGGAACTAGAGCATGTTATGCTAAGCAAAGTAAGTCCATCAGAGAAAGACAAATATATGACTTCACTTGTGTGGAATTTAAGAAATGAAACAGATGAACATAGGGGAAAAGAAGGAAAAATAAAATAAGATAAAAGCAGAGAGGGAGGCAAACCATAAGGGTCTCTTAAATATAGAAAACAAACTGAGGGTTGCTGGAGGGGAGGGATGGAGTTGGGCTAAATGGGTGATGGGCATTAGGGAGGGCACTTGTTGGGATGAGCATTCAGGGTTATATGTAAGTGATGAATCACTAAATTCTACTCCTGAAACCAAAGCTCTAATATATGTTAACTAACTTGAATTTAAATTAAAAAAAAATCTTCTTAAAGAAAATAACTGTGAATGTAATTCCAAGAGAGGAATCCCAACAGTGTCACAAACAATAGTTAAGTCACTCCAATGAGTTTAAAGCCTCCTGAGGGACTAATTTTAAGGCATATGTGTTCACATCTCTACTGACCAGTGAAGACTCTGGCAGAAGGACTGTGGTATTGGAGACAGATTGATCTGATTTAGAGCCCATCCCCATCCCCACCTGCTACATGACCTTGAGTGATTCATTTACTTTCTCAGTGCCTGTTTCCTCCTTTCATAAATAAACACAATATATTGGGTGACCATAAACAAATAAAAATAAAATAAATAAAAATTTCATTTTGAATTCTTACCTTAAAAAATTGGATTTATTAATATATTTCATACAGTATAGGAGAAAAGGGAAATCTTAATTTTAAATGAAATTAAAATAATATACTGCTAGTGCCATCAATCTAAAGGGGATTTAACTGTGAATTTCTTTGAGAGTTTTTTTTTAAAACCTGGATTATTCCAAGGTTAAAACTGCTCTTGCACAAATGCCAGAGATCAAAAACCAAATATCCCATCAACATATTCTATTGTCTGTTCTGTTTAATTACTACTTTATGGAGGCCCCTGGTGACTCAGTAGGTTAAGTGTCTGGCTTTGATTTCGGCTCAGGTCATGATCTCACAGTTGGTGAGATTGAGCCCCCAGTCAGACTCTGCACTGATAGCATGAAGCCTGCTTGGAATTCTCGCTCTCTGCCCCTCCCCCACTAATGTGTGTGCACTCTCTCTCTCTCTCTCTCTCTTTCAAAATAAATGAAAAACATTAAAATATTAAAAAAATAATTACTACATTACAGTGATATTTCTATAAATTTAATTGTGAAGTATTTACAATTTTAGGTGTAAAGTATCCTCTACTCTTAAAAGCAAGAAAAAAGAAGAAAGAAAAGAAGAAAAACACAGAAAAGGTGTAATACTAGAACTCCTTCAACATTTAGAACATTTTCCATATCAATTCCTTGAGTTTCAAGTAATTGATATACAGATGTACTGTACATTTATATTGTAAATATACAGTACAAATAGACTGTAAATACAAAATTCTATATAAACATTGTGCTCATGTATGATTTTCATAGACATCACCTAATTTGAACATTGACGAAAAGTTCTCTATTTGACAGAATATGCATAATATATAGCGGTATACTTTTTAGACTGAGGTTATCATTTTTTTTCAGGTGTAAATTTGGGTTTATGGGCTTTCTAGATATAATTATATATTTTTTATCCATTTATAACTTTAATTTATTAAATGTTTTAATTGAGCTGTATCATAGTTGCTACAAATAAATAGAAAAAAGCACATTTCAAAATGCTCCTGGCAGCATGAAATTAGGGTGTTCTCCACCTGATCTGTAATATAAACACTCACTTATTAAAATTTGTTGATTCATTATATGTTTATGGTTATTTGAAAATCTACTTATAATTTTTTTTTTAGTATTAAAATCTAATAAATTAAATCTTTCCTATTAGAGGCTTTCAGGAAGCAAGGTGCCATTTACCTGTATGGGTAAATCATCTGTCTTTGTTTTGTGATATGACAAAAAATATCTTTCTTGTAATAAACAATTCAGACTTATAGCAGGTCACTGCTACCCAATCCCCAACAGAAAATAGTTCAAACTTTTACATTTCTATGATTCAAATTCTGACAAATTATCATCCATCCTAATGACAAGATAAGCGTTTTGGGTTTTATTTTTAACTGAAAACTTTAAAACTTTGTATTATAAAATATCATTCATCCCAAACAATATTACTTCTTTTTTGGTCTCTAGAAGTCTTCTGATTTGAAGACTGTATTAAAGAGAGACATATGGGGCACCTGGGTGGTGCAGTCAGTAAAATGTGCGACTTCAGCTCAGGTCATGGACTTCAGCTCAGGTCATGATCTAATCAATGTGATTTGTTTTGGGGCTAACCTGTGTCCAGATATATATGTAACCCACTAACCATCCCATCCCCACAGAACTCACATCAGAATTTATTTTTTTCTTTATACTGAAATGACACAGATCTGTCCTCTGAGTCACAATATAATTGTATATATTTTTGTAAATAAAGGCACCAGTAAGTTTTTTCTATGTAATAATTTCATTATATTAAACTCCATCTTTATAAAATATGACAGTAATACTTCATTATAATTTAACATCACTGCATTATTTGATCACTGCAAGTAAAGTATAAATTCTATTCTGTAGTAAGTATAAATGGTTAAAGACACTCCTCACATGAACTCTAGTGACTGTTGAGATTCTTCAAATCCAATATGCTGGTAAATCATCATAAGGTGAATTTCTCAGAAACTGAATGTTCCAAGGAGGCTGGGAAAACTCTACATCTTTTGCATAGTACTGGAAAGTTGAACTTCCAGGAGAACTAATGATGTAAATTTGAAAATATATGAATGTTAAGAGAACCAGATAATATTTATAGGAACTATATTTAATATTCTATATCATTCATAGCAAATAATTTTGAGGTTATGAAATGTTTATGAAAACAAAATCAAAGATAACTGAAACCAAGACTGAGTGACTCTGAGAGATGCAAACCCTCGTTAGTTATATAATCTTCAGAATTGAAATAAAAGTACTTGCTATGGAGGCATCTGGGTGCCTCAGTCTGTTAAGCATATAACTCTTGATTTCGGCTCAGGTCATGATCTCCAAGTTCATGAGTTTAAGCCCTGCATTGGGCTCTGCAGTGACAGTGCAGAGCCTGCTTGGGATTCTCTCTCTCCCTCTGTCTCTGGCTTCCCCTGCTCTCCCTTTCTCTCTCAAAATAAATAAATTAAATTTAAAAAAGGCACTTGTTATGATACAATAATTATAAAAGACTTTGATGATAAGAAAAGTAGAAAAATTCTAAATGTTCTATATTTAGAATTTTATAAACTATAATAATGTGATAATATAAATATCACTCACAAACATAATAAAATCTTCATTCTTCTGTCTGCATTATTACCATCATTAGGATATGTTAGATGAATATGCTGTTGAATGCTAGCTACAAAATTTTCAAAATTATATTTTTCAAAACTATAGAAATTTGGAGAAATGCCTGACAACCTGTGAAAATATGTTCCTTGTCACTTTTCAGAGATGCCTTATAAAATTACAATGCCTTCTAAGGGACAAATATAAAAGCTAGAAATTGGCTAAAAATATATTTTAGTATGGTGTGACTTCCTCATCTTGAAATGCACTGATCTCACTGGAACAGAATTAAAGTAAAATTTTAATTAATACAACATTATACAGCATGCCAAAAAAAATCACTGCAATTTTCTGTATAGTTATAAATGCTGCTATCTCAAGAGACTTCTATTATAAATCAGCATGATATAAATGGATTATTCATATTATTTAATATTAGGTAGTTACTATAAAAACTAAAGTACTGGGGATATTTATTATTTGAAATTGTTTCCATAGAATAAACTCCCTAACAGAAATTTCTGCAATAGAATACCTATAATTCTCTGAGCCATTCAAGTACTTTGGAGCTACATAAATAATGGGTATAATTAGCTAATTAGATTTATAGTCCTACATATTTCCATTTTTTTTTACCAGAAAAATACTGGCACTATATTAAAAAATAACCATTATGTGCACTGTGCTTGGAATTTTAATGTTTGTGATTTATTCACTAGATTACAAAATAATATTTTAAAGGCATTTGATATGAGTTTAATGACTTAGCCTATAGGTTCAAGGAAGTCCCTCGTGCTATAAGACAGATCCAATTTTTTTTATTATATCATGATAGCATATACACTGTTAAATGAAGATTATAATTAACCTATTGTCTTACTCCTTAAAATTCCTGGCAGACTTTGTTGTTACTTGGATTCATAGCCACAGTCTGACCTCAGCGAACTTAATTAGAGCCTTTACACCTCAGTGTATGCTTCAAAAAAAAAAAAATGGGAATAATAATACTGGCAAACTCCTTTGGCTAGAGTGAGGGATAAATTGAGTTTGTGTATGTAAGTAGCTTTGTGAACTGTTTGAAATGTGATATTCAGTAAATGCTCATTCCCTTCCAGGTTTGACTTTCAAGTATTTTTTTAAGTTTTTTGAGAAAATTTATTATTTATTTTGAGAGACAGAGAGAGAGAGAGACAGGGAGAGAAAGTGCACATGCAAATCGTGTCGGGGGAGGGAGGGAGGGAGAGAGGAGAGGGAGAATGCCAAGCAGGCTCTGAGTGCTGTTAGTGCAGAGGCCATGTGGGACTTGAACTCATGAACTGTGAGATCATGACCTGAGCTGAAGTCGGACACTTAATGGACTGAGCCACCCAGGTGCCCCTCTTTCTCTCTCTTTTACAGTTCTTATTTAAAACTATTTAAATTCTTGTTAGTTAGCATACAGTGTAATATTAGTTTCAGGTGTACAATTTAGTGTCAGTATGTTTTCTTTATAACACCTGGTGCTCATCACAAGTGCACATCTTAATCCCTATTACTCATCTAACCCATCACCCCACCCACGTCCCCTCTGCGAACCATCAGTTTGTTCTCTATAGTTAAGAGTCTGTTTCTTGATTTGCCTCTCTTTTTTTTTCTTCCTATGCTCATTTGTGTTGTTTCTTAAATTCCACTTATGAGCCTAATATAATCTTAAAAGGAATAATTTGAGTTTTAAATATCTTGCTAATAGCAAAAACACATTTTAAATTAATATTCTTTTATGTCCTTTGAATCATTGATTGTCATTCGACTTTTAAAGCATTTTTGACATCATTTTACTATTTCATTTATGAACATCAGCTTTAAAGCTGTTATTTGTAACTAGGGTTTTGTTTTTGCTAGCTTTCCAAAAAGCTACTAGGTTTAACTAGTAACTAGGTTTTTGGTTTTGGTAGTTTTTTTTTTTTTTAAGTAATATCTATGTCCAGTGTGGGGCTTGAAATCACACCCCAAGTTCAAGACCCGCATGCTCTACCAACTGAGCCAGTCAGGAGCCCTTCTGAGACCCAATTTTTAAGATGATTATATAAAAATTAATTTATGCACATTAGTAGCATATGGACATGAACACAATAGCTTTTTTATTTAAAAAAATTTAATGTTTTATTTATTTTTGAGAGAGAGAGAGACAGAGTATGAGTTGGGAAGGGGCAGAGAGAGAGGGAGACAGAATCCACAAAGCAGGCTCGAGGCTCTGAGCTGTCAGCACAGAGCCGGACGTGGGGCTTGAACCCATGAATCATGAGATCATGACCCGAGCTGAAGTCGGACGCTTAACCAAATGAGCCACCCAGCTGCCTCAACATGACAGCTTTTTAAACAATATATTATGTATGACGATTTAATATTCCTCTTATATATGCTTTAAAAGATGTATTTTCACTAATCTACAGACAGATATTACAAAGAATTAAATTGGACTTAGATGGCTATATTTATGCTAAATCAACTCTTTGGCAGAACTATAAGCCCCAGAAGATTTATTTTTTATCATTAAATACCCAATTGCATCAGTTTTCAAGTTAAGGACTGGAGATAAAACAAAATGAGGAACTCTTCACTAACTTACACTCAGCTAGGTAACAGGAATGCTCGTTCTATAAGGGATGTGACAAAGTGGCTGTAGCCTAAAATCATGTGTAGACTATTGGAATTGTTAGTGATTCAAAGCCTTTTGTGTTAGATCAATATCAATTTGAGGAACTTTAATGCAACTCTGAGGTTTTATTATGCCAAGCATACAACAAATAAAACAAGCATTTTTCTTTATTATTTATAGCAGTTTACTGTCTCATTGCCTCAGCCTATTGCTTTCAAATTATGTTCTGAATGTATCTTTGCATAATTAATAGATTCATTAAGGGACTTTTATTAAAAAATTGTTTTCACATGAATCCTGCTTTTCCTGTAGATTTAGCAAGCATCTTTTAGGACCCTTCACTATTTTTTTTTTCGTTTTAGCTGGTTAATGGGTTCATATCATTAGAAAAACATTGAGCCATAGGTAAAAATCATCCCTGAAAGTTTTTGAGTGAGCCAAGTATAACAGTAAATATTATAAACATTATGATGCTGGAATGCAAGCAAAGTTTTGTGAAATCCTTTATTCTTTCTTCTCATGAGCTACTATTCTATTATGTAGTGTGTGGGAGTGTGTTTATGGGGAGAGAGTATGACAATTGAAACCTGCTAATTCATGCTTTCAAAATCTTTTCAACTTTAAAGAAATGTCTCACTGTTAAACACTCATTAATTACAGAATTTATCTCATGATTGTTCTTCTTATTGCCCTCTTCCTTTGTGAGATAGGATCCAGGTATCTGGAAAATTTAATCATATGATTCTGAAGATGGTATTGGGTTTGACTTTATCTTTATTATAGAGTGGCTGGTATCAATAATAAAGTAAAAAGTGCCTTGACTCAAAATTATGCAAGTATCTTTTTATGGACAGAACCATAAGACTTTGCTACTGACAATTTCTTTCTTTCTTTCTTCCTTTCTTTCTCTTTCTTTCTTTCTTTCTTTCTTTCTCTCTCTCTTTTTCTTTCTTTTTCTTTCTTTCCTTCCTTCCTTCCTTCCTTCCTTCCTTCCTTCCTTCCTTCCTTCCTTCCTTTTTTCCTTCCTTCCTTCTTTGAGAGGGAGAAGGCTCAAGTGAGTGAGCGGCAGAGAGAGAGAGAGAGAGAGAGAGAGAGAGAGAGAGAAGCCACAGGGCTTACCTGAAGTGGGGCTTGTGTTCACCAGAAACAGGGCTCAAGCTCACCTGAAGCAGGGCTTGAGCCTACCCCATATGGGACTTGAACTCACGAACCATGAGCTCACGACCTGATCTGAAGTCAGATGCTTAACAACTGGGCCACCCAGGTGCCCACTACTGATAATCTCTAATACTTTTCTAATTTCACATTATTATTTGATAGAAACTTACAGAAAATTTGAATATCAAAATACTGAAAGCTGTTCAATTTGACTTTAGTTAAGTAACAAAGCCATGCTGTTTCTGTTTGAAGTACTATTTAAAGTTATGAAATCATTAAATTTGTATTAGAGTATACTGAATGCCAAATATGAACCAATCTTACCTTTTTATTTATCTGTATTTATTCTTGAAATCACAAAAATCAGTCCTTATTATCTTAACTCTGCATGTGTCAGTTCTAAAAAATGGCACAAAAATGTTTAACAACCTTCTCTTGAGAGGTAGAATCTATATCCTCTCCCTTGGATCTGGACAAAATTGTGAATGTTTTAGGCAACAAAGTATGGCAGAACTCATGATAACTTTCATCCAAGGCAAGGTCAGAAAGGACCATGCATCTTCTCTTCTTGGTTCTTCTGGAATGATCACTGTCTTAGAAAGCTTCTTTCCAGAGCTCAGTCATCATGCCGAAAACACCAGGCCACACATTTTACTCTCTGATTCTTATCTGTCCAGAGATAGTCATGCAAGAGATGAACTTATCTGGAAATTGAAGCCCCTATCATCAGCTTTTCCAGCTCCTAAACTTTTGAGGCATCTTCAGCTGTTTAAGTCAATCTCAGCCATTGAGTATCCCCATCTGAAGCCTCAAACATTATGCAAAAGAGATAGGTCATCCCTACTATGTTATGTCCAAATACTTGATAAACAGAATTTTTGAGACTAATCGAACTGTTACCTTATGCTACTAATTTTGGATAGTTTATCATGGAGCAATAACAATCAGAAAAAGATTCAAACTACAAACTACATTTGTAGTTTGAATTAAAATTTGTATAATGTTACAGGGTATTTATTCATTAAAGCAGAGATTTTTTTTTTTGTCTTTTATTTTAATGTTTTTCTTTCATTTTTCAGAGACAGAGAGTGAGCAGGGGAGGGGCAGAGACAGAGGGAGACACAGAATCTGAAGCAGCTTCCAGGCTCTGAGCTGTCAGCATAGAGTCTGATGCAAGGCTTAAACACACAAACTGTGAGATCATGACCTGAGCTGAAGTCGGACGCTTAACCGACTCAGCCACACAAGCGTCCCTAGATTTTTTTTTGTCTTGTTAATGAAACATCTTGTCCTTTTAAGAATTTGGAAATCTTCCCAGCTCCTGAAACTCAAATCCTCAAATCATGATTTACTTTTTAGCACTGAGATTTGTTTTCTGTATCATCTATTAAACCATATGGTAAGAATATTCTTATGTATTTGTATTCAATTGCTTTGTAGTTTTATATTTCATCCCAGTTTTACTGGATAGTAATCTTTCTTACAACAGCATAATAATTTCCCTGTTCCAACTTGTATCAAAACTATATTTATATGATGGATTTCTTATATGCCAAACACTTCATCATTTTAGCACACAGGAGTTTGACTTAAAAAGCTGGTGACTAAATAGATAGCAATAGTTTCTATTCATTGCTCTCTTGATCCACACTTTCATAGGCAAATAAATATTCAGTATTTCTTTTATAACAGAACAACTCTGCTTAATAGAATAGTTTATTTCAAGAAAATAAAAATAGCAATATAAATCAAATGCCCACTGCTAGGCACATATTTTATTGTTTTACTGTTAGAAATTAGTATCTAGAAGTTCACATCAACTCAATTATTTTTTTGGGAGGCTTCTGTTTTCTATCTTTCTATGTATCAATCCACACACACACATACATGCACACATATTTCATCAAATATATGGGTAATACATTCTATATATTTTAATGAAGATATATTTCCATAGAATTCATATACATATATGAAATGTATGTTATTAGTATGATTAGTTATTCCTAAAATGGGACTTAAATTATGAAGTAATGGATGGCCCTTGAGAAAGGTACATAGTCTTTCTGTGTCACTGGCTTCAAATCAAGTAGATACAGCAGCCATTAATAGAATGGATACCCTAAACATGGAATAGGCAATGTTCCATCCTAAATGAAACTGAAATGCTAGAAATTCCAGGAAAACAGTGGCACAAGGACTATAAGGCTCAAAAATGTCAGTGTCCTAGAATGGATACACTAAGAAGGGTTGGAAGACCCACCAAAAGATTGGGTTTTAAGGAAAAACCAGACCAGAAACACACCATTTACAAGTTTGTAATGAATGTACTGGTGAAAGGGGAACCAGAATTTCTAATTAGTGATATTTTTCTTCTGTAAGGCCAAAGCTGACAGTAAGAGAGACTGTTACAGAGCTTGTCTGATAGAAATAGAAATTATAAGATCCCAAAATAGTAGATAATAGATTACAACACTTAACTGTCAAAAGCCAACGGTTTGTAGTATTATAATAACTAGCAAGGTTCAAGTAGTGACCAAAGGGACCTGACTTACAGAGCGTTATGGAGGTTGTTAGAGAAACATCTCCATCCTGCAAGTAAATAAGCAAATGGCTGTACCACAGGAAAAAATCAAGGATTGATAACTAGAAGTTTGAGGACAATCATTTTAATAAAGATTTATGATCTCCATCCCAGTTTTCAGACCTGAACATGAGATTAGACCCGGAATCCATGGACTTAAAAAGTGGCTACATTTCCAGGAAGCAGGACTCTGCAATTCCGAGTCAATTATACATGGGAATGAATCTATCAGCAGTTCTTCAAAGAACACTATGGCGATTTATTTGGTATTCAATAGTTAAACTCCTGTAGAAACCAGATAGATTATGGTAGATAACTGTAGACTATTGCAAAAACAGCCAAGAAATCAAGTAACTTTACCCTGGAGAATGGAGAATAACCAAACATTCTTAGGAATGTTGGACAGAGTTACCCAATTTTCACTGATACCAGAGACCTGAAGTTCATCATGACCATCCTCTTATGTGGTAACACAGAGAAGCCAAATAATAAATTAAGTCTTCTGTAAGGTCTGGCTTACATTGCACTAACAGTTTCTTTTTTTTTTTAATTTTTTTTTTCAACGTTTATTTATTTTTGGGACAGAGAGAGAGACAGAGCATGAACGGGGAAGGGGCAGAGAGAGAGGGAGACACAGAATCGGAAACAGGCTCCAGGCTCTGAGCCATCAGCCCAGAGCCTGACGCGGGGCTCGAACTCCCGGACCGCGAGATCGTGACCTGGCTGAAGTCGGACGCTTAACCGACTGCGCCACCCAGGCGCCCCTGCACTAACAGTTTCTTAACCCAACTGTAGTCATTTCTCTGGCCCCTAAACATATATTGGAATTGACATAATTGGTAGTTAGCGTAACTTCTACACTCCTGATTTGTAGGATAGGCACTATTAAAAAGGAAAAGCCGGAGCAACTGGGTGGCTCAGTCAGTTGAGTGTCTGACTTCAGCTCAGGACATGATCTTAAGGTCCGTGAATTTGAGCCTCACATCTAGCTCACAGAGCCTACTTTGGATTCTCTGTCCCTCTCTCTGCTCCTCTCCTGCTTGCATGCTTTTTCTTGCTCTCAAAAATAAATAAACATTAAAACATTAAAAAAAAAAAAAAAAGGAAAAGCAAACTGAAAGACTAGTTATCTCTCCAGCCAAGATAGTAGGTAAAAAATAAGATCAAATGCCAAGGTCATAGGGAGATTAGTGTCACTTTGCAGACCTAAATTATGCAAAGATGGCAATCAGTCTCCTATGTGTCCCCACATAATTCAGTAGTTAAACTCCTGTAGAAACCAGATAGATTATGATAGATAACTGTAGACTATTGCAAAAACAGCCAAGAAATCAATGTGGTATTTTTGCTAGGTCAGTGTAATATAGCCAAGGGGCAAACCGTTTGGCCATTGATTTAGTGAATATGTTATTTTCTACCTCAATCAAAAAAGAAGGTCAGAAACAGTGTGCATTTATATGACATGAATAGTTATATTAATTTATTTTTGTAGTCCTGTCAAGTCTTCTGCTTTCTATCACAATATAGTCAAAGGACACCTGGATACCTTAAACATACTGCAAAACATCACATTGATTTATTACACTGATTATATTATTTTGATTGAGTTTTATAAGCATGACAAGTACCATGCTAGAAGATTTGTCAAGACACCCACATTCCAGAGTCTGGGACATAAACTCTGTGAAGATTCAGGAACCTAACATTCAAAAAGTATTTAAGAATACAGTTAATCAGGAGCATGCTGGGATATCTTCTCCCAAGTAAATATAAAGTTGTTGTACCTTTTTTTACTTACAAAAAAGCACAATGCTCAATGACCTCAAAGGGTATACCAGAATCCTTCTGTCAATTCTCACCTATGGTGGTGGGAAATTCCATGTGGCCTCCTGAATAAGGACAAAAATGTCTGGGCTTAGTTTATAGATGGGTCAGTTCATTGCATGGATGCACATAAGAAAATGGACAGCAGTTATAGCCCACTCAAGGGTGAGTTTGAAAGTCAGTATCTAAAGAAATTGGGCAGTGCACCAGGTTTTCTATTTTTGTGGAAAACAGTAAATCAAAGTTAGGATATAAACAGTTTCAAGAATCACAGGAGACAAATCTCCTGGAGATTTGGTCAGGGACTTGGAAGAAAAAAGATGGGAAGATCAGGGGAAAAAAGTATTCTGAAGTGAATGCATGTGGATAGACATGATGTAAGCATTATGTAATGCTTACATAATGGAGTAAGCATGAAGTGTGCAGAACTTTATGTCACAATATTGACCACCAGAGAGTTTTCACCACAAAAAAAGACACTAATCTATCAAGTAAAACAACTACCTGGCTAGTTGGTGTTGGCCAGATTTTGTCAATGGCCACACCAGTGTTAGTGTGAAAAGAAGTGGCTGTGGTCACTGAGCTAAAGGCAGAGGCCTAACAGAATGAGCTCACACTTTTCAAAGATAATTCAACCTTCTAGCAATAGACACCAATAAGGAAACCCCAAATTGCACTATTCCCAGAGGAAACCTACTGGATACTTGGTAGCAAATTTATTACATTGGATCCTTTCCATACTTGTTGGGTCAGAAGTTTTCTCTCACATGCATAGACATGTATTTGAGTATGGGTTTGCATTTCTTTTCAGCAGGGCATTGGTTAGTACCTACATCAACAAGTATATGGAGCATTTGATCTACTGACATAGCATCCCCCAGGATCAGCCCAGAGGTACATTAAAATCAAAGATGTTGTGGGAATGAGGCCATATCCACAAGATCCAATATTTCTGTCACATTTTGCACCAGCCATGATCTCCTGCATACTGGAGACACATCTGACACACAAGCCCTAAGGTAATACTATGTAAGAATAGCACACATCATGCAGGATGCATAATATGCACCGAACAGAAATTTTTATTTTGTACTGTCTCTTCAAAAGAAGAACACATGAGCCTGAGAAACAAGGCATGGAAAAAAAGAGTATCCCCTTTTATTATCACTTCTAATGACCTATTATGACATTTTATGATTGAAATTTTCATACATCTGGGCACTGAAAGATTATAGGTCCTGTACTTCAAAGGGAGCACACTTTTGTCAGAGGATATGCAAGAATTCCATTAAACAATTGTCTATACTTTCCCCCAGGGACACTTTGGGCTTTTTGTATCCAGGGATCAGCAAAGAAGATGGAAAGTCACTGTTTTTTGCAAGTATTGACACTGATCATAAGGTAGCATATGCTACTCAATAAATGTAGGGAAGAATACAATAATCAACTTAAGGGTTTTTTGATACTATCTTTCTTAACTGTGAATATAATTGAAAAAGTACAGTAACTGCAGCTTAGGAAGGTCATGGTGAGCTGGTGCTCAAACACCTTGGGGATGAGATTCTGGGTCATACCAATGGGTAAGTCATCAAGGCCAAAAGAAGTAGTTTATGAGGGCCAGGGTACTCTAGAATGAACAGTGGAGAAGAATGGTGACAATGTACATCAACTGAGGTATCAAGACCAAAAGTGCATTGACAAGGGCTGAGGTTTATCCCACTAGTATCCCTTTGTTAAGTCTTCTATCATAAAGAAATGCTCAGTGGAATCATGCACTTGTTGCTCCACAAACATGTATGGAGAAGTGGAGCCAAGTAGCGCAAGTGGTAGAAAGAAGAAGATGTGGTAATATGCCACCCAGATCCAACTTCAGGAAAGAGCTTGCTGTCTCACTCTGAGGGGTGTGGCCAGCAGACTGCCTCCAGCTATCACCTTCTTCATAGTCCACCCCAGCTGAAGGGAATGGCCTTGGCTGAAGTCTCACTTCCTCAAGGAAAGTTGCATCCAGTGACTAAGCAAGGCAGGTGTATAAAGGCCTGGCCATTTTGGTCTAATTGGGTAAAACTTGACGAATGCCAGTCTCAGGAACTTCTCCTCTAGGATGGCCAAGTCTTTGTCCAACTTTCATCAGAGTTTGACTTGTTCTCCTTCCCTCTTCTGGATTTCTCCTCTTCTTTCCATGGATTTTGATTCTTAATAAATATCTGGCACCTCAGTCTCGATCTCAGTGTGGTCATTCCCTTTAAATGCATTAGAATATAGAAAAGGAAGACTTAAAAAGTGAATCCTCTATGTTATTTCTGGTAGTATAATCAGTTTTTGGGTTGAAGCAGTAGCTGCCATTTGAATAAATCGTAAACTTTCCTATTAAAAAATTATCTTAAATAGCTCTTTGTAAAGTGACTCTGGCAATTACTGATTTGTTCTAATTAAATGATGTGAAGATAATCCTGAAGATCTAATGATAAAACATGATTATAATTAGATTTCCAGTTCTCTTTGTGCCTCTAAAAAGATCTTTTATATTCTGCTCTACCATCTTAATTCTTTCTCTTACTAGAGCTGCTATGTTTCTGTGTCTTTGGCATATGTTTAATGATTATATCTTCAACATTTGTGAGATGAATAGTGAAGCTTCATCGGACAACTGCTACTGGTAGCATATGTTTTAACTTTATGAAGAATGCTGTTCACTGACTACACATTCCACTGTAATGTAATTTTGTAAATTAAATCAGATATAAAAAATGTACTTTAAAATAAATATCTCATTTTAAAAGGAGAGCTGTAATTTATATCTGGAGTTTTGGTTAACTAAGCAATTAATTTATATCTAGCATTTTAATATCTATAATAGTTGCCATGAGTTTTTTTTCTTGCCTTTAAATCATTTTCTTTTAACACTTCAACATTTCTAATAGGCTCTATCAATACATAGATTTATAGAAATTAAAATTTGCGAATTAAGTTGTTTACCTAATACCATAAAGCATTTAAGTGATATATCCTTTAATTCTCAGTGTTGTGCATTTTTCAATATATTAAACTCTCTAAAGTGTGGGTCTTCTTTCATGAACTAATAACTTGATTTTTTAACTTGAAATATATATTATAGTACATATAATATATATAATATAGTATGTTATCTACTGGTGTATTAAAATATGCCCTTCTGTCTGTCTTTGAGATAGAGCAAACATGTTTACCAAAAAACAAAACAGAACAAAATTAACAAAAAACTGGTTTATCATTAGTAGCGCAATAATATATATGGCAAGGTTGCTGAGCATCCCTATTTATTTATGGCGTACAATATTAATGACAAGACTTTAAGGAAAATGAAATTGTGATTTTGTAACCAATTGTGATTTATAACAAATTTGCCAAAATAAAAACATACCATGAAGCACTGTGGTTACATACTGCACCTAAAATTAATGTACAGACATTAACTAAGACATATATAATCATACACAAACACATGTGTATCAAAAGGCTTCCTCTATGGTTTCCCTATTATCTTCTCTACCATCTTACAGAAATGACTTGTACACAGTGTCCAGAATATTCTTTTTTTTTTTTTTTTTTTTTTTTTTTTTTTTAAATTTTTTTTTCAACGTTTATTTATTTTTGGGACAGAGAGAGACAGAGCATGAACGGGGGAGGGGCAGAGAGAGAGGGAGACACAGAATCGGAAACAGGCTCCAGGCTCTGAGCCATCAGCCCAGAGCCCGACGCGGGGCTCGAACTCACGGACCGCGAGATCGTGACCTGGCTGAAGTCGGACGCTCAACCGACTGCGCCACCCAGGCGCCCCCAGAATATTCTTGAAAGAATATAAATCAAATAGATTCTGATACTCTCTTGCTGAAAGTCCTTCAATGGTTGACTTTCACACTTAGCATAAAATAAAAACTGGTTAGCCAGTGTATTAATTTGCTAAAGATTCTCTAACAAAGTGCCACAGAATGTATTGCTTAAACAAAAGACATTTATTTCTCACAGTTCTGGATCCTGCAAATCCAAGATTGAAGTATCAGCAGGGTGAGGCCTTTCTCTTTAGCTTGTAGGTGGCAATATTCAGGTTAACATGGGGTTCTCCCTCTTGGTGTGTTTATGTCTTCATTTCTTCTTCTCTTAAAGACACCAGTTATATTGGATTACAGTCTACCTTAATGACCTCATTTTAACTTAAGTATTTCTGTAAGATCATATCTTCAAATACAGTCACCTCGTGAAGTGTTGGGGGTTAAGACTTCAACATACAAATTTGAGTAACACAGTACAGCCCATAATAGCTAGGACACAAAGGTCTATATCACCTAACCTACTGTCTTCTTTGACCACTTTGTGTCAAAAGAAAATTCAGAGGGCTTCCATTGGTATGAACATCTCATTGAGAAATAAACCATTCACAAATAGGGAGTCTGGAAACAGTAAACTTGTATGAAGTTCAGAGGCATGATGCTACAGGGTGGCTTACAAAATAAAAATAAAGACGTTTAACCTTTGCAATTATTGTTTATTACAAAATAGGCATTTCCAGACAGCAGAGAATTGATTGAAAGTGATTATTTTATACCATTTTAGGAAGCGATTCAAGTTTCATTTATGATTTTCAGAGGCATTTATAAGAAATAACTTAAATTTTACTTATATTTATGAAATAACATAGACTAAGGTTTTCTTATATGGCTTAAATGATTTTTTCTGCCTGAGGAAACTTCAAGCCCGGTCTTCATTTTATTTTAACATCCTCTATGAACTCTGGTCCAGGCACAAACATTCTAAACATGTTTGCAATTTTTCAAATATTGAAACCTGTTCCTACCTTGACACCATTTCCTCTGCCATAAAGGCTATTCACAGTAATTTTGATTTTGGAAGACTTGCTCGTTGCTTAAGATTTGAATTTAAATGTCACCTCATGAAATATATCTTCCATAATAACGACAAAAGTAGAAATCACTGCCTACCATAATGCTATTTTAATTTTCCTCATAACCCTTTATGCTATCTGAAATTTTCCCTTTTAGTTATGTGTTAAATTTACTTCTCTCAGTTGAATACAAGGAGTGTGTGTGTGTGTGTGTGTGTGTGTGTGTGTGTATGAGAGAGAGAGGGAAAGAGAGAGTGAGAGAGAATCTGAATTCTCATTGAATAGAAAAATCCCTGGCAGGGAGAAGTAGACAGTAAATACCTACTTATTTTCTGACTTGAATGAATTTATTAATATGTCAGTGTAATTAAAATGGCTCAACTTGTTTAATAATCTAGGAAGGAAAGGGGAACTATAAAATGTTTGGTATGAAGTTATTAGGAGGAAAAGAATGCTAACATTACCCAATGCTTAATCAGTATGTAGGATTTTTCTTTTTTTATATTTCTTTTTTTAATTTTCTTTTTTATTTATGATTATTTTTATTATATAATTTATTGTCAAGTTAGCTAACATACAGTGTATACAGTGTAGTCGTGGCTTCAGAGTAGATTCCCGTGATTCATTACTTACATACAATACCCAGTGTTCATCCCAAAAAGTGCCTTCTTCAATGCCCAACACCCATTTTCCCCAAACCCTTGACCCCTAACCCCCAGCAACCCTCAGTTTGTTCTCTGTATTTAAAAGTCTCTTATGGTTTGCCTCCCTGTCTGTAACTATTTTTTCCCCATCCCTTCCCCCGTGGTCTTCTATTAAGTTTCTCAAGATCCACATATGATGGCACAAAAACAGACACACAGACCAATGGAATAGAATAGAAACCCCAGAACTAGACCCACAAACATATGGCCAACTCATCTTTGACAAAGCAGGAAAGAACATCCAATGGAAAAAAGACAGCCTCTTTAACAAATGGTGCTGGGAGAACTGGACAGCAACATGCAGAAGGTTGAAACTAGACCACTTTCTCACACCATTTACAAAAATAAACTCAAAATGGATAAAGGACCTAAATGTGAGACAGGAAACCATCAAAACCTTAGAGGAGAAAGCAGGAAAAGACCTCTCTGACCTCAGCCGTAGCAATCTCTTACTTGACACATCCCCAAAGGCAAGGGAATTAAAAGCAAAAGTGAATTACTGGGACCTTATGAAGATAAAAAGCTTCTGCACAGCAAAGGAAACAACCAACAAAACTAAAAGGCAACCAACGGAATGGGAAAAGATATTTGCAAATGACATATCGGACAAAGGGCTAGTATCTAAAATCTATAAAGAGCTCACCAAACTCCACACCCGAAAAACAAATAACCCAGTGAAGAAATGGGCAGAAAACATGAATAGACACTTCTCTAAAGAAGACATCCAGATGGCCAACAGGCACATGAAAAGATGTTCAGCGTCGCTCCTTATCAGGGAAATACAAATCAAAACCACACTCAGGTATCACCTCACGCCAGTCAGAGTGGCCAAAATGAACAAATCAGGAGACTATAGATGCTGGAGAGGATGTGGAGAAACGGGAACCCTCTTGCACTGTTGGTGGGAATGCAAATTGGTGCAGCCGCTCTGGAAAGCAGTGTGGAGGTTCCTCAGAAAATTAAAAATAGACCTACCCTATGACCCAGCAATAGCACTGCTAGGAATCTACCCAAGGGATACAGGAGTACTGATGCATAGGGGCACTTGTACCCCAATGTTCATAGCAGCACTCTCAACAATAGCCAAATTATGGAAAGAGCCTAAATGTCCATCAACTGATGAATGGATAAAGAAATTGTGGTTTATATACACAATGGAATACTATGTGGCAATGAGAAAAAATGAAATATGGCCTTTTGTAGCAACGTGGATGGAACTGGAGAGTGTGATGCTAAGTGAAATAAGCCATACAGAGAAAGACAGATACCATATGGTTTCACTCTTATGTGGATCCTGAGAAACTTAACAGGAACCCATGGGGGAGGGGAAGGAAAAAAAAAAAAGAGGTTAGAGTGGGAGAGAGCCAAAGCATAAGAGACTGTTAAAAACTGAGAACAAACTGAGGGTTGATGGGGGGTGGGAGGGAGGGGCGGGTGGGTGATGGGTATTGAGGAGGGCACCTTTTGGGATGAGCACTGGGTGTTGTATGGAAACCAATTTGTCAATAAACTTCATATAAAAAAAAAAAAAAGATCCACATATGAGTGAAAACATATGGTATTTGTCTTTCTCTGATTGACTTATTTCACTTAACATAATATGCTCCAGTTCCAACCACGTTGTTGCAAATGGCAAGATTTTATTCTTTTTCATCTCTGAGTAGTATTCTATTGTGTGTGTGTGTGTGTGTGTGTGTGTGTGTATATATGTGTGTGTATATATATATATTACCACATCTTCTTTATCCATTCATCAACTGATGGACATTTGGGCTCTTTCCATAATATCGCTATTGTTGATAGTGCTGCTATAAACATTAGGGTACAAGTGCCTCTGTGAATCAGCACTCCTGTATCCTTTGGATAAATTCTTAGTAGTGCTATTGCTGGGTCATAGGATAATTCTATTTTTAATTTTTTGAGGAACCATACTGTTTTCCAGAGTGGCTGCTCTGGAAACCAGTTTGCATTCCCACCAACAGCGCAAGAGGGTTCCCGTTTCTCCACATCCTCGCCAACATCTGTTGTTTTCTGAGTTGTTAATTCTAGCAGAAAACATAAATAGACACTTTTCCAAAGAAGACATCCAGATAGGGGCGTCTGGGTGGCTCGGCCGGTTAAGCATCCCACTTCAACTCAGGTCATGATCTCGAGGTCTGTGAGTTTGAGCCCCACGTCCGGCTCTGTGCTGACAGCTCAGAGCCCAGAACCTGCTTCAGATTCTATGTCTCCCTCTCTCTCTTCCCCTCCCCCAATCACAATCTCTCTCTCTCTCTCTCTCTCTCTCCCTGTCTCAAAAATAAATAATAAACATAAAAAACTTAAAAAATAAAAAGAAGATATCCAGATGGCTAACAGACACATGAAAAGATGCTCAACATCACTCATCATCAGGGAAATACAAATCAAAACCACATTGAGATACTACATGTAGGATTTTTCTACTAAGATAGACTCTATTAATACAATGACTGAGACACAAACCCAACACTCAAATTGCTTACACAGAAGGAACTATAATAAGATAAGTCATAGGGTTTATTTTTAAGAAAGGAAATTAGAAACAGAGTTATATGAGATGATAAGGAATGACTATCCTCACAATGGAGCAAATACCAGGCAGATTTTGTGGCAGCTCTTTTGGTTCTTGGATACTTTCAATGTGTGTTCCATGGTTCTAGCTTAGAGAATGTTGGGATTGTCACAAGAATATTTAGAATAATGTTTGATCAATATCTGAGCACCGTGGCCCAGCCAAATTAGTACATATAATTAACCATAAGCCACAAGCCAAAAATACAGGGACCTTTTAGAGGATGGGCAAACAAGGAACTCATTTTTCCCCCTAGAAACTCTAGAGGGAAAGTAGGCAGTTAAAATTTTTTATTTTAGCCGGTAAGAACATTTAGTTCTCTGACCTCCAGAACTCTAGAACTGCAAGACAACATTTTTTTGTTTTAAGCCACTAAGTTTCCCAAAGTGTGTTTAGGAAAAATGTGAATACCTGCTCTGTAACATTGGAAGTTCTCAAAGAAAGTTTCATATTTTTTTGTCTCTCTCTTGATTTATCAATTAGGTATGGAAAAAGCCTAAGAAGGTAATTTTCTATAGGTCTTGTCCTTACTTTTAATATCTCATTCAGAGTTATGATATGCATCTTGTTAAAAATTACTTAAGTAGGAAACACTTTTTTTTTCTCTCTCCCTCATGGCTTTTGCAGCCAACAGTCTAAGAAATACACATTGTAATATTCTTCATAAAATTTAGTGGTGGGGTGATTATTTTTCTAGGACATTTCATGACTGAGATCTAAATATTAGTAAATAAAATAATAAAATGGATCTTGCCATTTTATTCTATTTTTTTCACCAATTATTTAAAAATTATGGATGGTGCACTAAATAGCTTGTGGTATCTAATATCAAAAGATTTGAGGGATACCTGGGTAGCTCAGTCAGTTAAGCGTCTGACTTCAGCTCAGGTCATGATCTCACAGTTCATGAGTTTGAGTTCTGCATCTGGCTCACTGCTGTCAGCAGAGTCAGCTTTGGGTCTTCTGCCTTCCCCCTCACTCTGCCCCTCCCCCTCCTTCTGCCCCTCCCCTGCTCACACTTTCTCTCTCTCTCTCTCTCAAAAATAAATAAATACTAAAAAAAGATTTGAAAATTCTTTGATCTTTTTTCATTCCATAGTTCAAATGAAATAAACAAGAGAAGGGGCGCCTGGGTGGCTCAGTCTGTTAAGCGTCCGACTTCCGCTCAGGTCATGATCTCATGGTCAGTGGGTTCGAGCCCCGCGTCAGGCTCTGTGCTGACAGCTCAGAGCCTGGAGCCTGTTTCAGATTCTGTGTCTCCCTCTTTCTCTGACCCTCCCCTGTTCATTTATTAATAAATAAATGTTTAAAAAAATTAAAAAAAAAGAAATAAACAAGAGAAGGATTTCCTTCCTATTATAACTTACCAATGTCTAATCAATTGATTTTAGGATGATTTTTCATGTGTTAGTAAAATGAATTGTTCACAGTTACTATTCTAAATGTGACAATTTTTTATTATTTGTAGTTATCATAAAATTGTATTCTTTAAGCTTCAGATTAAAATGAAATATGACTTATACCTGAAAAGGCTCAATTATTATAATTTAATTTAAAATTATGTAAATCACTCTTATGTTTTCAACCTTATACATATTTATACAGAGTTAAGAAGCAATTGTAGAACAAAAAGATTCCTTAGGAAAAAATTCCCATTTTAATTAATTAATAAAATTAAGTTTTTAAAAATCATCTTATTGTGCTATTTTGGTTTTCAAATCAATTACATATTGAATAGAATGAATTATTCATATGCTTTTTCACACTACTCTAGGAGTCAAAGGGTTTTTCATTTATTATAGTTTTTCCTACTTATGAAAGAAAAATATCTGTTGAAAAGAAAGTATCATTGGTTTAGGGGTCTTCCTTACTGTAAGTAAGTATTAACACCAAAACTCATGAATATATAAAAACAGTACTTGTTTTTTCTTGTGTTGGTAAATGTTGCTACATCTTCCAGGGATTCAGAAGGGTACATTGCTTCAATGATCAGTAGTAGATATTTATATTTATATAAATACTTATAAATCTTTAAAGCAGATTTTTTCCTCCCCAAATTGATGTAACAATGATCTGGTCTTCCCCAATTAGTCAATAGTTACTCAAAATTTTTTATCCATAGTTTTTATTTGATCATTCATAACCAACTCCCCCCCCCCATCTATCACAGAATATAACATTTCAGAGTGTATTGAAATTTATTTTTACTGTCTATTTTGGCTAACCAACTAGATATTATGATAGAAATTTAATTACTTTAGCATAAAGCTTAGTCATTCTGTACATGTATCCCTAGAATAACATGAGTTAAATAACATGTATACATTTGGTGCAAATTAAGTATTTATTAATTTAACTCACCAAATCCAACAATCATTATTTGTTTCTATTTTGCTGAGTAGTTATGCTTCCAAAACTGGAGCATGAGAATCCTGAGAGGTGCATATTAAGTTTAACATGCTGAATCACAGGATAAATATGGTCCAGTATTAGTTTTTTTGAAAGTTTGAGGAAAATTCCAAAATATCAGTAAAATATTTTTCATATTTAAACAAATATGTACATAATTTGGGATAGAATACACTTCAAGAAATGTGGCACATGTAATTGATCATCTTCAGACTCAATCTCACCAAAGTAATTCTTCTCTACAATTAAAGACACTATACAATGTAAAATTTCTGCTCTCTTCCTATTTAACATACTTTTCTGTCACCTTTCACATTATTTTGGGGGGTCAACTTTAATTTTCAGTCTATTTTCCTTTTCTATCTCTTATGTCCTATTTCTATCACTCTCATCCTCAATACTTTATGATAATCTGATCAATTCAAATAAATTTAACTTTTAGAGGGTACTCTTAAAGTTGATATAATCTGGGTTGAATACTAGGAAGGCCTAGCATCCACATCAAATGCAGAGTGAGTCCAGTTGGTGGAAGACATCCTTTTCACCCTGCATTTAGAGGGAATTCACAAAATTAGCGTGTGTCCTGAGAAATGAATTTGCATATCACATTGTGTAATTAATTTGTACTTTTTTTTTTTTTTGTCTCACAAACTAAAGAATGGATGTTGTTAGTATTGAAATGGGATCACAGACATGTTTGTCACCCAGGGTAACATAGTAAGTACCAATAACATGCATACTAAGTTTCAAGTCAATAATTATTTATTGAGTAAAATGGATTTATTTCCTCTTACAGCAGAATTTCATAAAAAAAATTGAAATAGTGAGCAAATGTAACTTTTCCAGAGTCCAGAGGTGTTGTTAATGACATTTTGCCATCATTAATTTGCAATTGCTTTTACATGTTTTTGTGGATTTTAATAAAATATCCTCGGTATACACGCCGTATGGAAGCAAATAAAATATCACAAATTTGATCAAACATGTTGTCTAAGATCTCAAAGGGGTCAATAACTGAGTATTGTTAGATTTGAGAGGAACTCTATTCCAATGAAGAGTGAAATTCTGCATTTGAAATACTATCCAAGGATGACAAATGCAGAGGATCGTTTTCATGGTGATGTTGATAGGATATAATCTAGTATGGACACTGCTGATGATGGCATAAAAATGCTCATTGAGTGGAGTACCTGAGTGGTTCAATAGGATAAGTTCAGACTCTTGATTTTGGCTCAGGTTATGATCGCAGGGACTCAGCATGGAACCTACTTAAGATTCTCCCTCTTCCTCTCTTTCTCTGTCCCTATGCCGTTTGTGTGTGCTGTCTCTCTTTCTCTCAAAAAAAATGCTCATTAAGTGACTGATATTTATGAGAATCACAGAATTAGAGTAATTAATTATAGCTACCACAACAAACTCTAAAAATTCAGGGAATTAACAAAACAAAGATTTTTCATGCACAAAACCACCAAAGAAACAATAGCTTTGAATGACACACTGGACCAGATGGACTTAACTTATATTTGGAACATTTCATCCTAAAGCAGCAGAATACACATTCTTTTCGAGTGCACATGGAACATTCTCTAGAATAGATCATATACTGGGTCACAGATCAGGTCTCAACAAATACAAAAAGTTGAGATCATACCATGCATATTTTCTGACCCCAACACTATAAACCTTGAAGTCAACCAAAAGAAAAAATTTGGAAAGACCACAAATACATGAAGGTTAGAGGATATCCTACCAAAGAATGAATGAATTAGCCAGGAAATTAAAGAAGAAATTTTTAAAAAGTACCTGAAAGCAAATGAAAACAAAAACATGATGGTCCAAAACCTTTGGAATGCAGCAAAAGTAATCACAGGAGGGAGTATATATCAATACAGGCTAACCTCAAGAAGCAAGAAAAATCTCAAGTAACAACCTAACCTTACATCTAAAGGAGCTAGAAAGGGAACAGCAAATAAAGCCTAAAGCCAGCCGAAGAGAAATAATAAATATTAGAGCAGAAATAAATTTTATAGAAACAAACAATATCCAGTAGAACAGATCAATGAAACCAGGAGCTGGTTCTTTGAAAAGATTAATAACATTTATAAACCCTCAGCCAGACTTATCAAAAAGTAGAGAGAAAGGATCCAAATAAATAAAATTACAAGTGAGAGAGGAGAAATAACAACAAACATCACAGAATACAGTAATAAGAGAATATTATGAAAAATTATGTGCCAACAAATTGGGCAATCTGGAAAAAATGGACAAATTCCTAGAAACATATAAACTACCAAAATGAAACAGGAAGAAATAGAAAATTTGAACAGAACTGTAACGAGCAAAGAAATTAAATTAGTAATCAAAAATCTCCCAACAAACCAAATCAGAGTAAATAGCCTCCTGTAATCTTATAGATTTGGAACACATGAGCTCCAAAGTCATTCAGGCCTAAGAAAGAGAGGAAAGGAGAAAGTGTAGAAGAAACTAGAAGAAATGCATCACTGAAAT
Source organism: Lynx rufus (assembly GCF_022079265.1). Classification (NCBI taxonomy): domain Eukaryota; kingdom Metazoa; phylum Chordata; class Mammalia; order Carnivora; family Felidae; genus Lynx; species Lynx rufus. The sequence goes on from NW_025814867.1 coordinate 114,569,635, forward strand.
GAGATTGAACTAATAACACAGCCTCAATCAGAGTGAAAAGGAGGCTAGTGAACATACACACATGCATGTTTGATGAACACTACCTCTCTGCCTTAGGCTCCATTAGTAGAGTAAGATATAAATAGATTTTATATCAATGATCATATATATTATAAAATAGGCTAAGAAAGCTTTAGAATTTTTGGAACATGATAGTCCAATTTGTACAAGTTATCAAATATTGTTAATATACATTAATATTTTTAAGTACACTAAGATGGCAGAAGTTAATTCAACCTTAGTCGGTTCCGTTATCACATTCTTAACCCTAAAAGAAATGAGAAAAGACATTTAACAATCAGATTTAAATGTGTGGCTTATTGACTGAGTTTGCTGCCTGTTATGCACAATGTATTTATATTTCATTAAAAGTCTGTGAATATTACAATTATATTTCATTGTATATGTGTTAAAATATTAATCAATTATAGGTGAACATTTAAAATACATTACATTTTTTATTGTTCTGTCTAGGCATTCTTTTATTTTTTTTTAATTAAAGTAGGGTTCATATGCAATGTTATATTAGTTTTAGGTGCATGACATAGTAATTCGACAATTCTATAAATTACAAAATGCCCACCTCAGTAAGTGTAGTTAAAATCTGGCACCATACAAAGTTATTATATTATCGATTGTATTTCCTGGGCTGTACTATTCATCCTGTCTTATTTATTTTATAGCTGGAAGTTGAAATCTCTTAATCCCTTTCACCTGTTTGGCCACCCTACTCTTTTCCCTCCCCTCTGACAACTACCTATGTGCTCCCTGTATTTATGAGTCTAGTTCTGCTTTTTGTTTATTCACTTGCTTTGTTTTTTAGATCCTACATATAAGTGAGATCAGATAAGTCAGATCAGGTATTTGTCTTTCTCTGTGACTTATTTAACTAAGCATAATACCCTCTTGGTCCATCCACGTTGTGAATGGCAAGACTTCATTCATTTTTATGCCTGACTCATTGTGTATGTGTGAATATATGTATATACATATGTATACATATGTATATGTATACTCTATATCTTCTTTATCCATTCATCTATTGGGGTGCCTGGGTGGCTCATTCAGCTAAGGTCATGATCTTCTGGTTCGTGAGCTGGAGCCTTGCATTAGGCTCTGTGTTGACAGCTCAGAGCCTGGAACATGCTTCAGATTCTGTGTCTCCCTCTCTCTCTGCCCCTTCTCCGCTCTCACTCTCTGTCTCAAAAATAAGTAAACATTAAAAAAAAGAAAGAACTCTATCCATTCCTCTATCGATGGACAGTTAAAGGTAGTAGATGAATCACTTATAAAGCTAGTATGAATGTTTAAAGACAAAAGTGGTAAAGCTAATTATATCTAAAATATTGGTCAAGGGATACACAAAATAAAAATATGTAAAATATGATGTCGTATACATAAAACATAGATGAGGGGAGTAAAGATGTAGTGCTTTCAGAATGCCTTTGAATTTAAGCGATTATTAACTTAATATAGACTGCTATATACGTAGGATGTTGTATACGAATCTTGTGGTAACTGCAGGCCAAAAACCTATAATCGTTACACAAAAAAGAGGCTTCTGGGTGGCTCAACCAGCTAAGCACCTGACTTGATTTCTGCTTAGGTCATGATCTCACAGTTCATGGGATCAAACCCTGCATTGGTCTCTGTACTGACAATGTGGAGCCTGCATGGGACTCTCTCCCTCTACCTGCATCTCTCTGCCTTTCCCCACTTGTGCATTCTCAATGTCTCTCCAAATAAATAAATAAACAAACAAACAATAAATAAATAAATATAAATAAAAATATATAAAAAATAAAAAAGGAAGTAATATAACACTAAAGAAAGTCATCAAATCACATGGCAAGAGAAAAAGAAGAAAGGAACAGGCATGCTCCAAAAGCACCCAGAAAGCAACAAAATGGCAATAAGCGCATACCTATCAATAATTACTTTAAATGTAATGGAGTAAATGCTTCAATCGAAAGGCATAGGGTGCCCAAATGAATAAAAATACAAGACCCATCTATAGGCTGCCTGTAGGAAACTCACTTCAAACCAAAAAACACACATAAATTGAAATGAAGTGATGGAAAAATACATTCTATGCAAATGAAAAAAAAAGCTGGGGTAGTAATATTTATATCAGACAAAATAGACTTTAAAACAAAGAATGTAACAGAAGACAAAGAAGGACACTACATAACGATAAAGGGATCATCCAACAAGAAGACATAATTATGGTGTTTTATTATCATGAAATTTTGGCTCATTGCTGCAGGCTCTGATTAAATTATTTCCCCTGTTATACTTCTCATAAGCTGTTGGCAAAGATGATCCTCACGAACATGCCAGAGAAGAGTTAGGAATTGAAATGAGTCCTGCAGCTATTGTTTTGAATGGTTTTTACTACAGGGTATAAAAGGACTAATGTGAAAATTCAGGTATGTGAAGATATATTTGTGAATTATATATTTGTAATTTCTGTGGACTGTTGAAAAAAATCCTGAAGATTATATGTATCTATATCTATCTATCTATCTATCTATATATATATATATATAGAGAGAGAGAGAGAGAGAGAGAGATATGTAGATATATTAGCTACTTTTCTTCTTTTGTTTTCCTTCCTCAAACTTACCATAGCTTTGGGATGTTATCCGTGTAGGGAGGACTTTTTCCACAACATTTTTAAAATGAAAAATACAGAAGTCTTGCCTTATTTAGGCATCTATTTATTTTCCTTTCTATCTCTCTAAGCTAAATATCACTAGTGATTATGAAGCATTTTTTTTTTTTAGAGAAGAGGTGAGTTTCAGTATTACATTTTAAATTATAGGCAACTTTGCTTTTGTAACACAGCATACCATCCAGTGTGTTATCTTGGGTCAGAATCTTTATGAGGAAAGGCTATTTACTTGCTGAAAGGAAAGAAATAAGATGTCTCCTGTTGATGGCAATTCAGCTTTTCACAATATGAGATACATGATGTAAAGTATCAAAAGTGTTATTTCACACTTTAAAATCAGACATGAAAATAAGAGTAAGAAAATGTGATTCCAATTTCCATGCTCTATAAAAATGATTGAGAATGGAAAAGAAGCGTAATGAAGCATAGTGTCAAAATCTTTTCAAATGGACAGGTCAATAATTTTTAGCCCTTTTAAAGGCAGAACTCATAGTATCAAAAAGACTTCAAGTTCCACAAAGTGATTCCCATTCACTAATTATGTTCTTTTTATATAAACCCCAACTATGCAGAGAGAATATAAACCCCAACTATGCAGAGAGAATGTTTTGTAGTTAAGTTGTGGAAAAACATACTGATTAATATCAAAAATGTTCTTTTTAACTGCATGAAAAGACAATTGATTTGATTACATACAAATTATGGAATTTGTTTACAATGAAGGAAATGGTAGAGAGGTGATATATTACATAAAATATGCACAATGCCTAAAAGAGAAAGGGGATAATAGAATATTCCAAGAAATCTTTTAAGAAAACCCAGGAGAAATATAGTGAGAATGCATATAAGAATGCAAAAATCACTAAAGAGGAAATCTGAAGTGCAAGTAATTATAATGAAGAGATGTCACTCACTAGTAGTCAGAGATGTTCAAATTAAAAAAAAAAGAAAGAAAAAAAGATGTAGGGGTGCTTGGGCGGCTCAGTCAGTTAAACGTCCTACCTGAGCTCATGGTCCATGAGTTGGAGTCCCCTGTCTCACTCTGTGCTGGCAGCTCAGAACCTGGATCCTGCTTCAGATTCTGTGTCTCCCTCTTTCTCTGCTCCTCCCCTGCTTGTGCTCTCTCTCTTTCTCTCTCAAAAATAAATAAACATGAAAAAAAAATTTTAAAGATGTTAATTTATAAGAATTAGCATAGCAAAAATTAGATAATCAACATTTTGGTTAGTGGATGAAAAATAGGAACTCATTCCTTGATGAAGTACACAGTAATAGCTATTTTGGAAAGAATTATGGCACTTTTGGGGCACCTGGGTGGTTCAGTCGGTTAAGCACCCAACTCTTGATTTTGGCTCAGGTCACAATCTCATGGTTTGTGTGTTCGATTCCTGACTCGGGCTTCATGCTGATGATGTTTAGCCTGCTTGAGATTCTCTCCTTGTCTCTCTCTCTGTCCCTCCCACCTCCCCCCAAATAAATAAATAAACTTAAAAATAAGAAATATGACACTTTTCATTAATATTATACATATCCTGTGATCTCATTACTATGTTATACACCTTTGAAATTTACACACATATTTTACAGAGCATGTGTAATTTTGTAGTAATGAGGAGATAGGGGAAGTTAAGAGACCATCGTCTGACAACTCATAAATATGGTAGATGCTATCGTAGCATACTATGGTATATATTAGTAAATAGTGTAACTAAATAGATGTAACTAAAACAACATGCACATATCTCAGAAATATAGTATTGAATACCAAGTATAATGGGCTTATAGAATTCCTGTATTTTTCCTACAGGTAAAATAATACAATTACTCTGGAATGTAAAATAATAGTCACTCTGGAAAACAGTTTGGCAGTTTCTTAAAAAGTTAAAGATCTATTATGCAGCAATTACACTGTAGGTATTTATCCTGAGGAAATGAAAACATATGTTTAGCAAATATCTGTACATAAATGTTCATAGCAGTTTTATTCATAATAGCCAAAAAAAAAAAACAACAAAACAAAAACACCTCAAATAAATATTCTCCAACAGGTGAATAAACTGTGATAGATCCATAAAAAGGAGTACAATTCAGCAGAATTCGCCAATGCAAAGGAACAAAATCATTATTCACACAATGATTTTGTGAAGCTCAGGGAGGTTATATTGAGCAAAAATACCAACCTGAAAAAGTTACATATGGCTTCATTTCTGTTAGATAACTTTTTTCAATGTGACAGAATTATAGTAATAGAGAACAGATTCGTTAGTATTTTACAGAGCTTAAAGCTGGGGAAGGATATGACTATAAAAGGATAGCAAAAGGGAGTTTATTTGTGATTTTTTGGCAATTCTGAAATCTGAGTTATACATGAATAATGTATAAGTAAGAATGCAAGTAAACCTGGTAAAATCTGAATAAAATGTCTAGTTTTGTTAATAGTTCAAAACGTCAAATTCCCAGTTTTGATAACATAATGTTTTTTTTTAAGATGATACCATTGGGGAAAGATAGATAAAGGGTACAAACAAACCCTCTAGTACTTTTGTCATTGATTTTGAATCTAAAGTTATATTAAAATAAGAGTTTAAAGCCAGGGGGCTTCTGAGTGGCTCAGTCAATTAAGCATCTGACTTCTTACTTTGGCTCAGGTCATGATCTCATGTATCCTGAGTTCAAGTCCCACTGGGGCTCTGTGCTGACGGCTCAGAGCCTGAAGCCTGCTTCAGAGTCTGTGTCTCCCTCTCTGCCCCTCCCACACTTGTGCTCTGTCTCTCTCTGTCTCTCAAAAATAAATAAAAACACATGAAAAATAAAGTAAAAAATAAAGTTGAAAATTAATAATACATTAAATTTACAAATTGATCTCCAGAGAGTTGACATATTTATATTGGCTTACTTTTTAAAAACAGGAACATAGTATCCTACTATTTCTTTACATTTCTCCATTTACTAAAGTCCCCCTTATTACTGTCAGTTACAGTTAAAAATTATATATATATATATATATATATATATATATATATATATATCGTACAGCTATATATATATATTCAGCTTCTCTGTTTAATTCTACCAAGTTTGTGCTTTTATAATTTGCTTATTAATTTTAAGGATATATTTTACCTTGTAAGATCATATTGGTTATTGTCATAGACTCTGGGTCTGGAGTTCTCTCTTGTGCAGCAAGAGAGCAGGACACAGGATTTAAAATGTGAGAGAGGCTAATGTCCAGGAGAAGACAAGAGCCCGGGATGAGGGTCCTTGCTCTGTTTTTATTAAGATCAGAAGGCTTACAAATGTGATGGGCATGCACAGAGAAACAATGAAACCGTGAACATTAACTCATGGGAGTGGGGAAAAAGGGGGTTTTGGAGATATGCATGGTTAGGGGTTTGGGTCAATACAAAACAAGATTCTGGTGCTGCATCGAAGGTTGTTTACAGCAAACATGAGGCCCCACCTCTGTTTACCTAAACTGGTCTAGGGTACAATAAAAACAGAGAATACTACCTCAGGGTCAACAAGACATCTTTCTTTTGCTAATTAGCTCTGCTCTGGGCAACTTGGCCCTGCTGTGGTATATAGCCCTATTTACCTGTTTACCTAATTTGGTCCTTCCTTCCTGTGAAAGCAGCTTTCTGCTATTGTCCTATGCCTTTGTCCTATAGTGGGGGCCTTTGCCCCATTTGTCCTATACTGGGGGCCTTTGCCCTGCTTGTCATATACTGAAAGGCTTTGCCCCATTTACCTAGTCTTGTTTACCCAAATTTGGGTGTGTTCATCCTATGGCTTTCTAATTCTTTATGCCTTGTTAACCCATCAGTGCAGCCTCAGGGAATTCCTAACTTATTCCCCACAGGTTATAGTTCTTGTCACAGACCTTTTTGTTTCTTCTGTTTAAAATGGCCCACATAATTCATTCCTGTTTGATTAGTTTTTGTTTAATTCTATTACCTTCTCCTCTTATAAATCACAATTATTTCTAAAAATATCAACAGGCTTTAATGATGATTGTCTTTCAAATATTTTACAAATAATATCAAGTAAATGAAAGGACAAGTCATAGGCCTAAAGAAAATATTCGCAAAAGATATATCTGATGAAGGACTTTAATCTAAAATAGACAAATAACTCTTAAAACTCAACAATAAGATAACGAATAGACAAAAAAGAGAGAGAGGCAAGCCAAGAAACAGACTTTTAACTATAGAGAATAAACTGATAGTTACCATAGGGGAGAGAGTGGGGTAGATAGGTGAAAAAGGTGATGGGGATTAAGGAGGGTACTTCTTGTGATGAGCACTAGGTGTTGTATGGAAACGTTGAATCACTACATTGTACACCTGAAGCTAAAATTACACTGCATGTTAACCAACTAGAATTTAAATAAAAACTTTTTTAAAAAGATAACAAATATCCAAATTAAAAAGTGGGCCAAAGACCTTACCAGATAGCTCACCAAAGAAGATATACAGATGCAAATAAGCTTATGAGGAGGTGCTCCACTTCTTATGTTATCACAAAAATGCAAATTAAAATAATGAGATACCACTGCATACCTCCTAAAATGTCCCAGATCCAGCACACTGACAACACCAAATGCTGGTGTGTATGTAGAGCAAGAGGAACTCTCATACACCTGCTGGTGGGAATGCAAAATGGTATAGCCACTTTGGAAGACTGGTAGTTTCTTACAAAAGGAAACATACTTTTACTATGTGCTCCAGCAATCATACTCCTTGGTGTTTATGCAAAGGAGTTGATAACATATCCACACAAAAACCTGCACACAGATGTTTATAGTTGCTTTATTTCAGAACTGCCCAAGCTTGGAAGCAACCAAGATACCCTTCTGTAGGTGAATGGATAAATAAACTGTAGTACATCCACACAGTAGAATATTACTCATTGCTAAAAAGAAATGAGCTATTAAGCCACGAAAAGACATGGGAAAATCTTAAATGCACATTGTCAAGTGAAAAAGGCTACATACTATATAATTTCAACTATATGATATTCTGAAAAAGGCAAAACTATGAAGACTGTAAAAAGATCAGTGGTATGAAGGGTTGGTAGGGGAAGAGATGAACAGACATAGCACGGATGATTTTTACGTCAGTGAAAATACTCTGTACGATATTATAATAATGAATATATCTCATTATATGTTTGTTCAAACTCATAGAATGTACAACACCCAGAATGAACAAACTGAATGGTGAACTTTGGGTGATTATGATGTGTCACTGTGTGTTCATCCTTAATACAAATTGTACCACTCTGTTGAGTAATGTTGATAATGGGGGAAACTATATACGTGGGGTAGCAGGGGGTATTTGGGAAATATCTGTACTTTAAATTTTTTTGTAATGTTTATTTATTTTTGAGAGAGACAGAGACAGAATGTGAGTGGGTTAGGGGCAGAGAGAGAGGGAGACACAGAATTCAAAGCAGGCTCCAGGCTCTGAGCTGTCAGCACAGAGCCTGATGCAGGGCTCGAACTCATGAGCTGTGACATCATGACCTGAACCGAAGTCAGATGCTCAACCAACGGAGTCACCCAGGCGCCCGGGAAATATCTGTACTTAAGGAAACAATGTTATTATAGACCTAAAACTGCTCAAAAAACCGGAACAGAAACAAAAACCAAAAAACAAACAAACAAACAAAAAAAACAGAAGAATAAAGTTATCTTACTTAACTTGATAGGGCCTAGTTGTTATGGGAGGTATCTAATTATAGCCCAGATATGTATAGAGATACTGGGTCAGAAGAGAAAAAATAGTTTTGTTTGTTTTTTTTAATGTTTGTTTATTTTTGAGAGAGGGAGAAAGAGAGAGACAGAGTGCAAGTGAAGGAGGGGCAGAGAGAGAGGGAGACAAAGAATCCCAGGCAAGCTCCAGGCACCAAACTGTCAGCACAGAGACTGATGCAGAGCTCCAACTCATGAACTTTGAGATTATGAACTGAGCTGAGTTGTATGCTTAACCGACTAAGCCACCCGGGTGCCCAAAGAAAAATTACTTTTTTAATTTTTTTAATTTTTTAAATATTTATTTTTTGAGAGAGAGAGAGAACAGGGAAGGGACAGAGAGAAAGGGAGTCACAGAATCCAAAGTAGGCTCCAGGCTCTGAGCTGTCAACACAGAGCTTGATGTGGGGCTTGAACCCACTGACTCTGAGATCATGACCTGAGCCAAAGTCGGTTGCTTAACCAACTGAGCCACCCAGGTGCCCCTAGAAAAATTACTTTTGAAATCATATGACTTTTTTTTATTTAAAAATTTTTGTTTTTAAGTTTATTTATTTATTTTGAGAGAGAGAGAGAGAGAGAGAGAGAGAGAGAGAGAGAGAGAGAGAGAATACAGAGGACAGGGAGAGAGAGAGAATCCCAAGCAGGCTCTGTGCTGTTAGCGCAGAGCCCAATGTGGGTCTTGAACCCATGAACTGTGATATCATGACCTAAGCAAAAATCAAGCAATAATTTGGTCATGGTATTATAACAGTAAGAAGAAATAAGAAATTCACACAGAAAGTAAATTCAAATAAACTCTCGAGGAGGAATAATATGCTATGTTTTAATTAAGCTGGTAATAAACTTGATAAGAAAAAAATAACTGCCATATACTTGTAAAAGCAATTTCCTGATACAATAGCCACTGTTATGTAGACAAGGAGATTCATTCTAAAATCATTTAGTGTACATGCCTAATACAAAAAACACTAAATTCAGCAACATATGAATTTTAAAAGATGGGTAGTAGAGGACTGTCAGCTAAGTATGACTCTACTCCAGTAGAGCAGTAAGATGGATAATACACTTTTAAAGTTAATAAGGCAAACATAACCAGGTTTACTTGCAGTTCTTTATAATAAGTAAAATAAACACAACCCACTGAACAGTGGAATTAAAAAGGGGGTAAGTTCATAAATCTGTTTCTGCCTCATTTTTCAAAGTAGAATAGGTAAGATGTGATAACTGGATACCAACTTTCGTTCAACTTAATGAAAGTGTTTTCTACTAAGTAGGAGTTAAAAGGATGATTTTGATTTTAGTGAAAGAATGGAAGACCTTAACAAAGGATAAAGAGTAATTCAGTGGGAGAAAACAGTATTCAAAGGACATATTTTTTAAAAAAATTGCAGGTAACTGATAATAAAGACCAAGACACTTAAATATTTTACTTCAGTCAGTCAGTTCAATAGTTTCCCATACACAGATTTGCCCTGCTGGTCTTAAATGGGGTCAGTTTAGAATTAAAGAATAAAGCTAATGAGTGAATGAAATTTATATGAAAGACTGTGTCTAATTGAATGTACCACCAGATGTCCATTTATAATTCATTTGGAATGTAATCATGGTTGCACTTGTTGCCTTATGTTTACAGCTGTCTTTGAAGGTACTATGAGAGTTTTCTGTTGACAAAAGTTTCTATTACTTACTAATACAGATTACCTAAAAATATTATACCTTTGTTTTTACATATTAAATATTTACAAAAAAATTATTAGTAAAATGGGTAGTAAAATGGTTTTTATAACTAACCTAGCATCTAGGAATGAGTTAATCAATGAAACATATTAAAGAACATGCCATATTTTTTATGTTAATTTATATAATCTATAATACTATAAAGTACTGATGTGGTTATGTATTTCCAGTTAGGACACTTTACTGCAGAGTTATTATTACATAGCTGCATAACTATGTATTATTACATAATTAGGTTCATATCATTTTTCATTATTTTGTTTCTACTATTAAGTTGTCACTTCAAGGAATTCAGTAACAACTCTAGCTGAAGTTATGTTCAAAATTGATCTTCAAAATTATTATTTATCACCATGTTTCTTATGAGAGGTACTAACATACTTTAAAAAGTTAATTATTCAATAAATAGTGAAATAATATTATATGCATATGGAAAAATTATGACTAATATATATTTATTGTGACTTGCCATTTCACAATACAACATTAACCTAATCCACTAATTTTCTCTTATAAGAAATTTTTAAAAGAATCCCTAGCTTCGTTTGCTGGAATTTTCTCATATATGTGCACACTTTACCTTACACATACATGATATAAAGCTATCACGTCTAACCTGAAACTATACAGAAAATCTCTTCATCTATCACTCAGGAAGTGAGCCATTGATTGGATTTTAAGGATAATTCCATTGGGCTTAATTTTGTGGCTCATGTTACTGGTTTCTGTCAATTGTTTCAACGTCATTACCCCATTATTCTATACAATGGTTCTAGGATGCTGAATACGTTTATTACCTTCCTTGCAATAAATGTGCATGGGTTTCTGAAATAGAAGCTTTCCTTCTCCCATTTCTCTATTATTTCCTTCCAATAATTTCCAGAGAATATTTAATGGAGCAGTCTCCGTGAATTTCCGGAATTTAAACACTTTTTTTTTATTCTTTAAAAAAATATTTTTTTTAATGTTTATTTATTTTTAAGACAGAGCGAGAAAGAAAGACAGTGTGAGCGGGGGAAGGGCAGAGAAAGAGGGAAACAGAATCTGAAACAGGCTCCAGGCTCTGAGCTGTCAGCACAGAGCCCCACACAGGGGGGTTAAACCCATGAACAGTGAAATCACAACCTGAGCCAAAGTCGGACACTTAACCAACTGAGCCACCCAGGCACCACTGGAATTTAAACATTTTTAGATCTGAGTCAATATCAGAGTTGTGTGAAATTGGAGAGTTCAGGTTACTGTTTAATAACCACTTAAGTTTTCTATATAACAGTGTTCCAGAGTTTCCTATATTAAGTATCACGAACCAACACTGTAGTGCAGCAAGTTCACACTGAATCTAAAAAGAATCAATGGATGTTTTTGATATTAACAACTGGACACTGATAACCTCATATGTAATATAGTAATGGGGGTTTCTTAGGATTCACTATTCAATTTTTGATTCAGTCCCAGTGGTAAACCTAGTGAAAATACTGGGCTTAAGTATTTCAAATAAGTATGTGTATATCTCTTTGTATGTGTAAATGCTTTTGACATAGCTAGAAGTCAAGTTGTAAGTGTATGTTTGGTATATAGTTGTGTGTTAACTATAATATATTAATCGTTTGGAAAAATAACTTCTTTCATATGACTCATAAAAGGAGGAGTTTTAAACGTGTTCTATTTGATGATTGATAAACATTTGATAAATAAATGCTTCGCCTCATTGTATAAAATTTTGACAGCACTATATTTATGGCTTTACATTATGTGTCCCTTTTGACTGCTTCAAAAATAAACTTAAGAAAAACTAAAACCTACTATTTATTTATATTTAGTTCTGAACTCTGGAATTCAGCAGGTTTTTAAAGTCACAGATAAAATTATTTAATGCCTAACATATCTTCCAGTTTTCTATAATACCTGAGATATTCCTGTATAGAATAGAGAAATTAAAAAATTAGTGTATCAATTTATTGAATTCAAACTTCATCTCTGATTTTCCCTAAAACTTTGTGACTTCCGGGTGTTTACTTTCAATGCAGTTATTTTTAAATTTATATATAGTGAAACCACACAGTATAAGTATGTACTTTGATGAGTTTTGATGGGGAGTTTGGTGTACAAGTATAGAATTACCCATCACCCTAGAAAGTTTCCTCATCATACCCTTTCCAGTAAATCCTCCCCATATAGAGGCACTTTTTTTTTCACTGAAATTAGTTTTACCCTTATGGAATTTCATACAACTGGAATAACATTGGGACACTTATGAGTCTGGTTTCTTTGCTTAGAGATGAATTCATATGGTATCATGCACATATCAGTAAATCATTTCTTTTTTTAATTTTTTTAAAAAAGTGTATTTATTTTAAGAAAGAGAGACAGTATGAGTTGGGGAGGGGCAGCAAGAGAGGGAGACAGATATCTTTGGCATATAAAAATTGTATATTATTAAGATGTACCATTTGGGATGTTTTGGTGCACATGTATATATTATGAAAACATGACTACAGTCAAGTTAAAAATCCATCACCTCTGCATGGTTACCCTTGTGTGTGTATGTGTGCGTGTGCATTAAGAAGATTTAATTTAGGATCTCTATCTTAGAAAAATGTCAAGTATACACTACTATGATAGTTCCTACAGTAACTATTACCACGATGCTGCATATTAGATCCCCAGAATTTTCATCTCACATAATTGAACATTTTTATCCTTTGCCAAACATCTCCCCATTTCTCCCACCCCCTAGACCCTGGCAACAACCACTCTACAATATGTTTTTATGATTTTGACTTTGTTAGATTCCACACATAAGTGAGATAATGGTGGCATTTGTCTTTCTGTGTTTGACATTTCACTTAGCATAATATTTTCTATTTTATTTTCTATTTCACTGATTCTCTTCTTGTCTGTGTTATTTCCTTTCTGTAACTAATTTTTATTGTAATGTGTTCTTTATTTTGATTAAAACAAGTACACATACCACCAATTTCTCTTAAAAATTTGTCTGTAAATTTATCTCTAAAAACTGTTTAACTTCTTTACACAAATTGTGATTTGTTGTATTTTTATAATCTCTCAGTTCAAAACATTTTCTAAATTCCCTTGCTTTTCTTTGACCCATTTTATACTAAGTTGCCATATAATTGTCAGGTTTTCTTTTTTCACATACTTTGGACTTTTCTAAGTATTTTATAGTTATATTATTAGTTAAGTTACTTTGTGGGCAGAGAGTACTCTCTATAATATTTCAATATCTTCAAATTTATTAATATGCATTTTAGGGCCCATAATGATACTTATCATCATTATATTCCATGTATACTTAAAAAGAGTTCTAAAGTTGTTAGTTGTAGTGTAAATATCAATTAGGTCAATGTGGTTGATGGAGATGTACAGTTTGTGTAAATTTTTACTGAAGTTTTTGGGCTATTTTTCTATCAATACTGAGGAAGGAGTATTAAAATCTCCAGCTGTGATTGTGGTTTGTCTATTTTTCCATTTATTTCTATCAATTTGCCCTCAAGAATTTTTACATAAATCAAATATTTGCCATATAATTTATACGTGATAAAATAGTCATCTTAAATATACTTTATAAAGATAGAATGATAGAGTATTCTTTTTGTTTTTTTCAAAAAATATATGTATATATTAACTATATTATGTATTATAATTAACTTATGGTCTTGTCTATCAGTATGCTATTCCTCATACCACAATTTGTTTTCACATTATTTACTCTTGAAATTTTGGGATTTCCAGTTTGGATTGCTATAAGTTCAGCTACTATGAACATTCATGTGCAAGTCTTTTTGTAGAAACAATGTTTTGTTTCTCTTGGTAAAGACCTAAGTGTATAATTATGGAAATATATTATATACTAATATAACAATATAAATGGATATTTAACTTTATAAAGCCTATCAAACTCTTTTCCAAAATAGTTTTACCAGTTTGAGTCTCATCACCAATGTATGAGGATTCTAGTTGTTTCACATAATGGCCAACCTTTGGCATTTTCAGCCTTTTAAAAGTTGTCCGTTCTAAAAGTTATGTGTTAACCTCATGTAGATTTAATTTTTATTTCTGTGGTGTCTAGAATTGTTGAGAATTTTTATGTATATTTTGACCATTTGAATAACTTCTGTATATTTTTTCAAATATAATGCTCATTTAATTGGCTTGTCATCTTACCATTGAAGGGTAGGAGTTATTTATACATTATTTATACTTATGAGATATGAATATATTTTCATCATAAGTATAATATCTTTATAGTATATAAATTTACAATATTGGGAATACGATGTTATATATTAATATATTTGTATCCCTATTGATTTATTGTATAACACTGATTTTCTTTCATGTTCTCTACTGAAAGCTTGCTAGTGTAAGATTTAATGTTGTTATGAGTTTTTGAACAAAGTGAGATTACAGTTGAAATTACCTTTTTTTCAAATAGATATCTGATGGCATCTTGTACTTTACAGCTCTGCTATTAGCAAAATACATTTATTACTAAAATAATTTTGTTGAATACATTTATCATAATTAAATGTTTTCTGTTACCTTCATTAACACTGCTTGCTTTGAACTGTCCTGACCGGATTTTAACTTTCAAAACTTCTATATTATTGGACTATAAATTTAGTTTTTGCAGACATTCCATAACAAAGTTGTTTTTTTAATCCTTACTGACATTCTCTGCATTTAATTGGAGTACATTTATAGTTAATTTAATTATTGAAAGATTGGATTTAAGGTTGTTTTTCTGTTGTTTTCCCTCTTATTTTGTCATTAGCTTTTTTTCTTTTTCCCATGTTTCATGTGTTTTTTTGTATTAATCACAACCTTTTTTCAATTTTTTTTGTAATCCCTTAACTATATGTTAGCTGTATGATAGTGTTTGCACCAGGGATTAGACTAGGTTGCTTTAAATTATCACGGTATATTTAGGGTTAATATTATTCTACTTCATATAAAATATGAAAAATTTGCAATAGTATGATTTCATTGACCCACTTCTGTCCTTTGTGGTATCATTATCATATATTATATCTGTATACATTATAAATCTTTGAATAGTGCTACAGTTTTGATTTAAAGAGTTGTATGTCCTTTAAAAATATAAGAGGAGAAAAATGAGCAGTCATATTTACTCTCAAATTTTTCATTTTTGTTGTTCATTACTTCCTGAAGACTTGAATTTCATCTTTTGTCATTTCTTTTCAAGCTAAGAACATGATGTAGTATGTTTTTGTAGTGCAGATCTACTGGCAATAAATTCTTCTAGTTTTTATTTAACTGAAATTTTCTTCAGTTTGCCTTCACTTTTGAAGGATACATCAAGTATATATAAAATTATGAGGTAGTAGGTATCTCATGTTATAGCTTTGAAATGAAGTCATTATATGACAGAAAAACAAGAATCTTTCCAATAATTCTTTCTAGTAAAACTTACTAGGATGAATGCATTTAACAAATATGGAAACATTTGTTAGTATTTTTTTTTTATGTTTCCTATCTACTCCCTGTCCTTCTATCCTCTCTTGAACCCAATCAAATCAGGATTTAATCCTCATAAATTCATTTTAAAACTCCCTTTTTAATCACTAATTATCTCCACATTATTAAACTACTCATCTTTTTTTTTTTTTAACATTTATTTATTTTTGAGAGACAGAGAGAGAGACAGAGCACAAGCAGGGGAGGGGCAGAGAGAGAGAGGAAGACACAGAATCCAAAGCAGGCTCCAGACTCTGAGCTGTCAGCACAGAGCCTGATGCAGGACTCGAACCCACGAACTGTGAGATCATGACCTGAGCTGAAGTTGGATACTTAACTGACTGAGCCACCCAGATGCCCCAAACTGCTCCTCTTTCTTAACATCTCAGTAGAACTTGCAGTATTTGTTCTTTTTGTTTGTTTGTTTTTTACAAATTATATCTTCATATAGATTCTGAAATATTCTGGTATGCTTGTTTGCTCAGTACCTCAGTAACTTCTACTTTTAACCCTCTGTTGGTGGGTCTTCTACTTTCTTTTACTCTTAAATCTCTGTTCCTAGGTCTTCTATCACATCCTCTTCCTAAAGTTGGAGTGGCCCAAGATCTAATGTTTGGTCTCTTTTCTTTCTGTAGCTGTATGTACTAACCCCTTATGTAATACCAATATTTGTTTTTTCCATAATACTTTTGCTTCCATAGACTTTAGAATACAGTGCAAGAAGCAGAGTAGTTTCTTGTGTTACTTTCCTAGTTCTGTAACAAATTAACAAAACATTGGCTTAGACAACATCCATTTATTATCTTAAAGTCTTATGCAAGTCAGAAGTCTAGGCATCACTTAACAGGGTTCTTTACTCAGGGTCTGACAAGGCTGAAGTCAAGTGTCAACAGTTATGCATTTTCACCTGGAGACTCATATAGGAAATTATCCAGTTCCATTTACATTTAGGTTGTTGGAACAATTCATTTTCTCATGGTTATAGAACTGACAGTGGCTTGTTTCTTCAAGTCCACTGAACCATGTCTTCTTTTAAGATTTTCACTTAAGTCATTAGCCATCAAGGATTATCTCATTTTTGACTCAGGCTCAATAGACTTGAAATCTGAATCATATCTGCAAAATCCCTTCACTTTTGTTGCATTCCATTGTCCAGAATAGCCACATATTCCACCCACGCTCAAGTTGGGGTGGGTTGTACATGCCATAACACCAGATAGAGAGAGAGAATTCTGCCTACCATGTTGCTCAATAAATATTTGTTTGAGTTAGTGAATAAAGATGGAAAAAGGTAGAGATATTATAATGAGCCTGTTTACCATACTATTGATCCTCAGGTTTATATTGTATTCTTAGCAAGGTTTTTCAAAGATAAAGTAGAAACTAACAAGATTAGATTCATGGTCTAGAAAATTACTTTGATAGTATTTGTATAGTTGATGGTAACAGATCTACATATTTTAACTTAATGTTGTCCAGCTGGTAATGAGGAACAAAACAAAGTAAAAGTTAAAGGATAAGGAAAGTGTAAGACAGATACAGACAATATTTAGTAACCAATTAGATGTGGAGATAATGAGTCTTCAGGGAGATTTTCAGTATGCTAACACTAACAATTGAAAGAATGTTGATATTTTGTCATTATATTAAGCAAAGTTCAGTGTTAGGGGGCAGGATCCTGAAGTTCCTCTGTGATCTTACACAACAATTTTTCTAAAACCTGTCATAGCATTATAAACCAATTTGTTTAGCATATAGTATTGGGACAACACAATCGTATTTATTCTTACTTTCTGACATTTGTTAGTATAAATACTTTGATAGTCACACATTTTGTTGCACATATTAATAGTTAATTTCTTTTTAAAAAATTGTAAATATTTATTTATTTATTTATTTATTTATTTATTTATTTATTTGAGAGAGAGATACAGTGTGAGTGGAGGAGGGGCAGAGAGAGAGGGAGACAAAGAATCCCAAGCAGGCTCCAGGCTCCGAGCTGTCAGCACAGAGCCTGATGCAGGGCTCAAAGTCAGAAACCAGATCATGACCTGAGCCACCCAGGCGCCCCAATAGTTAATTTCTTTTGATGTTGAATGGTATGCTGTTGTATGAATTCTCTACGATTAATCTTTCACCTTTTTATGGGTTTGTATTTTCATTTTTCGTTGATAAACAAGACTACAATGAGTTTTACGTTATGCCTACAATGTTTTATGTTTTCAATTTACCTGATTTGAATTGCACTACTAGGATTTACCCAAAGAATACAATAAAAAATTCTGTGTGTGTGTGTGTGTGTTGTGTATATATATATATATATATATATATATATATATATATATATATGACATCAGGGTGCATGTATCCCTTCAATTAGTGTTTTTGTATTTGTTGGGTAAATACCTAGCAGTGAAATTGCTGGATTGCAGGGCAGTTCTATTTTTAACTTTTTGAGGAACCTCCATACTGTTTTCCAGAGTGGCTGTACCAGTTTGCATTCTCACCAGCAGTGCATAACTGTTCTTTATCTCCACAAACTTGCCAACACCTGTTGTTTCTTGTTTTGTTTATTTTAGTCATTCTGACAGGTGTGAAGTGATATCTCACTGAAATTTTGATTTGAATTTTCCTGATGATAAGTGTTGAAGAGCATCTTTTTATGTAGTCATCCATCTTGTAGTCATCCATAGTCTTCTTTGGAGAAATGTCTATTCATGTCTTCTGCCCATTTTTTAATTGGATTATTTAGGGTCTTTTTTGGTGTCGGGGTTTAAAAGTTCTTTTATATTTTGGATACTAAAGCTTTATCAGAGATATCATTTGCAAATATCTTCTCCCATTCAGTAGGTTGCTTTTCTGTTTTGTTTATTGCTTTTCTTTTTACTGTACAGAAGCTTTTTCTTTTGATGTAGTCTTAATAGTTTATTTTTGTTTTTGTTTCTCTTGCCTCAGGAGACATAGCTAGAAAAAGTCGCTATGGTTGATGTCAAAGAACACTGCTTGTGTTCTTTTGTAGGATTTTTATAGTTTCAGGTCACACATTTAGGCCTTTAACCCATTATAAATTTATTTTTGTGTTTACTGTAAGAAAGTAGTGAGGTTTCATTCTTTTGCATGTAGCTGCCCAGTTTTCCCTGCACCATTTGTTGAAGAGACTTTTTCCCGCTTGATATTCTTTCCTCCTTTTTTCTGAAGATTAATTTACCATATAATTGTGAGTTTATTTCTGGGTTTTCTGTTCTGTTCCATTGATCTATGTGTCTGTTTCTGTGTCAGTACCATACTGTTTTGATCACTACAGCTTTGTAATATAAGTTGAAGTCTGGAATTGTGATTTCTTCAGTTTTGCTTTTCTTTTTCAAGATTGCTTTGGCTGCTCAGGGTCTTTTGTGATTCCATAAAATTTTACGATTGTTTGTTCTAGTTCTGTGAAAAATTCTGGTGGTATTTTCATAGTGATTGCACTAAATGTATAGATTGCTTTAGATAGTATAGACGTTTTAACAATATTTCTTCTTCCAATCCATGAGCATGAAATGTTTTTCCATTTCTTTGTGTCATCTTCAGTTTCTTTCAATGTTGTTTTATAACTTTCAGGTAACAACTCTTTTTTTTGGTTAAGTTTATCCCTAGGTATCTTATTTGTTTGGGGTGCAATTGTAAATGGGATTGTTTTCTTCATTTATTTCTGCTGCTTTATTATTGGTGTATAGAATGCAATAGAAATAAAAAAGAAATGCAACAGATTCTTGTGCATTGATACTGTATCCTCAGACTTTACTGAGTTTCTGTATGAGCTCTAGCAGTTTTTTGGTGGAGTCATTTGGGTTTACTACATAGTGTATCATGTTGTCTGCAAATAGTAAAAGTTTGACTTTGCTTATTTGGATGCCTTTTATTTATTTTTGTTATCTGATTGCTGAGGCTAGTACTAAGTTGAATAAAAGAATTCAATTGAGAATTCTTGTATCTATGTTCATCAGAGATATTGGCCTGTAGTTCTGTTTTTCAGTGGTTTTTACCTGGTTTTGGTATCAAAGTAATGATGACCTCATAGAATGAATTTGTAAGTTTTCCTTCCTTTTGAATTTTTGGAATAGTTTGAAAAGATATTAGCTCTTTTTTAGATGTTTGGTGGAATTTGCCTGTGAAGCCATCTGGTCCTGGACTTTTGTTTGTTGGGAGTTTTTTAGTTACTGATTCAATTTTTTGCTGGTTATTGGTTTGTTCAAGCTGTCTATTTCTCCCTGTTTCAGTTTTGGTAGTTCATATGTTTCTAGGAATTTATCCAATTTATCTAGGTTGTTCAGTTGTTGGCATATAGTTTTTTATAACATTCTTTTATGATTATTTTAGTTCTCTGGTGTTGGTTGTTATTTCTTCTCTCCCTTTTGTGATTTTATTTATTTGAGCTCTTTCTCTTTTTTTCTTGATAAGTCTGGCTAGAACTTTATCAATTTTATTGATTTTTTTTTTCCATGAATCAACTCCTGGTTTTATTGATCTGTTCGGTTTGTTTCTGTATCATTTATTTCTTTTTTTTTTTTTATTTTTTTTTATTTTTTTTTATATATATGAAATTTATTGACAAATTGGTTTCCATACAAACACCCAGTGCTCATCCCCAAAGGTGCCCTCCTCAATACCCATCACCCACCCTCCCCTCCCTCCCACCCCCCATCAACCCTCAGTTTGTTCTCAGTTTTTAACAGTCTCTTATGCTTTGGCTCTCTCCCACTCTAACCTCTTTTTTTTTTTTTCCTTCCCCTCCCCCATGGGTTCCTGTTAAGTTTCTCAGGATCCACATAAGAGTGAAACCATATGGTATCTGTCTTTCTCTGTATGGCTTATTTCACTTAGCATAACCTAAATGTATCATTTATTTCTGCTGTAAAAGTCTTTACTATTTCCTTCCTTCTGCTTTGTCTTAGGTTTTGTTTGTTGTTCTTTTTCCAGTTCCTTTAGGTGCAATGTTAGGTTATTTGAGATTTGTCTTGTTTCTTGAAATAGACCTGTATTGCTATAAACTTCCCTCTTACAACAGCTATTGCTGCATCCCAAAAGTTTTGGGCTGTTGGGTTTTCCTCTTCATTTGTTTCCATGTACTTTTATATTTCTTCTTTTATTTTCTGGTTGACCCATTCATTGTTTAGTAGCATGTTATTTAACCTCTATTTATTTGTGGTCTTTCCAGATTTTTTTCTTATGGTTGACTTCTAGTTTCATAACATTGTGGACAGAAAAGATGTACAGTATGACTTCGATTTCTTGAATTTGTGGAGGCTGGTTTTGTTGTCTAATACATGATCTATTCTGAAGAATGCTTGTGTGCACTTGAAAAGAATATGTATTCTGTTGTTTTAGGATGGAATGTTCTGAATATATCTTTTAAATCTATCTGTTCCAGTGTGTCATTCAAAGCCATTATTTCCTTGTTTATTTTCTGCTTAGATGATCTGTCCTTTTTTTTTTTTTTTTTTTTTTATCGATTCTGTCACCCTATGTCTTTTGGCTGGAGAGTTCAGTCCACTTAATTCAAGTTAATTATTGTATCTCTCTACTTATTGATCAATAAATTGATCATTCTATCTCCCTTTACTTCTCTGTGTATTCTAGTTATCCATTCTCCCTAGACATCCAGCTCCATCTCTACATTTCAGAAAGACCACTAAGCTCTGCCTGGCTTCCCCTCTGGCAAATGGCCAGGAAACCCTCTTCAAAGAGTAATCTTGTACAATAATAGTATTCATTAATTTCTTTATTTTTGTTCCTCATAAATCACTGGCTTTTGTTGCCTGATGAGAACTGTTTCATAAATATTTACCAGAGTTTTGTTTGTTTGTTTGTTTGTAGGAGAGTAAATCTGATACTCATAAATGGAAATTCTCATATGATACCTTTAGCCAATTACCTATATTCAATTTTCAGATGTTATTTATATTTTTATTCTATGATATAGTATGCATGAGAATTCCAAAACTAATCGACTTTTGAATTTTAATTTTTTCCACTACTTGTCTCCCTCACATACAGTCAAAAATTAGGCACTGTGCTAGGCACTCAAACCCCCATTCTAGAAACACCATCAACTATATTGGTATTTGATGAGTATACTCACCCACAACCATAATCTCTGCACTATAATAAATGAGATACCAGTGACTATATTCATCATACCATTTATTAAATTCTACATCTTCCCTTGCACATCCTGATAACAACTGTTGTAAAGGTACAATGAAAAAGGATGATTTCGTGTGCTGTCAATAGGTGCCAGCTAGTACTGGAATGGGTTTGAATAGCAGCAGTTTAATGAACTACTTCACCAAACACTGAACAACATATTAAAGTGTCATCCTTGCATTTGAGAATAAAGGGGAAAATGAATTTTCTGTGCTTTCAAACTAACTATTTCTTTGCTCTGAGATGCAGAATCATGGTGATCATGTGGTTGCAGCTATCATTTAGCTAATAGTAGAGAACTTCAAACCCAGAGCAGGAGAGGAGTTGATAGTAGGTGAGGGGTGGAAATATAGATAGTAATAGGTGTTTTTTTTTTTAACTGTATATCTCCATCGAGGCTACCTCATTGCTAGCAGATGCAAAAGAATTTGGAGTCAAACTAGAATTTTTGAAAAATATATTTTATGCAAATATAACTCCAGGAGTAACCATTAAAAAGTCCTGGGTAAAGTAAGGTACAAGTTAGGGATAATACACTAGCAGGAGCCATCAGGAAATGAATTCATCAGGAAATGAATTATTTTATTGACAATCCTGTCTACTTCCTGTCGATACTCATATCATTATGAGGTAGTAGATTGAGTTTTTCTGCATTCTAATATTTCTAGTTGAGCAACATGTGAATGTGTTTCACAAATTCAGGACCTCAGAAATAAGTTTTTTATGATCAAATAATATGAATCATTATAAACATTATTTTAAAACATTTGTGACGATTAAAGATATTGATTCATTTTAAGCCATCAATAACTTTATTGGAAGAAATATAGAAAATATTCTACTTTTTAAGAACAGCATGCCATGTCTGCTTCTGGACACAAATTAGTTTAGTCACTTTGCTTGGACTGATGAATAGTATAACTTACACAATTACAAAACTTAAATGTAGTTTTTGATAACAGGGAAGACTAGTGGTACATGCAAGAAACCTACTGCAGCACTCAAATAGAGTTTACATTACTATGTTATTGCATACCTACTGCTATTATTCTATTGGTGTCATTTTATAAAATGTCACTTACTTCTAGAATTTTGCATTTGCCTAGTTGGTAAAGATGAGTTATGTGCTTCATCCTCTACTTGCTTCACTACTCCATGTACTCCTGATTCCACTCATCTGGGCTCAAAACTGGTATATTTCTTTAAGTGTTTTTTTTCAATATTTTATTTTCTCCTTGATCATCTTGTTTCAGATACTATCCTCTCTAACCTCTACCCACTCTAATTCACTAAGGAACTCATTAAATCTCAGCCACACAATTTGAGCTCTGATTATTTTCATGATCCTATTTCTTGGGTTTTCTAGTTGTGGCTATACACAAGGGATGCCATATTAAACACTATGGTCTCATGACTGGTCTTTTACCACTTTGTCTTCTTAGATACTTATTTTTTAATGTGCTTTGTGGTCTCCTTTGCTCTCAGTCCTCAGCAATCTCCCTGACTTTCATCATGAACAGATTATTAAATTTGTATTGTGGATTTCTTCAGGAAATTAACAGTTTTCAGGGTGACAGCTTTAATCAGTGGGCAGCAGGGAGATAAAACACTTGCATTTTATTCAAAAGATGCTGATATTTGAAAACTTGGTGTCATATTTTGGAGAAATCCACCATTTGTAGCCTCAGTTTATTCATCTAGAAAATGAATACTCTGGAGTCATTTAACAATGGTCTTGGGGTAAATTGTGTTACTTGAGGAGATATATTCAAGTCTAATCCCCAATAACTCAGAAAGTGACCTTATTTATAAACAAAGTCATTACAGATGGAGCTAATTAACATGAGGTCGTACTGGAGTAAGATGGGTTCCTGATCCAATATGATATGAGTCCTAATAAGAAGAGGACAACATCATGTGAAGACAGAAGCACACAAGGAGAATGCCACGTGACAATGGAAGGAGGGATGCAAGTGTCAGCTGCAAGCCCAGGATCACCAAGAATTGCCAGAAACCACACAGAATCTAGGACGGGGCAAGGAGGATTCTCCCTTGCAAGTGTCAGAGGGTGCATGACCATGCTAACACCATGATTTCACACGTCTTGCCTCCAGAATGGTAAGGCGATAACTTTCTAGTGTTTTGCACCACCCAGTTTGTGCTAATTTTGTTAGAGTATCCCTGGGAAACTGACAACAAAATACCTTGCAGTGGTATCATCATAATTAAGTCATATGTGATAGAAGCCTAGTGCAGAGTCTCATAGAAGTACTATATAAATATTAGATGTCATCACCATTATTCTTAGTATTTGCCCTTAGAAATATCAAACTCCTTTTCCTCCCATCACTCTTTTCTATTTCAGCTGTGAAAACTAATTGTTTGTTTGTTTGTTTGTTTGTTTGTTTGTTTGTTTTTTCATGAGTGTGGTGCAAGGAACAAAAGAGCCATATTCAATATGCAAAAGTTTGTGTCACATTTAAACTATTCCTATCCAATCAGAAAAATCACAAAATATTCAAATACTTCCTGCCAAAATATGAGTGGGTTGCAACTATATTTCATATAAATATGTATTAAGAATTTCTAATTTGCCTTACCAAAAAATCATATTTTGGATTCCATCATAGGGTATGTTGTAGAGAAATACCGGTGGAAGGTGGAAGGCATAGACTTTTTTTCGAATAAAATTCCTTGGCACTGCTAAGGGATTTGCTGGTCTGTTTGTTTCCATAATAGCTGTCGTACTCCACTGCTTCTGTCTTTGCCCAGACGTTCCCTCAGATGATCCTCTGCTCCAGTGGCCAATACTGGAGCCCAGCAGATGGAGAAAAAAAGTGCCAGAGGAGAGTCTGTGACGAAATCTAGAGATCAGAGACATATGATTAGCAAGCTGTGGTTTTGACAATGAAAGCTTAAGATAACTGTTTTCAATAAATGTAAAATTTTCAAATCATTGTGAGAAAGAATAGATATTTTCACTTCTAAGGGTGTATCTATAATAGCAGCCATGGAAATAGTTAAGATAAAAGGAATAATTTGAAAATGTCACTTAATTCATGTCAGGATAAAATGAAACAATTCTCCTAGGGCTAAAATTACTCCCCAGGAGTGAGTTAAGCACACAGGGATGCTGCATTAACTCCATGATGCTAATGTGCCATCCCAAATCATCAGAATCCCTCCCCCTTCAGTAGGAAATCATGCCCTAGGAGAATTTGACTGATTATACTTAGATATATTCATTACAATATATAGAGAAAAAATGATCCCAGAAGCTTAATTTCTCGTGATATGTACAAGAATTTCTCATGATATGTACAAATGTCGATTTTGTCTTTCACAATATTCTTATTGTTTATGACTTTACAATGACAAAATAGCCATTCATCAGAAATCAAATAAATGTGGCAAAGAAGTACATTGTTTGGAACTTTTATTTGGTTATTCATACAAATATAATTTGAGGGAATAATAAGTTTATGGTTATAATCAAATGTGGTCTGATGAATGTATCCCGTATTATTGTTAATACTTGTATGTTCTCATTAGAGGTAAAACTAACACAATAAAAACAATGGCAATACAACTAAAAATGGTTGGTAGGTTGGCATATATTTGAATGCTTTTGATTATTTATTTGTATACATTATACATAGTTCACTTGGGGTGCCTAGGTGGCTGAGTCAGTTAAGGGTCGTAGTTCAGTTCAGGTCATGATCTCACAGTTTGTGAGTTCGAGCCCCATGTAGGGCTCTGTGCTGACAGCTCAGATCCTGGAACCTGCTTCAGATTCTGTGTCTCCCTTTCTCTCTGCCCCTCTTTTGCTCAAAATTCCGTTTTTCTATGTCTTTTTTAAAATATGTATTTAGTTTTTGAGAGACAGAGACAGAGCGTGAGTGGGAGAAGGGCAGAGAGAGAGGGAGTCACAGAATCCGAAGCCGACTTCAGGGTCTGAGCTGTCAGCACAGAGCCTGATGTGGGGCTTGAACTCACAAACATGAGATCATGACCTGGAGCCAAACTGAGCCACTGAGGTGCCCCAAACCTCAGTATTGTTTTTTTAAAATAAAATGTGTGCTATATACAAGATTATCCCTCAGTTCATAGCTGTGTATCTAATAACATTGAACAACTATTCATAATATAGAATAGAGACATTATAGTCATTATATAAATTTAACATAGTATCTTTAACAACAAACTTAGCTAGAAATAAATAATCTTCAATTATTGTTAGCTAGGATATATATTTGCACTAGCACAAAAATGATATAGGAAAATGCATTCTTTTTTTACTTGATCGCATTTTCACACACTCACACATACACACACACACACACACACACACACATATATATATATGCATAACTTGTACCATCATCATCATCATCATCCTCCTCCTCCTCATCATCATCATTTACTACCATTATTATTCTAATCTCCATTTTGGTATTAAAGTTCAGAATTTTGTTTATAAATTCTACAAACACAAAGCAGTGTACTGGAGGTGACCCATAACAGTTCATGACAGTTGGATTATATTTCCAGCATTTTGTGAATTGTTGGAATCTACAACCACAGCTGGAAGTCTGTCATACTGGCATTATTTACATCACAGAAATAGACAAAGCCTACAAATCAGAGATTTTTTCCCTCCTATTAGGAGAGTTAGGTTTTCAATATTGACCAACAAATCTCCACAGACATATATATAAAATAAATCTTTATACACTAGTAGGAAGAAAGGCTCTCCAAAAATGTAACTATACTCTAATTCCTGGGACCTGTGAATATTTTACATTAAATGACAGGTGCTTTGCGAATGTAATTAAGGTTATAGACCTTAAAATAGGGACTTTATCTTGAATTGTAAGGTAGGCACAATTTAATCCTATGCAGGCTTGGGGCATAAGAGATAAAACAGGAGAGTTTCATAGAGATTTGGAGGGTGCAAAGGACTTGACTCACTGTTGATGAGCCTGAAGATGAAAAGAGGCCTAAACTAGACAAAATGGGAGAATTGTAGAAGGTGATTGTAATCCCTTGCTAAGGGAAAACATTCATTCAACTGAGAGGAATTTGTTAAATTAATAATTTGGCATTTTCAAGAATTTTAAATATATTTTTTAAATGTTTATTTATTCATTTGGAAAGAAAAAGCACAAGCGGGGGAAGGGCAGAGGGAGACAGAGTCTCAAACAGGCTCTGGGCTGTCAGCACATAGCCGGATGTAGGGCTCAATCCCACAAACCATGAGATCATGACCTGAGATGAAATCAAGAGTTAGACGCTTAACTGACTGAGCCACCCAGGTGTCCCTGGCATTTTCAAGACTTTTAAAAATAACTTTATGTATATATATTATAAATTGTATATGTTTATAATGTGTATATATATTTACAAACTATTTATATAATTTATATGTGTATGTGTATATATATGATTTAATGATTTCTTATGTATCATAAAAATATAGTTCATTGTGTATGATTATAGACATTTTATTTAAAATATTTGCAATTTTCAATGAACAAATTTGTTGTTTTTAATTTCCGTATTATTTTGGAAAATACTCCTTAAATTACGAAGAACATGTCAGTACAACCCACAAATATTGAGAAAATAAAATTGTGTCTTTTTTAGAATTGTGTAACATGTTTAATGATTATTTACCCATTAAATGGAATTATTATGGATATAAATGCCGTAATTTGTATCATCTCTAAGTCTTGAGTTTTGCATCTGCTTCTAATATACCATTAGTTTCAGATTGATAATAACATATTACAGTTAGAATGGACTGTATTTTAACTTATTTGAATGAATTTCAAATCTTATTTTGAAACATCTCATGGGTTGTTAAAGCCATGCTTTAAGCATGTTCATAAGCAGCAGTCCCCCCAGTCCTCCTGTTTCGTGACAAGACCAAAGAACCTGGATGATGCTAATCTAGAAGGACATTCACAGCTCATGAAAGAATCATCACTGCTAATCAAATCAGAGAGAAAACCCACCACTCTGTACCACTGGAGACATTCCATGTACTGAATATTTCATAAGAAGGGGGCTCTAGCTGAAGCGGAAATTCTCAACAGCTTCAGGTTGCGTGCAAATATTTACTTAAACATTCTAGCACAGTCCAATTGGTGTTCAGCAACAACACCAGTGAGCCTGGAGTGATCCTTATAAATTATGGTAATTACATATGACATGATTCTTGCTAGGTCACAGCAGCTTGCCTTGGTCCCTCTTGCTTTGCCAGCAATTCCCATACTTGCATGATTAAGTGGGCAGGGTGCCATAGGAAATCGAATGCAAACACAATGACAAATGTCTGTTTTGACTGCTTAAATTTAAACTCGATTGTTGATTTGCAAAAACAGCAAAACCCAATCAAGGACTGATATGAAGCCACTGAGTCAGGAGAATTGGTGTGGGGGTAGAACTTTGAAAGCCTTGGAAAAGACTCTGCCAGGTTGTCAAAATTTGCAACATCAACTCTTCCTTACAGTGATACAATACCCTGCTACATTTTTTTCTGCACACTTAAAGAACATCTTTGCCTCTAACTGCATATAGAAAAAAATGTTCAGAGATTCAAAACAATAAAAACAATGATTTTTATTGTTTTAATGATTAGTTTTCCAATGTCCTGATGAGTGCTTTGAATTTTTGAATTTAATTAAGGGTTAAACTATGAAGAATTAACTAGAAATGAAGCATAGTAACTGAAAACAGTTGTAAGTTTGATAAGAAATTCATTTGTGTGAATGTTGACTTACCAGTCCGTACTTGATGGTTAAATATGGACAGTGAACATTATTTTTTGATACCTTCTCGAATTGTATTTCTTTCCCTTTGAGTTTACCATTGTGCTTTCCCTCTATTCTAGAGATCCCAAATAAAATTTGTTAGTTCTTTGACTATACAAGTCAATCTGGGTTTCCTTTTAACATTTGCATATATCCTAGTGTCTTGTAATTTAAATGTTCTTATTTGAAATACAGTCTAAAAATGGGCTTTCAAATTTTAGTGAAAAGGACTGGTAAGTTATCAGTGCAGAGAGAGGAAAATAATGTAGTGATTAGTTTACTGCCTTAATAAGTAAGGCAAATAAAGTGTTTGATATGTGAGAAACAGTAAAAAAAGCAAAAAAAAAATTCTTTAACTTTGATACATATAAAACCCCCCAAATACACAAATGGAGATATTAATGGGTAGTTCTCATTGATGGACCCAATTTATTAATGTAGAAATGGAAACCAGACAAATGAAAACACTGGAAATCACCTAGAGGGAACATGAAAGTCAAACTATAAAATTTAAGGATTATGCAATTAATAAGGTAAGAATAGAGAAAATTATGCTAAGCGAAATAAGTAAGTCAGAGAAAGACAAATAGCATATGATTTCTTCCTAGGTGGAATTTAAGAAACGAAACAAATGAGCAAAGGGGAAAAAAAAGAGAGAGGCAAACCAAGAAAAAGACTCTTAACTATAGAGAACTGATGGTTACCAGAGGGGAGCTGAGGGGGGGGGGGTGGAGGGCACTCCATGTGATGAGCACCTGGTGTGTATGGAAGGGTTGAATTACTATATTATACATCAGAAACTAGGATAACACTGTATGTTAACTGGAATTTAAATAAAAACCTAAAAATAATAGATTTCTATGTTAAAACAATTTTCTTTAGGTGTAGATGAGAAATCTAATATTGCAGTGGCTTGTTTCTGCTCTTGAATATCAGATGTGACTGGACATGGTGTGCCGTGTGAAAGTGTACATGGCAACTAAACAAAATATTCTCTTGTGGCCGTGGCAAGTATTATGCAGCAGACCAAGGCTCCCAATGAGAGCAACTACGCATGATGTATAAATTAATTTAAAATGTTGTCTACTGAATGCCTCAGAGAGCTTTCAAGGCAGCAGGAATTGAAGACTAATGATCTAGTAGATAAAGAAAACTCAGGATTGCATCATCTCTGTTGAATTCAGGAGGCAAAATTTGATGTTCGAATTTACTGACCAGCCATAGAGCCATGGGTGCTAGTACCCCTCTGCTGTGTGTTGTACTCAAGACCGGAGAATGTTATGGGTAAATTCTAGAGAAATGGTTAGGTCATAAACAGATCTTATGTGTTTAATTTACTCTAGCATTCGAATATGTCAAAGCTGTGGGTTAGCAAAGGGGAGCTAACCTCTTCAAACAGGGAAACAAGGGATGCT
Organism: Lynx rufus; assembly: GCF_022079265.1. NCBI lineage: Eukaryota > Metazoa > Chordata > Mammalia > Carnivora > Felidae > Lynx > Lynx rufus. The sequence continues at coordinate 114,599,755 of NW_025814867.1, forward strand.
TCTAGTAGCAAAGTTGAGAGTTTCAGCGTCTCCAGCTTCAGCTGATTAAGCCTCTATAACCTCCACCACAATTTTTAGTGTCTCACTTTTCCCAAAGTTGTAACTTTTAAAACAATGGACCCTGTGAGATTAAAAATCAAATTTGCTTTGTAAGTCGTCCACCAACATGAATAGACTGTGGACTCAGTTTTAAGAAATCATATCCTGGGGCGCCTGGGTGGCTCAGTCGGTTAAGCGTGTGGCTTCAGCTCAGGTCATGATCTCAAGGTCCGTGTCCGTGAGTTCTAGCCCCACCACGGGATCCGTGCTGACAGATCAGAGCCTGAAGCCTGCTTGGGATTCTGTGTCTCTCTCTCTCTCGGCCCCTCCCCTGCTCACACTCTGTCTGTCTCTCTCTGTCTCTCTCAAAAATACACATTAAAAAAAAAAAAAAAAGAAGAAAGAAATCATATCCTTAAGCTACAGGAGATAAAGGATTTGCTGTTGTATTTTTCTTGTTTTATATCATGTTTGTAAATGGTCAGTTATAGAAGCTTTTAAGTTTCTAATGCAAATCTTGAACTTGTAATTCAAAGCAATGTACTCCTTTTCTTTGCCTAGATTCTCCAGCACACTTAGATAGAAGTCACCAAACAACTCCATTATACTCACTGCTTTTACTAAATTATTTTATGGCAGAAAATATTTGGTCACCCAATGCCTTGCTTTCTGTGTGCATTTGATAACAGGGTATTAAAGGTGATAATTTGAGTAACTTCTTTGCCACCATATTCTGCAGATTACCAATGTCCCTTTTCCATTTAAAAAGTGGTTATTAATGTCTTTAAAAGCAAATCAAATATCTAATTTCACATAGCTCAGTCTTAAATTTCTTTTTATCTGAAATAACTTCTAGTACCAATTTTTTAAAATTGTTTTTAATGTTTTATTTTTGAGACAGAGAGACACACAAAGTGTGAGTGGAGGAGGAGCAGAGAGAGAGAGACACAGAATCCAAAGCAGGCTCCAGGCTCTGAGCTGTCAGCACAGAGCCCGACTCGGGGCTCGAACTCACAAACCATGAGACCATGACCTGAGCCAAAGTTGGACGCTTACCTGACTGAGCCATCCAGGAGCCCCACTTCTAGTACCAATTTTAAAATCTTTCTTGCTCTAGCTATTTTTTATTTTAATACTCTCTGCCCTCCACTCTTTCTACACAATATCCTTGGGACACACACTGCCACTTATATACTAATGATTCTCACTCCATCACTAAACTTGTTTTGTAATTCTAAGAAAATGTATCTAAATACTTATAATATTCATTGTATGTAGCTGTCTCATAGGCACTACTAATCAATATTCACAACCTTAAATTCCTCACCTCGTCCTGAAAAATTGCTATTTTCTTGATGTTACAAATCTTAGCAAATGCTATTATTATTCCTTCATTTATGAAGGTCTGAAATCTTCATTATCTTTGACTTTCCTTACATACCAACCCATATCCAATCACTGAGTCTTACCTAGTCTACCTTCTAAATAAATTTTAAATTTTATTATCCCTCCCATTGCCATAGACTCTAACTAGGGCATATAATAATCATCATACTCTTGAATCACTGAGAGTCATAGTTTTATGGTTTTGATACGATGAATTATTAAGCATCATAGTTGTATCTTATTGTCCTGTGATTATTTCCTATATGTCCTATTATGTCCTATATGAAGAGAGAATGGTAGTTGTCTAGCATAAATCTTATTGCTTTACCTAAAATAAATAGTTTCTAACGATGCTGATAGTAAAACTGGAATGCTTTATGTTACTTCACAAGACACTTTATGACATAGACCAACTCACAAGTGTCATCTTTGCAGCTAGCCTTTATTTTTTTGTGATCTGGCTATAAATATAGAGTAAGTAATATTTTCAGGCAATAATAGTGCTTTATTTGCCCAGTTAATTTTCTTACTAATTGTCCTTTCTCCACTCGTCATGCAGCAGTGAACTCTCTCCTCTGCCACTAGCCTCAAGTTGAGAGATGATATATAACAACAAAGACAAATTCTTCATGTTGAGTTTCAAATAGTTTCTTGAATCTTGTAATAGAGATAGCATTGTTAGAAATATGGGACCTCAAGTATAAGATCAAGTTTTATGTTTTAAATCTTTTTTTTTGTGGTGGTGGTGGTGGTGGTGAGATATGTGTGTATGTGTGAAACAGATTTAAAAAACTATGCATATGTGATATGATTTCATAGCTTGATATCAAGTTAAGCTACTATAACCAAAGTTTAGATGATTGGATTCAATATCTACTATGATGAAAGCTTCTCTCCATATGTTCTGGAGATGGTCTTATTCAGTATTTATATTAATTATTTGTACAAAGACATCAGCTATATGGCAATAGGATACACAGATGGCACCAAACAGATGTATCTGGGATAGGTACAAAAACTTTATATGACAACACAAGAAAAAAAACATAAAACAAAAATAAAGCAACCAAAACCTATTCTCAAACGCAAGGACACATTAACTCAAATAGTAAGATTATATTCCACAGAAATAAAAATAAACTCCAGTACTTTGTTTTATTAATACACTGAATATATTAAGAATGATAGTTAATGACACCGAAACAATCCTTGTGCCAGTTAGTTGGTTAATGATCCTTTGGGATTTAGCTATATTGTACACCTGTTTTTAATTATCTGCCTTAATTTTGCAGGAAATACCACCAGGGCTGACTTTGGTCTCGCATCATCATCTAAAAACAGAACCGAGCAGCCCTGTAACCCCTGTGCTATTAATCTGCTTGTAAGGGCTCCACTACTCATCCAGGTCTATTTCTAATTAGATGGAGGACTACTCTTAATTGGTCTTTCTACCTCAAGGCTGTTACATCAGAATCTGAGTCTTGTTATTCATTGGATTATTTCCCTCATTGCCCATGTAGATTAACAGAAGACACAGGGCCAGATATTTCACACTTCTTTGGGGAAAAATCAAAGCAAATTTTCTTTGGGTCCTGTTAACCAATGTAACTTATCCCTGATTCACACTGATGGAAAGCATACATAAACCTAATCATAATTTTAAGCCAACATATACTGAGTTATGTTAGAGATTTTCTTTAAAAATTCCATACCTCTTTGTTTGTGTATGCTTCTCATGTTAGGTAAAAGGGTTACAAGAACAGAAAGAGCTTCCACATACAGTGTGTGTTTTAACAGTACGGTTTTAGAAACTAGCGGTTAGACCTGCAACTGATGGTGCTCCTCTACCCCCATTTTATTCAATTTTCTGACCAGTACGACCCATCATTTTCTCAGACTATCAAGAAAGATACAAAATGAAGAGTACTTTCTCTTCCTTAGCTGCATTCTTTTCAGAGCCAAGGGGATTTACAATAGAAACAAGCCTCTCCCATTGGGAAGCTATTTACAAATAGCACTGACATTGTGCCATAGGAAAACAGAATAGCTGTTTGTAACATTCCTGAGGCAGGCAGTTTGTTATTATCAACCAGTTACCAAGGACAATTTTATGATCTAAGAGTTTATGCTACACATATACACACTCATGCACATGTATCACAGATTTTATACTCTCCCGTGTAGAGATTTACAATAAGATCATAAAGTCACATTTCATTCACTTTGTAAGAAAAATAGCATACACTTTGGGACTAGACTATTAGACTATTTATTATTTTTTCTTTTTTCAAAAAGTTTTATTGAGCTATCATTAATACTTAAATCTTAATATTTTTGCCAAAACATCAAAAATGTGAAATATATACCAATCCAATATAAAAAATAACTTTTTGTAGGTTTTCCAATTGTCTTTTCTATGGCTGGAAACAAAATAGAAAGTCTGAGAAATATAATACATCAACTTGCTCCCAATTATTCTAAGAATTTTTTGCTAGGAATTGAGTACCCATAAAATTATGGTCTTAAAAAGTATTTGTTCCATTCAGAACTCTTGCAACCCTTACACTTCTTCCAGGAATTACTGACACTCAATAACTGTTGCTTATTAGCCAATATATGCAAAGTTTTATTAATCCCAAAGACCTATCACCTACAGGTCAGTATAAAGCAATTGAGAAAATTACCTCTGCTTTCACTTGCAAGAGATCTACTGCCATGTTCTAGAAGTTGTAAGACCTGTATGGGGATATGGCAGCTAATTGTTTTATGAAGAATGAACTTATGGTAGAATTACATAATGAATCATATGCAATAACATGATTATGCAATGAATCACAATCCACCTGTCGTTTTACTTGCACTCATTTGTAGTAGTCACATGCATTTTTAAAGCCCATTCTAAACTTCCATGTCTTTGAAAATTGTTATGATCCTTTAATTTTTTATTTTCTTGAGACTAAACCAAGCTTCTTCAAGCAGTCCTCACTTTATCAGATTTCCTTACCTTTGCAAGTTTTAGCCCAACTTCTCTGCATGGCTTGCTATTTTTTAATGCTGTGCTCAAAATTTGCTTTGTGGACTTCAAGATAAGTCTCCAAGTGTTGCTGACAACCAAACAACACAATGGATTCATTAGCTACTCTCTTCTTCAGTTTCTGCTTCCATTAATTTCGGTCCAATCAGGGAGGGAATCACTGCTGAAGTGGTTATAATATTCTGACCTGTGAACTTAAGATGATCTTGATATGAACTACTATTAATTTAGATTTTTTACTTGCCTTGCAGCTGATTTTTTACTAAATTGAATACTTCATATTTATCACAATTATTCTTCATTCTGCTTATCCAGGCTGTTTACTTTATACGTGCTTATAGTATTTATATATATTTTATATATTTATGAAAAATGATGCAAATATTCACCTGATATTTGATCTCTGAACAGTTCATGTTATCTTCAAGTTGGATATACTTTCTATAGTTTTGAGCTAGTGACAGAGATTTTTGATAATGTCAACTCTGAGCTCTATTATTACTATTATTTCAGAGCTCTAGCTGAAATAACATCACGTCTCTGAACAAAGTTAATGATCAGCTCTGAAAAAACCACACTGTCTTCAACTTTTCAATATCTGCCACCATTTCCCTGGCGCAGTCATGCCTAAAAAAAAAATTACATTTGAATGCCATTGATCCTATATATCTGGGTTCATAATGGCAAACAACAACTAGATTTTCATCCATATCTAATCTGTAGAGCAGTAACGATAATGCTCATCTCACATGCATTAATAGTATTTAATGAGTAACTGTTAGTAAAGCATAGAACCCATAGAAAAGTAGTCATTTGATATATAGGATATTATAAGCTTCTTCTCTCCTAAAAAAATTTAAAATACCATAGTCTACATTATTAAAATATGAGCTTAAATTCATACAGTATATCTATGCTAGTCTAATTATATTAGCAACAAGCTAAGTGAAATAATATATATGTGGATATATATATATATATATATATATATTGAATTAGCTAAAAGTTGGGGGAAGCAGATGGAATTTATTAATTAAAATGTGGCTATTGTTGGCAAGTTTTATTAAAATAATAGAGATAGTTATTTTTATTATACTATAAGCCATTTTTAAATGGCTTAACTCTTGTAGTCATTTGCTAATATTTTCTTTAACTTATAGAGGATTTCCTTATGCCTCAATGATGCCAATAGGTACTACTCAATCTTTTTTTAAATTATAATATTGATGTAACTGAAGTCACTATGAAATCATTTCCATGTTACTTTTTCAAATACTAGTGATGATAGGAAGAAGTTTATTCACTAGGTAATTTTAATTAGAATGTATAATTTAAAAATGTATGCACACATACATTCAAGCAATATGTTTTCAAAAAGGACCATTATTTCCAAGAAGTATGATGTACTGGGTACAAATTTTAATGAGAAATCACAAACAAAAATCTGAGATTATTTAAGTTTAACTGGACTTAAAACAGAATAACAAAGAAATAATGCTATTTCCAAAGCTAATAAATGTAATTGTAGGATTGCAGCCCATATATCATGTTAATTGTTGTATATAAATCCTAATAATTTTTAAATGCATTGTTTTGATGTTCTTGAAAAAGACTTTAAGAAATAAAAGTTTTGTAGAGAGTTCATAGTTCTTGCTCATAGTCCTCATAATGTTCTTTTAGAAGGTTGTGAAAAAATGTGGATTTACGTAATTTTTCTTTTAAAAAAACAGCTTTACTGAGGTATAATTGATGTATGAAAAACTGCACATGTTTCATGTATACAGTTTGATAAGATTGGACATAGGTATTCACCAGTGATACTATTACTATTATCTAGGTAATAAACACATTGATCATCCTTCAAAAAGTTTCCTCGTGGCCCTCTGTTTTTAAGTTTATTTATTTATTTTGAGAGAGAAAGAGAGAGCACAAGCACATGTGAGTGAGCAGAGGAGGGGCAGAGGAAGAGAGAGAGACAGAGAGAGAGAGGGAGAGAGAGACAATCCCAAGCAGGCTCTGCACTATCAATAAGAGGCTCATGGAGCTCTATCTCACGAGCCCTGAGATCAAGAGTGGGATCTTTAACTGACTGAGCCACCCAGGAGACCATCATGTTCCTCTTTTTTCATATGTGGTAAGAATGCCTAACATGGCAACTGCTTAATGAAATTTTAAGTGCACACTATTTTGTTGTGAACTAAAGGCACTATATTGTACAGTGGATCTCTAGAATGTCTTCATCTTGAATAACTGAAACTATTCCAATTGAACATCTCCCTTTTCCCCACCTTCCCTTAACCCCTTAGCAACCACCATTCTACTCTCTGCATCTAGGAGTTTGTCATTCCACATATAAATGAGATCATACATTTGTCCTTCTGAAACTGGCTTATTTCACTTAACGATATGTTCTCCAGTTTCACCCATGTTGATGCAAGTGGCAGGATTTCCTTCTTTTTTAAGGCTGAATAACATTCCATCGTATGTATATATCACATTTTCCTTGTCTATTCATCTGTCCAGAGAAATTCAAGATGGTTCCATATCTTGGCTATTGTAAATAATACTGCCAATAATATGGGGATGCAGACAACTCTTTGAGATCCTGATTTCAATTCTTTTGAATATGTACCCCAAAGTGGGATTGCTGGAGCATTTGGTCATTTTAGTTTTAATTTTTTGAGGAACGTCCATACTATTTTCCATTGTAGCTGTGCTATTCTACATTGCCACCCAATGTACAGGGATTCCAATATCTCTACATCTTCACCAACACTTGTTATCTCTCCCTCTTTTTATAGTAACAGTCCGTTATAACAGATTTATACATCATTAAAGGTAGCAAACAGTATAAGAAGTATGAACAGTATAAGCAAAGTATAGATAAAAATAACAGAGCTGACAACTTGCAAATTAGGTGTTTGTTGTCATGGGACTTTATGTTAACTAATGCTGCTGAAAAGTCTGGACAGATAGTCTTGTAAGGGTAAATACAAATATAGAAAGAAGTTCCCCTGTTGAAAATAAGGGAAAAGACTCCTTCCTCCCGGTTTTGGAACATTTGCTTTAGAAAACTTCTAATTGTAAGTTCTTTCTCTGTTTGAAATGTATGTAAATCTTTTTAAAAGCTAAATAAGCCTCTTAACACGCTTATTACCTGGAAATGGCTTTTTCAAGGATCTGGAAACCATGTCTTTGAAATGTAATCATCAAGGATGATAACTCCACTTCTTAGTTTCTGTGGCATCTAGAAGCCTAACTCCCACAGGCACTTTGCTCTAAGTTGCAAAACCACCTCCTGTTATGAAGATATGAGTAGTTTATTTTTCCTTCAGATAAAGCCAACTAGCTACACAGAGGGACGTCCCAATTGCCAAGGAAACTATGCTGTCAAGCCCTCTTGCTTGAAGGTTGCTTATCATGAGAACATGTATGCTACAAGTTGCATCTGCTTGGTTATATAAAAGAAGGAAATTTTGTTCTACTTTGTAATCTATTTTTAATTTAATTATGTTTTTATATTTATTTTTAAGAGACAGAAAAAGAGAGAGCAAGTCAGGGAGGGGAAGACAGAGAGGGAGAGAGAAATCCTAAGCAAGTTCTACACTGTCAGCACAGAGCCCTATGTGGGGTTTGAATTCATGAACTGTCTGATCATGAACTGAGCTGAAATTAAGAGTGCTGCTTAACCGACTGAGCCACCCAAGCACCCCTACTTTGTAATCTCTGTAACAGACTGCTTTGATGTGCATGGCATCCTGGTTTAATGCTTTTTCAGTAAGAAAACTTTCTTTTGCCTCTGTTTGTGGAGAGGTTTTCTGGAATGGGAAGAGATTTTGTTTTTTTAATTGCATTTCTCCGATAGTCCCCACCTGTAAATACCAATGAAGTTTTAGATGCTAATCTGGAAACTGGATGATCCCTCATTAATGACTTCTTTAAAAAATATTCTTTATCTTATTTTCTTTTCTTCTACAGGAAAATGCATTATATATCTGAAAGAATTCCATAGTTTTATAATCTTTTACTTTTTTGAAGTGAATAAGGTAATAACATTTATTAATTGCAGAAAATTTAATTTTCTGTCATTTGTAAAAGAGTAGATACATACACCTTACAATTAGATTGTCAATCGTCATGTTGTTAAAACAGTCTTTGCACAATTTAAGAATGTATCTAAAGTGAATACAAAATGCTCAGTATAAAATATTTAAAAATAATCCATACTGTACTACAATTATCCAAAGAAAATCACTAATAACTAATAATAACTCACTAAAGAAAATCACTAAGAACTAATAATTTGCTTTTTCCATGTGTTCCATTCTAAGGTTTATTACCGTTTTGCTAATAGAGCTTTAGGTATATTAATAGGCATGATTTTTATATGCATTTTGACTGAAACCCATTGCAAGTTCATGCAGAGTTGGTCAGAAGCAAATTATGGATATTTGCAGGTAATGTTGAATAAGAAGAAAATAAAGTACAAAACTGCTAAAAGTGGGGATTTCCCAGGCAATTTTGAATCTGTTAATTTGCAATTTAAGAATTATTATATACATTAGGATTGCTTGATTTGAGAGCAGCATATTCATTCATTTGAAAATCACACAACCTTTATATCTTGCCATAGGTGAGTTATTTTAACTCCTTTTAATTTAGATTCTCCTGTATCCTAAAAAAGAATATATTACTTAAAATCTTTAATGTTATAGGTGTACGTTTTTTTTTTGCTGTTCTCCATTTTGTAACTTCATGGCTACTGCTATTACAGAAAAAAATCTATTCAAAATATGCCAGAAGAGTGCAAATTTAGTGGAAAAAAAAGAGGCAGAAAATAAAATTTACCCTTGAGGTTTTTTTCAAGGGAATTCATGTTTTCCATTTATCTTTTTTTCTGCCTCCCATAATGGTCAGAAGGTAAAGTTTTATGTTTTTATAGAATAAAGTGGTTTAGTATAGGAGTTTAATTCCAGTTTTTATTCTCTAGATGATCACCATATACACACTGAGTGTATATATTAAAGTGAATGTATGTATATATGTATACATATTAAAAGAAGGTGAAATTACTACACTGAGGAATGCTTTTTGTCCCAAAGAAACACATAATAAAGATTTGAAACAAGTGCTGGTTTTAAAGCACTTCAGCTTGGCTGTCCAAGTTGTTATTTAAGAAGGCTTGTAAACTTTATAGTCTTCCTTTTTAGTAAGAAAAATATTTATAAATTTGGATTGTTTTTCTTTGTTTTCTGACTGTGGTATTCAGTTGTGGCCTTAGGTCTTTCCTTCAAAATATTTTGTCTCTTTCTGGCAATATGTTTTATTATGCACAGTCAAGAGATATTAATGGCATTATCATGGCAACTTAAAAATATCATCTGCCACTAAAATTATTTATCCTTTAGTGATAAATTCAACTTAATCTTGGCTTCCTGTTCATAAATGGACCAAATCAAAACTATAATGAGAGGGGCACCTGGGTGGCTCAGTCAATTAAGTACTGACTCTTGGTTGTGGCTCAGGTCATGATCTCACGATTCATGAAATCAAGCCCCACATCAGGCTCTGTGATGACAGTGCTCAATAGAGCTGGTAAAATAATTACCCATAACTCACAAAGGCAAAATAGAGGCATCTATTTTATAATCATTATCACATTCCATTAAACAAAAATGCACCCTTTGAAAATTTCTAAATTTGTAATTAATCTCAAGGACTAAAATTGTCCCAGTAAAGTGCCATTAAAAATAGCTTTCTCATGATGTTCTGATTTCTATAAAAAGAATGACCTAGCCACATTTAGGTTAAGATTCTGCTTAAATATTCCCCAAATTTGACACTTTATATGTTAAACAAAAACTTTTCTGGCTAAGTACACTTACGGTTTCAGAATTCTTTATTTTCTCTTAACTATGTCATCAGTAATGTTTATTCTTTGTGTTCTAGGGTCGTTTTTCAAAAGAAACATTGTGTAGCATTCTGAAAGTTATGCTCTGCATGACAAAGCACAGAAATGTACAACATTCAGTTCTGGGGATTTTGCCCAACTGCTCAGGGTTTGAAGTCACTGTTTGGGGTCATTTGGAACAATCAACATTTGCAACAACCGGTTTCCTGCCTTGGCATTCATTTCCTGTAGCTACTCTTCTCTTTAAAAACCTTGAAATTCCTTGCTCAAAATATTATCCTCACCACTTTGAAAAGTTCACCGTTAGAGAATATTTAGAGAGAGATTTCCCTCTTTCAGATTTTAGCTGGGATATTAATAGTAATATTTATATGCCTTTCTTAGAACCTTTGGATTCTGTCTGTAAGAATCCATGAAATATCTGAACTATTTTATCTAACACTTTAGTATATATGTGTATGTGTGTGTGTGTATAATTTCAAGTTTTATAATGCCATTATTAAAAACTAATGCTAAATAAAGGAGAAATGAGTAAATATACATGATTGTGTTATTTTAATAAAAACACATTGTTTTAATCAGGGGGAAATTGGAGAACATATTATTGCTGCGCAGTTAAATTAAAACAAAGACTATAGCCAATATGCTGTAGTGATTTTGGTTAGCTGCTGGTCTTATGACATATGTGTTACTTAATGAGAGAAATTAGACTGAGATTACTTTATTGAAGAATTATTGTATATTTTCCACTTTATATGATCATCAATACCCACCGACTTTTCATAAGACCCAAATTTTCAACCATGATGCTTTCCTTACTTTGAATATCTCTCACCAAAGGCCAAGTGGCTATTTCAATAGTACTGGCATTGAAAGGTATCACAGAATTCTAAGTTGATTTCTTAAGCTCTTGGCCGATAATGATTTGAGTAATAAGTGTTCTGATTCTATATGCTTTTCTTCTGCAGTTGTTTTTGTCAGCATCACATTTTGGTGATTTCTCAATAATAATAGTCCAGGGGCGCCTGGGTGGCGCAGTCGGTTAAGCGTCTGACTTCAGCTCAGGTCAGGTTCTCGCGGTCCGTGAGTTCGAGCCCCGCGTCGGACTCTGGGCTGATGGCTCAGAGCCTGGAGCCTGCCTCTAATTCTGTGTCTCCCTCTCTCTCTGCCCCTCCCCCGTTCATGCTCTGTCTCTCTCTGTCTCAAAAATAAATAAACGCTAAAAAAAAAAAATAATAATAATAATAATAGTCCAGAGAAATTTAGTACCCATTTGCTCTTTGTCAATTTGTTTTAAAGGTCTACACCTTTCTCTGGTCTTTGAATATAACACTCAGATCTCTATCTGAATGGCTAGGACTATTTTTAGTGGCTAGTCAAATTATTTTATATTCATTAATATTTTGAGTAGGTATTGCTAATGTATTGCTAGGTATTGAGTAATGTATTGCTAATGACTTGATATCTCAGCCATGTGTTCTGTTAATAATAAAAAAATATTCTTCCCTCTGATTACTTCTCTTACTATTCTCAAATATGCCTTCTCCCCAAAAGTTTTATGGTTAGAATAGTGGTGTTAAAAATTTATTTCTAGATGTCTAAGTGATGTTTTCCAGTTTAGATATACTATGAGCAACCACTAGAATGTTAGATACATTTTTATATAACCTATTTTAGTCAAAAACACCAATTCCTTTCACTTAAATTTAAACTAAATATTATTATAAAAATAGATGTGTGGATTAAATAATTAGCAATTGATAAAAGATTAATTATCCTGTTCAGAATAGCCAGTGTTTGGGGACATTAATTTATAAAGTTCTCTATAACATTCCATGGGCTTTGGGTGGTTTATATGATATTAAATGGTTGTTTCAACCACTGAAACTATCATGTAAGGTTTCAAAAACATTTATTGCCATTCCTTCAAGAAAGTTTGTTATGGAGCTCAATGAGGGTTCAGGTCATTAAAAGGCAATATGAGTTGTATGGTTATTATTGTGAAAGAAAAATCTTTTAAAGAATCATAACAAAGGAGGTTTATTCTACATTACTGAGGGAATTTATCACTAATATGATATTTTGAGGAAGGCAATTAGTTCAGATTTATTAAAGAAGACTAGAATTGGAAGGAACAGAAATAAAAATAGGTTCAATTAGTATTTTTGTAACTATTCTCAGAAATAAGGTTAATATGGAACTTGAATATGGCTAATATGGCTAAAAAATAGATTATTCTGAAACACTTGTCCCTTTTAGTAATAACTTGTGTGTTACTTCTAGGGGTAGAATGGTTGCATAATAAATCCATATAAAAATTAATTATTGAATAATGAAATTATTAGATAATAAATATGTCAAATCTGTAAAAGACTTAATTCTCAGAAATAAATTTGAAGACTATAGGTAAAGGCATTTTGTTCTCACATGGAAATACTATAGTGCTATTTTTTCTGTATATTTTATCTCAATTAATGTCAAATGAAATTTATTTATTTTTTATTATATAGCAATCACTAAAAGCAATTTTAGCTGTCAAATAGATAGATGATTTATGGAGGTCAAGTTAATGAGGACAGTTCTCCTTGAAGTGCTTTTATTCCAGAGAATTTTAAATTAAATTAGATTATTTAGGATGGGTGATAATAGAATGATATCCAATACATTTTGAAGTAACTTTTGAAAAAATTATAATTCCACATTTTAGTCAACATAACAAATGCGCTTTGGTTGGTTTTCTTGATCTAGATATTATACATTGAGCAACAATAATAACCATTTATCTTCATTTTGAATATATAAATGCTGGGAGTTAGAAATATTCTATTTATAGTTTCAGTACAAGGTTGAATGCACTTATCACACTTCATTGGTTGCACATTTTATAGTTAGAAAAAGTGTTAAGAGTCTTTTTTATTGATTTGCAGGCTAAGCAATTTCATTTTTTGTTTTCATACTTTGACCTACAACCCTGGGATCCATTAGGGCACTACAATAGCAAGGTGTAGACACATCAACTACAAAGAAATAGAACTAAAATGACACTGTCTCCAGCTAGGGATGCATTAATAGACCTGAGAATTCAAACGTAGAAAAGGCAATTTTTTCCTGCTGGGAAGTGGAGTCCTCAAGAGAGCCATTTCAGACTGAAGAACATGATATGAAAATCAATAAAGGCCCTATTGTGCTACTGATGTGTCCGGGAAGTGTCATTTTATATCTTGCTAGTGGATATCGGAAGGAAGTTAAAGCTACTTTGCTCATAGTAATTGGATGAATCCTCTTTCATCAGTGGTCTATTTTGCTGCTCAAAGTAAAAGTAAAATATACTGCGGGGTCCAGTTTGAAATGAGATATCATGAAAATGAATTAATATGAAAACTGTTAGGTCTTTTCACAGATGTGAAAAAGGAATCAGTGATGTTTTCCAGTCTTAAAATTCTTATAATTAATGTATGAATTTAAACACGTAACTGTAAATACTGGGCCAATTGGCTGGAAACCGTGGTTGGGGAAACAGCACATTGGCTAACCAGGTAAAGAAACTTAAAAGGCATCATTGTGAATGTCAGAATGATTTGCAGACACTGAATAGATGATTTGAAAGGTTTAATTTTTTAAATATGTATTGCATTATAACTAGGAGACTTATATGCTTGGAAGCAATCTAGATATGAATTCCTGGAATCTTCATACTTTATGCTACTAATGCTATTTTTTCCCAGATCACTATAATAAAAAGTTTGAGAATTTTATGACAAATATCTTTGGTTTCCCCAAAAGTCACTTACTTGTTTGTTGCCTCATTATTTTCCCCAAAGTATATTTATCCTATGAAAAATCCTTATAATTTTTTGTTTGTTACTATATGATATTTGAAACAGACTGTGTAAGGTAAGAGCAATTATTAAAATTTGAGGCTTATGTTTTAGTTTTTTAAGTTTATTTATTTATTGAGAGATTGTGTGTGTGTGTGTGTGTGAGAGAGAGAGAGAGGGGGGGGTGGGGAGGCAGAGAGAGAATACCAATCAGGTTCCATGCTGTTAGTGTGGGGCCCTATGGGGACTCAATCTAAGGGACCCATGAGATAATGACCTGAGCTGAAATCAAGAGTTGGTGTTTACTGACTGAGCCACCCAGGCGCCCAAGATTTAGAGTTTAGTTGCTACATTTTTCATCTCTTTTGCTTTTGCTTTGTTCCATGAAGCATTTGTACTGGCTAAAACCCTTAAATTTACATAGTATATTCAGAAATTTTAAAACTTCTGAATTTGAATGTTTACTTAATTCAGATGAGCTTCCTTAATTATTGGTTTGTGGAAAACTCTTAAGAGTCAGAATTCATTAATTTATGTATTGGTTCCACAAGCAATGTTTGAAAGATGACCAGTCATGATGTAAAATAAAGAGCTTTTCATAAATGAATGCATTAAATGAATTGACAGTTAGGGATTGGTCATTTATATGTATCAAGTCATTGTGTAATACACTGGTGCTCATAAAAATAATGACCTCGAAAGGTCAAAATAGTCAAAATTAGAGGAAGTGGAAATACAAGGGAACAAAGATGTTTTAATTGAGAAACAGATGAAATTAACAATGCAAGTAGCTTTTACAAACAAAGGTGGTGACAATTGGCCGTTATTACTGTGGCCATGTGGACCAAGCAGAGGAAAGAAATCTGCTCCTTGCTCCCTTATTCTTGCGAGCACTGACTTGCATATTTCAGTGTCTGAAAATTCCATGGATCTCCCCGAACCTCTAACACCTTTTATTAATTCTGGATATGTGTTCTTTCAAATGAGCCTTATAAAAACAAAATGTTTGTTGAGAAGATCTGAACTCATATTATGAAAAAATATATATATTTTACCAATTCTGAGAAGCACATTTTTTTCATTTTGTTATTTGTGAAATTGTAATCCATTTTACAATCGTTGGCAACTCAGCACTATGTAATAGTTGAGCTAGCAATTTATTTATTTTTCTTAAATAGCAACACAAAATCATGATTCAATATAACTTACAGCATGTTAGACTTGATATATGGAATCTAATTATAAACATGGCAATTAAAACCAGTGAACAGCCATATTTACGCTATTGTTGAAATAGTAGCTATAATTTTAAAAATAAGAGGAAATAGACTTTAGGTTCTCCTTTATTGATTCTATTAAAAATTTCTTCTTCTTTTCCTCTTCCTGGTTCTATTTTGTCTCCATTTCCTAAAATTATCAACATGGGAAAAATGTTTTTTTTTTTTTTTTTCCCATATACATTCTCCCCCATCCCCTTTGGCCTCTATACTGCTGATAGCTATATTTATATAAAAAAAAATTGATCATGCTATTCTCTTCTTTAAAATCTCTCAATCTTTTTTTACATCTTCAGGATAAATTTCCAACTCCCAAAATGATATGCAAGATCCATTATGATCAGAACTCAATTCTCCCCATCTTTCATTTCTCTCCACTTTTCATATTTACCCTTGTCTAGCTTTACAAAATAACTTGCATATCCTCATTTGTGAAACTCCCATGTGATTGCACATAATGTTTTCTTCATGGGTGTACTGTCTTGCAGAATTGTTGAACATAGTATTAAAAGCTTTTCATAAATGAATAAGTAAATGGAATTGATGAATAGCAATTGGTTATTTATATGTATCAAAAACATCAATCTAATCACAACATTTCTATAAAGGTTGATTTCACTTGTGCAGATATTATTTAAAAAACACATTTCTGTTATTTATTTATATGTACATGTATGTTCACACAAAAAACTCAGAATATTTTATTCTCTACCACCAAAAATGTATTTTATTCTGACCTCCACAAAAATTATCCAATGCTGTGTTACCTGTTCATAACTGTTTTATACACAAATATGATTTCAGTGTTAAGTTTTGATGAAAGAAAGAATAAAACAGTTTACTTCAAGGGTCTTAATTTCTATTTCTTTCTCTTCCACTGGACTATAAATTCCAAACTAACATGAGTCAAGTGTGATTTCTTTGCAGTTGTATTTCCAACTTCTAGGAAACTATTTGGTTGGCTGAATAAACTATGTTTTAGGTTTGGTGCATTCTAAACTATGCAAGTATAATTTCAGTAAAAAAAGCATATTTTTCTGTGGCTGATCGTTTTAAGAAATTAACAACTATTTGAAACATGCCTATTGCTGGCAAGGAGAGTCAAGGAGATTTTTGTTTTACTCACTGCTTAGTAAATAAAATATTTTACATAAATAAGTAAACTGATTTTGAATGAAAAATCAGATTTTGTTTTTACTATGTGAAAGTAAATTGTGAAACACAATAACTAATACTGAGAGAACAGCATATTTCTTGTGTTTGGATTTACCCAAGAGTTGTTTATAACTTCAAAAAAATCATATCATCAGTGGCAGATGTACTTTTGATTTGAGTCACCAATAAAATATACCCTATCCTACACGTGGATTTGTACTTTCAAGATGATTCTAAATGTAGGTTATAAACTTGTCATTGTTACACTAATAATGTGATTGAGCATTTACATGTTGAGCAACATGAGGAAAATGTTGTTGTTGTTTTTTCTATATACATAATTTTACTAAAGTTAATTTACATTATGTTATATAAAGCATAATATACATACACATATACATATACATATATACACTTTTAAAATGTGAATTATGGATGATACTATATTTAGCAAAGAATATGTTTCACAATATTTGTTACAAAACAAAAAAGATACAGTTTCAGCAAAGTTCAGATCTTCTGAGCTAGACTTTCAAGTTGCAGGTGGACATGATAGCATAATAGTAAGAAACTCACTTTGTATATTACATTTGGTTTGGTGGGCGTCTGGGTGGCTCAGTCAGTTAAGCCTCTGACTTCAGCTCAATTCATGATCTCACAGGATTCGGGTGTTTGAGCCCTGCATCTAGCTCTGCCCTGACAGCTCAGAGCCTGGAGCCTGCTTTGGATTCTGTGTCTCCCTCTCTCTCTGCTCCTCCCTCATTCATGTTGTATCTCTGTCTGTCTCTCAAAAATAATAACAAATAAACATTAGAAAATAAATTTTGTTTGGGAGCTGTATAGAAATTTAATTTCTGCAATGTAGTTGCTGATATAAAATACATGGACATGAATTATAAGTATCCCATAAAATCTAAACTGCACTTTCAATAAGTTAGCTTTCTTCCATCCTTCTCCTATATTTCTCCTCCTCTCCTCCACTATTGGACACCTGTTCATAAATAGTAATTGGCTTTTGTATTTAATACGAACTTGTGCTTTATGGATGTTGGTGGGAATTCTGAGAGCTTACATTACAGTCCATTCCTCCAAAAAATGTTCTTATGATTATTTTCAATATGGAAGTATTTAGTTTTATTAATTAGCTTCGTATTTCAAATACAAAACTCCTGGAAAGAGAACACTTTTTTTTTTACATTGAAGTTTAGTCAACACACAACATTACATCATCTCAAGTGTACAAAATAGTTGATTTGACAAATCTATACTACACATTATGCTTTGTTCACCACAAGTGTAGCTAACATCTGTCACCATACAATGCTATTATAATATCATTAATTATATTCCCTATGCTATCCCTTTTATCCCCATGACTTATTTATTCCATAACTTGGAGCTTGTATCTCCCACTCCCCTTCACCCATTTTGCCCATGCCACCCCTCTGGCAATCATCAATTCATTCTCCGTAGTTATTGGTCTGTATCTGCTTTTTTCTTTATATATTTATTCATTTGCTCTGTTTTTTAAATTCCACATATAAGTGAAATCATATGATATGTGTTTTTCTCTTCTTGACTTATTTCAGTTAGCATTATTCCCTCTAGATCCATCCACGTTGCTGTGAATGGCAACATCTCATCCTTTTTTATGGCTAAGGAATATAAGAGAACAGTTTTTAATCAAGTGTTTGAGATGTACTATTTTGCCCACCTGCTATCTCATTCAAGAGAGAATTGCTTCTTTGTAAGTAGCTTTTGAAAGCAGGTTTTTTAGTTTGTTTTACTAAATACTTTCTTCTTTCACTGAGATGGTTGCTCTCTGAGTATGCTAAGAGAGCATTATGTGGGCACTTAGTTCCTATCCACCACATCATGGATTTTCCTTCTCCCTTTGTTTCTGGTTAAAATTTAGGGCTCTATATTCTTCATGGAAGCTTTGACTTCTGAGACACTATGGGCCTTGCCTTCCAGTTTCCTCTTCATGTTTAGTCCCTATGTTGTTAGTCCATCTAGGCAAGTAAAGTGTAGGTTTTAGGTTACAACAGGTATTCTTGTTGTTGTTGTTGTTTGTAGAATAACATTTTATTGGCTAAATTACCAACAGCTCAGTTTCAACAACTTCGTTTTCTATCTAAAAAAACTATGCTCCACATGACAGGTGCAGATGTGTGCAATATTGACTCCATATTAGTCTTCTCTAGAACTGTCTTTTAGACATTATATGTTTTTTTTTTATGCTCATTTTTATAGGTAACTCTGACCTTGAACTTGATACGTGTATTTGACTAATGAATATTTTATACTCAGTATCTTTTTCTATAGCTTCAAATCTATATTTAAGATGTCTTCAAAATAGCAGTCTCACATGTTCTCCTCTAAACTTTTCTTGACATTCCTGATGTTTTTAAGAGCCAGGGCCGGGGGTGCCTGGGTGGCGCAGTCGGTTAAGCGTCCAACTTCAGCCAGGTCACGATCTCGCGGTCGGTGAGTTCGAGCCCTGCGTCAGGCTCTGGGCTGATGGCTCAGAGCCTGGAGCCTGTTTCCGATTCTGTGTCTCCCTCTCTCTCTGCCCCTCCCCCGTTCATGCTCTGTCTCTCTCTGTCCCAAAAATAAATAAACGTTGAAAAAAAAAAAAAAAAGAGCCAGGGCCTAATTTTGCTGAGGCTGGTTATTCATTTGACCAACTCTTAGTCCTAAAAGGGAAGAAACTGATAATACTTTTAACAACATGGAGCATATCTAGGATATTTTTTTTTTTACCTTTCAAAAGATTAAACTATTACTGAAATTTTCAACTCAGTACTGGATTCTCTGTCAAAAAGGAGATTATGATTTTATTTGTTCTATTGATGGCAAAGACAAGGTGTTTGAAGCTGAGGAAGTAGGTCTAAAATGCTGCAAACTAAAAGGTGGAAGTAATTAAAAAACAACATGATAATTATGACAGCAAAACTTATATGCCTGATATTACTCCAACTATTTTGTATGTATTAGCAGTTTAATTCTCATAATAACCCGGTGGGGTGGATATGTTCTTACCACCACAATTTTTACATAAGCTGTGGTACAGTGAGGTTCAGGTGGCTTGCTAATTGTCACAGAGCTATCAAATTATGGCTTTTAAGCACAAATGTCAGAATCACTCTTATGCCTATATAGAATAGTATATTAAAATTGTTATTTTTACTTATCTAAGACAAAAAAGAGATTGAAGAAGATGAGAGATGTATTTTCAAGATGTATCAAGAAGCTGGGCCTTAAAGAAAAGATGGTATGTTATAATGAAGAGAAAATAAAATAAATCTTCACAAGCAGTTGGATACAAATCCCAGATGTGACATTTGCCAAAAATGTTGCTTTCTTGCACAACTTATTTAGTCTCATTGACCATGAATTTCATGTTCTGTACAACGGATACAACCATAACACCTCTTCAGTCTCTTGCAAGGACTAAAGGTTAGGAGACAAACACTATACCATAAATGTCTGTTTTTCTGCCCCCCTGCTTTTAAGTGTCAGTAATAAACCAATGTTTTGTTAGATGGGAGAAGTTTGGGGGCAGGTAACAATTGCATAAAGCTCAAAATAACCACTACATGATCTGGAGCATCAAGATGAGTCTGGATACAAGGGAGACATTTGTGATATGACTCAATGTGAGATTAGTCTTAGGGTTAGTGGACCTTCATTTCCTGTTGGAAAGCAAACTACCAATATGAACTTTAAAAACTTTATGTGTCTTTTGTAGAATAATTTCACATTTGGGTATCAAACTGGAGGCAATGATCCAAACATGCAAAGGAATTTGTGAAGTTCATTATAATTTTAATGATAACAGGTAAACAACTTAAACACTGGCTACAAGTAGAAGGAATTAAATGGTGATTTTTAATGGAATATTGTGCATGAAAACATTTCTGAAAGATTAGATGTCTTGTCACTATATGGAACAGACTTTAAGTTATGTGCGTATTATTATTAAAAATATAGTAAAGAAACAAAATAAAATTAAAACTCTAGAAAAGTCTGAGAGAAAAGGCAATTGTCGACAGAAATAAAAAAGAAAAGCTGCTAAACTGATTATCATATCTCTTCTGCTATTATAAACCTTCATAAAGACTGCTCTAAAGTGAATTGTTCTTGCTCATAGCTGGGGAGCATCATTCTAACGCCTTGTCTATAGGACCACTGCACCTGTTTTAGACTAAAATTTGTACTTTATGGGAAAGTATCAATAATAGTTCATGTTTCCCTTGATTAATGTGATTTTGATTAATTAAAACACCACCAGCTTAATTGTAAAATCTAAGTTTATTTCATTTACTATTTTATGATATTATAATCCAAGTTAGATCATTTTTGATCTAATTATAGATGATTTGACATTCTTTTTATTTATTTTACTTAAAAAATCTCTTTTTAAAAGTTTTTCCCACTATACTGTTGTTGATACCATTTCTGGATTTTTCTCAGGGCTTCAAAAATCCCTTATCATCTTACAACATTCCAGGAGAAGAGTAAAGTACTGTGGGCTGCATATCTGAAATACACTGGTTCTGTACTATTTCACAAAGCAATTACTGTGACTTACGGTTGCTCAGAACTAGCTTTGAAAGAATCTCTCAGCCTTATGTGCCACAGACAGTTGTATACCAAAGATTTGCAGATTCTGGAAACATCTGGCACGTTAAATAAGTTATTCAATTGGGATTATAGGAGTGCTGATAATTAAGGGCTCTGGAGAAGAATCTAGAACAGATTTGTTTTCTTTCATGTAACAAACATTGAAGTGATTGCAATGTATCCAGCATAATGCAATCCAAGTGAGATACATAGTTTAACATATATATGACATATCTTCTTGGATTTGTATGTGATGGGAAATGAGAGAAACATAGGAACAGATAAGTGTTATATTAATGAGTGTGACAAATTTTCTTTCAGCTTGTTATTGCCTCCATTCTTTCAGTGATTAGCCACTTATAGATGATTCTCCGGAAAATATTTTCCAATCATTATGTTCATATTTATCACCCTTGTTTATTTTTCATTAGAAGTATAGTTGTTACATATTGTTATGCCACCCTAAAGTTATTCTAGAAGCCTTTAAGAATGCAAATTCCTGGGACTCCTGGGTGGCTCAGTCAGTTAAGCCTCTGACTTCAGCTCAGGTTATGATCTCACACTTTGTGAGTTTGAGCCCTACATTGGGCTCTGTGCTGACAGCTGGGAGCCTGGAGTCTGCTTCAGATTCTGTCTCCCTCTCTCTCTGCCTTCCCCCCCACCCCGCCCGCCCCCTGCCTCTCTCAAAAATAAACAAGCATTTAAAAAAAAAAAAGAATGTAAATTCCACAGTCCCACCAAAATTTGTGAAATGGTCATAGTAATTAGGTAAGAGTCAGACATATTGACAGAATAAAATATCCCAAAATAGAGAAGCATATGAAAAGAGAAGGGACTTTTCTTTTCTTTTCTTTTTTTTAGGTTTTTACTCAGGCGAAAGGGACAAAAAAACTGACGCTAATCGCTAATCAAGAAGTAGAAACATCTTATTGGGTGTCTCACAGAATTACAAAAACAAGAGAACCAAGTTCTAAGTTAAATTTTTAGGAATAATGTACAAAATCCTGTATAGAAATGGCCTTAGGCAATTTTACTGCTTTAGCCTTACCAAATATCAGAAAAAAATGATTTGCCGTCCATTAATTGCACTTTTGCACTGAGAAATTGAGTTTGCAAACTCAGCCTTTCCCGACAGTCAAATACCTTTGCTGTCAAATTCACAAGCAAAAGGAGTTTCAAGTCTGCTCTGTTTCCCATGGACATCTTGCATGGACATATCGTGTAGGTGAAGCCCTACATAATGTGCCAGCATTCTAACTGAAAGGAAGTAGAGAAATATCATTTAAAAAAAAAATCTGGTTTCTACCTTGAGACTAGGGTCTAGAACAGATTTGTTTTAGAAAAATCTGGCAAGGAAGATGCAAATTTCCAAATTTCCAAATATGCTTACAGTGTTCAAAGGTTGCAGGATAGCCAGAAATTCTATCAAAATATTATTTGGTTCTCTTTAAAGTGAAATGATCAACCATCCTTTAAAACCATTTATAAAGAGTTACACAATAATGTTAAAGAGTAAAATCTTTGAAATTTATTACCTCTTTTTTGCTGTTAATTATGACTACCTCTCACATGGCATACTACTTTATTAATTTTATCTCAATAGGTGCTATTTTATTTAAATAATCTGAAATAAAAGTAGCTTTCAGAGTTTTCCGAGTATGACTGAGTCTACTATTATCAATAAATTTGTCCTGTCCTTATAGTTTGATAATAGTATCTTTCCTTTTATATCAAATGACAACTGCAGGTATAGCTCTGTAACATGAGAAATAAATATAACCAAATAAAAATACCTAATATTTTATAGTTTGCCTTTAATATATCAAATTATATGTGCATTAAATTAAGAAATGGAAAAAAAGATTCTACAAAACATCAGCTCATAAAATAATTGGCCCTGGGGCACCTGGGCGGCTTAGTCGGTGAAGTGTCTGACTTCACCTCAGGTCATGATCTTGCAGTCTGTGAGTTCGAGCCCCCCATTGGGCTCTGTGCTGACAGCTCAGAGCCTGGAGCCTGCTTCAGATTCTGTGTCTCCCTCTCTCTCTGCTCCTCCTCTACTTGTGCTCTGTTTCTGTCTCAAAAATAAACTTTTAAAAAATTAAAAAAAAAACATAATAAGTCCTATGAAATCCAAGTTTAAAATATTAATTAATCATTCAAAATATTTGCAAAAGAATTGTTTGCAAATTTATTCTAAGAAACAGGAAAAAGGCCAAAATATCTCAAATATTCAATAAAATAAAAAATGGGAGAATCAATTTTGTGATACTTGAGGTAGTCAAACAACAAAAGTAAATTTAAAATACTCGACTGAAAGGTGTGCCTGGGTGGCTCAGTCAGTTAGGCTTCTGACTTCGGTTCAGGTCATGATCTCAGAGTTCGTGAATTTGAGCCCCCCCATCAGGCTCTGTGCTGACAGCTCAGAGCCTAGAACCTGCTTCGGATTCTGTGTCTCCCTCTCTCTCTGACCCTCCCCAGCTCACACTCTGTCCCTCTCTCTCTCAAAAATAAATAAACATTAAAAAAATTAAAAAAAAATAGTCAACTTATGGACTTCAGAATACAAATCAAGAAAAGTAAATGTTGATATTGCAAATTTAAAAATAGTAAAGACTTCAACCATATTAACACTGCTGTATTTTGATTCTGTATAATGAACGGCAAATTTGAGAAAAAAAAATTCCAGAAAGTCAGAGATGAAAGACAAAGAATCAATATGACTACAGAGATTAATTAATTAAATACGTTTCATTCTTTGATTCCATTAGTAAACCTATATTGAGCATTTGTTATTTGCCTTGAAACATTGTAAGTACTTTTTTTAATTTTTTTTAATTTATTTTTTTATTTTTTTTATTTTTGACAGAGAGAGACAGAGCATGAACCGGGGAGGGGCAGAGAGAGAGGGAGACACAGAATCGGAAACAGGCTCCAGGCTCTGAGCCATCAGCCCAGAGCCCGACGCGGGGCTCGAACTCACGGACCGTGAGATCGTGACCTGGGTGAAGTCGGACGCTTAACCGACTGCGCCACCCAGGCGCCCCGTAAGTACTTTGAATAGAAAACAAAATGGCAAATGTAAAATTCCCCTCCTGACAGAGCTCCAGTTCCTGGAGTAGATGAAACGAAGGAAACCACAGAATATGCAATATCAGATCAGGTGATAGTGAACAGTATGAAAAGAAAAGAAATAAAGTACACAAAGAAGACCAAGAATGGCAAATGGTTGACTAGAGGGGTGCCTGGGTGGCTCAGTCAGTTAAGCATCTGACTTCAGCTCAGGTCATGACTTTGGCTCAGGTCATGATCTGGAGGTTCCTGAGTTTGAGCCCCACATCAGGGTCTCTGCTGTCAGTGCACCTGTCAGATCCTCGGCCCTTCTCACTTTCTGCCCCTCCCCCACTCTCTTTCTCTTTCTCTCTCTCTCTCTCTCTCTCTCTCTCTCTCTCTCTCAAAAATAAATAAGCATTGAAAATTAGGATGGCCCAGGAATACTTCAAGGAAAACGCCTTAAAAAGAAAATGAGTCATGTTAAGATCTGTGGAAAGCGCATTTTCAAGCAGAAGCAAGCACTATGTACTATACCTGAATACCTGATATTTTTAGAGGTTATAATAAATGTAAACAATCATGTTTTTTGAGTTTTTAAATTTTTATTTAATTCTGAGAGAGAGAGAGAGAGAGAGAGAGAGAGAGAGAGAGAGAGAAGCAGGGGGAGACACAGAATCCAAAGCAGGCTCCAGGCTCTGAGCTGTCAGCACAGAGCCCGACGTAGGGCTTGAACCCATGGACTCCTATAAACAATCATGTTTAACATGACTGGTAAAAATTCAAGTCTCGGGGCACCTGGGTGGCTGTCAGCTGAGCGTCCAACTTTGTCTCAGGTCATGATCTCATGGTCTGTGGGTTTGAGCCCTGCATTGAGCTCTATGCTCACAGCTCAGACACTGGAGCCTGCTTCAGGTTCTATGTCTCCCTCTGTCTCCCCCACCTCCCTGCTTGTGCTCTGTTTCTCTTTCTCTCAAAAATAAATAAACATTAAAAAACTTTAAAAAATTAAGTCTCAAAGTTTAATGAATACCACTATTCTACTCTGGGAAAGTATGTGAAGGGTACTTTACCTCTATTATTGTTTTATATTTTAGTTCCACAGTGTTCCAATCTCCAAAAAAAAAAACCAAAAAAAGAAAACCAAAAAAAAAAAACTAGTTATTATTGTTTCATTAAATTTTCATATGAAGTTACTAACATTTTTTCTTCTGTCTTGCACATTTTTCTTTTGACAACTATACTGTAACTTAGTACAATAGATTTTTTTTAATTAATAGATTTAATTTTGTAGAGCAGTTTTAGGTTTGCAGAAACATCAAGTGGAAAAGAGAAAGGATTCCCATTTATCTCTTCATCACCCCTACCTCAGCAATTTCCCTTATAATTAATGTTTTGCATTAGTGTGGTATATTTTTATAAGTGGTACACCAATATTGATTCATTATTATCAATAAGAGCCCATAGTTTATTTCATAATTCATCGTGTTATACATTCTATTGACAAATGTATACAATAGATTAGTACAATAGATTTTTGAACAGTGGCTTTATGTGGGACTCACTTGTAGATTTTATTCCCTGCCAGTGGAGTGACTTCTTTGTTCAGTCTTTTTAACTACTCCAATGTCTGCCTAATGAAATAATCTCAATTAGCCATTTTCTTTCAGAGCTAACTCTAAGAATAGCACTGGGGAGTATGGTCTAGATGACAGCTCATTGATCCAATTTACGTTAATTCTTGAGACTATGACTGGCCTTTGGATAGTCATTTGAGAGGCAGGGGAGACTGAAGTTCTTAGAAGAATGTGCACTAAATCACAATCCATGACATAGATGCCTCTACAAATGGAAAGCATAAAATCAAATATCAAAGTGGGACTAAGATATATTCTAAATATAACTGCAAATACATATCAAGATCATCAAATATGGGTATGTTCTTAGACACACTCATACTTCTTATAAAAAAATAAGCTAAAATATTAATCAGACATTAAATTTGTTATTTTTTTCAATAGTAAGTAAAACTTTATGCATATCTAAAAATATGGCAGAAATCTTTAAGTAAATTTTTAACTACTGGAATATTTTGCTGCCATCAAAATCATCTTACAGAAAATGTTTTAAGGAATGGGTGTATATACGGTAAATTATAATAAACAGACTACAAATATCACCAACATAATAACACTATCCTTGTAAATGAACAAAATAATTTCCAAGGTAAATCATGAAAAGTAATGGTAAGGCATTTAACAAAATGTACCAATAGTTTTGGTAATTAGTTATATTGGAGACTTTTACTTTTTTTTATCTCATTATTTTTTTTACCTTTTGTATTTGCTAAGTTTACTATATTGTGTATAAATCATTAATTAGGAAGCAGATTCCAGAGCAAAAATTACCTTTGAAAATTTTAATTATTTACAAAGAATTCCTCCTGCTCTTCTGTTTGATAGGGGATTATAGGAAGAGGGGAAGACTAAGTCTTGAAGTTTACCATTTTCTATGTAATCTCTGAAATAATGAACTAACAGAATCCCATGGCCTTGAAACTTATGCTTCTTGTCTACAGTTAATGGAAAGGAATAGGGAAAGCTAACCTTCTTCTGGGTTCACAATCACATGAAACGTAAACATTGACTAGATTTTCCAATGGGAAAGAATAGGCATAATCACTTCTATTTATTTTCTATTTATACCTTTATAGTATTTAAAAACCAGGACATATACTCTTCCTTAAAAACACACACACAAACAAAACCTCTTAATTATATATGAACAATGTATTTAATAAAAATATAATCTCCTGAAATAAAATCTTCCTTAATCCTGAACGTGAGAACTGGGTTATTTCATGAAGAACGAAGTGCTAATGTATCATTCACAGTTTCCATGCTAAGCAGAACCTAATTTTAATCATGAACATATGTTTGAAGGAATCCTTACTGTTTTCAAGAGAATGACTCTTAACTGCATCATTCTCTAGTGAGATAATAGCATAGTTCATTTTCCAGTCAGGTGTAATCTTTTGCTTTCAAGTAGATATGGCATAAATGAATTTAAACCTGAAAACCTGGCTAAAACCTATTTCATGATTAATTAGTCCCTTTTAGAAAGTCAATTAAATGCTAGATGCCACACATTAAAATGGAGAGATAATGACTGACAGAATGGAGAAACATGGGTATGCATAAATTGTCTCTGGCTTGATTTAAAGACTTAAACTGAAATTTTAACATCAAAATGAATATTATAATAACGTGTCAGGTCCATCATTCTCTCAGCCAGTGTAGCATCATCAGGTTTTACCCCAGCGTGAATACTGACATTGTTTCATTAAGCTTAACATTTGTTTTAGTCAAAGTACACAGTTCCTACAGGGTGAGATATTGTAGTTGTCTTAGAACATATCAGCTTTCACAGTACTGTGAAAATTTTTTCATTCTTTGGTAAATTTTACTTTGAAATATTTTCAGGATGATATCCAACCATCAGAGTAAAAGCATATGATACTGGTAATGGTTGTGTGATGAGACCACTGGTGCTGGTAAGAACGTTAGAGTCATCAGCTCCAATTTTTAATTTTTTTTAATTGCCATACTCAGGTTCAGAGGACTGTATTTGTAAACATGGTCATACACACTTCTCAATAAGTGTATTTTAATATCTGGATGTCTGAACCCCGGATTCATCCGATTTCTTTTTTTTTTTAAATCTCTAAACAGTGTGTTAGTTACTTCTTTCCTAGAAATAGAACCTTATAGGAATAGAAATTGTCAGATGCCAAGTAAGTTAGTAATTTTAGTTTATTTTACTACACTCAAACATAAAAGTGTTTCAGTTTATTTTCCAACCTTAGAATGTTGGACATTAGTCATTTTTTCATTATTTTTAACACATACATACATGCCCTGTCTTTTTTATTTTTGCCCTAATATCTAAAAGTAGTGCTCTGTAGCATTTAGTTTGAAGCAAAATTTTTAAAAAACGCTGATGATATCCAATTGGGAAAAACAATAAATTAAAAATAAAAGCAACATCACCATAGTATTTTTTACACATTACTTGAATGTAATCAAAATTAATTTTGTGATAAATTTTATCTTCTTTCCTTCCTTCCTTCTCTCTCTCTCTCTCTCTCTCTCCCCCCCCTTTTGTTTATCTATCATATCTATCATCAAATCATGCATCTATCTATCCCTTTCTGTCTTTTTTGACTTTTACTTTAAACTTTTTCTTCAAAAGAGGATTATTTTAAAGTGTTTATTTATTTGTTTATTTTGAGAAAAGAGAGAGAGAGCACATGCACAAGCAGAGGAGGAGCAGAGAGTGAGGGAGAGAGAGATGCCCAAGCAGGCTCTGTGCTCAGGCCAGGCTCAGTCTCTACAATATCAAGATCAATATCAAGAGTTAGTGTTTAACTGAGTCACCTAGGTGTTCCAAAAGAGCATTGTTAAAAAAAATAATGTTTATTAATTATTTTTGAGAGAGAGAGAGAGAGAGAGGGAGTGGGAGAGAGGCAGAAAGAGGGAGACACAGAATCCAAAGCAGGCTCCAGACTCTGAGCTATCAGCACAGAGTCCCACACTTGGGGCTTGAACCCACAAAGTGTGAGATCATGACCTGAGCTGAAGCCAGGTGCTTAACAGACTGAGCCACCCAGGTGCCCCCTAAAAGAGCATTATTTTAAATTTTAATCGCTTATTTTATATTCAATCATGCTTATAATACAGAAAAATATACATTTCTTTGGAAAGAAACTACCAGGAAACAATGGCATTAAGGTCTCCAAAAAATAATAATAATACTGAATAAATACAAACTAATGTAAGAGACTTTTAAGAAAATATGATTTTTGTGGTAAAGTTGCAAGCAACAAAACTCAGGAACATCTATAAACAATGGCAATTTGGAGGAAATATTTAAAATCATTAGCTTGAGTATAACATTGCTAGCTAAAAATAGGTCCTTCCTGTACAAAATCTAATCTCTTTAGTCTAAGACTCTGAACTAGAAGATTCTCATGTAAGAAGTGCAGGTGGCACTCTGGATGTTCTGGACATCGAATTATTATGAATGCACAATAGTCCTGCCTTGTGAGATAGAGATCACCATAATAGAGACTCGTGGAAGATCATTTAACTTAGAGCTCATAAAACAATTAAGTTAACTTTAGTAAACATAATATAAAGAATACTGGATTAGATGGATCATTAGTCTCAGCTGATATATTTGTTATATTTTTAGCATACTCATGGGTCGTGCCACTGTTCCTCCTATACAATTTCCCTAATATCACTTAAAAAATATTGATTGCTAACCCTCAGTTGTGGCTGTCCACAACAAATACATTCTTCTAAGAATTCAAGACTACATTTTAAGATGTGAGGCTGTGATCAAAAAGATATTAATAACACCTTTTTAGTAATAAGTGTGTGTGTGCGTGTGTGTGTGAATCATAACTATACAGGTCAGTTTGAGTCTTCTTATTTCTTAGTTCTTCAATTGAATACAAAGTTATAACTTCTATTATACAAAAATAACAAACACAACTAATTAGCATCCTTGAACCTCACAAGATTGCAATTTGGCAGGAATATTTGGCAGATATTACAGGCAGGTATCCACTAGAATATAAATAGAGAATATAGAATATTTCTCATGACATTTATGTCAACAAGCTATAAGGACAAATACTTTGGGCAGTTTCCAAAATGTTTTTCCTAATTGTTGTTAGTTTGTTCAAAAAGAGTTCTTAAAATATAAAATCTTTTCTAAGAGACACTTATTTTAAATTTAGCTTGAAGGAGTTAAGACTGGTGACAAAAATAAATTGGGCCCTTGACTCTAAATTGCCCTTCTTTGAACTTTTGTATACAATGTGAATGAGCACTTCATAGGCCCCATTTAACTAAATGCCTGGGTAATCAATAATCACAAAGTATTCATTCTTTGTATTTCTTCTAATTAGAATCCACATCCTAGCATAATTCTGTGCATGAATTAAATAAAAATGAATTTACTGATTACATTATGGTGTTTTGGACAGTTTGCCGCATGGATGCTGTTAGTTTCAGAAGTGACCAGCAGACCCGAAATTGCAAGTGGAGGTTAATTTGAGTTAACACATTTACAAAAAATAGTGTAGTTTTTCTTAAGTGCACAGTAAAATAATGTGTTCATGAGCAATAGTATTCCAGAGAAATTATAACTAATTTAGAGTATAGAGTTAAGTTCTCAAAAATAATATACAGAGCAACTTCGATTATTTAATAATGTGAAATGTTAATTCACTTTGAAATAAGTAAGCAAATAAATAAATATCCTTTGCTTCAAGACAAGTATAAACCTTTTTATCTTTGGATTTAAATTCCTGCTAATGGTTTAATTCAAAAGTTATATGTTGATTATAACTATTAATTATTAAAATCATTATTAAAGATGAAAATTTTGTGGTTTCAATTTGATCATTTATTTCTATTATTAAAACATCTATGTCTCAACTGGTTTAGAAAGTGTATTTAAATTCTGTGAACATTCAGACTAGTAAAAGAAAGAGTGTTGCAATATTTCAATTAATATATTTGAAAACTATAACTGCATATTTATCCATTTAAAGTTTCACTTTAATACTTACTCATTTGCTCTTCTATAATTTAGCATTTACTGATGAGGATATATTTTCATAGAAATTAAGGAATATGTCCAAGACTACATAGAGTTAGAGGGCAGTTAATGGATTAGAGGAGACATTTAAATAGATTTTTCTACTTAATTTTGAAGAAAGAAAGATATTTAAATATATTCTTCTGTATAATTTGAGGTGCTTTTTCTCCTATGCTCCCTATGCTTGTTACAGAAGTAAACTGTAGAAAATTACATGTCTTGCTATTCATTATTTAACAAGTGGAAATATTGCACAGATGCTCAACAGGTCATCATATTTTAAATAAAAAATTAAAAGAACTTCTAAAAGATGTATACTGAAAAGTCATCATCAAGTAACACTTGGGGATGGAATATTTCAGCGTGAACGGTGTGGGCAAATGCGTGGAGTTAGGAACATAACATAAAAAGACATCAGTGATACTCACATAGCACATGATCAGGAAGGTGGCTTTTCCAGGGCAAAGCTTATCTATTGCAGTCTGGATGTGCTGCCCCTGTGATTTCCCCAAATGTGGGAAATTTAACTGCATAATTTGTGATAATATGGTAATGGAGGATTGAGTTCTACCTTTCTCTAAAAAAAGTTAATTAAATTAAAAAAAAAAAAAAAACCTTGAGTGATGTTAGACCACAGAGGTCGCATCTGCTTAGATCATAAGCATGTATGTCTGTGAACACGAGGGACAGCATTGCTAGTTAAGAGATAGTGTTTGTCTCATTTGCAAGGACGTTAAGAGGAGAGTTTGTATTACATGAAAAAAGTAATAAACAAGATAAGATTGACATTTCTGAATCTCAGTCTTGCAGAAGAGTAGAAAATATCTGAGGAAGAAAGATTGCCATCAATCATATAGTTCTCACTCTATCCTCTCAACCTTCAAATTATGCTTTGCAAAATTGAGAACAATTATCAAGTTATCCTTTGCATGTGATAACGTTGGTTCCAGAATGCTATGATTAAAATGATGCCAAAAAATAATAGTGAACTCAAAATAAACTGATACAATTCTTTTTCATTTTTAATATAAACAAACATAAAAGTTGAACTCAAACATTTGTCTGGCATCATAAGTGAGTGAAGATTAAGTTTTCTCATATACTCTATGTTTATTTATTTATTTATTTTCTAATGTTTATTTATTTTTGAGAGACAGAGAGAGACAGAGCATGAGTGGGATTGGGGCAGAGAGAGAGACACACACAGAATCTGAAGCAGGCTTCAGGCTCTGAGCTGTCAGCACAGAGCCTGACACAGGACTTGAACCCACATACCGCTAGATCATGACCTGAGCCGAAGTCAGACACTTAACCGACTGAGCCACCCAGGCACCCCATATAATCTATGTTTATTGAAACAACTTTGAAATGCACCTAATGCAGTATATTTTAAGGTATTGATGACCATAATGATATTTACCTGTAAAATATGAATATCCATATACAGTAGCCCCAAACAAAATAAGCGCTTAGGAAATGTTCACATTCCTCAAGTCTCCCCAACTTCAACACTATTCCCTATCCATAGAATGTAGACAAAGTTAATCAAATAGTAAATATTATTTCATGTAAACATTGTGATCATACAGTCCATGCTGACATAGAGTCACAGTCCAGGGTTTAAAAAACACTGACAAAATGGCCTGAGCAAATTCTATTCCATTCACTCTGTTAACCACAATTCTGGTACACAGTCAAGATCAGCTGCCTTGCTGAATGCTGCCTTCATATTAATTCTCTGTGTCACTAATTACAATTACAAAGTGTTGAATACTTTAATTTTTCATGTCCAAATTGTTTTGAAATAATATAAATATTTTAAAGCAGTCAGAGGAAAATAAAAACTGATGTTTTATATTCTTACAAACATTGGGAGTTTAATAAGCTGTAATATGTTTATCAAATATAAAAGAGAAAATAGAACCCATAAAATGTAATGTAATATATGTCAGGAAATCATCCTAAAAAATCATGGACTGATTGTTTTAAGTAACTTTTAAAGGGTTATCAATACATTATCCCTCTTTGTGATTGCTTTGCTTCTTACTTTTCGTCGGTGGAAGTAAAATACACTGAATTGACAAAATAGCAATATATATATATATATATATATATATACACATTAGTCATCAAATATCATGAAAACACAGATATAAGACAATAGTCGTGGAATATTCCAGAAGAAACTGAGGTGAAATTGACATGACTCGTGCTGATAGCAACATTCAAAATCATACCCAGAATGGTCTACATTTTGAAATTTTGCAACTGTTGATGTGAAGTTGGCATTTAATATATTAATGAGAATGCCTTTGATCCTTATTGAGATATAATTAATTTAATTGGTATGTGAATATTTTAAGAAGGTATTAATAATTAACATATTTATATAGTAATTACCATGTATCATTTGCACTCATCAGGATTTTATATATGTGTACGCACACAACTTAATTCTCTCCACAACTAAAGCACTCATTATCTTTACATAGGACTATTACTATCTTTATTTTGTAATGATCTAATTCAGGCACAGAGAAACTAAATTGCCCGAGTTTACCGGGGAAATCTGTACGGAGGTTGTATTGATCTACAATCCGTGCTCTGTACAACACTGCACTGTGTTACTCATTTTACGTTCCTATTTTTATATTACCTTTTTGTGTATCTTGCCTGTGTTATATGTGTAAAGACACTTAACCATTAGAGTAACATTTAAATGTATGCTTAATCCTAGTGAGTCCATGTATGCAATTTATGAATTTATAAGTTAAGTTTCAGTATAATATGATATCAGATTTAGTGAAATTTTAGAGAAGAATCTCTATACCTTTAATTGTGAGGAATTAATATTCTCATTTAAAAGTACAATTCAATTTTCTTTTATTTGAAAATTATAATGTTTTGTTTGTTTGTACTTGTGGAATTATATGTATACATCTCAATAAAAGGAAATGTTCACTAGAAAAATTATCAGATCCTCATTAACTTATCTAGCCAAACTGAAGTGATATTTTCTACAATATTTAACTGGAAGTTTTATCTGATAATTTTAAATATGAATTTTTAATATATCTTTCATGACCTTAAAAAAGAATTTCACACTGAATAATTACAATTAAATTATGTTAACTATTTATATGTTGAGTACTTTCCTTCTCAGACCAGGAATGTGTCAATGGTTCTTGTCAACACTAAATCTATTTTACATTTCTTAGAGTATTTAAATATTACAATAAGTGAGAAAATTAAAGAAAAACATAATCATTTGAAAAGAGGAAATAAAACTTTTTTCTATTTTCAGAATACCTGTTTATATAGAAAATACTAAGGAATCCTCAAAACAACTACTAAAATTACTACTAAAACTACTAAATTTAGTAGTTACAAGGTATAATTTTAGTAGCATCAATTAATTCAAATGGCATGCTAAAAACCGTTAATGATGCCAACAACCATAAACTACTTAGAATAAACTAAACAGAAATAAATATAAGACCTGTATATACAGAACTAAAAAAATAACATTTCTGGGAGAAGTTAAAAACCTTTGTGGACAGAGAGTTATTCCATGTGTATGAATTAGAAAGTTTATCATTTCTATGTCAATTCTTTCCAAATTGACTTGTAGATAAATTTCCAATACAAATCCCACAAAGGGTTAAGGCTTTTGTTTTAGATAAGGCTTTTTTTTTTCTTTAAGAACAATTTTAGATCTAGCAAAATATTACAAATCAGTACAGTGTGGTCATTGATTTTTGGCAAGGTGACCAATTCAGTGTGTATGGGAGAAGTATTTTCAATGAATGGTGTTATTACAACTGTATATCCATGAACACAAGAATAAATTTGTATCCCCTAACATATATTATATATGAATATAACTCAGAATGGATCAAAGACCTGAATTTGAAAGCTAAAACTATTAAGTTCTTAGAAGGAAATGGCTGAAAACCATCATGACCTTAGACTTACCAATGTCTTTTGGATATGACAGCAAATACACAGCAAAGATAAAATAGATAAATCAGACTTTATCACATTAGAAAATTTGTGTGTCAAAGGACACTGCCAAGAAAATGGGAGGACAAACCCTATTGAATGGGATAAAACATTTACAAAATCATATATCTGACACGGGCTTAGTATCTGCAATATATAAAGAACGTTTACAACTCAACCAAAAAAAGACAACTCAATTAAAAAAAATAGGATAAAGATTTGACTAGAGATTTCTCCAAAGGAGGTTTACAATGACCAATAAGCATACATAAAGATGCTCCACGGAGAAATGCTCTCAAAACTACCTTGAGGGATCACTTCACATTCAGTAAGATAACTAGAATTATCATATGAGCCAATAATTCCATTCTTAGGTATGTATTCAAGAGAAATAAGAACATATGTCCACATCAAAACTTATACATTAATTTCATAGAGGCATTATTTATGATATTTATAAAAAGTGGAAGCAATCTGAATGCTTATCAACTGGGGGCGCCTCCGCGGCTCAGTCGGTTAAGTGTCTATCATCAGCTCAGGTCATGATCTTGTGGTTCATGATCCAGCCCCACGTAGGGCTCTGTACTGACAACTCAGAGCCTGGAGCCTGTTTTGGATTCTGTGTCTCCCTCTCT
The DNA here is from genome assembly GCF_022079265.1 of Lynx rufus. NCBI lineage: Eukaryota > Metazoa > Chordata > Mammalia > Carnivora > Felidae > Lynx > Lynx rufus. The sequence goes on from NW_025814867.1 coordinate 114,635,361, forward strand.
CTCTTCCCCTCTTTGGCTTTCACTCTCTCTTTCTCTCTGTCTCAAAAAAAAATAAACATTAAAAAATTAAATGCTTATGAACTGATCAGTGGATAAATAAAAAGGTGATAGGTCTGTATGATGAAATATTATTCAGCCATAAAAATGACTGAAGTACCATTACAGGCTACAATGTGGAGAAACATTCAAAACATTACATTAAGTGAGAGAAGCCAAACCCCAAAAACAGATATTATATCGGTTCATTCATATGAAATACCCAGAATAGGCAAATTATAGAGACAGAAAGTCAATTAGTGGTTGCTACGGGATAAAGGAGGATGGGAGAAAATGGGGCTAAATGCTAATAAGTATATAGTTTACTTTGTGTTGGTGGAAATGTCCTGAAATTAGATAATGATGATTGTTGCACAACATAGAATACACTAAAAGCATTGAAATGTATGCCTTGAAATATTGCATTTATGTTATGCGCATACATCTAAATTTTTAAAATATTGTAAGTTTCAAAAATGTACTAGTATACAGGTACTAGTATATAGTTCCTATATACTGCACACTCAATTTCATCTATTATTAATCTACATCATATATTTAGCATTAATATGGTGTATTTGTTATAAGTAAATAGTTATATACCATATTACTCTTAACTAATGTCCATACTATATTCAAATTTCCTTAGCTTTTACTTATGTCATTTTTCTGACACAGGATTTAGCATACCACATTACATTCAGTAGTCATGTCTTTGTAAGTTTCCCCATGGTGTGCATTTCAGGATTTCCTTGTTTTTGATGATCTTGTCAGTTTTGAAGACTATGTTTCATTGGTATTTAGTAGAATCCCCTTCAACTGGAATTTGTTTAATAATTTTGTCATGATAAGGTTGACGTTGAGGTTATCAACATGACATCACTGTTGATATTAATCTTGATCGCCTGGCTGAGATAGTGTTGGTCAGGTTTCTCCACTTTTTTTTTTTTTTCTGATTTCTATACTCTTCTCTCTTGAAGGAAATGACTGCGTACCTCACACTTAAGAAGCAGGGAGTTATGTTTCACAGTCTTAAAAGCAGCAGATCTACATAAATTATTTGGAATTCTGCATGGGGGATTTGGCTCTTCTTCCAATTTATTTATTCAATCATTTATTTAATCAGATTGAATTCACAGATACTTATTTTATACTTTGGGTTATAATCCAATAATGTTTTGTTTGTGTCTTTGTTAATACTGTTCGAGCTTTGGCCACTGGGAGCTCTTTCACTTGATTCCTGTGTTCCTTTGACATATTTCCATCTCTTCTTTTGCATTTGTTTGTTATGTTTCTAACACTTACGTCCTGGAAATATAAGATGCTCCAGGCTCAACTTGTATATTTCCTGCCCCTGTTCTAGAATTGCTAATTTCCCCAAGGAACTCTGGTTCTTTTTATTGGAAAATAGTATTAGAAGCTAAGATGATTGCTACAGTGTGGTGCTAGTTGCTACTGAAGTGCCATTACGCCTAGGCCACTCAACTGACAGGGCAAGAAAGCGTGTGTGTGTGTGTGTGTGTGTGTGTGTGTGTGTGTGTACTAGCTTATGTATATACACATATCTACACTTGTTTTTGTTTTCTTTTTTTTTACATTTATTTATTTTGAGAAACAGAGTGAGACAAAGCATGAGCGGGGGAGAGGGGCAGAGAGAGAAGGAGACACAGAATCTGAAGCAGGCTCCAGGCTCTGAGTAAGCGGTCAGCACAGAGCCTGATGCAGGGCTCAAACCCACGAACTGTGAGATAATGACCTGAGCCAAAGCCGGATGCTCAACCGACTGAGCCACCCAGGCTCTTCTCTATAAACACTTTTGTATGTAATCATCTGAATCTATTTTAAACTAAACATAAATTCATATTGATGCATTTAACTCTAATTTTTTACAACATGGGTCTTTCTAGCCTCCTCCCCTATAACTTCTCACTCCAACAGTGAGAAACCTGACACTTACCATGGCATCTATTTACTTGTTTAATTCCAGGATAAATGTATAGTGATTTCAGAATTCTTAGCCTTACCCACAGGGAAAAAAAACTTTATTATCTAGAATATAAATTGTAGTCTTTCTTTAGCTTTGATTTTCAAGGATCTAAACATTTCTGAAGTTACTTAGCTCAGTATTGCTTCCCCCACTAGCATTAGTAAAGTTGTTTCCTATATTTCTAATATTTTCTATATTGTTAATACACTTAGAATCTTTTGTCACATTCTGCATTCCATACTGATATATGCCGACCTGCTAAATGATTTTTAAATTGCATATATTAAGGTTTATTCTGTCAACTGTAAAGTTCTGTTGGTTTTGACAAATGCATGCTTTCATATACTCACCATGATAGTGTCATATAATAGCTTCACTATCCTAAAAATATCCCCTATGCTTCACTTATTCTACCCTTCTTCTCACCTTGAACCTGTGGCAAACCATTGATCTTTTAAAGTCATGTATAGTTTTGCCTTTTCCAGACTGACAAAGTATAATCATATAAAATGTAGCCTTAATATACTAGTTTCTTTGATTTAGCAATGGGTATTACAGATTAAACTGTCTTTTTTTTAATTAACATTTATTTATTTTTGAGAGAGAGACAGAGCATTAACAGGGGAGCAGCAGAGAGAGAGGGAGACACAGAATCAGAAGGAGGCTGGCTCTAAGCTCTGCGCTGTCAGCACAGAGCCAGACGTGGGGCTTGAACTCACAAACCGTGAGATCATGACCCAAGCCTAAGTTGGATGTTTAACTGACTGAGCCACCCAGGAGCCCCAGATTGAACTGTAGTTTTGCAGCTTGGAAGGGCATTTCCTTTGCTCAAAAAATAACACACATGTGTAAATGTACCATTGTTTATTTATTCATCCACCCATTAAAGGAACGCTTGGTTGCTTGAAATTTTTGCCAATATGGATAAACATTTGCATGCACATTTTTGTGTGAAGATAAATTTTGAGTGGAGATGTTAACTATTCAGGTGATCATTATTTTCAATAAGCCTCTGAGGAGGATAGGGCTTTTTCCAGAGAATAGAGGTTGGAATAAGATCAAATAGCAACAAGGTTGGGAATGGGGCTTTTCAAAAGAGATCAAAATACTACCTGTTTTCTGAAGATGGGGCTTTTAATAAACTCCCAGAGAGGCAAATCCTGCTGTTGGCTATGAGTCTGCCAGCCCTCACTCATCATGACCACACCATGGAATTGGGGAAAGGAGATGGAGGTAACTCCAAGCAGAATGCCAAAGATGTTGTTTTTATTGTTTCATGAGGTTTTCTCAATAAATGATTTTCAGGTTTTTTTTCTGTGCCTTTGGTTATTTGCAAAAGTTATGAAATCTTTGGTTATCACAGTTTGGCAGGATTTTTATTTCTTATGTGATAAAGTGAGCTCACAGATGTCATCACTCCAACTTTCGAAAGTCCCACACTAATTTGGTAATCTCTTCTTGAATACTTTGCCAAATATAGCTGATGTAAAACAGAAATATGCTAAAAAATCTGTTTCCTAATGTCTTCCTCTAGACATAATTCATTAATCATACATTCTACCTCCAAAGTTACTACGAGTGACACTTTCAGCATTTTTCCAGTGGATATTATGGATTGCCATCTTTCCAGTCTCTGATAGTACCTCACAAGCCCCTAGCTGCTCAGCAACTAAGTCAAAGGCATGCCTTTCAGTTATAATCATTGCTGTTGTTTTTAATGCCAGCAATCCACTTGCAGGTACCAGTTTCCCGAATTGGTTGTAATAGACATGTACTAAGTTATTTTCCTTAACAAATTATCCTCAATCTCAATGGCATGAAACAGTAAATTTCTGTTTCTCTTCTATTTCATCCAAGGTATGTTGGCAGGAGGAGTTCCTCTCATGGTAGTCACTCAACGGATGGATGTTCCCTTGCAACAAATAATTCAAAATTGACAAGGGCATGGGGACTTATTGCTCAGAGATATACACCACTTTTGCTTATATTCCATTCCAAAAATAAGTCATACGTACATAATCACCTTCAAAAGAGGAGAGAAATTGCAATCCAACCATATACCCTTGAGGGGAACTTAAAACAAAAATAGTGGAGGGGCGTCTGGGTGGCTCAGTTGGTTGAGCATTCAGCTCTTGATTTTGGCTCAGGTCATGATTTCATGGTCCATGAGTTCAAGCCCCACATCAGGCACCGCACTTTGAGTGAGGAGCGTGCTTGGGATTCTCTCTTCCTCTCTCTCTGCCCCTCCCCTGTTCATGCTTTCTATAAATAAATAAATACATACATACATACATACATATTTACATACATACATACATAAATATATGAATGAATAAATAAATGAACGAATGAATGAACAAACAAACAATAGTGGAAATATACTCCCAGAACTCTGACAATTCACTTATTGAATCATTCATGTTAAGAAGTAGACAGGACAGATGATTTGCATTCTTACACCCTTTCTGAGTAGGTGTTATATCTTCCCTGTTAAATCAGGAGAGTAGTTATTACTGTGGAGTAGCTCCAGCCTAGGGATGGAAAAATATATTTCATTTCCAATGCTAGGTTAGATAGATTGATAGCAATTGCCCATGGTGGTGTTTTGAGAAGTATTGTGAAGCCTCTTCAAGGCTCAGTGGAAAAGATTGCCATGATTGATTAGTATGTTCCAGATAAGCAAAACTATTATAGACATCTGAAATAGGTAGTTCAATCATTCTACTCTCCAGAGCTCTAAGCCTACAATGTGAACAGTCATGCATTAGCTCTAGAATGATAGAAACATTTTAAACAAAATAACATGTCAAGTACTTAGAATATTTTTAATATAATTTATAGTAATTATAGATATCTCAAGAATAAAAATATCTGGCATCTTGTGGACAATAAGAAGAGATACTGTCATACCAACAGTAAAGAACTAATTCTAAATATATTCATATGCATACATATATATGCATACACATACATACATATTTGTTAAACATGAGCTTTGGCTTGAAGATTAGATAATATTTATCTATATGGAATTAACAACCATCAGTTGAACTACATGATAAATTATTTGGCATCAGTTGAAAAGATTCTAATGACTGTGTTTAATTAAACCTATCTAGAAAAAATTTCCCAGGACAACATTGGACTGGGAACAAAAGATTATATTGAAAAAGAAAGCATTTCTCTTGGCTCTATGTACTCCAACTTTTTGTGCCTATCTCTGTGTTGATATCTGATGTGTTTTCCCCGGATGAAATCCCTGCCAATAATTTGCCACTTACTTGCATCCTTTCCACTCTACTAGGCAAAATTTGATCTTCCATCAGTGAGAACTGCTACAGCTGCACAGTCACTAAAATTGTAGATGTTTAAGTAAAATACCCTAAAGTGTATAGAAAATCTCTTTTCCTTGTAAAAGTGGGACACTCAGATTGAACCATGTGGACTCATCTTACAGAATTATTTACCAGAATGCTTTTTTATCCATTTGACAAAAAGACCTCTGTTGAGGCCAGCCTCTTTTCCATGCTTCAATCATATGGTGAATATAACCTAGCATTCATCTGGATCTTCCGAAGAATCTTTTTTTTTTTTTATATATATATGAAATTTATTGACAAATTGGTTTCCATACAACACCCAGTGCTCATCCCAAAAGGTGCCCTCCTCAATACCCATCACCCACCCTCACCTCCCTCCCACCCCCCATCAACCCTCAGTTTGTTCTCAGTTTTTAACATTCTCTTATGCTTTGGCTCTCTCCCACTCTAACCTCTTTTTTTTTTTTCCTTCCCCTCCCCCATGGGTTCCTGTTAAGTTTCTCAGGATCCACATAAGAGTGAAACCATATGGTATCTGTCTTTCTCTGTATGGCTTATTTCACTTAGCATTACACTCTCCAGTTCCATCCACGTTGCTACAAAAGGCCATATTTCATTTTTTCTCATTGCCACATAGTATTCCATTGTGTATATATACCACAATTTCTTTATCCACTCATCAGTTGATGGACATTTAGGCTCTTTCCATAATTTGGCTATTGTTGAGAGTGCTGCTATGAACATTGGGGTACAAGTGCCCCTATGCATCAGTACTCCTGTATCCCTTGGATAAATTCCTAGCAGTGCTATTGCTGGGTCATAGGGTAGGTCTATTTTTAATTTTCTGAGGAACCTCCACACTGCTTTCCAGAGCGGCTGCACCAATTTGCATTCCCACCAACAGTGCAAGAGGGTTCCCGTTTCTCCACATCCTCTCCAGCATCTATAGTCTCCTGATTTGTTCATTTTGGCCACTCTGACTGGCGTGAGGTGATACCTGAGTGTGGTTTTGATTTGTATTTCCCTGATAAGGAGCGACGCTGAACATCTTTTCATGTGCCTGTTGGCCATCTGGATGTCTTCTTTAGAGAAGTGTCTACTCATGTTTTCTGCCCATTTCTTCACTGGGTTATTTGTTTTTCGGGTGTGGAGTTTGGTGAGCTCTTTATAGATTTTAGATACTAGCCCTTTGTCCGATATGTCATTTGCAAATATCTTTTCCCATTCCGTTGGTTGCCTTTTAGTTTTGTTGGTTGTTTCCTTTGCTGTGCAGAAGCTTTTTATCTTCATAAGGTCCCAGTAATTCACTTTTGCTTTTAATTCCCTTGCCTTTGGGGATGTGTCGAGTAAGAGATTGCTACGGCTGAGGTCAGAGAGGTCTTTTCCTGCTTTCTCCTCTAAGGTTTTGATGGTTTCCTGTCTCACATTTAGGTCCTTTATCCATTTTGAGTTTATTTTTGTAAATGGTGTGAGAAAGTGGTCTAGTTTCAACCTTCTGCATGTTGCTGTCCAGTTCTCCCAGCACCATTTGTTAAAGAGGCTGTCTTATTTCCATTGGATGTTCTTTCCTGCTTTGTCAAAGATGAGTTGGCCGTACGTTTGTGGGTCTAGTTCTGGGGTTTCTATTCTATTCCATTGGTCTGTGTGTCTGTTTTTGTGCCAATACCATGCTGTCTTGATGGTTACAGCTTTGTAGTAGAGGCTAAAGTCTGGGATTGTGATGCCTCCTGCTTTGGTCTTCTTCTTCAAAATTCCTTTGGCTATTCGGGGCCTTTTGTGGTTCCATATGAATTTTAGGATTGCTTGTTCTAATTTCGAGAAGAATGCTGGTGCAATTTTGATTGGGATTGCATTGAATGTGTAGATAGCTTTGGGTAGTATTGACATCTTGACAATATTTATTTTTCCAATCCATGAGCAGGGAATGTCTTTCCATTTCTTTAAATCTTCTTCAATTACCTTCATAAGCTTTCTATAGTTTTCAGCATACAGATCCTTTATATCTTTGGTTAGATTTATTCCTAGGTATTTTATGCTTCTTGGTGCAATTGTGAATGGGATCAGTTTCTTTATTTGTCTTTCTGTTGCTTCATTGTTAGTGTATAAGAATGCAACTGATTTCTGTACATTGATTTTGTATCCTGCAACTTTGCTGAATACATGTATCAGTTCTAGCAGACTTTTGGTGGAGTCTATCGGATTTTCCATGTATAATATCATGTCATCTGCAAAAAGCGAAAGCTTGACTTCATCTTTGCCAATTTTGATGCCTTTGATTTCCTTTTGTTGTCTGATTGCTGATGCTAGAACTTCCAGCACTATGTTAAACAACAGCGGTGAGAGTGGGCATCCCTGTCGTGTTCCTGATCTCAGGGAAAAAGCTGATGATGTTAGCTGTGGGCTTTTCATAAATGGCTTTTATGATCTTTAAGTATGTTCCTTCTATCCCGACTTTCTCAAGGGTTTTTATTAAGAAAGGGTGCTGGATTTTGTCAAAGGCCTTTTCTGCATCGATTGACAGGATCATATGGTTCTTCTCTTTTTTTTTTGTTAATGTGATGTATCACGTTGATTGATTTGCGAATGTTGAACCAGCCCTGCATCCCAGGAAGGAATCCCACTTGATCATGGTGAATAATTCTTTTTATATGCTGTTGAATTCGATTTGCTAGTATCTTATTGAGAATTTTGGCATCCATATTCATCAGGGATATTGGCCTGTAGTTCTCTTTTTTTACTGGGTCTCTGTCTGGTTTAGGAATCAAAGTAATGCTGGCTTCATAGAATGAGTCTGGAAGTTTTCCTTCCCTTTCTATTTCTTGGAATAGCTTGAGAAGGATAGGTATTATCTCTGCTTTAAACGTCTGGTAGAACTCCCCTGGGAAGCCATCTGGTCCTGGACTCTTATTTGTTGGGAGATTTTTGATAACCGATTCAATTTCTTCGCTGGTTATGGGTCTGTTCAAGCTTTCTCTTTCCTCCTGATTGAGTTTTGGAAGAGTGTGGGTGTTCAGGAATTTGTCCATTTCTTCCAGGTTGTCCAATTTGTTGGCATATAATTTTTCATAGTATTCCCTGATAATTGTTTGTATCTCTGAGGGATTGGTTGTAATAATTCCATTTTCATTCATGATTTTATCTATTTGGGTCATCTCCCTTTTCTTTTTGAGAAGCCTGGCTAGAGGTTTGTCAATTTTGTTTATTTTTTCAAAAAACCAACTCTTGGTTTCGTTGATCTGCTCTACAGTTTTTTTTAGATTCTATATTGTTTATTTCTGCTCTGATCTTTATTATTTCTCTTCTTCTGCTGGGTTTAGGCTGCCTTTGCTGTTCTGCTTCTATTTCCTTTAGGTGTGCTGTTAGATTTTGTATTTGGGATTTTTCTTGTTTCTTGAGATAGGCCTGGATTGCAATGTATTTTCCTCTCAGGACTGCCTTTGCTGCGTCCCAAAGCATTTGGATTGTTGTATTTTCATTTTCGTTTGTTTCCATATATTTTTTGTTTTTTTTTTTAATTTTTTTTCAACGTTTTTTACTTATTTTTGGGACAGAGAGAGACAGAGCATGAACGGGGGAGGGGCAGAGAGAGAGGGAGACACAGAATCGGAAACAGGCTCCAGGCTCCGAGCCATCAGCCCAGAGCCTGATGCGGGGCTCGAACTCACGGACCGCGAGATCGTGACCTGGCTGAAGTCGGACGCTTAACCGACTGCGCCACCCAGGTGCCCCTCCATATATTTTTTGATCTCTTCTCTAATTGCCTGGTTGACCCACTCATTCGTGAGTAGGGTGTTCTTTAACCTCCATGCTTTTGGAGGTTTTCCAGACTTTTTCCTGTGGTTGATTTCAAGCTTCATAGCATTGTGGTCTGAAAGTATGCATGGTATAATTTCAATTCTTGTAAACTTATGAAGGGCTGTTTTGTGACCCAGTATATGATCTATCTTGGAGAATGTTCCATGTGCACTCGAGAAGAAAGTATATTCTGTTGCTTTGGGATGCAGAGTTCTAAATATATCTGTCAAGTCCATCTGATCCAGTGTCTCATTCAGGGCCCTTGTTTCTTTATTGACCGTGTGTCTAGATGATCTATCCATTTCTGTAAGTGGGGTGTTAAAGTCCCCAGCAATTACCACATTCTTATCAATAAGGTTGCTTCTGTTTATGAGTAATTGTTTTATATATTTGGGGGCTCCGGTATTCGGCGCATATTTATAATTGTTAGCTCTTCCTGATGGATAGACCCTGTAACTATTATATAATGTCCTTCTTCATCTCTTGTTACAGCCTTTAATTTAAAGTCTAGTTTGTCTGATATAAGTATGGCTACTCCAGCTTTCTTCTGGCTTCCAGTAGCATGATAAATAGTTCTCCATCCCCTCACTCTCAATCTAAAGGTGTCCTCAGGTCTAAAATGAGTCTCTTGTAGACAGCCAATAGATGGGTCTTGTTTTTTTATCCATTCTGATACCCTATGTCTTTTGGTTGGCGCATTTAATCCATTTACATTCAGTGTTATTATAGAAAGATACGGGTTTAGAGTCATTGTGATGTCTGTATGTTTTATGCTTGTAGTGATGTCTCTGGTACTTTGTCTCACAGGGTCCCCCTTAGGATCTCTTGTAGGGCTGGTTTAGTGGCGACAAATTCCTTCAGTTTTTGTTTGTTTGGGAAGACCTTTATCTCTCCTTCTATTCTAAATGACAGACTTGCTGGATAAAGGATTCTCGGCTGCATATTTTTGCTGTCTAGCACCCTGAAAATCTCGTGCCAATTCTTTCTGGCCTGCCAAGTTTCAAAAGAGAGATCCGTCACGAGTCTTATAGGTCTCCCTTTATATGTGAGGGCACGTTTACCCCTTGCTGCTTTCAGAATTTTCTCTTTATCCTTGTATTTTGCCAGTTTCACTATGATATGTCGTGCAGAAGATCGATTCAAGTTACGTCTGAAGGGAGTTCTCTGTGCCTCTTGGATTTCAATGCCTTTTTCCTTCCCCAGTTCAGGGAAGTTCTCGGCTATAATTTCTTCAAGTACCCCTTCAGCACCTTTCCCTCTCTCTTCCTCCTCTGGGATACCAATTATGCGTATATTATTTCTTTTTAGTGTATCACTTAGTTCTCTAATTTTCCCCTCATACTCCTGGATTTTTTTATCTCTCTTTTTCTCAGCTTCCTCTTTTTCCATAACTTTATCTTCTAGTTCACCTATTCTCTCCTCTGCCTCTTCCGTCCGAGCCGTGGTGGTTTGCATTTTGTTTTGCATTTCATTTAAAGCGTTTTTCAGCTCCTCGTGACTGTTCCTTAGTCCCTTGATCTCTGTAGCAAGAGATTCTCTGCTGTCCTGTATACTGTTTTCCAGCCCAGCGATTAATTTTATGACTATTATTCTAAATTCACTTTCTGTTATATTATTTAAATCCTTTTTGATCAGCTCATTAGCTGTTGTTATTTCCTGGAGATTCTTCTGAGGGGAATTCTTCCGCTTGGTCATTTTGGATAGTCCCTGGTGTGGTGAGGACCTGCAGGGCACTTCCCCTGTGCTGTGGTGTATAACTGGGGTTGGTGGGCGGGGCCGCAGTCCGACCTGATGTCTGCCCCCAGCCCACCGCTGGGGCCACAGTCAGACTGGTGTGTGCCTTCTCTTCCCCTCTCCTAGGGGCAGGATTCACTGTGGGGTGGCGTGGCCCGTCTGGGCTACTTGCACACTGCCAGGCTTGTGATGCTGGGGATCTGGTGTATTAGCTGGGGTGGGGAGGCAAGGTGCACGGCGGCAGGGGGGGCAGGCTTAGCTCGCTTCTCCTTAGGTGATCCACTTCAGGAGGGGCCCTGTGGCAGCCGGAGGGAGTCAGATCCGCTGCCGGAGGTTTGGCTCCGCAGAAGCACAGAGTTGGGTGTTTGCGCGGAGAGAGCAATTTCCCTGGCTGGAACCGGTTCCCTTTGGGATTTTGGCTGGGGGATGGGCGGGGGAGATGGCTCTGGCGAGAGCCTTTGTTCCCCGCCAAACTGAGCTCTGTCTTCCGGGGGCTCTGCAGCTCACCCTCCCTTTGTCCTCCAGCCTTCCTGCTTTCCGAGCAGAGCTGTTAACTTATGACCTCCCAGATGCTAAGTCGCGCTTGCTGTCAGAACACAGTCCGTCAGGCCCCTCCGCTTTTGCAAGCCGGACTCGGGGGCTCTGCTTGGCCGGCGAGCCGCCCCTCCATGCCGGCTCCCTCCTGCCAGTCTGTGGAGAGCGCACCGCCTCGCCGCCCTTCCTACCCTCTTCCGTGGGCTTCTCGTCTGCACTTGGGCCCGGTGACTCCATTCTGCTAATTCTCTGGCGGTTTTCTGGGTTATTTAGGCAGTTGTAGGTGGAATCTAAGTGATCAGCAGGACGCGCGGTGAGCCCAGCGTCCTCCTACGCCGCCATCTTCCTGTCTCCCCGAAGAATCTTAAAAAAAACAGACTTAAACTGTCCATTCTCAATAGTGATATGGACATAGGCACGACCATTAAGTTCTGTATAAGTAAACAGATCTTTAGCTATATAACTATGACTTCAACTACAGCAAATTTACCTAAGTAAAATCGCACTTACCATAAGTATTGGCACTTAACATAAGTATAAATTAATTGCTTCTCCTTTTATCAATCACATATTCTTACTGAATAATATTCATGTTTTGCAGTGTTCTGTTCCATAATAGGTCATGGATAATGTTAAACTTGGAAAAAGTTTTGAATATTTCATATAATGAATATCCATTACAGAAAAGATTCTAGGAATTAGCTATAATTTAGTTCATTCTCTTACTTTTAGGGAAAAAAATAGCAAAATCTTCTAAATTAAATGACTTGTCCAAAGTCACAAGTTACTAAGTGGTAGGACCCAGGCTATAATTATGTTTCCTGACTGCTAATTCTGTACCAAATATTCTCTTGATATTTAATTTAAGTTTAACAAAAGTTTTATATTCTATGGGAGGTATATGATTAAAATAATTGGCATTTTGTATAACATCTTACCCCACGATGTAGTTGTATAATACAATACATTATACCATGAGTGTGACAGTTAAGGTTTTGACCTGACACAGTAAATATGGTTTATTCCTACTTTACAGTGTCTAATATAAAAGTTGGAGGTCTCAGAGAGTGAGGTTAGAATATTTGAAGGCTATTTCACTCACGTGTCTGTCAGTTGATTCTAGGAAGATTCAAAGAACTGGGGCCTGGCACATCTTCTCAAGGAATTCTTTCTATCTCTGTGTGATCTCTCAAAATGTTATCTCCAGCATGGTATCTTCCAAATACTCATATTTCTTATATGTTATCTCCAGGCACATAAGACGTGTCTCAAGAGGGATAGTCAGGTGGAAGCCATATCATATCTTATGACTTACACTTGTAAATCACTCAGTGAGGAGTTTGACATATTTTACCCATCAAAGTCATTACAAAAGTCTTCCAAAGTTCAAGAGGAGAAAAACTGAATCATCTCTCTTGATGGAGCAGTGTCAACATCATATCATAGGAAGATGATGTGTGGTGGAAGAGATATTGATATACCTGTTTTTGAAAAATATAGTGTGAAATTGTCCTCCTTCTGGTCATAATAACTCAAAAACATCTCACATTGACAATATAGTCACCCCCTCCACCAAAACTCCCAATCTTTTCTTGTTATGGCATTATCTAGGATGTCCAGGTAGGTGCAAATGAGCATCTACAACTACAACTCTTTGAATACAGCCCTTTTGAAGGTTATCTGCCCCTGCATATCTTACATATAATGATGGGAAAGATAATGGATAGCTACTATAGACTCTCCTGTTCAACAGCTGGGAAAATGAAGGCATTTAAGAGTCATGGGTAGGTACAGCCTGGACCAATTTTCCCAATTATTCAAGTAGGGTTTGTCCTACTGTTTGGTATGATCTCTTTGTGTCTTGGCTTTGTTAAATTACATAAATATATAATATACAGTAATAGTGTAATAAAGGAGAAAGACAGAACTAAGACATTGTTAGGGAGTTAATATTTATGTCCTACCAAAAGTCAGATGTTGAATCCCTCATATGTTGACCCCACAATGTAATGGTATTAGGAGATGGTCCTTTGGGAGGTAATTAGGATTAGATGAGATCATGAGAATGAAGCCCTTTTAAGAGTCATGAGAGAGCTTACTTCCTCTCTCTGCTCTCTGCTATGTGAAGATACAATGTCAGCAGTCCAGAAGAGGGTCCTCATGAGAAATTGATTATGCTAGTACCCTGAGCTTGTACTTCTAGCCTCAATCTGTGAGAAATAAATTTCTGTTGTTTATAAGCCACCCAGTCAATGGCATTTTTGCTATAGCAATCTGAGCTAAGACAGACAGATAGAAAACAAATAGAAAAACCTACCTTGGGAGTAAATGCAAGACTGTAAAGAGATTGGCAGAATAAAAATAAGAAGGAGGAGGAGGAGAAGGGGAGGAGGAGGAGGTGGAGGAAAGAGAAGGGGGAAAACAATCCAACTAAATACTCTGCAATAGTTGGAGATTCAGTACTCCACTTCCAATACTTGATAGATTAACAAAAATTAGAAGACTTAAACAACTCCATAAAAGAACTAGACTTTATAGACAGCTATAGAACACAAACATATGGAAATTGAACACATATTTGGGTGATGAATGCAATGGAGAGTGACTGCTAATGAACACAGTGTTTCTTTTTGGAGTGATGAATGTGTTTCAAAATTAAATAATGGTGATAGATGCACAACTTTGTGAATATACTTAAAACCCCTTCACAAGTATGAATTTCATGGTATGTGAATGATATTTCAAGAAATCTGATATAAAAAGTCTCTTACAACTTATTAATTACACGACAAATTATACCATTAAGAAATAGACAAAGGGTCCGAATAGACATTTCTCCAAAGAACAGATACAAATGGCACATGAAAAGATGCTCAACATTAGCAATCAGAGAAATGCAAATATAATCACAATGAGATACTATTTGACATCCACTAGGATGGTTATAATAAAAGACAGAGATAAAGCAAAGCATTGGTGAGGATGTGGAGAAAACAGAACCCTCACAAACTGCTGCTAGGAATGTAAAATGGTGAAGCTACTGGAGAAAAGAGTTTGGCAGTTCCTAAAATGTTGAACATAGCGTTACTCTAAATTCTATTCCTAGGCATAGAGTCAAAAGAAATGAAAATTTATGTCTATACAAAATTTTCTCATGAATGTCTATAGTATCATTATTTATAATAGCTCAAATGTCCACCACTGATGAATGGATAAATAAATTGTGGTATATCCGTACAATTTATTATTTGGTAATGAAGTACCAATGGATTCTACAAACTTCATAAATCTTAGAAACATTATGCTAAGTGAAAAAAGGTAGTCACAAAAAGACTATTGTATAATTCCAATTTTATGAAATGTCTAGACTGGGAAAATCTATAGCAACAGTAAGTAAATTAGTGGTTGCCTAAGGCCAGAGGATGGGAGGAGGTTGTGGCCATGAGGAACAACTGCTATGGTCCTGACTTTCTAAATATTCTAAAACTCATTGTGAAGTGGTTGCACAAGTCTGTGAATACAGAAAATGCCATAGAAATGTTCCGTTTATAACTTAAAAAAAAAAATAAGCTTCATGCACAGCATGGAGCTGAACATGGGGCTTGAACTCAAGACCCTGAGATCTAGACCTGAGCTGAGATTTAGAGTCAGATGCTTAAGTGACTGAGAGCCCCAGGTGCTCTAGAAATGTTCAGTTTACAAATGGATAAATTATATGGCATGTTATATACATCTCAAAAAACTGTTTTCTTTAAGCATTTATTTTTCTCACATAGGTGCAACTCGCATTTACTTCATATGACATCTCAAAGGGTGGAGCATCTCAAAGGCTGGGGCTGGATTTATCACAAAGTTGAGAGCTTTATACACTGAGCACCTGTCTAGAAACTCTTTGGGCTCTCTGTCCATTTCTGTATATTCCAAATACATGATATTTCCAATATGACATATTCAATGTAGGCAAGTTTTTTATCTATCAACCCAAGGCTGCCAAGATCCCCCTTCAAAAAGAAAGAGTGACTTAACAAATAGCACTCATCTTTTAACAAACTAATGTGGGAAGTCGCATGCTATCACTTTCACTATACTCTATTGGTTGAAGATGTCTTGAGACACTGACCAAATTAAAGATGAGAATTAGCATTTCTTTTTAAGAAGATATAGAATGCATACCTGAAAATACGTATATTTGACAACTACATATTTGGAAAATATAATCTGCCACAACTAACTAAGAAATGTGTTTGATATTGAAGCTCTACCAGTTTACCACATATTACCAAGTCTCTAATTCTAACACATGATCTTGTTTCTTTTAAGTTTATTTATTTATTTATTTTGAGAGAGAGAGAGAGAGAGATAGAGTGAGAGCAGGAGCAGAGTGAGTGATACAGATGGAGAGAGAGAGAGAGAGGGAGAGAGAATCCCAAGCAGGCTCCACGCTGAACCCCACATGGGGCTCAATCTCATGATCCTGAGATCATGACCTGAGCCAAAATCAAGAGTCAGATGCTTAATCAAATGAGCAACCCAGGTGCCCCACACATAACCTTGTTTTAAATTGACTTCTCGCAGGGTGCCTAGGTGGCTCAGTTGGTAAAGCATCTGACTCTTGATTTCAGTTCAGGTCATGATCTTGTGGTTTGTGAATTCAAGTCCGACATCGGGCTCTGTGTAGCATGGAGCCTGTTTGGGATCCTCTCTCTGCCCCTCCCACTCTCTCTCTCTCTCTCTCTCTCTCTCTCTCTCAAAATCAATAAACTTTAAAGAAAAAATATATAACTTAACTTCTCTAATAGGATTCATCTATTTAAAGATACTTGTATCTCCCATTTTGTCTGTGGAATTGCTTAGGAAGATTACCTTCAGGTTAAGGATCTGGTAGTGTTCTTTTAAGATCCCGATATTTATAGTTGCAAAACCAGAATTTGAAAGGATTGAGTAATTAGAAAAAGTAACTTGGAAATTTAGCAACTTGGCTCTTCCATTTACTCACATGGGCATGCATTTAATGTTTTTTCCTCAATGAGGTTTTTGTTTGTTTTTGAAGGGAGTATGCAACAATGTTTATTTCATAAACATATTTACTGCTTTTTGGGTGCCATTTGCTATCATTATCGCTTTCAAATGTTGACCGAATGAGGAAGGTACTACTATTTTCGGATGAACAATTAGAGCAACATGGAAGTTAAATAACCTGTCCAAGATCCCAGCACAAGGTCTGAGATTCTGGCCAAGGCAGTATGGCTCCAAGGTCCCCACTCACTACTACTGTGTTATGCTGCTTTTCAAGAAGAAGGTAGGAGCATGAAGGATATACCAGAAAGAACCTGAAGAGATGGAGACAGCTGGAGCTAAGAGAAGGAAATGATTTTCAGCTACTTAGAGACCATGCATGTTTCTGTGTCCTCAGAAACACTCTACAGGCAAAAGGTCCTTAGATGGATATTAAGGAAGAGAACTCGCGTCTATTTGATTACACCAGCCTGGTACGGGGCACACACTGAATAAATAATGCTGGTCATCATTATTTTTTCTTCCATCCACTTCTGGCTGCATCCCTGCCTCAAACTGTACACTTTTTGCCAAAAGGTCAAAGTTCAACTTCCTACTTCTGCTTCAAGCTGGGATCAGCTTCTTTCCTCATGTTTCTCTAGAACTCAGGACTCGCAGCATCAGGAGAGGGACCATTCCAATGCAGCTTGGCAAACTTCTGGGTGGTCAGGTGAATGTTGAGCTCTCAAGTGCCAGGGAGGTCAGACCTCTCCTTAGAGTGGCTCCTCCTAGAGGAGTTGTTGAAGTGGCCAAGTAATTGTCCTGCTTCCATAGTCATTTTTTTGGTGTGGGGAGGGAAGAGAAATTGGGAAAATTCATATAGTTATTTTGAAAATAGTTAAAATGAAGACATGCTAAATAGAATTTTTATATGTTAGGAAATATGGAGCAAAGACAACAGAAAAATAGTTCCTTTCTGCAATATCAGGGGACCCTAACATGGAGCTGGGAGGGTATTGGGGAGTTTAGTCTTATGCATGTCCACATCTAAATTCTTCTTTTTTTAATGTTTGTTTTTGAGGGGGGGGGGAAGAATGAAAGTGAGGGAGGGGCAGAGAGAGAAGGAGACAGAAGATCTGAGGCAAGCTCTGGGCTGACAGCAGGGAGCTCAATGCAGGGCTCAAACTTGGGAATCTTGAGATCATGATCTGAGCCTAACTTGGACGATTAATTGATTGAGCCACCCAGCTACCTCCACATCTGAATTTTAATTCTTTTTAAAAAACTTATATAAGTCTGTAGCTTTTGCTTTTATAAATTCTATCTTTCTCCTCTTCACTTGAAGCAGAGTTTAGTTTCCTCTAGCATCTCTCTCCTGGTTTCAAGTTCCTAAAGACCCCAAATAAACCTGTTTTATTTTGCAACCTCAGTTCTTTCTTTGCAAAACTTGAATATCAGCAGGATTAAAAGTAATAGGAATAAAATTTTTTATTTTTTGATTTAAATGTTCTAGTTTTTCAATGGCAAAATTTCATTGTTTTCTCTATACACGCAAACACAACACTCAGTTGCTTGAGAAGTACAGTGAAAAATCATCAAATGTGAAAAGATATGTGTGCAATATTTTGTGTGTATTGGAGAGAAGTAGAAGACAATGCTGTCTCAGAAAATAAATATTATGTAATAAAACAATTTACAATAAAGGAAACTTTCTTACTCTGCTAGACCCAAACATAGTCCTTAATACTAGAAAGTCTAAAGGGATGGAAATTTTTGCTCACGTAAAAGATATTTATTGTATTTAAAAAAATAATCAGCCAAATTGTCAGTTAACATAAAAAGTAAATCATGACTATAGTAACTTGGAAACAAAGAAAGATCACCAACGAAACAACTAATTTTAATCAATAAGCACGTGTAAGTTGGAACGAATGTTTATCGATTAGTAATAAGGAGTTGTTGTCAGTTAAAATGAACCTTGGATATGGACATATAACACTGATTTTTTGTTACTGCAAAGAAAATATCAACTATGTGTGCCTCTCCATGTTATCAAGGCACTATTTTAAATATGCTATGGCAATTTAGCAAAGGTAATTTAAATAATTTGTTTTGCATTTTATGGAGTCATCCAAACATTGTGATTATTTCTAAAAACTCAACAGCTGTATAATGTACACCTATTGCCTAATTTTAAAACACACACACTCATATTCACAATTAAGATTTTATGATATACTTAGTACTAATATCATATATATCTTTCGTATCATTTATGAGAAAAAAGCAGAATGGTTATTAAACTTTCAAAAAATATTTTTCACAATTACAGTGTATTTTTTTCTCAGACAGCATTTTCATTTTTTACAGCATTTTCATTGTTCATTATTTTAATAGCATACTTTTATATATAATTGGATTTATTTTAATGTATGAAATTTCATAAAAGCACGTTTATAACTGTTTTGAGGCATCTACTTTTGGTGTATACTTTGCTATCATTATGTCATGGTTTTTCTCTTAATCTATATACTTCCTTAGGGTGATAACTATGTCGTGTTCATATTTCTTAGATCATTCTGCGTACCCACACATATTTATCAAATTAATAAATTTCCACTTATTATGTATGTGCTATGTTTTCTAGATCTAAAATTTAAAGAAAAAATTGACTATAATTATTGTTTGGTTTAGAAAAAAGTGGCAAACTTTTGAGGTCTCAATTATTTCCAGTAAATTTTAATGCAAGACATAAAAAGGTATATGTTTGAATCTTATTTCTTCCGTTGTCACTTTTTATAATAAATTGTTATCAAAGGTGACACGAATAGAATGAATAAATCTAAAAGTGTAGTTACTTTCCCATCTTCTTGGGTAATAGTTGAACCTTTGATTATGTTTCATCAGAAATGCTGCTTCTTAAAGCTTGTCTGTGAAGGTAAGAGTTTGTTTAGTTTGCTCATTCACCAAAGCAGAAAATTAGATTACTCTAGAAGACTGGTCAGCAGAGCAGAAAGTTAGCTACATCTACAGGTGAGTGGAGGTGTCACTGAGATGGAAAGTCATGCTGTGTCACCATGTTGGTGAAATTATTTGAGAAGTGAAAGCATAAAAATCATTCATCAATATCTTTATGAAATAAATTATATTTCATTGAAATAACCTGAAACAAATCCAAGAAAAATTAAATCTACTTATAGAGGCGGGTGGAAAATAAAAGATAGTGAAATGCATGGAAACTAAAAGGTACTAGGGGAGATATTGAATAACACAAATGTGTGAGGAACAGCATTTATATTTGTCATCTATTGCTGTCTTATAAATTACCACAAATCGTGCCTTATAAGACAACACATTTATTATCTCAGTTTCTGTGAGTGAAGAGTCTGGATATTATTTGGCTCAATCTTTTGTTTAGTGTTTCCAAGACTGCAATCAAGATGTCAGCCTTATCTGGGGACTTGACTAGGAAAGGATCTACTAAGCTCACTTGGATGGTTTGGGGAATTGATTTCTGTGTGGCTGTAGGGCTGAGGGCACTGGCTTCTTGTGACTATTAGCTGAGGACTGCCCTCTCCAACTAGAAGCTACCTTCTGCAATTAGAGACCACTTGTGGGTTTTTTGCCATGTGGACTTCTCCCTAAACGCACTCACAACAAAGCAGATTGCTTCTACAAAGCTGACAAAGAAGAAAGTCTACACAGCGAATCTTCTACCAATATAGCATTTTACATAATGTAGCATAATTATGGGAGTACCCTTCCATTATCTTTGCCAAAGTCTCGTGGTTAGAAACAAACCACAGATCCACCCAGATTCAAGGGAAAGATGTTACAAAATGGTGTGAATATCAGAAGTTGGCATCAACTCAGGACCTCTCCTCCACAGCATTTGAGGATCAAGAACGATGAGAATTGCTGGATCATATGGCAGTTCTATTTCTAATGTTTTGAGGAATCTTCAAAATGTTTTCTATAGTGGCTGAACCAATTTTCACTCCATCAAGAGTGCACAAGGGTTCCTCTATTTCCACATCCCCACTTGTTAGCGCTTGTCTTCTTGATGATATCCATTGTAACAGGTGTGAGGTCATATCTCACTGTGATTTTATTTTGCATTTTCTTGATGATTTGTGATGTTGAGCATCTTATCATGTACCTGTTGATCACCTGTGTGTCTTCTTTGTAAAAATGTCTACTTCCTC
Organism: Lynx rufus; assembly: GCF_022079265.1. Classification (NCBI taxonomy): domain Eukaryota; kingdom Metazoa; phylum Chordata; class Mammalia; order Carnivora; family Felidae; genus Lynx; species Lynx rufus. Next base: position 114,655,967 of record NW_025814867.1, read on the forward strand.
ATCCAATTTTAAAATCTTATTATTGGGTTTTTGTTCTTGAGCTGTATGAGTTTTTTTTTATACATTTTGGATATTAGTCCCCATCCAATAAATGGTTGGCAAATGTTTTCTCCCATTCTGTAGGTTACCTTTACATTTTTTGACTGTTTTTGTTTGTTTGTTTGTTTGCTTGCTTGCTTGTTTTCTGGGAAGTAGCATTTTAGAAAAGAGTCTGGTCCTTATTTTCAAATGAATGTTTCCATCATGGTCATTTCAGAGAAAAGTTTCTTTAATTGCTGAACATTTAAGGGTCCTTGCTCTACCTCCTGAAATTGCATGTCAACTTCACAAAGAGTTTGACTATTAAAAGAATGTAACATTTAACTAAGGTAGTACAATGTCAGGAGCAAATAGGTAGTTCTGAATAGAGTTTTCCATTTAGAATATCACATATATATCATATATATATAACACATATATCACATAACACATATCACATAACACATATCACATAACACATATATCACAATTCCCCATTATCTATTATTCACAACAAAGTCTTTCATTTTATTTATTTATTTTTTTTAATTTTTTTTCAACGTTTATTCATTTTTGGGACAGAGAGAGACAGAGCATGAATGGGGGAGGGGCAGAGAGAGAGGGAGACACAGAATCGGAAACAGGCTCCAGGCTCTGAGCCATCAGCCCAGAGCCCGACGCGGGGCTCGAACTCACGGATCGCGAGATCGTGACCTGGCTGAAGTCGGACGCTTAACCGACTGCGCCACCCAGGCGCCCCCCAAAGTCTTTCATTTTAAAGAACTTGTTGACCAAACCCCAATGGTGGCATCATGCTTCAGCACATGTTTGAATGCCATGGAGGACTGAATGCAATATAACATCTGTTCACTTCTATCATAAGTAAGTTTTATATAGCCTGCAGACCATGTCTATGACAAGGAATCATATAGAAACTTTGTTTCAGATCATATTGTTTAGTTACAGAATTTTTATTTGCTTCTCACCACCATAGTTTCTATTTCTCCATAAAAACTGTTTTAAAATTCCTGTCAGCTAATATAGCATCTGTGTTACTTGGAATCAATCTCTGTTGATTGAATTTCCTCCTGACATTGGGTCACATTTTCATATTTCTTCTTTTAAAAAAATAATTTTTGATTGTAATTTGGACATTGTAAATGTTATTTTGTAGAGATTTTAGATTCTAAGCATTGTTTATTCTTATTTCAGAAAACTCTTGCTTTTGTTGAATTCAAAGTATAAGCTCTCTCTCTTTAATAGCATCTCAAATCTCAGTTACTTCTACTTAGCTGAAATGCTATGTTGCTTCCATATTTAAGGAGTCATCCAGATATTTAGGTGGAGTTTATTCACAAAAAGTGGACAACATGGATAATGGGGCATTGTCTGTTCTGGAAGATTCCAAAGCTGACCATATATACGGTCAGCTTTAGTGCACCCAGTTTTATGTGATATTCTGTACTGGATATATATATATATATATATATATATATATATATATATATATTTGTGTGTGTGTGTGTGTGTGTGAGTGTGTGTGTGTGTGAGATAAGTGATATTCTAAATGGAAAACTCTATTCAGAGCTACCTATTTGCTACTGACATTGTACTACCTTAGCAAATGTGTGCTTCTCTATTTCCACTGGCTGTGATTTTTCCAAAAACCTATGGCTTTCATACCAGAGTTCTAGCTATTCTGTGTAGTCGGTGCGTTCCCTCAGGCTAAAAGCATTAAAGCCCAATCTACTCCAAGACCATTTCCTTTTAAATGCTTACTACTGTCAATTAATAATTTTATTTTCCATGCTTTCCTGTGCCTTCAAAAGCCTGTGTGTGTGTGTGTGTGTGTGTGTGTATTTTGACCATAGTTTATAACTATTGTCTATAAAAGGGTCAATCCAACAGGAGTAATATGACCATATCAGGACTGGAAGTCCCAAGAACAGAACGAGAAATTAAAGGATGCTATTTAGAGTTTCAGGGTTTTTAATGCTTTGACTCTGCCTTTTCTTGATTTCTTCAGTGGCTTAAACATGACTATACTGCCCTCTTTGTTGTTGTGCTTGTTCTGCATGAAATTAAAATTTCCAAATAAAGAAACAATAGTAATAATCTATAACTGTCAAATGAGAAGATCCCTTAATGTTGTAATGACATCACTTGGACATTGTTTAGTCCGCATTTGCAACCAATCTTATTCCTTTTAGCCTATATTCCTGATAGAATTTCTTCAATCGGTACCAAACATTACTTTGTCTCTTTTCTTAATAGTTACAAATTACTTTTGGCCCAGAGAAAACTAGAAATTATTGATCCTTAAAACATAATTTGTCTAGGGGCACCTGGGTAGCTCAGTCAGTTAAGTGTCCGACTTTGGCTCAGATCATGATCTCACCGTCCATGAGTTCGAGCCCCGTGTCAGGCTCTGTGCTAACAACTCAGAGCCTGGAGCCTGCTTTGGATTCTGTGTCTCCCTCTCTCTCTGCCCCTCCTCTGCTCACACTCTGTTTCTCCATCTCTTCCTCAAAAATAAACATTAAAAAAATTTAAATAAAAAAACATTATTTGTCTAGAAATATAGACAGCAATATAGTGCAAAACAGAATTAAACTATTTTCATATTTATCTCTAGGTTTTAAAGAAAGGTCACTATGACTTCTTGGAAAAATAATTATTTGAATTTTGGATAAATAATCCTGAGTATTCTCAATGCATATTCATCTCTAATAAGTGTTGCTTTTATAGCAGTGACATGAACATGATGTCTTTTCACATACAATTTTAGAATATTAATAATTTGGAAATACCTAGGAATAACTTTGATATATTTAAAATGGTTTAAATTCTCCCTAAAGATTAATTTAAAGCAGGAATAAATGACTTCTAATTCATATGATAATAATTATTTGTTACTTCAACAATGCTTATAAAATTCTATTATAAAGCAATGGGTGAATGAATCATTAAATAATTTTTCTTCTTATTAGCAAATATATATTCACAATATTTTTGATAGTTGCCCTTTTATAGAAAGCTTTCACAGCAATCAAATTGACACACTGAAAAGTGCTGGCTAAAGATTCAAATGTTCCATTGTGCACTTAAGAGAAAAAGACCAGAGGGTCATTATGTCTGCAGTGGGAGTTTCAGTTCTTTTGTGTTCTCTCCATTTCTATGGACGGGCACTTGTTTATTGTAAAAGGTAGATTCTGTCCTCTGGTGCTCAGACAGCCACAGACTAGATAGCCTGAAGACAATTTAGTGTTATTACATTCACAAGAATTCTTTTTTTTTAATGTTTATTTATTTTTGAGAGCGAGAGACATAGTGTGAGTAGGGGAGGTGCAGAGAGAGAAGGAAACACAGAATCTGAAGCAGGCTCTAGGCTCTGAGCTGTCAGCACAGAGCCCGATGCGGGGCTCGAACTCATGGACTGTGAGATCATGACCTGAGCTGAAGCTGGATGCTCAACCGACTGAGCCACCCAGGCACCCCCATTCACAAGAATTCTTGATTTAATATGAATGTTTATCTTGAAACTCACTGGTCTTTACCACTCATGTACTTTTATAAGGTTTTACACTATTTAACAAGGATGGTGTTTAACTGTATTCAGAATGATTGAAGGCACTTCACAAGTTTCTTATGATGATGATGCCATAGTATCACATTAGCAATTATCCAGTGGCCTGTACTCAAGTGTCAATAGAAGGCATCGATGAATATATAGTATTGCAGCTCTATTAGTCTCTTCTATTAATGTCTTTCTGTTGGTGTCTTCCTTTGAGGAAAATGAGATGAAGCACATGAGAATTTGTTTATAGTCATAATTTCACAAGCCAGTTTGGAACTTCTAAGCAACAAAGAAGGTATTAAATATTTAAATGCCATTCTTGGTACTCTTTAAATGGCCAAGACACCTATAATTCAAGTGATTAATGCACATAATTGCGTTATCTTAATATTTATATCTATCAATTCTAGCAACTGAAATAATTCTTTGAAAACTAAATATTTTAAGACCTAAAAGAAGAAAATCTTCTGAAAGTTTTGAAGTTATATATTTGGAATATTGATAAAAATATTAACTGCAGATAGCAATCAAACAAATGTAAATAACAATTATACTTCTCAATATAAGAAATAATGTAGAACTTCATTTTTTAAAAATTTTTTTATAATGTTTATTTTTGAGAAAAAGAGAGAGAGAGAAAGCGCAAGGGGAAGAGGGGCAAAGAGAGAGGGAGACACAGAATCCAAAGCAGCCTCCAGGCTCTGAGCTGTCGGCACAGAGCCCCACACGGGGCTTGAACTCGTGAACTGTGAGATCATGACTTGAGCCAAAGTTGGCTGCTTAACCAACTGAGCCACCTAGGCACCCCATAGTGTGGACTTTTAGACAAAATGGACTAACAAGAAAAGTGACAATCCTATACAATGCATGACATAGAAGATAACATGCATAAACATGTCAGTGGCTGTGGGATTACACATCATGATAAATCTTTTTTTGGGGGGGTAAATTTTATTTATTCAAAGCTTAAATATCGTAAGCTTTTGACTTTGATTATATATATTTTATTTCTTAAGTTTTTTAAGACAGATGGTTATAAAATTTCACTTTCTAAAAAATTAGCATTAGTAGATTTTTTTTCTAAAAAAACCATTCTTTGGCCAATTTTTCATTAGAAAATTGTGAAAGTCATATATGCACATATACATATGTACAGACAAACACATATCACATAGGTACACTATAAATACACATATGTATATATATATATATATATATTTTACATATACTTATATATGTATACATTTTATAACCGTAGTTTCTATATACAATGAATACTATTCTATAATTGTCATTTCAGATTTATTTCTGTCTATAATACATACAGATTATTTTGATATTTTAAATCATTTTATTTTTTAGAGTGGTTTAGTTTCACAGCAAAATTGGGAAGAAAGTCTAGATTTTTCCTATATAGCCCTTGCTCCCACACATGCATAACCTCCCTCATTATCAACATCCCCCACCAGAGTGGTTTATTTGTTACAGTTGACGAACCTACACTGACACAACTTAATCACTGAAAGTCCATGGTTTACATGAGGGATCACTTTTGGTCTTGTACATTCTATGGGTTTGGACAAATTTATAATGACATGTATCCATCTTTATAGTATTATACAGGGTATTTTACTGCCCTAAAAATTATTGATGTTCTACCTATTCATCCGTCCCATAATTGAAATCCTTTAAAAGATGATTCTTATTCAATCCAGATAAATTTAAGCAAAGGGATTTTAGGGCCAGTGACTGAATTTACTTTATTTTAAGATTGGAGTAGTTCAAGTTTTAAATCATCGTTTGATACTCTGTCATGACTGAGGTGAAATTAAATTATTCATATATATTTTCAGAATACATAGAAAAGAATGTTTCCTCATTTTTAACACTGACTTCTATCTAAGTAAAAAATTGTTTCTAGTTTATTTTGCTAAGTATATTCTGTAAAGCTTTTGAAACACAATATAAAATGACATATTTACAATAAATGGAGTTTTCATGGATATTTTTCTACTCTTCTGATAAGGACATAAAATAGGACATAAAACAGATAATGTCAAAGTTTTAACTTAAATATACTAGTATATTCTTTAAAGTGTGAATTTAATCATCAGTATTCTGAAACTCTCCTCGAGAAGCCAAATACAAGTTAAAATGAACTTTAACTCATGTCATGAAGATTTAGATGATTTCAGAATGAAACAAGTTCATGTTTTTCTCACATTTTATTCAGGTTTTAACAAGAGAGTTTGTAATAGTTTATTAAATTGTCATAAAATGGAAATTAAATGTGAAACAAAATACAATTTAAGATGGAGATTTTCTTAGATCTGTATATCTTATCACCCAAAAGACAGATACTACTGTTAAAAATTATTGTGAGGAATCAGTGTGTTCCTCACAATAATTTTTGTGGAAGCAGTATGGTTTTGCTTTTAAACTTTTTTAAAAGAAAGTCTCAGGCCTTTACATCTGTCTCTACGTTGGCATGGAGTTTAATAAAGATAAATGATAATATGAACAAGAAGAGGCACTTCTTACTGCTTCATACTTCAGTACTTTGAGCCTTTCCCACTTATTCTGCTTTATTAATTTTAAAGAAGATGACACTTAAGTGCCCTATTGTTGCATTGATTGATAATATTGAAGAAATATTCAAGCATATGAGATTTGAGTGGGAAAAAGAAAAAAAAAATCTGAAAAGAGGGACAGATAATAAGAGCTAAATTGTTAACAAAAGTCCAGGACCAGGCGGCTTCACAGGTGAAATCTACCAAACATTTAAAGAAGAGTTAATACCTATTATTCTCAAACTATTCCAAAAAATTGAAAAGGAAGGAAAACTTCCAAATTCATTCTATGAGGCCAGAATTACCCTGATACCTAAACCAGATTAAGACTCCACTAAAAAAGAGAACTAGAGACCAATAACTTGGATGAAGAGAAATGCAAACATTCTGAACAAAATACTAGCAAAGAGAATCCTACAATATATTTTAAAAACTCATTCATCAAGATCAAGTGGGATTTATACCTGGGTTTCAAGGGTGATTCAATATTCATAAATCAATCACCCTGATATACCACATTAATAAAAGAAAAGATGAGCCATACGGCCCTTTCAATAGATGCAGAAAAAGCATTTGACAAAGTACAACATCTATTCATGATAGGAAACTTCAACAAAGTAGATTTAGAAGGAATACACCTCAACATAATAAAGGCCATATATGAAAAATCCACACTGAATATCATCCCTGGTGGGGGAAAAACTCAGTTTTTCAGGAACAAGACAACAATATCCACTGTCACTACTTTTATTCAACATAGTACTGGAATTCCTAGCCACAGCACGCAGACAACCAAAAGAAATAAAAGACATCCAAATCGATAAGGAAGAAATAAAACTTTCACTATTTTCAGATGACACGATACTCCATATAGAAAATCCAAAGTACTGCACCAAAAAACTGATAGAACTCATGCATGAATTCAGTACAGTCACAGGATAAAAAATCAATGTACAGAAATCTGTTGCATTTCTATATACCAATAATGAAGCATCAGAAAGAGAAATCAAGGAAACCATCCCATTTACAATTGCACGCAAAATAAAAAGATACCTAGGAATAACGCTAACCAAAAAAGTGAAAGATATGTACTCTGAAAACTATAAAAACATTGATGAAAGAAATTGAAGATGACACAAAGAAATGATAAAAAAAAAAAAGAACATTCCATGCTCTTGGACTAGGATAATGGATATTGTTAAAATGTCTATACTACCCAAAGCAATCTACACATTTAATGCAATCTTGATCAAAATACCAAAAGCATTTTTCATAGAGCTAGAACAAACAATCCTAAAATCTGTATGGAATTGCAAAAGACCCCGAATAGCTAAAGCAATCTTGAAAAAGAAAAGCAAAGCTGGAGGCATCACAATTTTAGACTTCAAGCTGTATTACAAAACTGTAGTCATCAGTTTTAGACTTCAAGCTGTGTTACAAAACTGTAGTCATCAAGACAGCATGGTACTGGCACAAAAACAGACACATAGATCAATAGAACAGAGTAGAAAACCCAGAAATGGACTCACAACTATATGGTCAACTAATCTGTGACAAAGCAGGAAAGAATACTCAGTGGAAAAAAAGCATTCTCTTCAACAAATGGTGTTGAGAAAACTGGACAGAAACATGCAAAAAAAATGAAACTGGACCTCTTTCTTACACCACATACAAAAATAAGTCCAAAATGGATTAAAGACCTAAATGTGAGACCTGAAACCATAAAAATCCTACAAGAGACCACTGGCAGTAACTTCTTTGAAATTGGCTGTAGCAACTATTTTCTAGTAGATATGTCTCCAGAAAGCAATGGAAACAAAAGCAAAAATAAACTATTGGGAGCACATCAAAATAAAAAATTTGTGCACAAAGGAAACAATCAAAACACTAAAAGTCAACCGACTTTTAGATGAGAGAAGATATTTGCAAATGACATCTGATATGTCAAAAATATATAAAATCAAAAATGTATAAAAAACTTATACAACACCCCAAAAAACAAACAATCAAACTAAAAAATTGGCAGAATACATAAACAGACATTTCTCCAAAGAGGCCATACAGATAGCGAACAGACACATGAAAAGAATGCTCATCATCACTTATAATCAGGGAAATTCAAATCAAAATGAGATACCACCTTACAGTTGCCAGAATGGTTAAAATCAACAACACAAGAATCAACAGGTGTTGGCGAGGATGTGAAGCAAAAGAAACACTGTTGAACTGTTGGTGGGCATACAAACTGGTGCAGCCACTCTGGAAAACAGTATGGAGGTGCCTCAAAAAGGTAAAAAAGTAGAACTACCTTATGATCCAGCAATCATACTACTTCAAGTAAACTAATTCAAAGGGATACGTGCACCCTGATGTTCATAGCAGCATTACTTACAATAGCTAAGATAATAGAAGCATCCCAAGTGTCTGTCTATTGATGAATGGATAAAGAAAAAGTGGTGTGTACACACACACACACACACACACACACACATATATAATGGCATATTATTCAGCCATAAAAACGAATGAAATCTTGTAATTTGCAATGACATGGATGGAGCTAGAGTATAATACTAAGCAACATCGGTTAGACAAATATCACATGATTTCACTAATATGTGGAATTTAAGAAACCAAACAAGCATGGGGGAAAAAAGGGAGAATGAGACAAATCAAGAAACAGACCTTTAACTATGAAGAATAAACTGATGGTTACCAAAAGGGAGGGTGGGGGAAGGGTTAAATAGGTGTGGAGATTATGGAGTGCACTTGTTGTTATGAGTACCCACTGTTGTATGAAAGTATTGAATCACTATATTGTACACCTGAAACTAATATAACACTGTATGGTTAACTAATTGGAATTAAAATAGAACCTTAAAAAAAAAGAACTAAATTGATAAATTACCACTGTTTTGCCTTATAATTTGAATTATGAAAAAAGATTTGCATATTTTTAGATATATTTATTAGGTACATACGTAGGTACACAGGTGTGTATTTTTATGTGTTATTTATATATTTATACATATACATATGTAACAAAAATTACCACTGTGTGTATGGATTGTTTTCATTTGGGTAGCTATGGATGGTCAGGTCATTTTTAACATTATGTTTTAATATTGCAAATTTGTTTTAAATGTTGTGGATTTTCTTATTGATTAAAGAACAGTTTAAGACAAACTGACATGCTCTTTATATTTGGAAGCCAATATGAAATGATTAACATTTGGCTTGTGATAATTCATACTGAGCAAGAAAAAAGACATTTAGGGGAAATGTTACTCAGTATATGTGGCAGGTCTCTGTACAGGTAAAATTTTTTGCATTGTGAAGAACAGCACTCAAATATAGAAATGATATGTTCATAAACATTAATGATGTTTTGGGGCGCCTGGGTGGCTCAGTCGGTTGAGCAGCGGACTTCGGCTCAGGTCACGATCTCGCGGTCCGTGAGTTCGAGCCCCGCGTCGGGCTCTGTGCTGACAGCTCGGAGCCTGGAGCCTGCTTCGGATTCTGTGTCTCCCTTTCTCTGACCCTCCCCCGTTCATGCTCTGTCTCTCTCTGTCTCAAAAGTAAATAAACGTAAAAAAAATTAATGATGTTTTTAAAATTTTTTTTAATGTTTATTTATTTTTTAGAGAGACAGAGACAGAATGCGAGTGGGTTAGGGGCAGAAAGAGAGGGAGACACAGATTCCAAAGAAGGCTCCAGGCTCCGAGATGTCAGCAAAGAGCCCGATGCGGGGCTTGAACTCACAAGCTGTGTGATCATGACCTGAGCCAAAGTCCGACGCTCAACCAACTGAGCCACCCAGGCGCCCCAACATTAATGATGTTTTATACAAAATATTGTAAACACATAAAACCTTCTAGTTTATATCATATGTAAATCATAAATATCAACTAAAAATTAAGTGGTGATTTCTGCTATTTCACAAGGACACTTCAGACGAGTGATTAATTGATGGTAACATTTATCGAATAAGTGAACAGAAAACCTATTTGAGTGCATCAAATAGCCATGGACTCATAAGCATTATCTAGTTAAAACTTAGAAGAATTTGGTGGCTAGACATATGTCATAGCAATAGCTTTTACCTATTATTATTGTAGACTTTGGTGGTCCTTATGCTTAGTTATTGAACAGAAAAAAATGACATTGTAAAAAAACCAAGATTCAAGAAGCCTATACACAAACAGAAACATTTAAATGATAATATTTGTAGAAAATGAGATAAAAATTTAAATTCCACACCCATTATTTCATCATAATTACAGAAATGTTAGTTTTTCTATTTATACATTCATTTAATTATTGCAAAACGAAGTATGAATTGAAGCCAATATCATAAAGCTCATGTGGATCAGAGCTGAAACTTGACCTGAGCTATTCTTAAAAATGATATAGTGCTCTTTCTGCTCTATGAAATTTCACGGTTCTTCTTTTTAAATTAATGGTTCAAGAATGTCTAGGGACTCTGACTGAAAGAAAACAGTCTGATGTTGAAAACAGTTCTCATTGGTTGATTCACCAATCAATGAAATATCCTTTAATGCAGGAGGATATGCCAGTTTATTCCTGATGGTCAACATCTCATTTACGACATTTTTGTGTGTGTGTTGTTAAATTGAGCTGGAAGCACAAAGTAAATTCAATTTTCTACTGCTTCATGCACCTAAGAAATGCCCATTATTTTATTCTAGTATTTGAAAATGTAGTAGAGACTTTCAATGACATCCAAATAAATACTGAATAATTGGATGAAACATTTAGTTATTGCTATTGGGTTTAAACAAACTTTCAAATTTAATAGAGAATATAGAGGGATTCCATTTTACATGTGGAAAATTATAAAGGTAAATTTCTGAACTATAACTAAAGAATCCTAACTACAGGTAGTAATTATAAATAAACATAACAGTGGGTGCCTAGGTGGCTCAGTCACTCCTTTAACCTTAGTTAATGCAATAAGATTTCAAAGGAAAAAATATTTTTGTATAAATAATTTTGGACCAAAATAATCAATTAATATTTTCTCTGATTTTCTGTTTGTATGTCTCTATCTTTTTTCTCTCTCCAATGCATTTATATATGCACACAACAAAAAAATAGCATAACTTTACCTACATAAACTACAACTCTTGTTTAAAATTAAACATAAACTACAACTCTTGTTTAAAATTAAAATTTCAGGGGCACCTCAGTGGCTCAGTTGGTTAAGCATCCAACTCTTGATTTTGGCTCAGGTCATGATCTTAGAGTCTTGATATCAAGCCCTGCATGGAGCTCTGTGTTGAGTGTGGAACCTGCTTAAGATTATCTCTCTGTCTCCCTCTGCCCCTCTCCTCCACTCGCATTCTCACTGTCTCTCTCTTAAAAAATTAATTTAAATTAAATTAACATTTCAGTAAAACAGTTAATAGTGAATGTCAACACTTCAAGATTTGGCTATGGTAATATTACTTTTTAATAATACTGAAAACTGAAAATAATCAAAGAATACAATATGGGATTAGTTGAATAAATGTTAGTGTTGACTAAACAAACATTATAATAAGTATATAATGTCTTTATAAACATGCTCATATTCATGATATTACTTTAATAGAGAAATCCTACTATAAGATGAAATACAAAGAATGACCAATTTTGTACAAACATGTGTACCCATATAGATATTTATGGCAATTTTCAACTATAATTGAGAATTTTTTTTTAATGTAGAAAGAGAGAGAAAGAGGCACAAGCCCGGAAGAGGGGCAGAGGGAGAGACAGAATCCTAAGCAGGCTTCACACTGAGCAGAAGCCTCACGTGGGGTTTGATCTCAGGACCTGAGTAGAAATCAAGAGTCTGACACTTAACCAACTGAGCCACAAGGTGCTACCATAATTGAGAAATTAAAATTGTGGTGAGGTAACAAGTAAATTTTTTATTACTAACTATAATAATTTTCCCAGTAGCAATGTAATTATTTCTTGCCAACTGTATACAATATTAATTATCTATTACAATAAATATAGAATAATTAAATTCTTAAGGGAAATATATGACACAACTATGAATTTCCCAGTTAGAAAATGAAAACACAATACTTGAACAAAAATCTAGTGCCAGCATTTAATAACTTGTTTTTTAAAAATCAAAAGGAAGTGACATTTTTTTATCATGATCTCATATAAGGTAACAGTACTAAGATTCATCCTCAGAGTTGACTTTTGATTTATCTATGTCCAAGTATTTCTTAGAATATATTTGCAAGTTTTACTATATTTAAATGTTTATATACTATTTTTAGTGTAAGGCCTACAAAAGCATTTTGATATACATTTTGTTATATCCCATGAACACTCTTTTTTTTTTTCTGTGTCTGTTGATGTTGTAACTTAACAACAGAGAAAATTATAAAATCCTGAGAATGGAGATAAAACTAAATTTAAAGTAATAATGTTTATCTGATATTTTCATAAAAACTATCTGCCAACAGTTTTGGACCATATGTTCAAGCTAGCATTTGCCAGATGATTTTGCTCACTATTTTATTGAAACCTCAGTTTGTTAACAGAAGTCTTGAAATGTGCACATGCACAGAGACATGTAGAAATGGTATCTCATAATTTGCAGGCTGCCCAAACTGTTCAAAAGGTGAGCTATATACAGGAAGATATTTACATCAAGTTTCAAATATAATTCCTTTCTATGGTTTGAAACCATTTTTGCTAGTGAAGCAGATAGGTCTGTGATATATAAATGTGTAGAGGGGGTTAATTCCTCCCACTACCACCAGGCTATTGAAAATAATTTTTCAATAATTATTTTAATTTTGGTAAAAAGAAAAACATAACATAAAAAATTACCTTCTTATCCATTATTAAGTGTGCAGTTCAGTAGTGTCAATCATATTCACATCATTGTGCAACAGACCTCCAGAACTTTTTCAAAAGTTTCTTACAAACCTGAAGCTCTGTACCCCTTAAACAACAATTGCCCATATCCCCCTTCTCCTAGGTCTTAATAATAATCATTCTATATGACATTTTTATCTGGCTCGTGCCTGTGCTGTTTGATTTTTCTCTAACCCACCTCAAAACTTGATATCCAGGAATATACAAAGTCTTTCCATTCCAGATTCAGGGTCTCATTTTAGGACCTTCATCCACATTCTTTCCATTGGTTGGGACACTCCCATCTCTTGTTTAAGTAACTTCTTTTTTCCCCACAGATTTATTGAGAAATAATTAACATGCTTTACTGTATAAGGTCACATGATGGTTTGATTTACATATATTATAAAATAATTACCACAATAAGTTTGGCTGACATCTATTTCCTTATATAGATAAAGTAGAACAGAAAGAAAAAGGGGAAAAAAAGCCTTTTTCATGTGATAACTCTCAGCTTTACTGTCTTACTTTCTTATATGCCATACTGCATTATTAGCGATACTCATCTTATTTTACATTATATCCCTAGTACTATTTGTATTATAACTGGAAGTTTGTGACCTGACTACCTTTCTCCAATTCCCCCTCCTCTTACCTTTAGTCTCTGGTAACCACAAGTTTTTATAGCAGCATTGTCAACAATAGCCAAATTATGGAAAGAGTCTAAATGTCCACTGAATGATGAATGGATAAAGAAGTTGTGGTATATAAATATATATATATATAAAAATACATAATGGAATATTACTCAGCCATCAAAAAGAATGAAATCTCTCCATTTGCAATGAGGTAGATGGTGCTAGAGTATATTACACAAAGCAAAATGAGTCTGATTTCTTTTTGTATGCGTTAGGTAGAATTTTTTGTTTTGATTTTCTTTTTGTTTTTGTAGATTCACATGTAAGTGAGACCATATAGTATTAGTCTTTTTATGTCCAGCTTATTTCATTGAGCGTGACACCTTCAAGCCTCATCCATGTTCTCACAAGTTCTTTTTTTTTCTGGTTGAATAATATTCCACTGTATGCACGTACCACAACTTCTTCATCCATGCATCCATCAATGGACACTTGGGTTGTTTCCAATTCTTGGCTATTTTAAATAATGCTACTATGAACATGGGGGTGCAGACATATTTTCAAATTAGTGATTTTCTTTCATTTGGATATATTCCCAGGGGTAGAATTGCCTGATCTTGTGGTAGATCTATTTTTAATTCTTTGAAAATTCTCTATATTATTTTCTATAGTGGCTGTACCAATTTATAATCCCACAAACAATGTGCAGGGTTCTCTTTCTCCACCTCCATGCCAACATTTGCTATCTCTTGTCTTTTTGATGGTTGCCACTCTAACGGTATGAGGTGATATTTAATTGTGGTTTTGATTTGCATTTCCCAAATGACTAGTGTCCTTAAGCAGCTTTTCATATATGTGCTGGCCTTTTATATATCTTCTTTGGAAAAATGCCTATTGAGGACCTTTGCCCATTGTTTAATTGAATTATTTGTTTTTTTGCTACTGAGTGGTAAGAGCTCTTTATATATTTTGGATGTAGGTATATGGTTTGCAAATATATTTTCCCATTCCATGAGTTTTCTTTTTACTTTGTTGCTTATTTCTTGGCTGTGCAAAAGCTTTTTAGTTTGACGTGCTCTTGCTTACTTTTTATTTTATTGCTTATGCTTTAGGTGTCATATCCCAAAATCATTACGAAGACCCAAGTCAAGGAGTTTTATTTCTGTTTTCTTCTAGGAGTTTCAGGTCTTACAGTTAAGTTGTTAATCCAATTTTAGTTAATTTTTGTGAATGGTGTAAAATATAGTTTCAGGGTTTTTTTGTTTATATGTGAATATCCAAACATCCCAGCACAATTTGTTGAGAAGACTGTGAGTTGTTTTTAAGTTTATTTATTTTTATTTTGAGAGAGATAAAGCAAGTGGGGAAGAGGCAGAGAGAGAGTATGCCAAGCTGGCCCAGTGCTGACAGCATAAGTCTGACGCAGGCTCAATCCCATAAATTTTGAGATCATGACCTGAGCTGAAATCGAGTGTCAGACACTCGGCTAACTGAGCCACCAGGTGCCCTGAAAAGAATGTTTTTTAAATTCACTTGGTACAATGGTTTTCTTGTCAAATATTCGTTGATTGTATGTGTTTGAGTTTATTTCTGGGCTCTCAATTCTGTTCCATTTTTTCTATTTTTTCTGTTTTTATGCCAATTCCATACTATTCTAATGATTATAGCTTTATAGCATAGCTTAAAATCAGGAAGTATGGTGCCTCCTGCTTTACTCTTTCTCACGATTTCTTTGGCTATTGGGCAGCTTTTCTGGTTCTTTATAAATTTTAAGAGTATTTCTTCTACTTCTGTAAAAAATGACACTGGAATCTTGATAGGTATGGCATTGAATCTACAGATAGCATTTGCTAGTATTGACATTTTAATGGTATTAATTCTTTCAATCCATGAATACAAGATACTTTTCCATTTATTTGTGTCTTTGATTTTTTTATTAATGTTTTGTAATTTTTTAGTGTAGAGATCTTTTTCCTCCCTAGTTAAATTTATTCTTAAGTATTTTATTATTTTTTACCCTATAATAAATGGGATTGATTGCTTAATTCCTTTTTCAGAAAATTCGTTGTTAATGTATAGATATGCTACTGATTTTTGTACATTAATTTTGTATTCTGCAACTTTACTGAATTCATTGATTAAATCTAACAGTGTTTTGGTTAAATCTTTAGGATGTTCTGTATATAAAATCAGGTCATCTGCAAATAGAGACAATTTTACTTCCTCGTTTCCAATTCTGATAACTTTTTTTTTGTCTAATTACTCTACCAAAGCTTGTAGTACTATATTAAAGGAGCAGTTATATTGGGCATCCTTGTCTTCTTGATCTTAGGGAAAAAGCTTTCAACTTTACACCATCAAGTATGTTGTTGACTATGGCTTTAACATTTATGGACTTTGTGATGCTGAAATATGTTCCTTCTATATCTAGAATTTTTGGCATAAATGGATCTTGAATTTTGTCAAATGCTTTTTTGCATCTACTAAGATGATTGCATGATTCTTTTCTTTCATTCTACCGATGTGATATATTACATCAATTTGCTGTGATTCAGCTCCTTGCCTGGGTATGGTCAAACTAGGCTCTAGGGTCAGCAAAACTCTCCATTTGACAATCTGAATCAGGAAGATCTGCACTCCACAGAGTTCCCTGGTCAGAGTGCACACCCTTTTTGTCTCTACAGATAAGCAAAACATCTGGTTGGGATTGCTACTTGGGCGCTTGCAGGTATGAACTTGGTTTGACAAGATCTGTGTATTGGTTGTTTCAAGTCCCTCCCTCATTCTCCATTACAGTCAGACTCTTAGTGCTTGAGTCCTGCAGATTCCCCTGCAATCCCTGTGGTGTGAGGTGAGAGTAAGGGCTGCTTCAAAGCAACCCACAATGTGGTGCAGGGTGCTGGCTGTCCTACTGGATTCTCTTTTCTCACTGAGGTTCTCACCAGAGGCTCAAGGGAGACCTCTCCAAATGGTGCTATGCTGTTCTGGGATTGGGACAATGCAGTTACTGTGCACCTGCTTCTCCTAGTCTTTTCATGCAACCTGTCTTTGTCTCTATGGTACAGTGGGTTGTTTTATTCTGGAATGGTTATTAGTTGTCTTCTTATGATGGGGAGCAAAATCAGGAATGACCTATGCCATCATCTTGGTGATGTCATCCAGTTTTTTTCTTTTTGCCTAAACCATTTTATTGAGGTATGATGGACACAGGAAATCTGTACATGTTTGATGTTTACAACTTTATGAGTTAGGAGATAAGCATCTGTCAATGAAAACATCACCATTATTTATGCCATAAACGTATATTTCCTAAGTTTTTATTTTTAGTTATAGAAAATGTGAAAAATTAAATAGCTTTCAAAGAAAATAATGCCTACTAGATTATCTTTCTCCTCAGTAATTATTAGTAGCACTACACTTGGTAGTTTATAGACATATACTCTTAGTGTTGAATTATTTAAAGCCTTATTGATTTAATTGTTTTTTTTAATTCTTTATTCTAGATTGCTTTCACTAAATTTTACTTTAAATTTACAGTGATTATTTATTCATCCAATTTCCCTCACACTCACTCCTTAGCAAGAAATACTAAAAATGTATATTGGTAAATATCTCTTAAAATTGTATTCTGCTTATTGTTGGAGACCTTGATTTTTTTGAAGAATTCTGTTATACATAAATTCCCACTAATTTTTATCTGCAATATTTCATTGCATACAATGTGCTGATTTATTTTATATAGAACTAAGTTATTTGAACAACTTAGAATAAATATTACTTGCATATTTGTAGGTCGAAGTAATACAATTTGCAAAAACAAATTACTGTGTTTCCTGTTAGATTCCTTTAAGCTTTAAACCTTATCATTCTATAATATAAATACTAAGGTGTTGGCAAAAGTTGACAAAAATATGTATGAAGTTTGGGGAAGTTTTCTATTTAATTCTCAGAAAATTAGTTGATGTATTTTTCAAAAATGCTAGAATATTTTAAGTTAGGATAAGTCAACAAGAATGTGAGCTATCCCCAGTCTGCTGTTGACCTCTATAATCATGCCATTCTCTTTCTCTTGGGGTTTTTATAATTATTTCCTGGAGGAGTGAGGGTCCAATACCTTAGGCAAAAGTCATCTACAAAGATCTCACCCAAAGAAACTTCATTCTCCGGAGAACAGCTGTCCCCATTACAGCACTGCTCTAGTATTCCCTGTAGGCATAATTAATTGGGTGAACTCTTAAAAACTCGTATTCTGATAAGTGAATTTTTTTAGGGTTGATAAAAAGTAAGATTGAGGACTTTTCACAACCAAGAACATGTAATGGATAAAAGATAATTTTTCCTCAAGATATTCACTTATTTTTTCTCATTTTTCTAACTCATTTATATTAATATGAACAATCCATATGTTTAATATTAAGTATACATTAATGTAGTATATATCTTGGATAGTGTTTACCAAGATGTAAACTATAGTTCTATTTCAAATATACAATAGTGAAGCTTTTATCTTGTGGACCATTTTTAAAACAGCCTCCAGGGATGATTCTGAGGTAGTTTGTTCTGCTCATCAGTGCTATCAGAAGATATTGGTGTCAATAATTTCTAAATGGCTTGTTTAACAGCAGATTCAACCATTTGTAAATAATGTCCCTCAAAAAAAAAGTACTTTTTTTGTGTATCATGGAATAAATGCTTTTTATAGTAACATAAAAATGGGCAATGTTTTATAAGGTGATACTCAGGAAAGTTCAGATTTTCAAATATATTTGTAGAACAAAGAGATAGATATTTACAATGTCTTTTTTTAATGTTTATTTATTTTTGAGATAGAGAGGGGCAGAGCATGAGAGGGGCAGAGATAGAGGGAGATACAGAATCCTAAGCAGGCTTTAGGCTCTGAGCTGTCAGCACAGAGCCCAACAGGGCTCCAACTCACAGACTACAATATCATGACCTGAGCTGAAGTTGGACACTCACCTGACTGAGCCACTCAGGCGCCCCTACAATGTCTTAATAGAGATATAATAATTAATATTTAATAACATTTCTGGTGCCATAATGGCAAACATTTTATTGTGCCATAATGGCAAATATTAATACAATGATGACATTAATCTGCTATCAGGAATATAGAGAAAATCCCCTTATTTCTCATTTATAATAAAATGTTTATTTATCTGTTGTGAAATATAGCCATCATAAGGCCAAGGCAAAATATCTTGGTTTCATTTTGAAGTCTAGATTGTCTGATATAAGTATGGCCACTCCGGCTTTCTTTTGTTGACCAATAGCATGATAGGTGGTTCTCCATTCCCTTATTTTCAATCTGAAGGTGTCTTTAGGTCTAAAGTGGGTCTCTTGTAAACAGCATATAGATGGATCTTGTTTTCTTATCCATTCTGTTACCCTATGTCTTTTGATTGGACCATTGAATCCATTGATGTTTAGAGTGAGTACTGAAAGGTACGAATTTATTGCCATTATGATGCTTGTAGAGTTGGAGTTTCTGGTGGTGTTCTCTGGTCCTTTCTGATCTTTTGTTGCTTTTGAATATATATATATTTGAATATATATATATTTTGAATATATATATATATTCATATTTTTCCCCTCAGAAAGTCCCCCTTAAATTTTCTTGCAGGGCTGGTTTAGTGGTCACAAACTCCTTTAATTTTTGTTTGTCTGGGAAACTTTTTATCTCTCCTTCTATGTTGAATGACAGCGTTGCTGGATAAAGAATTCTTGGCTGCATATTTTTCTGATTCAGCACACTGAATATGTCCCACCACTCCTTTCTGGCCTGCCAAGTTTCTGTGGATAGGTTTGCTGCAAACCTGATCTGTCTTGCCTTGTAGGTTAGGGACTTTTTTTCCCTTGCTGCTTTCATGATTCTCTCCTTGCCTGAGTATTTTGTGAATTTGACCATGATATGCCTAGTTGATGGTCGGTTTTTGTTGAATCTGATGGGGGTCCTCTGTGCTTCCTGGATTTTGATGTCTGTGTCTTTCCCCAGGTTAGGAAAGTTTTCTGCTATGATTTGCTCACATAACCCTTCTACCCCTACTTCTCTTTCTTCCTCTTCTGGGACCCCTATGATTCTGATATTGTTCCTTTTTAATGAGTCACTGATTTCTCTAATTCTTAAATCGTGCTCTTTTGCTTTAATCTCCCTCTTTTTTTCTGCTTTGTTATTCTCTGTAATTTGTCCTCTATATCGCTGATTCTCTGTTCTGCCTCGTCCATCCTTGCCGCTGCTGCATCCATCTGTGATTGCAGTTCAGTTATAGCATTTTTAATTTCACTCTGGCTATTTTTTACTTCTTTTATCTCTGCAGAAAGGGATTCTAATCTATTGTCGACTCCAGCTAGTATTCTTATTATCGTGATTCCAAATTCTGGTTCAGACATCTTGCTTATATCTGTGTTAGTTAAATCCCTGGCTGTCGTTTCATTGTGCTCTTTCTTTTGGGGTGAATTCCTTGGTTTTGTCATTTTGAAGGGAGAAAAGGAATTAATGAGGTAGAAAACTTGAAATAAAAAAATTAAAATTAAAAAAATATTGAAATTAAAAATTAAATACACACACACAAAAAAACATATAGATGATGCTAGATCCTCGCTATGTTTTGGTCCGGGTGTTGAAAGTGGTTTGCCAGATTAAAAAAAGGGGGGAGGGTAGAAAAAAAAAGGAAATCATTTGAGAATTGGAAAAAATGAATACACTGAAGTAGACTAAAATGAGATGATGGGGGTAAAATAGAATTAAAAAAAAAATACACAAAAGTAAAGAATATAGTAGAAAAATATTAAAGAAAAATATTTCTAATAAAAATTAAAAATAAATATGATTTTTTTCGTTTTTTGTATTTAAGAAAAAAGAAAAGAAATTAAAAAGAGAAAAAAGATAAAAAAAGAAAAAAAGAAATTAAACAACAAGAAAAAATTGTTTGAAAATTTGAAAAAGTGAATACACTGTAGTAGACTAAAGTAAAATGATGGGAGTAAGATAGAATTTGAAAAAAAATTACATAAAAGTAAAAAATATAGTACTAAAAATTAAAGAAAAATATTTTTAAAAGAAATTGAAAGTAAAAATGAAGTTTTTCTCTTTCTGCATTTAAGAAAAAGAAATGAAAAAGAGAAAAAAAGAAAAAGAAAGAAAAAAAATGAAATTGTTTGAAAATTTGAAAAGGTGAGTACACTGAATTAGACTAAAATAAAATGATGGAAGTAAAGTAGAATTTGAAAAAATTTACACACAATAAAAATATAGTAATAAAAAATACAGATATTTTTAATAAAAATGAATTTTTTCTCTTTCTGTATTTAAGTAAAAGAAAAGAATTGTAAAAGAGAAAAAGGAAAAAGAACAAGAAAAAAGAAAAAAATTGAATAGATGAACCTGCTAACAGATTGAAGTAGGACTGAAATTGCTTCATTTTCCCCTAGAAGTCAGTCTATGTACCTCTTTATAGTCCATAAATTAAGCCGGTGGTGAGGCTTGTGTTCTTGAAGAGCGAAGTTGGCCCAGTTTGGTGGGGCTCAGTATAACAGTTCTGCTCTCCACCAGATGTCACTGCTAGCCTACTGGGGTGGATTGTTGCGGTGCTCATAGGTGCCTATGCACGTGCACGGGAGCGGTAAAAATGGTGCCATCCAGCTACCCAGTCTGTTCCGGATAAGCAATCGTGCACTGGTCCTCTGTCTTCAGCTCTTGTCCACTCGCTGCTTTTTCACTCTTCATGACCAGGCCCCAGGCAGAGTACCTCTCTCCTGAGTTTTGTCTCTGATGTAGCTGTTTTCCCCGGCCCCTTACTTCCGAAGGACTGCTGCGGCTTTGATCTGTTCCACACCTCTGTGGGAGGGTCTCACTGAGCAATGGCCGAAGGAGCAATGGCCGAATATCAGCTGCACCCAGGAACGCCCACTGGACCCTGCTGTTGCCGGTGCCCCGAGACTGCGGCCAGGTGCCGGCCTGCCCCCAAAAACCTTCACAAGACAGTGTAGCAGCAGCATTTCAGGGATTATGGAAAATCACAACACACATTTGGCACCAGGCTTCACCCTCAACGAATTTGCCCCAGCACCAGCGAATGTGGCAGCCTTCCGGGGTGTGCTGGGACCAGGTGTCCTCAACAGTCTCTACCAAATGTCCTTCCAGCAGTGAAACTGCTTTTCCCCATGTGGCCGAGAACCTCCCAGACCCCTCTCTGTTCCTGGGGATTTGCCCTTCCCACCAGAGCACCACCAGCTATGGAGCTGCAGAGTTGCAGCCTTTGCACTCCCCTTGTTTACAGTTTTAATGGAATTTAAACCCTCTCCTTTCTCCTTTCTCCTTTCTCCCTCTTTAGTTTAGTCCCTGTGGCTGTTTCCAATTTTCCACTTTCTCTACAGCTGCTTTTGGGGAGGGGTGCTTTTCCTGAATTCTGCCCCCTGTCTCTGTCCTCTCTCCCCCTGCAAAAGCACCTCCCTGCTCGCCATGGCTTCTCGCTCCCCAAGTTCACTTCTCCATGCCACGTACCTGCTGAATTCTGTGGTTCAGGTTGTGCAGATTATTGTGTTAATCCTCCAATCAGTTTTCTAGATGGGTAGGATGGTTTAGTGTTGGCCTGGCTGTATTTCATGGATGTGAGACACACAAAAACCTTCCATGCTGTTCCGCCATCTTGGCTTCTCCTCCAAAATATCTTGGTTTCAAAAGGTCCCCTTTGGGCTTAAGAAAACCAAAGAAACCAGTGAACAGAAAAATGAAAATAATATATGGTTAATGTTTTTAATTAGTTATAAACAGAGATTACAGTTTTTCTTTCTGCTTGTTATTGCTGAGGCTTAGTGATTTAGTCTCAATACAGTATATTATTACAGTTAAACTTATAGTATGGATAAACATAGAATTAGTTCTTATTGAATTGTTTTCCCCATTTGAATTTTATATTGTTTTCCTTTTTTTTCCAAAATTTTTTCATTCTCATTAATCATCTGGCAACTATTTTTTACTTGAATTTTTAGATGTGTTTAAAAATCAATCTTTATACCTGAGGTGTGGGTTCCATTTTTTCATCCATCTCTTTACCACATATCAATCTTATCTACTTTTTCTGTTATCTATCTCTATAAATTGAAACATTTTTTCTCTTCAGTTATCCTTGTGTATTTTAGAATACAGGCTAAGCTATTATACATGGAGCTCCGGGCTTAAATGAGACATAATTTTATTCCACTCTTACTTAGAAGTCACCAAGTAGATGGTTCAGGCTCTTAGGGAAGCTCAGCTCCACATGATCATTCATGCTGGAGCTAGAGAAATTGTTCCTTTATGTGATTGAACAAGAATTCCCATTATGTTGGCTATTCAATCTACAGGAAGAAAAAGAGAGTGAAAGTCTAGTGCAAGCAATTTCCTTTCAAACAAGAGAATGAAAAGGAACTCCCCCCTCACTTCCTAGTTATTAGATTTTAGACAATTGGCTACAAAAAGCTATGTACAAGAGAGACAAGGGTGACCATATTCCCAGCCAACTCACTATTGTCACATTTAAAGGGAATGACACATTTTGGGTAGGCATTAGCAATGTGCTGTATAAAATTAGAAATTTTTGACTAATATAATATTGATTTTTTTTTCTTTTACAACCATCAGATAAACAATTAGAATTCCTTTTGTCTACAGGTTCACTTGGACATTTTCTATCATTTCTAATCCCCTCTACTTCCTAAATGAAGTCAAAGATATTGTAATCATTGTCTAATGTACTTGACTACTTAAGGCTGGATAACTTTGGAATGTATTGACTATTTCTAAGAAGTATTACAAAATGTTCATCAAACTTTTCCTTACTTAAATTTATTAAATTATTAGTACCAGTCTAATCCTTCCACAACTTGACACCACCAAATTTCACCACTTTATCTTGTATTGAGGCCTATCCATTCTTTAAATCCATACTCTATATGTTTACCTTTATGGCTTTGCTTCTACTGTTCTCTTTGCTTAGAGTGTTTACTTTTACTTTTATTGGAAAATTTCCAAACCCATAAAGCCCAAATGTTATTTTTTATTGTCGCCTTTTCTTTTGCCATAAGAATTGGTCTCCATGTTCTGAAACACTATAATATTTCTACTTATTTTACTTATTTACCCCATCCTATGGTAAAATAGGGAATATAATATAACACAGTAGTTTCTAATAGGATGGAGTAATTTGCTGCAGACCAATATTCCTCTCATGAACAGTAGAAAAGGTAGAAAATTAAATAAAGACATCAGAAGTAAAGAAGATTAGAGGAATTAAGTTTCTGGAGGGGTAGAATCATATAGTGGTGAGCTGACAATCTACAGACTCATTTTTTTTTCCTGAGGATATTTTGCTGATGTTGGTCATTGTTAAAAAAAACTTAAAATATGAATTTGCTTGGGCAGAGTAGAACTGTTGGAGGAGATCATAAAATTCAGGGCTTTGTTCATCTCATGGGATATAGAGAGAAGTAAAAGGGATTTTAGAGGCTTCCAATATACAATGTTACATGCCCCCCCCAAAAACATTTGCCAAATTCTGAAGTCATGTGGCTGGAGATATATGCTTCTACTCAAAAACTTTAAAAGTAAACTGGAATTTTCTAAAGTATGACTGTATTGAGGAGACAAAGAGTTGAGTTCAGGACTAGACAAAGAAATAAGACCTTTCAGAAGAAGTAAAGCTCCCAACAAGAATCTTGGAAGGTGTAGGCACTAGGAAGAAGGCAAACTGGACATTTATCAAACTGACATTTATCAAACTGGACATTTATCAAACTGACATTTATCAAAACTGCAATTTCAAAATCAACTCAGCGAAATCCTGGAACTGAAGTGATCCCAATTTGTCTGTTTGCAGAGGAAAGAATGAACTGTCCTTGAGTTAAATATAACCTTTAGCCTCTGATATTTTGGTGTCATGTCAACTTCAACAAGATGTTCACATACTTAGCTGCTAACAGGATTATTTGCCAATAATTCACAGAAAACCCAAAGAACTTTCCAAAGTATTTGCCCTGTTTAGAAATTCCCTTACTGGGAGGTCTGTTTCCTCAGGTGGGTCCAATGGTATTATGCAATATATACTTCTCTTTTAAAAAGTTTTAATGTTTATTTATTTATTTTTTGAGAGACAGAGAGTGTGAGCACAAGAAGGGGGAGGGGAAGAAAGAGAGGTCAAGAGAGAGAATCCCAAGTAGGCTCCATGCTGTCAGCCCAGAGCCTAACGCAGGGCTCAATCTCATGAACCATGAGATCATGACCTGAGCCAAAATCAAGAATTGGACACTACTGACTGAGCCACCCAGATGCTCCTGCAATATACCCCTATAGATTAAAATAATATTGGAGATCTCTAGAAGCTACATATTTGCTCAGCTATCTCTTTCCCCATCCTGCCTTTCTGCTTTCATTGTAGGATTTTCTTGACAGGCACTCTAACTCAAGCTTTATTTCAAAAGAACCCATCCTTTGAGAAACTCTAAAATTATTTTTACAGTCCTGGATTTTATTAAAAGTCACCAAGAATGCAAAGCTAATATAATACAAACCAAAACACAAAAGAGAAGCAGACAATAAACATGATCCAGGTTTTGAAATTAGCAGATAAGAAATTTAAAATAAATATAATTATGTCTAAAAATAGAATAAAAATGGGAGGAAATGAGTACATGTATGGAGAATTTTACTAAAGAATTAGAACCTGTTAAAATCAAATGTAACTTGGGGCACCTGGGTGGCTCAGTCGGTTGAGCGGCCAAACTTCGGCTCAGGTCATGATCTCGCGGTCCGTGAGTTTGAGCCCCGCGTCGGGCTCTGTGCTGACAGCTCAGAGCCTGGAGCCTGTTTCGGATTCTGTGTCACCCTCTCTCTGACCCTCCCCATTCATGCTCTGTCTCTCTCTGTCTCAAAAATAAATAAACGTTAAAAAAAATAAAAAAAATCAAATGTAACTTCAAAAACTATAATTGACAGGTTTACATAACAGAAAACAGAATTACTCAACTGGAAGAGAGGTCAGGGAAAAATATGCAAAGTGAAACACTTTGGTATGGATTGAATCATGACATGATGTACTGAAGCTGTAACACCAAGTATCTCAGAATATTACCTTATTTGGAAACAGGAATATAAAAAATTGTTTTTGATGCTTATTTATTATTGAGAGAGAGCATGAGCAGGAGAGGGGCAGAGAGACAGGGAGACACAGATTCTGAATCAGGCTCCAGGCTCTGAGCTGTCAGCACAGAACCCAACACGGGGCTTGAATCCAGGAACCATGAGATCATGACCTGAGCCATAGTCAGATGCTCAGCTGATTGAGCCACCCAGGCACCCCTGGAAACAGGATTATTGCTCATGTAATTGATTAAGATAGGGTCATACAGTAAGAGGGTGGGCCCTTCATGCAATATGAACGTTGTCTTTATAAGAGGAGGGCAACACAGAGGGAAGCCAGCCATGTCAAGGTTCAGAGATACAGAGAGAATGCCATGTGAAGGTGGATGCAGATTGGAATGGTGCATCTATGAGCCAATGATTTTCAGTTGTCCCGAGGGGTAGGAGATAGGAATGGAAGAGATTCCCCCTCACAATTCTCAGAAATAACCAATCCTTCTGACATCTTGACTTTGGACTTAGAGTTTTCATAACTATGAGAGAATAACTTTCTGTTGTTTTAAGGTGCTTAATTACTGGTAATTTGTTATAGCCACCCTAGGAAACTAATATACATGAAGATGTTTTTTTCCAAAAAAAGGGGAATTTAATAAAAATAAATAAAAGACATAGAACACTGTAAAACGTACATAGCTGGAATACCAAGAATGGAGGGAGAAGATTGTAAATAAATTATGTTTGAAGTGGTTGAGAATTTTCAAACACTGATGTAAGACATTAACTAGAAACTCACAGAATCGAGTGTTGTACAAACTCTGGTATAAGTTTAGAAAAAAAAAATAACATGAAAATAACACTTCTGCAAATTGCAGACAAAAAATAAATCTTAAATGCAGAGAGAAAGAAATAAGTCTGCACTCAAAGAAATGAAGCCAAAAGCCAATCACAAGACAACACTGAAACTATGAAAAGAAGTAAATGCCAAGCTTGTCTTTTATATCCAGTGAAAATAGCTTTTAAAATGGCAAAAAGCAATATCCATTTATATGTAAGATGTAGTGGACCATGGCAAGTCAATGATCCTATTGCAGTAAATCTAAAAAAGCCAAAATAATAACAGAAATATATCTTGTAACTGTGGTAAAAAAAATCAATGAGAACTAGATGAATCAGAATTCCAGAGAGAACTGAACTGTTCAGATGTATTTTGGTGATTAATAGATATTTTTCTGAGGGTTCTTGCTTATTCAGTGTGGAGGTTTTGAATACTCAAAAGATATTTGACCTCTGAAAGAAAAAGGGGAAAAGCTCTCAATGGTTTTGTGGGGTTAAACTTAGAAATTATAAGATTAAAGGACCTCAAGCACACAGCCACGTTTCCTCCCCAGTGGCTCTTTGCTGAATTCTGGGGCTGCATACAGGACTTAACCTGTAGGCCCAGTACATCTTAAAATCACAGTAGCATTTCAGAGGTCTTTCAGTGTTTAGAAAGCAAAATGGGTGGTGGCCCCTGACTAAAAAACATGTCCAATCTTTGACTTCAAGTATTTGCCATAACGTGAAGCTACACGTTATGTAGCTTAGAAAGCTCTGAAGGTCCAACATGTAAAGAACTTGGAAGTCATCAGTTCTATCCTGACAGCAAGAAGAAAGCTGACAATAAACTAAAAACCAACAATTCTTCTTGTGAAGTCACAAGTCAGGCCACTACTGCCCCAAAAGGAGAGATAGATGAACACAGAGAATCATAGCTTACTGGAAACAGAAGTCATTGCTGTCATTACTGGAGCATGGTGGGAACATTTAAAGGGTGACTGACTAATTGTCCAAGATTTAATGTGCACTAGTTCAAATATAAAAACTCCTGGGGCTCAGTCTTTTTTTTTTAAGTAATTAATTTTTATTTGAGGAATTTTATATGTGATTCCTTCCACTGTCCATCACTGTAGTTCCTCCAAAGTCAGGATCATAATCTTCAAAATAGCCATTTTAAAAATAACTTTTTTGTTCAATACACAGTTCACGGTCAGTCCAGAGTTCTTTCGTTGGGCTTCTTTGATCTCCACTTGAATATGGACATATTTCAAAAACTCCCATCTTTGGGATCCAGTTTCTTTAGGGCCCTAGAGGTCAAATTGTAGGAAGTACACTGATTGCTATTTTGGCAAGTGATCTAAAATTATTATTCTTTAATTGTTTCTAATATCAAAAAGTCTCGTTACTTCCACTCCACTCCATGAGCCTAGCAAAAAATGTTACAGGTCTCATTGTCACCACTACAATAAACTTTCTGTGATGGATGCATAACCTGTGTCTCAATCTAGCCACTTCTGGGCTCAGTCTTATTGAGGAGGCACAGTTTTGTGAATTTTACCTTCAGAAGTTCTACCAGGTTATCAGGGTGAAGAT
This sequence comes from Lynx rufus, assembly GCF_022079265.1. Classification (NCBI taxonomy): domain Eukaryota; kingdom Metazoa; phylum Chordata; class Mammalia; order Carnivora; family Felidae; genus Lynx; species Lynx rufus. The sequence continues at coordinate 114,684,200 of NW_025814867.1, forward strand.
TAGAGGAAAATCTTGTTCTTCCTGTAAGGGCCGGGGGATGGAGAACAGCTCATTTTAAAATATGCTTAGAGCTGGGTACCTGGGTGGTTCAGTCAGTTAAGAGCCCGAGTTCCACTCAAGTCATGATCTCAGGGCTCTTGAGTTTGAGCCCCACATAGGGCTCTGTGCTGACAGCAGGAGCCTGGAAGCTGCTTGGGGTTCTGTGTCTCCCTCTCTCTCTGCCCCTTCCCCACTTGCACTCTGTCTGTCTCTCTCTCAAAAATAAATAAACATTAAAAAAAATTCTTTTGATAAAATATGCTCAGATCATTCTGTTCTCCACAAACACCTAAAGTCAAGGGGATCTGTTTCTTGAGAAACAGACTTTAGTTTCACAAAAGCCCAAATGACAAGGATGTGGAGCAGTAGAAATGTCCATTCACTGAAAAAGAAATGACGTATTAAGCTACAAAAAGACATGGAGGAAACTTAAATGTATATGGCTAAGTGAAAACAAGTCAGTTTGAAAAGTCTACATACTGTATGTCTACTTACATGATATTCTGGAAAAGGAAGAAGTATAGCAATGTTAAAATATCAGTGCTTACCAGAGGTTTAGGGAGAGGGAGGAAAGGATAAATAGGTGGAGCATAGAACATTTTTAGGGTAGTGAAACTATTCTCTGAGATACTATAGTGATGGATAGATGACGTCACACATTTGTCAAAACCCAGTGAACCCTAACGTAAGCTATGGTCTTTAGTTAATAATAACATATCAAAATTCATTCATCAATAATAACTTTATTACACCAGGGAAAGATGTTAATAATAAGGGATGCTGTGCACAGAGGGAGAGTACATATATGTAAGCTCTATACTTTCTGCTCAGTTTTTCTGTAAATCTAAAACTGCTCTAAAAAGTAGTCTATTAACTAATCAAAAACAAAACAAAACAAGACAAAAGGACCTTTGAAGGGAAGAACTGAATTACCCTCAGCCTTTCAATGATGAGGATGAAAGACTCAAAGAGCTCTCAATTAAAATTCTACCCTAGAATGAACCAAATGTTCATCAGGAATGCATCAAATGTATATTGAAAATTAATAAATTATAACACAGCCATGATCTCCTGCAATCTGTGGTTGGATGAGTCGCTTATACTTTCATCCATTTGCCTAACAGAGAAAAGGAAATAATCTCTGGGGTGCAAGATTACATTACCTGAGGACTTTACAGTTCTCATATATACAATGGTCAGATACTATAAAAATTACTTTACATACAAAAATGTAAGAGTATATGACTAATAACTAAGAGAAAACACAGACAACTACTGAAGATATTGATTATTATTTAGATAGGTGCTATTTTGTAACCACTTTTTAACTGCTCTTTCCACCTTTGTTTTTATTCTGGTGTTTATGGCCCCACCTTAATTCCTTTGTCACTGTTGTCAGGGAGATATTTTATTAAAAGCTTAATCTTCAACATTTGGGGAGCTGTTAAGTTGCATTTTTGTCTGTCAAAGCCCTCTGTGATCACTACTGAATGTCTATGTAGACAATAAAGTTTAGTTTTTCTATATCCTCCAAAAGATTGCTAAGGTCCAGGGGAGCATCCTTACTGTCTTGGCTCTCAAAATCTATTTATTTATTTATTTTTATTTTTATATTTTTTTCAATATATGAAGTTTATTGTCATATTGGTTTCCATACAACACCCAGTGCTCATCCCAAAAGGTGCCCTCCTCAATACCCATCACCCACCCTCCTCTCCCTCCCATCCCCCCATCAACCCTCAGTTTGTTCTCAGTTTTTAAGAGTCTCTTATGCTTTGGCTCTCTTCCACTCTAACCTCTTTGCAAAATCTATTTAACATTTGCTTTTTCTGTCTCACAAAAATTGGATGTTGCATATGTGTTCACCATTACCCAGATTTCTATAAATGGACAAGGGACAATGAACCAAATCATTATTTTAAGTCTGAATGTAGATATCACATCTGGACTGGAAACTACCATTGTGCACAGGTCAGGAAGTTATAATTGTCCTCGAGCACTTTAAGATTTGATGTTCTTTGGATATTGCTCGTTAGACTTCTTAGCTATCCTCAAATTTAATGTTTTATATTCTTTTATGTCTTACTTTGGCTTCTCCCTTTCCAAGAATTGTGTTGTTAAAATTTCACTTGCTTTGCATCTTGTCAAGAATATCCGAGAGTATGGAAGGAAATAATTTATTTTTTTGCTTATTAAAATGAAAGAGATTAGAATGTTTAGGACTGCTTAATAACTAGTTGCGTCCAAAAAGGTTAGAACTAGACACAGATACTTAGTATACCTAATTATAAAACTTAGCAGTTTCCTTATATTTTGCAAATAAAGTACGGATTATTGGTGCCATCATATATCAAAATTTTTTAAGATGTGGGCAAATGAAATGGAATAAAATATGGAATATTTTTTGCTTTCAGGGTAAGGGTGCGGTGAGCATATGTATAAAAGAAAACTAAAGATTGATCATTTACATTGCATAAAATTCAAATATTATTGTGTCAAGTAACAAAAATAAGTAACAAACTGAGAAATATATGCAGCAATCTCATACATTGAAAGCTATGAATATATGTGTGTATATATGTATGTAAATATATAATATAAAATTTTAAAATCACAATCCTATACAAACTATGCAAATAAAACATGCTTAAAAGAATAACTATCAAACAAGACAAAAGGAAAATGTTTCAAATGTTCTATTAAAAATAATTATATTAAATATTTGAAGTAAAAGATATATATTCCTTCCAGCTTGAAATTATTTCCTTTATATATTGGTTTAACAGTAAAATTTTATGAAAGAACTCTCAAAAGTAGCATTCCAGAGAAACAAAATTTTAAAGATAATCTTGTTTTTACTGATTCATATTTAAGAAATTGTAAAATCCATGAGTTTATAGAAGTGTAAATATAGGTTTATAAAACAGCAATAAAATCATCTTAAATCAAACCATAATATATGTTTCTTGTCAGAAACACTGTCTTACCAAACAATTATTTCCAATTAAGAATTCACCAAGTAACAGGATTGTTTCACTAAAACTTTTCCACATTAAAATAGATACTCAATTAGTATAGTTTAGTTTTGCCTGAACATATAGTTTTTACCTTGAACATCATATAAATTGAGTCATATAATTCATAGGCTCTTTTATGTCTGACATAGTCTATCAATATATACCAACTTATTAATTCATTCTGCTGTATATGGATGTTTGGTCTTTTTCTGACTTAGGTCTATTGCAAATCATGTTCTTGTGGACATTTTGTTAAATGTTTTTAATGAATATGCATCTGCATTTCTTTGGGGTATATATGAAGCAGTGGAAATGATGGATATCTACCTGTATCTATCTGTCTAATTTATTATCATTTATCTATCATCTATTTTTTGCATGTAATTTTTAAATAATTTTTTACTCTTAGATATATAATTCATTCTGAAATAATATTTATCTATATTATTAAGTGTCAATGCTGAATTTTTTTTTTATATGGATATCTAAGTTATTCAGTATTATTGGTTGTCTCCTGGCTCATTCCCCAATAAATCACAATGAGACATTTGTTATAAATGAATTGACCAAAAAGATAAAGGTTCCTTTCTGAATTATGTGTTCTATTACCTTGATGTTTGTCTATCAAGAACCAGTGCCTTACTGTCTTAATTAGTGTAGATTTAAAATTATATTTTATATCATAAAATATTTTATATAAAGAGAAATATTTTTGGGATTATTCCTGTTTCTTCAAACTTGCTTGACTATTCTACGTTCTCTGCATTTCCATATATGTTGTTAAATCAACTTGTCAATTTTCACAAAAAATATCTTTGGGGTTGGATTGAATCTACAGATCCATAAAAGAAGTTTAATTCTGACAATATTGAGTTATCTGTGAACATAGTGTATCCCCATGTCTATTAAGGAAACTACTATTCAGACTCTATTCAGCGAATATTCTAATTTGTTGATTTTTTGAAGTTTCTATAAGCCTAATCATATAATCTAAAAATGAGGGTTTTTTTTGCAATCTTAAGACTTGCTATGACATTTTTTGCCTTTTTACACTGCCAAAGATATCCAATACACTACTGAATTAAAACACTGATAAAAAATATTCTTGTTCGCAAGCTTAGAGGGAAAGATACCAACATTTCAATATTAAGACAGCTATTCATTCTTTGAAGACTATTAATTTCCTTTTGATTAAAGATTTTCCTTCCTATTCCTAGTTTTCTGACAGTTATTCTTTTTACATGAACGTCTTAATTTTTTTCAAATAATTTCATATATACTGAGATTATTACATTGCTTGTTATTCTATTTCATTAAGGTGATGATTTACATTGCTGAGTTTTCAAATTTTTGAATCAACCCTGCATTTCTTGATTGTATTTTAAGTTTAATTTATTTTTGAGAGAGAGAGAGAGAGAGAGACAGAGAGAGAGAGACGCAGAGAGAGAGAGAGAGAAAATCCCAAGCAGGCTCCGTGCTGTCAGTGCAAAACCTGACGTAGGGCTCTATCTCACAAACTGTGAGATCATAACCTGAGCTGAAATCAAGAGTTGGACCCTTAATCGACTAAGCCACCCAGGCACTCCAACCCAGTCTTGATGTATAGTCTTATTTAGAAATCTCTGTGTTAAATTTGTTGATATTTTGTTTAGAATTTTTGTGTCTGAATTCATTAAACATACCGGTGTAGAATTTTTTTTTCTTGAAATGTACTGGCAAGGTTTTGTTGTCAGACTCATGCTTACCCAGATACTATGAGTTAGGAAGTGGTCTCTCTTTTCATCTTATTTGGAAAAATTGCCACAATTAGTTGTATTTCTTCTTTAAATGTTTGGAAGAATACACCTATAAATCAATCTGGCCCAGGATGTTTTTGCTGGGAAGGTTTTTAATTATGAATTCAAGTTTTTACTATATATATAATTATTCAGACTGTCTATATTTTCTTGTATTAAGTTTATAAACTGTAGTTTTGAAGCCTATTTCAAAACTTTTTTGACATTTTAGTTATTTTAAAAATTTTGATGTATTTCTTTTTAATATACTCTAATTTCCTACATAATGTTGGAAAAATATGGAATAACAACACCCTTTTCACAGTTGATGTTGATAATTTGTGTTTTCAGATATCTCTTTTTAGGGGTCTGTCTCACTACCAATTTTATTGGTCTTTCTCAAAAATCAATTTTGTCTTTAGGATTTTCTTTATTTTATGGTTGGTCTTATATTTATTAATTTCTGTTATTTTTATTGTTTTCCTCCTCTTTCATTTTTTTCATTTTCTAAAATGTTTATTTTTGAGAGAGAAAGAAAGAAAGAGAGAGAGAGAGAGAGAAAGAGAGGCAGACACAGAATCTAAAGCAGTCTCCAGGCTCTGTGCTGTCACCATGGGGCTCGACGCAGGCAGGAACTCACAAACCATGAGATCATGACCTGAGCCAAAGTCAGGCGCTTAACTGACTGAGCCACCCAGGCACCCCATCCTTCTCTTTCATTTTAATTTACCCTTCCACTTTTTTCTATAACTTCTGAGTTGAAAGCTAAGATAATTGGTCTTCAAAGTTCTTTTCTAATATACAAATTTGGATCTAATACATATTTAATATTCTCTTCAGATTCTTTAGCCACATTCTACAATTTTCAGTAATTACATTTTCATTATCTTTAGATTATATTATTATTTGTTGCATTATAATTTCCATCTTTTAAATTTTATTTTTTTTAGAGAGAGAGAGAGCATGAGTCGGGGAGAGGAGCAGAGGGAGAAAGAAAGAATCTTAAGCAGACTCCACATTCAGCATGGAGCTAGATGCCTGGTTCCATCCCACGATTTTGGTTGGGATCATGACCTTGGTTGAAATCAAGAGTCAGATACTCAACTGACTGAGCCACCCAAGCACCCTATAATTTCCTTTTTTTGAGTTATTTAGAAGAGTGCTGAATACCTCTCAATCCCTGGGGGACTTTCTAGTTATCTTTTTATTATTGTGCTTTTAACTTAATGTCATAATTGTTAGACAACATACACATGTAATTTTCATCCTTAAAACATTTTCAGAGCTGTGTTATGGCTCTAAAGGTGTTTTATTTTTGATGTACGAATATAGGTTTGATGACTTATCAACTTTTGTTTTATAAAACTTGAAGATGTATATGTCTATAAAACTTTATGATTTTTATATCTTTGTCTTGAATTGTTTCACTATTCGATAGTGTCCTTTCTTATTCCTTACAAAATTCTTTTATCTTAACTTTATCTTATATTCTTTAGTCAGTGTTTTCAAGGAATGTCTATTTCCATACTTTTATTTTCAACATTTCTGTGTCCTTAATTTAAAATGTGCATCCTGTGTACATTATAGAGATTGGATAGTGTTTTTCAATATCCTCTGAAAAATCATAGAAGGCATTAAAAGGAAAGTGGTAGGGGATATTTTCATCTGAAATAATGTAAGAAAATTCAGGTTTCAATTCCAGGTCATTGGTTTATCTTTATTTCGATAGAAATAAGTGAAGTTGAAAAACATGGTAAGGATGATTTCTAACTATGTTTAAATAGTATATGTTCTTTCAAATGTAAAATTATCATCATTTTTTACATTTGCATATGCATTATATAGTTTCTCCTCTGTAAAGCCTTTTACATCTTCTAAGGAAAACTCAGGCTGTGTCCCTATCAAGGCCTCCATTTCACTCCCTATTTATAGAAATATATTATGACTAAGCTCATTTATAGAAAGCTATATAATAGATTATTTTTGTCTACCATTTTCCATTTTGAATGTTTGTTTCATTAAGAAGGCATTTTGTCAAATTGTATCAAAAGTGTCTACCTTACTGTTAACTAAATCTCTGCCATATATTTTATGACAAAAGCACTGCTGTACATACTGGCCAAGATTTCACATATTATTTTCAGATTACTTACATAAGAGCTTCAATAACAAATTTATTTGGTCAGAGAAAAAGTAATTCTTACATTTACCTACTTAATTTATGACTGCTTAGATAAGTACATTATTTATAAATATTTAATTTTAGAAGGTAGCACTTTCTGACATCCTTCACATCATGCCTTGATTTAATTTAGTAAACTAGTTCATCAAATAGCTATTTATACCTCATTTATACAAAGTAATATGTATTTCATGAAGTTAAAATATATGTAAACTTGATCTATGAGAGACAAGTTTAATTTGTCATATAAATGTCTTCCAATAAATATCATTTCCCTTTAGTAAAATACTCAGGTCTAACTAAGTGAAATAATAGCCAGCTAAAGGATACAGCTGAAAGTCTTTTATTTATTGATGTGATAATAAATGCTTGCTTGTTAGTGTTATTTAATTAAAATATGCTTTGATTTAAATTAGGACTTTGTTAACATTTATTGAATTAATTCCTGAAGACAGAAGATAAAATGTAATATTTAACAAATTGTGTTATTTTTCAAAATTTGAGGTCTCTTAGCCTATGACTTTGTCTGTCTGTCTCCAAACCGCACATGTTATTTCCATTTAAGTAACTGAACGTCAAAATGAAAATCTTCCTAAGTTCTCAAATAGTATAAATCTGCAGGTAGGTTTGAGTTTGATTTTAATTAAACTTAAAATGCGTTCTTTCAATTCTCGTAACAATCAGGTAGATAACAGCTTCCTGTATTAACATTACTAAAATATGCATCACTTTACACACACCCACATATGTAAAATTATACCGTTATTTCTAATCTATCCAAATGACTTTAAATAGAGCTATAAAGAAATATATTCAAATTGGATAGCAAAAAATATTTATATTAAAGAAACAATTCAAGAAAAGATTAACATGGGAACATATATGAGTGGTATTATTTTTCCCCCAATACTTCCTCTTCTTATCTGCTGGGATCTCATCTGCTGAAACCACCTGTCCTTTTTATGATCAAGCTTTAAATATCTCACAGTATTGTTTATGTTTGAGGACACTTCAGTTTTTAAAGAGGAAATATTTCAAACCTGGAGAATATATTTATTCAAGAAGTTCAGGCACAACATACCATCCAAGTATGTATGGGAGGAGAGAAGTAGTTTTTCAAGAAAAGGCAATTCTTTGAGATAGAAACAGATGGACCCAGCAGAGTTTGGGGTGCAGTTAGAGGAAGCAAGACCCTAAACAGGAACTAACTCAGGCTTCTGTTTGCTAGTGAAGTGTTCAAGCTGGAAGTTCAGAGCATGGGGCTTGTTTATGCCCTTTTGTTATGTCCTCTCCTGCCCCAGCCATCTGATCTTGCTAAAACTATGATCCTATGAACTGAAATTTCCTCACCTGTGAAAAGGAACTTCAAGTGCCTCTTAAAGTTGATGAGAACATAAAAGGGAAATATGCATGAATTACTGGTCACTACATCAAGTTCAGATAGTTCTGCTATTGTCTGTCACAGCCACAGAGTTTTCTTTCTGGTCCTTCTAAATACTTGCATCTTCTGAGGCTCCTGGGTGGCTCAGTCACTTAAGCATCTGGCTCTTGATTTCTGTGCAGGTCATGATCTCACAGTTGTGAGAATGAGTCTTGTGTGGGGGTCTGTGCTGAGCATGGAGCCTGCTTAAGATTCAGTCTCTCTTCTTTCTGCCCCTCTCCGGCTCATGCTCGCTCGCTCTCTCTCTCTCTCTCTCTGAAAAGAAAAAAAATACAAAAATCATTTGCATCTTTTAATTGTTATTTCCATGATAATCATTGAAGTTTGGAAATAGAGTTAATTAGATATGTGAAGTAAAACTAGAACAATGGGATTAATCTTGTTTCTGAAAATATACCCAAATGGTGTGTGTGTGTGTGTGTGTGTGTGTGTGTGTGTGTGAAGCAGGGAGGGGGGTGAGAGAAACAATGTAAAGTAACTTCTCAGGATTTTTTTTTTACTTCAATTAATCAATAATTATTGCTTAAAATATTTCAGGGAGCCTTTCATATTAATTATTTTCAGGAATGAACGTTTTGGTGGATATAGGTTGAATAGTGGTCTCCAAAGTTATGTTTAAATCCTAATCCCTGGGATTTGAGAATGTGATCTTATTCAGAAAAAAAAAGGCATCTTTGCAGATACAATAAATTAAGGACCTCAGGATGAGATTATCTTGCATTTAGGATAAGCCCTAAATCCCATGATAGATGTCATTATAAGAAAAGGTAGAGAGAAACTTGAGACACAGAGAAGAAGGCCCTGTGAGGAATGAGGCAGAGATCAGTTATGTTCCCACAAACCAAGGAATGCCTGAAATCACCAGAAACTGGAAGAGGCAAGGAAGGTTCTTCCCCTGAGCCGTCAGGAGTGTGGACCTGCTGACACCTTGATTTCAGACTTCAGGCCTCCAGAATTTTAAGGAAAAAACTTTCTGTTGTTCTAAGCTACCCTATGGGAATTTGTTACAGCAGTCTTACAAAACTAGTACAGTGTGATAAATAATAGCATGCATAAATCACTGACAAACTGAATTAACTGTGAATTGAGTCACATAAAGTTAGGCTATCCTTGGATCAAATGACTTTTAGAAGTTTTTGCATCAAAACATTTTTAGTTTCCTTACCCTCAAGTGAGCACTCAAAACATATGTGTAACAGATTGTTAAATGAAGGCAAAAAAAAAGTTCCAAAAAAAAGCTTTGACCTGGGGCGCCTGGGTGGCGCAGTCGGTTAAGCGTCCGACTTCAGCCAGGTCACGATCTCGCGGTCCGTGAGTTCGAGCCCCGCGTCGGGCTCTGGGCTGATGGCTCAGAGCCTGGAGCCTGTTTCCGATTCTGTGTCTCCCTCTCTCTCTGCCCCTCGCCCGTTCATGCTCTGTCTCTCTCTGTCCCAAAAATAAATAAACGTTGAAAAAAAAAAAAAAAGCTTTGACCAATTTAAGTATTATCAAAGAATATATAGATGAAGAGTGAGAAGTCATCAAACACGTATTTTAACTAAAAAATGCTGGTGTATTCTTTTACAAATCAGATAATCACTTTACAATCATTTTATTTTAAATGTATACATTCACATGGACTACATTCATTGACCTTGGCTACATTGTAAACAAAATTGGAAGCCAAATGGGAAATAGTAAATTCCTCTCCAGCTGTGAGAATTTAATACAAGAGTGGCTTATACAGGAGGAAAGGATCATCACATCCTGAGGAAGAAAAAGGAGAGCCATCCAGATTGAGCCAGGATTCCCTAGCCAAACTGACAATTTCATAGCATTGGGGAATTCAAAAAGAATGCCAGTGAACATTGCAGGTAACTTATCCTTCATCAATATTATTCTCATAAGTAAATTAAGAATAAACTGTAGAATATCTATCGATAATGAGGAATACACCTAAGATATTACTAGTGTTTTTGAAATTCCTAATTATAGTTTTTTTTATATGTTGTTTTGGTTAGCTCTTTAGAATATATGAACACTTACTGAAAATGTCCCTTAAGGTTTTAGTACCCAAATTCTAAGTTTGAGCAGCCCTTCTTAGAATATTTCTTAAAGTATGCAGGGGAAAAACACAAACACAAACCAAAACAAATAAAAGCAACAACAAAACAAGAATACATGTTTAAAATGGCGATTTCTCAGTTCCAATACAGTTCAGGTGAATCAAGAGTTTTTAAAACCACTGCTACTTGAGTAAGATTTATGATCTCACTGTGTTGTAGGTTACACTGATTACATTCTAGTTACTTCTAGAAATACAAGGACACTTAGGGAGGAATTATAAGTAACTGACATCAAACATGTCAGTTAAGGGTAAGTGTGCCATTTAAGGCATGATGTGAACAACTCTCCACATGGCTTACATGAAGAACAAAAAGTCTTTACTTAATTACAGATTCGACAGTACAATAATGAGCATTTTTATTGAGTTGGGTCTGAATTTGCACTTGTAGAAAAATAGACTGGAATCAAATTGTGAAATAACTGACTCTCCAGTTTAAGGAATCTGGAATTTATCCCTTAAGAATGTAGCATTATTGAGATGGTGTTCTAATGATAATATAAGTACACAATAGGTACCATGAAGACAAATCTGTTAGCATTATCTGTTTTCAGCTGTAAGTTGTACTGAGTTGACTTTGGAATTTTGGTTGGGTTGAAATAAACAGAATGGAAGGTCTGATAATAATATAAATGGGACTCCTCAAAACAATTCATGCATTGAGAGTGTAGGTTTTCCTCTCAGCTCTATCCTACAGTGCAAGACATGGAATTAAAATGTGTGATGAGATTGAACAATAAATATCAAATAAACATCAGAATTCAAATGTGTGATGAGATTGAATAATAAATATCAACTAAACATCAAGCATTCCATGTTGGACTTTTGATTCTCAGATGTTCCATGTACTTGGTGGTGGTTTTTGATCCAACAGGAGAATCTTGTCCATCTGTTGCCCTTACAGGGAGAAGATAACAGGAGCTCAATTGTGGCCTCTTAAACCCATACTGTGGGGCAGACTGTGGCTATGATGTGCATCCTTAGTTGAATATTGTCACTGCATTGTGTCTTTTCCTGCAGTAAAAGCCAGATTGTTAAGCACTGTCATTTTGGGTCCTGTATGTCTTCTTTATTTGTTGATATAACATTGTTAAAGCAAGTATGATTTAAAAAAAATTCCTTTCAAAATTTGATCATTTCTATATGCATGAGTCTTAATTTAGGCTTCAGAATGTGAATTTATGATATTACATTTATCAAAAGTAAAAATAGATTTTTTTGGAAACTTAATAGCAATTTGCTCATAGCATTCAAGTTGTATAGTATGATGAAAACTTGGAGGATAAGAATTTAGTCTTATGAATGGTATATATTTCTTTATTCATGCAAATATGTAATTTCCAAAGTTTTCTTATGAACACTGTCTCCTAACAATAATAGGAAAAAAATCTTGCTATAAAGCTAATAACAAATCAGCTATGGGGCGCCTGGGTGGTTCAGTCAGGTGAGCCTCTGACTTCATTTCAGGTCATGATCTCATGGTTTGTGGGTTTGAGCCCTGCATCAGGCTCTGCGCTGTCAGCTTAGAGCCTGGAGTCTGCTTTGGATTCTGTGTCCTCCTCTCTCTCTGCCCCACTGTCACACATGCTGTCTTTCTCTGTCTCTCAAAAATAAATAAAAATTAACAAAAATCAGCTATCAAACTTTCACTAATGGTAGAGAGACTAATTCCATAATACAAAGTAAAAATATTCCTCAGGAAAATATTTAGGACTGTTTTAAAACAGATTGATATTCATGCTGCCATTTGGGATATTGTTGTAATGGGTGACTTACACAATGTAGGTTTGATTTTTTTTAATGTTTATTTTTCTTTTGAGAGAGAGAGACAGAGATAATACAAGTGGGGGAGGGGTAGAAAGAGAGGGAGAGAAAGAATTTCAAGCAGGTTCCACACTGTCAGAGCAGAGTCTGATGCAGGGTTCGATCTCACGAACCATGAGATCATGACCTGAACTGAAATCAAGAGTCAGATGCTCAGCCAACTGAGACACCCACGAAACCCAATAAAATACATTTCAGTCTAGATAGCTTTCAGGGACGTTTGATGAAATGTAAAATCAATGTTGGAAATAATGACACAGATATCAAGCTGGATTTGAGTTCAATTTATCTTTTCATATGATGGTTATAAAAAAAGGAATTATTTGATTTTAACTTAAACTTAACAAATCCTATTGGGGAGGCATATCAAATTATGTATCTTTTATATTCTGATGTTAAGGGAAATATGGTACATAAGATACATAGTGTAAAAGGTATCTTGTGCTACAGTAATTGGGAGTGGAACACCTTGACAAAATTCCCCAAGTATTAATAGAAGTTGCACAATGAGACCTAAACATTCTCAATGACAAAATTTTATATTGTTTATGGTAATATTGATAGCTGTCACTAACTCCAAAAATTTAGAGAACTTATTTTTCAGTCAAGCTAAGACTTACAATTCAGATATTAAGATTGTTATATTCTAGGGTTCTTGGGACCTTCTCTTTCAGCCAATGTACAGGGAGAGAAAATGTGCAGAAAGAATACCCCTTCTCACCCACTTTTTTCATGAATGTGATACACGTGTATTCTGTTTACCTACCAATTGCAAGAACTTGTAATACAGACTCCAACTAGATGCAAAGGAAGCTAAAATGTATTAACTACTCAGGTCAAGCATTTCCTTCCCACTAATTCTTAAATGGGATCCTACGTCTTTGATGCAGAATTGGTCATCTCTTGGTGTCCAACTTAGCCACTATATGACACTATAAAGCCAACTAGCAATATTGGGTATTGTTATTATATAGTATTCTCCAAAATATATTCCAAGGATGCTGTCTTGTGAAATAATTCATGACTGAAAAATTAATTTCAATAATGTTTATAAAATCATCTATGTAATAGATGCACAAAGTTTTATTTATATTGATATATATAAACTCTGAAAAGCCTTACACTGAAAATACTTTTGACCTTTTTTCAAGTTAGCATTTTCTAAACATATTTCATGAGTTCTAAGCATATTTCATAAGTTCTAAAAATTCCTACAAAGAAAAACCCACTGAACTTTAAATTTGTAGTTACCCCAAATTTTTACATGTGTGTTGCTGTATAATCTACAGACAACAAAATTACAAATAGTTAAATGGTTTGTTTGATATATTTGACATAGGTGCGTAACTGTGAAACCATAACCACAACCAAGATAGTGTATATATCTCTTCTTTCCCCAAAAGTTTCTTCATGCCTCTTTGTAATATCTGCTTCCTAATCAGCCACTGATTGATTTCTGGCAATATAAATTAGTTTGCATTTTTCAAGGGTCAATATAAATGGAGTCATATAATAAGTTGACTTTTGGTCTGCCTTTGTTTATGCACCATATTTTTTAAGTTTATTTATTTATTTTGAGAGACAGAGAGAGAGCTCATATGAGCATAGGAGGGGCAGAAAGAGAGGAACAGAGAGAATCCCAAGCAGATCCTGCACTGTCAGTGAAGAGCCCCATGTGGAACTCAAACCCACAAACTGGGAGATTATGACCTGAGCTGAAGTTAGAGTTGGAAGCTTAACTGACTGAGACACCAAGGTGCCCTCTATGCCTCATATTTTGAATTATATCCATGCTGGGACATTCAACTAGAATTCTTTGTTGTTGTTGCTGTTGTTGTTGTTGTTGTTGTTGTTAAGTGTGTGTTCAAATCTTTTCTCAGTGTATTTTTTGGGTTGTTTGCTTTCTTGTTAATAGAGTTGGGCAGTTCATTATGATATTCTAGATATACATCCTTTATCAGATGTGTTATTTGCAAATATTTACTCCCATTCTGTGCTTTTTCTTTTCATTCTTTTAAGAGTGCCATTCCTGTTGTTCGTGATGTGTTTCTACGATAGAATGCATTGGGACTCATAGCATTAGTGTTCCAATTGTCCTGTTGTATCATTGACTGAGAATTCCCATAACACAGAACAAGAAAATTAAGGTGGTAAATATGATTAGATTTCACTGCATTTGACTCATTAATCATAATATGCTACATGTTGTAATTCATAATACAGTTAAACCAACACATTGGCTTTTGGATAATGTGTTCTTTTTTTAAGAATAAATAATTACTCACAAACCATTTCTAAAGATGGTGTATAGGGATTATTACTCTTTAAAAAGCTCTTTATCTCATCAAATACCCATTTAAACATGTTTCTATGCATTTTATTGTACATACTGATATGAAAATTATTCAAACTAAATTGAAGTAATAACCACTGAAAATCTGAACTAGTAAAGTCCTTGGGCTTAGAGGGAAAAAAGGAAAATGGTTCAATGCATACTTTTTTCTTCTAGTGCTTAAAATATATTTTAAAATCTATCTCTCAATGCTTAATTATAAAACATGCAAAGAAAAAATGAATCCAAATCAGTTTAGAAGAATTGCTTCCATTTTGACTTTCTACTCTATTTTCTAACTTTTCTTTTCTATATTTATGTTTCATCACAGGAAAATATTTATAAAAAAACATTTTTTTTCTTTTAAATTTAGTGTCATTATTCCTAAGAACCAAAGTACTGTTGTAACAATTTGTTGTTTAGTGAATAAAGAATATAGAAAAGTAAGTGTGGAATATTTACTCTTTTTGTGAAGCTTGTATTTGTTTTTTGTTTTTTTTTAATAAGAATATGCTGGGATGGAAAATAGATTCCCCCCCAGATCTTCCATTTATTTCTCTTTTTTAACTTAATTTATTTTAAAGTTCTTTATTTCTCCTAGAAAATAATATTTAAATAACATGTTCACAGACACAAAGTAAGTCAATATTTCCTATGTGAAGCTTGAATCTTTGCCCTTTTATGGTTATATTTTATGTTCACACCCAAATCTCCTGCCCAAAGTTTCTTCACTTTTGTCTGTGAAGCAAAGGACAGCAAATCTGAATTCAATTATCTATCTCATGTTCAAAGAATCTCAGACAAAATTTTAGTCTTCCAATTGAAATGATGAATTAAACAACCTTAAAAACAGCTTTTCTAAACATTTACAAAGCTGGACTAATTTTGAGCTTAAGATTTGTTGAATTTGAATAGGGCCTATAAATGGAACAGTGGTCTAAAGAAATAGTTAAATGTTTTGTATTTATAAAATCATTCAGATCAGAGTGAATCTTCTATCACTAAGCATTTTTGCAAGATAGAAACAAAAAGTAACTAATGTCTAATTAGCCAAATCAGCCTCAAATGTCATTCAAAGCTATAGAAATTTAGGAACCTATTTGTTCCCTCAGAAATAACTTAGAAAATACTTAAAATGTATTATACTGGGGCGCCTGGGTGGCGCAGTCGGTTAAGCGTCCGACTTCAGCCAGGTCACGATCTCGCGGTCCGTGAGTTCGAGCCCCGCGTCGGGCTCTGTGCTGACTGCTCGGAGCCTGGAGCCTGTTTCCGATTCTGTGTCTCCCTCTCTCTCTGCCTCTCCCCCGTTCATGCTCTGTCTCTCTCTGTCCCAAAAATAAATAAACGTTGAAAAAAAAAAAAAAAAAAAAAATAAAATGTATTATACCACCTGAAGGAAAGTTTTATGTTTAAGCATTTGGCACCTGTTTATGTCCTATTTTTTCAATTGACAAGTTTTATCTCACTATTGATATTTCTTTAAAGTTTATTTATTTTTATTTTAAGAGAAGGAGAGGGGCAGAGAGAGAGGGAGGGGCAGAGAGAGAGGGAGAGAGAAGGGGAGGGGTAGGAAGAGAGGGAGGAAGAAGGGGAGGGGCAGGGAGAGAGGGAGAGAGAATCCCAAGCAGGCTCTGCACTGATGTGGAGCTTCAACTCACAAACGGTGAGACTATGACCTGAGCCGAAATCAAGAGTTGAATGCTTAACTGACTAGGCCACCCAGGCGCCCCGACTATCATTATTTTTGGTAGTGCAATGCAAAATATTTCATCAATGAAAATGAGGTATCTACTTTTGTCATTGAAACATATGCTGGAGGATATATACCATTTTAATGAATCATGTTGAATGATTCCCAATATTATGAGTTGTGCCTACATTTTTGTGTGTAGGGATATGTGTTCACTGTATGTATGAGATAAGAAAAGAGAGATAGAATGTGTTTATTTTATAATAATAAACTACATATTTACTATTTGTTATAACATAAAGGGTAATGAAGAAGCTGAATTCTCTTTCTAGTTCTGTTACTCACTCCCTATGTGTCTATGGACAACTTAATTTCCCTAGATATTAGTTTCACTTTAAAAAAGTGTTTTTAATGTTTATTTTATTTTTGAGAGAGAGACAGAACATGAGTGGGGGAGGGGCAGAGAGAGAGGGAGACACAGAATCTGAAGCAGGGTACAGGCTCTGAGCTGTCAGCACAGATCCTGATGCAGAGCTCCAACTCATGAACCACAAGATAATGACCTGAGCCAAAGTCGGTACTTAACGGACTGAGCTACCCAGGTACCTTTATCGGTTTCATTTTGTAATGCTCACTTCTTTTAAGATTTCTGAGTTCTGTGTGATACTTTCAAATGTGTTCACCTATACATACATTTTGATCTTTGGGGAATTTAGTGACAAAACCAATGATAAAGTACAATATTTATAATTAAGAAAATATCTATACAACAAAAGTCACATGATTTCTCTGTTTTTAAAAAAGTAACTTAGGGGCACCTGGGTGGGTCAGTCGGTTAAAGATCTGACTCTTGATTTGACTCAGGTCATGATCTCACAGTCCATGAGTTTGAGTCCCACATCAGGCTCCGTGCTGACAGTGTGGAACCTGCTTGCGTGTCTCTCTCTCTCTCTCTCTCTCTCTCTCTCTCTCTGCTCCTACCCCACTCACTCTCTCTTTCTCAAAATAAATGGATAAACTTAAAAAATTAAAAAGAAACTTAGAATCAAATCTAAGAACAGAGGTACAAGGACCAAAAAATAAACTAAAGGTAGAGATTCTGCTCTGCTGAAAAAAAATCAGAGGTATTTTGAATTTATGGTTAGAAATAATCACAAAAATAAGAATGTGTCAACAGTCAATACAAATCCTTAAGTATTATGAAAAGCAGCCAAATTTTAATTTTGTTATTGATTTAAATACTTAAAATACCAACCCCTTTTAAATGAATTTCATGTGTTTATTTCACTTGGTATTCTCATCCACATATGAGCTGTGACCATTTAACCAGCATGGAGTTAGAGAAGTGTGAGCCTCTTGACCTTGTAAATTACTAATTATCATTAAATTGGTTTCAATCAACTTGAGTATAATTGAAGTAGCATGGTTCTCTGTTCAGGTGAATAGTTTATTGAATGCTTATTTTGTTACATCAAGCTGAAAATGTTAAATGATAAGGCAAAGTACTTCCTGAATCAATATGAGACATGTCTCAATTATCAATGGTAAGACTCTTCAAATTGCATTGTTGACTTGTATGTGTGGTGTAGCTAACTATGCATGGGTTAATAGCCAACTACAAATCAAACCTGTATGGAATTTTAGCTTATCAGTGGATAGCTGGAGGTAAGGATGGCTCTAATAATTTTGAGGACTGGTTTTATTTTTTAAAATGGATTAAAGTGTTGATCACAGTATCATTAAATACCTAATTCAAGATACACAATAGTTAGGTATATTTCATAATAAGATTGTTAATTAGCATTTCTACAATTTTAGTATGAATTCAGTATTAGAGAGCGCACCTATTAAAGCTCACCTGAAATATATGGAATGTATCAGAAATTTTATTTGAATCACTATCAGCTGGGAATTTTGCTGGGCATTGGATTAAATGTCTTTCATTGTAGCATTGTCCATAAGCTTTAACCTACTGTAGAATTTCATAGACTACTTAATATTCAGTGAAGATATAAAATATGATTTTGAAAATAAATGGTTCCTATGGAAAATATTCATATATTTTTATTAGCTTTATTGAGCTACATATCATAAAATTCACCCATATAAATTGTACAATTTAATGTTTTTTTTTTCTTTTTAAAAAATTTCCAGGTTGTGAAGCTACCATCATAATTTACTTTTAGGACATTTTTTCCCTCCCGAAAGAGGGTATATATTCATTAGCATCCACACCCTATTTCCCACATAATAACCCTTCCTACCCCCAATCCCAGCCCTAGGCAATCTGTAATTTACTACCTTTTTCTAAATTAATGAGGCATAATTGACAAACAATACAGTATTATTTTCAGGTGTAAAACATAGGGATTTGACATTTGTATACATTGGGAAATTGTCACCACAATAAATCTTAGTTACCATCCATCATCTTACCAAGTTAATACAGTGTTTTGCCTTTATTTGCCATGTTGTACATTATATTCCCACGACTTATCCATTTTATAACTAGAAGTTCTTACTTCTTATTTCCCTTTGCCCATTCCTTTACCCCTGACCTGGCTCTGGCAACCACCAATCTGCTCTCTGCATTTATGAGTTTGTGTTTTGTTTTGTTTTGCTTTTAGATTCCACATGTAAGTGAAATCATGTAGTATTTGTCTTTCTCTGTCTTACGTATTCCACTTAGCATAATAGCCTCAAGTTCTATGCATGTTGTCACAAATAGCAAGGCTTCATTCTCTTTTATGGCTGGGTAGTATTTCAGTGTGTGTGTGTGTGTGTGTGCAGGTGTGTGTCACATCTTCTTTATCCACTCATCAATGTAATTTCTTTTGTCTCACTATAGATTTGCCTGTCCTGGATATTCCATATAAATGGAATTGTCATATACAGTCTTTTGGGACTGGTATGTTTCCCTTAGCGTATTGGGTTCACAATCTGTCTATAGTATAACACGTATGAGGACTTCATTCCATTTTATTGGTGAATGATATCTAATGTATGGGTATACAGCTTTTTTTAAGTTTTTTTTTTGAGAGTGTGTGTGGGTGCAAGTGGGGGAGGGGCAGAGAGAGAGGGAGAGAGAAATCCGAAGCATGTTCCATGCTGACAGCACAGAGCCCCATGCAGGGTTTGAACCACAATATCATGACCTGAGCCGAAACCAAGAGTCCATCGCTTATCTGACTGAGTCACCTGGGTATACCAGGTTTTAAAATCAGTTCATCAATTTATTAATTACTGCATTGTGTCAACTTTTTGACTATTGTAAATAATGTAGCTATGAATTTTTGTGTACATGTTTTTCCATGGAGGTATGTTTTCATTTATCTTGTCTATATCCCTAAGTGTAGAATTGCTGATAACTCTATGTTTAACAAATTGAGGAACTTCCATGGCTATATGCTAAGACTGCTACACTATTTTACATTTTCACCAGCTTCATATGAGGTTTTCAGTTCCTCCATATACTTGTCAAATTTTAACATTTTTTATAATAAAATTAGACTCACAATGCAAATGTCTTGCTTAACTCATACATTTTTCAGCACTACTGGATTTTGCTATAAGATCATCCAAGTTTCCTGATGTGTATAAATCAGGAAATTTTCATAACAAATATTAGAGATAATGTTATAGTTTGGGCTAGGTTATCTTTAAGGAAGATATAAAAATTTTCAGGAAGAATGAGGATACATGTACCGAGCTGCATTCATTTTTACTCACAGGGAATATTTTAGAAAGATAAGCATATGTATATTTTGATTTTGAAAGATTTCCTGCTTGCTGTATATATATAAATATATTACAAAACAATGAAGTTTTTATATCCTATATCTCCGATGAAATTGTATCTGTCTTCCCACATTGATATGGTGATAAATATTTTATACGCAAGTACTGAGTCTTTTTATTTTAAAATCTCATTTTCTTATTCCAATTACAATGAATAAAAAGAGATGTATACAAATTTGGGTGAATTTAAGGGTTATTGAATATTAGTGATGAAATTAAATAGGACTAAGGGACATTTTAAAAAAGCAATTAAGTGCCATTAAAGAAAAAAGAAGAAATGACCAAATATAACTTAGAATTTTTATTACTTTGATATTTTCTGAACACAAAGCATTTTATTATACATTATATGATTTCCTTATACTCTGTCTTTGGTTTCTTATTGTTTCATGTGTTGCTCTCAAGATTTTTAAGTATTGAATACCATACTTTGTGGTATTAAACTAAAGTATCTATTTGTTATACCATATGCCTTCACAAATATTTTTTTGCTTGTCAATCTCTTTTAATAAATATCTCTGAGTGGATGTTTTAACTTCAGTAGAGAGTGGAAAAAAATCTGAATATCTCAGATATTTCAGGACAGCTTTCCATTCAAGCACAAATCCTTTATTGTAATATATGGGTATTCCCAATTAGTAAAATAGTAAGTTACCTTATAATATGGCTATATGTCTGGTTAGATAAAGCAAGACAAGTTTTTCAAAATTTATTTCTAAGGTTTCTATACATAATGACATAATAATTTCACTGCATTTTAAATCAATATGTTTTCTACATTTAATGCATGTTCACATATTTTATCCTCTAAATTTATTATGTTAAAAGTAATTTAACCCTAAAATTATATATTGACCATAAGTTAAAACCATATGTTACACATATTTTGAAAAATTTTATGGCTATAAATAATTTTCATAAGCAAGTGTATGTGTTCACATGTATTGTATAAAGACATTATATTTAGAGTCTATATTTCCACTGTTTTAATGATCAACATTATACTATTTAAAATTTATGGTTTTAAAATATCATTCATGGTATGACAGAGTAATGTTTACTTCAAATATTTATGATATTTAGGAGTGTTTAGTTTTAAAACTACACAAGTAATTGAGCTACTTTTTATTTTTTATTAGGCCCAAATCTTGCAAACAAAAGAAACTAAGCTTAAATTATTAATTAGAGGTCTTTCAGAACTTATCCAGAGACTTTGATGATCATGAAGTATCACTATGAATACAAAAGAAGAATGGAGTTAGAGAGATTCATTACAGCAAACAGCGATACACCAGCTTTATTTCTTTTATATGTTACATGAAGAGAAGGGAAATATCAACTTTAGAATGCCCTATTTTGAAAGTTATAAAAATCAATGGAATTTGAGATTTATTGTATGATTTTAACATAAGTTGTGTAAACCTAAAAAACAATTACCAGTATTTAAGAGTTAAAATAGAACTCCAGATTATTTATCCATATTTTTTTGAAATCCAATAATCTCTGTATAGCATTCAAATAAAAGATGTGCTTTACAATAAAATGATGCTGATACTGCATAGTTAAATGTTTTATTTTACATTTTGTTTTATTTTTATTTTATTTAAAAATTTTTTTAATGTTTATTTATTTTTGAGACAGAGAAAGACAGAGCATGAATGGGGGAGGGTCAGAAAGAGGGAGACACAGAATCTGAAGCAGGCTCCAGGCTCCAAGCTGTCAGCACAGAGCTCGACATGGGGCTCAAACTCACCGACTGTGAGATCATGACTTGAGCCGAAGTCGGATGCTTAACTGACTGAGACACCCAGGCGCCCCTATTTTATTTTATATATACAGAGGGAGTGTGCAAGCAAGAGAGATGGGCAGAGGGAGAGAATCCCAAGCAGGCTCCATGCCCAGCCTGGTCCCACGACTCTGGGATCATGACCTGCACCAAAATCAAGAGTTAGGTGCTCAACCAACTGAGCCACCCAGGAGTCCCTTAAATTACTAATAACATTTGGGGTGCCTGAGTGGCTTAGTTGGTTAAGCACCCAACTTTGGCTCAGGTCATGATCTCTCCGTCCATGAGTTTGAGACTCTCGTGGGACCATGTGCTGACAGCTCAGAGCCTGGAGTCCGCTTCAGATTCTGTCTCTCCCTCTCTCTCTCTCTCTGCCCCTACCCTGCTCGTGCTCTGTCTCTCTCTCTGTCTCAAAAATAAATAAACATTAATTTTTTTAATTATTTATAATATTTAACATTATCTGAAATTTCTCCTAGCCACTCTCAATTAATGAGTTCCTTCTGGATCTAGAGTGCATACACGCATTTGCATCCCTTTTTCAAAGGGCTCATAATTTAAAAAAAACTCAGAAAATGATAGACATGAAAGAGCAGGTATCAAATATTGCTTACTTGAAGACATTCCCCAGCACTTTGCATGAAAATTCTCAAGTGTAAGAAGCATTATTTAACAACAGTCCCTAAGAATGCAAGAATTTTATTTTAATATTTTTAAAGATATGTTGTTAATAAACAACAACAGGAAAATAAGGACATGAGTCAGAAGATTAAGCTAAAAATACAACTAGCCTAGGACCCAGCAATGGCACTCTAGGTATTTACCCAAAGGATACAAAAATACTGATTCGGAGGGACACATGCACCTCCATGTTTACAGCAGCATTATCCACAATAGCCAAACTAATGCCAGCATTTTCCATTCCTGTTTATGAATATGAACCAAAAACATTGGGAGAACAAGAAATAAAAGTACAAACTATATTTTGGAAAACTAGAAGAAAACAAAAAACATAATGTAAAGTAGATTTTTAAAAAAGTTTCAGAAAGCTGTGAAAACCAGAGAGATGTCAAAAGTAGGAGGCTAAAAGAAAATTTTACACCTTTAAACCATAAGAAAGAGCAGAAAAAGTACATGTCAAAGATAAATGGTATACACATAGATGCAAAATCCAAATCCTTATTCGCAACAGCAAGAATGGAATGTCAAGGCTAACAGCAGGTGCTTCCCCAGATCTAGATGGAATCACACATTTATCAAGCCACATTTGCATGAATTAACCTTTCTCAGTGGCTATGGGACACAAAAGAAATTTTCCATTGTGAAAAACTCACAGCTTCTTTCTCCATTTAGTAATGAGATGTAACAGTTATAGAAATTTACATTAAAAATGGGTTTTGGGAGAACAGTTATATAGTTTTGAACACCGTTCACTTACAAAATAAACTTTGTGTGTGTTCACTTACAAAATAAAATTACTCTAAATCATTCTTCAGGAATACAAACATGCTTACGTTCTTTTAAGAAGACAATTAAATAGAAAAAAGAAAAATGTGTATGCAGGGGCACCTGGGTGGCTCAGTCGGTCAAGTGTCGGACTTCAGCTCAGATCATGATCTCGTGGTTCATGAGTTCGAGCCCCACGTCAGGCTCTATGCTGACAGCTGGAGCCTGGAGCCTGCTTCAGAATCTGTGTCTCCCTTTCTCTCTGCCCCTCCCCCACTTGTGATCTGTCTCTCTCTCTCTCAAAAATAAACGTTGATTTTTTAAAAATATGTATGCAAAAACAGAAAAAAATGGAGAATTGACAGAAAATACAAGTTCTAAAAAACTAGTCTTACCCTTCCCCAAATATTGGTACTAAGTCAATGAAAACAATTACTATTTATTTTTTTTTAATTTAATACGAAGATATAAGATTCAAGATAAAAGAAGACAGGGTGATACAAGTCTTAGCAGAGTGCAGAAAAATTGTGGAAGGAGTAATTAAAATACTACAAAAATAGGGGCACCTGGGTGACTCAATCAGTTAAGCACCCAAGTGTTCATCTCAGCTCAGGTCTTCATCTCAGGATTGTGAGTTCAAGCCCTGTTTTGGGCTACACACTGGCAGGGACCTACTTAAAAAACATTACAAAAGGAATAATTTGGGATGTAATGAAAAACAGGTACTGATGAAAACATAGTAAGAGAAATCTAAAAATAACAGCAAAAAGGAAGAGTAATAAAGAACAAAATAGAAAGCACTATAAAGACACACGCAGATATACATGAAGAGTTGATCCAACATCCCTACAAAGGTATTTTCCAAAGAGCAAAAACTTAAAAATGAAAACAACAAAATTTAAATATTGTAATAGAAGCATTTTTAAAATTTAAAACAAGTTTTAGAAATACTTGAAAGGGCAAAGTATTTTTCAGTAAAAAAGTTTAATTTAGAATGATATACATAAAGAAATACCCTATTAAAGCTATTGGATTTCAATGTAAAAAACCCATTTGCAATAAAGCAAACATACAATGTCATTTATTAATAAAATAATTATTCGGTTGTCCAGAGCATGCCAGCCTAGTCTTGTTGTCCCAGATCCACCCTTGTCATGTTTTAATGTGTTATTACTATTATACTTACTATTATTACCATTAAGAGTTGCCTTAAAATAAATCAGAGTTAGAGCTCCTTTTTGCTGCCAGTTTCTGTCACGGTGTTTCTGATAGTGTATGACGCGCAGGAGCAAAGATCATAAAGTTCTCAACTTTAACAGGATTAAAGGAGGAAGACCAACAGAAACCACCTTTTCTCTGACATTTTTCAGAAACACAGTAACTGCTATCTCCCGCAGCACAACATGCACAGAACTTACTGGTAAAACAAAGTGCACTCAACAGAGGCTGGAAAGAGCAAACTTCCTCTGGTCTATGGTAAGATGAGAGTATTCCATTCTTCTCATCTGGCCACTTGGTGTAGCAGTCAGCTGTGTGTTTGTGTGTGTGGGTACGTATGTGTGTGTATTTTATTGTTTGCTCACTCTTCTTTTGCAATTAGCCATTTGTTATCATTGAGCTGATAAAAAGAAACCTGTATTTACTCAAAAACTAAGAACTGAATTTCCATTTTTCAACTAAGCTGTTGGTGAACATGTAACTTATAAAATATGTTTGCCTGTATTTGCCTATAGTAGTAATATTTCCATTGGCTGCCATAGTGCTATCACCAACCATATGAAAATCACAAGACATGGATGTACTGAAGCAGCATGGGCATCTAGTTCAAAGACAGTAGTTAGTCTGAGAGGACTGTGCCAGAAGACTATGATGAAATGGGGAAGTTCTATATTGTAATTCGCGCCTCAGAAGTAGGTTAAGTATTTTGGTCCCAATTATGATACATATAAAAATAAAAAAAAATAGTGCTTTGGCACCCTAAATATACTATTGCATTTAGAAAAAGAATTCAAATATGGTTTCAAATATAGGAGTGCATGTAGTGAGATCAATAATCACTGCTTCTTTTGTAATCCATCATTCTTCTACCGTTTCAAGTGTGTGTGAACACTCTGAAGCATGTCAGCAGAAATTTATTTTCTCATAGTTCTGGAGGCTCAAAGTCCAAGATCAGGGGCCAGCAGGTGGGTTTCTGGTGTGGCTTCTCTGTCTTACAGACCGTTTTGCTGCTCAGTGAATGGCAAGACTGAAAGGATTGGGGCCAAAGTCCAAATGGTTGGGAACAATGAGAGGGCTGGAGGGACTGTACCAAGAAAACCTCCCTTAAGGAGAGAGGGCCGGGTGAAGTCCCGATCTGGGTAGCTCTCTTGTATTTATTGTGGAGTGAACAATAGTATGTGGAAATGAAAGCAGACAAATACATTAATAAATCATGTAGGACATTTCATGACCCTATGTGACTGCCTACGTATACACATTAGCAAAGTCAGGAAGAATGCATGGGGTGAAGTAAGGGATAAAAGTGGGCTCAACCTTCCTTAGTAACCTAAGCATCTCATCTTGGAAGGAAAAACACTTCTATGGCCTTCAGTGTATGCTGTTTTCAGCATGTCTTGTTTATTCCTTGGTTGAGCAGCTACTGTGTCCAGTGTGCTGCATTCAGCACCGGCTGCTCTTGCCTTACTTTGTCTCTTCTGTTCTCTGTATTCCCACAACACACGACAACTTTCTCACTGTATCCTCACATGGTCTTTCCTCTCTTCCCAAGTTGGAAGAGAAAGACATCTTTGGTGCCTCTTCCTGGTTTTATAAAGACAACAGTCCCCTAGGATTAGGATCCTACCGTTATGACCCGATTCACCTTTAATTGCCTCCTTAAAGGCCTTTTCTCAAAATGCAGTCACATTGGTGGTTAAAGCTTTAACACCTAAGTTTGAAGGGGACACAATTCAGTATATAACAGTGGTGAAAGAAAAATTTTCAAAAGGAGCATGACTCTTGTATGATATCTTTTTAAGGGGATATAAACATGGTGGGGACGATGGTGGCTGAGACTCTTATTGGTTATGCCTGTAATATGGAGACAGTAGAAAAACACAGTTTGGTATCTGTACAGTCAGAGAAGCTATTTAAAATGTCTATAGGGTAAGCTGTGTAAGTAAGGGAAAGGGAAAATAAGTAAGTCATTATAAAGAATGTCAGTAATTTATATCAAAGCAGGGTTATTAATTTGTGTTGTATTATTTGTTAACAGGTTGCATTTTATAATGTCAATGAAGAAGTTTTGCTTTATAAATTGTTCTACTTTGAAAATTATCTTTTTGTTCCTTTTATATGTAGAAACAGACATGACCCATCATGTACATATTGGTGTTCTATAAAAATCATGTTTTTGATACAAGAATTATCAGAGGAAATTTTCATTGAAATTTAGCAATAACTTAAGATTTTTATTTTTTAAATAACATCTATTATTACATAACAAAGTTTATGTTCAGATTTGACCACTTAATGAATAATTCTTAATATATTTCCCATTCAAGCACGTCTGATAATTATACAGATACCTCTTCTGTGTGCCTGAAACAGAGTGACTGGCAGGGCAAGAAGGGAAGGGAAAAGGTGTCTAATTTTCTTTCAGATGAGAGGAGAGTAAGAATTTGACAGCATGATTTGTAATATGATTCCCATCCTGGTTAAGAATAATCAGACATGTTCTTCCTGTTTGCCTTATTTTGGTAAAATTCTTTTAATTATTTTCCATTCATTAAGTGCTCAAATACAAATAACAATCTTTTATAAGCTGGAAGTAAAATATCTCTTTTCCTTTTCTAGTTAATTCCTTCAATTTCTTGTCCTTGCCTGATTTTCTTGAGAACTACAGATTCTTTCCAATACAGGTCATATATTACCATTGCTGCTTTCAGTGAAAATTAGGTAGGATTTATCCTTCTGCTGGAAGTCATGATACAAGTAATTCAACTTGAACACGTACAGCTCTTTACTCGCAGCTTATGTTAATACTTTAGCTGCCCTATGTTCATTTTCTGCTTCTGCAGCTCACTCACTATTACTTGTTACTTAAGCTTTTGATGCCAGGCAGGTAGTCAGAGCCTTGAAGTATGAGCTTGTCACAAAAAATAATGTTCGGTTAAAAAATACTGTGAACTTAGCATGAACAGATAAAAAGTATGAAGTTTTCAAAGCAACTATTTTTTTTCTTCTTTTTTGTTTTTTTAAATGTTACTAGCCAGAGGACTGACTTCTCGAGGCATGGCTGGCAATCAAAATGAGTTAATCCATATAGACAGAGTGAAATAATTGAATGTCTGATTAAGTTGAATGTTTACTATTACACTTAAGCAATAAAAAAGGGACTTCCCAACACCTAACACAGGTCTAAGTTAAGAGAAGTCAAGTGGACTTTGAAATTTACATATTGCATTAGTAGCAACACTCCTACTCTCCTTTGCTGAAATGCAAACCCAAGTTATCCAAGAAACCCATGTCCTTAGAATAAACAGCTATATTTATCTCATTGCATTTAAATGTAAGTTAGACTAATAAGGCACTTGCTGTGCTGGGATTCTGTGAGCAAATGGTGCCAGATAATGAACGAAATTATTGTTTGGCCAACAGTCATTTAACCCTCATGAGTGCAATGAAGCCTAGCAATCTCACCAATGATGACAAAAGCTGAATCTAACATGAACTTGGGCTGTTGGTACTTTGAACAATTGCAGGTTCGCTTGAGAAAGTAGACAATATTAGAGAAACTCCACTCATTATGGAAAGTTCAAATCAAAGTTGAAAACTAGATTAATTCTGTCTCTGGCTCCCTTTCACCCCTCAGGGCCAGTTACCTGAGAGCACTCAGTAAGCCTCTCCACCTCTGCGACACAGACAGATTTGGGTTACTTGTTAATTCATCCCTGTAAAGGGAAAGCTGATAAAATTTCCAGGTTGTTTTACCCGTGGCATATTATTAGGGAAATTTAAATTTGGAGACTTCGAATCCAAAGGAACAAGTTTTGGTGGTAAAACTGCAAGACTTGTCATGGAGTAGTTACGCCGGCTCCAAATCCTTCACTAGATACCCGCATACTCCACCCATCTGTGAAACCAAAGCTAATTCAGTTGCCTTCGAAAAAATTCTGTAAT
Source organism: Lynx rufus (assembly GCF_022079265.1). NCBI lineage: Eukaryota > Metazoa > Chordata > Mammalia > Carnivora > Felidae > Lynx > Lynx rufus. The sequence goes on from NW_025814867.1 coordinate 114,712,794, forward strand.
AATAATATCAGTATTAATAAAAAAAACCCACAGGTAACATTTATTGAGCAATTACCAGTTGCCAATATTTGTTTCAGGCATTTTACTTCTATCAATTCATCACTCTATGATAGTGCATTGATATGATCATTCTTGCCATCCTCCTTTTACATCTGAAACAATCTTAAGGAATAGAGATGCTAAGCTAAGTGTCAAGATTACAAAACTAGGAAGTGGCAAATTCAGGATTCAAAAGGTTCATGGAGCTGATAATTCAAACTGAGCACCTATAGCTCCTTTGAACACACTTTACAGTAATATTTTAGGTACCCTGCTTCCAAAGCCTGTAATCTTAACTTCTATTTGACCTTCAAATATACATATAAAATGTATTTATGTTGTATGTATTTGTGCATTTCATTTTTTAAGTATTTATCTTATTTTTTACTAAAGTATAGTTGACATGAAATTGTAAGCTATTTAAGGTGCACATTGTGATGATTTGATATACATGTACATTGTGAAAGGATTCTCCCCTTTGAATTAATTAACATATCCATAAATATATATGTGTGTGTATGTGTGTGTGTATTGGTGAGAGCATTTAAGTTCTACTCTTTTAGCAAATTTCAATTCTACAACATGGTGTTATTAACTATGGTCACTATATGATACTTTGGATTCTCAGACCTTATTCGTTTTACAACTGAAAGTTGGTTTCCTAGTACCATCCTCCAGGCTATTTCCCTACTGCTCAGTCCCTAGCAACAATGTTCTGCTTATTTATAGATTTCACATGTAAGCGATACCATGCAGTATTTGTTTTTTCTGTTTGGCTTATTTCAGTTAGAATAATGACCTCCAGATTCAGGTTCATCTATGTTGTTGGAAATGGCAGGATTTCCTTTTTTTTGTATGTATTAAAATATTGGTATCTTTGAAACTTAAAACAGATTTGAATGGTGGATAAGCAATTTTAGGCCATTGTAAGGACAAACAAAAAGTCATTTCAAATTAAAGGATAAATAAACTGTTGTTTACTTTAGTAAAATTTTTATTTTATTGAACAGTGTTTTTCTTTAATACCAAAATTTGTAAGAAAAATCTGTGTTAAAATCATTTAAATTCTATGATAACAGAATGAAAACATTTTAACTTTGTATTTGTTTTTTATGCATCATCATAAAAAATTTATTCATCATAAATAATAAAAAATGAATTGATAAAAAATCACTTGAGAGCAGTATATTAGAAGTTTCAGGTTTTAATAATCCTTGAAAGTGTTTTAGATGTCTGTTTTATTTTTTATCAATGATATCACTAAAGCTTTATTATAGTTGGCCAAATTTGGCTGAAAGTCCAAGGATAAATGATCATTTGTTGTACTTTTTTGTTTGTTTGTTTATATATTTATTTAAGGGAAAGAGAGAGAAAGAGAGAGAGAGAGAGAGAGAGAGAGAGAGAGAGCCACTGGGGAAGAAGCAGAGAGAGGAGGGGATGGGTCTCTTACAGGTATTTATAATAAAGAACAATCTTTTTTCCCTATCATATTCGTATATTTTACAAAGCATTAACTGTTCTATCATAGTCTATAATATTCTATGTAATGCTAACTATAATTTTATTCACCGCTTAATAAATAACCATTTTCTTTTAATGTTAATTTCTATATAATGTGAACTGTAATTTTATTTACCAGTTTTCCAGGCTTGAGTTACACGGCAGCAAAAGGCTCATTGCACCCTTAAATTTTCTTCATTTTTCTTTGATCAGGATGGAGGAAGTGACATCTGTCTTATGAGAATAACACTACTTCAGCTAAAGAGTCATTATAGGACAAATGAGTACAGTTTGTTTATTCTTATGTCATTTATACCTCGTATGGCATGTATATGACATGTATATACATTATGACATGTATACCATATAATGGTGAAGTGGATTGATAGACATAATTTACTAGTGACATTGTTGAACTGGCTAAGGTCAAGGGGTCCTTTCTCTGTTTTATGTCATTTAACTGATTTAAACAAAGTATCATTAATAAATATATTTTTATTATGAATTATTATAAAAGAAACATTTAAAAATACAAAATATAGAGTGTAAAATAAAATGTCTCTTGGGGCACCTGGATGACTTGGTGGGTTCAGTGTCTACCTCTTGATTTCAGCTGAGGTCATGATATCATGGTTTGTGGGTTTGTGCCCTGCATCTGGCTTGCTTGGGAATCTCTCTCACATTCTCTCTACACCTCTCCTACACTCTCTCTTCTTTCAAAATAAGTAAATAAATAAAATAAAGAAAAGAAAATATCTCTAATACCACCTTTCACTACCACCGTAATGTTCTGTTGTCTTTCTCTCAATTTGTAAGTATTGTTTTATATTACTGATATATTACAGTGGGTACTGTTGCTTACTGATTTATAAAATTAACAACTTGAAATGCTTTGAATGAAACCAACTCTAATCTCCAAGATTCTCTCTTGAGAATATCCACCAGGTTGTGGTTTATTTATGTGTATCTATGGATCTCATCCCATATCCTTTTTTATATTTCTGAAATTTCTAAAAACCCTGTACATTGTAACATACTATTTCTTATTTACAAAACAATATTTGGTTTAATATTTTGTTTAAATACTTTTGAGTAGAGGGCTGCAACTTGTCACATTTTCTTCAGTATAAATCCATAGTGTTTTCTTAAATATAGCTATAAATACATGGAAAATAAATACACAAGCAAAATCACGTAGATCTACAAGTAATCTTTCCAATACATAGTTTTCTAATAAACTTTGTTCCAAATTCATTTCGCCAACAATCATTGAGTTATGAACTAGACTCTAATGATTAAGTAGTGGACTAAAGCAATTTCTCTGCTTAAATAACCATACACATACTAGAAGGGGAAGTTAAATGAAAAAGCAAATAGATAACCAGAATAATTTTAAAGCACAGTATGTGCTTTAAGTCAATCATGCAGGATTATGTGTAAATGTGTAAGTAACTGCTGGTAAGAGACCTCTATGCATTAAGAGAAGGATTTCCAGTAGGCCTAATGAGTCATCAATGAGCGGAATTAGCACTGTGAAAAACAATGGGATGAGGATGTTGGGCTCAAGGAGTAGTGAGTGGAAATGCGCTAAGAACAGCACTGTCTTGGTTGTTTTAGGGAAGGTATTAAAGAGAATGTAGGGTTAGCAATCTCTGACATTGGTGGTGGCAACTTCTTACTAGACACATTTCCGGAGGCAAAGGAAACAAAAGCAAAAATGAACTATGGGGACCTCATCAAGATAAAAAGCTTCTGCACGGTGAAGGAAACAATTGACAAAACTAAAAAGACAGCCTACGGAATGGGAGAGGATATTTTCAAATGACACATCTGATAAAGGGTTAGTATTCAAAATCTATAAAGAACTTACCAAGTTCAACACCCAAAACAAAAATAATCCGGTTAAAACATGGGCAGAAGACATGGACAGACATTTTTTTTTTTCCCCAAAGAAGACATCCAGATGGCTAATAGACACATGAAAAGATGCTCAACATCACTCATCATCAGGGAAATACAAATCAAAACTACAATGAGGTATCACCTCACACCAGTCAGATGGCTAAAATTAATAACACAGGAAAGAACAGATGTTGGCTAGGATGCAGAAAAAGGGGAACCCTTTTGCACTCTTGGTGGGAATGAAAACTGGTGCAGCTGCTCAGGATAACAGCATGGAACCTCCTCAAATAGTTAAAAACAGAACTACCCTACAACCCAGTAATTATACTACTAGGTATTTAAAGGGTATAAAAAACTACTGATCTGAAGGGACACATGCACCTCTATGTTTATAGCAGCATTATCAACAATAGTCAAATTATGGAATAAGCTCAAGTGTCCCTTGACCGATGCATAGATATAGAAGATATTATATATATATATGTAATATCAAAAAATGTGAAACCTTGCCTTTTGCAACAATGTGGATGGAAGTAGAGTGTATTATGCTAAGCAAAACAAGTCAGTCAGAGAAAGAAAAATACCATATGGTTTCGCTCATATGTGGAATTTAGGAAACAAAACAGATGAACATAGAGGAAAAAGGGTAAAAAAAAGAGATAGAAACAAACTATAAGAGACTCGTAAATACAGAGAACAAACTGAAGGTTGCTGGAGGGGAGGTGGATGGGGGGGCGTATGCTAAATGGGTAATGGGTATTAAGGAGGGCACTTGTTGTGATGAGCACTTGGTGTTATATGTAAGTAATGAATCACTAAATGCTACTCTTGAAACAAATATTACACTATATGTTAACTAACTAGGATTTAAATAAAAACTTGAAACAAAAATAAATAAATAAATAAATTAATTAATTAGAATAAATATTTACAAAGTATGATATATCCATATAATGGAATATTTTTCAGCAAAAAAAAAGTAACAAACATTTAAAAGTTAGACAAGGTAGAGGAAGCATAATAACTGAGATGGAATTAGCAGTTATTAAAGTTGGAACAAGAGGAACTTGAAAAGTTCATAGAGGCCATTTTTATTTTGGTAGAGATTTTGACCCAGTGTAGTGGAAAGCAATTAGAGTCTAAATCAAAAGGAAATTGGTTTGATTTTCTTCCCAAAGGACTCTCTCAGTTGCCTGGGTCCAGGTGGGGGGTGGGTTGTGAAGGGAACAAGTCTCCTGGGTACACCACTACTATTCCCAGGAAATCTAGGACACCTGGGAGGTTTCTGGAAAACTGGATGTTGGGACTGCTGAGGCTCATGCATGGGTGCTATGACTGCAGATGGCCCACAGCCCTCATCATTTTGTTCCCAGCTTCAGCTTTTCTCTGTGCCTTGGGGCTGGATGGCAGGAAGCACAGTATTCAGAAGCTACTGATTCAATTTTCAGTCCCCTTTTTAGCAATCCAGTTCTTTTCAAGGCCCTAGAGAGGATCACAGAAGCAAGGAGGATTGTGCTTCATAAAGTCATCTTGGGTCAGGATACAGAGAAAATCATCTGAAATCTTTTTTTTTTTTTTTTAATTTTTTTTTTCAACGTTTATTTATTTTTGGGACAGAGAGAGACAGAGCATGAACGGGGGAGGGGCAGAGAGAGAGGGAGACACAGAATCGGAAACAGGCTCCAGGCTCCGAGCCATCAGCCCAGAGCCTGACGCGGGGCTCGAACTCACGGACCGCGAGATCGTGACCTGGCTGAAGTCGGACGCTTAACCGACTGCGCCACCCAGGCGCCCCGTCATCTGAAATCTTAATATGAATACTGATTTATGCTGGGAAGATGGATTTGAAGCATGGAAAGAAAATTACATTTAGAGACTTTCTGTTCAGCCATTAGCTGACCATCCAACTGAGCTAAGACTTTAGTAGCCACACATGACAAAGAATTGAATTAACAGAAATAGGTCAGAAAACTCATTAACGAAATAAACAGCAAATAGAAACAATAATAACCAAAAAATCTAAGGGTAGGAAGAATCTGAGATGCACAGTTTGCCACTTTATTTAAAATGTGCAGGTTTCAACCACAACAAAACTCTTCTGAGACATGCAAACAAACCAGAATGTATGGGTCACACACAAGAGAAAAGTAGTAAATAGATTTGTTACCCGGTCGTTCACCAAAGAATTGGAAACCTGGGATTAGAATGGGGAGATGGAGTTTATTGAGTAAAGTATAGTACACTTTCAAAAGTGAAAGTGGGCCGCTGCTGGAGTAAGAGTGGCAATGGTCTTGAGAAGCTCTTCTAAGCCTGCTTTGCGTACTGCAAATTTGGCTTTGATTGACATTGTTGATTGACAGTTGGTGATTATATAACATTTTGACCTCTGTGAATGCTTCTACCCAAGATGAATTCTGTTATAATTGTATTTATCTACATATTTATGAGTATCTAATTAGCTTTTGTTGTGACCTTAAAGTAACTTAAGGGCAGGTTGCACCTTTTGTGTGCATGATCAGCTCTTAGAAGTCCCCTTGTGGCTTTTGAGCCAGCTCTGTGACAAGGTCTTTCCTATCCCGGTAGCCTTTAGAGGTGACTCTGAAGGTGTGGCTATTAACCCTCCGGGGTGGCCCTGAGGGTGTGGCCAGCATCTTCTTTATCCCTCCTGCTCATCCCTAACTGAGTGCCTAAAAGTGTAGGAGAGAAATATTTTTGAAAGCCAAGAAAAGGAGTAGAGAAACCTGGTAAATTCACAGTTTACCATGAATAGTACCTCTATTTAGTATCATATGGATATAGAAGAGTTTACTATATGTTCTTTATTGTTGAACAATTTTTTTCAAGATTTCACCATTCTCTATACTACTGTGAAGAAGATTGTACATATAGATTTTTTTTAAGTTTATTTATTTATTTTGAGAGAGAGAAAGTGCATGAATAGGGAGGGGCAGAGAGAGAGAGTGAGAGAGAGATACAGAGAGAGAATTCCAAGCAGACTCCACACTGTCAGCATAGAGCCCAACACGAGGCTCAAACCCACAAACCGTGAGATCATGACCTCAGCCAAAACCAAGAGTTGGTCACTCAACTGACTGAGCTATCCAGGTGCCCCATATAAATTATTTAAAATTTATCTCTTTGGCTGTGCTAACAGACTGCTTGGGCTTCTGTCTCTCCCTCTCTCTGTGCCTTCTCTGTTTGTACTCTCTTTCAATAGATAAATAAACTTAAAAAAATTTATCTCTTTGGGATTAGTAACTCAAACAAAAATTATTTCATCATGAGTTTTAATTTTTACTTATTTTTTATGAGTTTTAATTTTTAATGTTCTGTATACTCGCAAATTAATCTCCTAAAACCTTTAGGAATATGTGCTCCCAAAAATTGTGCTTATGATTAACCATCTCTCCTAATTTTATAAACATTTATTTTTCAACATATGCAAAATATTTGCATGTCACTTTTTATTTTGAGTGCAAATAAACACACATGCTTGATTATTTTTCTTCTTTTGTAAATTATTCATACATGCCCTTTGCTTTCATTATATTATCTGTGTTAAAGATTTGCAAGAATTCTTTTGATATTAACAAATCAACTGATTTGGCAGAAAACTTTTCATAATTTCTTTAAGAATAATCTTATTTTCCAGGAATATACTTCCCTATATTTTTCTTGATGTTTGCTGTAGAGAAACTTAACTTATTAAGAATAATTAATTTCTTTTTCATATCTTAGCTTTGCTTTTACCTTATAGTTCAGTAATCTTCAGTTCTCAAAAGTGCTCCTGTTTTCATAGAGTAATTTTAGTTTTTAACTTTGATTCATTTTGTGCTGTAGTGAGGACAAACTCCTTTTAATAGTATTTAATTGTTTCTATTCTGTGTTTCTTCAAAAGAATATTAATTATTCTTGTCAATTATATTGACAATTAATTATAATTGACCAGGATGATTGATAAATGCTTGTGGAGGATCTAGTGAAAGGCAAGTTCTTGATAAAAGGAGATACTTACGATTTTTATCATTTGTGGAGCTTTTACTATCATCGTTTGTGTGCAAACCTTAAATTTTAGTTGTAAAAAAAAGCTACAGAAGGCTAATGACTACCAGTAGAGATAATTTTTTTCTATTTTTAAACTAGATAGAACTATACCAATCTAGATATTGTAAGTTAACTGTCAAATATGTTTTAATAAAATGATGTGAATTATCTTTGTTATAGAAATCACCTGGTCAAGTTAAGGAAATGCTTAGTCAGCATTTTTTGAGGGGTAATTATGATATCAGATGAGATTTGTAGTTTCTTTTGTTTGTTGATTTTTATTTAATTGAACAAATCGCTGGTTATTTTGATTCTAAACAGATAAAACTCAAGATTCTACATTTAAATTAAAATAGAAATAATATATATATTTCATTGTAAACCTGGAATTAATAAATCATGATGCATATTCTTTCCAAATAATTTTACTCATATTCAAAAGACAAAATCATACACAATGAATTCTATATTTTATTCCTAAATTTGTATAGAGTAATCTCTGGAAGAGGTATGGAAACACATTAGCTAGTGTTATTGTTTCTGTTATAGTTTATAATTGTGAGTTAATTTGTATGCTGAAATTTAAATGACAGATTTATCTGTCAGATTTATCTGTCTTATACATCAGAGAATGTATCAGTATAATCATTATTGGGATTATATCCTATCATTTTATTTGGATGTTTCCAACCACCAAAATTAATATTTTTGGAAAATTTCACTTATTAATGCAAATCATGTTTTCTTTAATTTGCCACAGACTTTATGGTAGCTTTATATTCAGGGACTGATATTGTATATATGCATATTATTTATATTATACATATGGCTAATTAGTCAAATATCCACTTGCATCATATATCCATTTGTTTCTCCTTATCATGTTTCTTTATTCAAAGTTTACTTCATGTGATGTTTTTATCCTATACACATAGGATTAGAGATGTTTGCAACTTGATGGCATTGCATGCTTGCTAAATTGATCCCATGATTGTTTTGCACAGGAAATTGTGCAGATACCTTGATTAGATTCAAATTCTCAGGCTAAGTTCTGAAAATTTATCATTGAAAAAGTAAATTTACATTTAAATGTTCTCCTGCTACAGCTACAACTTAAATTCCAATTTAGCCCTGTCAATAAAAATTAAGCTTATATATACAAAAGTCTAATCTGATGGAGTGACGATCAGCTATGATGTATATGACTTTGAATTTGATGTTAGTTAATACTTTCTGAATAGGCAGATACTTATAAGTTACCTACTGAAACTTAGGAACTTGAATGCTATATAAAAAGTTCTAAATTCAGTTTCCCGAGTTTGTGATGAAAATCTGCTTTTGATTAGTTTGTGAATAAAGTGAAGGGGTTGAAGAGTCAGAAATGATTGGGAATGAAGAGAGGTGAATAAGATGTGACTAAATTAGAGGATTTCAAATTAATATCCTAAGTAAGTGGCATATTTTCTGTTTGTAAAATATTATGAATTATTTTTAAATGTGCACTTTTTTGGATTGCTATCCCATCAAAACTTTCAGGAAGGGAAAGGCCTGAAATTGTTATTTGTTAAATTATTAATACTCATAAAAATGTATCCACAAGGGTACTCTTGTCTTTGCTCACAAGAAAAGATTACAAAAATGAAGAAACTTCTGTAATTAGAGAAAAGCTTTTTTCTAAAAATTCAGTCAAAGGGAGGTCATTGGAGTGCTTGACCATTTGACAAAGTAGTTTTGTTAAATTTTTAGTCAATGGATTATCTACTCTAGGTATAAAAGACAAGACATACCAAAGACAAAACAATGATGCCAAAACAAATAAATCACTAAAGAAATTTTTGAAATTTGGTTTAAATTCATAGAATATATTTTAGAAACTGCTTTTTTAAAAAAAAACTCCATTGCCATGGCTGGGTTTCGTGCAAGTTTGTTGGTTATTATTGGTTTGTTTTCTGAATCAAACGCTTATGTTCCAGTGAGTTGAAATATGTTAGAAGAAATAAGACTGGCTCAGGGGGACTGATGAATATGACACAGCCGATGAAAGCATCCAGGCTGAAAATAATTTTTTCGGTATGATGACTATGGTTATCCAAGTCAAGGTTCAGGGGACTTGGCTGGAGAAAGCACTGGGGATGTTAAATTGGAGCAGTGAATTAAAGAGGGAAAGTATATAATGCCAACAGATTAAGAGAGGATTTGTGAACTATTCTTAGATCTCAACTTTATGTAGGGCTCCATATAGAGTAAACTGTGTGATATATGCACTATATTTGGTAACTAAACATCAATCTTGTCTTAAAATTATATACACAGATGGATGTACATATCACCTTTTGTGGTTGGAATACAAATTCTGCCTTTAATCTCATCATTCAGTACACAATTTATTTTACTATTTGGTACTAAGCATGTTTCAATGTTTACAGTTTTTTTAATTGACTATTCTCATTGTCTTTGTGATTCCACTCTCTTTAATGTGATTTAAAAAATTTTTACTTTAAAAGCTTTGTGTTACTTTCTTTGTACATGCAATACTTTTAAAATATATATGTGTCTGGGTAGAATTCTTTTTCTTTTCATCTACTTTTAAAATTTGGTGAAAAACCTTATTTCAGCCCATATGTATGTTCAAATATATAAAGATTTTTAAAATTCAAGTATATTTTTTAGTATTTTTATGACACCCTATCCTTAAAATTGGGGAAATAAAACAAGAAAAATATCTAATTTGTTAAAAAAAATGAAGACTGCAGCCCTGGAAAGCTGTCAGGGTCAGTTCCATGGAGAGAAAAATGCAGGAAGTCTGGGATCCTGCTCTCCATGGTGAGCAGTAGATTGGAGACTTTGGAGGTCCTCAGGCAAGAAGGGACATTATTAGATAACATGGGATGATTTAGAAGTGATACCGTTTAGGGGAGTCTGGATGGCTCAGTTGGTTAAGCGTCTGACTCTTGATTTTGGCTCAGGTCATGATTTCACAGTTCATGGGTTTGATGCTTGGATTTCTCTCTCTCCCTCTCTCTGCCTCTCCCCCGTCTCTCAAAATAAATAATAAATAAATAAATAAATAAATAAATAAATAAATATTAAACAAACTTAAGACATTAAAAAAGAAGTGATAATATATAAAAACATATTAATAGCAAATAATGGGTAGCAAAAGAGTATAGATTTTTGAAGTAATGTTAGAAAATTATAATTTGAGTGGCATAAGAGTAAGGGTTAATTTCTAAACAAAACAGAGAAGGATTGATATTAATCAAAAGGAGGATAAGTAAGATAGACAGTAATTTGGAATATAGAAATAGAATGCACTATGAAAATAAGGTGCATAATGGAGGCTGATGAATATTAAGCCAGAAAATAAGCCCCTCCCATAATAAATAGATAAAATGTAAAGATGAAAATACGAAGACTATTCTTCAAGAAAAAAGTATGACAATATTTAATATATAATGGAAAAGGAATTGTCTGTGAAAAGTGAGAACAAATGAATGCAAACTGAAAATCTCACCATCACAGAAAGAAGTCCATTTTTCCTTTAAGCTGAAATCACACAATTTGAATCCTATAATAAACAAATTTAAAAATGAAGAAAGATAAAATATTAACTATTTATCTAAAATCTGTAAAGTAAAACTCAGTAGATGGACATAAGAAGTTAACTTTATTTTTATGACTCTCTTTGACACTAATTTCCTGAACACAATAGGATTATGAAATACCTTAGGTCAAAGAAGAACCACACACATTCCAATTGATATTAAATATAAAAAGCATCTCAAACCTCAGAAACTTTAATACAAATAACACAGAGCTAATACAGTTTTCTTCCAGTATTTGACTAATGCATTTATGCATTTATGTAATAGACTTCATGCCCTGCATTATCTTTTGTAGTAACTTCCCATGCCTTTCAATATTCCAGGAAAAGACACTACGTTGTGTGGTCAATGGCTAACCTAGTTGAAACAGAAATACACTGTGACCATGAAAAAAATATGTTACTAATCACACACTCCATTACTAATAGCTCATCTATCTCTAATATGCTACCTTTAAAATATGTTAAATTTGTGAGCTACAGTCTTTATCAAACTGCATTTGCCACTATATTAAAAATAAAGCTTTGTTATATTTATTATAATTGATAATCTGCTACTCCCATTACTTCATATGTCTCAAGGTCAATACTTTAATATATAAACAGACTTGGAAGTCTTTTAATATTGCATAATTACCATCCATAGTCTGACTAAACAAGTTCTTTGACAATCCATCCAAATTGAGCTAGGTATGATAAACTGATCTTGGGTACCTCTCTGATTACTTTCTATGGATTTATTTCTAAATGTACAATTTCCAAATCGAAGCAGAAGGATGTAATAGTCTTCTCAACCTGAAGTTTACAAACAAATATGTAATATTGATAGAAGTAGTAATCCCTTACTTGTTTCTTTCATAAATGGCAAAATAAATGTTTTCTCAATAGATATCATGCTGGATATTGACTTAAAATGATTATGAAATATCACGGTGCTGACTAGAAACCATTAATACTGATCAAAATATAAAAAGTTGTAAATCTCTATGGTGGTCTTAAATGTACTAATAAAAACACATTTAGAAAAAAGACCTGTAATGAAAGGTACAAATGTTAATAATCTGGGATTGTTGATTTATGAATATTTTCTGTATATTTAAACATTTCCTTAATTCTTACAGTTTCAACAGCCAATTTGTATTAACATTATTTCCTGAGAAACTCAAACAGTTTCTCAAATTAACCACATTTGTACATTTTACTGTGGTCTGGTCTACTCACCTTGACTTCAGGGAAAGTAGGTACATGGTATGCAAGACAGTCAATATCTAGAAAGAATAGGATATCTGAAATTATCGAAGGTTGAAATTAGACTATGACTCACCTACATAATAAAATATATTAAAAACTAAAACAAGAGATACAGAAGAAATAACAGTTTATTTGGAGATGCACTATCATAGTAGAAATTCAGTTTTTAAATTTTTTTTAAGTTTATTTATTTTGAGAGAAAGAGAGTGGGCAGGGAAGGGGCAGAGAAAGAAAGAGAGAGAGAGAGAGAGAGAGAATCCCAAGCAGGTTCCATACTGTCAGCGCAGAGCCTGATGTGGGGCTCAAACTCACAAACTGGGAGATCATGACCTCAGTCGAAACCAAGAGTGGGAGGCTTAACCATCTGAGCTACCCAAGTGCCCCAGTAGAAAATCAGTTTGAAAGATGGAATAAAAATTCAGATATAACTTCACTAACTTCTACCTATTCTTCAAGATATTGGAATCTATGTGGCTGGCAATTGCCTAAAATATTAATATGTATTAAAATAGTTGTAAATTCACTTAGTGTTTATTCACTATTTCTATAATTTGAAAGAAAATAAAATTTCATTAAAAACTCATTGTACCATCCCTCCCTTAACTCCTTGCCTCCACCCCCCCAAAAAAAACCTATTACATTATCTGTACCTTTATATGGTATATAGTTCAATGTTTTACCTTAATGTACACAAACTTAAAACAGTACTGCATAATCATAAACATACCATAAAATTTTGAGGATTTTGAAATGTTTTATATTTTTGCTTACTAAGACTTAGTTCAGTGCTTTTAGCATTGTCTATTTCCTTTTTCCCTTCTGTTCCTTTTGGAATTAATGTTTTCTTACACCTTTCTAATAAACTCCCAGACATTATTGAAAAAGTCTAACTGGGTAAATCATGCAGGAGAGTGACAGTGTGTTTTATATAGTTGTATTCTTCAATGTGACTATCTCATGTGTTTCACATAGTAGGTGTTCAATAACTATTGATTAAATGCACATAATTTGGGATCTATAAATTACATACAAATCTATTTTATGCTTCCTACTTGAATGGAACAGATTAGGATATATTTCAAACAAGGCAGGTCAATTCCTTTTGTTCATTTGTAATCTCGTTGAAGTTAATAGACCCCATAAGTCACTCTCTGGGAGTAAGTAACTCAGTTGAAAAGACATATTAACTCTTTCGGTACACAATGGAACCATTCGTATTTTAGAAATTGAACTACAACAAGCTACGTAGGCACTGGTGATCATATGTTTATTAAGGAAGTTTAGGTTACTGAACTGACACTTGGATAAACAATATTTCATGTTAATATACAATATAAGAAGAAATAAAAGAGCCAATATTGTATCAATAACCCAATATTCTTATTGAGAAAAATCCATCAATTTTAGAAGGAATTCTATGTCAAACCACTATTTCCTCATACTACTTTTCAAAGTATGTGAAGGTATAAAGACAAAGCAAAAAACATGCAAAATGTCCTTTATATTTCAAGGAAAATATGGCCTTCTAATGAAGATAGAAATCAGGATATGTTAGATAACCTCCCTCCCCCCCTGGGCCTCTGTCTCTCCACACACAGAAGGTACTCTGTCCCAGAGCAGTTAAGATGTTACTGGAATATATTTTATTTTATTTTATTTTATTTTATTTTATTTTATTTTATTTTATTTTATTTTATATATTTATTTTTGGGAGAGTGCAAGCGGGGGAGGGTCAGAGAGAGGGGAAGAGAGAATCCAAAGTGGGCTCTGCACTGACAGGCTGACAGCAGTGAGCCCAATGTGGGGCTCGATCTCACAAACTGTGAGATCATCACCCGAGCCGAAGTTGGACGTTCAACCGACTGACCCACCCAGGTGCCCTGGATTATATATATTTTAAAAAATAAGAAAGACAAACATAAGAATTTACGGTTTGTCACCCAAATCCTGCAATTTTACTTTCTTCCTTAAGAAAATGTTATTACATATACAGAGAACTCATAAGGGTGAAGCATACACATATATTGCATCTGCTTAAGTGAGCAAAAGGAAATAAGAATTATACAATTCGTTTGTTTTTATGTAACTTTAATGCCATATTCTTGGTCTTATGATCCAAAATAAATAAAAGCATATGGACATTATCTCCTAAGAACTGATGCTGACTTGAACATAAATATAAATCATCTATTGCTGTCTTAAGCCCACATGATAGCAAGAGACTTTGATTTTCTTATTAACTTTTAGGAGAAAAATCTTGAATGGAATTTCATTCTCATTGACATGCCCTCTCTTTCTCTTACATCTTTTATATTTATAAAGGTGAATGAGCATGGAAAGTAAGAGGTTGTGAATTTTAAGTTCTAGTTCTAGGATTTAGGATACAGAAGTCACTTTTTCACCATATCCCTACTTATATTTATATACTTGAGAAAAGTAATAAAACTTTTTTTCCTAAGTTTCACCTACTAGAAGTCTTATAAACATTTTTGCCATTCATATTATACCAAGGAAAAAAATGAATACTAAAAATGAGATGATGAAAAAAATTGATTTATTTTGCTTTTGAATTTTATACCACAGCATTTTCCTGAAAATGAAGTTATTTTTAATCTATAGATAAAAGGTCCTGTAAATGATACTCAGGATGTATCATAATCATACATAAAATTAAAGGATTTCATAGCAACTCAATTCTATGACACTCTATCAGCCCTTTCCTGCATACTTTTTTCTTCTTATTTATTAGAGATTCCATTATTTCTCATCTTGATTTCCATACAACTAACTCATCTCTCTTAATTCCCTTTTGTCACAATTGCATGTAAATAACCAAATCTGGATAAATCCAATCATTTGTATTCTCCATGTGTGCATAGCAAGCAACTGTCAAAATGTCTAATTTAATATTTTTTTTATCAATTCCTATGTATCTGGCACCTTTCAAGTCTCCAGGAAACAGAAAATATCAAAATATAGGAAGATTCCTGCTTGTATTCTATTGAGGGAGACACATAATAAATGAGATAAATTAGAACATTTATGGTACTTAAATAACATAAGTGCTAAGAAAAAAAGATAAAGCAAGGAAAGCATAGGGTTTGAGAGTGTTTTCAAAGAAGGCTTCATTAGAAGGCACACATTTAATAAGACCTGAAGGAAGAATCTGAAAGAGGACATGATCCACATAGATATATATAAGAAGAGCCTTACTAGAAAAGGGAACAGCATGTGCGAAATCCTAAGGGAAGAGCAAGTTTAGCATGTTTTCAAGTTGCAAGAAGGCCAGTTTACTCAGGCAAGAGATCAAGGGAAATTATTATATGTGGTTAAAGTCAGAGTAGATAATAGAACACACGGCTCTAAAGGTCATTTAAGAACACACACACACACACGTGTGTGTGTGTGTGTGTGTGTGTGTGTGTGTGTAATGTGATGTGATTATTGGGACTACTAGGTCTAAAATCTGTAGAGCAATCCAACACACTAGTAACTCAGGCAGGATTTGTTATGTAAATGGGCCAAAACACTCCCTGTATATTAGCACTTAAATTGTTTACTTCTTCACAGACAGCCAAGAATGCTAGCCTTGAAATTTCAAAAGGCCATTCCACAATTCCATCAAACCACCTGCTTCAGGATGATGAGCAACATGGTAAGACCAGAGAATCCCATGAGCATAAGCCTGTTGCCATACTTTTTTGTTGTCAAGTGATTTTTTTTTTATCGGAAGCAGTGCAACTATGACAATGGATAAGGCATTCTGCATGTAAACAAATGGTAGTCTTGACAGAAGCATTGCATTTAGGGAAGGCAAACCTGTATCCAGTCTAAAGGCTATCCCTACAAAAACACCTCTTTCATGATGGAAACCATCCAGTGATATTAACCTGCAAATCTGGCAGCTTTCTGACGGCCCTGGGGAATGGTGCCGTAATGGGGACTCAGGGTTGGTTTCTACTGCTGGCTGGTTGGTCATTCAGCAGTGACTGGCAAGTCAGGTCAGCCTTGGTGAGTGAAAGTATATGTGACTGAGCCCATGCATAGCTTCCCATTGTGGCCATTTTGCTTTTGAATAATACACTGGGTAATAATACAAGGGTCTGGAGAAAGAGGCTGACTGGTACCCCCAAAATTGGTCATTCTATAAAATTGATTATCAAAATTCTTCTCCACTGAGGTCACACTTTGGTGAGCAATGACATGGGATACAAATATCTTCTCATTTTTGCACATCGTGAGATGTGTTTCCATATATTTCTTCCCCAGACCTTTCTGTCATCTCCATTTATTTTCCTTCCAACTCCCTGATCATCAAGCCAAACCATTTGACCTGAATCCATGAATCAGTATGCAATTGCTCATCTGCCTATTTTCATTTTGCTAGTAAAATGAAAAATCGTGTGCACTGCTTGAAGTTCTTCCACTGGGAGGATTACCCTTCCTCACTGTCCATCAGGGATGTCGCAGGAAGTAGTTTATAATGGTAGAGCTCTTCCCTTTCAGGTGGTACCTGCACATCACACAGAAATACCTGTAAACCGGTGACAGGTTTTCTCTTCCTCAGTCAACTGATTGCAGGGAACTCCCCTTGAGGCTATAGGTGCAGGCTGGGAGAGAGAAGGTAATGTAGCAGGGATGATGACGGGGAACACATTTGAGACACTTCCGCAATAACTTACTCGTGCCTTCAGGGCCTGTTGTAGTCCAGTTTTGTATTATACCCCTTGTATTTGATGAAGTATGTGCTCATGCTAGTTGTGCTTGATGGCACCCAATTCATAATGGGCAGGTCAGATCACATGGTAACTTGGAGCTCAGGGCTAATATTTCATTCTCTACTAAGGCCCAGAGGACAAAAGCTGTTTCTCAAAAAGAGAGTAGTTGTCCCCAGAAAATGGTCTGACTTTGCCCCCAAATCCCAAGGGTCTCTGTTGTGATTCAACAAGAGCCATTTTTTATATTATAAATGTACTACATTACATTTGGATGACAAATAAACATGGCCAGATATAAATAAGCAATTAAGTGAATTTGTATAAAGAATACTCATGATTTTCTTGTACTACTGCTATAAGTTCTCTTAGTTTGAGTTTATATCAACAGATACCATTTATTTTTTCTGCTCATTTCTCTCCCATATGAAATTACTATTTACTTTGAACTTGGTTAGCTTTCTTGAACATAGTACTTAACATATGTGTGTGTTAAATCCTTGGAAATAAAGTGATTTAAAAGTAGTGAAGTTTCATTTAAAGAAGGTTATGTGCTATCCTGCCACAGTATATATTAAAAGATATGCTTTTTTGATAGTTATTCCTTTTATTTAAAAAAATAACATTTTTTTCATCTAAGCTATGACATCAAAATTTGTTGTCTTTGGGAGGCATTCTTGTTTAAACCCTTAGTCAGCAAAAAAATTGTTTTTTTTTTTTTGTAAAATAGGCTGATTCTTTCTTTCAAATGTTAAAGAAATATTAACAGAATTAGAGAGAATCTTTAGTACCATGAAATAATTTGTTTCTGTTTTGTCTCCATTCTTTCTCCCATTTTTCCAACAAACTTTCATAATTTCTCTGGGGCATCATTTTGATATTGTTTTAGATCCAGTATTTTCAAAGTGACATTTAAAATTTTTAATAATATCTAAGGAGGTTCAGATAATTTGAGAAATCTTGGGACAGAATCATCAAATGATTACTACTTCTTGGAGTTTACTCTTTTTAAAAAGAGCTTGACACTAAACTAAATCTTTCCACATTGGTGAGAAACAGACATCTATGTTTCAAGTGGATAGTATACAAAAATTTGGACCAACTTAGTTTTCTAATTAAAGTAAGTAATCAAAACTTTATTTGGTTAAAAAAGGGAACTTATTGCTCATTTAGAAACCTTGAATTTTGTCATTATTGCATAGAGATTGCTTGTCTTAATTCCAAGGCTCTATTTTACCTGTTAGGAAGCATTAGAGGGGCACCTGGGTGGCTCAGTCAGTTAAGCATCCTACTCTTGATTTTGCCTCAGGTCATGATCTCACAGTTGTGAGATTCAGCCCAGTGTTGGGCTCCGTGACCAGTGTGGAGCTTGCTCAAGATTCTCTCTCTCCAAAATAAATAAATAAACTTAATAAAAAGCTCTCTCTTTCTCATTAATTATTAAATTAATTCTTAATTTTTTTTTGAGAAAGGGAAGATAGGTGGATGGCAAGTACATACTTAAGTGAATAATGTCTACACTATACTGTAGATCAAAGCATTGTCTAGGTGTATATATTAAATTGAGGCTTTTTTTTGTTTGTATTGTTTAATTTTTAGAATTATTATATACAATATTACAAATATTTTTTGACAACCTAGTATGTGCACCAGGCATATGGTAAATTAGTCAAACCTAAGGGACAAATATATGCATGAGAGGATGTAATCAAATATATGTTTTCTGTTTTTGTGTGAGGGGCTGGTTGGTTGAGGAGAGGAAAGAGATTATTGTGAGGAAGACTGAGGGAACAGTAAGGAAGGTTACTGAATGTATGTGGGAGGCACTGCACAGGAATAAACTTGTGGTTTGGGAATGTAAAATTTATGTGCTTATTAGGAATTTAAGTTACATAAGTATTGACTAGATGTAGGAAGTAAAGCGAAGGCTGAGGAATCTGAGCAAAGATTTGCATTTGTAAATTTGCATATAGCATTTTGAATCCATGAAATTAGGTGGGATTTCTTAAACACAATTTATAGGTAGGGAATATGAAGAGATCTCAGTCAACCAGAGGAAAGGGGGAATCATAAGGAAAAGACAATGACAGTCCAGTCACATTGGAGTGTGGGATGTCCCAAGACAAGGGGAAATGTGATTGAATAAGGATGGAATGAACTCCTCTGTTCAAATATTAATGAAATAAGAAGTCTGATAAGAACAGAGAGATTGCATTTGCATTTTGCTTTATAAAGGCCATTTCTGCCTTTCACAAGGGGAGATTCATCATAAGGGAAAGAAAAAAACTTATGTGAAATATTTTAGGAAGAGAATATGAGGATAAGCAAATATATAGTGATGATGATAGAAAACTTCGTATGGAAGACAGGAAGTAAAATAGAACAAACAAATCGATGAGTAGTTCAGGAAGATTTAGGACAATAGCATTTTCCCAGAAAGTTTAAGAAACAAAGCCTTAACATTTATTTATCCCTAGGATTTCTGATTTCTCTTAATTTGGGGAACCAGTGTTCTAGAATTCCATCGTGTTGTCATTGCTGTACATCCTTTTTAATCCAGCAGTTTAGTTCTTTCAGTGAGAGTGCTGTTCAGATCATCTAATCTGGTCCATTGTCTGCTGCCTTGTGTAAAGTTTTATTGGAACACAGCCCACCCATTTCTTTAAGTGTTCTCTGTACCTGTCTCATCCTATAGTGGTAGAGTTGAGAAATTTATAAGAGACCTTAAGACCCATAAAATATAAAATATTTTCCAGATATTTTGCTAAGAAAATATCTGCCAGTCCCTCGTCAATGATTCCAATTGCTGTAAATTAAGTCCTTATTTTACTTCATTCTATTTGTCAGTATTTAAATGTCACGCAGAAGACCCACCATGAAGAATGCTATTAGTTTCCACTGTATTAAAGCACTTTTTAAACAAATCTGATGGTGGATTTATATTCATTTATACCATTGTATTAAATCTGGTTACAAGGACCCAAAAGTAAGGTAATAGCTATATTTATGAATGTAAAAAAAAGTGAAGTTAAATCAGTACCATTTTTAATGACACCATGTTATCCAAAAGAGATTTAAATCTAAATCTAAGATTATTGAAAATAACATTTTTCTTCATCTGAATTTCAGAATATAATCATTGATAACAGAGTCTGAAATTATGGATTAATGAAATAAACCCCAAATTAAGCATTTATATCCTGCTGCTTAAATCATTACCTGAATGATGGTTATTGAATTTCAATGTCAATTTGCACTACAAGTCACAAGAAGTAGTGTTTGAGTTAAGAAATACACACACACACACACACACACACACATCTATCCTGTGCCTTTGAGAAACAGGATCAAATAAATTTAAAGCAACAAAACAAAAGACCCTGTGGTGAGTTCCATTTGAATTTATTAGCTTTTATTATCTCAAAGTGTTTCCGTTGAGAACTAGAAATGTAAAATCAAAAGTTCCATGGAAAGAAGATAAAGGGAAAATTATTAACTGCTGAACAAAAGAGTGTAAATAAATTTAAGCAGCCTGTCATGAGAATTTCTAGTAATAAAACCATTGCTTAATGATTATAGAAATTTTTTCTTCCTTTATATTACTTTTGAAAAAATGTAACAAAATTTAAAAAAATCAGAAAATGTTTATTTATAAAGCTCAATGAAAGAGATAAAAGACCAAAATAAGTTCAATTCCCAAAGGGAAATTAAATATAACCATTCATATAACTAACATTAAAAAGATTATAAGAAAATACTGCATGTAATTATCAGGGCATATCTTTTAAAATCTAGAGAAAATAAATATTTACAAGCAAAATATAAATCACTAAAATTAATCTCCAAAGAAAAGAAACTTTGACATTCAAATAATGCAAAAGAGACTGGAAAGGCTAATTGAAACAAAGACACCAGGACCACATTGCTTTAAAACTGAGGAAAAGGCTAATTTATGAAAAAGATTTTTCCCAAAGTTATTTAAATGATTTCAGAGTATATAAAAATGAAAACTTCCTCCAATTATTTTTATACATTAGGATGATATTAATTCTAAAACTCTTTTAAAAAGTCACATATGTGCTGCCATATATGTGTGCTTATGTGTACATGTGTGTGTATATGTGTGTATTCAATTCCCTTGTTCCCAAAAACTTATTTCAGCTCTTTTCTTAACACAAATTTTGTCAGCTCCTTTTACTATTTTAGAATAAAAATCATTAATTGATAAACTATAACTGTATATACCAAAAATCAATATACTATTTAAACTGTAACATAAGGAATAAAGGTAGTTAATTAATAACATGTTGGGGTTCCTGGGTGGCTCAGTCAGTTAAGCATCCAATTTCAATTTAGGTCATGATCTCACAGTTCGTGGGTTCAAGCCCCGCATCAGGCTCTGTGCTGACAGTTCAGAGCTTGGAGCCTGTTTCAGACTCTGTGTCTCCAACTCTCTCTACCCCTTACCCGCTTGCATTCTGTCTCTGTCTCTCTCTTTCAAAAATAAAAATAAACATTAAAAACAAATTAAAAAAATAACATGTTTCAATATATAAGTGCAGAGCTAAAAATTTACTAGAAAACAAAGTTTGATGTATGTATTCAGATTTATATGTCTGTGCCTGTAGAAAGAACCACTGTGAATATACAGTTTCAAATGTAGAAACATAGAGTTTAGTTGGACTATTTACTCAAACATTACTATTGGTGTTAGTAAAAAGATTTTAGGAAATAATTGCCAAGTTTTAGTTTGAATTAAAAAAATTACAGTATTTTTCTCAATTCTTTGAAAAAATGGTTTATTTAATAACTCCCCCATGGAGAAAAACTAATATGGAAGCTTTTCAGCCACAAGTAGATATGCAGAATATCTAGTATCATGTATTCAAAGAACATTACCCTATGATCAAGCAGAGTTTTATAACAATACAGAAACAGAAAAAAGTTTCAATATTAGGAAATGTACAAGTGAAATTCATTATATTAATACATTAAATAAAAACTATGATTTTAGTAATGAATGCTAAAATGTTAAGTTGCATCATTTGAAAAGTCATTCTAATAATTCTAAATTAAAGTAAAACAGAAGGGATTATCAAATGATAAAGGCTATTTGCAATATCAACAGAAAGCAACATAAACAGTGAAATTCTGAATTCATTTTCAAGATTATGGGGAATAAGCATTGGCATATATTTTACCATGTTTTCAATATCGAAATGAATTTTGGGAGAATTTAGCCAGTAAAATTACACAGTAACAAATAAAATTATCTCTACATGATAATGAGATAAAAAATTATATAGAAATTTCAAGAGTGTTTAAAATTTTTTACCAGAATAAATAGTCCTTTGATAAAGTGGCTGGATGCAACACAAAGATACACAAATCGATATTTTATTCCCGTACTGCAAATCACCAACTTGAGTTAGAAGTGGAGGGGCGCCTGGGTGGCTCAGTGGGTTAAGCGTCCGACTTCAGCCAGGTCACGATCTCGCGGTCTGTGAGTTCGAGCCCCGCGTCGGGCTCTGGGCTGATGGCTCGGAGCCTGGAGCCTGTTTCCAATTCTGTGTCTCCCTCTCTCTCTGCCCCTCCCCCGTTCATGCTCTGTGTCTCTCTGTCCCAAAAATAAATAAACGTTGAAAAAAAAAATTAAAAAAAAAAGTGGAAAATAAACTCCATTCCAAATAGTCATAAAAACTATCAATTTAACAATAAAAGTATATCATTAATGAACAGTATACATAAAATTTATTGAAAGATATACATCAAAGGAGAAACCAATGGAAGACTGGTAATAATGGTGGAATTTGGTATTTGGGGGTTAAGTGTAATTCTGCATTTACATTGGGAAAAATAAAATGAATATACACAAGATACAAAGCTAAGTTTAAGTAGAAAAACATGAAACATCAAGTATCAGCAGCAAGTGCAAGTGTATAGAAGAAATATTCAGTTCAAATAACTTAGTTAAATGGCTTCCTAGAAACTCAAATATGAGGGAAATAATTTGGATCCACAAGGCTCCTATGTTTTTATCGTCCAGTCAGTATTATGAACACACTTATGTTCTTAGCCTGATAAACGTGCTTCATTTTGCAATGATGTCTCATTGCTCAAAATCTATTGCTACCATCTGTTTCTCATGACAGGAAAAAAAGATGCTGATTGCTTAGTGTCTGCAATGTTATGGAAATGATGCCTGCATTCAATTCTATAATAGACTAAATGACTTACAAGTTTTCCATCCTTCTTAACATTATACATTCTAAATTATGTTTCTCTATCCTACTTGGGATCTCGCTATACATACAGGGTACCAGAAAAAAAAAAAGTCTTAAGTTTTCAAAATTATCGATAGCATTAAAAAAATACTCAATATTCCCAGCTTTAAAATGATAACTCTGGGCAGTTGTTAACTGATAAATAAATCTGTAAAGATAGAGAAGTTCAACAAAGATCCTGATTTTGGGCCCCTTTAGTTATATTTGGGAAACTATAATCAATGGTATTATAAAAATTACTGTAGCACCACTGGGTACCATAGTACCGTATCTTGGGGGGGAAGTCAGTTTAATACAATCACAGGTGAAATAGTAAAGAACTCAATTAAACAAATTCAGCAGCTTAAATTGCCGTGAGGAGTGAATGATTAAGCACTATAAATGAGGAAGGTTTACCCTTTTAATCAGCCAAGTCAGCTCTTGCAGCATTGGGTGTGGGATCCGAGTGGACCAACAGACTTACCCAAATCAAATATGTGAGACAGAGCAATTTCCAGCTAATGTTTTTCAGACTGTATTTTTGAGGAGAATGAAAGAGAAATAAAATTAAGTAAAATCAGTAAGGAAATTCCAGCATGTGCCAAAAATCCTGAAGATGGTTCTGTATTTTATTTTTTTTAAATAAAAATTATCTATTGGCCAGAGAAAATGCTACATCTACTGCTTACTGAAAGTACTTCTATTAATAAAACACTTTAGAAAGTGGGTGCATAATCATATAGGCTATGAAACCTCTAACTCTAAGGACTTTCTTAGAATAAGACTACTCCTTCAGAAGCCTGAATTAAAAATGGTTACTTTGATTTTATATTTATTTTCAAATGAGTGAATTTGAAAGATAAAAACCTGCTCTTGGATTTTTCTGTTATTATTTCACATCTATAAAATTGTAGATTTGGAAGAGATCCAAGAAAATAATCTTTAAATATTGTCAATAATAAGAATTTAAAACATGTTTCTAAGAGATTAGAATTGCCTCTGTACCAGGTGATAGAGGACGATTTGTCTTTGTTGGAGAACAGACTTTGAAGTTTGAGTGGGAATTTACATATAACCTGATTCAAACTGCTTTCCTGGATGCAGATAATTATACACAGATGATTTTAAATAGAATTCTTAGAAGTTGTGGGGTGCTGTACATATTTAGATTTTTTAAGGTAAATTTTCTTACTCTATGTGCTTTCACTATTAAGCAATTACTTTGAACACCACCTACACTGACCTATTCCAACACCAATTTTCCTCTTGAGTCTAGGCCTATATTTAGAATATTAGTGTCTTCATGTCTGACAGGCATCTCAAACACATTTTCCAACGATGGCATTGAATGGTAGTTGTTATGCAATATCTACTATTCCTTTCTTCCTTATTCATTCACTTTCATTCATTCATCCATTCACTCATTAACTATTTTATTAACACCTATTATGGGATAAATAATACAGGCACTGGGGTACTAGGACGCAAAACCCTTCCTCTCATAAAGCTTACTTCCCAGTATGGTAGACATATTCAAAACTGGATAAAGGACTGAATTTTTGTATAGAATAATGACATACGAGATGAAGTAAAAAGGGAGAAGAATTGAGAATGCGATTCAGGGAAATGGCATGTCATATTATAATTAAGAATAAGGTGGTCAGAGAAAGACTTCACTGGATAATTGAAATCTGAGCCACGACTTGGGGAATATGGGCTGCAAACCACTAGCTATTTGGGGGGAACAAAATTTGACCTTCCACTATAGGTACTGTGAAGGCCTGTTGAAAAAAATTGTGAGGAAGAGAGCTGAGAACAGAATAATTGAGGGGAGGGTTATAAGAGAGCATTAGTGTAATGACATAATCTGAATTTCACTTTTAAAGGATTTCTCAGTCAGGCTGCTGAATTGATGATAATAAGCCAGTTAATATAGCAGTTAGAACAGACCACTTCGAATTCTGTAAAATTCAGGTGTGGTTTTGGTGAGGGCATTAGCATTGATAGTCATGAAAGTGATTGGAATATGGATATATAAAGAAGTCAAACAAACAAGGGGTGCACAATAAAGGTAGCATGTGGGAAGAAAAATTCAATCATAACTTCAGGTCGCTTAATTTCAGCAACTAGAATAGTGGTGTTCCTAGCTGATAAAAGTGACAACACTACAGTTAGAGAAATTTGGGAGGAAAGATTACAAATTCTGCTCTGGATATATTAAGTGATATATATTAATCAAGTAATATATATTAAATATTTAGCTTACAAATATATGTGTAAAAGTAATAAATATTTACTGCACTTAAGTACAAATGTCAAATAGGCAGATGGATATAAAATATGGTGTTCAGGAGAAAAGTCTTTACTAACTGAACCATAATTTCATTTTTGGCAGCAATCTACTTTACTGGAAAATCAAGATTTTCCAGGTTCTGAGAATATGTGGTTGTCCTTGAGATTAGGTTCTGGTCAACAGTATGTAGCAGATACAGTCAGGTATGGTTTCCAAATGTCCTTAAAAATGAGGATTTACTGATCTATGTAGAGGGTTTTTTTTTCCTCCTCTCCACATTTTTCTTATTCCTTTCTGGAATACAAACATTATGGCAAAAACCATAATGACTATTTTCATCTGTGAGGATGCAGCCTTGAATGTGAAAGGCCACATGCAAAGAATGGTGCAGCAGGAAGTGCAGAGGAAGTTGTATCCTTGACATTGTGAAATTGTCAGGCTAGCCCTGTATGGCTTATCTCCTGACTTTTTATTCAAGGAAAAGAAACCCCTGTCCTAATTAAATAACTGGTTTTGACTTTCTCTTATCAGCAGCTGGACAACAGCAAAAGCATACCCAATGCACCCAACTCAATCCATTCAAATCTATCAACACTTCCATAATCTTTATTTCTTTCTACATTCTATTTAATAGTAACAAGTTAGAACGTGCTACTTTTTTGTTTTTTCCTATCACCCCTAACTCAAATCAATAACAAGAACTGTGGTTCTGTTAGTTTTACAACTAAATTTCTCTAACATACAAGGCAAAACAAAAATAAAATGCTAAAATGACTGTTAAGCCTTATAAACAGAATTCCTGATTCTTCAATAAAAGCAACCTACTATACTTTTTTCAGTTTCAACAACTGGACTGTTAAAAAAATATAGAAGTTACATTTAATTTATTTCTATTCATTTTATATTGTTAGTAACATAGCCCTGTTGTGTCTATTTCCAAAATAGATCCCAATCTATTTTTCATGATCTTCAGTTTTATTTATAGCACTTACAGAATACTATCTGAATTTGTCTCACTTATTTATCCATCTGCTTACATATTTGTTTTCCCAAATAATACATCTTGTGAAATTAAGCATTTATGACTGTCCTGTTGATATCTGCATCCTGTATCTCCAGTATCTAAAACATTAGTAAGTCAAGAAACATACAAATACATATATAAAAACATACATGTGTGTGTATAATATATATTCATTTACACACTGGGAGGAGAGGAAGAGAGAACAAAAAATAGAACACTTGAATGAGTTTTATACCTGAATGTGACTCAGTTATAAACCTAAGATTACTGTAGTCACTGAAATCAGATTAAAGTTGTTGTTGTTGTTGTTTTGTTTTGTTTTGTTTTGTTTTTTTCCTGAAAGTGACTTATTTAAATACTCAATTAAGAAGAATAGGCGTTCAGGACAGAAAACAATATTAAGGTAGAGAGAAAAATATAATTACATTTCTCACACCAGAAGTTTGTGATCAAAAATTGATACATGTAATGTGATTCCTAAGTAACTTTGTTCATGTGTTTTATCTCAGAAATATGTTCAATGTCTAGAAAACTTGAGCTTTTAAAATTTAAGCTGAAACAAAATGATGGTGGAATAATATATCAGGATTTTTTTTAAGACTAGGTAGTGATCCAAACTACAACATATAATTTTCTTAGTACTTGATATTAACTGTCTTGGAGGTAAAAAAAAAATCCATATATATGCTCATAAATATGTTGGGCTTATTAAAACGGTTATGCTATTTCTGCAACAAAGTATATAAATAAACAAATATTGTCTAGACTAAAGAAATTTGTAATTAATAATTTGTTATCCACTATTTCCTAACTTAAACCATTAGAACTTAAATCATGCTGCTTGAATTAATGATTGACTACTTGATGAAAGCAAGAACTATGTCCATAATTTTACTATCAGTTTGATTTAAAGATCAGAGCCCTTGGTGTGTGAGCTCACTCTTGTATCTATAATCCAAAATTGTCAGATAAGATTTTCTATATCCTAAATATGAATAAGTAAAAATAGAAACCTGAATGTGGAACTCACCTTACAGCTTAAGCTGAATGGAAAGCTGAATGTAGATGATCGATAAAACATTATGAACGTGTTTTTTGCTTTCATTAATATTACATAATAATGATTGTTGGTGTTCAATACATATTTTATTTCAATTAAAACTATTTGGTGAAAATAGAAGAAAGAACAGATTGAATACAAAATCTAACCACTATAATTACAATGTGTTATGTATAAAAGTATATAATATTATAGAGTATTGAATCGAATATATGAATATTTTAGAACTGTTACAAAGAAAATGTTAATGTATTAAAATACATTCTTGAAAATGTGTGCTGCTAAAATTGTAAATCCTATTTAAGTTTTTTTCTTTTGAAGCTATATTAACAGTTATTAAATTATTAGTTTAATTTAATGAGTTTAATCCTGAACCCTGGTATTTAATCATGCTGTATAAAATTCATTACACCTTACCTTTACTTAATTTATAGCATAGATTAATGAAAATGTCACAGTTAAAAATATCTCAGTGATGCATTTGTAAAAATGATTCTGCATTTTGGTATGTTTTTTTATTTACTCACCAATCTCTTCCAGACAAAATTAAAAACTCTAGCTGAAAGAATTATATTACTCATTTGTTATATAGGAATAATTCAATATTGAGGTTTGTTTATGCTGCTAAAGATTTTGCTGGTTCCACTCTGCTACTGAATATAGGATCCCTTTTCAGTATCACAGGCAGATATTCATTTAATATCTGATTGAAAATATTTAGGGGACTAGATTGTCTTATCTTTTTGGGAATTTTGCCATATTTTGACTGTGCTGATTACTGTACCAAAAAAGGACCACCATTAATTTTCAACTATTTGTCCTTTTGTAGATATTCCAAAAATTTTTAAAGACCTTATCATTTTTTTCAGAACATTTTTAGGTTTAGAGCAAAATTGAGAGGAAGGTATAGATATATCCCATATGCTCCCTGCCCCTGTAAATGTATAGCTTCCCCATCATCAAAATCACTCACCAGAGTGGTATATTTGTTATGTTTAATGAACTACATTAACATATGATAATCACCCAAAGTCCATAATTTAACTTAGGTTTCACTCTTGATAATATATATCCTATGGATTGGAACAAATGTATGATGACACACATCCATCATTATAATATTATACAGAGTATAATCAAATCCTCTGTTTGGCCTTTTTATCCCTATCATCCCCTCAATGCTTGGCAAGAGACATAATTACTGGATCATATGATCAGAGTCTGATTAGTTGTGTAAGAAATCAGGAAACTGTCTTCCAAAGTGGTTGTACCATCTTGCATTCTCACCAGTGATGAATAAGAATAACTGTCTCCACATGCCCATCAATATTGGTGTTGTCCATGTTCCAGATTCAAGAAAAGTATAGTCTCACAGTGCTCTTAAGAGCGAGGCTTGAAACTGCAGTGTCACTTCTGCCATACTGCACAGTCAAGAGAAGTCATTAGGACAGCCTAAACTAACATCTGGATGTGTGGGGGTGGGAGCATGTGTTTAAGAGAAGAAAAATAAATGATAATTATTATCTCTTACTCTGTCAACCACAATCTATTATGCATTAGATTTTAATAAGTCAAGCATGATTTGGTATTTGCTTAATAACTAAATACTAGATTAACAAAGATGTCCAGAGGAAAAAGAAAGTTGAATATAGAATAGGTGATCCAAATAAAAATCAATGGTACACTGATAGATATAAATCCCACTTCTATTTGTCATTACTTTAAATGTAAATGGACTAACACCTATTATAAAACTGAGATTTTCAGATTGGCTTAAAAGAAACATATGCTGATTACAAGATACATATCTCAAATGTAAAGGTAAACAATGGTTGAAAATAAAGGACAAAGAAATGTATATCATTAAATCATTATCTGCAGAAAAGTTCATAAAGACTTTAAGGCACAATTCATTTCTAGAAATAGAGAGACCACCTGATGGTATGGCCGATATAGAGAAAGCAACTTGAGGGCAAAAGAATCAACCTGGAAAATACTATATTTAAATTCTGCATGCACTTTATCACAATTTCAAAAATATTTAAGCAAGAAAATCGATAAAAACAAAAGTAGAAAAAGAACCAAATCCACACCACACCTGCAGAGAGAACAAATAGGAAAAAAATCAGCAAAGTTAAAGCTCTGAGCAACACAATTAATAAACTCTATTTGACATATGTGAAACACTGCAAGTGACAATAACAAAATATATACTCTTTTCATGTTCATGTGATCACACAGTAGATGATAAGGCTCAACAAATTTGAAGCATCAAGACAAAATGGTCAAAGGCAATAGAGAAATTAACCTAGAAAAGATTTATGGGTATTAAGGAGGGCATTGTTAAGATGAGCACTGGGTGTTCTATCTAATTATATCTAATTTAATCACTAAATTCTACTCCTGAAACCAATATTACACTATATGTTAACTAACTTGAATTTAAATAAAAACTTGAGGGGCACCTGGGTGGCTCATTTGGTTAAGTGTCCGACTTCGGCTCAGGTCATCATCTCGCAGTCTGTGAATTCTTAACCCCCTGTCGGGCTCTGTGCTGATGGCTCAGAGCCTGGAGCCTGTTTCAGATTCTGTGTCTCCCTTTCTCTCTGTACTTCCTCCACTCGCACTGTCCCTCTCTCTCAAAAATAAATGAAGATTAAAAAAATGTTTAAATAAAAACTTGAAACAAAACAAAACAAAAAAGAAACTAATCCAGAAGTTTATTGCATGCTAAATGAATAATCACCAAATGCTTGAAAATTAAATACACTTTTAAATAACTCAAAGTCAAAAAAGAAAACCAATGACAATTACAAACTACTTTGAATTAGGTAATAAAAATTAAATCAAAACTTTTGGCAAACTGAGAGGAAAATGTATAGCCTTAATGCATAAGATAGAGTAAAATGTCTTAGGGGTGTCTGGGTGGCTCAGTCAGTTAAGCGTCTGACTTTTCATTTTGGTTCAGGTTATGATCTCATGGTATGTGAGATCAAGTCCCACAACAGACTCTATGCTAACTTGGGACTCTCTCTCTCCCTCTCTCTCTGCCCCTCCCCTATTCACACTCACTCTCTGTCTCTCTAAATAAATAAATAAATAAGCATTCTTTTTAAATGTCTTAAAAAGTGATCTAGATATTCATATCAAGAAGTTAGAAAACAAAAAACTGAGAATTGTACCCATGGAACTTAGAGGAAGGAAATAGAAAATAGAAAATAGAAAACAAATATATCATGAAGACACAACATTGCCAAATTTGATTCCTTGAAAAGACTGAAAACATTGTTTAACAGAATGATCAGAAAAAAAAGTGAGAAAGAAATAAACAATATCAAATATTAAAGGAAATATCACCAAAATATAACAAAGGTGTACTAAATACAATATGTTTGAAACAATTTTTCTAATAATTTGAAAATTTAAAACAAATGGACACATTTCTAGAAATGCATAACTTTTAAAAACTGAAAGAAGTAATAGGAAATCTGAGTTTTCAACACTGATTTAAAAAAATAAATCTGTGACGGGGCGCCTGGGTGGCGCAGTCGGTTAAGCGTCCGACTTCAGCCAGGTCACGATCTCGCGGTCCGTGAGTTCGAGCCCCGCGTCGGGCTCTGGGCTGATGGCTCGGAGCCTGGAGCCTGTTTCCGATTCTGTGTCTCCCTCTCTCTCTCTGCCCCTACCCCGTTCATGCTCTGTCTCTCTCTGTCCCCAAAAAAATAAATAAACGTTGAAAAAAAAAAATTAAAAAAAATAAATAAATAAATAAATCTGTGAATAAAAGACTTCCCCCAAATAAATCTCCAGGCCCACATGCCTTCTGCAATGATTTTCTTCTAAACATTTACTATGGATCTTAAATAGTCTTTTAGAAAATAAGAAGAATTGTTGAGGGTTTCCATGAAGCCAAAACACTTTTACTTCCCAAAGCTGACAAGTACATTAAAAGAATAGTAAAGTATCTTCTGAGAGCCAGGAGCTGGCCTGGAGCTGGCCTTGTACTTCAACAAGGCTTTGGTGTTGCTAAGAACTTGCATAGTACCCACAGAAATACCAGGGTGCTCTTCTTCGTAAATAATTTAATATCAACATCAGACAAGACCCTCTGGGAACTCAATAGATCAAGACAAAATAAGACCACTCCTTATTCACATATACATTCAGAGAGAACAATGATATTGTTCAGACTACAAAAATGGCCAAACATTCCCATTTCTGGCTAATATAATTTACTGCTGCTTCCTTATCAATGACAAAGTTAACCTCACATTGCCCTTCCTGTCTCCTAAAATAAGAAATCTTAAGATACCAATTAATAGTTGTATCTCCACTTCCTAATCTAGAGCAGCTATCCAATCTAGGGCAGAGTCTTACTTTCCTAAATCTTCAGAAAAATCCCCTGATACAAAACAATTGCTACGTAAGCAAAGGCTATTATTGTGAAGCAGCTTGAACTACTAACTATGCATTCACCCTTATAGCAACAAGTCAACAAATGGGACTGTATTCACATACAGGTGAGTTCCTCATGATCCTTTTTTTTTTTTTTTTTTTTTTTTTTTTAGGACATTGACATTGATCATCTTATATATTTGATCTTAGCATTTTGTAAAATGGTGTGAGAGGTGTGAAATAAGATTAGGGAGTTGGGAGAAAGGAGAATACCATCAATCAGAGGCCCTAAAGGATTTTAAGGAGGGTAGTGTGATAATTGCTCTTGACTTTTATCATTTTATAATGCTCCCCACCCCCTACCAACTCAGACACAGTACAGATTTCACATTATACTAGTTGAAGAATGAAGCAAAATTCATTTCTTACTGATTTGATCTGACTCTAACGTTAATTTTTGTCTATCAGCTCAATTGTCAAGCTTACTAGAGTCACTGAATGGGTAGGCTGTTTGGGTTAAGCAATTTTATAACTGTCTACTTTTTGGGTATTTTATCTACAATCCTATTCATTCCAAACTAGCTGACATTGAAAATTATTTGATACAAAAAAAGGAGTAATTCTGATTAAAATCTGACAGAAACTTTACTTTGTGGTAACAAAACACAAGCCACTTCTCTAATCGAATCCCTTCCCACTCTTCCCCAAATTGGCTTTTTTGCTGATCATCAAATTTGTCAATTATGCCCCTACCTTCTGGCCTTGTTATTACCATTCCCATTGTTCAAAAAACTCTCTGGTTTCTGCTCAAATGTGAACTGTTCCGACAACGTTACTTACAGTGCCACCCATGGACTCTGGTCACTGTCTGACTCCCGGGCATCATCACACTTTTTAAATGCATGTGTCAGTATATGGTCAGATTTTGTCCTAACACATCATAAAATCTTGATACATGTTTGATGGTATATAAATTAGTTAAAAAGAAAAGTTGGAAATCCTTTTCAATCAAAAGCTGGTATCATTCTGTTTCTCTTCTTTTCTGTTAATTCTGAATATACTATTGTGTTTTTTTTTCAAGTTTGAGATAAGTGAAATAAAAACAATATAAATTACTTAAAGCATGAAACCGGCTTCCTTTACTACTCATTTTCTTATTTTTACTTCATACAAAGCATGGTACATAGCTCCTAATTAATATGTATGCCCTAACCTGAGAAGAAGATACTTAAAAAAAAACTTTAATCAAATATTTTCCCTTATCAATCTTCACAGCTTTACTGATATCTGGAGGTGGAGAGGCTGTTGGAATGCAGGTTCATTTTGGCATGGTAAATGATCTTGAACATTCATTATAGTTTCTATTTACAGAAATTTTAACTCTTTTATAAGTTAATGAACAAAATAGCAACTTGCCATCTTATACTATATCACAAGATAAATTGAAGGAGATGGGCTGTTTTCACCTTCCTGATGCAACTCAAATGTGATAGATGAAATGTCAGAGCATTATAATAAATGCAAAGGCTAATAGCCTATTAATCCTACTTGATATGTGATGGAGCAAATTAAGAAAGATTATTTCTGCACTGCATCTACTTTTAAGTTTTCTTTAGCATCCTCACCAGTTAAAAACAGCAGACTCAAAGTTTACAATCCATGCTTTATCTAATATAGCAAATTGATCCATAGGAATAGGAGGTAGGGAAGTAGAACTATTTAAAACAATTTACTATTCCATAGTAATATTTAGAGAATAAGGTATATTTAACATATATATATATATATCTGTTATAAATAGTGTTTCTATTATATATATATATATATATATATTCATTCACATATATATTGTCATGTCATATATGTTGTATGTTATATATACACAGAAAGGGGGAGCTTGACTTAAGTACTTCTTTGAGAAATGGAATAATATAATTTTTTAAAAACTCAGGTACTACAGGGGCACCTGGGTGGCTCAGTTGGTTAAGCGGCCGACTTCAGCTCAGGTCATGATCTCTCCGTCCGTGAGTTCGAGCCCCGCATTGGGCTCTGTGCTAACAGCTCAGAGCCTGGAGCCTATTTCAGATTCTGTGCCTCCCTCTCTCTGACCCTCCCCTGTTCATGCTCTGTCTCTCACTGTCTCAAAAATAAATAAAATGTTAAAAAAATTAAAAAAAAAACTCAGGTACTACATTTGTTATTATTTATAAGTGATCAAATATTACTGTGCCACAATATGTTGCCTTCAGTTTTCTCTAAAGTAGAATGATCCCTCTAATTATATTAAATGTAATGATACCTTAAAACACTTATATTTTATATTGATTTCTTGTCTGTCCCATAATCATATGCCTACAATATTCATTGTAACGTATGTTTTAATATTACATATTTGTTTCTGATATGTGCATTGGCATGAGCATGTAATATATAATATAGTATATTATAATATAGTAAAATATAATATAATATAATATAATAATATATGATATAGTACATGTAATCTGGTATTTAAACTAAAGAGTTGAGATTATTTTGATGCTGAAATTTAATTTTAAAAAAAGAGAGTAGGGGCACCTGGGTGGCTCAGTTAAGCGTCTGACTTCAGCTCTGATCATGATCTTGCAGTCTGTGAGTTCCAGCCCCGTGTCAGGCTCTGTGCTGACAGCTCAGAGCCTGGAGCCTCCTTTAGATTCTGTGTCCCTTTCTGTCTCTGCCCCTCCCCCACTCTGTCTCTCAAAAATGAATAAATGTTAAAAAAAATTAAAAACGAGAGTACATGATGACTGTGGGAAGTCTTTGCATCTAAAATATTAAGAAAATTCTCAAAAGAATGATGAAAAAATGGTTTTAAATTAACATGTTTTAGCTGTTGCTTCTATCCAATGCAGTAAGAATTTATGCTTTTTAGTCTCTCCTAAAAACTATAGCAAATCTAGTAATTTACAAATTCAATATATAATATCCCAAAGAATAACAATCATTATCTGATGTATGGATATAGTTTCTGAGTGATCTGTCTATTCCTAATCCAAACATGTCTGAATCTCAATTTCCATTATGAAATTATTTCAGAAGTGAAATTACATTTATTTAATTTTTCACTCATAATAACCTGCTGGATATGTCAAATCTTACAATCATAGAGGTTGTATTGCCTTGCACTGTTAAATTCTTATTTTTGCTTTAGTCTTTAGTCTTTTGATGGACTTTTGGGTTTTTATGATCTCCTAGGACACATTAAAATTTTCATTATGTTTAAGGTTTTGGAATTCTAATTTTTTTTTTTTTTTTACTCAATCAGAGGTCCTGCAGACAAATAGTTTCACTGTTATATAGGCAAGAGATGACTACTGAGGTTTAAACTTTTCAAACCAATGCACCAATGTGGTTAGTCACTCAATTGACTAAATGAAAGACATTTTACAGTCTTGGATTCCCAAAACTCTAATCAAAGTGGCCTAATTTTAATCTTAAAGAAGTTAAGTATTAGATAATTAGAATATGATAATAATGTCACATGGCGAAATTTAATTTATCCTATTGAACCTTGTTTCAAAAATTAATATGTGATTAAAAGAGATTGTCAAAGTGAATCATAGAAAATGGAAGGCTCAGGTCAAAATCGAACAATTTATTCATCAAAATTCAGGGTAAAGAGCCACTGTGTTGTTGGGGAAAAGGACAGAACTTTAACAAGCTTCCCAATTGCCTGGGTGGAATATTTCTCAAAAGTAGTCAGTTCTTCTTGCTCTAGATTGATGCTTTGTAAGAATCCTGCTAACTATTAATTGGTTTTCCATATAGAGTGATATTAGAAAGAGCTTCCAAATTAGATAATATAAGCATTGTGGAAATTTGTAGAAAAGTTAATTTTTACTTCTAATAAATGAAATACCAATTATAGTTATATAATTTAGTCTCTTAGTGTGTTCTATTGCTGTGTTTCCTCCCAAAGTATAATCATTTCTAGAGTATAGAAAGACTACTCTTCAGACTATAAAAAATGATTCATGTACAAAGACAATGTCATATTTGGAGTGAGCTTTGTGGTGCTCCTCGTAAGATATCTAAACTTACTATGTTCTTTTTCAAACTTGAAGGAGGTGGCGTAGATCCAGGGCTGGCTTGTTGAACTTGATTCTGGCACTGTAATAAACTTCAGTGTAAGGGATGTGTACGAAGGAGAAGCAGGAGGAAAATGAACTTTTAGTGAAATGTGTATATTATATGCTAACAGGTCATTTGAAAACAATGAACATTTGGAGTGACCTTGGTGGATAGGAAGAATAAATAAAATTTCACAGAACAGTGCCAACTCTCACCCTTCAGTGCTAGTCCAACACCTATTCTAATAAATAACTCTCCGGCCCATAATATAGTTTCTGTGAATTGCTTATGTTGATGGTGTGCAGCATGTCATTTACATTCCATGATAAATAATAAAACATCTCTGGTGCCATAGCACTTCCATTATGCTCTCTATTACATTATGTGACCAGGTTGAAATTGAATTTCAAATTTAAAATCTACCCTGGCTTATTGCAATTTTACAACTGAACTTGAATTATTTAAACTTTTTTTCATGGCACTTTTAGAGACCACAGACCAGAGTGTAATTGCTAACTAATTAGGTAATATGTCTGAGTAAAAGGCACAAACTGAAACAGATGGAAAGTTATAATATTGCTCTGATAAAGAACTGATGGATTAATGTGTTCTTTACCTATAATACATTCAATATTCTTTCAAATTATCAGTAAAATTGCCTTAAACATTATATTGAATACCACAGTGAATTTTGTTCTTTGATGCATAAAAAATCATTTTTTTCTTCTGGTTTTGAGTAATATTTCACCCTTTATCCAATTAGACCAAAGAATTTATGTGATCCAAATAAACTAGCTGCATATATGAGCAGCGGTATTTCAAGGGGCATATGCCCTCAGTGATTTATCAGAAAACCTTGTTAACTTGTAAGGATGATTCATAGGTTACTGCACTTAAAAGAAAAGTAGAGTGTGTGAGAAAAACCAAGTATAGAGGCTGGATTTTGAATTTTTATTAGTTTTAGTAACTATCAACACAATTAATTCCCTAACCCTTTTCACTATGAAGTCTTTGTAAAATATGCCACTGCACAGTGGTATCTAATATTTAATGATTTAATCACCTAAAATTTGGTACTCATGGATTGCTCTTGATTTAACATTAATTATTGTTACTTTTATTATTATTATTATTTAGTAAACCCTTTACTATACATCTCGAGCACATTGCAAAAAACTGCACACTTAATGCATTTGATTTTCATAACAACACAATGAGGCAGGAGCTCTTATTATTGACATTACATCTGTAACTAAACATAGGTTTATGGAAGCTAAGAAGGGTAGAGAGACACAAAGCAACCCCACCCCCCACCTTTTCTTCCCACTGACTTTAAATCATTATGCCCCAATTTCTCATTTTATGTTCAGATAATTCTTACTTTCAAATTCAGATTATAAATGTGCTAAGTGGTAAGGTTACATTATATACATATTATTTCTTTTTCCCACAGTTCTTACAGATAGTATTCCTAATTGATTGCTTGACTAGTCACTTTTAAATATTGCTTTGGGTTGAATTGTGTCCTCCTCCAGTAACTGTGAATATGAACTTATTTCAAAATAGGGTCTTTGCAAATGATCAAGTTAAGATGGGGCTATTAGGGTGGACCCTAATCCAGTATCACTGGGAAAGATTTTGACTGAAAGAGACATGCATACAGGGAGAAACCATGTCAACATGAAGGCAGATATCAGAGTGATACATTAATAAGCCAAGGAATGCCAAAGATTTCCAGCATACCACCAGAAGCTAGCACAGAGGCATGGAACAGATTCTCCCTAACAAGCCATCAGAAGAAACCAATTCTGTCACCACCTCGATTTCAGACTTCTAAGTCTCCAGAACTGTGAGACAATACATTTCTGTTAAACTACATACTCAGTTTGTGGTAGTTTGTTAGAGCCATCCAAGCAAACTAATACAAACATGCTGTGTTCCTTTGCTTGGGACAAGAAATATACTAAATGTAAATATGTCTTATGAAAAATATGAAAATAAATTACTGATATAGTTTATTTAAAATGGCAGTCTTTTTTGGCCTATGAATTTAAAAATTAAAAATACAGTATTTAATAGTTAAAATACATATTTTTAAAATCAAGTGACTATATTACATGTGAGATCTAACTAAAAGTCCCATAATAAAATTAAATTTCTATTTACCTCTTTGACTTTGGAAATTAAATGTAATCATGTATTTAATGTAAATGTTTTGATTTACTGAACTGCAGAGAAAAATTTGTTGTATAAAATTTCCTAACTGTAAGTTTTCACAGTTGTATTTGGTCCTTTCCAAGTGTCCTAATTTTCAAGGAGATTTTAAAATAATGACCAGACATACTAACACAGCAGCACATTTTAAAATTCACTCAATACAAATAAACAGTTATATGTCTTGGCAAATGATTTTAAAAATAGAAGAGTAGTTTTAGAAGAAACTGGATTTTCATTTGGACCTAGGATATATTTTATTTAGGCCTAGAACAATGCTTGTTTTCATACCTAAATTGAATTTGGAAAAATCCAGTCTGCTTTCCAATAACAAGCATTAAGAAAGCAATTTCATCCTTGGTCTTGGGTTTCTTAAAAGCAAACTCCTTTGTTTATTTTCTATGGGATATTACTACCAGTTTTTGATCAACTGTAAGAATCTATACATTAAAAATTATTTCAAGACTTTTCTGAGAACAGTGTTGAACAGAAAATGCTGATATGGAAGGTACTGAGCAAAAGTCACTAATGAAATACATAATTCAGTAATTTTCATTGTAGGAACATAATTGTCTAAATTCATAAGAATAACGTCAACTTTATTTCATTTTAATAGAAAAAAATTGAATTTCCTATAACCTTCTTTGACATTAAACCAGTTGTTCTGTAGAGAATCGCACTTATTTTAATTACGAATGCCCTTTTTCTATGTGAAGTGCTAAACTCACATCTAATTTGTTTTAATTTCATGAAAAATATTCATTAAAATACTGATCATAAGGAGTCACCCTCAGAAAGAGACACAGAACTTTCACCTCTAACCCCAGTAAATATTTTCAAACTTAATCAAAGTCAACAACAATAGTTCCTTCACCTCTGCTCCAAAGCTTCTTAATTGTTAGCTTTCAAACCTAATTTAAAATAAATTGATAAAATAGGGTTTTAAATGTTTTCTAATTCATTTTGATTTTTCATTTTAATGAGCACTCTAGGAAGTCACTTTAACTTTCTGAAAACTTATATTACATATGTAATTCAATTTACTCTGACAAAAAAATAGACTGTATGTAAATTATATTAGAGTATTAATATTTTGTATTGAATATTGTTTAGTATGCTTTCAACAATATATGAAAAATTTACCAGACTTTCCTTTTATTCATTTGATGATTTCAACCTCCTTACATGTTAGCAAATTAACAGTAATTCACATCTAATTATGTCATGAAAATTTGTATATCTGATCATGACCATACATTTCCTATGCTTATGACTAAAGTATATATCTTACTTATAAACATATTACATAATTTTTTTCCTCATTTGATTGCATCAAAACTAATTGTAGAAGTTAATGAAAAGTTTATAAATGTCAGAGAAATTCTGACTTGGTCCAGTTTATGAAAACAGCCCTTTAAGACATTATATGTTTTGTCTCTTTTCTTGCTGCATATCTCTTTCTTCTTTGCCAAGTTGGAAAAATCCTTTTGTCTGTATAAAGATCAGTATTTTTGTGTATGAAGTAGACAAGCTTGACTGAATACTAATGAAAACATCTATTTGTGTTTAGTAATTCTATTTTTGTATAGGAAGATATGGACTCCATTAGAATTCAAGAAATCAAAGCAAATATTTAAACTAGATTTACATAACAGAGAATAAATTTATAAAATTCAATAAGTTTGTAGTCAATATATGTTACCTTATGCAATGGTAAACATAGTTTCACATAATCACAGTGGCTGTGAGATTATTTACGTTGTCATAGTAGGGCTACAGGCATCACACAAGGAAAAATGCGCTAAGTTATATCTAGCAGAGAGCTGTTAACCAGCCCTAGGAATCAATGTGCAAGGGGACAGAGCAGCTACCAAGACCTGAAAAAGGTTTGAATGGAAAGGCCCACTCCATAGTGGTCAATATGCTACTGCTCACTATTCAGTTGGAAGGAAACCAGGGAAATGGATACCTTTGAGGATACCCTGCCCAGCCTTTGTCTCCCGAAAGTGATTCATCCTGATGCCCCAAGTTCAGATCCTGTCT
Organism: Lynx rufus; assembly: GCF_022079265.1. Taxonomy (NCBI): domain Eukaryota; kingdom Metazoa; phylum Chordata; class Mammalia; order Carnivora; family Felidae; genus Lynx; species Lynx rufus. Next base: position 114,753,251 of record NW_025814867.1, read on the forward strand.
GTGTTAATATCTTCACAGGGCAAATCAATTTTTGTCTTTGGAGTAAAAAGTCATGTTTGATTGCACTGCCCTAGGGAGAACATTTGATTATCTAACTATTCATTAAACAGAATTTCAATTAATTCTATTATTTTCAGTCCTTCCGTCCCCTTCATTAAGTCTCTGATATCTATCAAAGTAAACTAAGACAACACATACCAATTAATTTCTTTTTAGACATACATATGTTAGATGTCTAATTTACATACAAGGAAATATGCATGCTCGCTTTTGTCTAGAACATAAGGGCATGTTTTAAATTCCTCAAGAGACCTCCAAAAAATGGTAGTGTCTTAAGTAAGAAGGCCACTGAGATCGTGCTACATGATTAAGGCTACTTAGATTTGGAGCTAGATCATCAGGTTGAAAATCCAAGTTCTCTCATTTCTTAGCTGTGTGATTATGAGTAACTTTTTAATTCTCTGAGCTCAATTTTCACACATAAAAGTAGAGCTACACTGTAATTAATAGAGATATTGCATATTACATTCAGTATAGTGCCTGAAAAATTAATTTAACCATGACTGTACTTATAACTAGATTTGTTTTGTTTTGCTTCATTTATATTGGATCATCTGAAGAAAAAAGATCACTGGCCACCAGGAATGAATTGGAGGAAGCTTGTTATAGAGGCAGAATTCTAAAGACGTTTGCATTAGTTACCTGTTGCCTCTGTAACAAATTACCACAAATTTAGTGGTTTAAAACAACATAAAATTATTATCCTTATAGTTCTGGAGATCAGAACTCTGAAATGCTTTTCACAGAGTTAAAATCAAGGCCCTGGTAGGTGTTGGCCTTCCTTCTGGAGATTCTAGGAGAAAGTCCTTGAGAGAGTCCTTCCCTTTTTCCCAGCTTCCAGAGGCCACCTGCATTGATTGGCTTGTGGTACTTTCTTCAAAGCTATCAGTATAGCACCTTTCATTCTCTCTCTGACTCCAATCCTCTGCCTTTTCCTTCAATTATAAGGAGATTTGTTATTATACTCCCCCCACCTTGATAATCCACTGTAATATCCCCTTCTCAATATCCTTAATTTAATCACATCTACAAAGTTCTCTTTGCAGGGTAAGATAACATGTTTATAGGTTCTGGAGATTGGAACATGGACACCTTTGGGTAGCCATTATTCTGTCCATCATAATTCAGTCAAAAACTAATATTTGTACTGCTGTAAATGAACTTTGCAGAGGCAGTTAAGACTAATAATAAGCTGAACATAAAAGAGGAATATAATCTTGGATTACCCCGAATATAGCTACTTTTGCCTATTTATGATTCTTTATTTTTCAATTTCCCTTTGAACCATGTTAATATATATGTGAGATTTTACAAAATAGATGTCAAATAATTCCTCTATATTTATGTATGTCTTCTATGACTAATGGAAATACACACCACATCAATACCTTTTAAAGATTACATATATATATATATATGTCATGTAATTTTGATAAAGAATTAACAGAGCATTTAAGAATAGATTTTAGTTCCAATTTGGCTAAATCTTTCTTAAAAATAATTCAAAGGAAGTCACTATATCAATGAAAGACTATTGTCCTCATAATTATACAAGTTAGCTAAGTACAGAGTTTCTCAAAATCCATAAGAGTTATGGAACCGTGTGGGGGATAATTGTATTATATCAATAGTTCCCTCCTCCCCTATTGACCACACCTCCTCACCAGAGCAAATTCTTCTTCTTCTTCTTTTTTTAAATGTTATTTATTTATCTATTTTTTTTTAAACAGAGAGAGAGAGAAAGAGAGAGAGAGCAAGCTGGGGAGGGACAGAGAGAGGAGACACAGAATCTGAAGCAGGCTCCAGGCTCTGAGCTATCAGCACAGAGTCCAAAGCAAGGCTCAAACTCACAAACTGCGAGATCATGACCTGAGCCAAAGTCTGCCATTTAACCGACTGAGCCACCCAAGCTCCCCAAGCAAATTCTTCTCATTGAGAGCTGATATTGTTTCAGTATTCCTTACAGGGAGAATAAATACCTTCCTGTACTAAATGTGTAGATTTGAAATTACATGATGTTTTCCTCCAAATTATAAAGAGTGTATTTTAGGTATGAGTACCTGGATGGCTCAGGTGGCTAAGTGTCCGACTCTTGGTTTCAGTTCATGTCCTGATCCAAGGTTCCTAGGTTCCAGCCCCTTTCGGGCTCTGGGCTGACAGTGTGGAGCCTGCTTGGGATGTTTTCTTTCTCCCTCTCTCTGCCCCTCCCATGCACACACTCTGTCTCAAAGTAAATAAAGAAAACTTAAAAAAAAAAAATAATGTACTGGTAATTTGTTTGCCATAACCTTAACTGAATATAAATGTATGGAATTAATGCCTTCTTTATACCATTTACACCCCTTTGGTCAATTCCGCGCGAGGACAGCCTAATTCTCCTGGCCCTTCCGCCTCTCAGGTGCAATTGCACAAGGAGTGGCAGAAAAGGCAACAACGCAGTCTGGCAACAAAGCAGCCCAGCATACTAACACAAGCAGTGCCTTGATCACCCCGCCCACAGCAACCACCAACACAGCCAACACGGAGAGCAGTCAGCAAACTCTCCAGAATCCCTCATTTCTTTTAACAAAATTGGCTGATTCTAAAATGTCTGAAACAGAGGGCCAGTGCACAGAAAGTGAGCATGCAGAGCACAGCCTGTTTGGTCCAGGAGCTCCTCTGTCCACTTCGTCCAGTAAGGAGAGCTGGCCCTCAGAAGAGGATGAACGCGCAGGGAGATGGCAGGTTTGGGTGCTCCAGGCTGCGCGGATATTACCCCTTTAGATGTAGCTTTAGGAAACCTAAATTTAAAAGAGTCATCAAGGAAATGAGCGTCCATCACCTTGGCGTTAATGACATCCCCTTGTTCGCAGACAATGTCCTCTATGCTGTATTTGCCAGTGAAAAGTGAGCAACCACTATCTTAGGTTTGTTTGGTGGTTGTAATTTCAGGTCTGTCACTTTTGTTACACTGTGTGCATTCAAAAGGAAGAGAGAAAAATATACGCGATAATCATTTTTACTTAACTAATTTTTATTTCTAGCAGGTAAATGTAGGCAGTAGCGCAGGGGCAGTCTCTGCTTCTTGTACCTTGATGCACAAAAAGCTCTCCTACTACTCCCCATTTGAACCAAAGAGGAAAACTGAAATCTCTGATGTAGTTGTGTGTTTATGAATATTAACGAATAAAAACTGCTTGGATGGTATATATATATTGTTGTCCCACCAAATTTAGGATTTGTAAGTTATAAAGTACCTACTATGCATTTCACCAACCACCTATGTGTATACCTTAAAATAGGAAGTAAGGGAACGATGAATCAATAAATTTACACATAATTTTTATTACGTAGCTCTGACGGCAGGATCATTTTCCAGCTACCTGTCTTTGTAAAGTCAGCTTTAATTATTATTATTTTTTTGCTTATATATATTTTTAAAGAAATTTAAGTGACAACAAAACTGAAAAGAAAGTAGAGAGTTATCATATACCCTCTCTTCCTACACATGTACAGCCTCCCTCACCATCAACCTCCCACACAGGAATAGAACATTTGTTACAATCAATGAACCAACTTTGTCACACCATTACCCCCCAAAGTCCACAATTAACATTAGGGTTCATTCTTGGTGTTTTATATTTTATGGGTTCTGACAAAACCCATAATAGTGGGTTGGATGACCTCTATCCACCAGTATAGTAACATACAGAATAGTTTCACTGCCCTAAAATTCCCAGTGCTCTACGTATTGTATTCATCCTTCCCCCTCACCTAATGCCTGGGCAACCACTGACCTTTTGACCTTTTCAAAAGGCCTACCTTTACTATGGAAACAGTAAAAAGATTAGTGGTTACCTAGTTGGAATCATCAGTATGTAGCCTTTATTATTTAACATCTGTTTTTAGACAAGATGTGTTATAGACTATGCATGTCTTGATCATCTGAAGATCTCATTTGAACTTTTAAAGACGAATTAATACGTTTTCTTAATCCCAGTTCATATTATCTAAATGTTTTGTATATATACACATATATATGTATATAATACATATTATAATACACATTATAATACATAATATAATATATTATATACATATATAATACATATTATTTGTATATCTATACATAAGTATTATACATTTGTATAGATATACATATATGTAATATATATTATATATATTATTTGAAAACATAATTTTTGAATCTCAAATAATTTAGTAAATACTAATTCTTCCAGATAACCATTTGCATTAGTTTACGTGTGAATTGTGATAGTTCACAGCTAAAACCCAAGGGGTAAATAAATAATTAAATCACTGTTGTATAACCATGTATTCTTCATTATGAATGACTGTGACTGGGTAGTTTTATTATAGGATGTTAAACCTCTGATACAACTTATCTTAGATAAAGAGGAAACTTCTTCCAAGAGAATGGTAGGAAGCACCCAAAGACAATGATGTTTTTCACCCCAGGCTCAGTTATTTGCAATTCATTTACGATTCTGTCTTTGTAAACCTTCAGAAATTGATATATAGCATCTATTTAAGGAGAACTTATTAACATAAAAGGGACCAACTTGGCTCTTGAATTTCAAACGTTATCTTAATTAAATTGGTGTTCTTGTACTACATGTGCCTAGGGGCCTAGGAAATAGATGAGTTCTGTAAATCAAAATATTAATAATGCACATGAATTTTAGTTTATGAAATGTCTCTGGATCCCCAGATATCATAAGAACTATCTTAATATAGTTTGTGTTTTTATTAGGGTGCATTTTTCCATTGATTGCCAACTTTTTGGACATTGCTCACTATTGCACTGATCTTTCAATTTTGTTTGTTCACAGTAACTATAATCAAATGTTTCTAATAGTTTATGAGCTATATAAAACATATTTTACTACAAATGAGGTAAATATATATATATGTTTATGTGTGTGTATAAATGTACATATAAGTGCAAATATTATAATTCCTTCTCAAAGACTTGCAGGTTTTAAAATATTTAAATTTCCAGAAAGAGTGTATGGTACTACTTTCAATTTTTAATATGGAATTTTGGGTTAAAACAATGATTGAAAGTAATTGATGTCCAAACAAATATAGATATTTATCAGTCTAGTTATTTTTCTCCTTTCTCTTTTACTAAATATCTCATTTGTCAAAGTATATATTCCTTGATTAGTGTTCTTGCATTTCATTCACCTAAGGGGTTAGGGAACTTTTGGCTTTATTATTTCAAGGTCAAAAATTAAAAATGTAATGATTTCAAAATAATTGTGCCTTTTACTAGTTATGTACACGGTATTGACTGGGTTATGGATATTTGTGATCTGTTAATTGAATTACTAAATTATAAAGAACCCTAAGTGTAAGAAATATATGTCTATTGGATGTGCAATATGCATGTAGATACACATGCAAGTGTTCTCTTTCCCATGAAATCTAATCAGAGGTTAGTTTACATAAGGTATTAAGGGAGACTGTGCATAAATGAATGTGAGTTTAGATTTCAGGTTATATGTCACAATATTCATTCCATGCTTGTAAGTAATAAACATATTCCTCCAATAATTATTTTTTAAGTGCTGATAATGGCATTGTGGTGTTGCTATGTATGAGACAAAGTAAAAAAATAAACTCTTCATGCCAATATGGAGATTATATTCTGGTAAGAGAGATGACTTTTTACAAAATTTAGTTAGTATAAAGTAGATAGTGTAAGAGTAATAGTGGGTTGGATGATCAAAGCTATAAAAGACTATTATCTGCTGAGGGACCAGAAAATCTTTATAAGCAGCATTTCTGCTGGCCTTTGAAGAATAATTAAGATTGGAAATGTAGAGAAAAAGCAGACATTGGGACAGTTCAGTGCACAAAAAATAAATGGAATGAAAAAGACAGAAAGGCAAGAAAGTGTGGAGTATATTCTGGGGAAATGTCTATTCAGTTTGATGGTACATGAGGATCAGATTAATATCAAATAATTTTAAAAATTCACATAAAATTAAGAAGCTTAGATTTTATTTTTTATTCCATAATACCATATGCATTTACTTAATATATTTTGATTCCTTTTAATGAATGTCATATAATAACAATGTATAGCACACATAGTCAATTGATAAAAAAATTGAATAAAATCTGTATATATTTGTCTTTGCCATCTTCATTAGAGTGGATTATAAATTGCCTAATGAAAAAGACTTTATTATTTTCTCTCTTATTCTTTCTAATTAAAAAAGAAAAAAATCACTTATACTTACTACAGTAGGCTGAAAACTATAAGGTCAATATTTTAATAGGCTGGAAACTATATGGTCCAATAAATATGACATATTATTGACTAGATTTTGATACTAAAAATCTTCTTGATTTAAATTTTATAGTTTCTCTAATCAATGCATGTTATGACAGTTCAGAATTCCTTTTTTTAATGCTTATTTATTTATTTTTGAGAAAGAGAGAGCATGTAAGCAGGGGAGGAACAGAAAGAGAGAGGGAGGGAGAGAATCCCAAGCAGGCTGTGCACTGTCCATGCAGAGCCCTATGGGACTGGATCTCACAAACTATGGGATCATGACCTGAGCCAATCAAAATCAAGAGTCTGATGCTTAACAGACTGAGCCACCCAGGCTCTCCCAGAATTCCTTTTCAAGCAGTCACTATGGCAGATCACCATCACATTTTTATTAAAGCCAGATGACAGTCCATATAGACAGCAACTAGCAGTATGTGCATTGACCAACCAGAATAGATGCCATTGCAGTATGACTGATTCTCAGCATTTACATTAAGTTGCAAATTGACTCTCTGTGGTTAATTACACATCATCCAAGACATGTACATCACTACAAAGTTGAAGGTTTGAGTTTAATATTTCAATAAATAGATTTTGTTTATAAGGATGTTATTTAAACATTTTTAATGATCAAAGTGAAAATTTTAATAGATATGTGTTAGATTTTATCTCCTACCTGAAATATTTTATTTCTGTATTAAAACTCCTTTTTTTCTTTTTAATCAAATCATGCAAGATTATTTTTCTTTTTAAAAAAAGTAATCAGAGGCTCCTGGGTGGCTCAGTTGGTTAAGCTTCTGACTCTCGATTTCAGCTCAGGTCATGATCTCAGGGTTGTGTGATCGAGCCCCATGTTAGGCTCTGTGCTGACAGCATGGAACCTGCTTATGACTCTCTCTCCCCCTTCCCTGCTCTCACTCACACTCTTGATTCTCTGTCTTAAAAAAAAAAGTTAATCATTAATCGAATTTATATAATTACATAATTTTGTAAAATGACAGCATTTCAATTGATAATAAAAAAAATTAGTTTGTCTAATGTACCTGATTCCCACTACAGCAGTAATTTTCTAATATCTGTATCTATATATATTCATTAAATGTCACTAATATTATAAAAGCAACACATTATCAACAATCTCTGAAGAGTTGGAAAGAAACAGAGGTTACAAGATAATTACCGTACTTTACTTGGCTTTTGTAAATTTTCTTCTAGAGATGTACTTTGTATTCTTACTTTCATTAAAAATTTTAAAGGAACACTATAAGTAGACTTCAACAATTTTTTTGCGGAAGAAAATAACTATTGAAACTTAAAGTGTTATTTGGTCGTGTTAATTCATAATTGGAGGCCATTGGTCTAAATCTTGCATCTACCGGGATTGCACTCAGAAATGAATGAGTGATTCCAGTTATTTTTTGTGTGTGTGTTTTAAGAGACAGAGACTATTTCCCTGACAAGAGAAAGTTTGTTATACCAGATTTATTTTTCCCTCAATTGGGCTGTTGCAGATGAAGTTGTGTCATGAGATTCTCTTTAAGGAAAGACTTGTTGCTTCAGCAATACACTCCTTGGCATTTGCCTTAGGTATGGAAAGCCATCTGACTTGAGGCCAGGTCCTCCTCAGAATGGCCCATATTCAATTAACTGTCCAAGGCAGCACCTAAAATCCCTGGTCACGTGGTCCCAAATTAGCTGTTTTAAAGAGCAATATTTACTCCCAAGCTCTTGGTGGTTTTGACCAATGAGTGCTTCATAGGCACTTATCACAATTTGGCTTCTGCTCCCTCATCCTATTTCTTTATCCCTTCCTCTTTTGTTGACCCCTAAAAATGCCCTGCCCATGAAATGCCAGCTCAACATCTCTCTAAAAAACCCAGGCCACAACAAGGCATCTTCAGCACACAGAGAACAAGATGAAACACTGCCAGGGCTGTTTTTCTGTCTCACGCATTGAAAAAAAAAAAGGATTAGTCCACACACTATGGCACATCCTTGTTTGCAATAAAAGAAAATGCTAAAAGACAGTTCTTAATGAGCAAAGGTATGGACACAGATATTTCAGTGATGAAAGCTGGTAACTTCTCTCCTATCTGTCCCCTGGAGCAGTTTTCTAAGGTCCTTTGTTTCCACTGAAATGTGCCACCAGCATACACATTTGTCAGCAGCTCTTTTGAAGTATTTCTCATTCTGTCAGGTGAATCAATTTGTCTCTGTGCAGAGACTATTATCAATTAACAGTTTAAAAGCACTCATTTACTTAAAGCCCACTTAGATGAAATATACTGAGCACCATTTGACAGGCATCTGGCTAAGCAGTAGTTATACTACAGGCAAAATGCGTACTCCTATTGAAGGAACTCACAGTCTAATGCAGAGGAAAAGTAGGTAGGCAAACAGATAATTGTTATAAGAGAAATAATTAGAAGGTAGTAGGGCCAGAAAGGAGGGAGCAATTTATTGTTATATTTAATGTGTTTATTCATCTGTACCAGCTATTCTTACTGCTTCAACTGTGCTACTTCTAATTTGCTCTGGATTGGCAAACGCATCAACACTTTCATTATAATCATGTGTAAAGTAAACATCTATGAATGATATTCTGTGAAGGCTCACTTTTGAAAAAATATGCTTTTTATAGGACAGAATGGTGACACGCACATTTTGAATATTTGAGAACATTTTTTAAAGTTATTTAAAAAATAACTTTCTGGTTTTCATCTCTATTTCAGTTACAGGCTTTGTTGGAAAGGTGAGTTTCATGTATGTTGCTATACCACTGTATCTTTCTCCAGATTAGGCTGTTAAGCCTAATAGTTTAAGATGTTAATTGATGAGTTTAATGGTTTAAGAGAACAAAGAGCTGGAGGAAGGATGTGAAAGAACACTTCAAACTCTGCTGGTTTCTGGAAAGAGGGATTTTCTTTAAACATCCCTGGAATTGTGCCTGAAGTATTTATTTCTCTTTTTTATACAGATGGAATGAATTACCCTAATGGTCAATGTGAGAATAGAACCATGCCACTTTATTTTCTCTTCCTTCTTCCCTTCCTCCCTCCCTCTCTTCCTCCCCCCTTCCTTCCTTCCTCCCTTCCTTCCTTCCTCCCCCCCTTCCTTCCTTCCTTCCTTCCTTCCTTCCTTCCTTCCTTCCCCCCCTTCCTTCCTTCCTCCCTTCTTCCCTTCCTTCTTCCCTTCTTTCTTTCTTTTCAGATATGGCTGCCATCAGAAAGCTTTTATGCATTCAACAAGTATTTATTTAATACTTATAATGTATTAAATACTATACTTATAAAAAATTGGACAAAAACCCTACCCCTCACAGAACTTGTTCTCTAGTGGAGTTAGAAAGACAGTAGCAAAATAAACAAGTAAAATATGAAGTATTTGAAATAGTAATGAGTGCAATGGAGAAAAATAAAACAGGAAGGGGGATTGGATTCACATGCATGTGAAGGTAGCAATTTTAAATGTACTGATTAGGGAAGTTCTTATTGAGAAAGTGGTATGTGAGCCAAAAGTTTGAGGGGAGGGAGGAAATCATATGTATAGTTATGGGAAGAATATTCCAGGTGAGGAAAGAACAATTAGAAAGGCCTTAGAATGGAATCCCAGCCAGGAAATTTAAGGCAGAACAAGAAGTTCTATGAGTCATTCTATGGCTTTTCTCTGTGTTATTAAATTTTAAGAAGCTGACTTATATGCATTCAGTAAGAAGGGAAGGAACAGCTGCAATAATCCCTATTTGTCATTAGAACAAAACGAGTTTAGTAAATTTTGTGTTTCAGTATTAATATTATATTTCTTTCTATTGAAGGCATGTTTCAATAATTAGTGTGAAATTAGTGAAAAGTAGGCAGTATTTGTCTTTCTCTCACTTATTTCACTTAACATAATGCCTTCAAGCTTCATCTATGTTTTTGCAAATGGCAAGATTTCATTATTTTTTATGGCTAAATAATATCCCATTGTATGTACATACCACATTTTCTTTGTCCATTCATTCGTCAATGAATTCTTAGATTGTTGCCATATCTTAACTATTGTAAATAATACTGCAATGAACATGAAGGTGCATATATCTTTTGGAGTTAGTGTTTTCATTTAATTAGATAAATGCCCAGAAGTGAAATTGCTCGATAATATGGAAGTTCCAGTTTGAATTTTTTACAGAACCTCCATACTGTTTTTCATAGTGGCTGTACTCACTTAGGTTCTTACTAACAGTTTACAAGAATTCTTTCTCCACATTCTCGTCAACACTTGTTATTTCTTGTCTTTTTGATAATAGCCTTGCTATCAAGTGTAAGGTGATATCTCACTGTGGATTTGATTTGCATTTCCCTGATGATGAGTGAGGTTTAGGATCTTTTCATGTGTCTGTTGGCCATCTATCCAGATCTTCTTTGTATGTTTTAAAAATGTTATTTTTATTTATTTCCTGGTGGGGGGGAGGCAGAGAGAGAAGAGTGAGAGAATCTCAAGTAGGCTCCAATCTCCAAGTGCAGAGCCTGATGAAGGGCTTGAAGTCATGAACTCTGAGATGATGACCTGTGGTGAAATCATGAGTCAGAGGGTTAACTGACTGAGCCACCCAGGCACCCCATGTCCGTTTTTTTAATCAAATTGTTTTTGTTTTACTATTGAGATGTATGAGTTCCTTAGATATTTTGGATTTTAACCCTCCATCAGATATGTCACTTGCATATATCTTCTCTCATTCAAAGGCTGTCTTTTTATTTTGTGGATGATTTCCTTTGCTGTGCAAAAGCTTTTTAGATTGACATAGTATCATTTGTTTATTTTTGCTTTTGTTACCTCTAGTTTTGGTGTCAGAACCAAAATATCATTGCCAAAAATTAGTGTAATATCTTTATTTTCTATCTGCTACTAAATATTAATCAGATTTAAACAGAGGCAGAAGAGGGGTTTATTTTATTGATTCACATAAATCGTAACACTTTTTAATGTATAGTAATTTAGGCAAATAAAAGCAATATAATTACGTAAAAGTTAGCTCTTAAAGCCACCTAATCTTTATGTGCAATATTTGTGTTTATAATTTATATTCTTATTAACACAAAAATATTGAAAATTTAAATAATTTTTATTCCATAATTTTCTCTCTTCTTCTTTTCTCTCTTCTTCTTCTTCCTACTCTTTTCTTTTCTCTTTCTCTGTTCTATTCTCTCTTAAATATAATAAATCTCTGGTAGTAAACTCCTTTGTTTTTTTTTTAATTTTTTTTGTTTATTTTTGAGACAGAGACAGAACATGAATGGGGGAGGGTCATAGAGAGAGGGAGACACAGAATCTGAAGCAGGCTCCAGGCTCTGAGCAGTCAGCACAGAGCCCGACGTGGGGCTTGAACTCACAGACCGTGAGATCATGACCTGAGCCGAAGTTGGAAGCTCAACCGACTGAGCCACCCAGGCGCCCCAACTCCTTTGTAATTTCTATTAAAAATAATGTGAGAGGATTTTGCTTTTTAGCATTTAAAGATCTTGTATGATTAATATTTTGTACATAATTCAGAAAAAGTGTCTGCATTCTTTTAAAACAGCTATTCAGCTAAGTGAAGAGTGAGTTATAATGATACATTTTGTTGGGCAATAAGACTGAGGTGTTAAAATTAAACATGAATCTCTCAAACTTTTACGGAAATAACTAGGTTTGGCCTATGTAATTACTTTTCTGGATAAACATCTTGACAAATACCAACACTGACATAAGCATTTTATTCTTGATCCTATTTCTGCCAGATTTCAACAGTCATGTAAAGACTGCTCAAGACTGAGAAACAAAGGGTTGAATGGCAAATACGTATGATTACATTTGCATTTGATCTTTCCACGTATATGTGTTTAGTTAACTGCATTGGTCTTAAAAACTAAGACCTTTCAGTATTGCTCTAAGTATAAATTGATCTGAAAAATTCTTGTATCTTCATAATGAATTGTCCAGTAAACTCTTACTCTATGATTTTCCTCTTGCCAAAGCAAAGGAAAGATAAAAAAGTGTAAGATGAAATACCTAACCTTAAGATTTGTACAATCCAGTTATATAGGTCATAAATTAGTAAGTAAATAAATAAGTAAGCAAGCAAGGCATTTGTTTTGATGCCTCTCACATTACCAGGTTCACAAGCTTCTTTATATCATAAGCATCTCATATTCTTTTATCTTTTTAACTACATTAAATTTTGAGGAAATAGAACCAGACATTTAAGAATTTAGTCTATAACCTGACCTTATCCCTTAGACCTCAGGGTCACATTCACCAATGGAGAAAGCATGGATCCTGTTCTAATTAAAGGGCAAGAAAGATGAGCCTATACATGTTTCCTGGCTCAGCACCAACAATAAATTCTTGCTCTTAGGCTAGTAGGACAACTCCTAGAATATCTGTAATGCCTCTAACACTCTAATTTCATTTCAATTTGGTTAAAATAAGGCCACTTTAGACAGACTATAGATATTCTTTATTTGTAAAAATTGACCTTAATTTCACACTAGTCTTTTCTGTTTAAAATTGCTGTATGTTGACCTAGCCATGTGTCAAACCAGTATATCCTTCAACAATAGAATGCCTTTTTCAAGGTGACTGAACATGAGAAGTGTTACTTCACTTAACACTCTCATTAACTGAGTGCCTTTAGTGTTGTGCTCTCTGTGAATTAAAATTGGCAGATTTAGGTCTGAATTAAACTCACTCTGCCTTCTCTGCATATTTTTATCACAGACAGTCACAGCTGTTCGTTTTTTCTCCCTTTAGTATGTTAACACATTGGCGCCCCATATTCTTGTTTTGCAATAAATAGAAAATAATTTTCATGTAATGATATACCTTTAAATTTTAATTTAATTACTCCATTTAAAAAGTGACGCAAAATAATGTAAAACTTTATCAACCTTTGTCATCCTAACCAAATATAATGCAATCATAGAACAATATCACATGCTTTACCATTAATTGCTTAATTTTCACAATTACTCTGAGAGATAGTGTTTATTAAAGAAAGTAAGTGGTCCTTCAATGATCATTGGATGATTAATGATCAAAACTTGGATTGATCCCATCTTGCCTGACTGTAAGTCATATCGCTTATTAAAAGTGTTTAAAAAATTTTAAAAAGGGAAGGATACCAAATCAGAGAATAAATTATAAACACTTAGATTAATTTAAAGCCAAAAAATACCTTTAATGTCAACAACTCAAAAAAGTCAGGTTACAGTTGAAGAATGTAACTTCTAAAGAGCGTGAGGCTACGCCTGCCTCAAAAACTACAAGTAGTGTTCTAAACCCTGGTGGAAACAAGTCTCGAGCATCACCAGGCGACATAGCCTGTGCTGAAACAGAGATATATTTACACAGGATCCTGTTTGTAACTATAAAAACACCTAAAAATAGAAATGAGTGCATAATGACAGATATAAACTGGGACTATCTTAAGCAAACCAGAATATATGTTCACCCTATCACTAATATGAACTTTTCTGAGTCTTACACTCTGTTTTTTAGATAAAGCTGTTTCATCTGTTAGTTCCTCCACTAACTGGCGTACCACTCTGTACCCTCTCCAACTGACCTCGTAACATAAAACACAGCATATTGCCAACTTTCAAAGCTTTGGGCTTTTCCCCTGTTTTTTCTTTTTTTATCCCTGTAGCATAATGGTTCAGATGTTTTGGTCTCAAGACCCCTTTACACTCTTAAAAATTGGTGAAAGCCCCAAAGAGATTTAGTTAATATGAGCTATGTCTTTTGATATTTACCATACTAGAGATTAAAAATGAGGATTTAAAAATATTTACTTATTTACTCACTAAAAAATGATGATAGTAAATTTTTACATGGAAAAACTCTTGTTTAAAAAATTTATTTTCCAAATAGAATAAAAATAAATAAGAAGAGTGATATTGTTTTTGAACTTCTTTATTTCTTAAAGATATGGCTTAACAGAAAATAAACCCCCATATCTTCTGCATTCAATCTATTGAAATATATTAATTGGTTGAAATATAAGAAGAGAATCAAGCATCACACAGACATGTAGTTGGGAAAAGGAGGGCATTTGTATAGTATTTTCAGATAGTTGTAGACATTCTTTCCTACTACATAAAAACATACTAAATAGTAGTTTCTTGAAGTAGTTGCGTTGATCAATTTGGAAATACATGAATAAAATTTTCATACTTTATTACATTGGTCTGTTTGTACTTTCAATGGATTATTTACCTAAGCATTATTTTGAAATATTATGCAGTGGTTGTTCAGAAAACAGTTTCACTGAGTTATATAAATCTTCCACATATTACATATTTCATGATATAATAGCAAAAAATCGTCTTTTAAAAAAATCACAAGTAACCTCATAAAAAGTCTATCAGTATTAGCTGTTGGGCTAAAATAATGCATGGTGGATGCAAAGATCTACATTTCCCTTGAAAGCTCAAAGTTAACATTGACAACAAATGCCGCCATTTTTTAAGCAACAAGTTTATTTTGTTCATTTTCCAGAAAGAAAAAAAAAAGGTTTGCCAAATAGAAAGCCTGAAAAACATTGTTCCTTTATCAGTCATTCTTTCAAGTAAAAATGGCATTTCCCAGAAAAATAAAAGCAAAATAACCAGTTCATCTGAGAACACAAATCATCAAACAAACCTTTATTATTCTAGACAACCATATTTTTTTTTTAATTTTTTTTTCCAATGTTTATTTATTTTTGGGACAGAGAGAGGCAGAGCATGAACGGGGGAGGGGCAGAGAGAGAGAGGGAGACACAGAATCGGAAACAGGCTCCAGGCTCGGAGCCATCAGCCCAGAGCCTGACACGGGGCTCGAACTCACGGACCGCGAGATCGTGACCTGGCTGAAGTCGGACGCTTAACCGACTGCGCCACCCAGGCGCCCCTAGACAACCATATTTTTAATACACTAGAGGTGTATTATTTGTATTTCCTATTTTACCACACGGATTAAAAATAGGTGTACTCAGATTAGGATTTTTAAAAAAGAATAAATTTACTACTTCATAAAATACGTTCTTAAGTGAAAGTTTTTTGTTTGTTTGTTTTTTTAAGCTGTGATTATGTGGCATTAAAGAATAGGACATTCAGTCATACCTAGACAGATCAAAGGAGTTTTATGGAGAAGGATGATCTTGAGCTGTCCCCTAAAATGTGATTAACAGGTAATAGCCAGGTGGATGGAGAGGGAGAAATATGGAATCATAGAAGTGTTTAAGTTGCCATTGTCATATCACAAGCATGATTCCATCCTTGTACTTATTAAGATGTATTTGCTCACACTTCTCTCCTTGTGACAGAGACTGCATTTTTATTTTTTTAATCCCTGTGTGTGACACAAAACATGACACATATTAGGCATCCAGTAAATGTTTATAATGAACTAGTGACTTCTGGTAATTTCTGTGAGCCTTTAAGAGAAGAGCCAGCACCAAAACCTGTCTCATTACCTCAGTTGATTTAAAAAGAATATATCGTACTTCTTACATATACTGGGATGTAATATGTAATATAATGTAGATATGATGTATATAATGTAATATAATATATAATGTAATATATGACATAAGGGTAAATGGTCTATTTGGCTGTAAATGGAGGTTTACAAACTTCTACCAGTAGGCGAGGGCCAAAGATTTTACATTTGTGGATTTTAATATATTCTTTACTATACCTTAGAATTAATCACTTATGAAATGAAATGGTTGAGCCATGAGAAAGATGAAAGTTACACTCAAAAAGAGAATTTTTATCATTGACTGGAGACCTTATCCCTTAACGAAAATCTGTAATGTAAAGCATTACATTACATGTAATATTTTCTGATCACATTTTCAGATGCATTTATAAACATTTAGAAATAGAATGCTCTTCAGCTTTTTGAATCAGTTTCTATATTCCATGCCTGCTTTCATAAGTGGTTTTCATTTATTCTCTGTCATGTACCTTTGGCTTGTGGTGATATTTATAATGAGTCAATCAGCAAAGGTGACTGACTGAATTGATTTATGCCAGATGGGCCTATCCCCTTCACATATAAATGGCATGAACTCCATAAATCTAAGTTCTAAAGGTGTTACCCAGCTTTAATGAAAGCAGGGACATTCACCCAAGAGGAGTGAGCGATGACTTTCCCCTCTGTTCTTTTATCCTGTAAAGAGCAAGAAGAGTTCTCATATGTAGCAGACACAACTTTCGATTATTTCCTCGTTGCCATATGTTTTCTATAGCTTACATATTTTAAACTTTTGAATTTATGAATATTTCTCAGAATTATTCATATTAAGAGACCCTGAGACATTAATTAGTCAGTAGATATGAATAATAGGATGAACAGTTATTGAGCAACTGCTTTATACAAGGTATTAAGATGAGGAATTGGTAATTTCATTTATTCTTCATAAGAATCTTTTATAGTAAATCCTAAAATGGCTAATATTATTTAGCATTTGCAAAAACAAAAACATTAGAGAAGTCAGGTAAAATTCTCACAGTCACACCACAGGTAGGGACTGTAGCAACAATTTAAAACTTTATAGTCTAAGTCTAGAATCTAAGATTTAGGCAATACACTACATGACTTCTTACTACTACAGTCAAGACACTCTATATAAATAAATATAGATTTAAAAGAATCTTAAATTCCTTTATTTATTAATTCATTTATTTATTTATTTATTTATTTAAAGTTTATTTATTTTGAGAGAGAGAGAGAGAGAGAGAGAGAGAATGGGCAGGAGAAGGGCAGAGAGAAGGGGTGATAGAGAATCCCAACCAGGCTCTGTGCCATCAGCACGGGGCTGGATGTGGGTGGAGCCCGTGGCAGGGCTGGATCTCAGGAATGATGAGAACATGACGTGAGCTGAAACCAAGAATTGGAGGCTTAACTGACTGAACTACCCAGGTGCCCCAAGAATCTTATATTCTAAATTTTAAAAAGTACAAACATAATTTAATAGGAACCTGTTTAAGAGGAAACAAAAGTATATATATTTGAAAGTTCAAATAATCACCAGAATTAAAAAAAATGGGGCCATTAGCAGCAGAAAAGGAATTAGAAAAATACTAAAATAATCTAGGGAAGAGAGAAGGAAGTTCTAAGTTCTATGACAGGGAAGCTATGCAGAAGTTGGTTGGAAATATGAATCTCATGGAGATATTCCTTCTTATAACAAATAAGTATCACTTCTTATGTTTAATTTTTTTTCTGTATAAGAAATGTAACACTGGAAATAATTAAAGTGATGTTTAGTCATGGCTGTCAGCTTTGAGAATCTCTTCCTCATTGCCGTGTCTCATAAATCAGTTAAAAGAGAAAAGAGAGATCAGTCTGACTCATGGAATCTTAGGGTATAATACTGGCAGCATGTTGAAAAGTATCCACATTCACAAAAATATTAGATAGGAGTTGTTATTTATTACAAGAACATTTGTCTTCTGAAGCTACTCATTACTATCTTGCTATAACAACTCATTAGCCCTACCATTTCATAGTTGTTACTGAAATTTAAAATGTCTATATGTTCCAAAGGAGAAACTTCTGATGTTTGTATTTTGGTGATTAGGAGTAGTTTTCTAGTACTTCTTAATGAAGCACATTCTAAAATAACACTGAAAATACCCTGAATTGTCATCCTGCTCTTGAATGCTTCTGAAGGCTACCTAGTGTATTTTAAGGCCATATACGCTTTCCCTCATTGTAGCATATATATATATATATATATATATATATATATATATACATACCATCAAAAGAAAAAATTATGAATTTTTAGTTTTTGTCTTGTTATAAAAGCCTTACCAAGTGGTAATAGAGTATGAACATGTTTTCAGATCAGGACCGCTGCAGCCAGCTGTGTAAACTGTGCAGTTCATAACCCTACAGGACACCCCTCACAGCATCATCTACGTGACAGCCCCCCTCTAGACCCCGTCTTCATTGACACCAGGATGGGATATTAGGAATAAAGCGCCAATTAAGAAATTCAGACTTGGCTAAAAGAAAAAAAAAATGACATATTTAATGTGCTTTCACACGTCAGACTCAAACTTTGATTCTTTTAGGATCTGGGGCTTTATGCAATGAAATTAGGTCTTGTTAATACTAAGATTTTGTCCAACTGAGTACCTACTCATGGATATAGACCGATGCCAGCCTTTAATTCTCAAGGTGTATGAGACATCTACATAGATAAGTTAAGAGAGTGAGGAAGTGATAAAGTATTTTAATCCCAGAGGAGTGGTTGATAATTATGGGTGTTTTTTATTCCAATACTATGAACAATAAGTAATAGTCTCTTTGTATTTTTTGTGCCTTTAATATAGGTATAATTTGTAATGAAAAGTGTCTTTATATTTGATTAGGAAAATATTAGAAATTGTAAGAGTCTTTCCATTTAAATTCCACTAGAGTTTCTAGTGAAAAACATAACAGCCTTTGTAAAAAGCTACCTTCAAATTATTTGAAAATAAATTGAAAATATCTACAGCTATATTCGACACTTACAAAATGCTTTAATAGACAAGTCACATATCTCAGAGCTCAAGAGGGATATAAACTGCAAACATTACTTACTTTTTATTCATTTTGTCCAGAAGTATGTTATTCTAATGGCTAGTTAAATAAGACCAAATAATTACATTACATCTGAATTTATATCTATCAACCATTCATTTATGCCCTTTACACTAATGTCTATTTAATGCTTCGTTGTCTATTGTTACCATTTTATTTGAGAATATAAGCTCAGTATTGAAAGGGCCATTTTAGACTAATATAAAAGTGTTTTAATAATGTGGAAGATGGGCTTATCATTTTTATTTCAATAAATACAATTTTGGAATATTAAATAAAATACCTTCATTATAAGATAAGAAAAAGTGATACATAATTAAGTTAAAATATTTTCTTATTTTCTTATTTCTGTTATATTCTATCATTACAAAACTAAAATTCTATGCACAGAGAATTTAAAATTAAGTCAATTCTGATTTTGAAAAATGCTTACGTTGAGAAATTTCTTTCTTAGACATATTTACTGTATATCTCTTCTACTTTCAGCATTTGGGTACATTCCCTGAGGGTACTACACAGGGAAGAGAAAGGAGCTATTAAGAAAGACAAATGTGGTCTCATTTGACAACTTTAAGTAATACTTGTCAAAATACTGTGTTAATTCAAGCCTAGACCCCTGCCCCTAAAATAAATGTGACACGCTGGAGATGTTATCATGTTAGATTTTGCCAATAGCAGATATACCTATAGATATTTATTTTAATGGGACAAATCTTGAAAATGAGAAGGGTAGGGGCGCCTGGGTGGCGCAGTCGGTTAAGCGTCCGACTTCAGCCAGGTCACGATCTCGCGGTCCGGGAGTTCGAGCCCCGCGTCAGGCTCTGGGCTGATGGCTCGGAGCCTGGAGCCTGTTTCCGATTCTGTGTCTCCCTCTCTCTCTGCCCCTCCCCCGTTCATGCTCTGTCTCTCTCTGTCCCAAAAAAAAAAAAAATAAATAAACGTTGAAAAAAAAAATTAAAAAAAAAAATGAGAAGGGTAGAGTTTGTATAGAGTTATTTTTACTCACTATCTTTAAATAATAATAATAATAATAATAATAAAATTTACACTTAGAATGCATTCTTTTCAGAACAATATGTTAATATAAAAACATCAATGGAATAGAGGACGAACCAAGAGTTTACTTAGAGTGATGTTTTTGTTTGTTTTTTTTCATCTGCTGTACTATTCTATTTTCCAACATCACCACACCTCCAATTTAAGAAATTGTGAATCCTTCAGATTTATGCACTGACTATGGTGAAAATAACTGCAATCGAACTATCACATTATCAGGACTTCGTTTAATCATTTACTATTCAAGAGATAGTTGTAGAATACTTAAATGGGTCAGATACCATACATGACAATGGAGATACACAGTCCCTGCCCTTTAGGAGCTGACACCTTAGCATGGAAAGCAGGGGGCATGTTCAATATGTTAAATATTAAGTTTACGAGTGCTCTGATAGAGATATTCACACAGTGTGATGGGAATCAAGAGAGGTGGCATTACATTCAAATTACAGAGTCAAGGTAAGATTTGAAGAATAGATACAAATTTAAAAAAAAAATTAAATATTTTTGAGAGAGAAAGAGAGAGAGACAGAGAGCAGGGGAGGAACAGAGAGAGGGGGAGACACAGAATCTGAAGCAGGCTCCAGGCTCCGAGCTGTCAGCACATAGCCTGATGAGGGCTCGAACCCATGAACCATGAGATCATGACCTGAGCCGAAGTTGGACGCTTAACTGACTGAGTCAACCAGGCACCCCAGGATAGATACAAATTTGAAGAATAAAGTTGGATTCAAAGGATGGATGAGAATGTGTGGAAGAGAATTGCAGGGATGGAGGATGAAGGGGCCAAGGTATTTTACTTAGAGGCAATGGGATGTGCCATCACAGCTATGGGACTTTTAAATGTGGGTCTGTATAACATGTGTAGGAACTATGAAGCTAGGCAGATATTTGTGTTAGGCTTAGAGTTCTTGGTTGCATTTTAGAACAATTGTCCTAAATTGCAGGGATAAGGAGAGAATAGAGAAAGGTTCAGGGGTGATTAGATATAAAGATCCAGTGAGAAATTAGATACAGTATCTCAGATAAGGAACAGTAAGATTCTTGACTAAGATACTGGCTTTTACCATAATAAGGCCAAGAACTAACTTGAAAGGTAGAATCAACAGGACTCCTCTTTCAATAGAGATGGAAGAAGAATGAGAGAATATGGCTAAGAAAGCAGGATCCTCAAAGAAGTTGGAGGGCATGGACTTCAAATGAAAACTAAGGATTAGTAAATTGGAGGAGGCCTCTTCTCTTAATTAAGTTGATACTTAAGGTAGGTGCAATGATTGTAGATGGAGTAAATCCTAAGAATTGAAGTTGAAAATTACTGGAAGTTTCATTAATAGCTTTCATTTTCTCAGTTAAGTAGAAGGCAAAATTAACCCACTGCAGTCAAAGAGGAGATGGGAAAAGGTGTCAAAGGTGATTGGTAAATGTTTAGAATGACTGATAAAAGTAGTTGGGGAAGTAAATAATGAGGGATTGCTGAATGCCCTGTAGGTCTCACTACTAAAGAATGTTATTTTGTATATTTTATTTTTGATCTGTTTGCTTTTCAAAAAATGTGGTACAGTGCTGAGTAATAACTAATCTAAATGTCATCTATTGGCATGGATTGCAGAAAGGAGTTGAGTAGTGGTTACTGGATTTGAAGAAGCCAGGAATTTTAAAGATAGAGTTTTGGATAAGCCATTAAATAGACATTCAACTGTAAGGAATCATTAACTCATATAAGTGTGTTTCTTTTCGTCATTTTGTGTATGTTACACTTTATGTAAACATGAGGAAATACGAGTTCTTCAGGGAATTAAAATCTTATGAGGAATATGCTCTATACTTATAATATCAAAGACTTAGATGGAATTTGAAGTTATAATAGTAGTTCCTGTTGTTATAGTCATATCTGAAGTATTTGGAAACTCACCTTTCTTTTTAGACAGTGTTACTATTATTAATAGAACCACATTTCTCATATCATAATATGTATATATGTGAGATATATTTTGATTTGCCGAGTCATTCTGAAATGAGATTTAATAGTGATATTTTATATTGATTTGGCAGAGAATGACTTTGAGTAACTGTATTTCTGTGCTTACAAATAAATATGGTTAAAAGTTGAGTATTTCTACTCTCAGTATGTACAAAGAATTACTACTAACTAGTAAAGTGATTAGAATTGACTTGGAACAAACTTTCTTCCAGATTCTTTATCAACACTCATTAGAAAAGGGATATATTAAAAATATATTTATAATGTTTTTCATAAAATAGACCAAGATTGGGCTGCCTGGGTGGCTCAGTTGGTTAAGCGTCCAACTCTTCCTTTTCGCTCAGGTCATGATCTCAAGGTTCATGGATCAAGCCCCGCATCAGGCTCTGCACTGACAGCATGGAGACTGCTTCATACCCTCTCTCTATCCCTTTCTCTGCCCCTTCCCCACTCACACTCTTTCTGTCTCTCAAAATAAATAAATAAACTTAAATAAAAAATAGACCAGGATCAGCTGAAACATTTTCAAACTATCATGATTAATGTACTAAACCTGAAATAATTCAAATAAAATATTATAATGTGAGTTCATAGTCTGAGTATGCCATTTGCTTACATTGTCAGTTTTAAATAATACTTAACACAACAAATTTTAGAAGAAACAGAATTTGAGTAACAGAAAAGTGGCTTCATGCCAGCAGTTGAAGACATCATCATAGAATATGAAGTTCTAATTGAAATCTTTTCCTCTCAAAAGTAAAGGGCTTTTGACCACATTCCCCAAGAATGTAAGTATTCCAATGGTTATAGGAGATTCTTTCAGGCAGTACCTGAAACATCCCCTCCAATCTGAACAAATCCCGGCCACCTTTTCCTCACTCTCAAAAGGATCAAATCCAAAAGAAACACAGCATAACAAATGAAAGCACTGGAAAATAAAATGTTATTTTTTTTAGATGGAATCACTGGAAAAGGAATCACCTACATAGCTAATCCTGTGACTGGCATGCAGCAACCACTAAAACATGTTGCCTGAATGAACGAGTGAGTGAAAAGAGCATAAAAAGGCCTTTCCTCTAGTATTAGACAAACTTGGGTGACCAAAAGTTCTGTACTGGTGAAACTTAAACCAGAAACACTCTTCTTATTTGTAAATGGGAATAATAAAAACTCTTATAATTTTGACGAAAAGATCAAGTGAGACTTTATGCATGTCACCTAAAAGTTTTTTGGTTTTGGTTTTGTTTTTTGTGTAATAGGAAATTTGATCATTAAATGTAAATCCTTTCACTCTTCCTCCAACACATTTCTGGTAATTTAATCTGTTAATTTTATAAGGATAAGTTTTTCATTAACTATGGAAACAAGGATTTAGGGGGTTTACTTCTATACGTAAACTGTGTTGCATTAAAACATTTAAAATTTTCTGAACTTCTACATTCACAAATATTTCAAGAATCTTATATTTCCACCTGAACAAGTAGGAAAAGAACTAAACTTAGGTAGGGTTAAGTACTTTCTTGCAAAAATCCTAGTAGGATTTTATTTTAAAACAAACTTCCACAGAAACCCAATGTCCTCAAACATTAAATCTCTCTGAAGAAAGGAGAAGGATTAAAATCAGATACGCGTGGAATGCAAAATACAATGGTCCCTACTCCAGCACAGATGGGTTAAATTTGGGGACCCAAATGCTGTCGTGGGACTTATGGTCAGATAAACTCTGGATTTGTTTCTAGAGGTTAGAAACCTGAAAAATTTAATAGAGAATTAGAGCATGTCACTAAAACAGTGCAGAAATTGACGTTCTCAGAGACAGATAAGTGCTGGCTTATAATGTTCAAACTTTAGGGAGTATCTGAACTTCGAACAGCCCAAAAGTTCCATTTATGAATTGAATCACCCTACTGCCCTACAAAGAGCTTATGGCAAACTGGAATTCTACTGTTACTCATATGCTACGATTCATAACCTCGCCTCAATGGGAAGTTGGAAAGTATTTTACATGTATTTTTATGCTGGAAGAAGTATCTCAAATGTCCATCCCTATATAAAGTAAGGCTTAGAATGTCAGGAAGAGCTAGAATCAAGTTCATGGGGGACCAATTTACAAACCTGATGGCTCAAACAGCTATAAACATCACCACTGGATTCTCTCTCTTGGTGAAACTGATCAGGCATGAAAAGGAAGAAATGGCAACTGTGAATGACTCCCTCTGTGAATAACGATACACTTACATGGTCCAGGTTCTAAATAAAGTTGTAAACTTGGGAAGCCAGAAGTGATGCAATTACACTGTTAAGTGGACTCTGACAATGAACTCCCGGTGAGTTCAAATAATTATTTTTCCCAACCACAATTGGGATGATCTCTAGAGTAGTACCTCTTAAGATTTAATGTGCATGTGAATCACTTGGGGATCTTGTTAAAAATGAAGGTTTTGATTGAGTAGGTCTGAAGTAGGGCCTAAGATTTCACATTTCTAACAAACTCCTAGGTGATGTTAATGCTGCTGGTGTACAGAGAAAACCAAATAACAAGGATGTGGCCAGAACCAGCCTTAGAATCAAGTCGGTATCTGCAAATTTAATTGGTTTCCAGTGAAGCAGAATACATCAGCAGATAGACTGTCATGATCGATAAATTGCATATTCTCTGGTATTTCAAAGACTGCAACAAAATGGAATAGCATAGCGCTCACCCTAGATTGCTAGAAATATCAAGGCTCAATATAAAACCATGTTTTATTTAGTACAACAATGGCAGCCTTAGAAGCAGTTGTTCCAGGGAACTTTAAAAACTAATCATATGTAGGCCCCATCCCAGATCAGGTAAATCAGAAATTCTACAGTAGATTTCAAGGTGAAGTCAACCTGGGTTAATATCTAGAGGTTCTTATTCACCTTACTAGAGCCAAAAGCCTAGAGAAAAAAAGAATTAAGACCTAAGACCTCATATCTCCTCGGTAATTTTCTTTTCTCAAGTTTCAAGTTAGTAAAAGGGATATTAGTGGACCCAGAGAGACAGGCTAACCTGGGTAACAGCATAAAGAATTTTTTTTTTTAATTTTTTTTTTCAACATTTATTTATTTTTGGGACAGAGAGAGACAGAGCATGAACGGGGGAGGGGCAGAGAGAGAGGGAGACACAGAATCGGAAGCAGGCTCCAGGCTCTGAGCCATCAGCCCAGAGCCCGACACGGGGCTCGAACTCACGGACCGTGAGATCGTGACCTGGTTGAAGTCGGACGCTTAACCGACTGCGCCACCCAGGCGCCCCAACAGCATAAAGAATTTCAAACAGTATGATCAGCCAAGCAGGAGAATGGAGACATTTCAAGGTCAAAATTAAAAAAAAATCAGACTCTACTGGGGTCCCTGGGTGGGTGGCTCAGTCGTTTAAGTGTCTGATTTCAGCTCAGGTCATAATCTGACAGTTTGTGGGTTTGAGACCCGTGTCAGGCTCTGTGCTGACAGCTCAGAGCCTGGAACCTGCTTCCGATTCTGTCTCCCTCTCTCTCTGCCCGTCCCCCTCTTGTGCTCTCTCCCTCTTTAAAATAAATAAACATTAATAAGAAAAATAAAATAAAAAAAAATCAGGCTCTACTTCTCCCTCCCTCATATCCTGTCTTCAGCAAATTGATACACATCTACTCAAATGAAACTGCAATGAGGATAAAAGAAAATACAGGCAAGCCTTGGATTGTGAGTAACTAGTTTTGTGAGTGTTCTGCAAAATAACCAAACATTTCTGGTAAATTTTAACTTGATAAATGAGCGATTTCTCATAATATGAGTAGTACATGATGTGGAATGTCACATGATCAAAACTGAGCCAATGGTTCTCTCTCCTTCTCTCTCTGTCTCACTGTGAGATTGTGGGTGACTGTCTTCCACGCTTGGATGCTCGGTCTCCGGCTGAGGTGTTTAACAGAAATCAGTGATTTTTCAGAACATTGGAGGGTTCCCACAACTGGCACTAGTGTATTTTTTGTCACTTCAAATCACCTATGGACAGTCCTTTACTTTTCCAAACAAGAGTAAGCTTAGAAACGCTTTGCTTCAATCCAGGTCAGGCTGCCTGCAGATATAGACCCTTTCCTCTGCTGTCTTATTGCCAGTTACTTAAATACAGTATATGACAAGAGTTTATCAATACTGTACTGTAGTCAATATCCATGGGACTGTATACACTGGCCCCCATGCAGAAAAAGATTCCATTGAGCCAATAGATAGCACTGATTCTGTTAGTGACAATGAAAGTCATCCTGCACAATAACCCTCCTCTCTCTTGTCTCCCTCACACCAGCCACAAAGGTTTTCAAAGGTAAGTGCAGGTTTGTTTGTTTATTTTTCTCATTATTTTGTATTTTCATTATTATTTTATGTTACACTACAGTATTGTAATGATTTTTAGCTCAATGTTTTTGGGTTGTGGAATGAATCATCTGAGTTTCCATTATTTCTTATGAGGAAATTTGCTTCTATATACAAGTGCTTTGGATTACAAGCATGTTTCTGGAATGAATTATTTTTGCAAACCAAGGTTTTACTGTCTAAGCTTTTATTATCTTTCTTTCTCTACCAACTAAAGAAAACTATTTCTTTGGAAGCTCTGGCTTTCTTTGAAACCTCTTGCCTATAAAGAGAGATGTTAAGACAGCTGGTTGGAAGAGGTGTTTGCTTACATAAGCAAAAATAAGGAAAGTGAACAGAACTGGAAGAGAAAGGCCAATGGGGTATATCCACATTAGAAGGACTCATGGCATTGCTAAGTCTCTGTGCAAACTCTAATTGGCCAAACCAGGCAAACAAAGGCTTACAAAATTTTTATTTAGAGGAAAACTTTGATTTGCTGAGCTGACTCATACTTGCTCTCATAAATAAAACATAATTTTTTCTTAAATTAACAAATGATTCTTCAGATCAAAAGTGATAACAGGATTCTAATGGGTGATTTATTCAATTATCTTTTAAATGCTACAATTATTAAATGAAATGGCATATTTTCTATGGAAGTTTGTTAAAGCTTGTTACAATTCATATTAATATCTATAACCCACTAAATTACAGTGATTTTATTAAAATATTTTCTATCTCTAGATTTGCATAATGTTATTAAAGATTAAATATATATGGAAATTCCAAATTGGGTTTTCTTGGTTTAATTAGTCACCAATCAGGTAAATGTTCAATATTTCTGTTTTATAGACACATTCTGAGAGTCAAGAGTGCACCTTTAATAAAACATTCTTTTGAATGTTTTTAATTTTATTTAAACTATTTTACTTTTATTTAAATGTATTTGAATTTTATTCAAATAAATTATGCTTTTAGTTATTGAATATATTTTCTTATATTAAATCTCATGTTATTAATTCATTTGTTAAATAAAAAAATCCTTATTATGTGACTGTATCTTTGTGTGAATTTTGTACACCTATATATATACAGAAAACAAAACTATGGCTTATTATAGAGTGTTTTACAAATCTACATACAAAATGTACTAATTTCTAACTGCGGATACGTTCTTTAGTTTCTATTGTTGCTTTATGTTCTAGACACCTGCTTGCTCCTTGTTATTATAAAGAGTGAATTTTAATAACTGTTGCTTTTCACATGTCTATTGTACTGTATGCTTTTTACTAGAAACTATCATTTGGCTTTTGCACGCGAATAGAGATTGAAAAACTTTTGCAATTTTCTTTAAAATACCATGTAATAAGCTGCTTTTTTATTATACTAATAAAACATCTAAAGAGATTTTTAAACACTACAATAGTTTCTTTGGTATCTGCTTAGTTGCTGTATCATACGATGCTGTCTTATCATAATGTGGGGATTTTGTGGGGGTGGGAATCAGATGGCCCGACAAAGGCAGGCTTGCCTTTAATAACTATGTCTGCAAAACATTTATAAGAAGTGGCTGACACTAGGTCTGCAGGG
This sequence comes from Lynx rufus, assembly GCF_022079265.1. Taxonomy (NCBI): domain Eukaryota; kingdom Metazoa; phylum Chordata; class Mammalia; order Carnivora; family Felidae; genus Lynx; species Lynx rufus. The sequence goes on from NW_025814867.1 coordinate 114,781,183, forward strand.
CATTGTTGCAACCAAATGGATGGATCATGAGGCCAAATAGGATAGACAATAGTGACAGTGGTTGTGGTGTGAAAATAATATGAACTTGGATACTGTTTGCAAAATAAAGATAATTTATTTACAGTCTAAAGATAGTTAATCTAGAATACTCTACCTTGAGCTCAAATCTCTTGATAGCATTTAGTTGAATATTTTTCACTTTAGGAGTGAATTTAAATCTTCTCAGAATATTACTAGCATATGTATGAGTGTGTGTGTGTGTGTGTGTGTGTGTATGTGTGTATATCTATATATCTATATATCTATAGATATCCAGAACTTCTATTTTCATATTTACGTTTAGTTTTTGTTTTTTTTTTAATTTTTTTTTCCAACGTTTATTTATTTTTTTGGGGACAGAGAGAGACAGAGCATGAACGGGGGAGGGGCAGAGAGAGAGGGAGACACAGAATCGGAAACAGGCTCCAGGCTCTGAGCCATCAGCCCAGAGCCTGACGCGGGGCTCGAACTCACGGACCGAAAGATCGTGACCTGGCTGAAGTCAGACGCTTAACCGACTGCGCCACCCAGGCGACCCTATGTTTAGTTTTTAAACCCAGAGCAGGCCTTAAAATAATGTAATCACATTGTATTGACTGTATTAGTTTTCAAATAACAAACCCAAGACCTAAATAACTGAAGTTACTCTCTCCAGATCAGACAAAGACAAGAAGAAAAATCTGAATTCACCTAGATCTACTGACTATAGATAACGTTTTTGCAGCATTGGAGAGTTTTCCTATATAGATGTGCGTGGCTGACTCTTTTATTTCATCATTCCATGACTGTGTTACCAAATGTTTCCTTTATGGGGGTTGAATTAACAATAGCATATTTGTTTTCTAAAACAAAGCACATACATCCTGGCCCTAAGTAAATTGATATAAAATATATCTTTATATAAAACTTATTTTGAGAATCTTCAATATTCATTTATATTACGGGAGTATACTAAAGATCCCTAAAACCAGACTGTATATTATTGAATTATAATAATTTCAAAGATTTTAAATGGTATAACAGTCTTTTTCTTGTCATTATTTTTTTGTTGTTATTGTTAGGCTTTTTCTTGAAGCGTAAGCATATGTTTTTGGAATCTAACAGTGAATTAGCTAACAACTATACTAAAATATGCATGTGGAGAAACAAAAAATAAATCTCTCTTTGTCTCACGCAGACACGCATACATACACACACACCCTTCAAATGATCATTTTAAACCATGTGTTGAAACATAACCAATATATTCTGAGTGTCAAGTGCAAGAGGTTAAATAAAATTTCAAATACTATTTCAGTCATATTGCATTGAATGACTACAGTTTATTTGTATGAGTGATTCATAAGCAGTACTTTTAACTTCAGAACTCTGTCACCATGTTAATATAATTATGCTATTATTGCTGTCAATAAAAGCTAATCATTGAAAACAATCTTGTTCAAAAATTTTCAGGCACTATTTGTACTGAAATAATGAAAATTGCCTAAAAGAACACAATAACAGTACATTTTATCCATAAGAAATCAGGCAGAACAGACTGAAATTCAAAAGGTTATCTTTGAAAGGCTTAAGGGTAAATTAAAAAGATACTCATACTGTGTAAAATTTTTAAAAATTAGGAAAAAGCTAGGATTATAACGTATTTTCTCATTCATGATATCAAGGGAAAATTTTATAAGAGTTTTTTTGTTTATTTTGTTGAAAATCACTTAAGTCTGTTTCAAGGCAACATTGTCTATTTCTGTGATCCAGCAATAAAAGTTATTCTGATACCTAAGGACTTTCCCACCAATTGCTCAAACCACTGTGACATTACTGTTACTTTCTGAGCTGTTGAGTAACTGTTATGATATTGTCCAAGCTTAAATGGCTGCAGGGAGAGTCAACGTTTTATCTACGTATAATGCCCATGATGTAAATTCTGAATGCAGGCAGGGAAATAGACCTGGTGTTTTTGTTTGTTTGTTGTATCATCTTTCTTTGTTTTAATGTCAGCTGAGTGTATCATGCCATCAAAACCTGATCCAGAATTCTAGGAAGATCCATTTTATGTGGCCTTTTGGAATTCCACCTGTGAATTTTTTATAAGGGCAATTTGTTGCAAGTAAGGATGACATTATTTTAAAAGAGGATGCTTCCATACTCATGGATTGAAAGATTTAATATTGTTAAAATGTTCATATTACAAACTCTATCAAAATTCCAATTGCAATTTTCACAAAAATGAAAAAAATAATCTTAAAATCAGTGTGAAATCCCAAAGAGCCATACCAATTTGGAAAAAAGAATGAAGTTGGAGGCACCACACTTCCTGATTTCAAACTATTACAAAACTATAGTAATCAAAACATTCAAACATAGGCATAAAAACAAGAGACATATGGGGCGCCTGGGTGGCTCAGTCGGTTAAGCATCCGACTTCGACTCAGGTCACGATCTCGCGGTCCGTGAGTTCGAGCCCTGTATCGGGCTCTGGGCTGATGGCTCAGAGCCTGGAGCCTGCTTCCAATTCTGTGTCTCCCTCTCTCTCTGCCCCTCCCCCGTTCATGCTCTGTCTCTCTCTGTCTCAAAAATAAATAAGCGTTAAAAAAAATTAAAAAAAAATTAAAAACAACCCAAGAGACATAGATCAAAGGAACAAAATAAAAAACCCAGGAATAAACCCATGCATATATGATTAATTAATTTATGACAAAGGAGTCAAGAATATATAATGAGTAAAGAATAGTCTTTTCAATAAATGGAGTTAAGAAAACTGGACAGTCACATGCCAAAGAATAAAACTGAGCCACTGTGTTAGCCTGCACACAAAAAGCAACTCAAAATGGGTTAAAGAGTTGAATATAAAACCTGAGCCATACAACTTCTAAATTTTTTTTAATCTTTATCTATTTTTTGAGAAAGAGAGAGACAGACACAGAGCATGAGTGGGGGAGGGGCAGAGAGAGAGAGAGAGAGAGGGAGACATAGAATCTGAAGCAGGCTATAGGCTCTGAGCTGTCAGGGCAGAGCCCCATGTGGGGCTCAAACGAGCTGTGGGATCATGACCTAAACCAATGTTGGACGCTTAATCTACTGAGCCACCCAGGCGCCCTGAAACCATACAACTTCTAAAAGAAAGCAGCTCCTTGACATCAGTCTTTGCCATCCATGATTTTTTGGATTTGATACCAAAAGCAAAGCCAACAAAAGCAAAAATAAACAAAGGGGATTACATCAAACTAGAAAGCTCCTGCACAGCAAGGGAGACCATCAACAAAATAAAAAGACGACCTACAGAAAGGGAGCAATCTTTGCAAATCACGTCTGATAAAGGGTTAATATCCAAAATACATACAGAATTCATACAACTTAATAGCCAAAAAACCCGAAAATAATCCCAATAAAAAATGAGCAGAGGAACTGAATAGCAGTTTTCTAAAGAAGACCTGCAAATGGTCAACAGGTAAATGAAAAGGTTCTCAAGAAAACTAATCATCAGGAAATGCAAATCAAAACCAAAATGAGATATATCATCTCACATCTGTTTAGAATGGCTATTATCAAAAAGACAAGCAGTAACAAGTATTGGCAAGGATGAGGAGAAAAGGGAACCCTGTGCCCTGATGGTGGAAATGTATAGTTCCATAGTTCAGCCACTATGGAAAAGAGTACAGTTATTTCCTTGAAAAATAAAAAATAGAGCTAACTTCTATCTGTTGCAGTAATTCCACTTCTGAGTATGTACCTGAAGGAAACAAAATCACTCTCTTTAAAAGACAGCTACACCCCCATGTTCATGGCAGCATTATTCACAGTAGCATTATTCACATAGCTTAGGTTATGGAAATAACCTAAGTTTACAGTGACAGATGAATGGATAGAGAAGATGTGGTATATACATACAATGGAATATTGTTAGCCATAAGAAAGAAGGGAATTCTGTTTGCAGTGACATGGATAGACTTTGAGGGCATTATACTGAGTGAAATAACTCAGAGAAAATTCTATATGCCTTCACTTATATGTGGAATCTAAAATAAACCAAACTCATAGATACAGAGAACATATTGGTTGTCAGAGACGAGGTATGAAAACATTTCTATATTTTCATTTGTCTTTAATTCTTATTATCTTATTTTACTACCCTAGTATATGGTGTAATGTGAAGAAAAAAATACATAGATTTATTTATAGACATATTTTACAGAACCACTAAAATGCAATTCAAGAAGGCAATAGGACAAAAATTAATATATAAATAACATTCATTTACAGAAACAGCATTCGGTTAGACTTTATAATGGCAGAAACAACCCAAAAGTTGGTATTATCTAGAGAAATAATAATACAATTTTTCCAACATTTAGGATGGCATTTACTTGAAACCACAATATTACGGCCACCAAAATAACAGAAACCAGATAACAGAAGCCTACATAAAAATGGTATTATTTTTCTGACATACTGAATATGCAGCATATGAGCTTTCTAGGACTGGTGATGTGGCTCAACTATGTCAGCAGTGACCCAAGCTCCTTTCTCCTTTCTGTTTCACTATGTTAAGGAAGTGTCTTCATCTGCATATTTAACTAGTCATCAAAATCAGGCTGTTGAAGATCAGGCACTGAACTAAAATTGTTCAGTGCACAACAGACATACACATCACATTGGTAAATGTAGCTATTTAAGGATATAATAAAAACAGTATTTTATTCTTCAATATACTTGTATTTTTTTTTTCACACAGCTACTAAATTAAGATATAAGCATATATAATTGTTTGGAACTAAGTACTTAACAAACAAAATAATTCTGTTTTTTTTTTTTCAGTCACAAACATTCTGAAAAAATCTCATACACTATGGGCACTGTAAACTAAGAGAATTTGGAAACCTTTTCTATAAGGTCAATTTTTCATGGAAAGGAATCTGATAAGTCAACTTTTTACTTTTTGTAGACTCAATAGAGGTAGACCAAAAACAGGGGGATGGGGGCTTGAATGTTTTCACCTGTTGGTGTTGTCAGCCAACCTTCTGTGTATACCTCAATCCTACTTTCCTATTCATATACTTTATAAAATTGAGATGAAGATCTGTTGGTAGATTTGTCGAGTAAGCAAGAGGGAGTATCTTGCGTAGCACCCTGGACGTACCATCATTTATCAAAGAACATATTTTGTTACTGAAAAATAAGGTAGACTTTTTAGCAATGCAGAAGGATGCTCTGTGTGTTCGAAAAAGTCATAGTTGTAAATACTTGGCTAAGGGCAGATCTATTTTGTTTTATTACAGAAAAACCAGAATCAATTCATTTTAATTAGCCTAAAAATACATTCATTTGTAGACAGAATATATCACTTGTTTGATCTTATGTTGCTAAAATAAAGAAAGTACATTTTTATAAAGATCTAAGGGAAGGATCACAGTAACAAGCATGAAGTACAGGATGAGCGTTTGATGTTCCAGAATTCTGGCAGCTACGCCCCAAATCCATTCAGAAGCCTTGGCCACCACTCCACGCCATCCCATCTTTCCATTTGCTTTCATAATAGTAAACTATGAGGCTTTTATTTGACTCTGTCTTCTGAGCTCAGAAAACATGTTTAAATTTCATGCATTTAAGAAAAGTGCCAAGTAATAAATTTGCTATCTTCTTTCCTAGAAATATAATACTGAGAGTTAAGTAAAATAAAACACTCTGTATCTGCTCTATATTTTATAAGATAAAAAGTCCATTGTGAAACTTCATCCTCCTTAGTGTTACCATAATTCACTTTTAAAGGACTTCTGTATGTGGAAATGACTATGATAATATGCCTAAAAACAGAAACTTTTTGTGTAAAAATTAATGTTCTTGTCTGTTCAAAGAATACTTTTTTTTTTTACTCTGTAGTTGCCTTTCAAGATAGGGATAATGGTTTAATGATTTGGGTAAGTTTAAGTAGCCTAAATAATGCTACCTTATTTTTTACATGGTGTTTTTGTATTTTTTCAATGTGGTTTATATATCTACATTCATATTTTATCATAAATAAATTTTCATCATGAGATAGGCTTTCAATCTACACATATTTAGTTAGTTGCAAATATTTTCCATCACAAATACTTCAAAAACATATTTTGTTAGTTCAAATTATTGATATATTTATTATCATCTCTTCAACTCCTCTGCATCCTTTGAAAATGGATTAATAATAGCTATCCAATTTCATGTGATGAATATTAAGCAATGATGAATATTAAAGTGATCCAATAATAGTCATTCACTTTCTGGTTCCCATTCGCAATAGACATGATCCCATGTCTGGCTGAACTCAGGGGAACATGTAGGTCTAGGTGCAAGTCTCCCCATCATTCAATGTTCCCCATCAGGGTTTTTGTGTGTTATTCTTTGGTTCCCTGGAGAGCTGATATTCAAGGAGGGTGGAGAAGAAGCTTGCACAGACCAAACTTATAAAAGACTGGTATAAAATGGAATACCAGTGAGTGTACTTACAGCAGCAAGTATAACTAACACATAGATCAACATCCCACCAACCTTTTCTCTGTTGACTGATCACTGCTTTCTCTTCATGTCAAAACACACGCACACACACAAACACTCCATATTGTCATTAGATGTTTTCTTATGAACACAGAATCAAAGAAAAGGAGTTAGTTACATGGAATCGGTTTTTCAGATGTGACAATCACTTGATCTATAAATAGCCCTACTAGGGAAACAGGTATTTTCTCCTCTGGTGAGCACCATAAACTCCTTGTAGTACTTTAATTTAACACTAACAAACTCTTGCTCTTGTGCCCCCCTTCATGGTTTGTATTAAGAATCTTGTGCTAAGTCTTTTTTTTTTCAACTTTATTATAAGAACACAACATGAAATCTATCCTAAGTGTATGTTATTGATTGTGCAATGTTGAAGAGCAGATCCCTAGAACTTGATTCATTTTACTTAACTAAAAGTTGATGCCTGTTGTTTAATAATTCCCCTTCTCCCCCTATTTTCAGCCTATGGCAGCCACTATTCCAGTCTTTGATTTTGCAAATTTGACTATTTTAGATTCTTCACATAAGTGGAATTCTACAGTACTTGTCTTTCTGTGTCTTGCTTATTTTACTGAGCATAAAATTCTCAAGATCCATCCATGATGTGTGTGTGTGTGTGTGTGTGTATACACCATATTTTCTTTATCCATTCATTTGTTGATGGACATTTAGGTTGTTTTTGTATATTAGCTATCGTCAAGTTTTTTTAAAAAAGGATTACATTCAGTGGTATGTTGGAACAGACTGAGACTGGTTCTGGGGAGCAGATGGTTAAATATTCAGAAATTTTGCAACCTGCTTGTTAAACCATTTTTATATCATCCGTGGTGGAGGTATTTAAACCACAGTAATTGGCAAATGCTATATGGCAGGGCTTTTTCCTGAACCCTAGGAGATCCAGCTTACTAACACCCTTGGTGCATTACAAAATATATCGATTAAGTATAGCTTAAATATTTTAACAGAATCAATTCTCTGACTAAAACTTGGCCAAATCAATTGCATTTTGGACTTTCCTAAAATTCTGCAGGCATACATTTATATTATTTATGATGAGTCAAATGATTGAATTTCTCAGGCCCTAATTGTAATATTGGATGATAATTGGAATTCTGAGAGGGTAAACTTAAGTTTTGAGGGTATATATTTACCATTAATCTACTACAAAAGTCACCAAAACAAACTATAAAAAAAGGAAGACCTCACCTGTCTTTGTGTAAGGATTATAAATTACTTCTTGGCTGAATTGTTGCAGTAACTTTTATTAGACTCCTAATTCCTTCTATTCTATTCAACATTTTTTTTTTCATGTCAGCTCTCCTGAAGTAAAATTCTGATCATGTTTCTTCCTCTTTGAAACTCATACTTATCTCCCTGTTGCTCACAAAATATATAACCAAACCCACATCGTGGCATTCCAGGCTCCCATGGTTACCCCATTCGTTGCATTTCCAACTTCAATTTTTCTCATTCTCTTTCAGTAACTGACTTAGTATCCAACCACTTAACTAGCCTAATAAGAATGTAAATAAGTCTGAGGAATATATCAAACATACTATTTTTATAGGTGTTCAATATTCTTAACAATGCTTAGAGGTACCATATTATTTTGGCCTCCTGCTGAGGTAGCTGAATTCCTAGAAGCCCTTTAATTTGATTGGAGGCACATCCATAATTTCTTGAAAAGGCCCTTGATGTGACTGAATATTCTGCCTTTTAAAAATCTTTTTTAAGGTTATACCAAAAGTGTGCATAGTCACACAGCTTTTTCTTCTTGCAATGCATTTGGCATTTGCTTCTGATTTTTAGTATTTTTTCCATTGGAGACTAAGAATTTCCCCAAATCCTCCAGTCCCGGTTCCTTTTTTTAACAGATTTTTTTTTCCCTTTCACTTTCTCTCTCTCCTTACAATTTACTCTAAACAGAAAAGGAACATCCAGGAAGAAACTTCAGCACTGCTTGGAAATCTCCTTAGCTATACATGTAAGTCACTAACTTTCAACAACTGTTTTCCACACAACTGCAGAGCACAGTTTTGCTAAGTTTCTGCCATCCCACAACTGGGATCTCCCTTCTTTCAGTTTATAGTGACATGTTCCTCATTTCCTTCTGAGACCTCACCAACAGTGTCCTTAAAATCCACATTTCTACTAACAGTCTATCCAGGGCTTTCCCTAACACGATTTAGGCTCTCACTGTCAAGGTCCTCAACATTTTTCCAACCTCCAGAAACTTCCAAAGCCACTCCTAGTGTTTAGGAATTTTTTAAAGTAGTACCCCCCTCTCAGTATTAAAATATGTATGCATTTCCTGCTGCTCCATAATAAATTCTCACAAACATTGTAGCTTAAAATAACACACACATATTAACTCACAATTCCCTTAGTTCAGGAGTCCATGGGTGGGTTAGCTGGGTCCTCTGTGTAGGGTCTCACCAGGCTTAATTTCCCAGGCGGTTGGTTGCATCTTTATCTAGAGGCTGGACTGTGGAAAGATCTGCTTCTATGCTGGCTGAAGTTAGCATATTTCATCTCCTTGTGGTTTTATACCCCTGGTTGTTAGGGTAGCTGTCGGTCATGGACAACTCTCTGTTATTAGAAGCTGCTCTTGCTTTTTTGCATGTGGTCCTCTTCATAATGTCAAAGGTTGCTCCTTCAGGTTGCCTCTTCAAATCTCTCATTTCTTTCTGACTCTGACCTTAAGGCCTACTTTTAAAAGACTTGCCTAGGGTGCCTGGGTGGCTCACTTGTTTCAGCCTCTGACTCTTGATTTCCACTCAGGTCATGATGTCGAGGACATGAGATCGAGCCCCTTATCTTGCTCCACACTGGGCATGGAACCTGGTTAAGGTTCTCTCTCTCCCTCTGTTCCTACTCTGCTCAATTGCTCTTTCTCTCTCTCTCTCCCTCACTGTCTCTAAAAAAAATAGAACTTAAAAGACTTACCTGATTTTTTATTTTTTTATTTTTTTTTTAATTTTTTTTTTCACCATTTTTATTTTTTTATTTTTGGGACAGAGAGAGACAGAGCATGAACGGGCGAGGGGCAGAGAGAGAGGGAGACACAGAATCGGAAACAGGCTCCAGGCTCTGAGCCATCAGCCCAGAGCCCGACACGGGGCTCGAACTCACGGACCGCGAGATCGTGACCTGGCTGAAGTCGGCCGCTTAACCGACTGCGCCACCCAGGCGCCCCTGACTTGCCTGATTTTTTAAAAAAATGTTTATTTTTGAGAGAGAGACACAGAAAGACAGAGACAGAGACAGAGACAGAGACAAGGCACGAGTAGGGTAGGGGCAGAGAGAGTTGGGGACACAGAATCTGAAGCAGGCTGCAGGCTCTGAGCTGTCAGCACAGAGCACAATGCAGGGTTCGAACTCACAGGCTGTGAGATCATGACCTGAGCCAAAGTTGGATGCCCAACCAACTGGGCCACCTAGGTGCCCCAAGACTTACTTGATTCTTACCTGATTAGGTGAATCTCACCCAGGATAATCTTCCTTTTGGTGTTTTTATTTAGAGTCAACTTATTTGAGACCTTAATTACATCTGCAGAACCTCTGCATATAACATAACATAATGTAACCTAACATAACATAACATAAACATAAGATCACAGGAACAATCTCTTATCTTATTTACAGGTTCAGTCCCCACTCAAGGGGATAGGATTGTGCAAGACATGCATATCATGGGGTAGGAAACCTGGGGCCATCTCAGAATCCTGCCTACCAGTACAATCAGAGATATAGCAACTCTAACTGAGGTCATACCGGTATCAATGTGCAGAAACAAACAGTTCATATCTGGAATATCTGACTCCAAATACCTTATTTTAAGTTATTTAAATCCCATTCAGTTAACATGCAGTGTAATATTAGTTTCAGGTGTACAATTCAGTGATTCAACATTTATGTATAACACCCAGTGCTCATCACAAGTGCCCTCCTTAATCCTGAGCATCTATTTAACCCATCCCCACCCCCCCCCCCAATAACAACAGTTTGTTCTCTATAGTTGAGTTTGTGTCTGGGTTTGCCTCTCTTGCTCTCTTTGTCCCTTTATTCATTTGTTTTGTTCCTTAAATTCCACATATGAGTGAAGTCATATGGTATTTGTCTTGCTCTAACTTATTTCGCTTAGCATAATACTCCCTAGCTCCAAACACATCAATACAAATGGAATAATGCCATTCTTTTCTATGGCTGACTATATATACATATATATATGTATATACTTATATGTATGTATATATATATATATATATACACACACACACACACATATATATATATATATATATATATATATATGTATTCCCTCTTATTTAGCCATTCATCAGTTGATGGACATTTCCATAATTTGGCTATAGTTTTGTTTTTTCAGTTAAGTCATTTCACCTTTATTGCTAATAGTGAGTAATTCTTCATTTTTCTTCCCCTACCCTTGCTGCATTGATTGATTGATTGATTGATTTTAATTTCCATCAAAGTTAATTAGCACATAGCGCAATAATGATTTAAGGAATGGAATCCAGTGATTCCTCCCTTATGTATAACACCCAGTGCTCATCCCAACAAGTGTCTTCCTTAATGTCCCTTGCTCATTTAACCCATCCCTCCACCCACAACCCCTCTCTCCAGCAGCCCTCGGTTTGTTCTCTATATTTAAGTTTCTTATGTTTCGTCCCCGTTGGCTATTGTTGATAATGCTGCTATAAACATCAGGGTGCATGTGTCCCTTTGTTTTAGTATTTTTGTGTTCTTTGGATAAACACCTAGTAGTGCAATTGCTGAGTAGTAGGATAGTTCTATATTTAACTTTTTGAGAAGTCTCCACACTGCTTCCCAAAGTGACTGTACCAGTTTTCATCGCCACCAACAGTGCAAGAGGATTTCACTTTCTCCCAAAAACTGTTGTTTTTTGTGTTGTTGGTTTTAGCCTTTCTGACAGGTGTGAAGTGATATCTCATTATAATTTTGACTTACATTTCCCTGATGATCAGTCATATTGAGCATCTTTTCATGTGTCTGTTGGTTATTTGTATAGCTTCTTTGTAGAAATGTCTATTCATGTATTCTGCCCATTTTTTAATGGATTATTCTTTTTTGGGTTTTGAGTTTTATAAGTTCTTTATCTATTTTAGATATTCTTTATCAGATATGTCATTTGCAAATATCTTCTTCCATTCTGTAAGTTGCCTTTTCATTTTGTTGATTATTTCCTTCACTGTGCAGAAGCTGTTTATTTTGATAAAGTCCCAATAGTTTATTTTTGCTTTTGTTTCTCTTATCTTAGGAGACATATCTAGAAAGAAACTCCTATGGCCAATGTCAAAGAAGTTACTGCCTGTGTTCTCCTCTAGGATTTAATGGCTTCCTGTCTCACATTTAAGACTTTAATCCATTTTAAATTTATTTTTGTGTATAGTGTAAGTAAGTGGTCCAGTTTCATTCCTTTGCATGTGGTGTCCAGTTTTCCCAGCACCATTTGTTGATGAGACTATCCTTTTCCCATTGGATATTCTTTCCTGATTTTTTGAAGATTGACTGACCATATAGTTGTGGGTTCATGTCTGGGTTTTCTATTCTGTTCTATTGATCTATGTGTCTATTTTTGTGTCAATACCATACCGTTTTGATCATTACAGCTTTGTAATATAACTTGAAATCCAAATTGTGATGACTCCAGTTTTACTTTGTTTTTTCAGGGTTTCTTTGACTATTCAGAGTCTTTTGTGGTTCCATACAAATTTTAGGCTTGTTTGTTCTTGCTCTGTGAAGAATGCTGGTGTTATTTTGATAGGAACTGCATCGAATATATAGATTGCTTTGGGTAGTATTGACATTTTAACAATATTTGTTCTTCCAATCCATGAGCATGGAATTTTTTTCCATTTCTTCGTGTCATCTTCAGTTTCTTTTATTAATGTTTTATAACTTTCAGAGTACAGATCTTTCACCTCTTTGGTTAAGTTTATTCCTAGGTATCCTATGATTTTTGGTGCAATTGTAAATGGAATTGATTCTTTGGTTTCTCTTTTTCTGCTTCATTACTAGTGCATAGAAATGAAACACTTTCCTGTATGTTGATTTTATATTCTGTGGCTTTACTGAATGCATGTATCAGTTCTAGCAATTTTTTGGTGGAGTCTTTTGGGTTTTCTATATAGAGTATCATGTATCTGCAAATAGTGAAAGCTTTGCTTCTTCCTTGCCAATTTGAATGCCTTTTGTTTCTTTGCGTTCTCTGATTAGTGTGACTAGGAATTCCAAAACTATGTTAAATAACATTGGTGAGAGTGGACATCCCTGTCTTGTTCCTGATCATAGAGGAAAAACTCTCAGTTTTTAGTTGTAGGTTTTTCATATATGGCCTTTATTATGTTGAGGCATGTTCCCTCTAACCCTACTTTGTTGAGGGTTTTATCATGAATGGATGTTGTAATTTGTCAAGTGCTTTTTCTGCAACTATTGAAATAATCATTTTGTTCTTATCCTTTCTTTTATTAATGTGATGTATCATGTTGATTGATTTGCAAATACTGAAACTTCTCACATCGCAGGAATAAAGCCCACTTGATTGTGCTGAGTGATTCTTTTAGTGTACTGTTGGATTTGATTTACTAGTATTTTACTGAGAATTCTTGTATCCACGTTCATCAGGGATATTGGCCCGTAGTCCTCTTTTTTAATGGATTCCTTATCTGGTTTTGGTATTAAGGTAATGCTGGTCTCATAGAATGAACTTGGGTGTTTTCCTTTCTTTTCTATTTTTTGGAATAGTTTGAGAATAATAAGTATTAACTCTTCTTTAAATGCTTGGTAAAATTCATCTATGAAGCCATCTGGACCTGGACTTTTGTTTGTTGGGAGATTTTTATTATTGATTCAATTTACTTGCAGGTTATCAGTCTGTTCATGTATTTTTATTTTTTTCCTGTTTCAGTTTTGGTAGTTTATATGTTTCCAGTAATTTATCCATTTCCTCCAAGTTTCCCAATTTGTTGGCATATAGTTTTTCATAATATTTTCTTATAATTTGTATTTCTGTGGTGTTGGTTACTTTTCTCTCATTTGTGAAAGCAGAAATAAATTATATGGAAACAAAAATAAGACAAAAACAAAAAGACACTACCAAAGAGTTGGTTCTTTGGAAAAAATTAATAAAATTAATAAACCCCTAGCCAGACTTACCAAATACCATTATCTTAACTGTTGTGTGTTACTTACACTCTCAAACAGAAAGCAAAAACAGGGGCACCTGGATGGCTCAGTTGGTTAAGCATTGACTTGGTTTTGGTTCAGGTCATGATCTCATGGTTCGTGAGTTCAAGCTCTCATTGGGCTCTATGCTGACAGGATGGAGCCTGCTTGGGATTCTCTCTCTCTCCATCTCTCTCTGCCCCTCCCCAGTTTGTGTGCATGCATGCAAGTGCTCTCTCATTCTCTCACAATAAGTAAATAAACTTTTACAAAAAAAAGAAAGCACAAACAAACAAAATTAACCAAAAATTTACTTTCCTCTCTGGCTTCCCTAAGTTTCCTTACTTCCATGTTTTGTTTTGTTTTGTTTTGTTTTGTTTTGTTTTTCTTGCTCTTACTAAAATATGGAATGTTCTTCTTATGTTCTGCAAATATACAAATGGCATTGCCTCACCATCTGTCCAGCCTGATTTAAATGCCCCCCTTTTTCTCATAATGTTTCCCTTTCTTGCCTTGATGGGATAAAGCCTTTCTTTCCTTCATTCCTCTCTATTTTAACACATTATATTTTCTATCTAATGTTGCAGGTGTTTGTGTTTGGATTTTATTTATTCTTCTAGGCAACAAAAAATTTTGAAAAAAAACATATTTAGACATCAGCATTTGGCATACTAATGAGTATCTAAACACATGGGTATAGCAAATATTAAATAATCATTTGATAAGTGAACAAAAAAGTTATAGTAATTTGATGAGCATTATCACATAAATACCACTCAGTTGATATTATTTGTTATACTTGCAGATATGTTGAGTTTTTATTTGATTTTATGTGATTCTTATTTTATTCACTGTATAACCACACACACACACACACACACACACACAATGTATTTTGTTCATCTTTGATTACATACTTGTATTTAACTACTTGGGTGGCACTTTCATAGTCTGCATACATAGCTGAAGTAAATTGCATTGACAAACTATGTAAAGGCTATTGTTTGCACTTTCTCCATTCTGGGTATTGAGATCTTCACTAGAGTATATGGCTTTCTTGGACTAATGGACATAGTTAACTATCATTAAAAGGATTTTGATCTTGGGATTTCTACATATCCCAAATGGATTGTTGAAAAAGACTGAAAACATCCACATGAGAAATTTTATATATATGGTATTAAATTATATATATATATATATATATATATATATACATACATATATATATATAGAGAGAGAGAGAGAGAGAATTTAAAAAACATATTGAGTTCTGATGTCAATCTCTATTTACATCAGTAGATAATAATCCTTAACCACAATTGCCTGATTTATTCTTGGACTAATCATCACAACTCTGCCTTTCACTATTCTATTCACTATTCTCTATGTCATTATTTTTTTTATTTTTAATGTTTTTTATTTATTTTTTGAGAGACAGAGTGTGAGTGGAAGAGGGACAGAGAGAGAGGGAGACACAGAATCTGAAGTAGGCTCCAAACTCTGAGTTGTCAGCACAGAGCCCAACGTGGGCTTGAACCTACCAACCATGAGATCATGACCTGAGCTGAAGTCAGATGCTTAACTCACTGAGCCACCTAGGTGCCCCACTATGCCACTGTTTGTAAGACTCTTTACCTAAACTGTGCTATGTCTTTGTTTAAAAACTCACTCAGAACAGTTTTAAATTACTAAACATTTAACAACTTGTTTATTTATAGAATTCTTTTTTCCCTATATATATTATTTCTAAGTTTGGTCCCTTGCTTTATTAAATAACTCTGATTTGTTATTCCTATATGTCCTTTATTCTCTGTCTTCTTCTATACCCATATTCTTCTGTATATTATAGGGACTGGGTGATTTTTAAAATGTTGTTTGGCTGGAAGAATCACATTACATGTTGACTATAGATGAAAAGCTGATTTCTCACTGGCTGCACACCATGTCAATATTCATATGATACCAGAAAATACCCAAAACAGGTAATGAATTAATGGTATTATCAATTAATAACATCAATCATAATATTATGCAAAAAATTATAGATATAAATATAATTAGAAATATAAATACAAATCATAACATCATATGGTGATTAAACAGTTTTATAATAATTTAACATATAAGAATTAAACATTTGATCATTGTTTTAGTCAATTCAGACTGCTACAAGAAAATACCACAGATCAGATGGCACAAACAATAGATGTTTTTTTCTCACAATTCTGGAGGCTGGGAAGTACAAGATCAAGACGGCAGTGAATTCACTGTCTGATGAGAACCTTCTTCCTGGCTTGTAGATAGATGGCTGCCTTCATCCTGTATCTTCACAGGGTGGAGAGAGAATAATACTCTGACTTGTCTTCCTGTTTTTATAAGGGCACTAATACCATTAAGGGAACTCCACTCTCATGACCTCCTTTAATGCTAATTACTTCCCCAAAGACTCATCTTCTTATAGTATCACATTGGGAGTTAGAGCCTCAACATATGAATTTTGAGAGATATAAACATTCAGTCCAGAACAATTATCATAGGAAGCATACATAAAACAAAGTGAATTGCAGTCAAGCCTGAAATGTGCCAGCTGATTTGGGACTAAAGCTAGGCCATGGTGTTTTCCTGTTGAGTAGAAAAAAATTCACAGAACATCAGTTAAAAACACAAGATGGTTCTGTAAGCATGTCTGTTCACATACAAAGACAAAAACCCTTTGCAAACCACAGTATGACTAAAACACTTCTTTTTCCAGCTAATTTGCTACTTCTTTATCAATTACAGCTTTAACCTAGTTCCGTTTCTCTCATCCAGTGAATTAAACCAAGATAGCTGATTATAGAATTACTCTTATTTTCTGAAAGCATCTAATTCAGGAAAAAACAAAAACAAAAAGAACAACCATCACTTTCTTGAACCATCTGCAGAGGCTCAATCCTTTAAAAAGCAGCATGGAAGCCTCTCTCACTAATATTCCTGCCTGTTCCCCATGGCGTGAAATCCTTCTTGTGGCAAAAAGTAATAAACCCAACTGCGTTTGCCTAAATGTGTGATCCTAGTCATCTTTAGCTGATGGGTACAACACTGATAAATAAGTAATTGATTATGCATTTTACTGTATTATTCTAAATTTAGTCCAGTTTAGAAACAAGTAAAGCCATTTTTATATTTTTATCAAATAATGTTATAAAATGACAGAATTAAGCAGTTCACATTAAGTGAGAAGGTCACATAACGTGAAACAGCTTCCAGCCATTAGAAAGTAGTTGCATATTTTTTTTTTTAGTTTGCCCTAAAAAAAATCAATGTTTATTTTAAAACAATGAATTGTCATTTTTATTATGATATAAGGCCTTAAAAATAATGAACCATATACATAATTCCCCCTTTAAGAAACCATAAAATAAAATGGGATAATTCAACAATATATTGCATTCAAGCCTATTTGAAATATATTGTCCTGTGAAAAATATTTTCTTTTTAAAATTCTGGTAGCTGAGACATTAAACTGACACAAATAAATAGCTTATTTGTCTCAAGTGTCCAAATGAACTATATAGAAAATCAATTTTGGCTAAACAAAAAACAGATGGAAAATAATGTGATTACATTAAAATGACTATGATAGTAGTCACCACATAAAAATAAGCACTGGGTTTCATTTTCTCAAGTATGAATGCTGTAGACTAGAGAAAAGAATTATCACAAGGGAATGAGAGTAAGTCTCATGTAATTTCCTTTTATTACCCTCAGAGAAACCAGCATTATCATTATCATAAGCAGATGAGTAAAATAGAGCTCTACAATAAGTCATAATAGAAGAAGATCATTTAGAGAAAGCAGTAACATTGTCATTTTCTTTGAAATCCTTGAATGTGAATGAAAACAAAAGAGGTCTAATGAATATTTTAAATGAATAGCTTATTTAGTTACCTGAACACAAAAGATCTATTATCCAATGACTTAATTGACTGTGTGTGTGTGTTTTTTAACAGCCCAGCTATATTACTGAAAGCATTCTTCTGCAGAGTTTAAGTTGTACTCCTGATAGTCTTTTGATTTGATTCAAGCTCACCAAAGTCTCACAACTCTAAGCAGAAAAATAACTATTTCTCAGTGGAACAAAATGAATACAAGACAAAATATTGTCACAATATTTATATTAATATGCTTTTGTATTTCTCATAGTTGCTTAGGGGATTATTTGGGCCAAGAGTTTAACAAAATTTTTATTTATCCTGAGTAGTCAGAAATTATAAGGATATTCTTTCATATTTATATCAAATTGGTACACCTACATTTTGAACTTTTTGTTACCTTGGATTGTATCAACATTTTGTTTTTACCTTTTACTTTATTTACTTCCAAAAAAAAAAGAAGAAAAAGAAGATGAGGAGAAAGAAAAATTAAAGAATAAGTAACTTAAAGAATAAGGAAGGAATTTACTCTAGAAAAATTTAAAATAAACTAAGTAGTAAGACTTATATAGGAGAATATAATTATGTATTGCATATCTTTCTCAGATATGCAAAGCTACCATCAATAAAAGAGACAAAATAAAATCTCTAATTTGATTTACAATAGAAAATATTTGCAATTAAAAATACTCAAAACACAAACAGAAAAAACAAATTTAATGGTTTAAATAATGGTTAAACAAATAATGATTATCATTATCATTCCAAGATTTTGCATAGTGAGGAACACCAAAAATATATCTGGTTATAATGGTGAAGAAAAATGGATGAAGAAAAGCTGGTGATGATAATGTGAGCAAGACAAAAATGAAAAACAAAAGTAAGTTATGTCATGATTTGACTATACCTACTGGATCTTTTTTTTTTTTTTTTTTTGGTCATTTTTCTTTGCTTAAATCAAGAATCATTTGTTTCTTTTTGACTTCTTGTATATAAAACATGTTTTCAAACTTCTCTTTCTAAATATGTAACTTTTTCCTTGGCTACTTTTCAGGAAGAATCTTTACTTCAAGTACATCAGCACAATACGTTCTCTTCATATATTTTCACATCTACTTCTTTGTATCTTTCTAATTTAAACTCATTTTCTTTCTTTTGTTACATGCTTCATGATGCCAGTTATTGCTACAAGACTCTTTTCTGTTTCATCTATTCTAAACATCTGCTTCTCTGATTATTTTTCACCTCACATAATAAAAATAACATAATAACAAAATAGCTAACTATTTAACTAAACCATGAAGTCAGAAATATAATCTGTTAATAATGTTTGCTCTAAAACAAACACTCTTGAAATCTAAGCATTCCAAGTATCAGATTGACTTTTGCAGAGTTGTTTGAAGGTTACTTTGGAAGTTCTTTTATAGTACACCCCTATAATCTGTAATAAAGTGATCTATTCAGTCAGATATTGAGTAGAAATGTCATATTGCTATGCTATGCAAATCTCCCTAAGGAGTATCTAATTTATATTTGATGGGAGAGAAATGATGATATGATAAAACCCCCAAAGGGTAATTTCTTCTTCACTTTAGGTATTCTTTGCAGTTTGGCTAAGAGGTTTGATCTGTGGTCTCACATCTCCATGTCTGGGCTGAAGGAATAGCCACAAATTGGATTAGTGCAGAGAAAGGAAAAAAAACAAAAACAAAAACATGACGATTCATGTCTGGTTCCTAAAGCTTCCACCAGAAGGAATCACATTTCATGGGTACTTACATTTTATTAACTAAGGCAAGCTATAGGTCTATCTAACTTCAATGGGGGAAATATAATCTCTTCACTTCCAAAAAAGGATTTTAAAATATGTGGCCTGCAGCAAATACTTAGAGCTTTGTATAGCCCTTTCTATGGTTAAAAATTTCTTGACATAAAGCAATTTAACTATAAGTCTAAGAAATTGTGTTCTGTACAAATCTAGATAATATGTTTAGGACATTTTACATAAAAGTAACCTCTAGGAAAACTCCCTTTTTTGTTTATAACATAATATATGCTCACTTAAAAGAAATTGAAAACCACAGAAAATTATAAATAGGAATGTAAAGATCACCCAAAATTTCACAAGCAAAAAAAAATGATGTTAACATTTTGTTATATATTATTTTAGAATTTTTAACACATGCATTTTCTTATATTTTTTTGTTAAAGGCCTCAGACGTCTCATACTGTCTTGGGGGTTATTTTTACCTTTTTTTATTCAAAATACATTTTTCCATGCTGTGTAGAATTCTCTTACTAGCCACAAAATAGCTAAGACTTTGTCATTTAGATGGATTCCCATAATAATAAACTACAAAGTAGTAAAAAATTTAACCCCAGTGTGAAGGTATTAGGAGGTGGGGCCTTTGGTAGGTGAATAGATATGAGAACAGAGCCCGCATGAATGGCATTAGTACCCTCATAAACTAGACCCCAGAGAGCTCCCTTGTCCTTTCCCATGTGAGGACACAGTGCATCTATGCACCAGGAAAAGTGCTGTCACTAGTCACCGAAACTTCTGGCACCTTGACCTTAGATATCCCAACCACCAAGTCTATGAGAAATAGATTTCTGCTGTTTATAAGTCACCAAGTCTATGGAGTTCCTGTTATAGCAGCCTGAATGGACTGAAACAAATTCCACATCTGGACTTTCTAATCTGTTCCCTCAATATTTTTGTCTAACTTTACATGGAAACCACACTGTCTTGATTACTGTAGCTTTATAATAAGTCTCGAAATTAGGTAAGGTAGGTTCTCCAAGTTAGCACCCCCCCCCACCCATATCAGCTTTTGCAGTATAGTCCATTTGCTTTTGCTTTTGCTTTTTCATATAAATTTAGAAGCAGTTTGTTGAAAGAAGTCCTTCTGGGAGTTTGATTGTGATTGTGCTGAATCTTTAGGCTCTTTGTTGCAAGAGATAGATCAAGGAAGGCAGTAGCCAGCCTAACAGAAGTAAATATGGTTGCTCATCAGGATGAAGTAGGACAAATGTTACAAAAAGGGGACAGAGAGAAATAGGTATGGCACCATGTGGCCCATGGAATACCGCTCAGTATTTTATTGACCAACTTTGATAGTTAATGAGCAAGTGTGCCAACCAAAGCCAGGGAAAGCCATGGTGACCAGGGTCTCAGATCCCACATAAGCTACTAAACCAATGTGCTACTTGATGTTGTGGGGCATCTGGAATGGGTAATAAGAGAGAAAGATAATAACCATCACTCACATTTTACTGCCAGCTTCTGGGACTCGTCTATAGTTTGCTTCACCATTCTTCCCCATGTAAATTTCCCCAGGTAAGAGATAAACCAGAATTTTAAAGACCTGTACCCAAGACCAGCTTACTGTATGAAGAGTTGCTGTATAGGGGCTACGCTGTAGTAATTGCGGTGGTATACCACAAAGATCCTTCTTTACGGGTCAAGGAAGATCCCACTTACTAGGAATGTTGCCAGCTAAAGTTTTACAATTTCGTTTCTCCCCAGGAATTACTCTTGACCAGAAGGATCTGCCTATCCCAAGTCAACCCCATCTGAAAACTGATTTATGTGGGGATAAACAGACCTGACCCCTTTTCTGCAGTTTTGAACTTATCTGAATGTCGGGCTATTCTTGCTTTACAGCTACCTGTCATAAATCTTGGTTGCAACCGCATCACAGTTCAACCTCTTTAGTAATCCAGTCCTGCTCTCCATATTTTTTCACGTGTTGTTCCTTCAAACATTTGCAACACTCTTCTTCCATGTATCTCTTTTTTTTAATTTTTTTTCATGTTTATTTATTCTGAGAGAGAGAGAGAGAGCATGAGCAGGGGAGGGGAAGAGAGAGAGGGAGGCGGAGAATCCCAAGCAGGCTCTGTGCCACCCATGCAGAGCCCAACGTAGGGCTCAAACTCACCAACCATGAGATCATGACCTGAGCCAAAATCAAAAGTCAGATGTTTAACCGACTGAGCCACCTAGGCACCACCCCCCACTTCCATGTATGTCTTGATCTCAAACTATTTTGCAGAGAATAAAGTCTGATATAATCTTTTCACAGTGATTTTGAAGACCAGTCAAAATGTGCCAGAAGTAACATAACTAGCAGATTTCTAGCATACAAGAGCCACAGAGGAGATGGTAGCTAGTATGATAAAAACAACATATATACACACCACATATGTATGTAAACTTAATTTACTTTCATTAATTTTATTCATACTTTTACCCTGATATGTTATTTAAATATTTCAACAGTATCTGAAAAGTTACTATTTCTATAAAATCAGAAGATTGTTATTGCTCTTATTAAGCTTAAATGTCTTATTTTATTAGATTATATAGCAACCTGACATTTATCAAGGGTCAACATTTATGAATTTCCTCCACATTTGAAGACATTTACAAATGTAAATCCATATGTCTTCACAATGACTCTATGAGGTAGAATTTATTACTGCTCCCAATTTACAGATGATTAAACTGGGACACAAAGAGTTTTAAGTAACTCACCTACAGACATACACTTAGTAAGGAGTCTGACCTTGAAGTAGCACACTGCATCAGGAATTAGCCAATTTTCTTTGTAAAGGACCACAGAGTAAAATTTTAGGTTTTGCAGGCCACATACAGTCTCTGTCACATGGTCTCTAAAAAAATTTTTTTAAATCAAAACAATATAGTACTGGCATGAAAATAGACACATAGATCAATAGGACGGAATATAAAACCCAGACATGAAGCCACAACTATATAGTCAATTAATCTTCAACAAAGCAGGAAAGAGTATCCAATGAGAAAGAGTTACTTCAACAAATGGTGTTCGGAAAACTGGACAGCAACATGCAAAAGAAAGAAGCTGGACCATTTTCTTACACCATACACAAAAATAAAATTCAAATGGATTAAAGACATAAATGTGAGACAGGAAACCATTAAAATCCTAGAGGAGAGCACAGGCAGTCACTTCTTTGACATTGGCCATAGCAACTTCTTTCTAGGTATGTCTCCTGAGGCAAGGGAAACAAAAGCAAAAATAAACTATTGGCACTTCATCGAAATCTTCTGTACAGCAAAAGAAACAATCAACAAAACTAAAAGACAATCTACAAAATGGGAGAATGTATTTGTAAATGACATATCTGATAGAGTTAGTATCCAAACTGTATAAAGAACTTAACAAACTGAACACCCCCCAAAATAATCCAGTGAAGACATGAAAAGACATTTTTCCAAAGAAGACATCCAGATGGCCAAGAGACACATGAAAAGATGCTCAACATCACTCATAATCAGGGAAATGCAAGTCAAAACTACAATGAGATATCACCTCATATCTGTCAGAATGGCTAAAATTAACAACATAAGAAAAAACAGATGTTGGTGAGGATGTGGAGAAAGGGGACCCTCTTTCAGTGTTGGTGGGAATGCAAACTGGTGCAGCCATTCTGGGAAACAGTATGGAGATTCCTCAGAAAGGTAGAAATAGAATTACCCAAGATCCAGCAACTGTACTACTAGGTATTTACCCAAAGAATACAGTATAATGTTTATAGCAGCATTATCTACAAGAGCCAAGGTATAGAAATAGCGTAAGTGTTCATTGACTAATGAATGGATACCTCTCTCTATCTCTATCTCATCTATCCAGATATGTATAATGGAATATTACTCTGCAATAAAAAAGAATGAAATCTTGCCATTTGCAATGACATGGCTAGAGCTAGAAAGTATTATGCTAAGGGAAATAAGTCAGTCAAAGAAAGACAAATACTATATGATGTCACTCATACATGGAATTTAAGAAAAGAACAAACAAGCAAAGGGAAAAAAAAGAGATAGAGAGGCAAACCAAGAAACAGACTCTTAACTGTAGAGAAGAAACTGATGGTTGCCAGAGGGGAAGTGGGTGGCGGGATGGGTTAAATAGGTGATGGGGATTAAGGAGTGCACTATTGTGATGAGCACCTAGTGTTGTATGGAAGTTGAATCACTAAATTGTACACCTGGAATTAATATTATATTGTATGTTAACTAACTGAAATCTAAATAAAAACTTTAAAATGTCAAAATCTTTCTAAGTTCTTAGGCCATGCCAAAACAAGCAGCTGATTGAATTTGTCTTCTAGGCTATACTTTATAACCCTTGTGTTAGAGTGAAAGAAACTACTTTCTTTGTCCCTGGTTACCTATTATGAAAAATGCAGGAAGATAATATTGGCAATTCTTTGTACTACATTATTTGTTATCTCTGTAAACTAGAGATAACACTATCATTAAGTTGACTTATTATAAACATAAAATATTCAAGTAGATAATAGCAAAATGCATCTTGAAGTTCTTACAAGTCAAAGACTAAATATTTGAAAATCATTTTCTCAAAATAAAGTTAGAAATATGAATATTTCTAATGTTTGTTTTTGAGAGAGAGAGAACATGAGTGGGAGAGGAACAGAGAGAGGGAGACACAGAATCCAAAGCAGGCTTCAGTCTCTGAGCTGTCAGCACAGCTGACAGTTATGAACCGTGGGATCATGACCTGAGCCAAAGTTGGATGCTTAACTGACTGAGCCACCCAGGTGCCCTCAAAATAGGAATATGAATATCAAATTATTATGGTTATATAGGTGCTTTCATTTAACTAAGGGATAACTTGAGGTTGAAAACATAAGACATTTTATAATATGATCTTATGTCTACCCAGAGATAGATTTTTAATCAGAGAAATCAGCAGTCCTTCAAGTTAAATGCTTTAAGTACCATTTTCAATTAGCAATAACACTCTATAAGTGTCCAATTAAATCTCGGTTAAATCTTTATTTGAAACACTAAGTGTGATGGAATGTCCAGTAGGTAAGATGTAATATTTACACAGTTTGAAGATTTGTGCAGGAGAAAAGAAGTAACTTTGTGCTCAGAAAACCATATTTTATTTTATGACTCTAATTTGTGCTAGGCATATAAATTATGCTTAATGTTAATTGATGCATACTAAGCCAAAAGTATAATCAAGTCAGTTTGTATATTTGTATTACATAATTATATATTTGTATACATATATATTTATATGTAGTTATATAGTTTTATGGGTATATTTATTTATATGCTTTCAATATATATTAATAGAAAGACTTGAACACAAAAGAAAGCTATAGTTAATTATTTGCCACAATTTGTCTTGTCCATGAACCATTTCAGGTAAAGAACTGTTATTGTTTTCAGTAATGCAGTAAAATGGCAAATGAGTTGGTTAATACTAGTATGTATTAAAAGAAAGATCTTACCTATCAGTGTTAAATAAATATACTGATGAAATCATCATACAGTTCTATGTTTTAGGAAGAAGTTTGGAAATCATCTAGTATAACCTACTGCCCAAGTGAATTCTTACAATTACTTTTTTTTTTTTTGCAAATTCTGTTCTTTATAGCATACAACAAAATAATTCACTGAAAAATATATTCTGTAGTACATGAAGAGGATATTACAGGAAGATATTGGAAGACAGTAAAACAAGCCTACTCCTTTTATATCAGTATTTCCTTCAGCTTTATTGCTAACATCTGGTAATGTTGAAAAAAATAACAAAAGAATGAAAAGTATCCATTATATCTTTATTAATCACAATCTCAGGAGGTGATGTAAAATCTGTGCAATATTAAAATTTTTATCAATATTGTGTTATAGCATGATTCACATACAGGAAATGGAGAAATTGAGATTCTGGGAGTGCTTTGTAATGTCATTAGCTACATAAATCTCATCACACCTACTTGATGAGTCATTGCGTATAAATTTTGAAGAGTCAAAAAACTCTCTAAACATTCAATTTTACGTGTGAAAAGATGACATGAGGTTAAAGAATCTTTCTGAAACTTTTCAGCTCAAAATTCTCAGGGAAGCAGATCTGACTTAAAATTCATGAGCAATTTTCTTAATTTTTTTTTTTTTAACGTTTATTTATTTTTGGGACAGAGAGAGACAGAGCATGAACGGGGGAGGGGCAGAGAGAGAAGGAGACACAGAATCGGAAACAGGCTCCAGGCTCTGAGCCATCAGCCCAGAGCCTGACGCGGGGCTCGAACTCACGGACCGCGAGATCGTGACCTGGCTGAAGTCGGACGCTTAACCGACTGCGCCACCCAGGCGCCCCAAAATTCATGAGCAATTTTCTAACAAAAAAAAGCTCTCAGTTTAAAAGGCGTATCTTGTACGAACTCCTAGACAAACCTGAACCTAGGTATCTTCGCTTCCTGCATCAGCCTGATTAGGTCTCTACTGTCTTACCTTAATAGGCAAATAGGTATGACCATGTAAAAACATTTCTAGCTATGACTCATCCAAAGATGAGCTCATGCTATTCCCATGTCTGAAGAGCTTATTGACAATTTAAGTAAAGGAAGTTCTCCTTGGGAACATCTAGATGTATCATTTTATTATTTCCGTTAACATAAACCATAAAATGTACAGTAGTGCAAATAACTATTATTCAAATCTAGGATTCTTTATTTCAGCAGCCCAGAAACCATTATAGTACATAATACTCCATTGGTAGCTTTCGACACCACCCCTACCCACTTTATCTCTGACTCTATGTGTGAATCCAATTTTCTCTCTTTTTAAAGGCAATGACATGCGCTTGGAACATGATTTTGAAATTGCAATTATATTCTCAGATTAGACTTTTAATCAACTAAATCATATATCATGACTAATGGGAAAAGCATAGAATCAAGATTTATATAAGAAAACCATGAAAGTCCTGAAATTCTAGTATTAATTTAAATGACAGTTACATGCTAAATTAGAATGGATTTACATACTGTTCATTTTTAGAACATAGGAATTTTAAGGAGCCCAATACACAAAACTTTATTTTCATAAAACTAAGTATCACTTCTTTATTCATATTTTAAAACTCTGAATATATGTATTTTATTCCTCATTTATAAATAGACACTTTAATAAGAAAAATTGTTAAATCTTACAGTGAGCTCTTTTTTCAAAAGACTGAAACTAATCAAAAGTATTCCAGAAACTACCTAGACTTCCTTATGATTTTACTTTAAATATTTTCAAAAGTTTTCAATCTTTTGCCTAGACTATGCTGACTATTATGCCAATAAGATCACAATTTAATTTTCTTGATTGAAATAATGTCATTTGTGATTTTTAAAGGGGATATATTTTATTCAGGAGGATATGACTTGCTTCTTCTTATCTTTTGGTGCCCATTATAATCAGACTCACTGGTGCCACCATTTATAAAATATTTATAAACCTAAAAAGCAAATTCAGCAAATTCTGAACGACTACTACAAGAAATTGACATCCAAAAAAAATATTTTAACTAGCTATTAACCCCATAATTGGTGTTGGAAATAAGATAAATACCAAAAAAAAGATAATATGATTTCTTCAAGGAATTTTTTGTTCATAATTTTTACCAGTGCATTATTTATTGAATGATAACAAAATAGTACATTAAACGGGGGATATTTGGTTATAAAATCTCTTAATAAAGACAGAAATTTATGGTTAAAATATTTTAATAGAAAATTATATGAAAGTGCTTTATGATTTCAGGGAATTATACAAAAATTATATAAAACTTACAAATTGAGCATTATTATATATTAATATATTAACATATATTACATCCTATATGTAATATTGCTAATATAATGCTGGCACAGATTCTAACATATTGAAACCAATTATTTGTATCAAATAGCCTAAAATAAGACTCGAGTTGATATTTTAGAGTTAAAGTTATTTGTGAAGTATTAAGTTTTTCTGTTGCTATGTGTTAGCTATAAGAAACTCTTAATTACAGAGAAGAAAATGATGTTTGATGGGAGTGGGGAAAATGGGTGATAGGCATTAAGGAGGGCACTTGTTGATATGAGCACTGGGTGTCATATGTAAACAAAATGAATCACTGGACTCTACTCTTGAAACCAAGACTACACTGTATGTTCACTAACCTGAGAATAAAAAGAAAAAATCCCCCCCCCAAATAGGCTAACATATAACAATTTATTAATTTATGTATTTAAAATGTTAAAGTTTTTCGTTATGTTTAGAAAGAGAAAAAGAATTCAGCAAAGGAGAGGTATTAGATCCTAAATTTTGCAACACTAGACACCATAAGTAGTAAATCACTGACTAGAAAGAGGAGCAGTTTGACCGGATCAGTGGGTGATCAACAATTAAGTCTAAGAGTCTAGGCATCCTAGTATCAAGGACTGGAGGAGTCTGGACCTTGACTAAAAACCTATGTGTGATTTTTTTTTTTTCAGGCCCAACCTTAGGTGATCAAAAAGCCTTTACCTCCTTCACCTGCCGGGCTTCAGAGAAGAGAGCTGCCCTGCCCACAATCAGGCTTGTTGCACAGCCAGTGCTCTGTAGTCTCTGAAGGGAGTTCTCAGGGGCCGCTGGCTGACAATGCTTTCATGCATATATTCATTCCTAGCCCAGGAGCATCTATTTGGAGGCCTCTAAGGTGGAGAAAGGAGCCCTTTGCCAGAGGTATTAAGCAAGCACCTCTACCAAGACTTCCTTATTAGTGGGAGAGGAGAGAACTCTGAAGACGTTTCTCCATGCTGATGCAGTACTTAACGGTTTTCTACTCCTAGCCTTCTCCCTTGCCCTTTTCCTGGTCTCCAGGTCAATAAAACCACAGGAGCCTTTCCTCCGGGGTTCCCTCTGCAGTGAGAGGGATCTCCATACCTGTTTGCAGTGAGAGGATCTCCATACCTGTTTGCGCTGATCCAACTGAACCTTGACTAGAGCCATGCCATGGGAAAAAATGTAATGGGGAAATGGAATCGGCGCTATCTCCAGTTTAGACAGTTGCTTATATTATTGCAATGTGGTTAAAGCCTTGACAGTTATTTTCATTTTGGCTTGTTGTCTTTGGCTTGTTGTTGGCTTCTCTAATCCCTAGTAATTTGGCTCTCTTCAGCTCAGCTGAGCCCTGGACAGGCACCTAGCCAGTAAGTTTTTGTTAAAAGATACATGCTATGCTTGAAAATTTTCACATAAAATGCCTGGGGAAAATGAAGATATGAAGCTCTGATTATAATGTAGTTGTGCTTAGGAAACAAGGAGGCTGACACCAGAACAGCAGCATATTTGTCAATGAAGAAGATGTAACTAATATGCCACCTATCTCTATGCAGGACTGATGACATAATACGTTAGGGCCACCGGAAGAGCTAATATGGCACATGGATTCTGGTTGGGAATGAAGGGAAGTTGCTTTTCAGATAGTCTTTAGTTGTGCAAGAGCATAAGCAGCAGAGAATAAATTAATTTTGGGGTATTAATACATTTCAATATAGACTTGTATTAAATGGAAAATGATTCAAATATGGTAGTTCCCTCTTACCTGTGGTTTCCCTCTCCACGATCTCTGTTATTTGAGGGCAATCACAGTCTGGAAGCAGAGTATCTTCCTTCTGACATGTGGTCAGAAGAGTAACAGTAGTCTAATACCATGTCACAATGCCTATGTCACTCACTTCATCTCATCACGTACGAATTTTACCATCTCATATCTTTACAAGAAGGGTGAGTACCGTTCAAGCAGATATTGAGAGAGAGAGAGAAAGAGAGAGAGATGATACTTTGAGAAAATGAGGACAACATTCACATAACTTTTATTAGAGTGTATCATTATAATTGTTCTATTTTATTAGTTGTTAATTTCTTATTATGCCTAATTTATAAATTAAGCTTTATTGTAAGTTCTTTATATGTAAAGAAAAGACATTATATATAGAATTTGGTATTATCTGCAGTTTTGGGCATCTATTGCAGGTCTTGGTACATATCCCCCACAGATGGGGAGACTACTATGCATTTAATATTTATGAAATACATTATTCTCTGCAATACTCTTTGATTAAGCATACTTTTATGGGAAAAATTTATTTGGTTCCTCATGAGAATTTTAGAAACTTGTAAGTAAATTGTGTTAAGTTCCTCTAAACTGTTCATGAATTAAACTACCCATCTGTCTCATTCTCCATGTCCTGAACAAAAGAGAAACATAGCAACACACACACAGACATAAACACACACACACATACACTCACACAAATAAAAACTCATGATTGAACTACTATACTAGGTATTCACAAGTAATTGAATATATCCTTTTTAGCTTGTTGTCCCTCATATAGTCACAGAATTTGTACACAAAATTAACTTAAAAATTAGATATTTTAAGTCACTTTTTCAATCATTCTTAGCTAAATGTTATGAGGATACAAGAAAGGGCCATAAAAATAGCTGGGTAGAGAAAAGGAAGAGACTGATGAATTTTAGTAGAGTTGATGAAAATATGTCTTTATATTTTTCAGGAGTTTTCAGGAAAAGAAGAGAAATAATGGAGGAAAAGTAAAGATAATTAAATATGGAACTCACTATGCCTGTCAATATTAAACTGTGAAGAAATGAATGGGTACTAGGGGAAAAAATCAACACTATTTGCCTTCATTCTCTAGTGTTCACCAAAAGTCTGATGGTAAAATGAATGAATAAATGCATGAATTATAGAATGAACTAAGAAATACAATTTAAGTCCTTTTAAAAACAAAAGTAATTACTGAAGCCTTTAATATAGTTGTAAAATGTTCTAGGGAATTTGTTTCCTGTCCTCTTTTCCAGCCTGGTCTTTTATACTTTGCTGTTTTGTCATTATGCTCTTGTCACAATGGCCATCATCAAACCAGCCATATAGCTCTTAATCAAATCTGGAATTCACATACCATTTGACCCTGCAATTTCTCTCTTAGTCATATATACAAAAGAATTCTTACATAGGATCAGTGGTAAGCAGAATTCTAAGATCATCTCCAAGATCTCTCACCCCTCCCCTAATTTATATGCCAGCATAATCCCCAGAACTGTGAATTACATGGAGTCATTGCTTTGATTACATTATACTTTTGGCATAGTTGATTTTAGATAATCCACTGGGCCTGACTTAATCACACGAGGCTTCTAAAAACAGAAGTTTTTCCCCAGTCTGTCACAGAAGAGGAAGTCAGAGACTCACTTCGGATGCCCTGAAAGAAAGAAAACATGGGTGTTATGAACTGTTAGAGGCAGCCTCCAGGAGCCTGGCTGACAGCCTCAAGAAACTATGGATTTCATCACTAACAAATTGAGACCCTAATGAGGAAGGGAATTATTACTAAGTAACTACTCTACTGAGTATTCTGGGCTCTGTGTCAATTAATATTCCAACACCCTTCTCTCTTGTAGACATCCTCACCCCATCTTACCAATGAGGAAAATGCGGCTCATATCATCTCATTTGTTCCAGTTAAATGAAGCTAGCAAATTTCAAGACCACCATTTGACCAATAAGTAGTGTTTGCTTCCCTTTTCTCTGTTGTTCATATCTTAGTCTTCTCTGAAATCACACATTCAGTCAACAGATGTTTACTGAGTAGCTACTGTGTTTAATGTCCTGTTCTGGTCACCAGAGTGGCAGAGGTAGTGAGCTGTTTACAAGCCCACCTTCTGTCTCTTGAAATTGAATTATGAATAGAGTTAAGTAATTCTCCTTCATGAATTATCATGCTCCCTCAAATATGATTCCCTCTTCTGACCAAATATGGCCTCCATGTAGTCACAAATGCAAAAACAGACGTATAATACTAGTTTTACTAGATATATTTTATTCACTCTTAAATCAGATGATTGTCATTAAAACACCTTACCCTCCCACAATTTTGGGGCAGATGTGGATCATTAAGCACCCCTCCAATTTTACGGCATGGGTAGCCAAAATTATAATAAGCACTCTGTACTGCTGGAGATGTTAAAATATTCCTCAGAAGGCAGCTGGGTAAGGGCTTTTAGATTGCAAATTGATACGGCATTCTCACTGTTCAGATTGCTTTGAAGTTTTAAATGAAATAGAAAAAATAAGAAGAGTCAGTTCACCTTTAATAACATAATAGTTAAAAGCCTAGTGTATCTACTACATACTATTGCCAAAAGGCCTTGTATCTTCTGTTTCCCTATAAATCATCAAAGATACGCATCTTGGTTCAGGATACAGCCCAAAGTAAATGCAGGGCAATTATCTGATTTAAAAAATGGTCCTAGGTCAATTATCTGATGAATTTAAAGTGGGATTCTCATTCATGCATGAAAAATAAATTATCCATCTGGAAATTTGATAGGAAATCTTTGTTCTATAAACTCAAAACCTGATTTATATAAAGTATATGTTTTGTTTGTAATCTAGTTAGCCATGGCTTAAATAAAAAGCAAATCCAAACAAATTTCATTACTTCCCAAATTATGTTTTGAATCATTCGCTTACTTCATTTTCAGTGAGTTAACTATAAGGAAAAATACTGCAACTGAAGATAAGCAGCTAATTTTCTAAACAAAAAATAATTAGATATTTTGGCATACCTTAAAGATGTTTGTTTTTCTTATCATTATTATTTTGACTAAGATTTCCTTTAGCACGTTAGAGTGCCACAACCAAATAAAACTGTAACTAACAGAACATTATAACAATGCAAAATATTTCTAAAATGAGAAATAAAATAAATTTCATAATTAACCTGGCAACTATTTCATAACATTAAAATATTCAGCCACATTTAGACAGCCAAGCTTTTAGGACTTTCCCAACATGTCTCTTACTATTGACATTGATAAGAGCACACTGAAATCTCCAAAAGAGCTAATTATAAAAAGCAAAGGAGGAATTTATAAGTGTAGGACTTCACCTGATCCTAAGTAACCAATTAAGCCCCTAGTAATTATCAGAGTTTGTGTTCCCTGAATTTATGACTAACCAAAACCTCATATATAAACTTTCAAGCTGCCAGTACATTTACTCATATTTTAAAAAGCAATGTGTTTGCCCTTATTGATTTCTTGCTATTTTTTGTGATTATTTATTTAGTATTTTATTTTTCAAAGCATTTGAGCCAATGCCTCAATATAAACATGTGTACATAATTAAAATATATCTCTACCAAAATTAGTTTGACGCATGCCTAAAGCGAACCTCTCTCTGTGTCTCTGAATGTTCCATATCTGTTAAACCCTATTGAACCCTATTAAACCCTCCATATTACCAAATGCATTTTTAAAAGTAATTTCATCTGCATACCCCCTATGCTTCTATTTCTATTAACCCCCAAATTTGGTTTCACAAATATGTAAGTACATATCCCTATCAGCAATAATTGCATCACAGCTCTTAGTATTGTTTTTTTTTTTTTAGAAACAAATAGTAATCATATTGACAAAGTATACTTTACTAACAAAAACAAAAAGTGAAGCATAAGTGGAAATATTTTTAAACAATACTTGATGATTATTAAGCATTAAACTAATTTTATTTGATAATTTTGGTGATGGTCATAGTTGTAGTTTGTAATTTTGTGTAGAAAAAAAGATGAATGTAAACAGAGAATGAAGAAAAGAAGGAGAAGAATAGGAGAGTAGGAGAAAGGGAAGGCAAGGGGAGAAAGAAAAAGATGGAGGAGCAAAAAACGATTCAAATGATGAAGTAACAGCCATGGATGTCTTGCTTAACAATTATTAGCCATTAAAAAAACAGTATGTAATATTTATTTAGAATCTGTTAACACTGAAATGATTAAATATATATGCATATAAATTCATTCAATTAAACTCAAGAAAATGCCCATGTTATAGCCACATACTTCCTCAGTTGATTAAATTTTTTGATTTAATTCAATCTTTAAAAATAATATGCATTATATTATCACTTTTTTATTAGTATATTAGATTTGTGCTTCTAGTTCATCCATTCCATGTACCTCATTTAACAAAGAGAGATGTTAGGATTTTAAACCTCACTATGTGGGACTCTCGTCAGTGCTCAGCACATGTGCCCCGGGATTCCTTTACCCGGCTATCTTTGGTGTGCTTTTTACCTTCAACGGTCTCACTTCCTGTTCTGCAGAGCAGCAGGAAGCTAGAAAAGTCTGGTAGTTAAATTCCCCTGGAGCCTGACTCCTTCGTGTTAGGGTGGAACAAACTCTGATCTTTTTTATCCATTCATCTATTGATGAACACTCGGGCTGCTTCCATAATTTGGCTATTGTAAATAATGCTGCAATAAACATAAGGTTGCATGTATCTTTTTGAATTAGCATTTTCATATTCATATTCATGTGATTCCTGAATCATAGGGTAGTTCTATTTTTAATGTTTTGAGGGACCTCCATACTGTTTTCCAGAGTGGCTCCACCATTTTGCATTTCCATCAACAGTGCATGCATGTTCCTTTTCCTCCACATCTTTGCCAACACTTGTTGTTTCTTGTGTTTTTTATTTTAGCCATTCTGACAGGTATGAGGTGATATCTGATTTTTATATCTCATTTTGATTTGAATTTCCCTAATAATGAGTGATGTTGAGCGTATTTTCATTTGTCCGTTGGCCATCTGTATGTCTTTGAG
Source organism: Lynx rufus (assembly GCF_022079265.1). Taxonomy (NCBI): domain Eukaryota; kingdom Metazoa; phylum Chordata; class Mammalia; order Carnivora; family Felidae; genus Lynx; species Lynx rufus. The sequence continues at coordinate 114,815,370 of NW_025814867.1, forward strand.
AAAATGTCTATTCATGTCTTCTTCCTATTTTTTATTTGGATTATTGTTTTTGGGGGGTGTTGTTTTGTAAGTTCTTTATATATTTTGGATACTATTAATCAGATATGTCATTTGCAAATATCTTCTACCATTAGTAAGTTGTCTTTTAGTTTTGTTGATTGTTTCCTTTGCTGTGCAGAAGCTTTTTATTTTGATGAAGTCCCAATAGTTTATTTTTGCTTTTGTTTCCCTTGCTTCAAGAGACCTATCTAGAAAAATACTGCTATGGCTGATGTCAGAGAAATTACTGCCTGTGTTCTCCCCTAGGTCTCACATTTAGGTCTTTGAGTTCATTGCGGACTTTCTATATTCTTTCATCGTGCCCTCTTCTCAACACAAATACTTTGTTCATGCCATAACATTTCAACAGGAAAAAAATGAAGGTTAACTTGCCTAGATAGAGAGACATAAGCATGGAAAATTTGTCTTCTCAATTTCTAATTTTAAAACTTTTATAAACTATTTTTTAGCAAACACATTCAAAAAATATTATTAATATTTGCTTTGGGTACAGTCTATAAAAACAATTATTTGAACAGACATAGTTCTGTATTCTTTATAAGGAAACTTGGTGTCATGTGGTTCCCACAAATTGTTTTTTAGTCAAGAATGAGAAAAGAGTGGATCTTAATTCTTACTAGAATGTTATGCAGGGAGTAAGTGCACAAAATTATTTACCGTATGTAATAAAGAACTACATAAGTGAAGCTGGCTTAAAACACGGCTGGATCCGAAATTCAATATATATTCTCAGGACAGGATTTCTTTACATTCGTTAACTCTGCTTCTTCTACCCCCGTTCTCACTCCTTTCACCTAATTGTCAAGTGGGATGTTTCTATTCAGTAGTAAAAATAGTGACAGGCAGCACCAAACTTATATTGTCAGGTAAGCAATTCTGTAAAAATTGTGTGCCTTTTTCCTACAAGTTCGACATAAATCCATGGATGACTTTATCAGCTCAGGAGGTGACATAGAGATCTGATCACTGTATCAAAGGACATGTATATACCTAACCTAACCTGAACCAAATACATTAAGAGATGGACAAGCTCTGTAATCAAAGGGGAAGTGGATATCACATAGATAAAAGCAAAAGAAGTCCTGGGTAGTATCAGACCTAGGGTGTCACCAGGTTAAAGTCCTATCTTAAAATTACTACATAGTAGAGCGTTTTCACGTATCCAAGAAATTGATTGGAAGCCAAACAGAAATCGCAAAAGAGAAATCCAGGCAATGGAAGAAAGTGGTCAATGTATATTGACTCTCTCCAAGGTGGTGTGTTTAGTCTTACAGAGAAAATGTGCACTTAAGTGAATCTGACAAGACTGAAGCATTTTTGTCCCTTTTATTTTTTAAACTTCTAAAATGACACACTTTAACAGTCCTCTTAATCTTTTTTGCTTTTATCTTTATGTACATCAATGTTGATTGTAACTTACCTATTTTCAAATTTATAGCATTTATAATGCTATAATAATAAATAATATATAATGCTATAAATGCTATAAATGGGGAGGGGCAGACAGAGGGAGACACAGAATCTGAAGCAGGCTCCAGGCTCTGAGCTGTCAGCACAGAGCCCAAAGCAGGGCTTGAACTCACCAACTGTGAGATTATGACCCCAAATGAAGTTGGACGTTTAACCGACTGAGCCACTTAGGTGCCCATATTTTCTATTTTAATGTTTATTTATTTTTGAGAGACAGCATGAGAGGTGGAGGAGCATAGAGAGAGAGAGAGAGAGAGAGAGAGAGAGAGAATCCCAAGCAGGCTCCAGGCTCCCAACTGTCAGCACAGAGGCTGACACTGGGCTTGAACCAACCAAAGGCCAGATCATGACCTAAACTGAAGCTGGATGTTTGACCAACTGAGCAACCAAGTGCCCCTATTTGTTTTCTATTTAAAAAAAAAAGTGTTTACTGGGGCGCCTGGGTGGCTCATTCGGTTAAGCATCCGACTTCGGCTCAGGTCATGATCAGGTCATGATCTCACGGCTTGTGAGTTCGAGCCCCACATCAGGTTCTGTTCTGACAGCTCAGAGCCTGGAGCCTCTTCAGATTCTGTGTCTTTCTCTCTCTCTGTGCCCCTTCCCCACTCGCACTCTGTCTCTCAAAATTAAACATTAAAAAAAAATTTTTTTAAATGTTCACTGATTCTGAGAGAAGGAGAGAGAGAGAGAGAACACAAACTAGGGGGGAGGGGCAGAGAGAGTGGGAGAAAGAGAATCCCAAGCAGGCTCTGTGCTATCAGCATAGATCTTGCTGATCTAATGAACTCGATCTATGTATGCAGGGCTGGATCTGAACTGCAATGACCTGAGCTGAAATAAAGAGTCAGATGCTCAACTGACTGAGCCACCTGGAGCCCTGTGAGATTATTTATTTACAATATAGACTATAATAGATTGTGTGTTCACATTAATTCAATACTTTATTTATCAATTCACTTATCTGTTTGGCCATTATATATTATTAATTGCTTGCCAGGATTTGGGAACTAGTCTTAAGATAGAGTATGCGAAATTGTTAGCACTTATTTTCTCTTCTTGAAGTTCTCAATGTCCAGTTACAAATATATATATATATATATGGAAAATATTTGAGCTAAGACTATATTCTGCCATTGTCACCTTCATAGTACATGTATTTCACACAATATCTGGTACATAATTGTGCTCCAAATGTTTCATAAATAGGTAAGTATGTGCACAAATGCATAAAATTATTATCATACTTCCTATATATTTGAATCATTGAAAAATACACAAAACATTTAAAATGCATTTCAAACAAATCATATTTTTCCTCAAATTAAAAGGTTAAACTGGGGTGCCTTGGTGACTCGGTTGAGCGTCCATCTTGGGCTCAGATCATGATCTCACAGTTTGTGAGTTCGAGCCCTGTGTCGGGCTCTGTGCTGACAGCTCAGAGCCTGGGGCCTGCTTCGAATTCTCTGCCTCCCACTCTCTCTCTGCTCCTCCCCCGTTCATGCTCTCTCTCGCACCTTCAAAAAATAAATTAAAAAGCATTAAAAATTTTTTTAAAGGTGAGACTTAATATTCATAGAACTAATTGTTTAATTAAGCATAAATATTCTTTCATCCTCATGTTTTAGAAAGGAATTTCATGGAGTGATTTGGATAGCTTTTGTGACTTCAAAAGTATGTACTAATTTAAAATGATGACATTGTTTTTTAAGAAAATATATTCTACTAGAATATAGAGATACTAAAATAATTTTATTATTCTTCTGAAAAATGTATTACTATAGCATTTACTTAGAGACAACATCACTGAAACGTCCCCTTTGATGGTAGAGAAACATAGATATCTGAAATTTCAGGCTTTGGTGTTTGATTTCTCTTCATATCATTTTCTTAACATTAAAAAGAGTGATTTGGATTAGAAAGATGAATGTGAGTTCAAGAGATCATTGGGAACCAACCACTTTGCTTTCAAAAAGTTGATAAATGTTATACATTATAAGTATTTACCAAAAATACTGATAATGTAAAATTTGTATTTTTAAAATTTTCTTTATCCAAAGGAGAGATCTTGGGTGCAATAAAAATAAACCAATAGTTAGAAACTAGATGTGCTAATTAGATCACATTGAGAATCAGTAAGGTAAAATTTGGAGTACTGAAAATAAGAAAGTACAGAACGTAGTTTGGGATATGAGAAACATATTAGTTATATATAGCAAGCAACATTTTTAGGGGTGTATATTTCTTTGGACTTTCATTACAAAATACCATAGACTACATGACTGAAACAACAGAAATTTATTTCTCATACTTCTGGAGGCTGGAAAGTTCAAGTTCAAGGTCGAATTTTTGATGAGGTCTCTCTCATCAAAGGGGCATACAGCCCCTTTCTCCTTACCTGGCCATTCCTCTGAGCATACACTGAGGGAGAGAGGTTGTGGGGGAGCTTGGATTGGGCCCCACCTTATGACCTCATTTAACCTTAATTACTTATTTAAAAGCCTCATCTCCAAATACAGCCATAACGGGTGTTAGGACTTTAACATTTTGAGGGGATACATTCAGTCCACAATAATATAAGTGATACCTAAAAATCAAATACTCAATTTAGTTGTATTCCTGTTTTTCCTTTCCTGTGAATTCTTCTCAATGTGTTTACTCAGTCTCAAAATAATTAAGGAAAATCAAATTTTCTATAGCTGGCATGGTGACTATAGTTAATAATACTGTATTACATATTTAAGAGGTGCTAAGAGAGTAGGTCTTAAAAGTTTTTGTAGCAAGAAAAATTTTAACTATGTATTGTGATAGGGATGTTAATTAGATTAACTTGATAATTTAGCAATATATAAACATGTTGAATGGTTAAACTGTATACCTGATGAGAAGGAAAACCAGGAAGAGCAGGTAAAAAAAAGGGCCAGCCAGATGTCTGAGGTCAGATATTCCCCTTGCATGCTTTTGCCTTCTGGAATCTTGCTTGTTTCTTGCATCAGCCAACTGCCCACATAGCACAATGTGCTTCCTCAACCCTGCCCGCCCCCGCCCACTCCCCCCACCTCCCATGCAGCCAATAGAATGTTTCCAAGTACCCAAAAGCTAGCCAGGTTTCAAAGGAGTCAGCACCAGGGCTCAGGGCTCAGCCTTTGGAGGTGAGTCCCTCGGCCAGCACCAGTGCAAAATAAACAGTCTTTTCTGATTCCCCCTAGTGTATGTTGATTGTCTCTTCCCCGGGTGTTTGCTGTAACACTGAAACTAATATAACATATGGCAATTATACCTCAGTAAAAAGAAAGAAAATCAGGGGCGCCTGGGTGGCGCAGTCGGTTAAGCGTCCGACTTCAGCCAGGTCACGATCCCGCGGTCCGTGAGTTCGAGCCCCGCGTCAGGCTCTGGGCTCATGGCTCGGAGCCTGGAGCCTGTTTCCGATTCTGTGTCTCCCTCTCTCTCTGCCCCTCCCCCGTTCATGCTCTGCCTCTCTCTGTCCCAAAAATAAATAAACGTTGAAAAAAAAAGAAAAAAAAGAAAGAAAATCAAATTGTATCATTTACCACACATTGCAATTTTATACTATCTTTAAACCAAAATTGCAATAGGAAATATTGTTATTTTCCTTTATATAATGGAATTTAAATCCATTAATATCCTTTGCAGTTTTTCCTTAAAACTTTCCTTAAAAAAATATTAGAAAACTTCTATGGAAACTTTGAATTTGGACACAGAATAATATTGTCTGCTAGGGGATAGTGGAGAATATATATATATTGGTTTCTGCCCTCTGGTTTCTAGCACAGTTTCTGAAACCCTTGTAATTTCCTAAGTGATAGGAGCACCAGAAGCATCTTTGTTCGAAGATTTGGTTTTTGACTCTGGTTCCTGACACAGAGCTTCTGAAACTTTTGTAGTTTCCTGGATGATAGGAATGTCTTTTGTTCCAGTGAGGTGACTCTGGGTACACTCCTGGATGGCTCTTGGGTGGGTGCTGGTCACTGGAAAGACCAAGCCATGATTAGAAGCTTGAAATTTTTAGCCCCACCCTCCCATGCTCTCCAGAACGGATAAGGCATGAAAATGGAATTAATGATCAATGCCTACCTGATTAGGCTTCCATAAAAAATCCTAGTAGTAACAGTTCAGGGAACTTCTAGGTGGGTGAACATGTGGAGAGAATAGAAGCTCCCATGCCCCTTACCACATACCTTGACCTGCTCCTATCTTTCATCTGGATGTTCAACTGTATCCTTTATTATATCCTTTTATAATAAACCCGTAAAAGTAACTAAAATGTTTTTCTGAATTTTGTGAATCACTGTAGCTAATCAATTGAACCTGAGGGTCATTGGAATCTCCACGGTATAGCTGGTTGGTCCCAAGTCCAGATGACAGTCTGGGTTTGGGACTGCTGCCTGAAGTGGGGTGGAGGACGGTCTTGTGGGATTGAGCCCTTACCTGTGAGATAGTGTTAGCGTTGGGTTAAATTATAGGTCCCCACACTGACGTTATACAAAATTGTAGTGGGGAGAAACTGCCACACACTGGTGACCTGAAGTAAAGTGTTCTGTGTGAGTAGTAAAGGAGACTGACAGGAAAGAAACACACGAGAAGAAAAAACTTTTTTTTTTCTCTATAGGAAGGAAAAAGCTGAGTTTTTTCCTTTTTATCCATATTTTCCGTTTTTATGCAAATTTGGAATTTTTCCATGTTCTTGTAAAATGAAGGTGTTGTCTTTGGGTCTTGCACAGAATATTTGAACTGACAATCAATAAATACAATTTTACCATTAAATTTTGTGCCTTGAAAAAGTTATCTGATTTCTTAGCTTCCTCAGTTAAAGAAGATGGACATACAAGGCACATTTCTTTACTGAAATATACTTATGAGTTTACTTAAGCTCCTGCTGTTCTACCGTTCTCTGCCTTTCTCTATTCCTCAAACTTGCATAATCCAAAGATAATTTCTTATGGGTTCAAGTCAGCCCTAATTTTAAAAAATAATCTTACCAAGATCAGTAGTTCTCATTGGCCATTCAATTACTTTGACCAAAGTGGTATTTCCTGAATGTTAATTCAGTGGCTCAGCTATTGATTCTGGGTTTTTCATTGAACCATTTCTTTCCTAATCCTTCCTTCCCAAGTAAAACTCTGAGCCAGTGTATTTGCATTTGGTCATTAGATCTTTTGATGGAGAAAAGAAGTATAAATATTCATTATATTATGATTGTCTTCCAAAATCTACAATAACCACTCTAAATAAATTATCTTTGTAACTTTTTCTATACTTTTTTAAAGGTAAGTCATAGGTAAGGGGTTTGAACATTACAGAAATTCACCAAGTTTCGGGATGAAAATTTAGATGTACTATGGCTGTGCCTGGGTGGCTCAGTTGATTAAGCATCCGACTTTGGCTCATGTCATGAGCTTGTAGTTTGTGAGTTTGAGCCCCACGTAGGGCTCTGTGCTGACAGCTCAGATCCTGGATCCTACTTCAGATTCTGTGTCTCCTTCCCTCTGCCCCTCCTTTGCTCATGCTCTTTCTCTCTCTCTCTCTCTCTCTCTCTCTCTCTCAAAAATAAATAAAAATTGGGGCACCTGAGTAGCTCAATCGGTTAAGCATCCAACTTCGGCTCAGGTCATGATCTCCCAGTATGTGGGTTGGAGCCCTGCATTAGGCTCTGTGCTGACAGTTCAGAGCCTGGAGCCTGCTTTGCATTCTGTGTCTCCCTCTCTCTCTGCTCCTCCCCCACTCATGCTCTATCTCTCTCTGTCTCTCAAAAATAAATAAACGTTAAAAATTTTTTTTAAATAAATAAAAATTTAAAGAAATAGATTGTACCTAATTAAAAAATCCATACTCTTTCCTCAAACCATAGTAACGTCTCAATCAAATCTTTGATGATATTACTTCCTGTGCTCCATTATTCTGACCTGGTTTTACATTTTCTTTCCTTAGTTTCTGTTCCATTGCTGACCACCAGAGGTCTCCCCACCTTTTGGAAACCACAACCCTGCCTCTAAATCTTCCCTATCTGGCACCTGATCTCCTTTCTCATTTTCTCTATTCTCAACAGTGCAGAAGCATGTGGTGAGTTCATCTATTCTTCCATCAGTATTTCTTCTAACTCCAGATTATTAACTGATTCTATGGGTTCCCTGAAACTGTGCCCCTAAATCCAGAATTGACAAAGGCTGAGTCCTATCAGCTAGCAATGGTCATGGGACCCTGGGATCAGCAGCCCTATCTAAAAATCTTCGAAACACATTCCTCCATTTCTCAGATAAAATCTTTACAAACAAATCTTTGCTTCTCTGGGGCATTGTTACTCTTTCCTTCCAATTTTCAAGGTATAGGCAGTTTCCCCAAACATAACCGTATCCAATATAATGATATATAACTCAGAAAATATTTGACTTATGTATTTTTTATTTGTTTTAGATATTCCTTTGTAGTTACCAACATAATCTTTTTGCTGTTGTTTTCATTGTTGTTGTGGAAAAGTGTTCTCTCTTTCTGGGATCATTTGCTTGCTTGGCAGATGGTGAGAAAGAGATCTTCACATTAAGAAAGCTTAAAATATACATAGTATATAAATATCATACTATAAAGAACTACTTGGTTTTAGTGCTTTTATTCACACTGATCCTTTTAAATTTCTTTGCACTGCATTATGACTTATGATATAATTATAGGTAAAATATATAAAAATTAGTTTGCCTTATTCATATCACTGTGGTCCTATTTTAATTTTTTAAATGTTTATTTATTTACTTATTTTGAGAAAAAGAGAGCAAGTGGGGGAGGGGCAGAGAGAGAGGGGGAGAGAGAATCCCAAGCAGGCTCCATGCTAACAGTGGCCTCAATCCCACAGACCATGAGATCATGACCTGAGCCAAAATCAAGAGTTGTCCAACTCAACCTACTGAGCCACACAGGTGTCCTGTCTTATTTTAAACATGTAGACTCTACTTAGGTGTGTGTATATTATTTTACTTTTGTCATAACATTTGTATTATTGGAAAGGAATAGACTGAGAGTTAAGAAATGCTTACCTCAGGATAGTGGAATAATATGTAATAAATAGTCTAATTTGTGACTTTAACTTCCAATTTTCTACATTGGAAATGGATTCCCTTTGTAATTAGCAAATAATATATAATTCTTCAATATGAAAAAAACATTGTATACCTATGAAAGTACTTTTTGATAAAATAGCTTGTCATAGTATGTATTTGTGTTTAGAATGAAGTAATCATCATGCTGTGACAAATCTGAAATCTGCAGTATGTATTTTAGTAAGAGAAGAATACATAAAAATACTTGAACTGCCTTACTAGATGAAAATGAAAAAAACTACCATGAAGCTTTGCAGAGGATATTTATCTTCATTAGGTAGCAATTCTTTTTTTTTTTTAATATATGAAATTTATTGTCAAATTGGTTTCCATACAACCCCCAGTGCTCATCCCAAAAGGTGCCCTCCTCAATACCCATCACCCACCCGCCCCTCCCTCCCACCCCCCATCAACCCTCAGTTTGTTCTCAGTTTTTAACAGTCTCTTATGTTTTGGCTCTCTCCCACTCTTACCTCTTTTTTTTTTTCCTTCCCTTCCCCCATGGGTTTCTGTTAAGTTTCTCAGGATCCACATAAGAGTGAAACCATATGGTATCTGTCTTTCTCTGTATGGCTTATTTCACTTAGCATCACACTCTCCAGTTCCATCCACGTTGCTACAAAAGGCCATATTTCATTTTTTCTCATTGCCACGTAGTATTCCATTGTGTATATAAAACACAATTTCTTTATCCATTCATCAGTTGATGGACATTTAGGCTCTTTCCATAATTTGGCTATTGTTGAGAGTGCTGCTATAAACATTGGGGTACAAGTGCCCCTATGCATCAGTACTCCTGTATCCCTTGGATAAATTCCTAGCAGTGCTATTGCTGGGTCATAGGGTAGGTCTATTTTTAATTTTCTGAGGAACCTCCACACTGCTTTCCAGAGCAGCTGCACCAATTTGCATTCCCACCAACAGTGCAAGAGGGTTCCCGTTTCTCCACATCCTCTCCAGCATCTATAGTCTCCTGATTTGTTCATTTTGGCCACTCTGACTAGCGTGAGGTGATATCTGAGTGTGGTTTTGATTTGTATTTCCCTGATGAGGAGCGACGTTGAACATCTTTTCATGTGCCTGTTGGCCATCCGGATGTCTTCTTTAGAAAAGTGTTTTTTCATGTTTTCTGCCCATTTCTTCACTGGGTTATTTGTTTTTCGGGTGTGGAGTTTGGTGAGCTCTTTATAGATTTTGGATACTAGCCCTTTGTCTGATATGTCATTTGCAAATATCTTTTCCCATTCCGTTGGTTGCCTTTTAGTTTTGTTGGTTGTTTCCTTTGCTGTGCAGAAGCTTTTTATCTTCATAAGGTCCCAGTAATTCACTTTTGCTTTTAATTCCCTTGCCTTTGGGGATGTGTCGAGTAAGAGATTGCTACGGCTGAGGTCAGAGAGGTCTTTTCCTGCTTTCTCCTCTAAGGTTTTGATGGTTTCCTGTCTCACATTCAGGTCCTTTATCCATTTTGAGTTTATTTTTGTGAATGGTGTGAGAAAGTGGTCTAGTTTCAACCTTCTGCATGTTGCTGTCCAGTTCTCCCAGCACCATTTGTTAAAGAGACTATCTTTTTTCCATTGGATGTTCTTTCCTGCTTTGTCAAAGATGAGTTGGCCATACGTTTGTGGGTCTAGTTCTGGGGTTTCTATTCTATTCCATTGGTCTATGTGTCTGTTTTTGTGCCAATACCATGCTGTCTTGATGATGACAGCTTTGTAGTAGAGGCTAAAGTCTGGGATTGTGATGCCTCCTGCTTTGGTCTTCTTCTTCAAAATTACTTTGGCTATTCGGGGCCTTTTGTGGTTCCATATGAATTTTAGGATTGCTTGTTCTAGTTTCGAAAAGAATGCTGGTGCAATTTTGATTGGGATTGCATTGAATGTGTAGATAGCTTTGGGTAGTATTGACATTTTGACAATATTTATTCTTCCAATCCATGAGCAGGGAATGTCTTTCCATTTCTTTGTATCTTCTTCAATTTCCTTCATAAGCTTTCTATACTTTTCAGCATACAGATCTATTACATCTTTGGTTAGATTCATCCCTAGGTATTTTATGCTTCTTGGTGCAATTGTGAATGGGATCAGTTTCTTTATTTGTCTTTCTGTTGCTTCATTGTTAGTGTACAAGAATGCAACTGATTTCTGTACATTGATTTTGTATCCTGTAACTTTGCTGAATACATGTATCAGTTCTAGCAGACTTTTGGTGGAGTCTATCGGATTTTCCATGTATAATATCATGTCATCTGCAAAAAGCGAAAGCTTGACTTCATCTTTGCCAATTTTGATGCCTTTGATTTCCTTTTGTTGTCTGATTGCTGATGCTAGAACTTCCAGCACTATGTTAAACAACAGCGGTGAGAGTGGGCATCCCTGTCGTGTTCCTGATCTCAGGGAAAAAGCTCTCAGTTTTTCCCCGTTGAGGATGATGTTAGCTGTGGGCTTTTCATAAATGGCTTTTATGATCTTTAAGTATGTTCCTTCTATCCCGACTTTCTCAAGGGTTTTTATTAAGAAAGGGTGCTGGATTTTGTCAAAGGCCTTTTCTGCATCGATTGACAGGATCATATGGTTCTCTTTTTTTTTTTGTTAATGTGATGTATCACGTTGATTGATTTGCGAATGTTGAACCAGTCCTGCATCCCAGGAGTGAATCCCACTTGATCATGGTGAATAATTCTTTTTATATGCTGTTGAATTCGATTTGCTAGTATCTTATTGAGAATGTTTGCATCCATATTCATCAGGGATATTGGCCTGTAGTTCTCTTTTTTTACTGGGTCTCTGTCTGGTTTAGGAATCAAAGTAATATTGGCTTCATAGAATGAGTCTGGAAGTTTTCCTTCCCTTTCTATTTCTTGGAAAAGCTTGAGAAGTATAGGTATTATCTCTGCTTTAAACGTCTGGTAGAACTCCCCTGGGAAGCCATCTGGTCCTGGACTCTTATTTGTTGGGAGATTTTTGATAACCGATTCAATTTCTTCACTGGTTATGGGTCTGTTCAAGCTTTCTATTTCCTCCTGATTGAGTTTTGGAAGCGTGTGGGTGTTTAGGAATTTGTCCATTTCTTCCAGGTTGTCCAGTTTGTTGGCATATAATTTTTCATAGTATTCCCTGATAATTGCTTGTATCTCTGAGGGATTGGTTGTAATAATTCCATTTTCATTCATGATTTTATCTATTTGGGTCATCTTCCTTTTCTTTTTGAGAAGCCTGGCTAGAGGTTTGTCAATTTTGTTTATTTTTTCAAAAAACCAACTCTTGGTTTCGTTGATCTGCTCTACAGTTTTTTTAGATTCTATATTGTTTATTTCTGCTCTGATCTTTATTATTTCTCTTCTTCTGCTGGGTTTAGGCTGCCTTTGCTGTTCTGCTTCTATTTCCTTTAGGTGTGCTGTTAGATTTTGTATTTGGGATTTTTCTTGTTTCTTGAGATAGGCCTGGATTGCAATGTATTTTCCTCTCAGGACTGCCTTTGCTGCGTCCCAAAGCATTTGGATTGTTGTATTTTCATTTTCGTTTGTTTCCATATATTTTTTAATTTCTTCTCTAATTGCCTGGTTGACCCACTCATTCGTTAGTAGGGTGTTCTTTAACCTCCATGCTTTTGGAGGTTTTCCAGACTTTTTCCTGTGGTTGATTTCAAGCTTCATAGCATTGTGGTCTGAAAGTATGCATGGTATAATTTCAATTCTTGTAAACTTATGAAGGGCTGTTTTGTGACCCAGTATATGATCTATCTTGGAGAATGTTCCATGTGCACTCGAGAAGAAAGTATATTCTGTTGCTTTGGGATGCAGAGTTCTAAATATATCTGTCAAGTCCATCTGATCCAGTGTCTCATTCAGGGCCCTTGTTTCTTTATTGACCGTGTGTCTAGATGATCTATCCATTTCTGTAAGTGGGGTGTTAAAGTCCCCAGCAATTACCACATTCTTATCAATAAGGTTGCTTCTGTTTATGAGTAATTGTTTTATATATTTGGGGGCTCCGGTATTCGGCGCATAGACATTTATAATTGTTAGCTCTTCCTGATGGATAGACCCTGTAATTATTATATAATGCCCTTCTTCATCTCTTGTTACAGCCTTGAATTTAAAGTCTAGTTTGTCTGATATAAGTATGGCTACTCCAGCTTTCTTTTGGCTTCCAGTAGCATGATAAATAGTTCTCCATCCCCTCACTCTCAATCTAAAGGTGTCCTCAGATCTAAAATGAGTCTCTTGTAGACAGCAAATAGATGGGTCTTGTTTTTTTATCCATTCTGATACCCTATGTCTTTTGGTTGGCGCATTTAATCCATTTACATTCAGTGTTATTATCGAAAGATACGGGTTTAGAGTCATTGTGATGTCTGTCTGTTTTATGCTTGTAGTGATGTCTCTGGTACTTTGTCTCACAGGGTCCCCCTTAGGATCTCTTGTAGGGCTGGTGTAGTGGTGACAAATTCCTTCAGTTTTTGTTTGTTTGGGAAGACCTTTATCTCTCCTTCTATTCTAAATGACAGACTTGCTGGATAAAGGATTCTCGGCTGCATATTTTTCCTGTTTAGCACACTGAAAATATCATGCCAATCCTTTCTGGTCTGACAAGTTTCAAAAGAGAGATCAGTCAGGAGTCTTATAGGTCTCCCTTTATATGTGAGGGCACATTTATCCCTTGCTGCTTTCAGAATTTTCTCTTTATCCTTGTATTTTGCCAGTTTCACTATGATATGTCATGCAGAAGATCGATTCAAGTTACGTCTGAAGGGAGTTCTCTGTGCCTCTTGGATTTCAATGCCTTTTTCCTTCCCCAGTTCAGGGAAGTTCTCAGCTATAATTTCTTCAAGTACCCCTTCAGCACCTTTCCCTCTCTCTTCCTCCTCTGGGATACCAATTATGCGTATATTATTTCTTTTTAGTGTAACGCTTAATTCTCTAATTTTCCTCTCATACTCCTGGATTTTTTTATCTCTCTTTCTCTCAGCTTCCTCTTTTTCCATAACTTTATCTTCTAGTTCACCTATTCTCTTCTCTGCCTCTTCAATCCGAGCTGTCGTCGTTTCCATTTTGTTTTGCATTTCATTTAAAGAACTTTTCAGCTCCTTGTGACTGTTCCTTAGTCCCTTGATCTCTGTAGGAAGAGATTCTCTGCTGTCCTCTATACTGTTTTCAAGCCGAGCGATTAATTTTATGACTATTATTCTAAACTCACTTTCTGTTATATTATTTAAATCCTTTTTGATCAGCTCATTAGCTGTTGTTATTTCCTGGAGATTCTTCTGAGGGGAATTCTTCCGTTTGGTCATTTTGGATAGTCCCTGGAGTGGTGAGGACCTTCAGGGCACTTCCCCTGTGCTGTGGTGTATAACTGGAGTTGGTGGGCGGGGCCGCAGTCAGTCCTGATGTCTGCCCCCAGCCCACCGCTGGGGCCACAGTCAGACTGGTGTGTGCCTTCTCTTCCCCTCTCCTAGGGGCGGGATTCACTGTGGGGTGGCGTGGCCCGTCTGGGCTACTTGCACACTATCAGGCTTGTGGTGCTGGGGATCTGGCGTATTAGCTGGGGTGGGTAGGCAAGGTGCACGGGGGCGGGAGGGGCAGGCTTAGCTCGCTTCTCCTTAGGTGATCCACTTCAGGAGGGGCCCTGTGGCAGCAGGAGGGAGTCAGATCCGCTGCCGGAGATTTGGCTCCGCAGAAGCACAGAGTTGGGTGTTTGCGCGGAGCGAGCAGTTTCCCTGGCAGGAACCGGTTCCCTTTGGGATTTTGGCTGGGGGATGGGAGGGGGAGATGGCGCTGGCGAGCGCCTTTGTTCCCCACCAAACTGAGCTCTGTCGTCCGGTGGCTTAGCAGCTCTCCCTCCCTTTGTCCTCCAGCCTTCCCGCTTTCCGAGCAGAGCTGTTAACTTATGACCTCCCAGAAGCTAAGTCGAGCTTTCTGTCAGAATACACTCCGTCCGTCTGGCCCCTCCGCTTTTGCAAGCCAGACTCCGCGGCTCTGCTTGGCCTCGAGCCGCCCCTCCGCCCCGGCTCCCTCCCGCCAGTCTGTGGAGCGCACCTCCGCCCCGGCACCCTCCCGCCAGTCCGTGGAGTGCACACCGCCTCGCCACGCACCGCCTCACCGCTCTTCCTACCCTCTTCCGTGGGCCTCTCGTCTGCGCTTAGCTCAGGAGACTCCGTTCTGCTAATCCTCTGGCGGTTTTCTGGGTTATTTAGGCAGGTGTAGGTGGAATCTAAGTGATCAGCAGGACGTGCGTTGAGCCCAGCGTCCTCCTACGCCGCCATTTTCTGTAAATCCCCTAGGTAGCAATTCTTTATTCCATGCTCCATGATTCTTTGGGAAAAGATTTATTTTTTCATTTTAAAGCAAGTTGATTTTTATATTTTCTTTTCTTTTTTTTTTTGATTTTTATATTTTCTAATGACCATAAAGGAATTTGTATGAGACACCACAAAATGAATGTATGATGAACCAGAAAAAAAGGTAAAAAAAGCAAAAGGTAACTCTCATCACACTGTGCCACAAACACAACAGACATTTATTTTATGCCACACTGGGGATTTTATGTTAACAAGGCATGTAGGATCCTACATGGCAAACAGCATTGTAGAACATCATGAATGTGAAAGTACATGGAATGTTCACAGAACTTAAACATTGAATGGCTCATGAGTTTAATATAATACAGTTTCCTTTTTTTTTTTTTTTTTTTTGCTGAAGCATAGGCTTCTGGTTTACAAATATAAATGTCACTGATCATATTACTTGAAGAAAATATCCTAAGTTTTCAATGAGGAGAATGCATTCACTATAGGCTGTTGATGGGTTATGAATAAAAAGATGCCTAATGGTCAGTTAGGAATATTCTTCTACAACTTAGGAAGAAACAGGGAATTAATTATAGATTTGGAAATCTATAAGAGTATTTTTTTTAACCTGTAAGTGTAAAGTTGCCCACGATGAGACACTTAGATGATAAGAAAAGAAAGGAAATCCCAGCATCTTGAGGATTTAAAGAGCGGGATGAAGAGAAATAACAAACAATGTATACTGAGAAGTAGACTTTAGTCAGCACAGAAGATATTTTGGCAGACAATGGTGTCTGAAAACCAAAGGAGAAAATTTCAGGAACATAGGTGTTTTATAAGGCAAAGTGGATAAACTTTCGCCATTTCACAAGTATGAATATACAAGTATGAATACAGAAAAGTATTTTCTGTAAATCAATATTAATAATTTATATTTTACATTAAATACTACCCTTGTGCAAGGAAATAATCCAAAGTGTTAATTGATATTATGTTATTTTATGTTATAATAGTTTTACCCCAGAGGGTTAGTGGCTCCAGGGACCTTCTCTTTTATCCCTATGGAAAAGTATTATGGCCAGTATCTACATGGGAAATAATCTATTTCCCAGGAATATGACTAAAGTTTCATCTCTCACTGCAGAGCAGTTTGGTGAAAACTGGGGTTCAGAATTGATCTTCCAGTGTTGTTAGCTTTGGGGCTAATTGTACCACAAGGGGGTTTTGGAACAAACTGTATAGGGGCTCTAGGAGGATCAGCATTAATGTGCAGGGACCAAAAAGATAGGTGATAAGATTTTAAGATCAAATTTAATTATATATGCACAGCAAAATGCAAATTTACCTAAATAAAATATATAGAAGTTTAACTAGCATGGATTGGGAAAAACAACGCTGAACAGTAAAAAAAGAAACAGAATGACATGTCTGTTGTTTAGATTTACAGCCAAATCATGAATAGTCCTTTAGTGAAAATGTATCTACAACTGCTTTAGTTGTAGTGAATACCTTTAGTGAAATACCACATACCTTTAGTGAAAATGTATCTACAACTGCTAATGATAAATCATGATAAATATATGGACAGGGGATGTGATAAATGAGAAGTTATCATATAGTAAATGTTTCTTGCTCTTTTCTTCACTGTCATACTGATAGATTTAAAAAAATTAATATTGCATACTTCTGTTAGAGTTAACTAAAGCCTTGGCTCAACTATTGTTACTAAAATAGAAGTATACTGGATAGTACAGTGTTTATGTTCTTGAATAAGAGAAGTAAGAAACCAAAGGGAACTATCAAAAGGAAAAAAAATAGATCGATTTTAAATGATCTTTGTGTTTTTTTAATCTATAAAATAAAAATCAAAGCCTTTTTCTCCCTTTGTCTCGAGGTTACCTTACAAGAAAAGCAATCAGTATGAGAAGATTAACAGAATATGGAGCTATACTGAAGAAAAAAATGAAGTTGGAAAGTAGAAAAAGGTATTTATCTTTGGATAGATAGATGCATATACCCATTTTAAAGGTATAAATTTTCTTTTTAAATGTTATTTGCATTGATTATTTCATGCAGTAATTGTTTTATGTATTTACTTAATAGTTTAAAGTTCTTTTACTGTGGAAGTTGCTCCAAGTTACACAGAAACTCAAATCTCAGGGACACTGTGGGAAACTTACCATGTCCACAAAGTCCAAAGAGTTTCAATACGTTCATCACTTTCATGGGACAGACACTGCTTGTCACAGGACCATAGCTCTTTCAGATGTCACGAATTATGTCAGACTTGGGAAGTCGAAAGAATGTGGTGGCCACAAAGGTCACAGGACTTAACTGTTCTGTGGACATAGGGAGAGGAAGCATTCGCTGAAATGACACTTTGCTGTAAAGCAGACGTTGACACAAGTCCTGTGCCAGTCAGAAGAACAACATATATGTCTTCTCAACATAACATATGGGCATGTTCACTCTAACAAGAACAGAGGATTTGCTGACATCAACTCAAGAGCCATGCTGCTCTGGGACCTGGGATCCAGTAGCCTTGTAAATGCAGGCTCCCTCCCCTCCAAGGGCCACTCTGGGTCTGTTTTCCTCTAGATCCTAATCCACTGTCCTTCTCCCTGCACTCCCAAATAATCCTAACCCTTGGGGGCTAGGTGCATGAATTGCTTCCCTCTCCTACTCCTCAACCTGTTGCTTAGTATCTCCTAAGTGTTCTGCTTCCTTTGGGATTATTTTTTTTTTCTTGGCAAATCAAAAAACTTCAGCTTTTAGGATTTCCATTGTGTTTGCAAAAATTTATTTCTAATCTTAAAAAAGAAAATAAAATACTGAATATTTATCATTCCTTTCTTGTTGGTTCCTTATAAAACAATTCCGTTTCTCTAGGTAGGTGATGTGGGTGTGAACTAACTACACCTGCAGTAATTTACCTTGGAAGGCATTTGGAATGTGTATGAAATAGCTTTAGTTTCCAAAATCACTAGGTCTTTTATTGGCATTTAGTGAGGCAAGGTAAGGAATCCTAAAAATCCTGAAGTGTGGGCCACAGAAATGAGAAAAATTCTCCCAGCCAGAATAACAATAGCACCCTGTTAGGAAATATTCAAAGAGAAGAGGCTGCTTATAGGAATTATAGTAAAGAAAAACACAGCAGTGAATTTTTCAGGATTGTTTCCCTACCTATCATAGTAATTCTAGTATAGAATATAGAGAACTATAGAGATCGTTGTAGATAGGATAATTCGTAGAGATGAAAAGAGGCAGAAATTCGCCTACTTCATCTAACAGAACAGTGGAATGGAAAGGATAAATTTAGAATGTTGTTGGGGCGCCTGGGTGGCGCAGTCGGTTAAGCGTCCGACTTCAGCCAGGTCACGATCTCGCGGTCCCTGGGTTCGAGCCCCGCGTCAGGCTCTGGGCTGATGGCTCGGAGCCTGGAGCCTGTTTCCGATTCTGTGTCTCCCTCTCTCTCTGCCCCTCCCCCGTTCATGCTCTGTCTCTCTCTGTCCCAAAAATAAAATAAAAAAAAAAAAAGTTGAAAAAAAAATTAAAAAAAAAAAAGAATGTTGTTGGTAAATAGAGAGTATCTTATTATGTACTAGGTTAATGATGAGAAACGGTGGATTTTCTTTGTAAAACAGAGATCTTACACGGTGCTGGGTGTAGGTGCTCTGTATTTTTTTTTAAAGATTTTATTTTTAAGCAGTCTCCACATGAAATGTGGGGCTTGCACTAACAACCCTGATATCAAGAGTCGCCTGCTTCACCAACTGAGCCAGCCTGGTGCCCCTGTAAATTTTTAAAATGACATGAACTAAACTTAATAAAAATATTATTAAGAATAAGTTCTACTATGCACACATACAAATGAAATGTTTCTAAGTTTGTAATATGATACTTAAAAATATGTCGCATATTTTGGAGAGCTAGTCCACTTTTTAACCAGCTGTTTAATTTACTTATCGCAAAATGCAGTGCTGTAATTTTCTGGTACCGCCGAATTTTTTTCTTTTCACTTCTTATCATTTTGTTTCTCCTCTTTAAAAGAACACAAGCTAGCTCCGTCTTCTACTGAAGTTAGCTTCTGGGTGTTGAGCAGTTGGTTAATTATTTAATTCCGTTTCCCTCTGTTTACTCCAACATGTTTAAATAACACTGAAATAATTCCATAGCATAAGTTAGACTTGGAACTGGCCAGACCAAAGCTTGACCAATTAAAAAGACATCTAGAACCATTAAAATAGAGTGAGGTGCCAAATGCACTTTTATGGAGGATGATTAGCAACTCAATTGTCAAGCAAAGGATGAGTCCTTTAGAAGGTACAATGTCAGAATAGATTTTGTTGGTTTTCAAACAAACAAACAAGCCAAAAACCTTTCCATCTGGTTATGGTTTCTTTCTATACTGAAAGTTCAATGTTTTTAATTGTGATATCATATTTTAGCACATTTAAGCAAAACTGAGCAACATAGAAAACCAGAAAAAGCCTGTATGTAGCACGTGTAAGATCTATACCGTAGATCCTATATCACTCTCAGAAGCAAGGAAAAATGAAAAGAAGCAAAAAATTACAATGATGTAAGAAATGACAAGTTGGAGATACAGAAACATATGTACTGGGAATCAGGTCCTTGGGTTCTCATTCTGGATCAGTCAGTAACTGAATCTTGACCTCAAGCTTCTCTTTTATAAAAGTATATAGAACTAGAGAATGTCTCAAGATCCCTTATAAGACTGAATATTGCTTCCATATTTCATTAATTATAAATAATTATAAAGAATTTGAGTTCTGGACATTGATGGCACATATTCATGAAATAACCCATGAGTTAAATGTACTTTCTCCTCTCTGTCACTTTTTCGCCCCATAATTTGAACATCACCTGTATTAGAATTATTTTTGCATTTCCATTTACTCACAATAGATTGTAGGTTTCTTGAGGGCAAAGAGAAAATCAGTTTCTAATGCTTATATCTAGTGCAGTGGCATATAGTAACCACTTAATCAAAACAGGACTAATACTTGTAGGAAATGTAATAAAGTCTTGGATGAAAATAAAAATTATTTTCAGGTTGAGGACTTGACTATTCCTTGATATTGACCAAAATTTGCCTAGGATTGTGGTAATTATTGTATCATGTACCACATGGAAGGTCTGTTTCTTTTTTGCTGTTGTGCTTTGTTTGTTTTGAAAGGATAATGAAACATTTATCTTGTTAGCTGGTCCAGAACAGTAATGAAAGACTGAGATCAAGATAAGTAGTTGATAAACTAAAGAGAAGGCTACTGTATCCACAGTGAGATTAGGATTTCAGATTGATTATACCCAGTGGGAGACAGGAAAAGGGCAGTGATTATCTGGCAAGAGTTTAGTTTGAAAGCCCTTTCCATAATACATAGACATTTGTTTACATGCTTGTTTTGTCCTTGTATTTTTCCTGAACCAAAATTACATATCAAAAGCAGATTGTTGCAGCACTGACGTGTTATAAAGTTTGTTTTCCAGTTTTGGTAATTGTAGAACTGATTTCTAGCTCATCTGTTTTCGCAGCAACACCCATCACCAGTTTCCCAGATATAGAAGTAGAACTGGCAAAGTGTTCACAAGTAATTTCATTCTTCTACTGAATACACAACACATAGTCTTACATTTTAAACTGCTATAATTTTACCAGAGTTGTCATACAGAAGTTCTGATGTGGGAAGGATCTTGATGAATGACCCCATGTCGAAAAGAAATTTTTGCCAGCTGCAGTGATTACTGAAGTATCTTATTAACTCTATCCTGTAAAAACACCTCTTTTTCTGACGCTCACGTTGGGGATCCTCCCACGGGTGGCGCAATAAAATGGAAGACAGGGTGTATGAGCAGAAATGATGGTGTGCCAACCCCAAGCCAGTATTTAAAGAGGCATTGTATATTTTTGGGAGATCCTGCTGTTTTCTTTAATGCCACAGTAGTGTTATGTCCCATAAAGGGGTTTTCCTTTGACTTTGGACCCCAGAATAAGACGACTTGTGGAACAGAGTAGCTGCTCTGCAGCAACTGACTTGCAACATAAGAGTACTATTTGTTCTTATAAGCCACTGGGGTGTCTCATTCTTGCAGGTGATTCTGACTAGGGGCATGAATTCTTTACACTGTGACAAGAGGGGCCAACTTAAATTGTATAAATATTTCCCTCAACTTCGACTAGAAAGAACACCAAAGGGTGAGGGGCAAAAAAAAAAAAGAAAAAGAAAGAACAAAGAGAAAAAAAAATCAAGGTATTTCAAGATTTTTCTATGTCGGTCCAGGGAAAAATAAAGAATGAAAGTTTGAGGCCTTGGCAGTTAAACTAATAAGGAGATAGGGCACACATGATATCCAAGGTAAATGTGAGAGTTGTCTTCTCTTATGTACATGATATATTTTCATCATTTTTTAAAGTTTTTATTTAAATTGCAGTTAACATACAGTGTAATATTAGTTTCATTATTTTTTTCAAATGTGATCTAATTTTTTTCTTCTTTTTTTTTTTGCCTCCTAATTTCTTTAAATAATTTAGAAATAGGTTGTTTCGTTTCTAAATATTTGTAATTAAAAAAAATCATACAGATTTTGTTTCTTAATTTAATTCCTGATAGTAAGTGAATATTTCAAACTTGTGAAATTTGTTTTATGGCCCCAGGTAAAATCTATCTTGGTGAATGAACAATGTGTGCAATTGAAAAGTGTGGGTTCTACAACAGTTGGATGTACTATCCTATAAATATAAATTAGATCAAAATGATTGTTCATATATTTTATATCTTTACCCCTATTCCCCCACTTTTTTTTTCTTGCTGAGAGAGGAGTGCCCCAAATCTCTGTTATGAATTTGCTTATTTTTTTTCTTAAATACTTTTATTTATTTTTTAAGTTTATTTATTTTAAGAGGGGTGGGGGAGAAAATGCAAGCAGGGGAGTGGCAGAGAGAGAAGGATAGAGACAGAATCCCAAGCTGGTTCTGCACTGTTAGCACAAAGCCTGACTTAGGGCTGGAACTCACCAACCATGAGATCATGACCTTTGCTAAAATCAGGAGTCAGATGCTCAACTGACTGAGGCACTCAGGAGCCCAATTTATTAAATACTTTTAATTTGTTCATGTTTTTGGAAGCTCTATTATTTGGTACATACACATTTATGATTGCTACTTTTCCAGACAAATAGATTCTTTTATTATTATGAAATATTCCATTTATCTCTGGTAATACTCTCTGTCTTGAAGTTTATTTGTATAATGTTAATGTAGCCAGTGCAGCCTTCTGAGGCTTATTGTTTATATGGTATTTTTTTGTTGTATTTTCAACCTATGGTTTTATATTTAATATACATTTCTTTAATACTAATGGCTGCTTTTTGTATGGTTTTTTCTTGATAAACACTGTGTTTTATGGTCATCAAACTAATGCAGGTTTGAATGTAAGAGTTAATACTTTACAACGCTAGAGAACCCCTAGTTGTAGGACAGACGAAATGCAGTAACAAGGAAGTATTATGTTCTGTCTCACTTTCCCTTTCTGTTTCTCTTTTTCTCTCTCTCCCTGTCTCTGTCAATATAGTTCTTGTTTGTAGAACATTCATGAACTTAGAAGAAATTCAGGCCTTTGAAAAGAATCATATTCAGAAATATTTTGGCATGTGCTCAACTGTCATTAGTTGGTGATGTGATGATTCAGTTGTAGAACTTTTGACTATGAATTTGTATACAATTACTATTTTCCTTTTCCTTCATGATAAATCTTGTGTACCTGAAAATACCAAAAGATTACGTATATGTACATTAAGTATATATTAGATGAAGGTATGTAGACATTTCATTAAATGAATTTTGCTTTAAAATGAAATTATATCTTGGGGCACCTAGGTGGCTCAGTTGGTTAAACTGACTTTGGCTCAAGTCATGATCTCTCAGTTTGTGAGTTTGACCGCCTGTTGTTTCTGTGGTGACAGCTCAGAGCCTTTAGACTGCTTTGGATTCTGTGTCTCCCTCTCTCTCTCTGCTCCTCCCCCAATTGTGTGAGCACTCTCTCTCTGTCTCAAAAATAAATCAACATTAAAAAAAGAAGTGTTGAACCCACTGTGTTAAAAAATAAATAAGTAAAAATATAATTTCTCAATTAATGTTGTGTTAACCTGGATAGTCTATTTTTCTGAAATGAAGGTTTTTTTTTTCCTGACATTCAATTGAGATCAATAGCAAATACTAAGCAATATTCATGTTTTAAAATAATATGCTAATATTTTCAGTTACTATTTGTCTCAGTAGACCCTGCTAGATGAATATGTTTGAATGAAATCATTATGTTGTGAGATTTTATGTTATCTTACGGCATTGCTTTGGCAAATAGACATGCCTATGGAATTTCTTATTAGCTACTTTATAGTGTTGATTATTGATACAGCCTCAATTGAATTTAAACTTAGCTCATGTTACTTTCTTGGTAATAAATACATATACATATATATATATATATATATATATATATATTCAAATGTTTCCTTCTTTCGATCTTCTAAGTAAAATTTTTCCTCATAATAAAATTTTCATGCATAGTTCAAGATTGGTTTTTCAAAATATTTTCCATGAAATAGTATCTGCAATTCCAGGAAATATGGTTTCTATTGTAATTGTTTATTTGTGTAAGAGATTGGATTTAACAGCTATGAATATAAGCCAAAAAATGTAAAATTTTATAGGCAATGAATTACATTTGACTTCTTGCATTTTCAGAGTTATAATCCAGTAGTTGAAAGATTGATGCTGCAGTTACATAATTATTCACCTTGTTTCTTAAGACATTACAAAATAATTTCTCAGTCAACATTATATTTTAAAAATATTTTACAAGCCCAATTATATTTTATTCTTAGATTCAGCAGACATAAATTAATCTGGCAAAATACTATGAAACTTTTAATTCTATATCTGTCTTCTTCAGATATGTAATTAACAATTTAAGAATAGATCTTGTCTATGTGTCTTTGAGTAGCCTTAGGTTATAAAGATCTATCAGGTCTGTCTGCCAAATTCTCTGACCCAGTCTCACTTAGATCATTCCCTAATAGGGGTTTTCAAATATGTTTAAGCAGAAACACTATTTATACTTCAAATTATAGCATCACTTTTCTTATGGATTTCAAGTTTTTATTCAGCTCTTCCAAAATTACAAGTAGTATCTGGAATTGATTTACTGTTTTTTTCCATCAGGATAATCCTTAATACCAAGAATAACAACACTCTCCTGCATTTGACTTCATTAGTATGACTTGTTTTACCATCAAAATAATGAAACATTTATAAACATCCACTCTCAGATTTACAAGCTGCTGATTTACCTGTTCTGATAACAATGAGTCTGAAATCGTCTGGAAAACTGTTGAGTTCAAAGCTTGTATTTTTCCAGGTGATCCGGCTTGGTTTGTTGGATGGTGGTACCTTCAGATCCCAGACCATGAAATCTAACTTAGTGCCTTTGATTAAACAGTAACCAATTCCCATCAAACAAGCCAAATCAAAAGAGTTGGACCTAGAAGCACAAAACTACTATGAAACACGTGAATAAAACCAAAGAATGCTCATCTGAGTTTGCATTAAGGGATAAAAAGTATATTTTGGTAAAAGTTGTTAGTTGCTGGAATGTGTAAGATGGTATGTAGAAACGGGAATGGGGACAATTCATGGCAGGGAGAAATTTGCTTGTAGTATACCTGAAATCTTCTTCATGAACAGGGAAGGAGATGTTAAGAACTCCAACTTGATTTAGAGGTAGATGAAGTCATAATTTAACCTAGTGTACCCCCAAATGATTATAAATGCATATTCTGCTAAAAGAACATTTTGAAGCCTGTTGCTAAACTTCATCCTCGGAGAAGTCTCCTCAAAAACTTTCTAGAATTTCTTCTTGAAACACATTTGTGCATTTTTGAGATTACCTTTATGTGTTTCTGAGTTTAATCCTCCATTGTGAATGTGAATAACAAATTGAGTTATGTAGAGCTGAAAATAGAAGATGGAGGCCACAATAGAAGTGAACATTTTAAAGATTGTTTGTATTCCATTTAAACAAAGTCTTGTGAATAATATTCCACTGTTGACTTTGGGTCAACAGATTAGAAAAGAGAACTGGAAAAGTCTCTAAGTATTTCACTTCCAAAATGAGTTATTTTGGCTCCAGGTATAACCAACTATTTAATTATATCAAAAAATTCCAACTGGGTACGAGGTCAAAAATCACACTTATTTACAATGTAATGATCCATTGGACTTACAAATAAATCTAGATTAGAAAAATAATTTAATTCAAATAGAAAAATATATAACTACATATTTCTTTCTCTTTTTTTAAACACTTATTTGAGAGAGAGAGAGAAAGAGAGAGGGCCAAAATCAATAGCTTAAGTGACTGACCACCCAGGTGCCCCTAAATTACGTATTTTAAGCAAACTTCATTTCTTCCCTTTAGTTACTAGTTTCTATTAAATTAAACTTAAGTAGACTTTTAGTATAGAATCGTCTTTGGAATTCAGGAAGTTTTAAAATAAACTACCTTTTTAAAAGAAACAATGTACTCTAAATACATTAAAAGGAATAAATATGTATCATTCTCATGCAATTTTTTCAACTGCATTACAACATGATATGAAATATGTTAATGACAATAAAGTTATTATTAGCAATGACCATTTTATTTTTGGTACAAGTGCCTATAAAGGCCATAGATCAAAGTGACAATTACCAGCATTTCACATTAAGAGGATGAACATTTACAACATAAAATAAAAGAAGAAATGCCCCAAATATAAAGTAAATTACTTCTATCTTTACAAACCAATAAAGGGAAATGAATTTTAAATCACTCCAAATCCTTAAATTACTTTTCATTGTCCACTTCACACATTACATTGTAAGTTCATTATCACTAAGACATATGCTCTGCTAACTGCAATATGAAATAGCCTTTTAAAATTTATGGTAGAAACTATTTGATGAGTTACTGTGAATATTTTGCTAGCAGATAATATAAACCTAATGATTTTAAAGAAGTGTGATTTCTAAGTAGTAGTTTAGATGATACTTAAAGTAGTAAAACTTTAAAAAGTTCTTAATAAAAATTTCATCTACACTTTATCAGATTTCAACATATCCTATTTTCTGTGATAATTGAGAAAAGTAATCTTGGTTCATAGTGTCCCTAAACCAAAGTTATTGCCAATAACAATAATTAATGTTAGTTAATTATGTAAGCAATAATGTTAAAACTTTCTCTATTGCCAAGCATCATGCTTTGGTTCTGTAAAAATAGTTTATAAAAACGATGTAGCATTATTAAATATTAAATTCAATTATGTTATATGTGAGTCTCCAGGAAAAAGGCAAATTTTTCCTGGAGGGAAAATATTTAATTTTCCCTATTTAAACATCTAAGCAAATTGCAAAATGCCATTATCCTGGTATTTATCATCTAGCACCATAATCCATATGTTTTAGAAAGGCAGTTGGTAATGTCAATGAAACATATCAGTGAAATATTCTTTTCACTGTATTTACAGTCTGTATACATATATTAGAATGATCTCACATGCCTGTGGCCATTTTGGTATAATAGTAAAGAAAATATTGGAAGATTCTCCAAAAATGTCTCACTGATTGTTTTGCTGATTATTTGTTGCAGTATATAAAAATTCATTATAGTTTGTGTTGTCATTTAATGTAACATTTTTACCTTAAAGGAGGTTATCTGTTGTTAAGCAGCATCCTGAGTACTTGAAGGGTGAGTATCACTCAAGTTTTAATCTTTGACCTTAAGAAAACAATACATCAAAATTAAGGATTTAAAAATGTATTTATTTTACTGAAGAATGTCATGGACTGAACTGATAAACACTTAAACCAATGTGAGGAGATATTTCAGTGTCTAAAACCAAAAACTAATTCATTTTTAGAATAGATGAGGAATTGTTGAAAATCAGCAAGAAAAAGAAGCCACCCTAAAGGAAAAATTATACATGATAACAGTAGGGAATTTTTAAGGGCAAAATCTAAAAATGCTGACAGGATGACCCAAATCATTGCTGGAGTGGAATGAACAATAGCCCTCCAAAAGATATTTCTATGTCCTAACCCCTGGAAGCTGTGAATATGATGTTATTAGAAATAAAAGGGTCTTTGAAATGTAATTAAATTAAAGATCCAGAGAGGAGATCATCTTTGATTATCTGGGTGGCCCCTAAATTAAATGAGGAGCATCCTTAAATTAGGAGCATTTCAGGAGGCAGAAATTGGAGCTACATGGCCACAAAGTAAGGAATGCTCGAGCTACTAGACACAGGACAGGCAAGAAGAGATTCTCTATGAGAGAATTCAGAGTGACCGTGACCCTGCCAACAACTTGATTCTGTACTTTTAGCCCAGAAGTGTGAGAGAATGAATTGTTTTAAGCCACCGAGTCTGTGGTTGTTATAGAAGCCCTAGGAAATTAATGCAGTTGTGTAACCAGAAAAATTAAAATGTAAAACAAGTAATTGCACATCTCAGACTGAGAAAAATGAAAATCTAGATAGTTCCAAGTGTTGGTTGGTAATGTGAAGATACAGGAATGCTCTTGCATACCTGATGGGAATGTAAATTTGTGCCACCGTTTGGAGAGAAGTCTACTTTGTAGATGATGACCCAGATATTCACTCTGGGCTGAATATCCTAGGGAATTTTTACAAATATCCAAAGTAGACATGTATAAATATAATTTTTATAGCATTGTTCATAGTGGTGCAGAGGGCGCAGAGTTGGAGGCAACTAAAATGTACGTTATTGAGAGAGTGGAGAGAAACAATGTAGTGAATGCAAATAATGAAAACACAACTGTATGTCTAATATGCATACATATTTAGGCAACATAATGTGCTAGAATGTATTCATATAAAAATACAATAAACACATTAAAAAGGTTTCCTATATGTTAGACAAATGTGAATGGATTGTGAGAATAACAGGAAATTAATGAATGTATGTATATAACCCAAAGAGGCCCTGAATACATCAAGAAAATAATGTGCACGAACCACTGAAGATTTTGAATAACACAACCATCTATACCTCAGGTCTTCCCAGAAGATTACAAATAAATGCATACATAAATATAATAAATAAATGCATAAAATTCATGTGTACTCTGTACACAAAGTATTAATGTATGTAGGTTATGGTTACACTATCAAATAATATCTTGGCTTATGGAAGCTTACAATCCAGTAGGAGAAACAGACACATATATGAACACATTACAGATTGAACTGTGATAGATGTACAAGCAAGGTGATTATGCAAGAAAGGAGTAGACAGGTTAACTGTCAGCTAGTGGCTCGGAAGGTTTATGGAGGAAATGGAATCTGAGCTATGGCTTGAAGACAAGACAGTCTTCACAGAAAAGGATGAGAATGAGCGAAATGCTGGATATAGTTAAGTGTATGCTGGGTTGAAGAGTATAGCTGCCAGATGGATTGAAGAAGGGATTCGAGCAGAATTGAACAGGAAGTAGGCATGTGAAAGTAAACTGCAGGGGTTGTTAGGGTTGACTTCCTATTTGCAAGGCTAGCGTGTGTTGGTCAAGAGCATCACCTTTCTGAAATTATCAGTCACAAAGACTTGACTGGAGTGACCAGTCTTTATTCAAGAAGGTCAGAGAAAAGAATGTAGGGCAAAAGCCAAAAACAGGAATGTAGTACTATGAATTCAAAATGACAGGCAACACAAAAGGGAGAATCAAAGCAAAAGCTGAGCACCAGGTGGGGATGCAATATTAGATATGTTCTAAGCATGGATTTTTTTTTAGGACTGAGTCCAAACAGGAGAGAGATTTAGAGATCTACTTTCTAGCTATATAATATTGGGGCATGCCTTAACACCTGTGGAAGCCTGGAGTATCTGAAACTACCAAGCCTCAAGTGGCTTAAGTGGAGAATGAGAATACTACGAGAATGAGAAGTTTCTTTGGTCAGAAAATCATGTGCTGAGGGTCACTGGTCCGGAGTCTACTGCTATTTGAACATCACTGTGGTCTCTCTCCCTCCTGTGGACAGTCCCTCAGGTCCCTTTAGCTCCCAACCACCACATCTCTGCTCTTTCTACCCTCTTTTATGTGGCCTCTACTCTCCATGTCGCTGTGGAGAGGCTGTTTTGCCAGTCTTTGGGTTGCTTTCTGCGTTATTTACACTGATATGAGTGTTATCCACTTGTATCTGTGGGATGAGGTGAGTTTAGGAACTTCCTACTCCACTATCTTCCCAGCAAGTCTGGGACTCCATTTGCAATTATTTCATTCTCTTTTAACATGGTAAATCTACATTTCCCAAAGAGAAGTAACCTGGCTTTGCAGTCTATATAATCTTAACTGTCAAATAGTAAATAAACATACTAAATGTTAAATATATAAATATTAACTAGATTCAATCTGAATATATATTTCCACATTCTATTTTGCATTAATTTAATGAAAATATCCATGAAGTAAATGTACACATATACATATATATGTATATATAATATAACATGAATAACATATATTTCTGTATGTTGAATATATGTTTGGTACTTGTATATATCAATATGTATCTATATGTAGATATATAGATATTTATATTTCTAATGAAAAACAGTGCCTTGAATTCTTTAGGCATATGTTTTCCATTATAATCATATTTATAGTGATAATAGTCATTTCTGGAAGTATCTGTATTTTAGACATTCTCTAATCATTTTCGGAGACTAAATAATTAAGGTGTCATGTAGCATTTAACATTTTTCTGATGAACAAATATTATGTAGCCCTATATTATGAGAAATGTATTTTCATAATATATTTATTTGTAATATGAAATAAATACTATTGCTTTTTAGTAAGGTACTCCAGGTGCCTATGTAACACTGTGAAATAAACATTGCAGTACAAATGAGATCCACACGTTTTTCCATAGTTTATTCCATATTTTTTATTCATATTTGTGCCTACTTCATTAAAAATTTATTTCTGGACAAAAATAGTTGTCTGACTGGCTGTCATACAGCTACTACAACATAGAAACCTGAGTAGAGATTCTTCCTTGATTCATGAAATACAGATCACTTTTGATGGTCTCTTCTACTACTTTTAAGATATACTTGGTATTGTGCATCTGAGAGAAGTATGTTTGCCTGTGTGTTTTATACAGCTCATTTATTGAACTGTTCTACCAGTCTTTCTTATATAATATGCACTTAAAAATTGCAGTATTTTATGTTCTTGGGTATTTGAATATGTCTTATTAAAAATGACTATTATGTGTTAATATACTATAAGCAGTTTCTATTATATTGGGTTATAAAAGAAATTATAAGATTGATGACTAAAGTGAAATAGTTGGATCATAAAATCTAAGAGTTGGAAAAAAATTCAATCATTCATCTCTTATTTTATTAGCCTCTAACTCCTCCTCTGAGTACTTTTCCACACTGTTCTCAAACACTACTGCTTAGAGGAACCACATCATCCTTCAAGGCAGTTCATTTTGTTTTTCTTTTATTTAGTTTAAAATTTTACCTCATTTTGACCCTAAATTTATATCTGAGATGACTCCAAACAATAGTGATTATATGAAATTTTTGTTTTCCCTCTTTCACTT
The DNA here is from genome assembly GCF_022079265.1 of Lynx rufus. NCBI lineage: Eukaryota > Metazoa > Chordata > Mammalia > Carnivora > Felidae > Lynx > Lynx rufus. Next base: position 114,845,978 of record NW_025814867.1, read on the forward strand.
GATAATCTTGCAATTATCTGCCAAGAGTTACTGATGGACCCTCAGAATCTAGAATGCATGATTAAACATGTCCTCTAAAAAACAGAATTCTGCTCATTCTTTTCTATGAATCTCTCCCTTTTCCTAGAAGATTGCTAATGCGTGTTATCAGGAAATGGATGAAAACTCCAAAATTAGCTCTATCAGTACAAATTAGAGCAATTTTAAAAAATAATTTTACTCATATCTTAACAAAAAATGAAGATACCCTCAAGTGGCCCAAGTAAACAGGGATATATTTCAAGACAACAGGTCATCTGATAGCCAATCACCAGTAAGGGGATAAAATGGACACCAAAGTCTTGTGAGCATCAGGGCCAGAAACAGGTGCAGGGATCTCACATGAATTTTTTGTTTTGTGAGTTCTTTTTCTTTTGTTCTGTTTTTATGTTTTCCTTCTTATTCCACTTCAGATCATTAGCTCTTGCCAACCTTCTACTTAATCCTCTCTTTGTGTCATCACTTTCCATGTGTTTCCAAATGTCACTTCCACATCTGAGTCTACATAAACTTACTGCTTTAGCTTTTTACAGATAAATCATTTGGTTTTCTAGTGTTCTTCAAACTCCCAGGAGAGACAAATGATTTGTGGATTCTAAATCTGGTCCAGAAGGCTGGAGTGAATTGGGGTGAAGGGAGGTTCGGGTTTACATTGGCAGAAGGGACATAGTTGGGGCAATTTTTAGTCATAAGCATGGGATGAGCAGGTAATAGAGCATCTAATACCCAAAGCCTGCCATCTTTGTCAATTTAGACATCATATTTTGTTATCATAATTGTATTCATGCAGACACAGGAGTCTATTACATTGGAATGTAAATGATTTTATCAACTGTAACTTTTCTTCTTCAAGTAACTTTGCCTATATTAGTCTCTAAAATAATGTTTAAAATGTCTGTATTTTAGGAAAAAGGGAACCAATTGGAAGAAATATTACATGAGGTTGTTAAAGCTGCAGAAAGACACAGGCAAGAGATGAATATCATTTCTTGACAATTTGTTAGTGCCTCTTTGCAGAGAAGAGTTATGTATATTTATATACAGACAAAATTCAGGTAACATGCACACATACATTTTTACATACCCCATCATATTTACTCCCCATTGGGTCTATCAGCCTATTCTTTAAACATCTCATAGTTTTTATGTAGAAGGCTCTCCCACTACCTCTGACATCAGCACTATCAGTCTCAGCCTTTTCATCTCTACTCAGAGGCCACCTAAAAAGTAGTATTACAATCAGTCATTTACGTTTTACCATTCTGTGCGAGATTGGTGTTTTTTGTCTTTTGTGCCAAATGTATCTCATTTCTTTTTCCATTCAATGTCAATAAAATTAGTTCGTGATTTTCTTTATTTATATAATATAACATATATTGTACCCTAAAATAAATATATAGCTCACAGGGAACATATATGTGTGTATGTGTATATATAGCTCACAGAATTTGTGTTAGTTTTCTATTGCTACTGTAACAAATCACCTAAAATTTAGCAGATAAGAACATAAAAATTTATTGTCTTACATATTGTAGGTCAGAAGGTGGAATGGGCTCATCAGGTTAAAAGTGAGGTATATACTGGCAGGGCTGTAGAACTTTCTGGAGACTGTAGTGGAGAATCTGTTTACTTGATCATTAAGTTTGTTGGAAGAATTCAGTTTCTTGTGATTGCAGGACAGAGATCTGAGTTTCTTTGCTGGCTGCCATTTAAGGGCCGTTCCCAACGTCTAGATGCCACCGGTATTCCCCGGCTCATGGCACCGCTCCCCATCTTCAAATCTGGTAATGGCAGATGGATACCTCTAATTGTTTAAATTGTTCCTCCCATCTTCTCATCTCTCCAACCCACACTTTTGCCTTTCTTCTACAGTTTTAAAGACTCGCGTGATTAGATTAGACCCATCCACGTAATCCGGGGTGATTTCACCATCTCAAATCCCTTTTGCCATGTGAGATAATATATTCTATGGTTCCAGAACCATAGAATGGTTCCAGAATTAGCAGGTGGACATATTTTTTTCCTCTTTGGAATTTTCTCTTGAGTATAGTTGATGTAAGGTTTCATTAATTTCAGGTGTACAATTTAGTAATTTGACAAGTTTATATACATTATGCTATGTTCACCACAAGTGTAGCTACCGAATGTCCCATTACATCACTATTACACTATCATTGATTCTATTGCTTATGTGCTGTCTTTTATTCCTGTGACTTAATTCATTTCGGAACTGGAATCCTCTATTTCCCTCTCCCTTCACCCATTTTGCACACTCCCTCAACCCTTTCCCCCTGACAATCATGTAGACATCTTTTAGGGTGGCATAATTCTGCATACCACAGAGTTCTTTCAAAAAATTAAATATTAAACACTAATATTCTTTGAAAATTTTTTTACTTGATATCACCATATAACTGGTGGAAATTAACTGACACAGACTGGTGAAATATTTAAACTAAATAGCTTTAGTGAAATGTTAATAGTTTTCTTTTCAAAATGGATGATCCAGCGGTTTACTCCATGTAATTTGTGTTGAACTTAATACTAGATCCAAGAGAAAAGGATGTTACCATTGCGAGACAAAAATTTTTATGAATTAGTTCTTACTAATATTTAACTTCCACTCTGTTGTGCTCTTGGTAGAACTAGACATTTTGTATTTGAAAGACAGGAAATGAGAGTTATTAACTAATACATGGTTGAGTTGACATGTGATTTGATATAAATAATTTCTCTTTTGGAAACACAGATATTTACAAGCAAAAGAAAAATACATAATGCTACAAAAAAGAGAGAGACCTGCATATTCCAGCCTTTCTAGAGATCTTAGCTGATGCTCCAGACATGTTAGTGAAGCCATAAAGCACCAACAGTGCTGCACATAAACTCACTATGTATATATGACATAGGCAAGTCATCACCACATGGAGCAGAGATAAGCCATTCAGACTGAGTTCTTCCCACATTGCCAAAGCTTAGAACTGTGAACAAATAAATGGTTAAGGTTTGAAGCCACTAATATTGTTATGCAGAAATATATACTAATATATGGGAGAATGTGATAATAAATAACTTATTTAAATATAAAAGCAATTAGTAAATAATTTTTCCCTATATTTTTCTGGAGCAAAACTGGTAGGGCCAATAGGTAGAAACCAAGGAGATATGCACTCATCCAATCTCTCAAAACCTTTTATTGGGAACTCTTTTGGACACAAACTGTAGAAATACAAATAAGTTCCCTTTAAATAAAAAAAATTTATACACAAATGTAATTAAAATTGTTCAAAGTTTAGGGGCCTGAGTGGTTCAGTTGGTTAAGCATCTGACTCTTGATTTCAGCTGAGGTCATGGTCTCACAGTTTGTGGATTGAGCCTTGTGTCAGACTCAATCTACACTTGACAGCATGGAGCCTACTTGGGATTCTCTCTCTCCCTGTCTCTCTACCTCTCTCTCTCTCTCTCAAAATAAATAAATAAACTTAGAAAAATATTGTTCAAAATTTAATGAGCTCTCTTCATGTTAGTGGTATACTTGTATCTAGAAATATACAATGCTGGATAACATAGTAGGCATTCAGTTTATATTTGTTTGGCCTAACAGACTAAGGCAAGCTAAGATTTATTGAATTTCTGTTAAGGCTGAAATAAGTGAAGTGTGTGTGTGTGTGTGTGTGTGTGTGTGTGTGTGTATGGAGACATATGTATGTGTGTATATATATATATATATATATATCACTATATACCATATGTGTTTCTATATATGTATATATCCCTGAGATAAGTGTGTGTGTGTGTGTGTGTACATATACTAGTGCTTTGTAAGGCAATTATGTTTATTATGATCATTTAATATATGATAAAGTTAATGATTAAAAACATTAAGTAACATGAAAGTAAAAAAAAAAAAACACAAAGAGAAAAAAGAAACATTAAGTAACATCTAATAAGTGATAAACTCAGGACTTGAGGGATCAAACTTTCAACATGATGCTATTGTATAAGTTCCAGTCTTTGACAGTAAATTAAATTTAGGAACTGGTACAAATTACATTTGTGTAATATAGTTTGTAATACAGCTTGAAAACATAATAAAGATGGTCACATATTTTTAAACCTTTCTAAATGACAATAAAGAAATACTGTCTAATTTCTTATGCACGCAATCTAATAAAAATCTTTAGAAGTAAAAATTACTAGGTAAGGCATGTCAAAGGGAAGTTTAGTGTTTTCACATTGTGTTATTGAATTAATAATCTCTTCTAAACTTTAATTGCAAAGAGTATCAAATGCCATTTAGTAGCATTTAAAAACGTGAATCTTTAGAAATCACGCATTACATTTTAGTTTTTATAATACTATTTTGATTTTAAGTGAATTTTTAAACTTTATGTCAAATAAGCATATCTTAATCTTGAAATGTTAGACATATTCAGTATTTCCTTGATAAAATTTTTCAAGTTACTCTATTGGAAGAAATAATATCTAACTATTTTCTCAAGGATAAGTTATATACCGCTCATATTTATAATACTTGTCAATTAGAATTGAATTAACAACTATTATAAAATTTTATTTATATTATTTTATTTCACATATTGAGACTAATGACTTTTGAGTAATTCCACATAGACTGAAAGCATTTTTATTCTTGTACTTCATATACTGACTTTCTGGTGAATATCATAACTGAAGCTATTTTTGTGTTATATGAAACTGGTTTGTAAATTAACTTATTTACAATAGCAGAGGAAATGACTAAAATAAGCACAAAATTAAAGTAAGTATTATTAACATGCCAACATATGATTTTATGATATCCCTGTCTAGAAACTGTACATTCCCCAGATAGAGAATGCTTCCAAAATAGAATAGAGGCCCAGAACTGGACCCACAAATGTATGGCCAACTAATCTTTCACAAAGCAGGAAAGAGTATCCAATGGAAAAAAGTCTCTTTAACAAATGGTGCTGGGAAAACTGGACAGCAACATACAGAAGAATGAAACTAGACCACTTTCATACACCATACACAAAAATAAACTCAAAATGGATGAAGGACCTGAATGTGAGACAGGAAACCATCAAATCCCTAGAGGAGAAAGCAGAAAAAAACCTCTCTGACCTCAGCTGCAGTGATTTCTTACTTGACACATCTCCAAAGGCAACGGAATTAAAAGCAAAAATGGACTATTGGGACCTCATGAAGAGAAAAAGCTTCTGCACTGCAAAGGAAACAATCAACAAAACTAAAAGGCAACCGATGGAATGGGAAAAAATATTTGCAAATGACATATCAGATAAAGGGCCAGTATCCAACATCTATAAAGAACTCACCAATGTATCCCAATGTTTATAGCAGTGCTTTCAACAATAGCCAAATTATGGAAAGAGCCTAAATGTTCATCAACTGATGAATGGATAAGGAAGATGTGGTTTACATATACAATGGAATACTACTTGGCAATGAGAAAGAATGAAATCTGACCATTTGCAGCAATGTGGATGGAACTGGAGGATATTATGCTAAGTGAAATAAGTCAGGCCGAGAAAGACAGATACCATATGTTTTCACTCATATGTGGATCCTGAGAAATTTAACAGAAGACCATGGATGAGGGGAAGGGGGAAAAAATTACAGAGATGGAGGGAGGCAAACCATAAGAGACTCTTAAATACTGAGAACAAACTGAGGGTTGATGGGGGGTAGGGAGGAGAAGGGAAAGTGGGTGATGGGCATTGAGGAGGGCATCTGTTTGGATGAGCACTGGGTGTTGTATGGAAACCAATTTGACAATAAACTATATTTAATTTTAAAAACAAGAATGCTTCCATAAAGAAGAAAAGAGTGATTTGTTTGTAAGTGATCTTCACATTATATTCATAAATACCTTTAATCACCGCAGCTTTTTGGTTTGACTTTAACCTCAGTTAATCACAACCAGTTACTGAAAATCCAAATGAGGATCAGCATTTGGTAACAATAGTAGCCGTCTACCTAGCAGTCTTCCATTATTTAATTTGTTGCACAATTTGCTTAGAAAATTCTTAGAACAGTCTCACATTTATAATTGTTTATGTTTAAATTTTTTTCTTACTTTTAAGACATTATAAGCTGTGATGACTCAAAACATTAAAACGGAATACTCTTCAACAGGTCACAATTATAGATGATTGAAAGGAAAAAACAGTTTGCCATTGCCATAGAGACCTGAAAGGAAGTTGAGTTACATAGTGCTTTATTTCCTAGATTCACATTCTCTTTAAGGGACATGTTAAATCTGATGAATTTTTAAAAATTATTATACTCTAGTTTTTATTCAGAAGGCAGCTTAATAATATACTTAATGACTAAATAACAGACTATTTTGCCATCAGTATTTCAATTTCAAAGCCAGTGCCCCCCATTTATGTAAATCACCGAGCTCAATGTTAAGCTAAATTCTTTAGTGAGGTGGATAATGACTTCAACTAAAGTATTTTTGATTCATGTATAGCAACTCTTTCCAGTGAACATCAACTCCATTTTTAAATATTCTATATAATGAAAAGAAGCACATTTTATAAAAATATTTTAAGAGCACCTTTCTGAAAATAGTGTCTCTGAGGACATCTGAAATTGCTCTCATCTTGAATTAGTGATCCTGTGGAATGCAATGGTTTTCACGTATGGTGCAACATACAGTTACTAATAGTTCTCAAGTATGGTGACATCACTTATAATTTGGTGTTTTAATATTATATACATGGCAACTCTTATTAATTGCTTTCAATTCACATTAATTACATTTTAAAATGGGCATTCTTTAAAAATTTTTCTTCAATTTGAAAGCAGATAAGAATTACCTAGATACTTTTAAAAATTGTTATGATCAGGCGCTACCCTAGATTATTAAAATTAAAATCTCCAGGGAAGTTAGATCAGATGAGGTTTAAACATTTCTTAATAACTTTTTAGATTTCACAAGTGCCTTTTTAGAAAACATTTTCCCACAGTATCATACACATTAAAATGATACTTTCATTGTACATGCAATGTGATATTTTTAATAAGAATGTTTATATATTTATAAAAGGATTTGACATCAAAAACACAATTTCTCATTCAAGCTCTTAATTTCTAGATGAACAGGGTAACTTCATACAGTTGTACAACAAAAACAATTGCTTTAGACCAATAATAAGAGGTTCACAGAATTCTTGCTTACTGACTGCTTCTAAAACTATCGAGGCAGCGAAACAGGTTTATTCATGAGCAAGATATTTTTTATTAGTTATAAAATAGAGTCTTCTTGAATACTTATAAAACTGGAACAAAAAGACTTATTATCATCTGAATTCACGCAATCTTCGGTATTTGTCTTGTCCTTTTTAAGACCTTCCTTGGCAAAGTTCAATATTTATAAATTATTTCAACATTTGGTGAAAAAATGTATATTCTTCCTTATATTTTGAGCCAAAATGAATTTAATTTGATAACATTTTCAATCAATAAACAAGAGAAATTTGTAAAAGAAAATAAAATACATCTAACCTTCATATGAAGAAAAACTTTCTAAGCAAGATTATAAAACCAACATAATCTATGGTTTTGCAGAAATGCCCATCCACACCACAGCTTCGTGCTTCACTGCTTATTTCAATTCGGTAGAGACAATGCAGCACAGTAGTTCAGAGTGAGATATTTAGTCAGACTGTTCATACAGATCCTGAGTCTGCTATTTACCACTTTGAAGCCCTTGGGTATATGTCTCAATTTATCATGTCCAATGTAAGGATAATAAGAATATTTACCTCCATGTCTGGCACACTTTAAGCGCCTTATAAATGTTACTATTGTTGTCTAACCACACTGGGATTCATGAACTTATCCATAAGAATGGACCTCTGAATTCTACTCTCAGATATAAGATTCCAACTGCGTATGAGGCCATCTTTTGCCTAATTCAAAGATTTTGATCATATTTAGTTTTCCTGTATGAAACATTTCATATTCAATTTACTTCTTTGAAACTTTATATCAAAGTATTCATCCTTGGCCTTTTAAAGTGTCAGTGAATACTAGTCGAAGAGTAAGATTATCCAGATGTTTTGTAGCAAATTAATGTATTGTAGATTTCAACACATTGTCCCTTTTCATTCTATTTAGATAATTAAGCAATGAACAGAACAGAGAGTGAATCATGTGGCATTTATTTACACTTGATAGGTTATTACAGTTAAGAGGCTGAAAGCCAAATGGTATCAAAATGAGTGATGTGTGAATTAGGCATCGCATGCCTGGACTGACATGTCTAAGTGCATTATGAAATGGGACTCATAGAATCAAATTAACATATGTAGAAATGCTTCAAAATAATAGGGTGAGTTAATGTCAGCGAAACCCATAAGGTAGGATTGTGTGACTTGAACAGTGCTAATTAAAAGTTCAGAATTCTTGTTGGAAACACAAACAGTTGGGTTTTTCTGTTCATTTGTTTTTGTTGGAACTTACTGCTTATTTGGCTCTTACACGAGATTTGTTAATATAGATATTAACATAACAACATGTCAAATACTCCAACAAATTTAACAATTAGAGAATTCATAGTACTGTTACACTTATGGTGTTAGGCTTCATGGTTTAATTTTCTTTTTTTTTTTTTTTAATTTTTTTTTTCAACGTTTATTTATTTTTGGGACAGAGAGAGACAGAGCATGAACGGGGGAGGGGCAGAGAGAGAGGGAGACACAGAATCGGAAACAGGCTCCAGGCTCTGAGCCATCAGCGCAGAGCCTGACGCGGGGCTCGAACTCCCGGACCGCGAGATCGTGACCTGGCTGAAGTCGGACGCTTAACCGACTGCGCCACCCAGGCGCCCCCATGGTTTAATTTTCTATAAGCCCCATTTGAAATTTTAATACCAGTGCTTGTCCTGAGTCAACATTATTCCACTGTGCACCACTTCTTGTCAGATACATAACTGATAACATCTCCATATGTACTACTGTGAATTAGTTACAGGCACTATTATTACATATATACTAATGCTATACGTATAATTTGTAAATTTTTCTCTTTTTATTCCCTTCTAGGATTTAGAGATACCTTCAGCTAGTCTATGTCCTCATTCAATCTGAAGCTCACAATTATAAAAAAAAGTACATATAAAGAAATTTAGACATGATTTTCTATTATTGTTTTAGCATTTACAAATTATCTAAATAAATTATCTAAATAAATATAAATTATATTCTTCAAATGAATTAACTCATTCATTACATGATTTCAGAAGCAATGATCACACACATAGACACATGTACATACATAAGTACACACATTTTTTCACCTATTTTCGTCATATACATGAGTCAGACCACTCACTGCTCAACAGCCCTATGAGTTCCCAAATATCCTTTACTCAGCTTCTTCTTATATTAGTATTATTGTAATCATAGCACATTCATCAAAACTAAATATTTGTTCTTTGCACAATATTGTTAACTGAAATGCAGAGGTTACTTGGATTTTAGCAGTTGTTCCAATAATAATTCTTTTTCTTTTCCTGAATCCAATACAGGATTCCAATTACATTTAATTATGTCTTCTCAGTCTCCTCCAATCTGTGATAGTTCTTCAGACTTGCCTTATTACTTTGGCACTTTGAAGATTATTGGTCAGTTATTTTCTCTAGAGTAGAAGTTATTTGGATTTCAGTGGCTGTTCTCTAGGGTGGATTCCTCGCAAGACTATTGGGTCACAGACAGGTACATATTTAATTTTATAAGAAACTGCCAGATCATTTTCCAAAGTGACTGCCGACTGTTTTACACTGTCAGCAGCATCATATGAGAGTCTCATTTGTTCTACATCCTTCTCAGTATATGATATTGTCAGTTTTGTCAGATTTTAGAGATTCTAACAGGTGTATTAAATTAAGTCCCATCGTGGCTTAAAATTTCATTTTTTAAATAATTAATTATACTGAACATACTTTCATAAACTTATTTGCTCTGTGTATCTTTTTTATAATGAAGTACCTGTCTAGATCTTTTGCCCGGTTTTTATTTATTTTTTATTTTTTGCTTGTATATGTTTCAGTTTTGAGAATTCCTTATATTTTCTGATAGAAATCCTTTGTCACAAACAAAATGAGCAAATATATTATCTGAGTCTGTGACTTGCCTTTTCATTCTCTTAACACTGTCACACAACAAGTTAAATTTTAAAAATTTTCATAAAGTCCAATATATAGATTTTTAATGGATCAAGATATTTGGTGTCTTATCTCCACTTTTTCTGTTACAGTCATTAACTATATGTCATATCTGAGACCAATTTTGATGTTCACTTTGTATCTTCTGAGTGTATTTTTTTCTCTCCTTTTTATATAACTTATAGTGTTTGTTGTTGGTTTTGGAAGTTGAAAGCCAGACATGTTGTATGGAACTGTAATACTGAGGTCAATAGTTTTGATCCTTGGACATGGATCTGCCTGTTGAGCAGGCCTGTAAATTAATCTGCCTAAAAGGTGTGGTAGGTATGATTTTGTTGTTGATACAATAACCTTCATTTTTCCTCATGTTTCAAAGTCCTGTAGACAAAGCTTGTATTTAAGGCAGTTGGCTTAGTGGAGCGATGTCTGTTCCTTCTGAGTTTTGGGTCTTTCCTTTGCTCTGTGTCTCGGAGCGATTTTCTCTGTATGGTCTTATCCTTCTCTGATCCCTCTCCCAGTACTGTTCCTCTGTTCCTTGTTACTCAAAGCTTGTTAGCTTGGTGTGGGGATGGTAGCAACCTGTGCAGTCTCAAGGGTACCGATTAAACCTCAGTCTTTTGACATGCAGCCTGTCCTGTTTCTCAAGGACTATGGCCCTCTCTACTCACCTGCCCTGGTTGTATGGCTCAGCATATAATTCTGACTTTCCCTTTAATACCTTTTATCATCCTCATGTTGTTTCCATCTTCCCAGCTCTGATGAGTTTTCATCAGTATACTAAAGGCAGGAATGCTTATTAAGCTTCCTGTTCCCCCCCCCCCCAAAGGCCTTCAATGTAGAGACAAGAAATAGATTTGGGTCAAGCGTTTTGTTGCTCCCACGGGTACAGTTGTTCCTTTAACCCAGGTTGACATTAGCACTTTTTAGGGCTTTTTTCATTTCTTTCTTGTGAACACCGTCAGGGTTTATAGAGAAATGGCCTGGTAGCATACTTGGCCTTCATCAAATGTCAGTTCTTCTGGTGAAGTGTTTAGTCATATCAGGTGTTTACCCCAGGTGAACACATGCTTACTTTTCCTTTCTCCCTGAAGGTACAGTCTCTTTTGTCCTTGGGTCATTTGATAGTTCTACAATATTAGGTCTCCAAAAACAATTGTGATTTAAAAAAAAATGTTTATTCATTTATGAGAGAAAGAGAGAGAGAGAGAGCACAAGCAGAGGAGAAGCACAGAGAGAGGGACAGAGAGGATTCCAAACAGGTGTCATGCTGCCAGCATAGAGCCCTACCTGGGGCTCGAAATCACAAACTATGAGATCACGACCTGAGCTGAAGTTGGACATTCAGCCAACTGAAACACCCAGCACCCACCACCCCCTGCAAAATTGTGATTTTAAAGTTGGTCCATATCAGTTGGTAAAGGCAGCCTGGCCGGTTTGTTGAACCTCCTTCTGGGCTGCGTAAGAATGGGCTTGGGCTTAGAATATTTCAGACTGGGAGACTGGGAGATAAAGAGCCTTCACAGCCTGTGCTATGAGGATAGTGTGGGATGTCTCCCCATCCCCCCTCCCACCCCTGTTTCAGATTCAATGTGTTTTTTGTTTTGCTTAAGTGAATGTATAGTGGCCCTTAGACACCACCCACCCTACCTGCCCCCAGCTTTCTGTATTTCAGACCTGATCACAGGAAGGGTCAGGGTTCTGTACTGCAGCAGGAGGTGAGGTGCTTGGCTGCAGAAGGAATCCACTGGCCATGAAGGACTGACACATTGCAAGGGAATGAATCACATGAACAGTCTCTCTGTCCTCTTGCTATAAGCGAACCCTGTGTCTCTTGAGCTTAATGTGTGTGTTGTCTGTTCTCAGTGACCTTTCATCATGCCCTTGTTTTTTCCCTGAGTAGCACTTATCTGCCTTTGAACAGTGGCCACATTCATGTGATAACTCTATCGTGTGTCAGAGCTTGATGAACAGTGAAACATCTTTTATTACTCATTTTTTTTAATGTTTATTTATTTTTGAGAGAGAGAGAGAGAGCACAAGCAGGGGAGGGGCAGGGAGATAAGGGAGATACAGAATTGGAAGCAGGCTCTAGGCTCTGAGCTGTCAGCACAGAGCCTGACATGGGGCTTGAACTCACAAACCGTGAGTCTTTACCTGGACCGAAGTAGGACGCTTAACTGAGTGAGCCACCCAGGTGCCCCTGAAACATCTTTTCCATTATAAGCTGGGAGCAGCACTTTCTTTAAGATTTTGACCTTCTGGGTGCAGAATTTTGAACTCCTGGCATGGTAGTAATGGTGCCCATTTTTTTCTTAAATATAGTAAATTCAAGTTTTCTTCATTGTAATTCCTTAAAGTTGTTTATTTATTATGCATTACTATGGAATTCAGCTAATGTCTGAAAAGGCACTGAATCTGTACAAGGTTTCTACTTTCTATTAGGATTGTCATTTTTGATGGTTTTTCAAAATTAACAAAACTTAAATGTAGTATCACAGAAACAAGTCCAGTTGGCTCAACTGCATAAATCAGTTTAATTATATGGAAGTGTTTAACTAACACAGTAATGGCCAGGCATTTCCCAACTGCACTAAATTAAACTGACAGATATGACTCAGTTTGCACTCACCCTTTACTTATATTCTTCATGTTGCAGTAAAGTTTAAGAAAAAAATATCTTAGTCTTTGCCTTTGAGCTCAGTTCTAGAGCTTTAATTTCTTTTTGAGTGTCTGGGATATGTCTTAGCATGTAGTAGGCTTCCTAATTGGTTGAATTAACATCACTGTTACACACAAGTACATTTACCCATATGTGACATTATAGGTCTAAATAATGCTGGTTGAGGTACCGAGCTTGGCAGAAATGTTGTGAGATATACATTGAGTGAGGGGCTCCTGGAGACAGATAGAACTGGACATTCAACATTGACTTTATAAAAGAGAATGACAAAAAAAGAAAAAAAACAGCGGACCATAATCAATGAGGAAATTAAAGCATGCAGCGAAAAATGGTACTTGAAGTTGGATTAGAGATATAAAACCAAGTTTTAAAGTGGAAAATGATGGGAATCCAAGCTGGTGCAGCCACTCTGGAAAACAGTATGGAGGTTCCTCAAAAAACTAAAAATAGAACTACCCTATGACCCAGCAATTGCACTAGTAGGCATTTATCCAAGGGATACATGTGTGCTGTTTTGAAGGGACACATGCACCCCCATGTTTATAGCAGCACTATCAACAGTAGCCAAAGTATGGAAAGAGCCCAAATGTCCATCGATGGATGAATGGATTAAGAAGAAGTGGTATATATATACAATAGAGTATTACTCGGCAATCAAAAAGAATGAAATCTTGCCATTTGCAACTACGTGGATGGAACTGGAGGGTATTATGCTAAGTGAAATTAGTCAGTCAGAGAAAGACAAAAATCCTATGACTTCACTCATATGAGGACTTTAAGAGACAAAACAGATGAACATATGGGAAGGGAAACAAAAATAATACAAAAACAGGGAGGGGGACAAAACAGAAGAGACTCATAAACATGGAAAACAAACTGAGGGTTACGGGAGGGGTTATAGGAGGGGGGATGGGCAAAATGGGTAAGGGGCACTAAGGAATCTACTCCTGAAATCATTGTTGCACTATATGCTAACTAATTTGGATATAAATTAAAAAATAAAATAAAATAAAATAAAATAAAAAAAGGGAAACACTGAGGCATTTACTGACACAACACACACCAAAAAGCAGAAAATGGAAAATGAGTCATAAAGTAGGAATGTAGAAGAAATGGGACCTGGAAATAACAGGTAGTACGAAGAGGGGATATGCAGCAGTCCACACCAAGGCTCTTCAATTTTCATGTCTGCTTTATTCTGCTCTCACTTGGTGTCAACCACATGTGGCAAATTCAAGATTAATAGTTTATAAATAAACAGCACCGAAAGAAGCATGCATGCTCTCAAAATAGCCAGTCTTTCAATCACTCATGTAACTTCAAGTAAGAATTAAAATCAGATGAATTAAGATTGACCTTGATGTATTATTTTGATTATAACTTTATGAATTATTTTTTTCTGAATTCAGAATATAATTAGGTTGCTATGCATTTTAGTAATTGGCCTAAAAAATCTTTGGGTTTTTGGAAACATATTATTTACAAATACCAAATGAGAATTCATCTTCATCTTGATAATCCAAAATGAATTTTATTCTACACTTAAATGACTTATACTTTTAATACTCAGTCAAAAGTTAAGTGCTAAAAGATATATTTTTCTTATTTTGGGAACATTTTATAAGCAATGGACTAAAAAATAGACAGATTTTTGGAACTCATAGCTTCCATAATGATACAGTATATTAAATAAGCATTCAATTCTCAATCTTGATTCATAATTACGAGTTAAACATAGAATTTGTCTATTCAGTATTACACATTCCCTAAAATTTCTATAGAAGTTTGTAGCACAAAAATATCCTTACTACTTGTCTGTATATTCCAGAATTGAAGTAGTAAAACAAGGGTAAGGGTAGCATAAAGGCCATTGATTGGGGAAGCAAATTTGTATTAAAATATGAATGAATGATCTATGCCATTAAACTACTATATAATGAATTGGATTTGATAGCATTTAGAAAGCTATGTACACCAATATGGGTTGAATTCATATTTTAATATTGATGGCAAACATTTTTGCAGTAAAATATGTATGAAAAAAGGAAAAGCCTATTAAAGATGTATGTAAAAAGAAAAAGTTGATGACATTTGGAAAATAGCATGTCAACTATGATTTTATTAGAAAGCCTTTCCTTTTAAACTTGAGAATTAGAATGAGAAAATCAGATTACAAAAAAAAATTACTTTCTGACATGTTTTAAATTGTTTTGATGGCTTTAAAAAGGAGAATCTATGTTAGACATATATATTAAATAATGAATGAGGGAACTAAAAGAAAATGTACAATAAGGGCTTGAAAAACCAACATAAATTATAAATCACATCTCTAAACACTATTGAAAAAAATGCTTCTCCAGGGTTAATGGCTAAACTGGTTCAAGTAATATGCAAAAAATAATTATAATATATCTTATTTTTCTGGATATATTATTCAATAAGATGAGTTTCTTGTGAGCATTAAAACATAAACTCATTAAAATATGGAAAGTTCCTTAGGATATAGATGAATATCTCAGTGGTAAAGAATAGGACCCTTCAGATTTTTGGAATGCCTCCTACCTAAAATAATTTTTACCTCTTTACATGATTTTATGTTTATGTGCAATAATATTAATTACAATGATATTTTAGTTAATTTACATAGTTGTAAAAATTATAATTCCCAGTGCATAGTATGGATATTTAAAAATAAAACTCTTACGTGACTATACAAAATGTATTTTGTGAAATATAAATATACTAACCATAATCCACTTAAAAATACATGAAATGAGTAACATTGTTTCTGAGAACTAAAATTTTAGTTCATGACATTTTTTCACTGAACTCATAATTCTTTTCCACTTTCCCCACAGAGTTTTATTCTAATCTATTTTTATTCTGGAATTCTTTATTAATCACCCTGTCTTACGTCCCCTCAACAACCACCACCTAGAACTCAAAGAGTTGTATTTTTCTTCTTCTTTTTTATTTTTAGGATTATTTTTCACACAGTTTATCAAAGTAACCTTAAGTATACATTTTGATGAATAATTATGAAGCACAAAAAGTAAATTCTGACTGGAGATGTACTTTAAATAGTACAGATGGGTTTACAATTTTATACTGAAATACGTTCAAATCGAAGAGATGGCTGTAAAAGGAAGTTTCTGTTTCTTAGGTGTTTTTCTAAACTTAAAACTACCATTGGGGCACCTGGGTGGCTAAGTCGGTTAAGCATTTGACTTCACAGCTCAGAGCCTGGAGCCTGCTTCAGATTCTGTGTCTCCCCTTATCTCTGCCCCTCCCATGCTCATGCTCTGTCTCTGTCTTTCAAGAATAAATAAAAACATTAAAAAAAAACCCAAAACTATCATACAGTGCTTTGAATTCCTTCTGAGTAATATGTCAAGAAGCACAGCGTGATTAATCATGAAAATTATTTATAACAATCTGTTACCTGACAGTTTAATTACTTTCTTCAATTTTGTTGACAGCAGCAAATAAAATAAAATAAAATAAAAATGAAAAGCCGATCACCTGATCTAACGATGAGCTTGTGACCTAATCATTAGAGTCATTCATTTTCTCAACAGTTTGAGTTTCTCACTCTGTGAGGTCTTCTGGACTTTGTGTCCTAGATCTGTTTTTGTTGTAAGGTTTTTGTTTGTTTTAACAGTTTCATTGACATAGATAGAACTTTCATCCTACAAAGTTTTACTTACTGAAGTTGTACAGGTCAGTACCTGCTAGTGTATTTATAGAGCTGAACAACTATCACCATGATCTAATTTTAGAACATTTTCTTCACCTTGGGCAATGAGGGAAAAGTCATGTGTCCATTAGCATACCATCCTAGCACAGAGTAGCATAGTAAAATTGTTTTGGGGTAAGGAAATGTCTGACTGGGTTGTGATTTGTTCAGACAGAGAGGAGAAACTGCCTTATGTCCAGATCCTTCTTTAGGCAGATACTGTTAAGAATAGAGTACATATAGAACTCGAAGATACAGGGCACCTGGGTGGCTCAGTCGGTTGAGTGTCCGACTTTGGCTAAGGCGATGATCTCACCGCCTGTGAGTTTGAGCTCCGTGTCAGGCTCTGTGCTGACAGCTCAGAGGCTGGAGCCTGCTTTGGATTCTGTGTCTCCCTCTCTCTCTCTCTCTGCACCTCCCCCACTCATGCTCTGTCTCTCTCTCTCAAAAATAAAATAAAAACGTTAAAAAAAAAAAGGAAATTGAAGATATAGGCAAGGACTCCCATAAAACTCTCCATGCTCTGGTACCTCTTGGGAAATCTTTTTATACCCCTAGAAACATGTATGCACAGGAGATAGTAAGATATATAGTAAGGCATTATTTATCTTTTGAAGCCTATTTATCTATTGGGGAATAGATAATAAAGTCAGTATATAAAATTTCAATGAGAAAACGTATAGGTAGCAACTCATAAATTACACTAAACAGTTTTTGTTATGGGGCATAAAAAGCGGCAGTTTGAAATTTTTGTTGAAATTCCTTACAAATACCTCAAGCCAAAGCATGATTGTCCCTCTCTAAGTGGCTTGGATAACTTGGGGACGATGAGAACATTTTCTTGCAATATGTTGCCAGTGATAGTCAAATGTTTAAAATTCATGTATTCCAGTTATTTTTAAAAGTGTTTCACCCTTCTATAAAGGTTTATAATACTCTTGCATCTGTACCTTAACATCTTTTGAAGCCCTCGATAGTATGGCTTAATATATCGTGACCGTATTTATGCTGCATGCTGAGGGCAACTTATCGAGTGTCAGTTAATGTAACAGGGCTACTGTGGGCCTCAAGAATTATAACTTGTCATTTTAACACATTAGATGGAATAGTTGGCTTATGTTTTATTCAATATTTTCCAAAATGTATGGACTGTTAGCATCTAATTTATTACTACATGACATTTGCACAGTGACATCTGAGGGGAAAAAAAAGCAGGTACACAGTTCTAACCTCATGTTTGCTTTGGAATTATCAATAAAATGATAGTAAAAAAACTTATTTAACTTTTTCTGTTTTGCTTTCTTTTTTTCACTCCAACTCATGCTCTCTCTTTAATGTTACATAGACTGGTTTTATAGAAAAATAGTCTCAAAAGGGATACTCTTTTGTACTCTCCTACAGTTTCTTTCTGTTTTTCTTTTTTCAAGTTTTTATTTAAATTCCAGTTGATTAACATACAGTGTAATATTAGTTTCAGGTGTAGAATTTAGTGATTCATCACCTACATACAACATCCAGTGCTCATCACAAGTGCCTTCCATGATACCCATCATCCATTTAACCGATCACCCTGCCCATCTCCTCTCCAGCATCCCTCAGTTCGTTCTCTATAGTTAACAGTCTGTTTTCTGGTTTGCTTCTCTTTTTTTCCCCTATGTTCATTTTTTTTGTTTTTTTCTTAAATTCCACATGTGAATGAAATCATATGGTATTTGTCTTTCTCTTACTGGCTTAGAGTTTCATGATGACCATACATATGATCATTTTAGTAAATTTGGTGAAATAATCCACAATTAATACTGAAAAATTCCCTTATACATAACTGGTTCAGTCTTCTACCCAACACTGGAATTTAAAATATATCCCCAATGAATTAGCATTCACTTCCTATTAAAAGATGTAAAAGGCACAGTGTGTCATAAATTATGCTAACTTAAGCGGCAACGCTTCCCAATTTTTGTATAAATATGATTGTTACAAGAACTTTCCTTGTTTTAACTTAATAACTACATCTAAGTAGTTTCATTCTCTTGGTCTTATGTCCAACTCATAAGTGAATGTAGGTAGTTCCTTGGAAGCTAATCTTATAATTAAAAAAAAAAAGAAAAAGAAAGAAAGAAAAGAAAAGAAGAAGAAAAACAATCTAAGAGTATTGCATTATTCTGCATCTCTGAGATGACTGAAATCAAATCATATGTTTAATCACAGCCACTGTAATAGCTATATGGATGAAATATAATTTTATTTTTTTTTATTTTTTTTTTTTTTTCAACGTTTTTTTATTTATTTTTGGGACAGAGAGAGACAGAGCATGAACGGGGGAGGGGCAGAGAGAGAGGGAGACACAGAATCGGAAACAGGCTCCAGGCTCCGAGCCATCAGCCCAGAGCCCGACGCGGGGCTCGAACTCACGGACCGCGAGATCGTGACCTGGCTGATGTCGGACGCTTAACCGACTGCGCCACCCAGGCGCCCCTTAAATATAATTTTAATCTATTCAGTTAGAAAGCATTTATTGGGTGCCTGTTATTGTGCTTAGTCATCTTTTTCTGTGGGGTAGCAAATGTAATTGGACCTGTGATGTTTTTGTAAAAAAAGTGGAGAAAAAGTAAGAGGATAGAATAAAGGAGGAAAGTAAAGAAAAAGAAGGCAACATTTTTTTTCTTTTCTTCCCCTCATGAAAACCATGTGAGTTATAAATTATCTTAGGCCAACCAAATTTTTTATAGGAAATTAAAAATTATACAATCACGATAAATCCACATATTTGTAATATATACTAAGTGAAGTTATGGAAAATGTATATTATAAAGAAATAAAGAGACAAATAATGAATTTATTAATTTATGAATGACCTGAAAGTACTCCAAAGAAATATATGTTAGAAATTAGAAGTTCATGTCAATACTTCACCAGACTTTCCACATTTCATTTATTGTAGTGAGCCACTCAGGATCAGAAATTGACTACTGAACGATAATCATACTTTCCACCTCAGAACTAAATAAATTATAATTTCATAAACTGTATTTATAAATCAGAATGCAAATATAGCTGAAACAAGCACAGAAAAAGACCGTGTTGCATAGATAATAATTGAATAAAATAATTTATCAGAAATCCAGTGGTGTTATATATTAATAAAATTTGAAGACTATTTTATTTCCAAAGCTTCTGGCATATAACATATAAAATAGAGTTTAATAGAAAATGCTCATTATAAAATTATATGTTTGTAATTAATAAGGAATATCTCCAAGTACCATGACAAAAGAAGACATTTAGAAGACAAATGCTGATTTTATAAAATAAACATTACAAGTCAGAAAATTTAGATTTACCAAAAATAACATAAAAGTGAAAAAAAAATAGATTGGTAAAAAAAAATGTGTCTGCATTGTATAGCAGTAAATAAATGACATAGGCATATGAATACATAAAGATTCTGTCTTTTGTCACATGAACTGCGTAAGGACAAAGACATTACTTTATTCACTGCTGCATGCTCACATCTTGTGAATATGACAATAGACAAGCACTCATCACATAATTGTTGAATACGTGATTGGGTGAATCACTCAATGGATAGGTAGTGAGACTTAGTTTCACACCAATCTCTCTGCTAAAATTAGATGAGGGAAAGTCGAGTTTCTGAATCTTTAAAGGTCAGGCCAAAATCATGGTGAGTTACTCCAATTGTGTGACTGTCTGTTGGTTGGCAAGTTACTTGAACGTGCTTTTCAAACTTGACAGTAACTAACCATTAAGATATATATAGGTATAAAGAACAAATAATAAATATTTCATAAACCAAATAGACTCAACATAAAGATATACCCTGATATTTGTGTTCTGTTTTATTTAATTTCAACAAAGTTGATTGCAAGTTACCAAAAATAGTCAGACTTGGTAATGAGACACAACTCCAATTTAGAGCAATCTTCAGATTTTGCAGTTGAGATCTGGAGAAGTACATAATTTACCATAGTTTATTCAGCTCAGTAATGTGTCATAAGTTAAGTTTTTTGATGCCTAGCAGAGCGCATTTCCATCACCATATTCAAAGTCGGTATTTATATCCAGGCTTCAAATAAGCAAATAAAGCTATAACTAAATAAGAATTACATCTGTTGCAAGCTCTTAAACATGCATGTTTCATAGGTGATGCTGAAAGTGTTTGATTTATTAAACATAGTATGTTATTATGACTAAAGTAAGCCTTTCAAAAGTTCCTTTATTTTATTCACATTTGAGCAAGGCTGATAAATATTGTTTTTATTATTTTACTTATGTATTAGAGAGAGAGAGAGAGAGAGAGAGGAGAGAGAATTTTAAGTGGGATCCGGACGCGGGGCTCAATTTAATTACTGTGAGATCATGACTTAAGCATCAGAAGCTTAACCCACTGAGCCACCAGGGTGCCCTGATAAATATTGCTTTTAAAAAGGAACTTAGGGGCCCCTGGGTAGTTGTCGTAAAGCATCTGACTCTTGATTTCGGCTCAGGTCATGATTTCAGGGTTCCTGGGATTCAGCCCCATATCTGGCTCTATTCAGAGAGTGCAGAGCCTGCTTGGAATTCTGTCTCTCACTCTTTCTCTGCTCCTCATTCCTCCCTCAAAATAAATAAGTAAATATTTAAAAAGGAAAAAGGAATTTACTTCTCTCTTTTATGTTTTCTCTTCTTTTTCCCTTTCTCTCTCTCAGAAGCATTTATTCATCATCTCACCTTTCATACAAACACACAAGCCTGCATCAAAAATGCCAAAAAATTATATACATATCTATTAGAAACTTCTGATGAATACAGAAATCTATATTGTCTCATAATATATAGGCTAATTTATGAGTAGTTCCTTAATGTGAGAAATGCTTCAGATAAAGCATTTGGATTAACAACTTCACTTAATAAAACACAACATTTTCAAAACAGTTTATGCATGTAATTCATCCACTTATATAAACTCATCTTCTTTTAAGAATGAATTAAGCCAGTAAGAATTTCATTCATATTTAATAAATTATCACTTCTTCAAAAGATTTTTATATTTGATAAAGCTATAAAACATAATAAACCCATACTTTATACCCAATGTAATAAACATATCTTAATATATCTAAATAAGTGAGGTAATTATCCGATAGCATTTTTTTGAAGAATGAAGTTCATTGAATCTGCTTGCTTAAGAACCAAAAATCATATGAGATTCAATCAAAGTTTCAGT
The DNA here is from genome assembly GCF_022079265.1 of Lynx rufus. Taxonomy (NCBI): domain Eukaryota; kingdom Metazoa; phylum Chordata; class Mammalia; order Carnivora; family Felidae; genus Lynx; species Lynx rufus. The sequence continues at coordinate 114,867,852 of NW_025814867.1, forward strand.
GTTATTATCATAAGGCTATAACTAGATTATCAAGATATGTAGTTCTACTGTTCAGAGGATTAATTTACTATCAATATGAATTAAGTTTTAAGTTCCTGACCAATCTAAAACCTAACTCCAGCTAGGTTACAAAAAATTGTAAAGTAGAAAATAAGGCAGTTGTACTATTTGCATAAGTAAAATGAAAGAAAATCTAATTAAAAGAAAGGTAGAATGGAAGCCGATTATACTATTATGTGACATACAATATTGTAAACTGTATAATATAAAGTAATTGTGTCCATTATTTTACCAAGTTCTAAACAATATCAATTATATAATATCTGTAATTTAAACACTTAAAAATAATACAAAATCATTTTAATAAAAGCTTAAGGTATTTAATGTGCCTATTTACCAGTGTAGAGTCTTTATGTTATTTTACAGAAGGAAGAAAAACCACTAAGATAGTTTCATATTATTTGATTATATTCCTATAACTATGCTTTCAGTAAATCTTAGAATTAATGAAGGTAAATTCTTATTATTTGATGACATTTCCTATTCCCAAGAACCAGTATTCTTTGGGCACTTTGTTAATGGGAAATTTCCTGAGATTTAAACTTAAAGTCTAGCGTGATTGTGACACATTCTTCTTTGCCAGATCATCTGTCTAATAAGATAGCAAACTGCAAAGAATTGAGAAATTGATTTTGCCAAGTTTTAACTTAATGAAAAACAACTTGGTTTCAATCACAGTGGAAGGTGAGAGATAGAGTTGCTTATTAAGACTTAGGTACATTGGAAGTCAAGCAACTTTCTGTCTTTAGAGATAAGATGTAGCTGAAGAGAAGGTTTAAAACAAAACGAACCAAAGCAAACATATTGACAGAAAAGACATTGTTATGCCAAATGTGTGTTTTAAAATTTGCCCATAAGGAAATCACATAGGAAGCCTCATATTATGTTTATTTTCTAGGTCAACAAGGCAAAAGATTTGCATCTTTCTTTGATACAGGAGAAATTTCTGGATATTCAAAATACTTTCCTTTCAAAATATTCCATCCCCCTTTTGTCTTCCCCCTTCTTTTTGCATCTGCCTCTCATTCCCCGATCTTTCTCCTACTTTCCCCCTTTCTACCTCTCTTCCTCTCTCTTCCCATAATAAAGTAAAAGGAAACCTTGATTTATTAGAACCTGGTCAATGAATATGTCTTAATGATAAAAGATTCGAGATTTTTGTCTCTACTTAGCTGATGAAAGGTAAAAACTTTCTCACCATTGAGTCCAAATTTGTTTCTCCCGAAGAAACATATTTTCTCCTTTTTATGATTCTAAGAAGTTTAAAACACCTTCATTACATACAAAATAGACTTTTAACTCCATCTACATACAAAATAGACTTTTAATCACCAGTTATGCTTAAATAAATGGACAGGAGTAGGTAGTTATATAACTAGAGAAGACCATGCCTCTTATGGTTCGCTGAAAGCAAATTTTGAGACAAATTCTTTGTCACTTGGTGAAAGCTCAGTGCCTTTGCCTTTGGGTTTCTGCAGACCCTTCATGAAAAATTTTCAACCTAGTGAGCAAAGGACTGCATGCTAAATTTTTTAACTTGAGGTTATAGTGTTATTAAGAGCAGAAATAGAATTTAACTTCAACTCTTTTCTACCCAGAACAATTACATTATATTCCTAGTTTAAATCAGTGTAAAATTTTGAAAAAATTTGTGTTATCCTGTAAAAAAGAGATTAGAGGGGTATATTTTTATTATTTTATTTTGTTAAGTTTATTTATTTATTTTGAGAGAGAGGACAAGTGGGAGAGGCTCAAAGAAAAGACAGAATCTCAGGTAGGCTTCGCACCATCAGAGCAGACCCCAATGCAGGCCTTGAACTCATGAACCATGAGATCATGACCTCAGCCAAGTCAAGAGTCGGAAGCTTAACCTACTGTGCCAATTAGGCAACCTGGAAGGCCATACTTTTAGTATTACAAGTCTACTGCTTTTGAAAGCCAGGAATTCTTTGATAATGATAGATATAGGAATATTATTTAAAAAGAGAAAATATAAGTGCGTTAGTAATATACCTATTGGGGTTTTTGTTTTGTTTTATTTTGACTTTTTAAACTTTGAGATTCAATGGAAAGTAAGAAAAGTAATCTCTGGTAGGGATTGTGTTTAATTCCCTTAGATATCAAATCAGAGTGATCAGCTGTAACACTATTCACTGACCAGTGATTTACTAATCTTGGATAAGATACATCTGGACTATAATATGGACCATAATATAGACAACTAATTGGCTTTACAAAAGCAGTTAGCACATTTATTAACCACATTTTGATTGAGTACCCTTTTCTGTGCTAGAAGTTTGCATGAGAGCTGACAGATTGGAAACAAAATTAAGAAAAGAATACTGTTATAAGTGGTATCAAAACTTCTAAGGAACTGTGTCCATAATAAGATCACTAAACTTCTCGTTTGTTCTAAAAATCTGTTATGGTTGCTTAAGGAACAGAAATACCGGCTACGTGTAGTTTGCTGTTTTCTTCAATATATTTCTTAACATCAAAATCAATTAAGAAAAGAAAATTTAGTGCTATGTTATTATACAGAATCCAGTGTATTTAAGCAATTATTTTGGAGTTAATTATTCCTTCCTTATTTTTCCCTAGTAAATGTGCAATGGCACAAAAGTACTGAGATCAGAATGTGACCAATGGTGTTTCTCAAACTGAAGAAGTATTTCAAGAATTTTTGAAATCATGACTTAGAATTTTACTATATCAATTACATTTTCCCTATTATTCAACCTTTACCTAAAAGAGAGAAAAGCTATACAGACACAGAAGTGCCTTGAAACAAAGGCTAACACCTTGTTAAACGTTGCAACACCAGGTCATTTGGTGCAGAATTCAGAATGAAGCTTATCTGCATTGTACTTTGTGCTTTATATAAATATGTCATTGATTTGAAAGATTGTTGCTCCGCACTGGTATTTGTTTATTTGCTTATTTTAATTTAAACTTAGCCACTTGCATTAAATCATGCAAATTGACTGCATTTCTACACAGGACACCCTGAGTTGCATACTAGGCAGGGTAAATAGATATGCTCTTGAAAAAGAAATGTTACAAAATCATAGCCGATTTCAAGCCAATCGTAGCTTGAAGTTGATTTTAAGAGACTGATTGGATTGTTATATAAATATTAATAATAAAGAGTGAGAGTTCTGGTTAGGTTAGTAATTGAACTCTAAGAAAATCATATTCTTCACTATGATCTCAGAATCAGAGCGAGAGGATCCTCAGGTGCGAGAGGATTCTGTGCCTTCTTGATAAGCTTAAAAACCAGTTATCATTTAAAACTTTTTTTATACAGTTAAGAAAAATTTAAATCAGTGTGTCATCAATATAAATACAGAAATGAATTGATTCCTGACTTTATTATCAGGTTTCAACATTCATTCCTAACTGCTGACATAAATAATGTGTTCCTCTTAATAGCCTCATTTTTATTGCTGATTGTTTTATAAGTGAATAAACTAAATTTATAAGAAATTAAAGTCATATTAATAAAATATACAACAACATCTATTTATGTTTTAGTCATTAATATAGTAACAAAAAGTAAATATTTTAGACTTCAAATTTATCTTAAAAATTAGTATTCTGCTCTCTGCAGATACTGAAAATACCTCTTTAATTAAAATATTTAAGTTTCATTTTTTTCTGGCAAAAGCTTTGTGCTTGTGTATCTGTGTGTAAGAGAAAATAAAAATTTACTGATTTCTCTATGAGCATACATAGTTGATTCAAAGTGGAATTAATGAAAAATGCAAAATTCTGGATAAAATTAATTTCTCTATTAAAAAAGACCAGTATTCTAAGAATTAAAAAGTATATGGGGTGCCTGGATGGCTCAGTTGGTTGAGTGACTGACTTCGGCTCCGGTCATAATCTCACAGTTCCTGAATTAGGCCCCCTCACCACCACCGCACTGCCCCTGTGGAGCCTGCTTGGGATTCTCAACCCCTCCTCTCTCTCTGCCCCTCCCCCACTCACACTTTCTGTCTCTCAAAATAAATAAATAACTTTAAAAAAAGTATGAATTTTTCCAGACTTCATTTTAGTACCTACTATCACTACTGTAAAGAAATACTAGTCTAACTAGCAACACACAAATTATGGGTGATGATGCCACTTTCCAATCACTGTGTTCAGGGTATATACTAATTTAGAGTGGACTCTTTCTAGATCTTTGAAAATAAACAAAAGCAACATTTTTTTTATCTAATAATCATAGGTAAGTTGTAGAACTGTAATTAGTTTTGACTAGTAAACTTCCTAATACAATTAACTGTGTGGGATTTTTTTTTTTCCTTTTAAATAACCAACTCTGTGAGTGTAGAATGATGGTAGAATATTTTGAGGATACAACTGTAAGGATCCCACCTGGCCTTTTTCTTTGTATGCATATGGTTGAGTATAATAATAAATTATCTTATTCTTAACTGTTCATCTTTCATTTAATTAACAATATATAGTTAATAAATACATATACTTATATTATTTAATGTGCTTTTAAACCATACATTTTGGTTTTTTTTTCTATATGATTTTATTTTATTTTATTTTTATATTTTTTAAATATATGAAATTTATTGTCAAATTGGTTTCCATACAACACCCAGTGCTCATCCCAACAGGTGCCCTCCTCACTACCCACCGCCCACCTCCCCGCCCTCCCACCCCCCATCAGCCCTCAGTTTGTTCTCAGTTTAAATCATACATTTTGATTGAATTGCATTTCATTGCACGTCATAACTTATTTTAAAAATATCTTCTTTGGGAAAATTAGGTTCTTATTTTTCATGATTATTAAAAACCTTGTGATGAACATGTGGAAATATTTTAGCACAGCGATGATTATTTCTTAAGAATAGAATTTTGGAAGTAGAGTGATGAATGGAATAATATTAGTATTTAAATGTTACTAATGCATGTATCCATTCATATTACATTTCCAGGAGCCAGGTTTGAGATTATCCTTTTCTCTAATCCCCAGCAAACACTAGTTAGTGGACCCCCTTTTCATTAATTTTCAGTTTGCTAAATTAACAAAACTTCATTTGATATGTATTTTACTTTTCTTATGAATTTGTAGCCTGTTAATCATTTATATTTTATATACATCTAAAACCTTTTTCTAACTTGGGGCGCCTCGGTGGGTCAGTTGATTGAGCATCAGCTCAGGTCACAGTCTCATAGTTCGTGAGATCCAGCTGCCCATTGGGTTCTGCACTAACAGTGTGGAGCCTGCTTGGGATTCTCTCTCTCCCTCTCTGTCTGCCCCTCCCTTGCTGATGTTCCCTCTTTCCCTTTCTCTCGCAAAATAAATAAATAAACTTAAAAATGAGGGGCGCCTGGGTGGCGCAGTCGGTTAAGCGTCCGACTTCAGCCAGGTCACGATCTCGCGGTCCGTGAGTTCGAGCCCCGCGTCAGGCTCTGGGCTGATGGCTCGGAGCCTGGAGCCTGTTTCCGATTCTGTGTCTCCCTCTCTCTCTGCCCCTACCCCGTTCATGCTCTGTCTCTCTCTGTCCCAAAAATAAATAAACGTTGAAAAAAAAATTAAAAAAAAAATAAATAAAAAAAAATTAAAAAAAAATGAAAAAAAAAATTCTTATGTTGTCTCAACTGTGTTTTTATTTGACCATTTCTAAATTAAAATTATTAAAAAATGCATTCTAAGCAATAATTAATATCATCCTTAGAACTGACTCCCTCACAATGAGGGTATAAATGTTTAGCTAGTTTTTCTTCTATTAATTGTTTTATTTAATATTTAGAATTATAACTTCTCTAGGATCAATTTTGGTATATAAGATCAACCATATCTTTCCCAAGTGATTTGCCTTTTATCAAATCAATTTCATTGAATTACCTGCCTTTTGTTAAATGATTTATCATGTTCTCAACGATTGAATCCTTAGGAGTTTTTCTGAATTTAGTCATTACTGATTATTTACATTTTGAACTTCAGAATTACTTTGTTAATCAGGAATTCGATCTACAGTGCCTGAAATTTATGTATCGATCTGAGGCATATAGAGTAATAGCCAAGAATATTGAATACTCTGATTCACATATCATTATTTTCAGTCTTTCTTTCCAATATTTATGAAATGTCTGTATCTTGTGAATGTGATTTCTTTCCTTGTGGCATTTACGATGTAGGAATTTTTTTTAAAAAAATCTGTAAAGTGATTAATGGAAAAATTACCTATGAAGGTAAAAATGAAGTTTCTGGGATTGCAGCATGTATGTGCATGGAGGTAGGATGCATTTTAGTTTGATGGGCATCTTGGGAAACACTTTTTCAGGATGCAAAATTTAAGGAAAATTTGAACCTGTGCTAGAGTTGAGACTATAAAGAAAATAGCTGATGTTACAGAATTCCTGGCAAAGAAAGCAGCCTATGAAAAAGTTTGATGGTGGAAAACAGCTTGATGAAGGAAAGGGAAAGGGAAAGGGAAAGGGAAAGGGAAAGGGAAAGGGAAAGGGAAAGGGAAAGGGAAAGGAGAGGAAAGGGAAGGAAAAGAAAGGTGGCCCATGAATCCCTTTAAGCTTTGCGGGAACAGGGGGCAGGCTTACACTGATGTTGGAGATGTATAAAGATACTAGATAATAAAGAAACTAGATAAGTAGGATAAAGTGCTTATATTTTGCTTTTTTCATTACATCCAATTAACCATTGTAGCTGAACTTCTTATTTTTGGATGTCCCCTTGAAAAGGAATATTTTCCCATGGTATGCTTTATAAAGTTAGTGTTAGAGTAAAGGATTCTTACTGATTTTTGTGAAGTTAATTGTAAAATGAACCACCTCTTTGAATTTAGTACATTATAACTAGCTTTGAAAATGATAATATGCTGTTGTCAGTAAGTGTCTTTATTTTGTTTCTTCACTTTAATGGAAATGGTTTTGTGTTTGATTATTATATTGGTAGTGAGTGTTGTTTTAAGACAACCTTTATTATGTTGAAATATAGATATCTTTCTTCCTTATTCAGAATTTAATGATGAATTTTACTAAATTTTTTTTATTCCCCAATTGATAAATTTTATAAAATACATTTTTAGCATCTACTGAAATAATCAAGTCTCCCCCACCGACTTTGGTTTATTGATGTCCTTAGTACATTTCAAGTACCGTGTAATTATTCTTTTCCTGAAATAAAAAGCTATTAGTCATATTTTATTATTTTTATGAGTTTCAATTTTTGTTACTTTCTTAAGATTTTTAATATGGTACTTGTTCCATTTGTGCTGACCTCTCAGCCTACAATACCGTTCATTTGTTTATCTCATTCTGTTATTGTCTTCTTGCTTATGCTTTAATTCCTTCCACTTTTCTTTACATTCTGGAACATCTTACTTTGCCTTTCTTTTCACTGATACTCATTTTAGAGAAGCAATTCTCGTCGGTGTCTCATTTACAGCTCTCAGTTGTATTTGAGTACTAGCTTTGAGGACCCTTGCTTATCAATTTTGATTTTCCTTTCGTATCTTGATATTTGATACCAGCCACACTTTTCTTGTGACTTTTCCTTGTGCTTATGCACTTCTGTTTCACAAAGGACATGTCTTATTACACTCTGCTTGAGATATAAAACAATTACCTGCTTTGAATCTAGAAAACAAATAGTTGTGTTTTTGTTTTATTTATTTTTTCCTTTGGCCAATGAATTGAACAACAGTGAATTATTTTTAGAAGTGTACTTTTTAGATCCCTAGTTGTTTGTTCTCTCTAGTTTTTTTTGGGATATATTTTGTGAGTTCCAACTTGTTTTGATATTTTCTCCTTACTCACCCTTGACTAAAATGAGGTATTTCCAGACTAGAGAGTTATTAGAGACTTGATCATTGGAATCCTTTTAACACAGACTTTCCATTCGTACATGGATAAGTTTCCTTCTCAAAGTTTATGCTGGATCTCAAGGTGCTGTGAGCAGCTGTCAAAACTTTCAAAATCCCCTATTATTAATATTTTAGACCTAGTTTAAATTTACTCTCCTAGAGAGCATTTTTTTTTTTTTGTAACTTAGTAGACTGATTTTTAATGTTAGGAGTAAACAGGATGTGAAAAACACAAATTGCCTTTATATAAAACCATTAAAAACTTCTGCTACTTCTGCCCGTTTCCTTTAGGAATAACCATTCCGGAATACTACAATTTTATCAAGCAGTCTTTTATTCTTCCCAGTTTGTTTTGTTTTGTTTTGTTTTTGTTTTCTTTGTTGTATTATTAGATAAGAATAGGTGGGTGGGGAAATCCGAAAAGGATTTTACACAGTATTTTGCAAGTTGTAGAAAAGGACTACCATAACTCAGTGTTCCTGATGATATGGTTTATGTGACTCCATTTGGGTATATAGTTTCTTTTTTTGCATGGTGCGATGGGTTTTTCTTTATATGCATAGGACTATCATAAATTTAACCTTAGGGAGATTTTTCTCAATCCATTTCCATGTGCCTTAAGGTACTGTGTGTCCCACCTAGATTCCAATATTGTGTCCTTCACCAATCTTCACTTTGGATATAAGTGTGCTTTCTTTCTTTCTTTTTTTAATTATGTATATAAGTATGAACATTAGAGGAAAGTTGAAAAAGGTTATATTAGTACCACTGGCCAAAATCCAAGGGGTGGTTTTCTCAGCAATTGAACTTTCTGAAATAATTGCTAGTATATTTTGGTATAGGATAAAGATTTCAATTTATATTAATTAGCATATTTAGAACTGTACTTGAATTGGAGTGGCTGCATGATATTACCTGAGAAAATAAGCAGTAAATATTTCATTAATAAAACAGCTAAGACATTACCCAAATCAGAGACCCCGAGTTCTGGAAGGGACCTGGATTTCTGTAACTGAGGAAAAAGGTCAGGAGACCTTAGGTTAGTGAGGCCATATATTATAGCATCAGATGAAAGTAGTGAGTACTTACTGTCATTTAGAGTTTGTTGAATACTGTGAGATTTCTTTTTTTTTTTTTAATTTTTTTTTCAACGTTTTTTATTTATTTTTGGGACAGAGAGAGACAGAGCATGAACGGGGGAGGGGCAGAGAGAGAGGGAGACACAGAATCGGAAACAGGCTCCAGGCTCTGAGCCATCAGCCCAGAGCCTGACGCGGGGCTCGAACTCACGGACCGCGAGATCGTGACCTGGCTGAAGTCGGTCGCTTAACCGACTGCGCCACCCAGGCGCCCCTACTGTGAGATTTCTAATGTGGAAAAAAAAAAGCAAGTGTTTAAATCCCTCAGATAGTGCATAACTGGCAAAATATGAGTAGTCTTACATAACTGTGGTCCAATATTATAAGAGAGGTGTCGCTTCCAAAACCTTTATTCACACCGCCTAACATAAGTTAAGTGCTAGGCAGAACTGTTGCTATCAGTACCTGCTGATGTGAGAGTTTTTCTTTGGTTTTCTCTTGTCCTTGATTAGTTTGGTTTGGTTTTATTCTTGTTGTTTTCGGAGTGCGATTGGCTTTCTTCTGTTTATTAGCTCTCATCTACTTTTTTATTTGTAAACTGCTTGTTATCATTATTTGGTCATTCTTCCAATAATACGATTTAAAATAACTATTTTTCTTGAAAAGAAACCAACAAAAAACTTACCGATTCATTGTCAAATATGTTGCACATACTGTTTTTTTTTCCTTTGACTCTTGCTATAGTATTTGACTCATACAGAAATTTTTATGCAGAAAAATTAAAAATTATTTTCCTCTGTACCTCTGGGTTGTGTGATCATGCTTAGAAAACCCTCCCCCATTCTAATAAACTACATCTTATACTTTTTCATTTATTACATAGCCTCATTTTTACATTTAAATATTGTTCCATCTGAAATGGAAAGCTAATGAAGTTGAAGAAGGCTATACTGATTTTATTATTTGAAGGAGGAAAATTGAATTTTTGTACCATACTTCTGGTAACTTTCATTGGTTTGTTTTCAGTATTTTTATTTGTTCTAATGAAAATATTTATTGAATTTTATTACCTAAGATAAAACTCTGCTGAATATATAAAAATTGTTTGCCTGATTCTTACAGTATTCCTAGAGCATTCAACATTAATGAGTTGTAGTGAAATATACACCAACCCAGGCATTCGGAAGCCCAGGTTCTAGTTCTAAACCTGCTATTTGCTCATTGTTGCACCTCTATGCAGTACTCTCTTCTCTCCAGCTAGAGTCCACACACTTTATTAGAAGAAATAAGCCTCCCCAAAACCCAGACAGGACAATAGCTCCTTAAAACCATACTGTTATACTGTCCCTTAAAAAGCATCAATTAGTAGAAAACTGGCTTCTACCCTAACTCTATTGTTGGAGTGCAGATTCCCAGGGAAACTGACTCTCTTGCTACCTCTGATAACAGGAACTCATTTGTTTCAAACTCAGGACAAAGTCAGCCACTCAACCTTGCATTATTGGTTTTTTGTCTATTCTCATGAAGGACTTGTTTCTATCTCTGGATCTGGCATTCATATTGCATTAAATTGCCAACTTCTCTTCCACTAATATCTCCACTGCTTGCTGAACTTGCCCACAATTCTGGACATTACTAAGCAACTAAAGGCATTTTGCTTCCTTCAGCTGAACAACCAGCGTTTGTTTTGGCAAATTACTTTATGCTCTTAATTCTCCAAGTTTTCCTTGATTTATGTATTTGAATACAATATAAAAGTAAGGTGTTGGATTATGTAATTTTCAAGCTTCCTTTGGTTCTGACAGAGTATGATTTTATAAATCTACATTTAGATTTATAATATTTAGATTTAAAATATATATTTTATAAATCTATACTTATAAAAATCTTTTTTTATTCTTTTAATTTTTTTAATGTTTATTTTTGATGGGGGTGAAGGGGCAGAGAGAGAGGGGGCACAGAATCTGAAGCAGGTTCCAGGCTCCGAACTATCAGCATAGAGCCTAACGTGGGGCTCAAACCCACGAACCATGAGATCATGACCTGAGCCAAGTTGGACGCTTAACTGACTGAGCCACCCAGGCGTCCCTATAAAAATCTTTCTTAAAGATTCAGACATTTTCTCTAATGCAACTATGATTTCATTTTCCCCTTAAGGAACATAGCTCATCTTGGACATTTCTTCTTATAGAACCAAAAAGGATGACTTTTTAGCCACAGGACTTGCATTCTTCTAAATTTCATTGTCTTTATTAGTAATCTTACCCACTCCATGTTAACTAAATTAAATCTACAGGAATTCATTGCTTGAAAAAAATCATTGCTAGTGTCCTTGGATATAAAAAGCAATCAAAAGATACTATTAACTTTAGCATTATAATATATTTAACAACCCAAAATTAAATTATTCTTATGCTTCTATTTTATGTGTTGTTTTCAATTTGCTTTTCTATGTTATTCCAGAACAGTGCACATATTCTTTCATCATGCCATTTCCTTTATCATTTTGTGAAGATTGCCTCGCTCTATGTTTATTCCTATGACAATCCAGTTAAATATTAACTTCTTGTAGTTCAAAAAGAAAAAAAATATACTAATTTGAAATTGACCTAATTATTCCATGTGTGTTGTTCTTTCATATCAAATTCTTCTGAGGCTTCTAATATTTGTTTTGTGGTCTGTTTTAGCCAGAACCTGGCTGGTTCATCGCAGAAGAGTAGGACTTAGTAAATAAGAAGTTAAAGAAAGAGAAGGAGATGGAAGATGGGGAGGAGGGGGAGGAGGAGGAGGAGGAGAAGTAGAGGAGGAAGAGGAAGAAAAAGGAGGAGGGATAGGGGAAGGGGGAGAGTAAGAAAAAGAGAAAGTAATGCTGGGGAATACTACCGAATTCTTGAATAGCAGAGAAGAAATGTCATTTCATCTCCTTAAAATTTGTGTTTTATTCCTAAACTAAAGTCAACGTTGAGGATTACATAAAGCATATTTCTTTTACATAATAACCTTGACTGTGTATCACAAGGTTTTTCTTCCTCTTTATAGCAACAAAAGAATTTCAAAGCTCTTTAAGTTTGATAAGAAATGTAATTACATTTTGTCATCAGTAATTTATGGCTCCAAATTATACTAAATTGGCAGCTGCTGATGTGAAGTGCAAGTGAAATCAGGCCAATTCTAGCCAAATCAGGCATAAAATCATATTTTAATAAACTTTGATTCCATTTCCTATTACCCTTTTCTCTTTATCATGCATGCCTGAGCTTCATGTGTAATTTGTGTACACAGATGCTGAATTTTATTGCTTTGGTGATTTAGAAACCTGACTCTCGAAAAAAAGATATTAGTATTTACAGAAGAAACTAATGAAAGTTATACACACACAGGATGGTGATGGAGATATGCTTAAGAAATAGCTAATGAGTCAAAGTAGAAGAGACAATGAATGCTTCTTCAATCTCTCTGTATTTCTTTTGTAAGATTAAAAATTTGGAGAGCTTACTAGCTTTTGAACTAATTATTTATATAATAGGGGGAATTAAGGAGACACAATGGAGAATGTAGCCTTTAGGACAAAGAAAAATGGTAGAATAAATTAAACATGTCTATCTTTATAGAAACTGGGAATCTGGAAGATATGTCAGAGAATATCTTCTTTAAGTACATACTGGCTAGGAATCATGAGTAGGAAAGTTAATGGTGGGTGAATAAGTTCAAATTTCTCACCATATGAAAAAAAAAGAGCAGTAATAATAACAAACAAAACTATGTAAAATCTATGCTTTTGAAATAATCGGAAAATAATGATGGAATTTCAGTCATCTGTAAATAGAATAATAAACAGCTTATCAGAGTTATCTCTCTCCCTTCTAACCAAACCTTGGACTCATAGGGAACAAAAGTGGTTAAGGAAAATTTTAGATAAATGAAAGAATAGGGGAGTAAATTGCAGAATTAAGATTGACCTAAATTCACTATCAGAAAGAGGAAGCGTCCTTTATTTTAAAAATAAAGAAAAACATTTCAGTAGATCAGGGGAGCCACCAGGGAAGGAAATACAAAGTGTATATGGAACTGGAGAAGACATGTCTTTTAAAGGTAAGTTTCATGGGAATGGAGGGTAAAAAGTAAGGGTTAATATTTATTTGAAAAATAAAAAAATAAGTTTAGTAGCATGAAAAACATGAAGGGTTGATACCGAAAACTTAAAAGACCTAGAACTGTGCCACTCTACTATTTATTCCTGCATCAAAAAGTCATCCATAAAGAAGCCATACTCTGGACTAAAAATAATTTATTAGTATTTCTTAATCTAACCCAATTAAAATGAAAATGCTACTGTAAAAAAAATGTGCAGAGAGTTTAAAGGAAATTTTCAAGAGACCTAAGGGAATGATTACTAGTATAATCACTACTTAGAAGAAAGTTGTTAGAGAGAAAACTTGAAAACAAAATGAAAACTATCAGCAAATTTGGGGCAATGCTTTATTTTTAAAATATTAAGAAATAAATGCAAATTTTTCCTGAAGAAATAAAAAAGCCATATTTTGTTATAGTGCAATGCACTCATGAAGATGGTGCTTTTTTAAAACACTCAAACCAGAAGTCATAGAAATGCTAAGGGACAAGTAAGTTTTTTCTATAAAACTCCTATAAAAAGTAAGCAGAGACTAAGAAAGAATACAATTCAATTTATAGGTTAAAGCTAACAGTCATTAGATATCCTCCACCAAATGTTTGGGGGACATATGCATATATATTTTTTTTTTCAAAAAAGGAGAATAAATAGGGGAAAGACCAAAAACTTTTTTAAAAAGCTGACTGCACCTAGAAAATAAATTGAAGAAAAAGATAAAAGAACATCTCAAATGATTAATAAATTGTAAGTTTTTTAATTAAATGTTTATTCATTTATTTTGAGAGAGAGAGAGAATTCCAAGCAGGATTGACACTGCTTAGAGTCAGGGTCGATCTCATGAACATTGAGATAATGACCTAAGCCAAAATCAAGAGTCTGATGCTCAGTCAACTGAGCAACCCAGGCACCCCATAAAATGTAAGCTTTCCATAACAAATATATCTTAATGAAAATTTAGTAAAGACAATTACAGAAAAACTATCAAAAGAGTGATGTAGAGGAAGAAGTAAATGATGGTCAGAGATCATTCTTGAAATGGAAGACAGACAAAAAAATCTAGCATGTGTTTAACTGGATTTTTTGAAGAAGTCAGCCAAAATAGTGGATTAGAACAAATGTCGAAAATTGTAATCCATTTTTTTTCTTGGAAACAAAACAATATTGAACCTACATATTGAAGGGCAAGGAAGTACCAGGGAAATTGACCTGCCAAAATTGACTTTTAGACATTTTATTGAAATTTTGTTACACTTTATAGTTAAAGATAAAAGATTCCTGGCCAGAGTAGCAAATGACTTAAAAGAACAGGAGATTTAGACTGACATCAGATTCTACCAGTGATGAAACATTTTATAAAGCTTGCTTATAGAAAGATGTGTCAGTGATTTGAAACTAGCTTCGTTGTCTTCCAAATGTCAAAGCAATAAAACATTTCTTCACTCAGATGACCAGGAAATTCTCTAAACATGAGTGAGTCTTTCTCAAGCCTTTGCATAGAGCAAGAGTTCCATTCAAATGAAGAAATGACTGGCTAAGCTTTAGCAGAAAGACTAATTGTGAACATTCATTTTAATTGAAGACTAATTAAATGGGACAAAATTTAAAAAAATAATTGTTATTTGCTGTACAATATGCCATGTTTGATGTGTTGTTACATTATGACAAAGCAAGAAATAGAAGGGAGTAGGATAGAAAAATGGAGAATAAACTTATTAATTGCCATGTAGCTAAAGATTAGAGCTCTATTATTTTAAATCGACAAATTGGATTGTAAAAGGTTAAATGAGGGAACAGACACAGAGTGTATTTAAGATATAAATACAAAAGTAACTAGTGGAACAAAAAATTAAGCCATCCTACATGCAAAAAACATTTCAGGAAAGGAGGGAGAAAAAGAGTCACACAGAATAAATGCAGAAGATATATTATACCATAAAAAATGACAAAGTTGACATCAAACAAAAACCATTTTCATATCAATAAACCTAAATTGATGTAATTTGCCTGTAGAAGAGAGGAAAAGATAAATTTAGCTAACAAATAAAAACCCAGTTGTATGATTAGTAATTATTAAATAAAAAAACTTAAAATCTAAACAGAAAAGTATGGACAAATGTATTCTGAGAATTGGAAACAACAGTCTGGGGTTGTTATCATGGTGATTTTAAAAATTGTAATTTAAGCAATAAACAATAAAAGTGACAGAAATTAATTTTAAGGTAAAAGACACAATTTACTAAAGAAATATAACATTTATAAATGCCAGTGCACAAAATCACAATTACCTTGTAAAGCAAAAAATGCAAGAGAAAGAGATAGAGAAAGAAACACACTATGAATAGTAGAAATTAACAGCATTCACAGTATAAGGGGGAATTGATTAAAGAAGTATAAGTAAATGACATAATCAATAAAATATATATTATATATATATATACAGAATATATATATATATATATATATATATATATATATATATATATACAGAGAGAGAGAGAGAGAGTTACATATATTATTTACTTTTAAGGGAGACAGAATGTGAGCAGGGGAGGAGCAGAGAGAGGGAGACACAGAATCCAAAGCAGGCTCCAGGCTCCGAGCTGCCAGCAGAGAGCCTGACACGGGGCTTGAACTCACGAACTGTGAGATCACGACCTGTGACCTGAGCTAAAATCAGACGCTTAAGTGACTGAGCCACCCAGGCACCCCTAAAGAATACAACTTCTTAAGTGTTCATGAAACAATGTATTAATTCACAAAGAAAATATAACTATGTTCCTTAAAGTAGAAGAATTATAAACAAAACTTTCTAATCAAAGTGAAATAAGACTAGAGGTTATAAAAAATATAAAAGGTCATTTCATCTTTAATTTTGAAAATTTTCTATTACACAGTTATTGGGCTGACCTGAAAGTGCACGCTGAAAATCGAGACATTCTTAGAAATAGTACTGCTGAACACTGCTTCAAAATATGGACTAATTTAGAGCAGCAAATAGAATAAAATCATAGCCCTAAATATTTTTATCAATAAAAATGAACATAAGTGAAAATAAATGAACTAGACTTATAGTTTTTAAAAAAGATTAGAACAAATGACAAAAAAAAAGCTAATCGTAAGTGAGATGAGGCATTTATAAAGGTAAGAACAGGAATACATGACACAAAAATAATACAATTATGTTTTTTGAGTGAAAAGAATGTACTAAACAGCATTAGTTAACTTAGGAAAAAAAAAAGTTCCACAAATCTAAAAAATAGAAATGACAATGTGAAAATGGTTATTAAAGTTGAAGAAAAATGGGGAAAATAATAGTACTCTCATATCTTTCTGCAAATTAATATATATTTTTAAATTTTTTATGAATATAATTTATGGTCAAATTGGCTTACATACAACACCCAGTGCTCATCCCAATAAGTGCCTTCCTCAATGCCCATCCCCATTTTTCCCTCTCCCCTCACCCCGCTAACCACCCTTAGTTTGTTCTCTGTATTTAATAGTTTCTTGTGGTTTGCCTCCTTCCCTCTCTGTTTGTATCTATTTTTCCTCCCTTCTCTTCCCCCACGGTCTTCTGTTCAGTTTTTCAAGATCCACATATGAGTGAAAACATATGCTATCTGTCCTTCTCTGACTGACTTATTTCACTCAGCATAATACCTTCCCGTTCCATCCATGTTGCTGCAAATGGCAGAATTTCATTCTTTCTCATTGCCAGATAGTATTCTACTGAAAATATAAACCACATCTTCTTTATCTATTCATCAGTTGATGGACATTTAGGCTCTTTCCATAATTTGGCTATTGTTAAAAGCACTGCTATAAACATTGGGGTACACGTGTCCCTAAGCATCAGCACTCCTGTATCCCTTGGGTAAATTCCTAGTATTGCTATTGCTGTGTCATAAGGTAGATCTATTTTTAATTTTTTGAGGAACCTCCACACTGTTTTCCAGAGCAACTGCAACAGTTTGCATTCCCACCAACAGTGCAAGAGGGTTCCCGTTTGTCCACATCCTTGCCATCATCTATAGTCTCCTGATTTGTTCATTTTAGCCACTCTGACTGGTGTGAGGTCATATCTCAGTGTGGCTTTGATTTGTATTTCCCTGATGACAAGTGATGTTGAGCATTTTTTCATGTATCTGTTGGCCACCTGGATGTCGTCTTTAGAAAAGTGTCTATTCACGTCTTCTGCCCATTTCTTCACTGGACTATTTGTTTTTTGGGTGTTGAGTTTGGTAAATTCTTTATAGATTTTGGTTAGTAGCCCTTTATCTGATATGTCATTTGCAAATATCTTTTCCCATTCCGTTGGTTGCCTTTTAGTTTGGTTGATTTTTTCCCTTTGCAGTGCAGAAGCTTTTTATCTTGATGAGGTCCCAATAGTTCATTTTTGCTTTTAATTCCCTTGCCCTCGGAGATGTGTCAAGTAAGAAATTGCTGCAGCTGAGATCAAAGAGGTTGTTGCCTGCTTTCTCCTCTAGGGTTTTGATGGTTTCCTGTCTCACATTCAGGTCTTTCATCCATTTTGAGTTTATTTTTATGTATGGTGTAAGAAGGTAGTCTAGTTTCATTCTGCATGTTGCTATCCAGTTCTCCTAGCACCATTTGCTGGAAATAAGCCATACACTAACTAAACTTAGTTAACTAAACTAAAATTATTATCTAATTTTATTAGTTATTTATTATTTATTATTCACTAATAAAAATTAGTTAACTAAACTAAAATTATTAGCTAAAATAACTGAGGAAAATGAAAATTTGTACAACTTCCTTGAAGAGAAATTTATGAACACATAAACAAAACTACATATACATTAACATTTTGATTTGCTTTCCAATTTTAAGAATTTATCCTAAAAAATGCCTCCAACAGTATGAAAATACATATTTCCAAGGTTATTCATCACAGCATTATTTGTTATTGCAAAATATTGCAAACAACCTAAGAGCACCCATATACAGCATAGGGATTGAATTAACTGTGGTATATCATACACTGTAGAAAAATCATCTCTAAAAAGATCTGTTTGAATTCATCGTGAGTAATTTCTAGAATATACTGTTCAATAAACAGAAGCAAAATATAAAAGAGAGTCTATAGTATGTTAGCTTTTCACACGAAGAAAAATAAGAAAATAAACATATAGTTTCCCATTTGTGTAAAAAAAAACACAGGAAAAATCAACCAGACAATACTACAGTTAGTTTTTAGTGAGGATAGGTTGAAATGGATAAAAAGGGTTGGTAGTTGAGATAAATAGAGTATATGGGGGAATGACACATTCTGAGTATTACTTTTAGCTTAGTTTTGACTTTTGGTTCATAGTTTTTCACATGCTCAACAAATAAATAAAATCAAGGAGGATAAGAAAAAATGGTATTAAAAAAAGGCAAATCAGCTAATTTCACATGACTAAAAAACACACACTGAAGGAGGGAAGAGAAAAAAAAAAAAACCTAATCCAAGTAACTCTTCAACACAGTACTTTGACTTTATACCCTCTGGCTAAAGACAAAAGAGCTATAAATAACTATTTAACTATAGATATTAGTTCTGTTTTTGACACTAATATCAGTTAGTATTTCTGAAGTTACTTGATATGTCTTCAAATAAGGAGCAATAATGAATGCGTTGTGAGTCATGAATTCGTTAGGTTACTGATGAATGCTTCATAGAACTCTTGGAGTGTGAGGTCAGTGGCTGGTTTTAATTTGGTCTTTGACAATTATTTTGGTCTTTGAACGTAAATTTCTTAGCCAGTGAAAACTGTTGTTATTTTTGTCCCCATATGATAGTACTGCCCTACTGAAGTGCTCAAAGGGAGCAGATCAACCTTTGGGAAGAGAAGTATACATGATCTTGGAAGCAAATGATCAAACTGTGTTTAAATATCCAATAATAATACTGCATATATGCTGATACCTGTTTCTGGTTTCAGAAGACGGACTAAATTTGTAAATTGCATTTCTTAACGTTTTACTTTTTCAAAACACATATGGTGACTTAATCTATACAAGAACAAATAAATCAGATTAAGTAAAATTAATTTTAGTAATATGCACCATGGTTTCCAGAAGTTCTGTACAATCAATTGGCAAATTTACTTTGCAAGTTAAAGTGCTTGTGCTGGTTTTTTAAAATGATGATATATCACAAGGAGTAACTGAATAAATTAAGTTTAATGAATCTGAAACATTATACTAATTACATTCATTTAAATAAATGTCTTTATGATAAGACTTTCATAAAAATATTTATGAGTTTTAAATAATCACCAAAATGCTCTGATTGTTAATGAACTTTGAATCTACCTTATGTAGTGTGCATTTGCAAAGGCAGGGAAAAGGAAGGCTTGGAAGGCTTTGCTGGACAGAACACTTAGTGGATAAGTTTAAAAAAATAATAGAAATTGAGCACTGTCAGCAATTGATGGGATATAGGTGGAATACTTGTAATACTACATATATTTTCACATAAAATCATAAAGCCTTACATTAATACATGCCATAAAATTTTCTTGCAGCAAGCTTGCTGCCATCACTGTGACTTTGAGTTCTCTGCTTAAAAATGAGTCTTTCTTAAAAGGTATATTTATTGGGGCACCTGGGTGGCTCAGTCAGTTAAGTGTCCAACTTCAGCTCAGGTCATGATCTCCTGGTTAGTGGTTCGGGCCCCGTGTCCGGCTCTGTGCTGACAGCTCAGAGCCTGGATCCTACTTCAGATTCTGTGTCTCCCTCTCTCTCTTTCCCTTCCCCTGCTCATGCTCTGTCTCTCTCTCAAAAATAAATAAACATTAAAAAAATAAAATAAAATAAATAAATAAACATTTAAAAAAATGTAAAGGTATATTTATGTGCTAAGCTGTTTTCTCAGATAAATGGCAAAAATCCCAGTCATATTTAGGGTTAATTTGTTACAGGGTTAGGAATTTTCCAGGTAGCTCTTCACAGAAATTATTATGAATGGTTTAGATATAAATGCAGTCATAATTCTTTATTTTTAATAAATATTTCAGTCTGAGTTAAGATTTATTTGCTATTGTTTTCCATCTTTGTTCCAGGATATTTCAATAAATCATGGATTCTTCTACATCCAGCATTTTGGTTTGGTCCAGTCAGCAATATTCCTATCCTTCACTACAGTGGACATCTGTTGTTTTTACTTGCCTGGCAACTTTTTTAAAATATACCTCTTGTTTATTAGGGGGGCCACTATTCCTCCCCAACACCTGCAGTTTGTTTTCTCTGGTAAGACCAACCACACTTTCCAGAAGTGACTATAAGACAGGACACTCCGTCCGTGGTTTTTACCCACTTTTATCATAAAGTAAGTTTTCCTCATCTATGAAATAAATTCACCCCAGTTCTCCAATATTTTTAAATTTTTTAAAAAATACTTTAATGTTTATTTATTTTTGAGAGAGAGAGAGACAGAGTGTGAGCAGAGGAGATGCAGAGAGAGAGAGGGAGACACAGAATCCAAAGCAGGCTCCAGGCTCTGAGCTGTCAGCACATAGCCCAACGCGGGACTTGAACCCACGAACTGGGAGATCAAGACCTGAGCAGAAGTTGGTTGCTTAACCGACAGTGCCATCCAGGTGCCCCCCACCTTTAAAAAAAAAATTAATGTTTATTTATTTTTGAGAGAGAGAGAAAGTATGAGCAGAGGAGGAGCAGAGAGAGAGAGAGGGAGACATGGAATCCCAAGCAGGCTCCAGGCTGTGAGCTGTCAGCACAGAGCCTGATGCGGGGCTCGAACCCACGAACTGATTTTGGTAATTTTCATTTCCTGAAGAACCTTACAAGATGAAGTAAAAAAAAATACAGTCTTCGCCACTACCTCATCCTCATCCACTACTCATTCTAGATTCCCATTACCTTTGAATTGCATCTCTCCTCAGTGAGGTCACTTAGGTGGTGCTATAAGCAAGACATACATTTCTGAGTGGTCTACTTCTCTGGTGGCCCGTGGTCACCATGCTTTACAGAGGTTCAGGATGTTGCACTTGTAAATTTAAGGAAAAAAACCCAAAGAGAGGTCCTAGTAGATGATCTGGAAGCCAAATGTATGATTTTGTTATTTTCTACCCCACTTTATAACAGCAATCTTACCTCTTTCTGAAGAATAGAGTTTTTTGCCCCTGCCAGGATTGGTTTCTTTTCCTTTCTTGCTGGTCTCTTGGTACAAAGAGCTCAAGGCAAAAGGGCAGTAACCATGACTTAAAAGTTTAAGGGAATTCTACTTCCCCTGATGTGTATTATCCCTCTGTCAATAGGGCTCTAGACTCACATAGCCTAAGTTTGTGGAAACAGAAGCCCAAATTCCTAAGTTGGTCATTAAAAGTGACAGTAAGTAGATTTATTTCCACTGGAGCTTTTGGTACTCAGACCCATATGTTATACCTCTAAGGAGAAAAGGTGGTCATAGAAACTTTATTGGTGTTTTAATTATTAAATAGCTTAGTTTTGAAATAGGAAAAATAAAAATTATTGTAATACTTATAATGGGCCAAATGCTGTTCTAATTGCTTTACCTTTAAAATCTTTAATACCAAAACTAATTTTGAGTAATTCATACCTTCATTTTTTTCTAAATAACGTTATTAAATTCTCATAACCAGTAAATAGCTGAAGGTGACCTTTGAATAGTCTAGGTCCAAAAATCATTAACCAAATCACTGTACTATACTACTTAAAAGAAAATGTTTTTCACGTGATTATTATAGGTAAGAATGTTAGTTATTTTGTGGCTGTATTAGCATTATATAAGCTTCAAATACATTCAAAATGGAATTGATAATATTTTAAATAATTTAGGCAGGTATTTGAGAATATCAATCAACAGTATTCCCGTTTCTATGAGGATATCCAATACTAGGGATGCTTTATAAAAATAGGGAGAGAACATACTGTGAATTTACTGTTGTTTTGTTAGATTAGGGATGTGATTCTATGTACCCTCCAAAGATTTTGAAAATTCATCAAATAAGTAGGACAGAAAAACTAAATGAGGCATTATTTAGAGATTTGTATCAGAAACTGTAATGTACAAAAGACAATATGGTGGAATTCATTTAAAAGAAACCCTAATCCCCATTTAAATTTAATTTTTGAAGTTTCCAGTTCTCAAATCTCAATGTTCTTCCTATAGAAATAAACATGTTTAAACCCAACCACCAGATATTCTGAATCAGTTGTTCTGGGGTAAAGGCAGGGCAATCAATATTTTTAAATGGTTCTCAGATGATTCAAATCAGCAGCCAGAGTTGAGAACCCCTGGTGTATGATACAGTTCAAACATTTAAGATTTTAATGTGTCTCATGTGATTAGATAATAAACATTTCATTATCACAATGAATGAAATATTGAATAAAATTAAATATCAAAATTACTAATTTGAATGTCTTTACATAGGAGCAAAAGCTGTGCAATTCTGCACTAGTTGCTTCTTTAAATTACCAAATACTGCATGGCAGATGAAAATGGTAAACCTAAGATACCACTGAAAGAAATATGATTAACATGAAGCAATCATAGGATGCTAAATGTATCTGTGAAGTTGAAAATAGTTAAATGATATGAAGTAAATGGCAAGAAATTATTCCTAATGAATATAATAAATATACTAAATAAGTAAATATACCTGACTTTGGTGAGAATTATAACACAAAAATTGAGTGTAATTTTCCTAGGAATATATATTTATGTTAATTATTATTAGTTGCTTATTTCATTTTTGGAGATTAACAGGAAGCTTCAGTTTTGGCTTAATTTGCAATTTCCCACATCTGCTGACCTTTTTATATAGCTCTATAAAACATGTAATTCTCGAGGAATCAACTACCCATAGCCAGTTGGGATTGACTCCAACGAAGTTGGAAACACCTAACTTGGTAAACCATCTATGTTGTCCTCTTTAAAAATCAAAGACTGTGGTTCATTCTGAATATAAAGAACCTGATTATCCAGACAGCAGTAACTGAGCTAGATTTGGAGACTTGGATTCTGCTAGATTAACACTAGGTGTGTTCATCCCAAACTTTAAATAACAAAAGTATCTTTTGTTGATACTTTTAATTTTCTTCTGTGGAGACACTTGTACGTAAGGCCAAAATTATGATGTTTTTTCCTTCATATCTCTCAGCCATAGAAAACCTTATCTAAAACTGCATAATCATAAATTCCCCAAATGTCTTTTTAAAAAATCAAAATTAAATAAGGTTAAGTAATGTTTATTCTTTCTGAACTCATTTCCTAATTTGTAAAGAAGAATACCTATGCCATATAATTATTTTCAATTTTAATTAGGCAATATATTTTGAGTGCCTAATAGAATGTCTGAAACATATATTTAATATATATATGATGATAACTATTATTAACTTTGTTATTGTTGATAGTAATTATTCACCAGATAGATATTTGGTTGGTGAAAAAGATATTTGGTTGGTGAACACATATTTCTCTGTATGTGTTAAAGGCTTTGCCAGCTACCTAAGTTACTGGTAAGTTTAGAATTTTAAACATTCCAGATGCCTTTAAAATGAACTTTGTATTTGTAGTTCACATCTTCCTATAAATTTTTGCTCAATTTGGCTCAACTCTTGCTCATAAGTATAAAATAAAAACTTCAGGAAAAGTAACATTAAAAGAGTTGGCATCTTAATATTCCTTAAGAGTTAGGATGGTTTTAAAGTATTAAAAGTAGTTTTCACTTCTTAAAAAATAATTATTTCTAGAAAGTTACTGTAGATTCAGACTATAACACTGTACTATAATTATGATTCAGATGGTACTGTTATTCTTATCTTATATTTTCATTTGTATATAACTTCATGACAAGTACCTTTTTATGCTAGAATTTCTCACACTTTTCAAGCAAAAAATAGAATCTTTTTTCTGTAGATTGTTTGAATAAGCAACAATTCACCAACTGCTAGGATAAAAAGGGTGTTTTATAAATGCTATGCAAAAGTTTGACTTGTTTTTTTTTTCTAACTTTTAACTGTTTTTTTCAATTTATGTTGGTTTTATACTTTTATACATACTTGAAACTTTTCATAATCCACTGTGAAAGTAATATGATGAAATTTAAAAAATACTATAGGTGAGAATTTGGTGATTCTTCAAAAATAAAAATTAATGAGGCTTTATATGCTATCCATATCTTTAAAGAAGAATAAAGTGAACTATCTATAGAATTTTTTTGCAAATAAATCTTAAATTATATCCTTGATTGAATTTTATGATTATTGATATCATCTGGATGGTTATTTTCTAGAGAATCAATTCATTTGTGGCAAGACTGTAAAAATAATTCAGGATAGTAGTAGAGCTGGCAAAAGCCCATAGCTATGGCATATGGATAAAAGTAGAAGTTTGGGTGTATAATTATGAACGCCAAGTTAAGATATAGAAAGTTGTGCCTGAGGATCTCCACAGTCACCTTATGGGCATCGGGACCCACACTTGAATGGCAGCCACCAGGCACCCAGTCTTCATGGCCGACAAACACCCAGTTCTGTGTATGGAGTGGAGGAAAAAACCATGAATAGTGAAGCTGAGTCTGCTGATGTGCTTTCTGCCTTCAGCATTGCTGTAGCATGTGTGAAGGGACCTTCTAGACTGTCATGCAAAAATTTCCCTGTATTTAGTAGTAGCTATTTGTAGATTATGCTTATGTTTACTGTTCTGTGTTTGCAATGAAGCATTTGGTCCTAATTTCAGACCATCTTTATTTTTTGTTTTGTTTTGTTTTGTTTTTACAGTCTGAATCAGTCTGTCCAAATGCTGTGTTACATAGTCATGTAACCAGACTCCTGGAATAGGTGATGACTCCATCCTGACCATCTAATCAAATTCTGACCACCTTGTCCAATCTCCACTATCTAGTGCTGGCCCATCTCACAGTATAATAATGATAACAATAATATTGACAACAATAATAACACCCAATTATTAAGTACTAACTCTTTACTCACAGTGTTTAATTTGTCTGTCTCTAGGATCTGTAATCAGATAGTCCTTGGTTCACAACCTGTAGTAGGCAGAATGATACCACAGCCTAAGCCCCAGAACCTATGAGTGTGTTATGTTACCTGGCAAGAAAAAATTGAAGTGACAGATGGAATTAAGGTTGTTAATCAGCTGACTTTGAGATGGGGAGTTTACCCTGAGTTATCTGGGTTCACCCATTGTATTCTCAAGAGGGTTATAGGAGAGTCAATGTCAGAAGGATGCATTAGAAAGATTCAATCGGCTGTTGCTGGCTTGATGTTGGAAGGAGAACCAGGCAGCTTCTATAAGCCAGAAAAGGTAAGGACATGGATTTTCTCCTACAAACTGCAGAAGAAACACAGTTTTGCTGATACCTTGATTTTAGCCCCGTGAGATCCATTTTGGACTACTGACTTTGAGAACTGTAAGAAAATAAGTTTTGTGTTGTTTTCAATCACAAAAGAAAATTTGTGAAAATTTGTTACAGCAGCAATAGGAAACTAATACAACTTATCTGTGATGTGTTTATTAGTGTGCATAATGGAAGCAAGAGCAAAGATTATAGAACATGAAATTTACTTAAAATGATAATGGGACAGATTACTAAAGACTTGGTAGGATGGGAATTGCATGTAGACTAAGAAGCAATTGATGGCTGTTTTATGGAAAGGGGGGCAAGATACAAATTGAGTCTGAATTGAGGGAATTAAAGAATCAATAAAATACTTGAGATTGAGAATGAGTAAAAGTAGAAGAAAAATTACATTGTCACAAGTGTGCATTTTTTGCTGGTGTCATACATCTTATATCATTTGTAAACTTAATTCCTAAAGAACAAGACTTCCCCAAAGCTCTGCATATTCTAAAGGATGACACCATTTTTGAAGTTAGGAAAGCATGTGTATAGCACATATTCACGGTTGAACTGATCTATTAATGCTTTCCTAACATGGCTTTATTGCTAGATTGTGTCTGGGTATTACAACTCTGATCATTAGATAAAAGTATTTCCTCCATTGCAGGCTTAGCTTGAAGTTACTGACTTAGGCCACTTCAAAATTTCTCTTTAATGTTATTTCTATTTTGTGGCAGCAACTTTGATGCTGAAAGTAGAACCCAGGTGTTACTGGCTGAATCATGCCTATCCCAAAATTCGTATGTTGAAGTTCAACCCTTGGTACGTCAGAATGTGACTATATTTGGAAATAGGCCTTTAAAGAGACAGTTAAGTTAAAATGAGGCTATTGAATGGGCCCTAATTCAGCACAAATGGCGTTCTTATAAGAAGAAGATATTTGGACATAGACACAAACAGAAAAAAGATTATGTAAAGATGTGGGAAGAAGACAGTCATTCATAAGCCAAGGAGAGTAATATGAAACAGATAATTCCCTCAGGGTGCTCAGAAGAAACCAATTTTGCCTACATCTTGATCTCAGACTTTTAAGCTCTAGAACTGTGACAGAATAAATTTCTGCTGTTTAAGCCACCCAATCTGTGTTATTTTGTAGGGTAACCCTAGCAAACTAATATACCAGGTCAAATTGATCACAAATTTCTGTGACTCTCTTTTTTTTTTTAATTTATTATTGAGGTGTAGTTGACATACAATATTATATTAGTTCCAGGTATACAACATAGTTGTTCAACAATTATATACATTGCACAGTAATTGCAGAGTAGCTGTCTTTTTATTTCTTTCATAGCATCTTTTTAATGTTTATTGTTGAAAGAGTAATCAGAAACAGTGTTATTAATGGACTTTATTATGACTGGTATCTGCCTAATGAAGCCAATAGGACCTAGAGGATACAAAAGTTATAACAGTGTCAAGTTATAATATAAATTTAGGGGCACCCGGGTGGCCCAGTTGGTTCAGCGTCCAACTCTTAATTTCAGCTCAGATCATGATCTCACGGTCTTGAGATGGAGCCCCATTTCAGGTGTGGAGCCTGCTTAAGATTTTCTCTCTCCCTCTCCCTCTGCCCCTCCCCTGCTCATTCTCTCTCTCTCTCTCTCAAAAATAATAATAATAATTACTACAGATGATAATAATAATTAATAATAAATAGAAATTTAAAGAAAGGCAAAGCGAAAAGTGGGAAGAAGCAACTATGTCTTTCTATAATCACGTAGAAATGAAAATGTTGTAAGCCTGGAAGAAAATGATGCCTTCCAGAAATTTCTGGACAACCTATTTGGAGAAAGGGTGCAGTAGCTTGGAAAATAGAAGGTAAGGCAAGTTCAGACTGCCAGCCTGAAATAAAAAGCTGTAAGTCCAAAACTGATGGAAAAGAGAGTTAACCTGGGGGCGGAGGGGAAAGTGGCAGGAGCGGCATCACCTCATGGAAGACAATTTCTATTAAGTACTTTATTTGCATAAATGATTTAATGCTAGATGGTTCTAATGTGTGGCCACTACACAACTGTCAAAGTAAAAGATATGCTATACTTTCAGCACGCAGTAGCACACCAGACTTTACACAATGAACAAGCAAAACCAAATACTGATTGGTTTTATTCCACTTTGCACCTGATTATTTTTTCACAGTGCATTTCCAACATTAACACTATAATACCTTTATTTTCTGTGATGCTACCTAAAAGTGTTCAATGAAATCAGTACTCACTTTTAGGATGATCTTTGGTCCCCTGTTTACCACCAAGAGTCTTATTTGTAAGGTAAGGTCAAAGATTTTCATGCTGGGAGAAAATTTATGTATAATTTGTTAATAATGATAATAATATAATGATATAATAATGATATAATAATATTAATAATAATGACATAATAAGTATTATTAGCAAATTAACACATGCTAATACATAGAAGTCAAGCTGTAGCAAAGAATATAAAAATAAAAATAACATCATTTCTCCCTTTCCTAAATTTAATTCTATTCTTTCATGTTAATTAGCTTGAGATATCTAACCATATACTATCTTCTATATCTTTACACAGTGTTTTTATTTTTAAACAAATCATCATGTACAACTGTTCTACAGTTTCATTTATGAAGATGCCTGGTGTACATTTTCATTTTAACACCTATATACCTACCTCATTTTTTAATGACTGTTGAATTTTATTTTACTGATCTAGCAGAATTATTTAAAATGGACATGTTTTGGTAGGCATTGGGTTACTAATGTTTTCTATTACTATTTCTATTACTATCCAGTTGTTTTCTATTACTAAACATTATCTAGTGCATATCAATTTACATACATTTTCATTCACTTTTGCAAGTCTATTTGTAGAATAAATTTGGAGGAAAAACATGCTACAGTCTATTGCTTTAAAATATATCCAGACTGTTATTTCCTTTGAATACTTCTGCTTCTAGCTCTGCAAGCCACCACCCTCTCTCACCTAGATCATTGCTGTACCCTCTCAGATGGTACCTTGCTCCCCTTTATTCTAATCTCAATCCAATTCCCAATATATTACCCCTCTTCTCAAAATCATCCCAAGTCTTCCCATTTTACTCAGAATTTATCCCCTATATCTTATTCTCATTCAGTCCACTTCCTCCACAGGAACTTTCTTACTTTTTCTCACGCATGCCAGGCCATAGGGCCTTTGAATTAGCTGTTTCTTCAGCAGTGAATCTGTTTCCCTGT
The DNA here is from genome assembly GCF_022079265.1 of Lynx rufus. NCBI lineage: Eukaryota > Metazoa > Chordata > Mammalia > Carnivora > Felidae > Lynx > Lynx rufus. Next base: position 114,896,595 of record NW_025814867.1, read on the forward strand.
GAATTACGGAAGGTTACCACTTTGCCTTCTGTAAATCTCTTTTCAAATACCAGCTTCTCAGCCCTGCCCTGACCACCATCCACAAGAAAAGTATCCGCTTCTTCAGCCTGCATTCCTGATCCACATTCTCTTATTCTTTTTTTATTTTTAAAAATTTTCACACAGTGCTTATCACCTTCTAACGATATACTTTATACTAATTTACTTATTTATTTTTTTTTCCTCTCTCCTCTCACTAGATTATGAGATATAGAACAAGGAGCTTTTGTCTATGATATTTACTGATATGTCCTACACATCTCAAACAGCCTGGTAATTTAAGCAATGAATAATTAATGGGTCAAGTGTTCTGCTCATTTTAAATGATGATTTTTGCACATTTGTCTGCTAAAAAAGTCTTTAAAAGTATAGTTATTTCCACATACTCATGAAAATTGTATATTATTGAATATTTTAATCTCTCCAACTAAAAGAAAATTGAGAGAAGACACATTTAATATGGAGGTCAGCTATGATGTCTTATCCTGTCCACATTATACACGGCCTTGCTACCATTGAAAACTGCCTTCCTATAAAATGTAAAATCAGCACATTGGAAACTGATTGTATTAGCTTGCTAAGACTGCCATAATGAAGTACCAGAGACTAGATGGCTTAGACAACAGAAATTTATTTTCTAATAATTCTATAGTCCAGAAGTCTGAAATCAAGGTACTGGAAGGGTTGATTTCTTCTAAAGCCTCTCTCTTTGGTTTGTAGAAGGCGATATTCTCTGTGTCTTTACATAATCTTTTCCTACATATATCTGTGTCCAAATTTCCTCTTTCTACAAGGACACAGTCACTGAATTAGGGCCGACCCTAATGACCTCATTTTAACTTAATTACTTATCTCCAAATCTAGCTACTCTCTGAGGCACCAGGGGTTAGGGTTTTAACTTAACGATTTTTGGAGGTAACGCGATTCACCTCAAAACAGTGACCTTTGAAATTATTTCTCTTTCTTCTTGAGGGCGGTGATGAGGGTTCTTCCCCTGAAGAGTGACACAATCTTCGTAGTGGGCAGAATTCTAACATGACAACAACTATACTCCTGTATAATTCCCTCCTCTGAAGTGTGGTGGCATTTGTAACATGTTTCTAGACACTAGAATATGGCAAAGGTGATGGGATAGACACCAGTTGATTAGTTTAGGCAAAGGCCATGGGAGAATCATTTCTGCAATTATGTTGTATTATGTAAGACCCAGGGAGTGCAAGATTCCCCAGATAGAGGAAAACTGCCATGAAATCTACAATCACAAGGAGAAACTTGTGCCAACAATCTAAGGGAGCTTGGAAGCAGTTGCATTTTTAGTCAAACTTCCATATGAGAACAGCACACAGCTAACATCTTTATTTTTACCTTGTGAAACTAGGAGCAGAGTACCCTGGAAAGCTGTTCCTGGACTTCTGGCTTATAGGATCCGTGAGACAATAAATGGGTATTTGAAGCCACTGGTTCTGTGGTCATTTGTTATGCAGGATAGAAAATGAATACACACTTGGTGAGAAGTAAAGATAGCCCTAGGAGAAGACTCGGTAGGTCCTGGGGTGTACATTCCTGCTGACCCCCTCTCATAGATCACCAAGTCCTTTTCTATTCTGACTTATTATTATCCTTCAGAGTAGCCTGGTCTAGTCAACCCCCAGAGCATATGTAAGGCATCATAATTTTTGGTTTTCTGAGTAGCTGTTTAATTGGTTTCACTGCTCAGTCTCATTACTTCATGATTCCTTTTGTCAACTTTTCTTGCCCAAACTTCCCCCTGGGTATTATTTAGTATGATTATGGTTTTGGGTCCTGTGGCTATCCCAAGACAGAATTTACATATCCTTTTCGCATCTCCAAAATTCCATCCCCGTTGCATTTTTTAAAATTTTTAAATAATTTATTTTTTAATTTACATCAAGTTAGTTAGCACACAGTGCAACAATGATTTCAGGAGTAGATTTTTTAATGTCCCTTACCCATTTACCCCCTCCCCCCCTCCCACAACCCCTCCGGTAACCCTGTTTGTTCTCCATAAGAGTCTTTTATATTTTGTCCCTCACCCTGTTTTTAAATTATTTTTGCTTCCTTGCCCCTATGCTCATCTGTTTAGTATCTTAAAGTCCTCACATGAGTGAAGTCATATGATCTTTGTCTTTCTCTGACTAATTTTGTTTAGCATAATACCCTCGATCCACATAGTTGCAAATGGCAAGAGTTCATTCTTTTTGATTGCTGAGGAATACTCCATTGTATATCTATACCATATCTTCTTTATCCATTCATTCATCGATGGGCATTTGGGCTCTTTCCATACTTTGGCTATTGTTGATAGTGTTGCTATAAACATTGGGATGCACGTGCCCCTTTGAAACAGCACACCTGTATCTGTTGGAAAAATACCTAGTAGTGCAATTGCTGGGTCATAGGGTAGTTCTATTTTTAATTTTTTGAGGAACCTCCATACTGTTTTCCAGAGTGGCTGCACCAGTTTGCATTCCCACCAGCAGTACAAAAGAGATCCTCTTTCTCCTCATCCTGGCCAACATCTGTTGTTGCCTGAGTTGTTAATGTTAGCCCTCCTGACAGGTGTGAGGTGGTGTCTCACTGTGGTTTTGATGTTCATTTCCCTGATGAGGAGTCATGTTGAACATTTTTTCATATGTCAGTTGGCCACCTGGATGTCTTCTTTGGAGAAGTGTCTATTCATGTCTTTTGCCCATTTCTTCACTGGGTTATTTGTTTTTTGGGTGTTAAGTTTGATAAGTTCTTTATTGCTTTTGGATACAAACCCTTTATCTGATATGTCATTTGAAAATATATTCTCCCATTCCATCGGTTGACTTTTAGTTTTGCTTATTGTTTCCTTCACTATACAGAAGTTTTTTTTTTTTTTTATTTTGATGAGGTGCCAATGGTTCCTTTTTGCTTTTGTTTCCCTTGCCTTCAGAGACATGTTGAGTAAGCCCATTCCATTTTAAATCTCACTTTATTGTTACTCTTAAAAAGAGAAAAAAAGTAAAGGGAAAATGTGTTTAAAAGAACTACAAACTAGGAGGATTTTGGAGATAATTTTGCCTTCCTAATCCCTATGAAATTTTTTCATTATTTTTACTTGAAATTCCAGTATTCAAGATATTATTGACAAGGGTTTTCTCTTTCTTGAATTTTCTTTTGAGATTTACTTATTTGTAGAGTGATGTTAATTATTAATGGACTAATGAATGTCATGGGTGAGGCTAGAGTTAGGACAGGGTAACGTTAGGACCTGAAAATTACAAGCAGATTTGCCTACAGAGCAGGATGTGAGAGTGGAAAGGGCAGGGGAGGGAGGGCACAAGAGAGATTGAGACCCAAATTGAGACCCCTGCACAACAATATTTGCATAGTTCACTGTTTTTCATCTATTTCACAATCTATTTCACAATTGTGTTTTGTGATGATCATATTAAGCTCTTCTTTAATTTCATTCAATTTATTTCATATTTTACCAATAATATTGTATTTTGGTGAAAAGTATTGATTGTAAGTGATTTTAACTTCTATTGTATCATACTGACTAACAAAACTTTCTGAAAGTGCCATTAAGTAAATGTAAATATATCTTTAGATTACATTTTTTTAAGTTACACTTTCAAAACTAATTATTCTGTAACTAATTATTCTATAATGCACTTTCTATGAAAACAGACTGGGAGTATATGAGGTAATACAGTTCAAAAGTGAAACGTGACTTATCAATGAGAAAAACATGTATGAATAAATATAGTGACATAAAACATAGGATGTTTGTACAGGCCTCTGTACAGGCTTTAGGATCGCAGGCCTACCTTTTCTATCAGTATTTTTTTTTCAATTTTTAAAAAATGATTTAAAGAGAGAGACAGAGTGTGAACAGGGGAGGGGCACAGAGAGAGGGAGACAGAGAATCTGAAGGAGGCTCCAGGCTCTGAACTGTCAGCTTAGAGCCTGATGTGGGGCTTGAACCCATGACCTATGAGATCATGAACTGAGCTTAAACTAAGAGTCAGAACCTTAACCGACTGAGCCACCTACGCACCCCTCAATTAAATACACTTTAATTTAACAAAGGTATAACAGCATTCACATGAAAAAGAAAGACGACCATAAAATTTCAAAATAAAAAGATTTAAAAACTTGCTCCAGACTTGATTTTTATAGTCTTTTGGCAAAACAATCATTTATGCATTTAAATGGATCTTACATTTTAAATTTTATTTGATTGCTATTAAAACCACCCCCTAGATATTCCCAAGTCTTATTACCATTTTAAAGTGTGTCCCTGAAAGTCATCTCTCCCGTTAGTTTTCATTATTGGGATCTCTAAATTCAAAGGCAAAAATTCTTTTCATTCTCCGAGGTTTTTATGTTTTTACACACACCTTCATTAAAACCCTTAGTTTTGTGATTGATTATTCCTGGGAGCAGAAAAATGTAAAGCTGTATTCCTACCGACTGTTTTCTGTTATGATCATAACATTTGTTCGATGTTCATCCCCAAACCTTAGTTTGTAAAGCAATTGTAGCATCTCCGTTTCTGCCCCAAAGTCACTGATCTCGGTATGTCTCTGATTCCCTCTGTATTATCATCATCATTTATTGACTTCCTATCCACTAGACTTTATTAAAACGAAGGAAGCAAACAGCCTCTGCAATCCTTCCTTATACTTCACCCTCTTACTTCACTTTCCAGGCCAAGATTCATTATGAACTAAAGGCCTGTCAGGGATCTGCACTAGAGCTTGTAGCTAAAGAGGTCTGGTAAAGGGGAGGTCAGTGGAGAACCAGCTGTCAATACAGAGAAATACCATCCTCCTGGCATTTTTTCCAATTGTTGCCGGGTCAGAGAAGCTTGTACAACTCAGGCCTGAAGACTACAGGCATCATTCTAATGCTTACTGTTAGGAGGTCCATTTGACAAGATAATTACATGAACATGCAAAGATACAGCAACCTAGTGTTTAAAAATTAAAACCTGAGTTTCTTGAATCATTTGATTAAAATTAAAAAGTGTTTAAAATTTTCTATAAAACATTGTTGGCAAACACAAGGCAGTGTTTTGCTGAAAATAAAGCATTTATTTTGTGTCACTAGAGCTTGGTCGCACTGAAGTAAATTGAGCTTCATATCTATTCCCATTTTTGAAAACATATTATTTAAGATCAGGTGACCCTAAGTCCTCTGGAATAGGCTGAGGGTTACCTTGCTTACTGTACCCCAAATCCTGAGTTTCAAACTAATATCTCCTCTCTTGTATCTTCAGGAGCTCATACCTTTTAACTTTGCAACATTTCCTTCACTCAATGTTTATTGAACACTTACGGTCCCAAAACAGTGTTACTGTTGTCAGAGTGGAAACTGTGAGTTCAAGTGACAAAAGTAAATATCTAATATTTAGCTAATGCTTAGATACTACTTTTATATTTATAATTTTAAAAAACAGTTTCCACAGAGGCAACTGGGTGACTCAGTCAGTTAAGCGTCCAACTTCGGCTCAGGTCATGATATCATGGCTCATGAGTTCAAGCCCCACGTTGGGCTCAGTGCTGACAGCTCAGAACCTGGAGCCTGTTTCGGATTCTGTGTCTTTCTCTCTCTGCCCTCCATCACTTGCACTCTGTCCCTCTTCCTCTCAAAAATACATTAACATGAAAAAAAAATTTTTTTAAGTTTCCACAGGACAATATGAGTAATTGTAGCATTTGAAAGCGTTTTTTAAAAATGTTTATCAAAGTGGGGCGCCTGGGTGGCGCAGTCGGTTAAGCGTCCGACTTCAGCCAGGTCACCATCTCGCGGTCCGTGAGTTCGAGCCCCGCGTCAGGCTCTGGGCTGATGGCTCAGAGCCTGGAGCCTGTTTCCGATTCTGTGTCTCCCTCTCTCTCTGCCCCTCCCCCGTTCATGCTCTGTCTCTCTCTGTCCCAAAAATAAATAGTTGAAAAAAAAATTTAAAAAAAATGTTTATCAAAGATATTTAGAAGTTTGTTGTTTTTGAGTTTAAATTACTTTCGATATGGATTAGATCTACAGCATGGGCAATGTACGTATTTTTCACTCTGCTAAACTCTTTTTAAAATTAGAAAATGTTAATTAAATATTGTCATTCATTAAAACTTACAGGTCATGAAAGAGATAGTGCCAATATCTTATTTGTATAATGTTACAAGTTTATTAGGAATTTTGCCACTGCTGATTTGATTCATATGTAAATTGACTCAAAGTAAAATTAACCTGTCACTCCTATAATTATTAATTATTCAATTATTTTATAGGCAAGCAGCAAAAACTAAAAAGAATATTAGATATATATAACACCAGAAATCAATTAGAATATTATTTACTATACAAGTAATTATGGTTTTGATCTCCATTTATTTTACTGTAATACTATATTATCAAAATATATAATTAAATTTATTAATCATCCCTTACATAAAAGAGAGATGCATGGAACAGCTAAATTAAGGAAACCACAGATCATGGCAGTGTTAATTTCATAATATGGTAATAACCTCCAATGTCAAGAGCATGGTCTCTGCCTTCCTATGCAGCTCATTTATAGCTTTGTTTATGATTCACCATCTAATTTAGGACATCTCTAACACAACAATTCTCATTTGTTTTTATAAAAAAGAACTTAAAGATTGCAAATAATGCTTTTTAAAACATACTCCCTCCCCTGTAAAGTACTCACTGTTTTTATAAACACAATCAATTGGGATGAAAAGTATATTTGATGGCCTCTAAGCAGTCATATCCTGAACATTAGCCGTGGCATGTATAACATATATTTAATATCTACTGGAAATTATAAAACATCAATGTGCTAGTCTAAAAAAAAATGTTCCCAAAACGTAGCTAAAAGAATACGGATATTCATTCAAACCTGGTTTCAACACAGGAATTTTTCACTTAGTAACAGATGAGTGTTAATCCGAGCCTCAAATTTCACAAAAGGAATAGTAACTTTAAAAAAATGTTGTGAAAATTAAAGAAAAGCATAGGGACTTAAAGAATAATGACCAGGAAACCTGGGTATTTCAGTCAGCTGAGCGTCTGACTCTTGATTTCAGCTCAGGTCATTATCCCAGGTTCATGGGACTGAGCCCTAGGTTGGGCTCTGCACTAAGCATGGGATTCTGTCTCTCTCTCTCACCCTCCACCTCTCTTCCCCCCCTCACACGCATGCTATTTCTCTAAAATAAAACAAAAAAAAAATTTAAATTAAAAAAAAAGAAAAAGTAATAACCAGTAGCACTCTTAATGTATTAGGATAATGTATACCACAAGTGTGCAAGTATTGAAATTTATCTGGGACTAGATGGAAATATACTACTAGGAATCCAAGTGTTTATATATACCAGTTATATCCAACTTGCTTTTGTAGCAAAATTGTGTGTGTGTGTGTGTGTGTGTGTGTGCACAGCAAGAAAATAAGCAAATATAATAAAGGACATAAATTTTAATTAACTTTGAAGTTTAAGGTACATTGTCTAAATTAGTTTGCAGTAATAGATTCTGAGTCTTTTTGAGATATAAATATTTTCCTTAAATAGAACTGTTTAATTTCTGGATGCACTTATCATGGGTATATGCTGCCCAGTTTTGTTTTAGTGAAATTCTCTTAGATTAGAATTCCATTGCCTTTATCCTAATCTAGAAATGAATAAGGCTCTTAACTTTAAAAAAAACTCATCTTTAAAGGTTTATTGACAAAATTAATATGTGAAATTACATTTCAAAAGATTTAGATTATATAATTCTATATTTGTGGTTTAGGAGAGTAATGCAATGAATATAATCTCAAACTTTTAAGGTGGTACAGTGAATAATTTTGCCACACCAGGGTTTACTTAAACTTTAATTTCCTGAGGTCAATTAATTGCAGGTATACTACACAATTTTTAGACATTATTAGGCACATAATTGTGGTGGTTAATTTTCCTGATCTACCTCTGTGGTCAGTGTAAACAACGGAGAATGTAGACTGTCACTTGAAGAAAATCATTTCCCTCATTTAGTCAATAAAGAATATATTGTAACATAATATGTAAGTATAACATATTTGTAATATTATAACTATAATGTATTACAGGATAATAGTGCTTATTCCCAGAAGAATATAAACACTTTCTTTTCCAGGATATTACTACTAAATTTTCTTTTTTGATTACTTACCCTGAAAGAAGGCATCATGTATCAACTGTAGCTCTGTGGATGTTCCTGAAATATGCTTGGCCTCCTTAGAAGGATAAAAAATATCCTGCTATCCAAAATACATTTTTCAGTGCATTTACTATTTAATTTAAAGGCTAGAATCAAGGGGAAACGCATCACTTCTACTTTTTATTTTCAGATATTTGTAATCGGAGAAGACTCCATGCTTAGGACATTCATACAAGTTTAAATACAGATATATACAATAAGCAAAAACATGGTCCAAAGAGATGAGTAGCTAAATAACAAAAGGATGAAAAATTTATTGGAGCCGCTTTTTAAAATTTTATTCTTCAAGCCAATGGCTCACATAGCACTGGCTGTAAGGAGAGTATTACATACGTAATTCAGCACATAAATTAGTGATACCAACAGTTTAGATTTCTTCATCAAACTAATCACCTTGATATTTTAAACTGAGACTATATTGCCACACATTTTGAACAGCAAAATTCTATGTAGTTGAATAAATGGAGAGTATTAATTGTGAACATATGCATAGCACTATCTTTGTATTCTAATGAAGCAATGAAATAGAATAAATATTTTCACATGTAAAATCTAAAGGATCATCACATAACCAAAATGAGTGAGACTTTTTCTTATATAAATATTTTGAAGTTTGCCAAACAATAAAAATTTAGCTTATATTATTGTAATAATACTAATAGATGTGTTTTTATTTAGTCTAAACTCATCTAATGTAAAGAGGAAGCAAAAAAGTATTTAGAGACCAGTTCTATAAATTTAAGTACTAATTAAGTACTACACTCAATACTAATAATCTTAGTACACACATAAGAGAATAAATATTAATTAATTAATTGCTGATAATAGTGGGCATGAATTACATTGTGCAATGATTTTTTTTTACAATGGCAGCATTGCATAGTGAATAGACTCTATATGGGAATAGCAGTTATGAAGACTATTACTTAGTCTGAATCTATCAGTAAATTATTCTAGTTTATTTGTAAAATAATGGCACTGAACAAAATAATGTCGAGTCTTCTCTGGTACTAAATTTCTATGACTTTAAGGTTTATTCATGCAAAAAACAGCAACAGATTATTTGTTATAAATATCAAATATGCAGACAAAGATTATCCTCAATAAATGATAGTTTAGTCTAGATGCCATATCTGTCAGTCATGGTGCAGATAATGGCTTTGCCATTAAGAGACAGTAAACACATTTTAATATAAAATTAGCTTCCTGATTGTGTTTACCTGTCCATTATTTCTTTTTAAATGCTTTTATATAGTATGAATTATAATGTGCACTTATAAATAATTAAATGTTTATTAAATTTTTCTGTGCCCATGTCTGTAGTGTAGAAGCATTTAATGTCAATTTTATAATATTAATTATGAACGAAGGCACCAGATTGGCTACTAAACATTTATATTGCAATTATCTTGCATGGATGGATACATTGTAATTAGTTAAAAATTTACTGTCAGAAGTTAATTGTGCTTATATGTGAAATACAGAACCTAAAACCTTACTTGAATAATGTGGTAGCTTGAAATGGTTGTAGTTACGTTGGACAGATGCACTATTACATGTCTGAGATAGATAATTCTTTGCCATTTTAATCATGTCTGTGTATATCAGAGGTCTGAACTTGATTCTAAACTTTCAGACAAATCTGTACATAGTGAAGAGTTTAACAAAGCATCATGTAAAAACAAAACAAAATAACAACACAGAAACAAAAACCTTGAGATGAAGGGAATGGAAACAAAGGGCTTGTAATATTAGAAATAGGAACTGTTCATGTTAAGTCCAGAAAGAGATATGTCAATCACATCATCCTCCTGCCAATTTTGATCAAATTCATACCTGAGACTTAAGATGAAAGGGTTGACAGTATTTTTTTATCATAAAATCTTGCAGGTAAAGTGAATGTGTATTAATTAGCATTGGTTCCAGACATCTTGGTAACTTCAGTTTACAATTACTATAAAAATGTGTGTCCTTCACCATAGTCTATGTCCCCAGTGTGAAGCATTGCCAGCCCATCTTTGAGATGCAGAAACAATGTTATCACCTTTTGTAAGCATAAGTGGAAGCTGTAATCAATTTGATTGATGAAACCAGTTTATGTGTATTACTTTGTTTTGTTTTTAATAGCAGAATCAATCGAATTTATCTTCAGAGAAAGACTGATTAAGAAGAGTTAGATTTAATGAAGGAAATATGGCTGATAGATCGAAATGTAGGAGTGGATTCCCCCCAATCTCTCCTTTTTTAAGTTTTTTTAAATAATTTTTTGTCACATTGGTTTCCATACAACACTCAGTGCTCATCCCAACAAGTGCCCTCCTCAATGCCCATCTCCCACTTTTCCCTCTCCCCTACCCCTGCCATTAACCCTCAGTTTGTTCTCTGTATTTGAGTCTCTTATGGCTTGCCCCCCCCCCGTTCGTAACTTTATTTTTCCCCCTTCCCCTCCCCCATGGTCTCCTGTTAAATTTCTCAAGATCCACATAAGAGTGAAAACATAGGGTATCTGTTTTCTCTGACTGACTTATTTCACTTAGCATAACACCCTCCAGTTCCATTCACATTGCTGCAAATGGCCAGATTTCATTCTTTTTCATTGCCAAGTAGTATGCCACCGGATATATAAACCACATCTTCTTTATTCAATCTCTTTATGGGGTTTGGAAACAACACCAGAGATCCTAATATGTGACTGTAGTACTTTTAAACCTAGCCTACTGTGATTTTGGGGAGAGCAACTGATTAAGTATGGCAGCAGAACAGCCTACGACTAAATAGAAGTGATTTGGGAAGTTGAATTAAAAGGAAGAAAAAAATTACTCAGGTAGCTAATAAATTCAATAAAGTGTTTGTGTGTGTTTAATAATATATGAGTATAATTATTGTATTACTTTTTTTTTTAAGTTTATATATTTATTTTGAAAGAGAGAAACAGAGACAGCATGAGCAGGGGAGGGGCAGAGAGAGAGAGAGAGTGAGAGAGCCCCAAACAGGCTCCGCACCACCAGCACAGAGCCCAATGCCGGGCTTGAACCCACAAAACTGTGAGGTCATGACCTGAGCCAAAACCAAGATCTGGACGCTTAACCGACTGAGCCACGCAGATGCTCCATTATTGTATTACTTCTAATAAGGATTTTCACATTTAGTTGTTGTAAAGTCCTTTTGGGAATTTAAATCTATGTTTCAGTAAACAAGAATGTAACATGAAAGTTTATTAGGCTTACATGGAACGTTTAAGCACATTTTGAAATCTAATTACATACAATCTGCTTTACTAAGGTATTAGTATAAACTATACTTTTGTTGTCCCCTAATACCCTGAAGGAAAGTTTTCCTTGCAGAATAGACTATTTTCATGAAATAAGAACATATGGCTGGGTTTCCAGGAGTGGCAGATGCTTCATGTTTTCTTCACACTAGCCCCAAAAGTCAAAAAACAGCAAAAAAAGTTCTTGTGTCTCTCCTCAGATGACAGAGTATAATTTTATCATGAGAGATAAGATTAAAAAAATATAATGTACTTTAAGTTTTTTGATGAACCATTTGAAATATTAGTAGATTAAATCAAGAAATTCCTTCTTTCTTTTTCTTTCGATTTGATTGTTTTCTAAAACTCTCTAGGTAAAAAACACTCTTTGATTTTCTTTTACAGAAAATTAAATAATATTGGATCATAAACATTCTGACATCTTTGCTTATCCTAAGAGTAAAATTGAATAGCTCTTGGTTTGTTTAATTCCTTAATGACCTCTCCCAAAAGGTTTTTAGCATAGATTAAACATAGAATTTTTAAGGTAAAACAGACCCCTATTAGCTTATTATACTTGCGTTACATTTTTGCTTCGCTTTTAGCTCCTATAAATAACTGATCACATGTTTGTCCTTTAAAAGATATTTGTAAATAAAATAAAACATAAAAATTGCATGTATGGGTGAGACTGGACCAAATTCATATTATCCGGTGTAGGCGGATATTGGTGGTATCTCACTAATGTAGATGAGAAAAACCTTTGGGACCAGGGTATTTTATTATTTGCTTATTTTAAGAAACTATGCATTGTTAAGGAGCCTGGGTGGCTGTCAGTTAAGCATCCGACTTCGGCTCAGGTCGTGATCTCACACTTCGTGATTTCAAGTCCTGCGCTGGGCCCTGTGCTGACAGATCAGAGCCTGGAGCCTGCTTCAGATTCTGTGTCAGCCTCTCCCCCATCTCACACTCTGTCTCTGTCTCTCTCAAAAATAAATAAACGTTAACATATTTTAAGTAAAAAATTTTAAAAAAGAAGACTATGCATTGTCTTCTTTTCTGTATTATTTATCCAGGCAATTAATGATCTTCATTTGTTATCATGTTTTTTTTTATTCCAGAAACTTTAAAGCAAGTAAATTTTGAAATGGCAAAAAAAAAACCAAAAAAGAAAAAATATATTACATTATTTCCTAAAAGGACAATTTAATAAGTCAGATGACAAGTATATAAACATACATAAAGAAATTTGCAAACATATGTGGAACCTTAAAAATCCTAGAGTTGAGTTAGGCAACATTAGATAGATTAGAAATGAGCTTTTATGTGAAACTACATAGAATATTTGTTTTGTTTTGTTTTGTTTTGTTTTGTTTTGTTTTGTTTTGTTTTTAAATGGTCTGCAAGCAAATTTAAATCTTGCCATTTCTGGGAGGACCTTACTAAACCCAAGTCTATAGGACAACTTTATCTAGCAATATACACCTGCAAATCAATATTTTACTGGGTCAGTCAATGAGTGAAAATCTAGACACCTCGAGAACTTAGGGGTTTGTCTGGAACGCCAGTACTATCTTTGATTTGGGGTAGCATTGAGCCTATAGGAACCATTTCCTTATCTTTGACAACTGAATGCTTTCATAAAACTTAATGTTGCCTTAGATTCAAAACATAGACTGCGTATGTGCGTGTACGTGTGTGCATGTGTGTGCAGGCGCATGTGCTAATAGCAAATGTCACTGCTACATAATTTATTTCCTTGAGCTGAAATGTGTGTGTATGTATATACATATTAAATGGTATTTATTTCTAAATAGCAAAAACTCATATTGGGCATTCAGCATTCCAATCTAAAGTATTTTGAAGAAAATAATTTTAGACATAAAGATTTAAATGTTCAACTCTGTGTCCATTTTAAGGTTTCTCTTTGCCTTGATGTGTGTGATCTCCTGAACCAGGCTTACAAAATCTAGGTAAAAGCTTAATGATAGAAAAAATGAAAAAACAGATTCCATATAAAGTAATATAAATAATATTAAGTAATTCCATCAACCTAGTGACTAGATTTCAGGCTTAAGTCATATCAGAAAAAATAATTTACTTAGATTGTGCCTTTTTGTGCTTCCGGTGGATCTATTATCTGTTTTTTCTGGGTGACGGAAAAGATGCTGACAAATATGTTACGAGAGTTCGTGTGTTGTTGAAATAGCCATGACCCCAAAATGTGAAACGAGATTAGTTTTAGTAATATCTCAGGTATGTTAGAATTATTTAGTTTTACTTTTGCCAATCTTTTGAAGAGAAATGCTGAGAGAATACTGAAGGTATTCTTCGGAGATTAACGTCTGGACTCCCACTTGGAAAAGCAGCAAAAAGGCTTCATATCTTTTGGAGCAGTTGATTGTGCAGCCTAAAAAATTAATCTGTTTAGATCCCATATTTGAGTAATCTTGTGGATGACTCAAGCTGGTTGAACGTTGATATACAAAACCCGGATGCTAACAGATTTTTAAAATCAAACTATAAAAGCCACGGGAGCCTGATCTTCATATCTTCTGGCAAACATTTTTTTTTTTTCCTATGAGTGAGCTACATGGAATTTGCAGGTTACTTGGTGATAAATCAAAATATGTAGACTGATACATATATCAATTTGGTTTAGATCAGTGGGTCTCAAATCAGAATGAGAAACTTGCTAGGAAATCAAATTCTCAGACTCTACCACTCTAGATGGGTCAGAATGAATTAGAAACAGAATCGGAACTGAAACAAAAACTCTGGTTTAGATTCTAAGAACCTGTATGTTAACAAGCACTCCCGATTATTCTAATACATGCTGAAGTTTAGAACCACAGATTTAGAGAGTAAACACCACCAAATCAATATCGGTCTAAGAATCTATCTTCATAGTTGTGGTGTAAGTAATAAAGGGATTGATTATGACTTAACCTGGCCTAGTCTGCATTTGATTGTCACTATAGTTGTTGGAATACTAGGCAAAGGTAGCCTTTATATTTTGTCATTAAATGCATTAATAGACTCACTTTATTTGCAATGAATATTTTATATTGCAACAACTATTTTACATTGAATATCTTTGGTTATATCCAGTAGGCCTGGATTTATAGATGACTAAAAATTTAGTCTCAGGCTAATTTATTTTTTCTCTGTCTAATGGCTTCTGTGAACACATCATTGGTAATCTCTTTATTCTCTTATTTCCTACAATCGTGGTCTGTTGAGAAACCGATGGTCTACAGTTAATGAACTCTGTTTTCAAGAAATATTTATGTAAAAGACCTTTTATAATTTTTAATCAAAAGAACCTTGCCTATGCCTAAGGTACAAAGGCACTCTGTAATTATTGCAGTCTTATACAGAAGATTAAAAAACAAGAACTATTCTGAGTAATTACAACTAGTGGCCTTGACCACAGATACATTTTTATGGCACTTGGAAAAAAAATGCACTTTTAATGCAAACTGGTATGTGTGAGGATGCTGAGTCGTTGGGGTGGATGAAGGTCAGCAACTCGAGACTAACACAAATAAATATGAAAGGAAAAAGCAACTTTGAAAGAATACTTCATTCCCATGAAATTACAGCTTTTTAGCTCCTCTCATATAGATACTTCAGTTGAATTTCACCCTTGCAGCGTAACCATGCAACCTGACCGTACTGTTCTTTGAGTAACTAAATGCATTCACATTTTAATATAATTATTTCATATTCATTTAAATGATGAAAAATCTGCTATAATCACAATTTTAACATTTGCATATATGATAATAAATTGTGCTTTTGCCCAAAGTGTTTAAAACTATTTCACAGTATTCCTAATGTCTCATAATAGAGCCTATACGTATAGAGAGGAAAGTGTGCATTGTTCATGGGAGCTGGGCATTTACCAAATGTATTTTACTAATTTATCAAATTATTGGTATGCAAGTAAAAAGTAAAAGATGGTGTGATAGTCTGATTTTTATGACCTTAATAGCACCTCTTTTCACATTTTTTATTGGGCATTGGTATTATGGTAACAATTTTGAAAAAAAAAATTACTAAAAATCTATCATCAGAAAGCATAACATTATCAAATAGGCTTTGTGTAATTACAAAGACCAGTTACATTTTTAACATTCAACCTAGGTTATTTTTTGCAACTATTTTCTGGATGAAATTGAATTGGTCCTGTTAATCAGTTTAGATACAGCAGTTCTAAAAGGCAAAAATCCCTGTGTAGGCAGTATAGAAGGCTGCAGATTCTGGTTTCTGACTCTCAAAAACTTTCCTTGCAGTATTTTAAAGGAAAGTCGAGGAAATAAAGGGTTTATTCTTGAGGGATAATAGAGGGTTTCCCCTTTGAAGAGAAGTAGATTGTACTCTGAGCCTATCCTTCAGGAAGTTTGTTTGAAATGTTAATTAGAATAACTGGTTTAGCCAGGATTAGGACAAGAGCTAAACACCACAGACAGCAAGTTATCTTCTCCTGGGAATCTTTCTGTTTCAGTGACTGCCATGGGTTTAAAGTAGATGAAGTTACTGCATCCTTGCCAAGAAAAATGTCACAAAAACCACACCATCTCTGAATGTACCTTAATGTTTATTGTTAAACCGGAAACATTTTCACTTTAAAATTATCCATGTCTGGGAAAGTTCACAACTTCAATAACTGAAGTAATATGTTACACTAATGACTCTTAATTCATGATGTGTTTGTATATCACGTAATTTCTTCATATGAACAGTGCTATTACTTCATAGAGTACTTTTTCTAAAATGTATCTGCAGAGACAATACTTCCTTGATTGTTGGAATCTAAATGCACAAACTCTAAAAGCAATTCCAAATACTTAATTATTCATTGATTCACTTAAGAATTATTGAGACTTTAATTTGAGCCATGCATTGAAAAGTACAGACATGGGCCCTGATCTTACGGAGTTTACACTTCAGTGGAGGAAAGGGTACAGTCATAATATTGTATCATCCATGCTTAATGGAACTAAAGAAAGAGGTACTATATACGTATATACAGGTGGAGTGTAAAAAAAATAAGGAATTGATGATTAGAGGCAGTTTTCATGACATGAGCTTGTGTGTTCCAGTGCTATTCATTGAAATAGAGAAAGAGAGGGATAATTTAAATGTCAATAATTAAAGCTGTTATGAAAATATCAAGCCTTAAGTGGTTGCTGGATATTTAGTGGCGGTAGGCAGGAAGCAGTAATATATAAGAGCTTGGAACTCAAAAAATAGACTTTGTATGCAAACGTGAGAATTATCATTATTAAGATGATTATTTAAATGCCATGGAATAATCAAATAACTTTGGGAAAGATATCAACTGTGAGCATATATGGCTAATAAATATCTTAACCAACCCAAAAAGCAGTATATTAGAAAAGAGAGTCTTAGTGAAGACAAGGGGCAAGGATAGGCAGCTAAAACCACACACTGAGGTTTACTGTCTTCACTGAATTAGGCTTAGGCTAAGTGAATGAATGAATGAATGAATGACCTGTACAAACTAATGGTTCATAACTGGCCCAATTGGTTTGACAAGCGTGTCTTGATTATTGACCAAGGGGACTTCTACAGGTCTCCCAGTGAGTCCTCAGAACTCTTCCAAAGCCAATACAACTGGCAGACATTGGGATTCAAATCAGATACTCAGCCCAGCCATGTACAAAGATAGAGCTATGAGGAGTTTGGGTTATTTAGATGTCTCTCCTGAGACTCTTGTTGCTTACCTGCATTCTTTTTCTTTCCCTGTTCTCCACTGGTTGCCTTTAGATAAAAGCCTCACCTAAATATACACTGTGGAGCCTGGTAAATCTTTTCAAATATCCAAACTGGGTAAAATGGCGTGCTTGAAATTTACTATATTTACTGTTAGGCATGGAAAACGAAGCACTTGCTAGGCGAGTAACTTCATGGAGCTAAATATGACTTATAAGGAGCTACAATTACTTCTTCCAGGAATGATAACAAATCCAGGAATGCAGTTATAATCAGTCAGTGATCAGCGACAGTATTCGATTGAGTTTGTGATCATCTATAATCTTTCTCTACAATCTGGCTTTTGCACTAACCAATCAGTGCTACATATGTGTGGTAGGAATTGTCACCCTTACAACTTTTGAGTGTTTGATGGCAGCACTAATCTCTGGAATATTCCAAGGATTGTATTATTTATTATTGTTTATTGTCTTTATAGGACGAGAGGAGTTTGTTGGGGCTTCCAGTTGGGTCTTTTTACAATATTATCTCTAAATCCATGGACTAGGCAATCAACATAGGTTATCTACCAGTTAGTTACTAATTCTACTTATTCCCTCTATACATTCTGGAACCGGAGAAGTGAATATCAAGATGCGACAGCCCAGTAACCCACTGATCACTTGGGCAAAATCCATTTAATACTAACCTCCTAAGTCCTTACTCAGGTCAAAGTACTATCATGTGGTTTTGGATCTCTGGGGTGGAGGGTCATTTCAAAGGCAGTATCCAATAATTCACATTATACTTGTAGACTATCCATGCTCTAGCACAGCATAACTCTGAAAAATGATAATAGGAGTCTTTGGGAAGATGGAGAAAAGAATCAGATTATTCCTTTGACCCATTGCAGGGCACTTCAACGGAGTTAACCAAGAGGGAGGCTCGGGTGCTATGAACTTTACTGAACTATTTAAGAGTAAATTGCAGATATCATAAGTTTTTAAAACACATATTTCCTAACAACAAGAATCTTCTATAAGGCAACCAGTGTGAAATATTCAAATTCAGGATATTTGCTAGTATTATAATACTGTTATTTAATGTACAGTCCATAATTAAGTAGTTAAGTTTTACTAGTAGTGGCTTTTTTTTTTTTTAGCCTGGATCCAATCCTAGAATCATACATTGCATTTATTTTTCATGTGTCTTTAGTGTCCTTTAATCTGAAAGAATTTCTTAATCTTTCTTTTTTGACATTGATAGCATTAAAGAATACAGATCAAGTGAATTATTTTATAATGTGGGACATCGTAACATGTTCCATAATTTGTGTGTGCCTCACCGTTTCCTCATGAACAATCATGCTACGATCAGTAACAGAGTGGCTGAATTCATTATCCCCATATCCCTTGTGCATTCATTCTTTAGACCTTATTCCCTACAATAAGGTTGGGAGGTTCAGACATTTCCACATCAAAATGTGGAGGCAGGGGCGCCTGGGTGACTCAGTTGGTTAAGTGTATGACTTTGGCTCAGGTCATGATCTCACAGTTCAAGCGCTTCATCAGACTCTTTGTTGTCAACACAGCCTGCTTTGGATCCTACATCTCCCTTTCTCTCTGCACCTCCCCTGCTCTCTCTCTCTCTTTCTCTGTCTCAAAAATAAAGAAATATTTTTTTTTAAAATGGAGGCAGTCACTGAGTACAGGTATCAATAACCTACTTAACAGAGCCTATAAACTAGTCCCTGATGGTTGAGTTAAAATATTAAATTGCTTATCTGTTGATATCATCCAAGCCAATGTATTTGACACAATCAGGACTTGTATTCTGCTTGCCTTTGGCACCTTTAAGATGTATGCCTGCCTATACAGGCTTCTCAGACATCTGACAATAGAGATAGGAACACATTCTGCCAATAGGGCAGTAACACATTCGGCGTATAGGTTATCTCCTCTGAGAATCCTCTTTTCACTTCTCTACCTGGGATTTATTGGGCATTAATTCTCATTATGAGCCTGCAGTCAGTGAGAGATGGTGGAGGTCAGTCCCGGGGAGAATAATCATCGGTTTGTAAGAAAACTGCTTGAGGCCCAATCATTGAAGCTGTACTGCAAGGCAACCAGATTGCTTTAGCAAGTTGAAGTTTGTACCTCTCATTCCAATGAAACACCATTTCTTCCTTGGCTTCTCCAGTTACATAATTGCATCGCCTTTTTTTTTTTTTTTTTTTGATTCAACAATTCTATAAGTTTCTCAGTGTTCATCAAGATAAGTGTAATCTTAATCCCCTTTATTTCATCCATCCCTCACTGACCTCCCCTCTGGCAGTTACATTATTGCCTGTCCTTTGAATTAGCTCCTTACCTTATATTTATCTGAACCTTAATAGTATTCTACCAGCATAGATCAAATGGATCTGAAATCATCCCTTGAGAGAAAATCCAATCAGTAAGTGTTATAAATTATATCTGAAATATTGAATGTATTTTATTTTGTAAGAATTCATAATTACCCATCTCATTAATAATTTAATATTCAGAGATGTTGAAAAGCAAATCATGTTATTCATTGCCTATTTAAGAAGGAGTTTTTGTTTGTTTTTTAGAATACCTAATCAACGCACATTCGTACTTAGAATTCTAAACAGAAATTTATCAACTGATAAAAATCACAGTCATTTTTCCAATCTATTTTATTTTCTATTATAAAATGTATCACTATTTCTTTTAACAATCCCCATACTTTTCATGTCACAAGAATTTTGAAGAGCAAAGTATGTCAATCATGTTCTCCACATTCATGCAACTCCAAAAGATGAATTAAAACAAAATGTATGTCTTTTTAACAATGCTTACCTTAGCAGAGAGAAGCCACAGTTGTAAGTGTTAAAAACTTTTATGGAATCAGCCTATCTATGCTATTTTCAGTATAAAAAATTAACCCTATAAACATATAATAGGATGATTATTTCATGTTTGGTTAAGTAAGGAATAAAAAATACTGGTACAGCTTGAAAACCAAAAACAATCAAACAACAAAGAGATTTATAAAATCTGCATTAGTTAGGTTTTAAAATACTTTGAATCTTACAAGAAAATACTGTGATTTAACATATTATGGTAGAAAGGATTTTCTGAAGGTGAATAATTTTCATACAACATTAAAATGTTCTTTTCCACTGTGATAAAATGAAATTATAAATATCACTATGATTATCCAGGAAGCATCTTGACTAATTATTGATGTTCATTTATTTTTGAGAGAGAGAGAGAGCATGAGGAGGAGAGGAGCAGAGAGAGAGGGAGACACAGAATCTGTCAGCACAGAGCCCAATGCAGGGCTCCAACTCACAAACTGTGAGATCATGACCTGAGCCGAAGTCGGGCACTCAACCGACTGAGCCACCTCGGTGCCCCTTCAAGTTTTTATTTAAATTCCAATTAGTTAGCATACAGTTTAATATTCATTTCAGCTGTACAATATAATGATTCAAAACTTCCATACATCACCTGGTGTTCATCACAAATGTTCTCCATAATCCCCATCACCTATTTAACCTCTACCCACCTTTCTTCTGGTAACCATCTGTTTGTTCTCTATAATTAAGAGTCGGTTTCTTGGTTTGCCTCTCTCTTTTTTCCCCCCAATGCTTATTTGTTTATTGTTTGTTTCTGCATATGAGTGAAATAACCGGGTACTTATTGTTCTTTGACTGACTTATTTCACTTAGCATTATACTCTTTAGCTCCATCCATGTCATTGCAAAAGGCCAGTTTTTATTCTTTCACAAGGTTGAGTAAATATTCCATTGTATGTATATACCCCCTCTTATTCATCTGTTTATCAGTCAATAGACACTTGGGCTCATTTCATAATTTGACTATTGAGGATAATGCTGTTATAAACATTGTGGTTCATGTATCCCTTTGAATTAGTAATTTTTGTATTCTTTGGGTAAATACCTAGTAGGGCAACTGCTGGATCACTGGATAACTCTATTTTTAACTTTTTGAGTAACCTCTATACTATTTTCTGGAATGACTGCACCAGTTTGCATTTCCACAAACAGTGTGAAAAAGAAAAAAAGAGAAGAGGACCCCCCTTTCACCACATCCTCACCACCACCTGGTCTTTCTTGTCTTATTGAGTTTAGCCATTCTGACAGGTGTGAGGTGATATCTCATTGCAGTTTTGACTTGCATTTCCCTGATGATCAGTGATATTAAGCATTTTTTCATGTGCTTGGTGGTCATCTATCTGTATGTCTTCTTTGAAAAATTGTCTCTTCATGTATTCTTCCCATTTTTAATTGGATTATTCATTTTTTGCATGTCAGTTTTTTTTTAAGTTTATCTTGAGAGAGAGAGATTGTGTGTGTGTGTGTGTGTGTGTGTGTGTGTGTGTGTGTGCGCGTGAGCAGAAAAGAGGCAGAGAGAGAGAATCCCAAGCTGGTTCCACACTGTCAGCACGCAGCCCGATACTGGGCTCTATCTTACAAACCATGAGATCATGACCTGAGCTGAAGTCAAGAGTGGGACACCTAACCCACCTTGCCACACAGACACTCCTGGGTGTTGAGTTTTATAAGTTATTTACATATTTTGAATACTAATCATTTATTGGATATGTCCTTTGCAAATATTTTCTCCCATTCTATAGTTTGCCTTTTCATTTTGTTGATTGTTTCTTCCACTGTGCAGATTTTTATTTTCATGTAATCCCAATATTTTATTTTTACTTTTGTTTTCCTTCCTCAGGAGACACATTTAGAAAGAAGTTGCCACAATTAATGTCAAAGAAGCTACTGTGTGTGTTCTTTTCTAGGATTTTTATGGTTTCAGGTCTCACATTTAGGTCTTCAATCCATTTTAAATTTATTTTTGTGTATGGTGTAAGAAAGTGGTTCAGTTTTATACTTTTGCATGTTGCTGTCTGTCCCATTTTCTCAACACCATTTGTTAAAAAAATTTTTTTTAACGTTTATTCATTTTTGAGAGACAGAGAGACAGAGCATGAGCAGGGAAGGGGCAGAGAGAGGGAGACACAGGATGTGAAGCAGACTCCAGGCTCTGAGCTGTCAGTACAGAGCCCGACAGGGGGCTCAAACTCACAAACTGTGAGATCCTGACCTGAGCCGAAGTTGGATGCTCAACTAACTGAGCTACCCAGGCACCCCTCTCAACACCATTTGTTGAAGAGACTGTCTTTTTTCTATTGGATATCCTTTCCTGCTTTGTTGAAAACTAATGGATCATACAGTTGTTGCTTCAGTTCTGGATTTTATATTCTGTTCTATTGATCTATGTGTCTAGTTAAAAATTTTTTTCATGTTTTATTTATTTTAAAAGAGAGAGAGAACACATGCACGTGTGAGCAGAGGATGGGAAGAGAGACAGGGGGAGAGAGAATCCCAAGCAGGCCTGCACTCTGAGTGCAGAGCCTGACATGGGGCTCAAACTCACCAACTGTGAGATCATGACCTGAGCTGAAATCAAGAGTCAGAGGCTTAACTGACTGAGTCACTGAGGCGTCCCAGTGTGTCTTTTTTTGTGTGTGTGTGCCAGTACTATGCTGTCTTGATCACTACAGCTTTGCAATGTAATTTGAAGTCTGGTATTGTGATGCCTCCAACTTTGCTTTGCTTTTTTCAAGGTTCCTATGGCTATTTGGAGTCTTTGTAATTCCAGACAAATTGTATGATTGTTTATTCTAACTGTGAAAAATGCTGGTGGTATTTTCATAGAGTTTACATTAAATGTGTAGATTGTGTTGGGTAGCATAGACATTTTGACAATATTAGTTCTTCCAATCTATGAGCATGGAGTGTTTTTTCATTTTTCCATGCCATCTTCAATTTCTTTCATCAGTGTTACTGTTTTCAGAGTACAGGTTTTTCGCTTCTTTGGTTAGGTGTATTCCTAGGTATCTTATTATTTTTGGTATAATTGTAAATGGGATTGGTTCCTTAATTTCTCTCTCTACTCTTCATTACTGGTGTATAGAAATGCAACAGACTTTTGTACATTGATTTTGTATCCTGTGACTTTATGAAATTCTTGTATCAGTTCTAGCAGTTTTCAGGTGGTGTCTTTTGGGTTTTCTATATATAGTATCATGTCATCTGCAAATAGTGAAAGTTTTACTTCTTCCTTGCCAATTTGGATGTCTTTTAATTCTTTGCGTTGTCTGATCGCTGATGCTAGGACTTCCGGTACTATGTTAAATAGCAGTGGTAAGAGTGGACATTTTTTGTCCATTGAAGATAATTGCCCATTGAAGATATTTTGATTACTGATTCAATTTGTAGGCAATCAATGTGTTTAAGTTTCCTATTTCTTTCTGTTTCAGTTTTTTGCTTGTTTTACCTTTATTTCCTTAAATCTCTATGTCCTTCTGGGGCTCAAACTCATGACCACGAGATAAAGAGTCACATGCTCTACCGAGTCAGCCAGGCACCCCCATTCAGTTTCACTTTTGGTAAGTTATGTTTTAAAAAATTTATACATTTCTTCCAGGTTGTCCAATTTATTGGCCTATAATTGTGTAATGATATTTTCTTATAATTGTTTGTATTTCTATGGTATTCATTGTTATTTCTCCTCTCTCATTTGTGATTTCACTTATTTGGCTCTTTTCTCTGTTCTTTTTGATAAATCTGGCTAGGGGTCTACAGTTTTATTAATTTTTTTCAAAGAACCAGATCCTGGTTTCATTTATGTGTTCTATAGTTGTTTTAGTTTCTATATGATTTATTTCTCCTCCAATCTTTATTATTTATTTCCTTCTGCTGGCTTTAAGCTTCTTTTTTTGTTGTTTTCTAGCTCATTAGGTGTAAGGTTAGTTTGTGTATTCAAGATTTTTCTTGCTTCTTGATGTAGGCCTATATTGTTATGTACTTCCCTCTTGAGACTGTTTGGCTGCATCCCATAGGTTTTGGACTGTTGTGTTTTCATTTCCATTTGCTTCCATGTATTTTTATTTCTTGTTTTGATTTTCTGGGATATCCCTTCATTGTTCAGTAGCATGTTGTTTAACTTCCATGTATTTTTAGCCTTTGCAATTTTTTTTTTTATGTTGACCACTAGTTTCATAACGTTGTAGTCAAAAAAGGTATATGGTATGGCTCAATCTCTTTGTAATTGTTAAGGCCTGTTTTGTGATCTAATATGTTATGTGTCCTGGAGAATGTTCTAAGTACACCTGACAAGAATGTGTATTCTGCTGCTTTAAGATGCAATATTTTGAATATATCTGTTAAATCCATCTGGTCCAGAGTGTCATTCAAAGACATTGTTTCCTAGTTGATTTTCTGTTTAGGTGACTTGTCCATTGATGTAAGTGGGTATTAAAGTCTCTACTATTATTGTATTATTATCAACGAGTTCCTTTATGTTTGTTATTGTTTTATGTATTTGGATGCTTTCTTGTTGGATGCATAAATACTCACAATTGCTATATCTTCTTGTTTGATTATCCCCTTTATGATGATATGGTGCCTTTTTTTTGTCTCTTGTTATAGTCTTTGTCTATTTTAAGTATTGCTTTAGGTATTTAAAAATTTAAGTATTGTTTAATGTAAGTATTGCTTAATGTAAGTATTTTAAGTATTGCTACTCCAGCTTTCTTTCGGCATCCATTTGTGTGATAAATGTGTCTCCATTCCCTCATCTTCAATCTGCAGGTGTCTCTAGGTCTAAAATGAGTCTCTTGTAGGCAGCATATGGATTCATCTTGTTTGTTTTTTTTTTATACATTCTGACACTGTATGTTTTTTATTAGAGCATTTAGTCCATTTAAATTCAAAGTAATATTGATAGATATGTATTTACTGCCATTTTATTACTTGTTTTGTCATTGTGTCTGAGATTTTTTTCTGATCTTTTCTTGTCTTTGTCAGTTTTGTTTTTCCCTCTGCACTCAGTTTCCTTTACTATTTCTTGCGGGGCTGATTTAGTGATCATGAACTCCTTTGTTTGTTGTTTATCTGGGAAACTCTTTATCTCTCCTTCGGTTCTGAATGATAACCTTGCTGGGTAGGGTATTCTTGGCTGCAGATTTTTACCATTCAGCAGTTTGAATAATTATGTCACTCCCTTTTGAATTTGGCAATTTTTCTGTTGAAAAATCTCTGGCTGGCCTTAAAGTTTTTCTCTTGTAAGTTAAGGGGTTCTTTTGTCTTGCTTCTTTAAGATTTTTTTCTTTATAAGTATATTTTGCAAATTTAATTACCAAGTATGCTTTTGTGTTGGCCTGCTTTTGTTGATTTTGATGGTAGCTCTCTGTGCCTTCTAGATCTGGATATCTGTTTCCTTTCTCAGATTAGGGAAGTTTTCTATTATTTCTTGAAATAAATGTTCTGCCCTCTTTTCTCTCTCTTCTTCTCTGGAACTTCTATAATATGAATGCTATTATGTTTGATGGAGTTACTGTTTCCTAAGTTTGTTCTTATGCTGCAGAATCCTTCTTTTTCTCTTTTGTTCAGCTTCATTACTTTCCATTACTTTATTTTCTAGATCACTAATTCATTCCTATACTTCTGCAAACAGCTTGCATCAAACGTAGTTCCAATTTAATTTTTTGTACTTTTCATCTCTGACTGATTCTTTTTTAACTCTTTTATCTCTGTGACAAAGTTCTCACTGATGTCTTTTATTATTTTATCAAGCCTAATGAGTATCCTGTGATTGTTGCTTTAAATTCTCTATCAGTCATGTTACTTATATCTGTTTCACTTCAATCTCTGACTATCGCCTTATCTTTTCTTCTATTAGGGATAAATTCCTCAGTCTTCACATTTTGTTTAAGTCTCTGCCTTCTACACGTTAGAAAAGCCAGTTATGTCTTCTTCTATGCAGCCTCTTCTCTACCTTTTTTTGTAGAGTTTGTTCTGTCAATCTTCAGGTCAATTTCTGGGGTATTTAAGATGATTTTACAGTTACCTAGCTGTATTTGTGGGATGAGGCAAGCCTAGGGTCTTCCTACCTCACCACCATCTTCCTCTCTCTCCTCTACTGACTAATAATTAAGAAATTAAAAGTATGTGATTCCTCAAAGTTTTGATGAATTAACATTAAAATTCAGAATTTATGAACTTAAGATACCTTCATTTTTACACAGGTAAATAATTAGGCATATTTAATTATTAGGAGATTTGAAACGTGTTTTTTTTAATTTTTTTAACGTTTATTTATTTTTGAGAGAAAGAGACAGAGCATGAGTGGGAGAGGGAAGAGAGAAAGGGAGACACAGACTGAAAGCAGGTTCCAGGCTCTGAGTTTTCAGCACAGAGCCCGAAGCAGGGCTCGAACTCTCGAGCAGTGAGATCATGACCTGAGCTGAAGTCAGGTGCTTAACCGACTGGGCCACCCAGATGCCCCGATTTGAAACATGTTTTTATAGAAAATGGGAGATTTATTTTATTCTCTTAAGAATACAGTGATGTGACCTTGTATACTTATTGCAATAACACATATTATGAATCCATGATTTATTATGAACATTAACGTTTTGAAAAGTTAAAAAAAGAATAGAAAGGGATGCTAAAACAAAAACTAAATGGTTGCTCCCTGCAATTATGAACAAATAAATTCAATATATTGTAAAATGCTGTTGTATTTTGAATCACATAAATATTTATTTCCTTACATTTTTGATTCCAAAATGAGAGCCACTTAACTTTGACATAAAGATAATATCTAAAAAATTTTCTACTAGTATGCTTATACAACTATTGCATTAATTTATGAATATTTTTAATAAGATTCTATTGTATTCAGCACTTCAGAGGTACCTCAAAATCTGCTCTATACCTAAGTGAACTAGTGAAACATGTTGATGATTGAAATAGGATAACTATTTAGTTTAGGTTGAATTATATCTCATTCTAAGTGTTAAGTCATATGCTGCTAAGGATCTGAGATGATGCACTCACTACATTCAGATATATATTTACATAAATATGAGTACAGATAAAATTACAGCTACAGATACAGATATGAAGATGAATATAGACATAGGTATAAATAGATACTAGCAGAAAGACCAAGTCTCTGGATCAGAGATCAGAGTTTATTTACTCTCAGCAGTAATAATGGGCAGTGTGTCATTGCAACATGGATTATTCTATGCATAGCGCCCTGCTGCAAAGTGATGAGAGACACATGAATAAGCTTACACTTACAAACTTGTTCTGTAGGAGACGGATTCAGGAGGATGAATTTTTGTGCTTGTGTAGAGGAAACACAGCTGCCCCCACACCCCTCCTGAGAAGGGGAAATAATTCTAATCTCCCCCATATAAA
Organism: Lynx rufus; assembly: GCF_022079265.1. NCBI lineage: Eukaryota > Metazoa > Chordata > Mammalia > Carnivora > Felidae > Lynx > Lynx rufus. Next base: position 114,924,146 of record NW_025814867.1, read on the forward strand.
GACATTCTCTCCTCTACAAAAGAGGGGTAGAAATCTGGGTCTTCATCCTTTGAAATTTAAATAAATCTGTCTAGAGGGAAGATAGATAAGTGTCTGGAGTTTACAACCCAGGGTTTTAGCTCTTTTGAAATGTAAACACATAGGAAGATAACTCTAAATTTCTGGAGGGTAAGAACTGTTGAGTCACTCTTTTAACCCAGGTCGCTACCCTAGGATGCAGCCATTGAGTTGTTGGGGAGATAAGAGAAGGTTTATTATCCTTTGGATAGGATAACGAGAGGCAAATGGATGCACATCTAACACCCATGGCATGTAAAAACAATAAATGTTTCTGGGGAAAGTAAAACCAAATATTGTCCATCTTCTCAGCATATCAATTTCCATGTCTTAAGAGGCTAGGACTTTACAGAAACACTGCGAAATCCAGGGAAGATTTATCTTTTCACATTAAGTGCTTTTTATGTTTTGTGTAATAGCCCTATTTGTATTGATCTGTGAATTCATGAGCATGTAAAAAGCATAAAATGTCTCAAGTCAAACATAATCTCTCATGACTTTCCAGGGATTAGCTTGATAGAATATTTGCATTTCAAGATTACAATGGTATTTAGAATATAGTGCTATTCAGTCCCAATTGATTTATTAGTAATGTTGAATAAATGTCATGTTAATTTCTGAATGACTATAATCTACCATGGCAGGTTACATCTCCCATTACTCTGAATTTTGTTTTTAAGGGGAAAAAAAGTCCATAGTGTTTTATTACAGTAACTTTAGTTATATTATTCAAGTTGATGGCTAGAAAAGAGTTATTATCATTTACAAGGAAGAACAGAAGGAGGAATGAAAGAAGGGAGAAAAACTCCCTGGAGGCTGATTCTGTCAAGTGACAGCTAAGAGTAAGACTAGGTTATAGTATTCTCATGTAAACATAAACAATATTCACACAATATCAAATGATCAGGGTAAGGTCATTAGTATCAACAATAGATCAGGCCCATAATAGAACAAGCCCCAGGTCAGGGCATTCAGTGATTACTAAATTAAATATAGATTCTCTCTCTCTCTCTCTCTCTCTCTCTCTCTCTTCTCTCTTTTTCTGTTATAAATAACTCCTGTTTCTTTACCAAGGACAAGTCTAGCCCTATGTTGTGCTCTCCATCTTCTATGGCAAATGTGTTGATGTTAAGTTATCAATTACTCACTTTCCTGAAAGGATCCATTTAACAATTTACTTTTCTATAGTTTTGAAACAAGTTAAAAAACTATAGGAAGACACTCCCAACTCCCTCTTATTAAGATGCCCCAGGGTTTTGCATGGTGTGTGTTCTTCCTGCAAGCTAATAAACCTGTCTTTGAACACAGGTGTAATTCTGCTGGTCTTGGGGAAGCAAAGCATGAAATTCCAGAGAGAAGAAACAGCAAAATTAAAGGTTCTGCTATGGAGGCAGGTGTGGCTCATTTCAGGAAAAGGAAGAAATCAGTGTGATTGAAGCAGTTAGAATGATAGAGAAAGCCATGAGATGAGATCAGAGAGCTAAGCACTGACCTGAAAAAATAGGGATGGAATCCTGAAATAATAATGACAGCTTTGAAATTTACTCTGAATGAGATGGGATGCAAATTGAGGGTTTTGAGTAAAGTAGTGGTATTTATTATAAATTTAAACAGGATCATTCAAACTGATATATTCAGAGTGAGGTGAAAAACAGGTATATAACAGGTTATTGTAGCAATACAAATGAGTGGGGTCAAATTGTAACAGTTATTATAGATACATATTTAAAGTATAACCAATAAATTTATATCAGCTTTTAGTCCCCACGTTTACAACTGTAAAATGTTAGTTAATGGTTCTCATTTCTTTGCAGAGGAAATTTTTTGTGGGGGGTTCAAGTATTTTAATATGTGTGTATATATTGCCTCAGTAACAGAAATGGAGATAAAATGCTTCAAAGTTTTAAAAATTCTGAACAATTTAATAATGTATCGTTACTAACTAATGATAGTTTTATTTTTTAAAACATTTGTGACCAATATTAGTCAGGACTTTTAGCTTTAATATTGACATCTTAAAATTTGACTTTATGGGAAAACACTAAAATAATTAGTAAATGTTTAGAATTGATCACCTATCTTCTATATATGTAATTACTTTGTCCTTCAACAGTATATATATTTTTTTACTTGAAATGGCTTCTTTATTTTACTTGGACAAAATAGTCTTAAACTCTTGAATATTAATTCCTATTGGATAAAGTCAAAATGCTTAGAGCATTCTACAAGATGCTCAGCCATCAGGTTCCTATCTCCTCTCCTGCATCATCCTTTATAATCCATGGCTCTTATGATACACTGTCATCATCCACCATGCCCTATAGGCTCTTTCTCACAATTTTTTCTTACCAAAAAATTAATGCCCCTTTATAAGTTTATATCAATGAGCATACTATTTGTTGAAAGTAGATTACCTACAGATTTTTCAGAGAAATATTATTGTTGAAGTTTAACATATTTATCATAAAGGTCTAAATGGCAAGTCCATACTTTGTTATAATTATACAGAGTGGGCATACCTGCGTAGTCGCTCTCCTAATCAAGCTATAGAAATTACTAGCAAGTACACCGGAAGCCATTTTTTTTCCCCACTCGTCAGTCTATCTCTCCCTCAACCCCATCAAAGGTAGCCACTATTCTTATGTCTATTAACCTTTGTGGATATAAATATGCACCTGTTGACTGTTTAACTACGATTATATAGTAAGTAATGGGAGAACAACTATCTGATTGAACAGAATCGAGTTATAGAAATATAGGTGTCTTTGTGCTCCTCAAAAAAGAACCAAACTTATATGCCAAGTATACTTCAATGTAAAAACTAACTAACTAACTACTTGTGAATTTCTAAACAACAGAGACTATATTATTTATCTTTTCATCTGTGGTACTTAATGACATGAATTGTACGGGTTCAATAAAGTGGACACATACCTAGCAAAGAACGATAATAAAAAAGAACCAACTATTGTAACCTATTGTCACTTTTTAGTTTTTCCAAAAAAGGCAAAGGTAAATCCTCTATGTTGCTTTATCCAGGAAGTTTTCTCACATTGTTGATAAAAATAAAGTTATCATCCATTTTCCTGTCTTAATGGTATTTAAAATATAGTATTCTGGTTTGACTTTCTATTCAGGTAACTTCTTTGTCTTTGAGAACTGTTATTGCTCACTTAAAACAGGTGTCTTGTAACTCTGAAAGTATCTTTTTAATTTACTATTTGACTTAAGGGGAGTGCATCTAGCAAAATTTTGTAGCCATTTTGTATGTCTGCCTTACTTTGTGAACAAAAGATTATTCTTTAACTTCATCCATCAAGATGGTCACATCTCAAGGAAGATTTTGAGTAAAAGCTTGGTTCTTATGGGGCACATGGATGGCTAAGTCAGTTGAGCATCCAACTGTTGGTTTTAGCTCAGGTCATGATCTCACAGTTCATGGGTTTGAACCCCATGTCTGCTTGGGATTCTCTCTCTCCCACCCTCTCTCTGCCCCATCCCTGTTTGAGCTGTCTCTCTCTCAAAATAAATAAATAAAACTTAAAAACTTTTCTAAAAGCTTGGTTCTGAATTGTGCACTGAAGGTCAACTGATTTGGAGTGTGGTAGGTCAACAAGTAGATTCTATTTAAAATATTAAAAATTCTTAACAAAATGTTAAGGCACATGATTCTATGTAGAGAACATTATATAGAAAGTCTTTTTTTATTTCATATTTGATTTAATTTCTGTGTCATACTTTTACTTTGGTTTTTAAATCATATCCCTTTTTTGTATGTTTATTCATGTGTATTGACCTAAAGGACTGATTAACAAAAAGAAAAAAATCCATTAACTTCTAATTACCTCCAATACTCTAGGAATATTCTTTTATTTGACAAATTTACTATTTATGACATAATTACTATGATCTAGACCTTTTGCTAGAGGTTGTTGATACTGTAATAAAGGCAGTTTCTTACATCTCTGAAGTTTGTCTTCAAGAAATAACACACAGATTGGGGTGCCTGGGTGGCTCAGCCAGTTGAGCAACTGACTTGAGCTCAGGTCATGATCTCATGGCTCATGAGTTCGAGCCCTGCGTTGGGCTCTGTGCTGACAGCTCAGAGCCTGGAGCCTGCTTCAGATTCTCTCTCTCTCTCTCTCTGTCCCTCCCCTGCTCTCTCTCTCTCTCTCTCAAAAATAAATAAACATAAAAATAGTTAACAAAAAAGAAATAACACAGAAATACAAGTAGTAATAGTGCAATGAAAGAAAATCACTCCTTTTAGAAATTATGATACTGAAATTTACTCCATTTGCTTACTTTGTGTTAAAATAAAGATTAATTTGTGATTCTAAGCCTATATGAAAAATCTATGAAAAAATAATTAAAATTAAAAAGGAGAGGCAGCAAAATACAAAATGAGAAACTTGAACTAAAAAGACACGTTCTATATTCTAGTCTTAGGATTAACATATGTGAGACAGGAGAATCTGAAGAATTGTTTAATGTCCTGGCATTCAGTTTCTCAGTTTGTAAAATGAGAATATACAACATTCCTATGAAATTTATGAGAACTGTAGATAATCAGGTGGAATAATGTATTTATAATACTCTATATGCTATAAAGCATTAAACAAATTTGAGAAGCTAACTTAAAAGTTTAGTTGTTTTCAGAAATGTGGTGTTTACATTGTAACTATCATTAGTTTTATTCACTTGAAAAAGATTCTCCCTCTTCGAGTATAGTGTTCATTTTCACACATAAGGCTTTAGGTTTTCCCAACTGCAAACTAAAATATCACCAACATCACTATCGGTTGTACACTTTTATTCTGATACACAAAAGTTAGTTTCAATTTTCATTTTAACTCAGATATTCCCTGAAACTGATAATGTACAAAGCCCAGTGATATCATTACTGCTGACATTGAATTGTCAGATAAATGGCATGTCAGTTTTCATTTATATTTCAGAATGCCTGGCAAAGAGTGACAGCTGCACACAGCTTATAATTTGGTGTCACATTATCTCAATGAATGGAGCAATTTCCATATGAAAATACATTTGAAATGAAACCTTGAAGATCGAGATAGTGTTTTTTTACTGATTTAAAATGAGACCAAGTATTACAAGGATTCATTTCATAATTCTGACGCTGTGAAGAAACAGGGAATGGGCAAGTGAAAACAATTCTGAGAGATTGTGAGTACTCCATTTTTCTTGTGGTAGAGTGTTAGGCACATAAATGTATTTGAACCACACTCCAGTATAAGTGATATTCTGGGGTCCACACACTGTTATTCTTTTTTCGTATTTCCATGATTAAATTCCTTTTAATATTGGTCAAAAATGATTTTTAAAATACTTAATTCTATTTCATTTTGTTTCAGACTTTCTTTTTTTTTTTTTTCTATTCTCGACATAGGCATGCTACAGAAAGCAATTTATTTATTCCTGAGATTTTATTCAAGTGTTTCTAAAAGCTGATACCATGCAGTGATGGTACATGGGTTGTATAAATGTAGATGGAAAAAAAACCCACAAAGATTAGTATTTAAAACAAAACAAAAGCTATAGATATGCTAGATAGGTGGGTGATTGTGTATGGAAGTTCCTCTACAGTGAAGAATGCACTTTGTATAGATGAAGGAAGAAAGCCTGACCTAAACATTTTCTCAAAGCAAGGAAAGATGACATTGAAAAACCTCTGCTAGTTCTTTCACACTAGTAAATGCTTTGAAGGCTTAAATAGTTGACCTTTTCATGATCACAATACATTAATTTTCTTTTGGATAAGGAAATCTAAACCTTGATCTGGGTACAGGGTAGCAAGCCAATGATCCTAATAACATGAATGAATTTCTGAATTTCAGAGAGAAACCCAAGAGACAAAGGAGAAAGGCCTACATCCCTACAGCAAAAAGGGGGAGGAAGGAGGAGTGGTCTGAAAAGGCCCAAGTATCAAGAGGGCAAGCACTTTGCGTGGAGAGCAACTTGCTTTGTGAAGTGTTTTGTGTAGGGGAACTCAGGAGTAGCAAAGCTGTTCTAAGAAAACAGACTCCTGATATATTACCGATTTACTATTCTGCTCTTCTGTTCGTGTCTTCCAATCCACTGAAATTTTACTACAAAAAAAATCCCTGTAGCATTTTATAGGAATCCAGAGAACTGCTTTACTGTTTGTTTCATATATGTTAGCTAACTTAGAAATGCGAAAATGTTTGTGCCAGCCAAAGGAGACAAGACAGGTGAAATGAAGAATTGGGGGAAAGTATAACATCAAAACAAGGGATAGCTAGAATAACTATAACTAAGCCTCTGAGATCCCTGGGAGGGATGGGAGGCAAGGTTGGACTTACATTCTTTCGTGGGGTTGATAATCGAATTGTATTGTCTTAATACAAAGGGGTTCGTCAAAACATCTGCAGTATCTGGAGACATTAGAGCAGCTTAGCTTATGTAAGCAAGGTAATGTCACCAATAATCTGTGGCAGAGATGGTTCAAAGACTGGCACATGATCAGATGCGGTCCTTTTTTGTGGACATATTTCTGTACCTTTTTTCTTAAAAAGATGTTCCTGAAGATAAGAGTATAGATTAAACCTGACTTACATCTTCATATTAAATTCATGTAAACATGTATTCTGAAACAAGAATTTAAAAAAAAACAAGGTAATGTAGGCACCTGGGTGGCTCAGTTGGTTAAGCAGCCGACTTCAGCTCAGGGCATGATCTCGCAGTAGGTGAGTTTGAGTCCCACAGCTCAGAGCCTGGAACCTGCTTTGGATTCTGTGTCTCCTTCTCCCTCTGCCCCTCCCCAGATCGCACTCTGTCTCTCTCTCTCTCAAAAATAAATAAATGCTAAAAAAAAAAAAAATTAAAACAAGGTAATGTAAAGACACAGATAAACTTTCTGTATAAGTAGAAGCCCTTTAATCAGAATTTTGCTGTAAATTATTTTCTTTTTTAAAGTTTATTTATTGATTTTGAGTGGGGAAGGGGCAGAGAGAGAGAAAGAGAGAGATAGAGAGAGAGGGAGAGAGAACCCCAAGCAGGCACCCTCAGTGCAGAGTCTGACATGGGCTTGAACCCACGAACTGTGAGATGTTGACCTGAGCTGACATGAAAAGTTGGGCGTTTAACCAACTGAGCCACACAGGTGCCTCTGAATTATTTTCTAATGAACCCCTTTTGCATCAAAATACCTCTGATCCTTGGTTTTGCCTTTGAATAGCATTTCTGAATATCATGCTATGTCCTCTTAAGTTGAGATAGCTAATAACCAGAGATAGCCATCAATCAATAATGACTTACTAAACACAACTGCTAATATGGCCTATTTTCTGACATCTTTGGGAGTGTGTTCACCATAAATAAACAAGAGATAATATCCTTTTGCAACTGGACCTAACCAAAATCTCTGAACATTTCTTCCATAATTCATCTATTCAATAGTGTGGAGAAGACATATTCTATGTCTGAGGGGTAGTAATGATCCAAAAAATAATAAGAATAAGAATAAGAATAAGAATCCTGCCTCAAGGAGGTTACATTCTAGTGAGGCATAAACATAAACATAATAATAATAGGGGAGTTTAAGCTGAAAGTAATATGGAAATAGGAGGAGGTTAAAGGGATTATTGCATTTTTCAGTGAGTGGGCAGTGTAAGCTTTATTGTTAAGGTTAATATCTAAAACACATATCCAGTCCTGTCAAAGTTTTGCTTAAAATATAAGCTCAGCAACTCCTGATATTTATATATTTATATTGTATAGTAATGTGCATATATACTTCTCTCTCACCTTGTAAATGGAGAGATGTAGACTAGAAGTTATGTCACATACATCTGTTGGGAGTTCCTCATTGCACACAAACCTGAGCTAGTGTAAGCAAAAAGTGATATATTAAAGAACCTGGGAGCTCACTGTCATCTGGAAGAACAAAAACACTTTCTCCAGGCTGACCTTCTGGGGATAATTAGTATGGGGATATACCTCATAACAGAACTGGGCCATCAGGGTTGCCGATGATTGTGCCACAAACAGGAAGCTACATGAATAGCAAAGTGCCTCCTAAGTTTCTGAGGAGCACAGGAGTTTGACATTATTATAAAGTTGTCAAATTAGGAAGACAACTGCTGAGTCAGAAAACTGTTCCATAATTAGTAATTTCGGAACTGTGGCAGCTTTGGTTGTTTGATAACAACATTGATAACATACAATGTTCATTGATAACATACAATGAACACCATGTGTCCTGCTTCTTTTCCCACACAAAGCAGATCAAACTCAAAGTATTGTGTAAGTGGATTTGATAGGATGAATGTAAGTTACATGTGAATCCCAGGCTGGAAGGAAATCTAGAAACTATGATATTTAGCTTCCCTGCAATAGAAATTTTACTGAATGCTAGGTGAGAAAGCCAATTTATAGTATGTGCACTATCTCATCAAAAGTAAAAAAAAAAAATAGTCATTGTAATGAATACAAACTAGACTTCAATTTATGTGGTAAATAAAAGTCTACTTCTACTTTTAATGTAAAACTTTATATACAGCCTGATAACATTATCATAATCACTTAAAAACATTTTGGAAACATTATAGTTCATTTTTAAAGGTTTTCAGCTTAATTGTGGCTACAGATGGTCCCTGACATATGATGGTTGACCTACGGCTTTTTCACTTTACAATGGTGTGAAAGTGATATGCTTTCAGTAGAAACCATACCTCAGATTTTGAATTTTGATCTTTTCCCAGGCTAGTGATATGTGGTATCATCCTCTCATGATGCTGGGTAGTGACAGCAAGCCGCAGCTCTCAATCAGCCACACAATATAAACAACTGATACACTTAACCATTCTGTACCAATACAACCGTTCTTACTTTCAGTACAGTATTCAATAAATTCTATGAAATATGTGACAACTTATTAAAAATAAGCTTTCTGTTATATGTTTTTACTCAACTATAGACTATTGTAAGTGTTCTGAACATGTTTTAGGTGAGCTTAGCTAAGCTATGATGTTTGATCTGTTAGTATATTAAATGCATTTTTGACCGATGATATTTTCAACTTATGATGGGTTTATTGGGTATAACCCCATTTTAAGAAGAGGAAGATCTATAGAAGCATTATTACCACGCCTTTGAAAAAAATATAATTCTGCATTGCTGAAAAATTATATTACACCGAAATTTATATTATAGAATTTTTATTACTCTTATACTATAATATTATTACTTTTCTAATAAATATTGTATGTTTTATTAAACACCTATCATTCTTATTTTTTAATCTTGGATTTGAAGTACAATTTTACAGAAAAATGACAACAATGGTCACTTTCAGATCATATTAATATTTATCCATAGAAACAAAATAATCACTCTTTGAAAAAATTCTCACTATTCACATTATGTCATCCTGAAATACTGTTTGGCATGGTTTAAAGAGTTAGGAGGACGAGTCTTAAGTTCACCTCATGGCAAATGGCTATAGGTTAAGATTTAGTCAAGAATTGAATGAATCCTACTCTAATAGGGGTGACAATGATGATATTTATAGCCTTTGGGATTCATTGTCCCAAGAAAGTATCCAAGGATATTCTCATTTAAAACAAAATTGAAGGAACATTTAAAACAGTTTTTGTTGATTAGTCCTGTATGTCTATAGAAGATTTTCCCCACATATGGTTATTGTTATAAAGGTTCAATCAAAAGGTTCAATCAATTGTTTTGTTCAATCAAAACAATTTCATATTTGGAAAATGCTATCAATAGATGAAATCAAATTGCTCATTATGCTAATTTTGTCATGCTTTTAGACATTATACAGTTATTTTTTTATTTAAAAAATGTTTTTGATGTTTATTTATTTTTGACAGAGAGAGACAGAGTTCAAGCTGGGGAGAGGCAGAGAGAGAGGGGAGACATAGAATCTGAAGCAGACTTCAGGCTCCAAGCTGACAGCACAGAGCCCTACATAGGGCTCAAACTCCCAAACTGTGAGATCATGACCTGAACTGAAGCTGGACACTCAACCGACTGAACCACCCAGGCACCCCTAGACATTACACAGTTATTTTTAAACCTTTGCTCCAGTGACTAAAAGAGATTAGTACTAAGAAAATGAATAATATTGTCTCATTTGACCTGGGTATATCAACACACATGTTCACAATACATCAGAATATTTAAAATAACTGTAAAAATATATATTTATAAAATTTAAATATATGCTGCAGTCATTATATTAGACCTTGCCAGTTTTTATTTGAGCTAAATAAATTTGTATATTCTTTAATTCAATGTAGCTATTAAGAAGTAGGAACTCTTGGGGCGCCTGGGTGGCGCAGTCGGTTAAGCATCCGACTTCAGCCAGGTCACGATCTCGCAGTCCGTGAGTTCGAGCCCCGCGTCAGGCTCTGGGCTGATGGCTCAGAGCCTGGATCCTGTTTCCGATTATGTGTCTCCCTCTCTCTCTGCCCCTCCCCCGTTCATGCTCTGTCTTTCTCTGTCCCAAAAATAAATAAACGTTGGAAAAAAAATTAAAAAAAAAAAAAGAAGTAGGAACTCCAACTTTTTAAGATGATAGAAAAGAATATTAAAGATCGAGGGCAAGAATATAATCTTACATGTGGCACTTTAGAAGTCTAGACTTCTAAACTCAAACAGTTATAAATAAAGGAAAATGCTTACAGAGACTTGAGGAGCTCATAAGAAAGTAGCATTCTTTTCTCATCACGTAGATCATGATGGAGCCACAGAACCATCCTTAAGTCTTCTTGCAATAACACTGAAAACTAATTACCTAAACAAGATCATAATGGGTAGTTTACGATACCTATTTTTAAACGTTTATTTTTAAACATCTAAAAAATATATTTTTAATTGGCTACTGTCCATCACTTTGCTGGAAGTTATATTGTCTGAAGAATTTCAGAATATTTTAAAATTAAAAATTATAGTATCTCAAAATTAATGGAAAAGCTGGCAACTGTTGAAATTAGGAGAAAATCACCGGAGCAGCATATAGTCATTATGCAAATCATTATTTTTCATGATGTGAAACATGCGCACAGATCTTTTGTATAAAATAAACCTGTCATAGAATGTGTATTGAAAGCAAGTATGAATAGATGGAAGAGAAAGGGAGAAGAAAGAGGACTGGATGAAACTGTCATATGTAACTTATAGGTTTGTGGTGTATTGAGCAGTCCCTTGTGGTGGTTGGTACTTCATCAGTTCATTGCTAATCAATCATTCATGACCTGTAAACTATTAAGATTTTAATACACAGGTGTTCAAAACACATGTCTACTCTTTGTGTCCTTTTCAATAAGTGTCCAAAAAGCTTTGCAATTTCCCTTAAATACTTAAATGTTGTCCCAGCATGACATGGATATATAGTACTTGAAATTACACTAAAACCAAGGACACTTCAAGAAGCTAATCAGGCAAAAAAACTAACTTATCAAAGCTACTCTTTGATATTTACTTATTTGCTTATTTTATCAGTGGGAGGCTGGCTAATATAGCTCTAAGTGCTGCAATTCTATGTTCTTTATCTTGGATATTATATTTGGCATTAAGTCTTACTTAATTGTGTTATAGTCATTTAAATTTTATATTGAAAAGTTAGTACACTATCCATTTCCTTCTACTCTAGAGTACTGAAGAAAACAAACATACCCTTTAAAAACACCCATTCATCTTTTCAATAAGTGGTTCTGTGTTAATACGATATCCTTATGGGAAAAATGTTTTCTCATATCTCACACTGTACAGAAAAATCAATTCCACATAGATTGCCGATTCAAATATATGTGCTAAAAATACAGCATTTGGAGGAAAACATAGGAGAGCATCTTCTTCACCATAAAGTAGGTAAATATATTTCCAAACAAATTGCAAAATTATTCTCAAGAAAAACTTTAAAAATGTATTCATTGGCCATATTGATATAAATTCTGTTTATTGCAAGACACCATTAAACAACGAAAATGCAATGCATTACATAGGATAAAATATTTCAATAACACATCTATCTGATAAATGACATATCCATCTAGCTCTAGCTCTTGCCCTAGTTCCTGTTCTATACATGAAAACACTGATAATACGGTACTAAATGGGAAAAAGTCTTAGGTACCACTAAAGAAGATATCCAAATGGCCAATGAATATTTGAAAAAGTTCTCCAATTCATTTGTGATCTGGGAAATACAAATTGAAACCATAATTTGATAAAAATGCACATGCATCAAAATATCTATGATGAAAAAGATGCTGTAATGGAAGTTACAGACCTATCTGTCCTCAAAGGCGTGCTGCATAGATCTATCCTCAAAGACTGAAGCACTCATTCCCCAAGCTGCTGAGACTGTTGGCAGCCAAAGAGTTGCAACTAGTCCAAGTTTATACTTCCTTCTCAGTGGCACCATGCTTATAATTACTGATTTGTGCTGAAGCACAAAGGCCTGGCCACTTACCAGAAATTAAGACAGCTCTGAAAACCCATGTTAATTCCAGAAATGCCCACAGGATTGGCTGAGGTCTTTGTCGTGATTGTATCACAGTTCAACCTTACCTTTGACCAATCCTGCTTCCTGCCTTACCTATAAAGGTGTGATTTTGAGAGATTTCTCCAAGAAGTTGTCTTCATTTCCTCATAGAGTCTGCTTCCCGAGACTCTGACAGATGATAGTTAATGTGGTGCAAGGTTTGAAAGGGTAGACTCTAAAGTGAGATTTGGGATCTGGATCAAGGGTCCTGCTTGACAATATGGATCCCATTAGTGATGATAGGTAGGATACAGTTATTCCCTAGCATATAGTAACAGTGTAACTGTTCAAACTTTCACTGGGATGGAATATGACAGCTGCAATGGTTTGCCAGTGTAAGAGAATGCACTTACAGGTAAAATACATCAGGCATTTGGGAAAGATAGGAAAAATGAATGGGTGATGGGCATTGAGGAGGGCACTTGTTGGGATGAGCCCTGGGTGTTGTATGTAAACGACGAATCACGGGAATCTACCCCCAAAACCAAGAGCACACTCTACACACTATATGTTAGCCAATTTGACAATAAATTATATTTGAAAAAATAGATAAAATAACCTTGGAAATAGATGACAGTGCTGAGGATAGTCAATGCTCTACAGAAAAGCAATGAAAGGCTGAGAGTGATTAATTACCAATTTACACTAAAGAGTGAATGCCTAAGCACCTCCTTGGCAAGGATATAAAGACATCATCTCTTGCAGCTGGACAATGGAAAAAGTTGTGGATCAAGACAAAGAATAAGAAGAATGGATTCCAGAGGAAATTGGGTTCTCAAATTTTGTAGGTTTGCTATGCCAAATTAAGGGCCCTAATTTGGAAAAGTGGGATCCTCAGTTATGGAAGAGGTATACGTGTCGATGCGTTCGATCATGAATTATCGGATTCTCCTTGACCATCTGAGCATGCTAAAATGGTTCACTCCCTCCCGTTTTTCCTACTTATTGAAGAAGACGCAGAGACCTCTGCTCTGCCAGAAAACCTCTCTTCACAACCTTCACCTGCTTTTCCTCTTATACATCAGATAAATGACTAATGGGTAGAATGTAGTAGATTCTATTATTGTTCTAAATTATTTATAGGCAATCTCTGTGAAGTATAGCCATTTTTTGTTACCGCATTTTACTTTGTTTTCATGTGACCCGTGGAATAGGAATAGAAATGAGGGTACACATCTTAGCTTGACCTTTAAGTCATTCCTTTGTTTTATCATTTTTTTTTTCTTTTTGCCAACACAAGAATAGAATGTCCTCAATAGTGTCTGCTTCTTCACTTTGGGATATGGAATAGAAAAAAATGTGGAACAGAGCTGCAACCATCCCACAACCAACATGGACAACTATTGGGAAATGATGTTTAGTTTGTCACCACAGAATAACTTAATGAAGGCTGGCTACTGTGGGAACTACCTTAGAAAATGATTGGACACAACAACTTGTCTTCTGCTTAAAGTGTACAAAACACGCATCTATGAAATAATCACATTATGAGATTAAACTTTTGGAAAATAACTTTTCTGTGCAGGTTTTGGATTTCATAAGGATAGTATCCTTTAATGTTTATGATGATGTTTTATTTTAGCTGCAAAGACATTGATAACTAGAGAAAAAAACCAGAAGAATGGTAAGCCCAGACTTCTAATAAGTGTTTCTAATATTTCTCCTCTCTTGATGAATAGTGCACCTGAGAGTTCTCAACATTTGTTGGCTGTTTTGATTTTGGCTTTTCCTTTTTAAAAAAAAATAAAAATAACATGCGGCAGTCAAGGGAATTGATGCCAGGACAAAAATGCATTGCTGTTCACGACCTGATAAATAGAGAATAAAATCAGAATTGGAACATACTTTTAATACAGACTGGGTCACTGAACAAGGCTTTCTCTAAAGTTTATTTTCATTATGTTAAAAAATATGTGTTTTTTTCCTTTTATGTTCTCAATAGATTTTCATTTCTGTCAGAACTGGGAGTTTAACATTGAAATAATTAAATTCTTTTAGTGATAATTAGCTTTCTTTTTAGGAAGATTTTTCTTCTGAAAATTGCCTTGCAGGTCTATTCAAAGAATAATCAGATCGATTGTTCCTCATCTGTTTACAATATAAACTAAACCTCTGTGACGGTTTTTATTTTTATAAAACCTTGTACACAAATTGAGAAAATTAAGGTTGCTTTACTGTTTTTTGAGAATAAAATGATGCACAGGAAAATAGCATAGCTTACCTCTTTAAATGAGGGCCTTTCAGGAAACCAGGTTTTAAAAATAATATACACAAAAAAATAACGATCTATACATAACTGATTTAAAAAAAATTTAAGCTCTTCTAAAAATCCTTGACACACACACACACACACACACACAGAGTTAGATCTAAGAAGATATTCTCTTGTGTGTAAGAGAACCCTCATGTTAAATGGGGCAGGAAAGAATTATGCTTCACAAAGATCAGCTGCAAAGAATTTGGAACAATTTGTACTTAATAAGACATGTGTAGGACACAATTAAGAAATTATAAAGGTAGCAGTGCTCAATTTTTCATACTTTTCTTACTCTACATTGCAAAAATTTCTCCTTGAGGATAAATCTTTTCTATTTGGGAATTAAATGTATTTTTAAATTTATCAGTGACATTCTCTTAAAAGAACAGTTTTGCTTGCCTTTTTAAAAATTAAATATTTAAATATTTCCCACCTCATTCTTTTGGATTAACTTTCATTTTAGTAGGTACAAAACACAAAAGTGATACAATACTACATGATACATGTAACAAGATGTAACATGTAACATGATACAATAACAAGAAAATGGCAAATGTGTATTTTAGTTGGTGAATGTCTAATGATGACCTAATAGATCTATTTCTCATTAGATCAGTTCTAGTTTGAAGAGATAGTGAAGATACATATAACTCAGGTAGTTTGTTTTTCTTTTTTAAGCTGTAAATGGCTTTTGCTGAATGTATCCTCACATTCAACACCCTAGAGCTAAGATCACCCTAGAAGTGTGTTAAAAGAGAGCTGTTTGATGGGTATGTTGGTTGGTTGTTTTTAACATGCTCTTTTTCTAGAAAAATTTTGATTATTCAACATTCTAAAATTTTCTTTTAAACTGGAAATTTCTAGAACTCAACTGTTTTGCCACAGTTAACATACCCAATGCGCAGGCGAGAATACATCGATTCTGAGTTACAATTTGCACACTTATGCAATAGGTGTTTCTATAAAAGTAGTATAAACCTGGAATACAACATGCTCAGAAGAAAATGCCTGAGTAGCTTTTAAGAAAATATACAAACAGAGGAACAAGTACATATAATGAAGTGTCCTTTAAAACTGTCAAAACAAAACAAGATTTAGTCATCTTCAATATTAATGATAAAAAGCTTTTATCTCACCATTAACATGTATTGGCTTGCTATAGAAAGACTGAGTTTCAACTGCCAGACATTTCCAGGTACTTACTGACCATAAATAATAACTCATCAAATACCAGCTGGAATCCAAAGCTTCTGATTAAACAAAACAGAATAAAGCAAAATTATAGAATCATGGTCCTAGAAGGAATATTAGATATAATTTTCTCTTTTTCTTTTAGCAATAGATACAACCAAAAGGCAGAGAAATAGAATGATGATGCATCAGATATATCATTAGTGTAAAATACAAGGTCAGAACTCAGATTTTGCTCATTTCCAACTCATATAGCATATAGACTTATTTTGTAAAGTCTAGTTTACTCAGAAGGCATTCCATAAAGTAAATCAAAATATTTTTATAGCGCATTTCCAGAAATTAATTGAAACATTTTGATATGTGCTATTATGTACACACAAACATCATACTGAAGGTCATATATGCACAGAGATGATAAATCATTATTATCTCACTGCTGTTGGTACAAAAAAATATACAAATGTTAAGAACTTTCTGCTGCCTATATCATCTATTCGCATGTTTAAAAACAAACATGCAATTACTCCAAAGGTTTAGAGTTACTTTTCACACAATTTTTTACAGAAAGAAAATCAGTTGAAAATATTTACATTTCTTACTCATAAGTTTACCATCCCAATGCTTACAGAAAATTTCTGAAATTTCTAGAATTTTTTATTCTTATATAATTTTGTTTCACTCCTATATAATGGAGCTAATTTTCATTTTTGCTGATATAAAAATTTATTAATAGGTAAATAAAACATAGAGTAGTGTAAGTTCCTTTAACATTACATTTTATTTTTCTTTGTATGATTGAAACACTACACTTTATTTAAAAATCCAACAAAAATGAATTATGCTTCAGATCATGCTATTATTAAAAACATATTTCACATAAACATTCTTATAACAGGGTTTTTTTATATAAAATAAATATCAACTAAAACTCATTTCAATTTTACTAAAAAAAGTGAAATATTTCTTAGGTTAAACTTTCTAGTAGAATCCAATGATTTTAACATGTTTTTGAACTTTTCTCTTTAAGAATCAAGATTTTACATTAAAGAATTCAGTTATTTGACAAACCTAGAATTTTCTCATTTCTCTTTTTGCAATTGATTTTAAAACTTTGTAGATTTCAAGTAAGACAGAGTCACAATATCAGGATATGAATTTTTAGTAGAATTGTTGTTTCTCAGCCCTCTCAGTTAAATAGCTCCTCTTATCTGGCCAATGTATTTCTTACCACATCTCAGCTTCTCAGGAATAAGAATTCTTGATTCCTAGAATTAAGAGACTTTTTTGCAAGAAAATAAGAAAAATGAGTGAGAGAAAAAGGGAATTACTCAAGGATAAATTTAGGGATAAAATTTGGGATTTTGCTAAGGAAAAACTGTAAAGAAATTAGTGCATTAAAGATGATAATTTTGAGTATCATTCTACTATAAAAACTGGAAATTTTTTGTTGTTGTCAGAGAAGTGCAGGAATTGAACCATTTCATTAACTCATTGAAAACTGGGCCCCTTGAATTTAATACTACTCGGTGATCACTTGCATTTTAGGATTTATAAGTATTATCCAGTTCACTTTTCTGTGACTTTCAATGTATCATACACCAGCAAATTAGAAATAAGTTTATTCTCCAATTATTATGGATAACAAAATACTTTCATCACACTTTTCTTTTTCTGTTTTCATTTTTATGCAATTGTCATTTAGACACTAGGTAGTCATTGAATGTCTACTGTGTGCTAAATAGACAAGGAAAATAGACCTGTATAGGAGCTATATTTTTAAACTACATAAGTGAAATAAGGATACTCCAGCTTTGAAGGTTGATTCTTTGAATTCTTTTCAACTTTTACTCTTGTAAGTAGATTTCATGAACTTAGTACTTTACCTTATTTCCTGATTCTAGTAATTGAGAACACTACTCTTGCTGTAAGTCTAACATTAAGATTTTTTTCTGAAAAGTTCATAAATTATATTTTTATAACAAATTACTAACAATCATAAAGTCACACTATAAGAGCTTTGAGTTGCCCTTAAAACTCATTTTGGAGGTAATTTCAAAAGGTGTATTGAAAAAGACAATGAAAAGAAAAAAAAAATCCCATTGGTGGCAAGACTGGCTTTTGTCCTAGTTCCATCAAAATAAGGTGAATAATGTGTGGTTATAAAATGGATAATATTACCTGCCTATGCACTACACTTAATGGTTTTCAGGATCAAGTTAAATTTTGTAGATGAGAGAGAGGAGTTAATTTACTGGCCTGAAACCCATACAATGAAGGAAAGTGGGTGATTAGGTATAAGCTCCCTGTAAGCATCATGCTAATTGACTAATATACAGACTAGTGATATCTGTTAGAAGGAGATTCCGTAACTATGGAATGTTTTTGATATGATAGTCCTGGCTGACAATTGTTTATGGTAAACAAAATTAGCATCTGTGGAATCTTGGAATGTGTTATGTGACATAAAATGGAGATATGTCATATCCTAAAATTCTTCTTGCTGTGTGAAATAACCCACTTGTCTTAGAAACCTCTTCCCATCTGATAAAGGAAAGAGGACCTAAGGAGCTTAAAACCACAAAATCCCATTTTTCTCTTCCAAAACAAAAAATTGCCTATGATAGTATTCCTGAATATTTTCATTAAAACAATCTTATGGAAGTTCAAAAATGAGCTAGAAAAGGAATGTCACAATGCTTATCATTTATTTTCAACATCTTGCAGTCTTTTTTCTTTGATTTCTGTATGAGACTCATATTCTTGACAATCAGAGACTTATGGTAATAAAAAATAATTATTTTGGGAGACAGAAGTAGCACTGAAACTTGTGCTTTAAAAACCACAAAACATCGGGGCACCTGGGTGGCGCAGTCGGTTAAGCGTCCGACTTCAGCCAGGTCATGATCTCGCGGTCCGTGAGTTCGAGCCCCGCGTCAGGCTCTGGGCTCTGAGCCCCGCGTCAGGCCATCAGCCCAGAGCCTGAAGCCTGTTTCCGATTCTGTGTCTCCCTCTCTCTCTGCCCCTCCCCCGTTCATGCTCTGTCTCTCTCTGTACCAAAAATAAATAAAAGTTGAAAAAAAAATTAAAAAAAAAAAACACAAAACATCGACACTGATGAAAACAATCAATATTTATTTTCTAATGGAAAATATAAAAAAAGTTTTCCAATTTGAAAAGAACTGTGGAGTGACATTGGAAACAGAAGTAGTAACTATACTTCTAGGGATACAGAAAATGAGAGAGGTAGTGAAAAGAAAGCCAGTGATGGGCCTATGAACTTGAATCAAAGAAACACTTAGAATGTTTATGATACCAGAAGATTCATTAACCCAGTTTGATAACGCAGCAGCAGACTATGGCTGGAATGTGTTAGACTAGGATCCAGAAGTTGACTACCTAGCAACATGAATGCAAATGTTGAAGACTGTTGCTGGGGAGATTCTTCAGTTTACTCACAGTGTTCTTGAAAATGGTAATCCTCTATACTGGAGACACAAGACAAAAATAGTCCATTTCAAAAAGTGAGTGGGGCACAGAAATGGGTAATTAAGGCAGACAATGTTTGGAGAGCCATAAAGATAATGTTTTCACTGTCTGTTCAGGGTTAAAATAGTCCTGTTCTCAATCTTGAGTTTTGAGAAAGAACTCTGCCTGTCACACACTACACTGGCCTGCTAGAATTCATCAAGGAGAAATGGGAATTAGGCAAGTTATCGAAAGGGGAACTGGCTGTGGAGAAGAAATAAAAAAAAAAAACTCTACATATATGAACTTTAGCATAACCATGGTACAATCCAGGCTAAGTAATGTTCTCACAGGAGAACTATAATTTGAACAATTTGGACGTTCTAAGCAACACAGAACAAATCTGAATTCAGTTCTACACACCAACAAGTCAGTTATCTGAAGATAACAAACATGAATCCTTCAAGATTTATCATCAGAGTTTTAAATAATTCCCATTTCTTCAATTTTATTACAAACTGTCATACAACATCCTCACAACAAGCTAGTTCTCTACGTTTAGAAACAAGTCAAGTTCTCTGTAAAACTATGGCACATGTAAAAATGAACACAGAATTTTCTGGTTACTAAATGGGTTCCATAGCATAAGTGTCCTTTTTTCTTTTGAATATAATTTATTGCCAAATTGACTTCCATACAATGCCCAGTGCTCATCCCAACAAGTGCTCTCCTCAGTGCCCATCACCGCCTTTCCCCCTCTCTCCTACCCCTCATCAACTGTCAGTTTGTTCTCTGTATTTAAGAGTCTCCTATGGTTTGCCTCCCTTCTGTTTGTAACTTTCTTCCCCTTCCCCTGCCCCATGGTCTTCTGTTAAGTTTCTCAAGATCCACATATGAGTGAAAACATATGGTATCTGTCTTTCTCTGACTGATGTATTTAACTTAGCATAATACCCTCCAGTTCCATCCATGTTGCTGCAAATATAAGTGTCCTTTTTCAAAACAGGATGATGCCCTGTCCACTGCCCCAAACAACAATCATGTGTGTATGACCTTAAAGAATCTTTTGTCTATTTAATTTGTTTGATGAGGATGTTAATGGTTTCCCTATTAA
Source organism: Lynx rufus (assembly GCF_022079265.1). Classification (NCBI taxonomy): domain Eukaryota; kingdom Metazoa; phylum Chordata; class Mammalia; order Carnivora; family Felidae; genus Lynx; species Lynx rufus. Next base: position 114,944,783 of record NW_025814867.1, read on the forward strand.
GTACATTTTAAAACATAAGGCATGATTACAAACTGTTTGCCCTTCACCATCTCCTATTTTCAGTCTTCAGATTCTGCCTCAGTATTAGATCAATTTAATGCCATAGTGGTCTAATTCATGGTATTTATCAGGGCTCATAATAGTTAATTATAATGCTATAGAACAATTACTTGGTCATTAGTGTCTTGTTCAATGGAGCTTCAGATTACCCTTATCAGAATTTCTTTTCTTTTTTTTTTTTTTTTCCTTATCAGAATTTCTGATACACCAGGCATACAGCAGGATATCCTGACAGTATACATTGCTGTCTTCCTATAAGAAATCATTGGTAGAAACCACCGGGTAAACAGACAAGCCAGTGAGGTTAACACACTACCCAGTTGCTGTAACACCAAATTTAATACGGAAATACTCAGCTTACAACTCTGCCTCCTTTGGACTTTTCAGAGCAGCTTGCAACTTTCCCTTTCGATTTGTCCCGGGGCTTCTTGTCAGTGGCCTCTGTTGCACCTGAGAACGACAGACATTACTCAATCGGAAGGAGACTTACAACTTTGGCTAAAATTATGGTACCTATTTCCACTGTTGCAAAAGACATGATTCTCTTGTACTCGACCTCTGCATGTTCCTCTAATTTTCAAATAAAGGTTTTCATCACATATTTTTGTGATTGAAATATCGTGTTAACGAATGATAAACTTTAAAACTGAGACCTAAATTATGGGCTAGATCTTCAATGACATTTCTTTTTTTTTTTTTTTTAATTCTTTTCAATTTTTATTTGTTTTTGAGATAGACAGAGTGCGAGCTGGAGAGGGGCAGAGAGAGAGGGGGACACAGAATCCGAGGCAGGTTCCAGGCTCTGAGAGGTCAGCACAGAGACTCATGAGGGACTTGAACTCAAAAACCGTGAGATCATGGCCTGAGCCTAAGTCAGATGCTCAACTGACTAAACCACCCAGACACCCCTGCAGTGACCTTTCTTTAAGTCATTTACTTGGGAATGAGATGTTAAAATAAAAAGACCAGGCTTGAAAGTCAGCCAAGCAAACAAAAACATTTAATCAATGTAACAAAACTAAATGAAACTTTTTTCATGAACGTAAGGAAAGCTTAAGTTATTTCTTTTTTTTTTTTTAATTTTTTTTTTCAACGTTTATTTATTTTTGGGACAGAGAGAGACAGAGCATGAACGGGGGAGGGGCAGAGAGAGAGGGAGACACAGAATCGGAAGCAGGCTCCAGGCTCTGAGCCATCAGCCCAGAGCCTGACGCGGGGCTCGAACTCACGGACCTCGAGATCGTGACCTGGCTGAAGTCGGACGCTTAACCGACTGCGCCACCCAGGCGCCCCAGCTTAAGTTATTTCTTGTAAATGCATCCAATAATCATAAATGCAACTTAGGTCATCTTTCAAAAATGGTATGTGATAATCATTTTTAACCAGTCCCCTACAATAGAAACACCCATTATAATGACAAATAACTATAAAATTAAACAACTTTCTTATTTTCACCTTTATAAGTCATCCTGTAACATCATGCCTCTGAGCTTTAATCAGTATTGGATTCGAAGACTTCCAAATTGCTAACTGTTCTTTTGTGCACAGTAAACTTTTATGAGATACTAGTTAACTGATCTGATTCTAATTTTTGCAATTTCTGAATTTTTGACAAAGGTATGAAAGTCTGTGGGATTTTAAACTGGTGTGGTGCATTTACATTGGAATCACATTGTGCATTACTGTACTCATGATACTATCCTTAGCATTGCCAACATAGTTAATGGACATGCTATATGAAGTGGTAATTATATTGACAGAACAGAGCTTGAAGTCATGGGCTTGGAATTTTCCCACCAGCTTTACTATGTGACCTTCCTTATGTCAGTTCTTTTCATTGGGAAATGGTTGCGATATCTGCTTTAATGGAGTTGACACATTCATACAGGACATATTTTGAAAACAAACGTATATTGCTAAAATCAAGCATTATTTTATATTCTCCCCAAGCCCTTTCTGTAAAGTATCTGCCAATTAATATCTTAAGAAAGAGGCTGCCTTGTATGACTTTTTTTTTTTCTTTTGGAAACAAACACAAAATTTTCTAACCTACTCTTTGAAAGGTGAGAGATTTAAAAAATCAATTTGTCTTACAAAAGCACACTGATAAACAGAATTTCACAATAAAGGAATGGTTCATTGTGCATGATATTTTCAGTGAAAATAGGAAATAGTTTATTTTTTGTTATGTTTGTGACTTAAATATGATTTCTCAAGCTAGTAGTATGTTAGGAAAAGAATTGGTTTCTCATCAAGTATAGTTCTACACACTGTTATTTAACAAAGTAGCATACAGTTTGAGTATTCTCAAATTTTGAGTATTCTCAAAGTTTGAGTATTCTAGATTGTTATTGAATATTTTGAAAATTATCTCTAGGTTTTATAGCTTTGAAATTGTTCCTTGTCAAATTCTAATAAATATAAATATTGAAGTAAGAGTAGGAAGTTACTTAGGATAGACAAATGGATTTTTTAATGTTTTCTAAGTTTGTAAAATTGTAACCTTAATAAATTTTAGTGATTTATAATTTAGAAAGGATTTTTGTCTGCTTGTCTTTGATTTTTCACATAACACCACAGTATAATGGATTGGTATGGGATTATTATTATTGATGAGCAGATGAAGAATCTAAATCTCAGATAAATCAGGAAATAAAGTCATAAGATGAATATGGATCTTGAATTCAATGTGAATTTCAAGTTGGGAAACTTAATGTCTCAACACCATCCGCTGAAGAGACTCTCTTTTCCCTCTTGTATATTTTCAGCTCCTCTGTCATAAATTAATTGATCATATATGTGTGAATTTATTTCTAGGTTCTCCAGTCTGTTCTATTGATCTCTGTGCCGGTTTTTACGCCAATATCATCATGTTTTAAATATTATAACTTTTTGTAACATAATTTGAAATCAGGGAGCTTGATGCCTCCAGTTTTGTTCTTTCTCAAGATGGCCTTAGCTAATCACGGTCTTTTATGATTCCACACAAATTTGAGGATAGGTTCTTCCATTTCTGTGAAAAAGAAGCCATTGGGATTTTGATAGGGATTGCACTGAATCTGTATGCTGCTTTGGGTAGTATGGGCATTTTCACAACATTGATTCTTCCAATCCATGAGCACAAAATATATTTCCATTTATTTGTGTCTTCATTTCCTTTTTATCTGGAACTTATAGTTTTCAGTGTGCAGGCCTTTTACCTCCTTGCTCAAATTTATTCCTTCAGTATTTTTTTATGCAACAAATAGGATTGTTTTCTTAATTTCTCCTGATAGTTTGTTATTAGTATATAAAAACACAATACATGTTTTATATTGATTTTGTACCCTGAAACCTCACTGAATTTATTTATTAGTTCTAATAGTTTATTGAAGGAGTGTTTAGATTTTTTTCTACATAATCAATGTCATTATATATATTAAGATAAAATTAAGTCTACTAATAACTGAATAAGATAGAGGGAAAAGTCTGAAAAATGATGACAACTAGGATGATGGTAGCAATGGAACAACTCATCCTGAGAAATTGTTATATGTCAATAACAGTATTATATATGACATATACATAACAGTACTATTGACCCTTTACACATTTATATACATGCAGTACTGTTATATATTAATTGTAAATATACAATCTATGCATATATGCACATATATAAAGTAAATAACCTCCAATATATACATGTACATATATATTCTGTGTGCATATATATGTAAAAATATATATGTACATATTGGTGGTTATATATATGTGTATATTGGTAGTTATTTACACTTAATACATACTGGTACTTCCTGTATAAATGTACATATATGCATATGTATGTTGGTAGTTATCTACATTTATGCTAAGGAGATGGGAACTAGGGGCATCTGGGTGGCTTAGTCTGTTAACTGTCCAACTCTAGATTTCGATTCAGGTCCTGATCTCATAGTTCGTAAGATGGAACCCCACATTGGGTTCTGTGATGACAGCAGGGAGTCTGCTTGGAATTCTCTCGGCCCCTCCTCCTGCTCTCTCTCTTACATGTGTGCCCCTGTGTGTGTGTGTGTGTGTGTGTGTGTGTTCTCTTGCTATCTCTCAAAATAAATAAACATTTAAAAGATGGATGGGAGCTAATATTATATTTATTTAATGATAAAATTGTTGGGGCGCCTGGGTGGCTCAGTCGGTTAGGCATCTGACTTCGGCTCAGGTCATGATCTCTCGGTCCGTGAGTTCAAGCCCCACGTCGGGCTCTGTGCTGACAGCTCAGAGCCTGGAGCCTGTTTCAGATTCTGTGTCTCCCTCTCTCTGACCCTCCCCTGTTCATGCTCTGTCTCTCCCTGTCTCAAAGATAAATAAACCGTTAAAAAAATTGAAAAAAAAATGAGAAAATTGTTGCTTACGGGTATTAAATCACTTGCTGAAGCACAAAAGTTCAAACTAAGCTCTGACAAACTTCAGAGCCACATACAACCTACAGCTATTAAAGCCAATGACATTGGGGCGCCTGGGTGGCGCAGTCGGTTAAGCGTCCGACTTCAGCCAGGTCACGATCTCGCGCTCCGTGAGTTCGAGCCCCGCATCAGGCTCTGGGCTGATGGCTCGGAGCCTGGAGCCTGTTTCAGATTCTGTGTCTCCCTCTCTCTCTGCCCCTCCCCCGTTCATGCTCTGTCTCTCTCTATCCCAAAAATAAATAAACATTGAAAAAAAAAATTAAAAAAAAAAATAAATAAAGCCAATGACATTGATAAAAGAGAAAATACATCAGTTTCTATTAATAATGTGTTTGAATATATCTTGGAAAACATTGAGTAATATTTTTTATGTATAATATATATCACATATAAAAATATATGCTGCTTTACACCATGTATGCTTTTTAGTTACTTACAATATCAGAATCTTGATTAATTTCCATGGAAGAAGTACAGAAATGCAAACGCAGTCTGTTATAAATATAGTCCCTGAAGGAAAATGTGTATTTGGAAAAGTTTTTGTACAGTAACAGTGAAATATATGCCAAGCTGGTTATTACAAGACAGTTTTACTATAGAGACATTTAGAGGTAGTCATGCCTCTTGTATGATTAGATAAATAAAGAATATTTTAAGAAGAAAGATAAGACTTTCATCTGAGATAATCTATATTATTACTCAAAGTTTAAATTAAAAAGTCTAGTCATGGTTATACAGTTTTTAATCAGAAAATAACACCGTATCATAACACCTTTTTTGTTTTAATTAATGTGAAATTAAGTTCCCAAATCCAGCATTTTTCTTATGTTTCTTGTTTTATTCAACAAGTCATACATAGATCACATATAAATTTTGCCATCTTTTAACTTTGAAGTTAATTGTGCAAAAGCTGGTCTGATTTTTATCAAACACAAAAGAGAAGCCCAAGAAGCCGTAGTTTCTTTGCTTTAGGAATGTGAAGACCTCAGTTTAGTTTGAAAGATAAGCTCCCTTCACATATATTAGCCTACCCATACCATGTGCAAAAAATTCTGGTAGGATGGAAAGGACAAAGTGACGTAAACTATTCCATAATCTTAATTTACTTGTCTTTGGAGCTTCTGAAAATTGTTATACGTTGCTTCAGATTTTCCACAGCTCTCATATTTTTTTGTATTATTTGATTATCATTTCCAACTATTTTCCATTAAATGTAATCCACATAATTATATTCATTTGAAGAAAAGTTATAAGCATCATCAATCAATTCTTCCTTCTCTTTAATATGTCACGAAATATGTTGTTACTTTTGTAAAAAAGAGAGTCTCTATAATACATGGTGATGGTTGGGTGGCTGGATGGCTCAGTTGGTTGAGCATCCAACTTGGGCTCAGGTCATGATCTCACTGTTTGTGAGTTTGAGCCCCACATTGGGCTCTGTGCTGACAGCTCAGAGCCTGGAGCCTGCTTCAGATGTTGTGTCTCCCTCTCTCTCTCTCTGCCCCTCTCCTGCTCATGCTCTGTCTCTCTCTGTCTCTCAAAAATAAATAAAAGTTAAAAAAAAACAAATTAACAATAAGTGATGATGGAAAAACTGGATATCCACATACAAAAGAATAAAATTGGACCTTTACCTTGTGCCATGCGCAAAAATCAACTTAAAATGGATTAAAAACAAATATTAAGACCTGAAACTATAAAATTAATAAAAAACATAGCAGAAAAGTTCCTCGACATTGGTCTTGGCTATGATTTTAGATATGACAACAAAAGCAAACATAAACAAGTGGTAAAACAAACGTTTATTTAAGATTTTCATTTTATAATCAATGAATGAAAAAAATGCACACCTCCATTTAAAGAAAAATTGTATATGTCCCTAGATTTTATGTGTTGAAAAGCCTTCTATGCCTTTGTTGTAAACCAGGGAAAGATCTTCACCAGATGAAACACGTTTTTCTGTATGGAAAATACAAATCCTGTATCTTTTTAAAAAATTGTTAAAAATGCTTAACGTTTCAGGGTTTTTTTCAGTAGCATAGTTTTCATAGAGACCTATTGCAAATATGAATAATTTCGCCAGTTTTTATTTTTCACAGTGTATGTACAGACAACTGACCAAAAGGCAAATCTCAAATGATAATGTATCATGTATTTCTCAAGTCTTTAGTGGTTTAGGTTTGAAATCAAAAACCCAATCCTGCATTAAGCTCGTAGTTTACCTCTGTAGACACTAGCTGAGAATAGGCATTCTGGCCACAGGTGCTGCATGAGACACATGTAATATAAGAGATCCATTCTTCAGGGCCTTACAATATTTTCAGTTTAGCAGTGCCAGTAACCTGTACTAGATTCTTATCTCCTCAAGATTAAAAGCCAAGTTTTGGTTATTTTGCATCTGTACTCATTTCTCCTTCCACCTGGAACAATTTCTGATGAAGCAAAGTCCTTGCCTTCCTTGGGGAGTCAATTGTGTAAGAGCACCAGTGACCCATATGAGATAAGTCACGTACAAATACAGGAAAAGGCAAACAGGTATATCCTATTTTCAGGACAGAATATTTAGTACCTCATCTTTATATCTCTTTTTTTGATATAAATATTAGCCTCATCAAGATACAAAACAAAGACTTTGTATCACTTGAACTTATGTCTTCACTTTCTGAGTAGAGATATCATGCTTGACTATAGGTCCTGACATTTTCCTTGCCTGCCCATCTAACATGTAACATGCTAATCATTATAGAATTTAATTTCAACTCATTGGCTTTTGGGATTTTTTTATTCCAAGGAAATGTGTGGTGGTCTTTTGACTGACTAAATTCAATCACTGATTTATCTAAAAGTTCTGCGTCTGACTGACTATGCAGAAATACGCTTGAACCCTTCATTTCACACAAACCAGATCTGTTAGGTCATGCAACATTTAACCCTCAATTGCTCAGGTGCATATATATGTTGATTTTTGGCTACTGGTCTTGCAGTGCATTATGCTCTCTCGTCCCAGGGACCCAACATGGAAACTGGTTTCTCTCTATTTTCCTCAGACTCACTGTTAATGACACAAAATAAATTATTATATTTTATAGAAGCTTGAATACATAGCAACATAGTACTTTAAAAGTATATAATTCCTGGGTGCCTGGGTGTCTCAGTAGGTTAAGTAACAGTGTCCTGATTTCCGCTCAGGTCATGATCTCACAGTTCGTGGGTTTGAGCCCTGCCCTGGGCTGTGCACTGACAGTGGAGCCTGCTTGGGATTCCCCCTCTCTCCTCTCTCTGTACACCTCCCCCACTCTCTCTCTCAAAATAAATAAATTAACATTTGAAAAATAGAATAAAAAGCATGTAATTCCAATATGAGAAAATTATTTGTAAGTCGCAAGGGTATCCATGTTTATGTACCCTTGAGTAAAAATTGCCAAGATTGTAGAATTGACTTGTAATTTGATTTTTTTTCACCTATACACTGTGAAACTTGGATGGTTATTTTCCTTCTATAAATTTCAATGTGTCTCATAAAATGGGATTGGTAAGCTTGCATCAGCTATTTTATAAAATATTTAAGCTTCAAATAAAATAATAAATAGAAAGTACTGTTAAAGCATAAATTATTAACCTATGTGAAATATTAAGATGAGTAGTTTTCTAGTTCATTCTACTTAATTACTTTATCATTAATGAAATTCTATTACATATCTATAGGATATAAAATGAACATAATATTGAATAAACTGAAAAAAAAAACCCTCAAAAGTGACCCTAGGTTTTAAAGTTAGGAGTTATAACGTTCTTGAAATAAATGCTTCATTTCTTCTCCCCACTGTTTATAAATTACAACTGTTTACTCTGAACTGTGTTATGTCAAAGTCCTCTCAATCCAGGACTCTAAAATATGGCATCAAACTCTAATATATCCATATTTTAGGGGCGCCTGGCTCAGTCGGTTAAGTGTCCAACTTCCGCTTAGGTCATGATCTCCCAGTTCATGGGTTCCAGCCCTGAGTTGGGCTCCGTGCTGACAGTTCAGAGCCTAGATGGAACCTGCTTCGGATTCTGTGTCTCCCTCTCTCTCTCTTCCCCTCTCCCGCTCGCACTCTGTCTCTCTCTTTCTCAAAAATAAACAAACATTAAAAAAAATTAAAAGATATATATTATCCATATTTAAAAAAGAAAAGTACTTACTTCACTTTCACAGTTGTTTTTTTTTGTGAACCAGGTGGCAAGTGTATTAGAGTGCTATGCAGTGTAAAAATGGATTATGCAACCATCCCTCCAGGCCCTCCGGGGGAGGGGGGAACCCTTTGCATTCTCTGCCTGCAGTACAGATCAGCTCTATTTAACTAGCTGGCTAGGTATCTAGCTATCTATTATCTTTCACACCGATCATTTACATTTCACTCAGTGGAAGTCTGGCAAATCTGTTGTGTTTGTGGATGTCTTGCGCAGCTGGTGCAGCAGAAGATTAAGTTGCCCCAACACTAAACTGAATGATTGATGGCCAAGGTTTTCATGTAGCAAAGTGCAGTTTTGTTACATAATTACCAGAATTATATGCAACACTATATCTATTTCCTGACTATAAATTGAAGGGTTGTTCTGTCTGAGTTATGAAAGAAATTATAAACTAATTTGTGGAAACAACATCTGTTGTGAATAGGCGAAAAGCTCTAGTAAGAAAGGAATAATTTATTTCCTTCTGTTTTGTAGCTATTTATAAGATCAAGAGAAAATGGAAGTATTTTCACAGTCTATAGTCCCTTACAAAAATATTTACATCTACACTTTTAAATTCTGTAAAAATACAATGCTACCTTTTTTGATCATGTTCAGAAAAAAGAAGAAAGCAAAATATTCAATTTCCCGTAGATGTATTTCCTTTTAACTTGATGTATAACAAAGCATTGATTTTATTAGCACATTTTGCATATGAAAAAGTACATTTTTATGTTTACTGAAACACTGCAGTTCTTATAGCACAAAGAAAATGTTACAGATATTTCTATAACATTCAGAAGTGGGACAATAAATAAATTATCGCTCTAAAAAACTATGTATGCTATTTATATAAGTCAGTTCTCTGGAGTCCCACTCCTTTCTAACCCACTCATGCAAATTCTACCAATCCTTTAAACCTTCTTTTACGTAAGAGTTGATCCTGGGATTGGGTGAATTAGGCTTGGTTTAAAACATGAGGTTTTGAGAGTGTGAGATCTTGGACAAACTGAGGACAGTGTATAGTTCATATTGTTTTACACATTCAGGCCACATAACAAATGTCTGTGGGTCTTTTGCCTGTCGACTGTCTGCTGACTTACCATTTTTGGTTTCATCACTTGTTTTTATTTTATTCATTTATTTTTTATTTTAGAGAGAGTGAGAACGCGCAAGCAGGGGAGAAGGGCAGAGGAAGAGAGAGAGAGCTTGGAGTCTGATGCAGGCTCCATCCCATGACCCTGGGTCATGACCTAAGCCGATATCGAGAGTCAGGCACTCAATGGAATGAGCCACCTGGGTGCCCCTGTTTTCATCCCTAAGGATGACTTATAAAATACTGAAGAAAAAGATGGTTGGTTATACGTGTCCATATTTCTGTTCTTTTTATTGGTCTTTCTTCTTGATAATCTAAGATTGCTTTTTATCATTCCTTTTCTGCTTGAAGAACTTCCAATAGTCAATTTTTAGGTCTGCTAGTGACAAATTCTTTTAGCTTTCTTTCATCTGAGAAAGTCTTTATTTCACTTTTATTTCTAAAGGATTATTTTGCTGTATAGAGAATTCTGGTTTGAAAGTTCTTTTCTTTCATAACTTGAACACTGGTGTCACTTGTTTCTGGCTTCCTCAGTTTCAGATTAGTAACCTTCTGTCACTAGAATTGGTGTCCCTTATAGTTAATGTTCCATTTGTCTCTGACTGATTTTAAGATTTTTTTTTCCCAAAAAAGTTTGATTAAGATATGTTTTGGCATAGAATTATTTGTATTTGTCCTATTTAAGGTTTGATCAGTTTCTTAAATCTGTTGTGTCTTTTGCCAAATTTACAAGAATGGGCAATTTTCCTCAGATACTCTTTCAAACCAGTTCTCTTTCTCCTCTCTTTCTGGGACTTTGATGATACAATATAGGATCTTTTATTATCTCGCTGAGCTTTGTGTCTCTATTCCTTTTTTTCTTCTAGTCTGTTTTCTCTCAGTTATTGAGATTGGGTAAATCTGTTGATCTGTCCTCAACTTCCCTAATTCCATCTTCTGTCTACTTTTGAGTCTGATCAGTTCTGTTCTACTTTTTTACTATTTAGCCCATCCAGCATGCTTTTATTGTATTTTTTAGTTCTATAATTTACACTTGCTACTATTTTATAACTTTTATTCCTTTGCTAAGATTTTCTTACTTATTTTTGTTTGTTTCAAGAGAATTTCTAATTGATTATTAAGGCATTTTTATGATGACTGATAAAAAATCCTCTTTGACTGATTCCATTTGGTATATCTTGGCGTTGGTGTTAGTTGCTTTTATTTTCTCCTCCGAATAGTGATTTTTCTGGTTTCGAGTGATTTTCTATTGTATTCTGGAACATTTACGTATTTGCAGGAGACTTCCTATCTTACTTATATTCATTATTTTATCCTGCGTTTTTCCCGCTTAAGTTTAATATACAGATCCTGGTCTACTTTTGCAGGCTCTTATTCCAACAACAGTTTAATTTTCAAAGACTTGGAGGGCTATTTCATCTACTTGGTTTATCTGGTGCTGCTGTGGCTGCCCAAAGGGAGGGAGTGGGAGGACTGTCTCCTGTCTTGGCCACTAGATGTCTCTCAATGGAATGGATGAATTTCAAGCAGGCAGGGATGAAGAGGCTCCTCTATCCAGTCTCCAGTCCTGATGAATTCCCTTGTCTGTGGGGGAAGGAAGGAGACTGCTGGCTGTGCCACTTACTTTAACAGGATTGTCCCTACTTGTATCCTGGCCACCCTCTATCTCTGTGCAGGGGAGAGAAGCCCCAGGCCCACAAGGACTAAAAGACACCCTGGGAAGGGTCTCTTGTTTGCGCTGAGTCTTCTTTGTTAAGTCTGACCAGATACTCTCATGTTACGCCATGGGAGAGGAGAGTTATAAGTATCCCAAAAGAACAAAGAGGCTTCCCATGCAGGACCTTTGTGGTGCGTCTCACTTTCCTGTGCTGCCTAACCACCCACGTATCTCTTGGTGAGCAGGAGAATCTTCAGACCAGTGGGAACAGATTCTTCCCCGGGCTCTTTCCCTGGGCATTTACTGGTTATCAGAATTCCCAGTAGGTGTCCCTTGTTTGTGGTAAAGTGGTATGGAGCTACTTTGGTATTGTCTTAGGGCTTCAGTTCCATCCTAGTAAGGAATGAGCCCTTCTGAGCCTTCTGTTATTAGGGGTTGGACCAGAAAATGATAGGTCTGAATTGCTTTCTTCTACTGGGACTTGGGGCATAAAACACCTTGTTTTATGTTATTCCTCCCAGTTCTGAGGTCCTGACTTTCACTTTCTAAACTCTAGAGTTCTGTTGTCTCTTGCATTATTTGTAAGGTTAATACTTGGAGGAGAAGAGCAAAAAAAAAAAATCTATATCATCTTGCCTAGAATGGAAGTCTTCAATACATTTTTCAATTAAATTTTTCCTATTTAGGCTTTTGAGAGTATCATTTTAAAATATATTTTCTTTTTTAAAATGTCTACCTTCCAGAAATAAAAATTGGAAGACAGATATGCTTGGGGCAGGGAAACATATTTGTCACAAGATTACAGGAGGAAGTTAGAGAAATATGTTAGAGTAAATAACAAGAAAATCTAAATAAATATAAATAAGTCATGGACATAAGTAGATGACTTTATTTAATAATAATTTAATAAAGATGAAATTGTCCCAGAATTACAATTAAAAGATGATTCCCAAAAAATTCCTGTAGATTTTTCACTAAATCTCTACTGATTTAAAAATTTATAAAGAAGCAAAAAGGGTCAAGGATAGTCTCAACAATTTAGGAAAAGGAAGAGAAAAAAGAAAATGAGACAAAGAAAGAAATTGTGGGGGATGAAGTGAAGAAAAAGGAAAACAAAAGAAAGAGAGAAGAAGATAAAAGGAAGAAGGCATGCTACTGGAGGAATTATTATAAACCTGTAATAATTTAAAAAGTTTGGTATTGGCACAGGTGTATCAATAGAGTAATCGAGCATAAAAATAGAATAAAGAGTCATATTTGTTATATAATGGAAATAATATATTTAAATTAGTGTCTGAGAAAATTATATACTTATTAAATTTCATTTATTATTATTTCTTAAAATATATTTATGGAAAGGAAATATATTTTATAAAAAACAAAAAATTAATATAGTTAGAGAAACATATATAACAAATAAAGACTTTTATTGAGTATATGTACAGGAAAGTTTATAAATCAATAAGAAAAAGACCAGTGACACTAAAGATCACTGGGCCAAGGATATGAACAGTCACTTTTCAAAGAATGGTTTCCAGATGGATGTGGATATATGAAAATGCACTCAACAGGGAAATAGAAATTAAACAAGGACTTCATGTTTAAATTGCAATTATAAGCTCATTTTTGAAATTAAAATAATGTCTGTGAACTCATAAGGACAGGAATCATGCCTGCCTTTTACTGGCACATCATTCTTAGCTTCAAACCTAGTGGATTTTTATATACTAGGTGCTCAGTAGTTTTAAAATGTCGGAATGAATATGGTTTATGATATTCAATAAATAGGTTATTTGTTGACCAAACATTTCAAAGCAAATTTACGAATCTGTCATTTCATGTAAGTGACTAATAGTTGTCAAAAATCCTTTCATAAAATTATCCCAAGAAAAAACATAGCCAACTTTTAAATAGTGTATATTTACAGTATATTTATAGTCATCAATATTTTAAAACTAATTTTCATGTAGCAAATATTTGGTAATATTTATCACAGTTTTGCCTTCCTCCAGGAAGGTGTATTTATTTGCGTATCATAAATGACTTAAATTTTAATCATCACCTACGATAGGTTTTGTATGTTTAAGTCTCATGGAAACAGGCCATTTAAAGTACACACAAGTGCACGTGCACACACACACACACACACATACATATCCATGTGTAAATAGATGGATGTAGAGATTTGTGATGATCAAATAAAAATCAAATTGCTTAGTTATCTTCTACCGATCACTATATTTATATAATGACTATGTTATTTAATGCTTGACTTGTAAAGGTTACCTAAAATTTCTGTATCTCACTGACTGTTGGGATCTGTGATCTCTAAGCTATTTTGTAGCTTAAACAATCCATCTTCATTCAATAGTAATGACCTTGAAAAAGAAAGATTAAAATATTTGCATACAATATTGAATAGTCTTTTTTTCTCAACTCTTTCTGCCTTTTTATTTAACAAGAATAACTCTTCCTAAACTGAATTCCTCTTTTTTATACATATTTGTATTTTTAGCCTTAAGCAAAAGCAATACATATTTACTTCCCTTTGTAAACTTGATTGCAAAATATGATTGAACACATAAAATTGCATATATATTAATGTTTATATATGTGTAATTATATATTTTGATGAAATAGTTAACAAATTATTATTTTTTATTTTTTATTTATTTTCTATTTTAAGTTTTGCTTTATAATATAGATGTTAGCATTGGTATATTGGTATATCATTTATATAATTTATAAGTAACATGTGGATGAGATCTCTCAAATTTTAGTGATATGTTTGCAAAAGCAAAGTTTTATTTTTCTTATTCTTTTTTTAAAATTTGTTTTAATGTGTATTTATTTTTAAAAGAGAGAGAATGAGTGGAGGAGGGGCAGAGAGAGAGGGAAACACAGAATCTGAAGCAGGCTCCAGGCTCTGAGCTGTCAGCATAGAGCCCCATGCAGGGGATGCTCAACCAACTGAGCCACAAAAGCACCCCTATGTTTCTTATTCTTAATTGACCTAATAATAATTTTGTTCACAATAATAATAACAAGAATGTATTCAACTATGTATGCTTCTGAACATCCCATATATATATATATATATATATATATATATACACCACATACACACACATATACACACATATATGTTTATGTATGCTTATATATAAATGGAATGAATGACTATAATTCTCCCAAGACAGAAGGAAGAAATTAGGATTATTTTTTTACTATAAGGTTCTCACACTACCCATGAAGTGGTATAGTGTTACTTGGAAGTGGAGTTGCCATGTCTGACTCTCGAAAGAAAGACTCATGTTCATATTATATTAAAAAGAACCATAAATCTGTTTTTATTAGGAATATGAAAGATTTAAATTATGCAAATAGAAGATATTATTGGAGAACATTCTTAAGGACCTCTCAGAAGTGAAGAATGTAAACAATCAGAAACACAGATGCCATAAAGCAAAGCATTGCAAGATTGATTTTTTAAAATTCTATATTTTGAATATGTCAAGCAGGACAATTGAGACCCAGTAACAGAAAAGCTCAATATTTAGTGTCTTAAAACAACAAGATTTATCCTTGCACACATTGATCCCAAAACAGATATCCCTGACTACTGGATAGCTCTCCCTCAAGCAGTGATTAAGGGCGCAGGCTGCTTTCATCTTCTAGGATTTCAGAGTCACTGAATTCATCTAAGTCAAGCCTGCACAGGGGGAAAGAGTATGTGAGTCACTGCGGGAGTGGTTTGTATCTAAATAAATTTTATAAATTGATAAAACCATTAAAGTCAATTAAGACTGGGGAAGTTCTATAAACAATACTCATAGACAAAGAACTAGAAATATGTAGTAAACATAAGAAAAGATGTGCAAACATATTAGTAGTAAGAGTATAAAAGTATATATCTTCAGTGAGCGTATCTCAAAAATTCTGGTAGAAATGTGTGAATTGATAATCTTTATGAAATGAAGCATGTTGGAATCTATTAAAATTTAAAGCAGAGCAACACTTTGACCTAGAAATTTTCTCTGTAGGAATTTATCAAAGACATAAAGCACTGATAATAAGATTGCATTTTCTAAGATATTTCCTGAAGCAGATTTTATATCAAGGAGAAAAATAAAATTAAAAGAGACTTGATTTTCAGAAAATGATTTAGCTCCATAGTTGCTGATCTGGAAAATAGTTATATTTTAGTTTAGAGACTCCAGTTGTAAAATAACATGTAGAGCTGATCTTGTTTTTATGGAACTGAAAATAGTATAAAGAAGTATTTAAAAAAACACACCAATTTTTAACATTGTTTTTCTTAGTGAAGTCTGAATGTTGTTAAATTGATAAGCATACATTATTTTAATTAGAAATAATAAAGCTTTGAAAAGAGAAAAATATAAATAATTTGATTACTAAATAACACATGTGCTGCAAATATATTTTAAGCCCTTAGTAGCCCTTCTGTTTTATAAGATATGCCTAATTGAGACCAAGATAAAACCTTGTGAATAGGATTCACAGGTTTGAAATTGTTTCCACTGTTTCAGTAAGGTATGAATATCGAAAATTTATTTTATTTTTTTTTAATTTTTTTTTCAACGTTTTTATTTATTTTTGGGACAGAGACAGAGCATGAACGGGGGAGGGGCAGAGACAGAGGGAGACACAGAATCGGAAACAGGCTCCAGGCTCCGAGCCATCAGCCCAGAGCCTGACGCGGGGCTCGAACTCACAGACCGTGAGATCGTGACCTGGCTGAAGTCGGACGCTTAACTGACTGCGCCACCCAGGCGCCCCTCGAAAATTTATTTTAAAATAAGAAAATACTAAAAGATAAGTAATCTGAAATTTTAACTCATTTTCACTTCTGATAATGGCAAAGCCACATAATTAAATTAAGGAAGAAGGATACACTGAACTGTAAATGTAAAAATTTACATATGGAAACTGCTTGTATATGAGCTTTACCGTGTAAAGTTCATTAGTATTCACTAATGATAACAGGTTGTATGTGTGTGCCCTTGGACTAGGACTGCATGGTCAACCAGCCAATATTTTCTGAGGATGAATTATAGGCTAGATATTATATACCATAATATTTTCTTTGAAATGCATTTCTTGTACTATAGGATTATATAGATCAGTGAATTATATTATCTCACTGATCCCTTCAAGCTCAATCATAGTCACCACCTCCCCTCAAAAAATTTTTCAACTAATACACATCAAGTCTGACTATGTGCCATATTCTGTGCTAAGCAATGATTGATTCTAAAATAAAAACATGGCTTGCAAAGTTGGAAGATTTAATAGACCACTGTGTGAAATAACCTAAGTATTTTCCGGTGTATGTCATGACTAAAATTTGCCATCAGCAAAGCAAAGCCTGAAAATACATGCGAAGAATAATTTTATTCAGCAAGTACTGATGAAGTGGTTGGCGTCTCAGGTAAAACAGCAAAGCTGTGGCTGGTTACAGACCCTCAAAAGACCTCACAGATCTTTAATTAGCTGTCAGACTCTCCTCTGTGTGAAAGGACTCAGAATCTCATATTATCTTCTTTATTATTCTCTTGCATATATAAACTAAAACTAGCATTATTTATTCAATTAAGTTATTAGAATTAAACATACTCTCTGTGCGCAGTGTAAGAAAGGATGATGCTTATTTAACTTTTTTTTTCCTAAGACTGTTGTATCTTTTCTGCAGATAAGAAGTAACCCAAAGATATAATAAATTAAGGATACAACAAATTTGGTTTATATGAGCTATTTGTAAGTAACCTTTCAAATTTCCAATAAGGTTTCTATCTCCTTGAAAAATACTTCTCAAGACTTGTACAGCTTTAAAATTCTGCATCCTTTCCAACTTGCACTCACAATTCCACTTCTAGGTTGTCCAAATGATATTGACTTAAAGGGCAGATATTTAACACACTTCAATCACATCTTAAGGCATGGCCTTTCATTCTCTTTGTATGTGTCTCAAAAAAGCGCTCTCTTTTCAGCATGCATAAAAGCCTTGAAAATGATTGTTGGATATTAAAACATTTATGAGAACCCCAATTCTTATAATCAAGATTCTAACATGAGCTTATTTCATTAATATTTCTCAGGCTTTTTTTAACTTCATTTGTTTTGCTGAACCACCTTTGGGTAGCTAAGAACCAGCCATCTACAGATAAAGCACTACAATGTCAAATAGCTTTTTTTCCCCAAATACCATTAGTCTGAGTTCCCTGTCTTTTCAATAAATCATGTAATAGTGTATGGTTTAAATAACTCAGTCTTTGAGGGGCGCCTGGGTGACCAGTCAGTTAAGCATTCGACTTTGGTTCAGGTCATGAACTCGCTGTTCCTGGAATCGAGACTTGCTTAAGGCTCTGTGCTGACAGCTCAGAGCCTGGAGCCTGCTTTGGATTCTGTCTCTCTCTCTCTCTCTCTCTCTCTGTTCTTCCCCGGCTGTCTTTCTCTCTCTTTCTGAAAAATAAAGACTTTTTAAAAATTTTAAAAAAGAGCTCAGTCTTTGAGTCAGATCTAAGTTTAATTCTCAGGTCTACAGTATCTTGCTGTAAGAGCATACTCTGTGATAACAGATACTATGGAAAAAGAGACAACACAAGTTAGTATTTAAAAAAAAATGCTAACTGGGTATTATTTTGTTAACCAGGTGACTTAAAGAATAAGAAGAGAGTTTTAAGGTATCACAGAGGTGACAACTGCAGAGAGTAGATTTCCTCCTGAATCTAAAGAAAAAATGGTAAAAACAGGGAATTATTAAAATTTAGGAACTTAGGGGCTCCATGAAGCTTATACTGTGGAGAAAGTATTGCTCCTTTGATGAGATTTCCATGAGCTCGGAGAGACACCCCATTGGCGTGGCACATAGACTTTGGAAGCCATGGCATCTGCTGATTGGTGCTGGTGTCTATTGTAGGTATATGTAAGTGTTGGAAGCCTGCAATCTGGATTCATCTCCTGCCACAGAAAGGAACTGCTATAAAGCATGAGAAGAATTGCTGATGTGACCCTCAAAAGAACCATGAGGATGGGACGCCTGGGTGGCTCAGTGGGTTAGGCGTCAGACTTTAGCTCGGGTCACGATCTCACCGTCGGTGAGTTCGAGCCCCACGTCGGCCTCTTTGCTGGCAGCTCAGAGGCTGGAGCAGCCTTTGGATTCTGTGTCTCCCTATCTCTCTGCCCCTCCCCTGTCCACACTCTGTCTCTCTCACTCTCTAATATGAATAAATGTTAAAAAAGAATTAAAAAGAACCACGAGGGGGCAAGAAGCCCACAGAAGCAGAGAGAAAAGAGGAGGAACCTTCTTTGTTCTCTTGATTTGCAGTCTCCTTTCAGAATGCCCTATTTTCAGAGATTAACAGGGAGCCATGGGCAAAGCAAAACTGGTTTGCTCAATCCCAACAGCAGCCTTACAGAGCAGAGTACGGAAGGGTGAGGCTTTGGAGCTGGGAGAGTAATAACTTAAAACTTCTCACAATGAAGATAATATTATGTATTTAGTAGTAGAAGATAGAGAGGAACAACTCGTGGCTTGAAATATAAAATGTACAATGTATTATATATGTAAATAAATGATGGCAGATAGTATGTGAAAACCATATTGATAATAATTATGATGATGATAGTTAACTGCATATTTTGACTCTGGAGATTACCATAACCCTTGGAAATATGTAACCCTGACATTAGATTGCATCTACCTCCAGTACCCGCACCAATTATTTTGGACTTTGTCACTACTTTTTCTTGCTGTAAGTAACCATTGTGTTCTACCACAACCCAAGGTTTGAGTAGAAAACCGTGGATAAACCGTGAAAAATATGTAAAACAAGTAAATAAAATAATACTGAATACTAAATTCAGAGGAAATTTATGTCTTGCAGTTTCTCGGTTGCAATTCATTGTTATTACACTTGACCCCACTGCTGTGGCAGCAAGTTGTAGGAGATGAGGCATGTTATGTATTCTTCTGATTAAATCTCGGTCTACTAGTGGGTATCTGTCTCAGGACTGTGACCTTCACAGTGTATCTCTATTGGTGTAGCTATGTTTTTCCTCTGCCACCTGCTCCTTTATCTGGCTGCAGCAATTTTTTTTAAGATTTTATTTTTAAGTAATCTCTACACCCAACATGGGGCTTGAACCCACAACCCTGAGATCAAGAGTCGCATGCTTCATGGACTGAACCAGCCAGGTGCCCCTGGCTACGGACTTCTTAATGTATATCCTTATAGCCTTAATCCCTGTTGACTATTGTTTTCCTCCACACCCCCCCAACCTTAGGTGACACAGAAAGTTTGAAGTTGCTAGACTGGGGAGAAACCTCTTCCCCAACTACTAGTAAGTTCCAGAGTTTTTCCTCTGCCAAAGTCCTATCCTGTGGAACATGGGTCTTTTTTACATAGAAGATTCTGTGTGCATTTTACAATGGCCACTTTTCCCTTCTACCTGCCAGAGCCTAAAAGGGATCTTTGTTCCTCATTATTATAACTTGATGTAGTTCCAGAAGAGGAAGTCTATGAAAGTATAGGGGCTCCCTTAGAACTGTGCCCCCCCCCAGGAGATTCTCATCCTAAAGTTGGTGCACATTCAGTCTCTAGCAATTCTTCCAAGTAACCGATTAAGGGTTCCTTCCAGTTTATAGCTCTATGCCTTTGTTCTAGCTCAACAGGTCACGGTTGCTGTGCATCCCTAGGTGCTCCTGTCTTTACAGATTTTGAGCATGGTGATTTGCCCTATGATCTCAGTTCTCTAATTTGTCCCAAAATAGGCAGTTTTTCTTGTAAGGACAGGTGAATCCACTTCTAAGTTCTTCACGTGTTGGAGCTGAAACAAAAAATTGGATTACTCATTAAAAGGTGAAAATAAAAATATTCAATACCAAGATGGTAACTGAAATAAGCCTGTAAACCATAGAAGCAAAAAGGAACTTGCTTTGATTGGTCACTTATAATATGGGCAGACTACACCAGTGATTTACCTGCTTTAGGTTTCATTCTGTTTATTGGCAAAATCAAGAATACAGACTGGTTACTATCAGATGCCAGCATACCCTTGATATGAATTTTTTATGATCTTAAGAAATTAAAATATATCTGAAGGATGTTAAATGGAGAATTTTATAAAGATTCATGTAGTTTTTCTTTATTGTATTTAACACTCATCACCACAGCATGTGACTAGAAATCTCATTGTAAAAAATGTATTTCCCATTTTTTCCTTAAATCTAGAAATGTGATTAAAATATGCAAAAGTGTGCTTCACACACCACATTTTCAGTTCATAGGTTCATTCCTTTACCTTGACATTTCTGCAAAATAACTTTCAATTTAAAAACTCTCATGCTTTTTTTTGTTGTTGTTCCTTTGTTTGTTTGTTTGTTTGTTTGTTTTAAATGGGCTTCATGCCCAGTGCAGAGCCCAATGCAGGGCTTGAATTCAGGACCCTGATATCATAACCTGGACTGAGATCAAGAGTAGGACACTTAACTGACTGAACCACCCAGACACCCCCAAAAATCTCCTGCTTAAAATAAACTCAATCTAAACAAATAACAACATTTAAAGAATTCTAGAAGTGTCATGATTCCCATCACAACTATTATCTTTGAGCTGGAGTAAAAAATTAAAAGTAATTACTTAAGTGTTTGTCTCTAAATATCCAAATATTTAGCTTTTTTTTTTACCTTTTATGAATGAACGTAAAAATTAATTACCTTTCAAGAATAAGATTTAGTGAAAATTTAAATTAACTTTCATAATTGTAAATTTACATTAAAAATCAGAATTAAACCCAAGACAAATGTGTTTTAAAGAAAAACATAGTGCTTTATATGAAACAGAAGACTGTACATTGATATAAGAACAACTTTGAGAGTTAATTTTGATTTATGTGTTATGATGTAATGGATATGAGATGTGGTTTAGTGTGACAGGTTTTCTTCTGTCCCTAATTCTAGTATTTCTTGTATTTCTTTCCGAATATTATGCCTCTAATAAAAACAATGAATCCTTCATAATAAAATACCTACACAAATAACAATGTGTTTACATTGTTTTAGGTTTTACTTATTTATTTTTTTTTAAATTCTAGACCTGATCAGATCTACAAGATTGAATTTTTTCTCCCTCTCTTGTATTACTAAAGGGACAGCTATCTCTGTGGTGCTTCAGTGATTTACACTGTGTTCCTTCCACCCAAGTTTACAAGCAAGTACAGATATTTTGTGGGCTCCTTTTGTAAAGAAAGGAAATCAACTCTTTGTTTCACAATGCAGCTGAATCTAATTTTGTTTGCTTGTTTCATTTTCTGTAGTAATCTGGCACAGAAAGATGAAAGGTGATAGATTTGGGGGCCTCTTGGTCCAATGAGTGACCATTGAGCTTTTGAGTATCTCCCAGAAACCTAATCAGGCTATTAATGTATTCTTGGAATTTTTTGAATAGCAATATCTGCATCATGTAGTTAGATTATCACATTACACAGTTTAAATTGCTTTAAGGGTCATATAGTTTGCTTGTACATAAAAGACATAGGCCGTATGTTTTTAGTTTGCTTTATCACTGTCTCCAACTCTGGAGAACCATAGATGCTTTGGTGCAGAGACCATGGTGGAACTTTGGGTCACTTTTGGGGCCAATTACTTTTACACTGTTTCTAACTCTAGTGAATTCAATCAGCTACCATAAATTTTCAGCCCTGTGAACCATCAGAGAACTGGGTAAGTCAGACTAAAATTCCATTATCACAAGGAGAATGAGTTTCAAAAGTTTTCATTCTAGCAAAATACAGAAGTGTCTTGGATTTGTGATGTTTGTTATGTGACCTTAGGCAAGAACAATTCCTTTTGATAAACTGTGAGACAAGCTGTTGAAATTCAGAAAAAGTATGCAAGGTCTCCTCCAGAAAATGATTAACTTAATCTCAAATCTGTAATATGCTTACACTGTATATAAATTGACAAGGGTATATTATAAGGTATCATTTGCTGCTTCTTGCATTTCCAGTTGATTTCATGAATATATAAGATACAAGGAACAAATTAAGTCCATGCAGAGTCTACATACTTCTTAACTAACAGGTGGTGCCAGATGTCAAAATGTATACCCATATCTTACAGCATCTTTTAGCATGGCAAACTCAGATACAAAAATATTTAGATATTTAGGTGGTGGCATGGGATGGAAAAGCAAGTACCTATCATAGTATAAATCTTTAAAATGGAGTCATCTCGGGGCGCCTGGGTGGCTCAGTCAGTTAGGCAGCCGACTTCGGCTCAGGTCATGATCTCGCGGTCGGTGAGTTCGAGTCCCGCGTCGGGCTCTGTGCTGACAGCTCAGAGCCTGGAGCCTGTTTCGGATTCTGTGTCTCCCTCTCTCTGACCCTCCCCCATTCATGCTCTGTCTCTCTCTGTCTCAAAAATAAATAAACGTTAAAAATAAATAAATAAATAAATAAATAAATAAATAAAATGGAGTCATCTCACCCAAGCTGAAAAATTGTAGTTTCCTTTTTTTCTGGTTAGAAAATGTAAAGTTAGTTTTATTTCTGAATATGGGATCCTAAATTTAACACGTTCTTTCTCTTCCTAGAAATCAAACAGAAAATAAAACACAATGCAATTAGAACAAAATAAAACCTCCAGATTAATATGGAGAGAGGTATATGTCCCCTCAAATATCAAACTAGTAGTAGTGTTGAAAGCATACAGGAGAAATCTAAAGTAAGAAGTCTTGGAATGGGGATTCAGTGGTAGCCTAATATCTGTGTTTTGTTTGGTTTTGTTTTCAGAAAAAAAAATGTCATTATGATGTGTTGACTCCTGAGATGGATATTAAATCCCTTGTTTGGAGTAGAGGAAACAGGGATATACCTGGAGTTTCTTGGATACAGCTTGGCTCTTAGAAGTAATAAACTAAGAATCACGCACATATCCATGCATGTGTAAGAACTCTGTCTCTTGACAGCAAAAGGGAAGAGACGATTTACATTGTAAGCAACCCCTAGGTGCTCAGCTGTGGTGTCTGTTATCTATGAAGACACTTTCAAAACCTAATTTTACTTATACCACAGCCTAGATTATGAGAAAAATTTTAAGGTGGCTTGAAATAACATGCCGATCCCTCCCCCAGTGGACATCTTACTAATGGCTGTTTTTTAAAAAAGTGATCATTCAATGATGAAGAATGGAAAAGGAAACAGCACAAGGTCTATACAACAATGCTACAGTCCAACAAAAGAAATAAGTATATGGCAGATGAAGTTTCCCCAGGCAGGAAGAAAATGCAATTTTACAATGCACATTAAAAGTGAGGTAACCTTTGCTGTGAATTAAAAATATATAATTAAGTAATTGCTTCTATGGTGGCAGATAACGAGGAATACCTTCAGGAGCCCAGGGAAGAAATTGTGAGAAATCGGATAAGGATGATGATAATGATGGTAATCTCCATCATTATCAAATCTTACTACACATTCAACAATTACTTCAGGAAATCTTAATTGTGGTTTAAATACATTAACTGATTATTGCCTCATAATAACCTTATAAGTACTACTATCATCCACCTTTTCTTTTTCTTTTGATGAGGAAACAAAGGGAAATACGAGATTGAAAAGGTGGTCCAAAACTAAATAATGAAATATAAATGAGAACCCAGAAACAGACCTACATGTATGTAATCTCTAGATTTGGGTGGAAAGCAACTCTGGTGTGTACCAGAAAAAGGATTTTTTTTTTAAATAAATGATGCTGGGTCAATTGGATAGCCATAAGGAAAAAAAAAATGTAACTGGATTCCTACCTCATTTCATGTATTACAGTTCTTCAGAGAAACAGAATACACTCATACACACACACACACACACACACACACACACATAACAGGAGATTTATTATGAGGAAATGACTCACACAGTTAAGGAGGCTGAGAAGTCCCATGATTTGCTGTCTGCAAGCTGGAGACCCAGGAAAGCCAGAGGTATTAGTCAGTTGGATTCCAAAGCCTGAGGACCAAGGGAGTGGATGGTATACTTCTCAACTGAGAGCAGGAGAAGTTGAGATGGGATGTCCCATCAATCAGTGAAAAATATATGAAAAGTATTTTTTAGCAAGTTTCATATTTTAATCAAAAAGTATTGGTAAACACATGACATTTGGAATAAGACCGAGTTTTTCTTGGAAAATTAGACTACATAAAACAAAATGAAAAAACAAAGAAGAGTAAGGCTAATACTTGAAACCATAGCAGTCAATGCTCAATCAGTAAGGCATAAAAAAGGGAGTGGTTTCCTCTTCCTTTTGCTTTATTCAGGCCCTCAAAAGATAGGATAATTCCCTTTCACACTGGGACAGGGCAAGCTACTGAGTCCTACATTTCATCTGGAAACACCCTCACAGGCACATCCAGAAATAATGTTTAATCTGGGCACCCAGTCAAGTTGACATATAAAATTAACCATCACACACCATAAGCTAATATCAATCGCACGAAGATTCCAGATCAAAGTATAGAAATATAAGAAGTATAGGGGTGCCTGTGTGACTCAGTCAGTTAAACGTTCCACTGGATTTCTGTCCAGGTCATGACCTCACCGTTTGTGAGTTTGAGCCCCACATTAAGCTCCACACTGCCAGTGCAGAGCCTCCCTCTCTCTCCCTCTCTCTGCCCCTCGCCTGCTCGCTCATGCGCTTGCTCCCTTTCTCAAATAAGTGAATAACCTTAAAAAAAAAGTATAAGAAGTATAATAATAAAAGCTTTAAAAGAAAATATAGAACATCTTCAGATATTAGGTTAACCTATCTTGCTAACAAAGTACTGTTAAAAATTATTTTAAAAGGCAATTTAGGTGATACACACTTTATTTAACATTTCATGAAATGGACAGTTTTTTTGATACATTCACTCAGCTACTGTGAGCTTTGGTACAAATGGATTAAAAAGGTGACTCATATGTCAGCCCTTAGTGTTTTCTAACTCAGTCACTAGGCTAATGATTCTGTCACTTACAAATATTATGTTGGAAAAATATATTTTCAAGGTTACTCCATGCAAGATAGGTTTACTGAATTTGTACAAATTACCTTTACCAATGCTTAAATATCTTTACTTATGCTTTAAATCTTACTAAATTTCTGAATATTATTAAGATAACTTCATGATTTAAATGCCATGTAACTTGGAGGTTTCACAACAATGGCTATATCACTTATAATTAGTAAAGAAGTTTTACTTCTAGATTCTACATCATTTGTTACGCATGGTGATTGTTATTAAGTGTAAGATGGGATAACATTTCTTTTTATTTCCTTTTTTTAATTTTTGTTTTTTATTTTGAAAGAAAGAGAGTGAGTTTGAGCAGCGGAGGGACAGAGAGAGAGGGAGAGGGAGAATCCCAAGCAGGCTCTGCGCTGGCAGTGCAAAGCCTGATTCAGGGTTAGATCCACAAACCGTGAGATCTTGACCTGATTTGAAACCAAGA
Organism: Lynx rufus; assembly: GCF_022079265.1. Taxonomy (NCBI): domain Eukaryota; kingdom Metazoa; phylum Chordata; class Mammalia; order Carnivora; family Felidae; genus Lynx; species Lynx rufus. The sequence continues at coordinate 114,970,758 of NW_025814867.1, forward strand.
GTCCTACGTTTAACCGACTGAGCCACCCCAATTCCTCTTCCTTTTTTCTTTTTAATTGAAATTGGCTACGTTAAAAATAAATGTTTGCTAATATACTCTGTTACCAGAATGTGAATAAGTTGTCACATTCAAGTATTTTTTCAAATGTTTTCATTAAAACACTTGTGAATGCTAGTTTGGCCCTAGATAGCAACATAAATACACATAAGTAGCTTACCCCAGAAATTATCCTTTTAAGGATTTATCCTACAAAATTACTTGTACATATGCCCTAATAACTATGTATATGAATGTTTACTGAGACATTGCTTGTGATAGCAAAAAATTAGAAAGAGCTATATAAATATGCATCAATTTTAGACTAAATGGATTACACTATAATCATCCTATGGATACTACACAGCAATCTAACAGTGAAGTTGACCTATTTGCACTGATATGAAACTGTCCCAAAATATATTAATGTTAACAGTAAGTAGTGAATAATATACAGAACAGGGGTTTACATATATGGAAAGAATTCCTACCACGAAGGGTTCCTAACCAACTACTATTTTATACTGAGGTGAAAGTGGCAACAAAAGAGTGTGCTTTGTGGTTAAATTCAAGGTGAATCCAATCTTTCCTCTGTCAGAAAGCTTGGTTAGTATCCTTATTTGTAAGCTTGGCACAATACTTCATCAATCAAATATACATATAAAATTGTTAGCACATTTTAAGCATTATATATTAAACCCACCTTCATATATATGTCAATTCGAAGAATATATAAGATGTCTGACTTAGTCTAAACTAATGTACTTAATATTTTAAGTAGAAAATATTTTAAAAGAAATGTTTTAAAAGAAAAAAATATTAAAAATATTTTGTCAGTATTTCCTACAAGATGCATTGGGACATATTTGAATGTTCTATAAAACATGTATCATAAAATGATTTGGGGAATAAAATATCAGCAAATCTTTCTTATTCACCCCTTTTGGCAAAATTTGTTTTTCAGGAAAATAACCACAGAAAAATATATCTCTGTGAGGCAGTACATATGTAGGTACCATGCATTAAAAAAAAAAAAAAAAAAAAAAAAAAAAAGTACTTTTTTCTAAAGGAAAAAAATGAAATATTTCAATTGGCTGAAGTTGATTTATAAGTTTTCAAAAAAGTATTATTTTATTACTGTAGAGTCATTCAGTGACACCTTTTTAAAAAGGTTTTTATCACAAGAATTTCGGTATAAAATATCTATCATCCAATCATCTATGTGTGTGTATATGTATACCACAAATCAGGATCTAAAATTTGCTAAATTAACTAATAAGCCTAGTTTGTTATGATTTAAATCTATCTTCAAAACCTCTAAAAGGGCTGTAAAGAGGGAGACAAGGCTCCTTAAGCAAGTGAGATATGGATGAAATCCAGTAAAGCACAATATACATTAGGCTGATATATGGGTGAGATCTGTTCTTTATAATGACTTATTTGAAAAAGATAAATCTCTTCTTTGGGGCTGATTATTCTCCTTCTGGCACCACCCAATTTACCAGAAGTATCCAGAGTTACTGGTTGGGAATTATATCTCTACAAATGTTCACTTCTATGATAAATATCATAGGAAAAATTTGTGGCATAATTTAAAATTATTTTGTGGTGACACACACTTTGTACAAAATGATAACTGTACACAATTAAACAGGAACATATTTTTACCCATGTGATGAATTAGGGTTTTAGGATGCAGAAGAAAAAAAAAGCATAGTGATAAAGAATTAAGATAGGGGCGCCTGGGTGGCGCAGTCGGTTAAGCGTCCGACTTCAGCCAGGTCACGATCTCACGGTCCGTGAGTTCGAGCCCCGCGTCGGGCTCTGTGCTGACTGCTCAGAGCCTGGAGCCTGTTTCCGATTCTGTGTCTCCCTCTCTCTCTGCCCCTCCCCCGTTCATGCTCTGTCTCTCTCTGTCCCAAAAATAAAATAAAAAAACGTTGAAAAAAAAAATTTAAAAAAAAAAAAGAATTAAGATAAAAAATAAGACTATTAAAATCATTTATTTCACAGGAAGATACCCATTTAGCATTTCTGCCATAGAAAGCATTTTTGGTGACAGTCTTGCCACCTTTGTGATTTGTGTAAAAGAAAGTTAGTTTTGTTTCATTAAGAAAGAGCAGTGCAGTGAGAAATTGGGAAGACCTGCCTGCTACATAAGCACGTTTTTATTAACATTACCTAACTTGAGAATTTGATTAGCATCACTAGACAAATTAAGAGTGGGAAGAACATTAATATAGCAAGGTAAGCACAGAAGAAAATTTGCAAAACAAAACCACTTTACAGTTGAACTTAAATTTCTTGGACCTATTTCTAATTTACTTTAAAATAACTTTTGGGGGCTGCTGGGTGGCTCATTCAGTGTAGCCTCCAACTTCAGCTCAGGGTATGATCTCATGGTTTGTGAGTTCGAGCCCCTGTTGGGCTCTGTGCTGGCAAAGCAAAGCCTGCTTCAGAACTTCTGTCTCCCTCTCTCTCCACTCCTCTGTCTCTCCCTCTCTCAAAAATAAATAAACAAAAAACCCCCACAATTTTGTGGCCATTTTTCTAAGCAACTGTGTCAGAAGAATGACTAATTTAAGTTTCATGATAGTATTTTTAAACTTTGATATTATATATTAATTTGTTCAGGACCAAATATTTTATTTGTTGGACCAAATATTTTTTTTCACTTTGCTGGACCAGAATATTTTACTTATGCTTCCTCCAACTTACCAATACCATAGTATTAATATAACCTATGAGCGAATATTAATAAAGAATTTATACCAGAAATCTAGTTAATATTTGAGTTTTATTGAAAACATTTTTATTTCCCTAGGTTTAGGGGAAACCTTATATAAATAACAATCCGTTTTAAACTATGCAAATTTATTTGTATTATTCAATATTCTTCTGGGGAAAAATAAACGTTTCCATTTTTTAGAAACTTTGAAAGAAAAACCAAAAGAAAAAAATATGCATTAAAAATATAAACATAAACAAAATGTGGGAACTAGTTCATTCTATTAAATAATTTTCAATCTGTTCTGAAGTACAGAATTTTCACACTATTTGAACTATTAGAATATTCATCATTTTAAAATTTTATTCATATGCTAAAAGTTGGGCAGTTGTGAGATTTTCTCTGATTTTATTCACCAATGATACTTGCTTAGTTTTTCAACTATATTGATGAAAGAAATACACTAAATAGCCATGATTTTCAGATATCATTCTGATCTTTTTTGAAAAAGTAAAAATAGAAGAAAAATTAGCTTTGTGCTCACATAAAGTTATGGCCTTGTTAATTAAAAGTTTCCTGGCTGTAGAAACTAAAATTCAGAGGCTCGGATGACAGATGCCTTTTAATCAGAATATCTTGGTCTATGAGGTTGTTTCGTGACTATTACATAAATTCAAATGGGACTTTTAAAATGTTATTACATAAATTCAAATGGGACTTTTAAAATGTTATTAAATGTAATCACATGTGAAGAATTATTAGTGGAGATGGTAATGTTCATGATTTATATGAAAAAGTGTCTGCAGGTACCTGGGTGGCCCCGTGGGTTAAGTGTCTGACTCTTAATCTGCTCAGGTCATGATCTCATGGTCATGAGATCAAGCCCCCATGTTGGGCTCTGTGCTGAGTGTGGAGCCTGTTTAAGATTCTCTCCCTTCCTTCCCTCTGCCCCTCCCCTGCTTGTGCTCTCTCTCTCTCTCTCTCAAAATAAAAATAAATTTAAATTTTTTTTAAGGGTTTGAATTTCAGTACTGCAAAATGTTTTATGTTATTTTGATATCTGGGTGTCAGATGACCAATTGTTAAAGATTCCATATGGTTATGATTATTTCTCTGCTAGGAAAATCCTTTCAATTACATGGTAAAATATAAACTATGAGATGGAAACATGTTTCATTTTAAATATATGATCAGAGAGCACAGATAGTTTTAAATGTGATTTTAGTTTTTTAATATTTATATAATGGAGTATAAGTGAAAAAGTCTTATAGCTAAAGTGGATCTGTAGTCAACAAATTTTACCTAAATTTTTATAAGGTAACTAATTACAGTTATAATTTTATTTGCCCACTTTTTGTTTTAATGTAAATTTCCTTTAGATACAGTTTTGAGAAAAGATTTTCTACTTTCTTGAAATAAGTTTTATGTTCCCAGAGTTATTATGGCATTGTTTCCTCGTAAGATTTACAAGGATTGAGAGTGCTAAAGATATAAAGTGTTTTAACAACATGGCACACACATCCCTTATTTGAGGCCATCTTTAATTGACATCTCCTATTCTGAACACTTTTTTTTTAATCTGACTGAGCTGAAAGAACATAGATTTGAAGTCTTTGGAAATTATTAAATAATATAACTACTCTTCCCAGGTCATGATTCAGCACTGATACCAGGCCATTCCTTCAGGAAATGGTTTTGACTGGATAGTTCCTTAGCAACGAAGGTCATAGCAACACCAAAGCTGGCATCAGTAATGCAAACTCTTTCAGGGAATTTTGATTGATATTATAAACCTGCATTGCCTGCAGGAGTAGGGATCCTACAGTGGCTGTGACCTTTAGCATCTTCTTTTTTGATTTTTCTTTGGAGTCATTATAGCTGTTTTTCCACTGAGTAGTAAACTATGCCAGTGGGATCCTGAGATGAGATTTTTTTCCCAGAGATATAGAAAACAGGAAACAGATATACAGCAAAATTCAAACATAAGACCTTGCTGGTTCCTATAAGCAAAGGGCTTGTTAGAGGATTATATGCTGCCCTAGAACCTTTTGGGTTGACCTTTTCTTTCTAATCAAGAAGATATGCTAGGCAATAGATTCACATACATAATTAATATCAGTTATGGGAAAAAAAAGACATTTGATTAAGAGATTGATTAAGATTGATTGATAGTTGATTAAACCTTATTTTAAAATCTTTGTTTTTTCTTGGCTTACAAGGGAAAATAAAAACATTACTTGAAACATAAGTTGATCAAGTTAATTCCAAAACTCATTCCCAAACTCAGGGTAAATATGTAGCATTTTACTTTGCTTTAGATTAAAAACAAAGCCACAAAGTTTTCTATGATGACAAATTTGCCAAGCAGGGACTGCAGTCCTTGTGTGGGAAGTGATCTTTTGGATGAGCGTTTGAATATAATTCAAATCCACTTTCTGTTTCAGTTGAAAGCAATACTCTCAGTTCTGTAGTGGTGAATCACACATGGCCTGGGGACACTGAGGCTTTTCTTTCCAGGAAGCAGCTTTATTCATGCCTGCATGGGCTCAGCAGGCTGAGACCCAAAAGGCTGAGCCCAGAGTGCAGTGGAGTCTTGCCTTTTGTACAGTTTTTGCTCTGTTGTCTCCCATACATAGTAATGTAGTCTGATTGGGTGGTCTGTGTTACAGTCGTGAGGAATGTCACACATGCTCACATAGCCAGGTTTCCTTCCCTTGTTGTGAGGTTTTCACCACATTCCTTAGGGAGGGGATCTACCACATTCCCTCCTTTGATGCTTGGATTCCCTGTATTGGGGCAAAGAGCATCATCTTGGTTTAAAGGTTTATATTTCCATAACATCATCAGATGCGTGGCTATTTTCCTTTTGACCATTACCTCAATGAGGCTGGAAAGAGACCGTATAACTAGGGGAGCAAGGTAAGGTAGAATTAAGCAAGCTTCCAAAATCAAGAGGATAATACCTATGAGGGTTTTGAATCCCCCAACAGTTGAAAACCACCCTCCAAACAACTCCCTGGGGTCCCAACCTTTCCAGGTCTGGACTGGGACATGAGCAATCTTTCTTATTCAATCTGTGATCTCCTCTATGACTTTTCCTTCATCACCTGTCTGTAGGCAGCAGTTGCTCAAGTTAAACTTTCCATAAACTCCCTCAGAAGCAAGCAAGTAATCTAAGGCCAAGTGATTTTGATAGATAGCATTGTGCATTTTGATTTGCTGCTTGGCTAGTAAGTTAAGAGCTCTGGCAGTTTCATTGGTTATAATTTCTACAACTGCTTGCAGTCTGATTATGCAGTTTACCAGGTAAATGGGAGTTCAGTAGCCCCAGGACCCATCCTCTGCCCAGGTGGCAGGGCCATGATATTGACTTATATGCTTGGGAGGCCATTCATCAGCTTTCCAATTGCCAATTTGTAGGACGTGTCGTTTCCTTTGAGTCTCCCTATCCCCATACACGTAGACTCCCAAATGTTCCCCTCTGGCAAGTGGGAGCAGGAAGAAAGATGGATGAATAGTTCCCAGCACACATGACCCTGACCAGCCTGAGGGAAGTACTATATAGGCCGTCCTTCCACATATCCAGTATAGTTCACCTGGGGCCCACCTTTCGATGGTTGCATTGACATTGTCCCAGGCCTCTCATCTTGGAGATGAGAGGTTAGACAATGGATGGGGATCAGGCTCAAGGTGATCTGGGGCCCTCACCATTGGGTCTCCCAGGTGGTAAATTTATAAAATCTGGCCTAGGCATGTTAAGCTTCCAACAGAGATGGTGAACTTTCTTCCCAATGAGGCAAGGAGTTTTTTTTCCAGTAATTGAGGTTATGAGGAGCCAAACCCTGGTAGTAGGACTGGGGTATTCTGTTCCATTATAAGGTTCATGGGGATCTAATTCTCTAGCCTCCCATGGCCATTGATTCTCCATGTTGGTTCCCCCACATACATAACAAGAAGAGATCTTTAGAGTCTAGGCTATAGTCTCTGCCAGGGCTCGAAACAAGTTCCTTGATGTGACTGAAATGGGTGGGGGCTACTTCTTCTTTCTTCGTAGATGGAGAGAAGACTTAATGGGATGTGGTCGGATGGGCTGTAGTGACTTTTTTGAAATACAGCACAGTCCCTGGGTCTCTCCCTCCCCCTTGGATCCAGATGCCGATTTGGTGCCTCTTTGCCATCTGGAATCTCCTGCGGTTATGATGGTAAAATTAACAGGGCTACAGGCCTTTGATTGACAAGCTGATATAGCAGGCTTCTTCTGAAGGAATGCTGTTGTGCCTTCTTTTTTCCACGTAGCCTGTGAAACACAGCTCCAGCTGTAGCATAAGACCTCAGGTGTATAGGCACATAAACCATTTTCCACGTGTATTTGTCATTGAGTTCCAATATAAGCCTCTGCATGATATATCAAGATCCTTGAGCCCTCTATTACAAGTGCCCACTTTTTTCGTATGACAGATGCCTCTGGGCCAATACCTATAACTGCACATATGTCAAATAGCATTGACACTGGTCATTTTGTGTTAGTAGTTTCTGTCCAGCTGACCAAGCCCCCCCCCCCCAGCCCCCATCTTGGTAAGATCGGACTTTTAACCAATATTCACTAGGGGAATATTGTGGGTCAAAGCAAGTGTGTCGACTCTCCCATTGGCAGATAGAATAGGTGGTATTATTGTGTCTGCTGGTCCCCAGGACTTTTCCTTGGCATGAGAAGTGGGTATGGTATAGTAAGGTCCAAGTGACTCCCTGGCCTGACCTGGTTATAGGAATACATGGGTCACATGTTGAGGAATCTTGGTCTACAGAAGGGGTCCAGATTAGAAGCAACCAACACCAAAGAAGCATCCTACCCACAAAGGGAAGCTGAGTGCTAACAAACTCCTCACCACACTTACAGCCAGCTGGGGCGGCTTCTGCCAATCCCATGGAGAAAAGTAGAGCAAGAATCACAATGGCAGTGGGAAACAAGGCGTGACAGTGCATCACAGTAAGGTAACATATAGAAAATAAGGACGGTCTTCTGTTTCATTGGGCCATCGATTCCCCAAGCTTCTGCCTTGCATAGATTAGTCAGCTTCCAGAGTGACTAAAGCAGAGCTGCAGTCTCCCGGAGCCTCTGGAGTTGCAGATTGCTTCTTCCATATGGTCAGCTTGCACAGCGTTGATGGATCAGGAATGCACTCCAGTTTCGAGATGCCGGCTTCACTCTGCTGTGGTGAATCCAGGGACCCACCTAGGCTACCTTTACTGCAGTAGAGGTGGCCAAAATGACAGTGAATAGGCCCCTCCAGAGGGATTTTAGGGGTTGGACATTCCACTCCTTCACCCATACAGCATCTCCTTGTTTAAAGGGGTGAGTGTCTGTGGTGAGACTCACAGGTAATTGCTCCCTAACCCAGTGGTGTAAGGTGGTTAGGGTAGAGCCAAGGGCCCACATCTGTTGCCTTATGGTTAGATTGCCTACCTCATTCAGATCGCCTCTTATGCCCTTGATAATGGAGGGAAGGGCACCCATTAAGGATTTCATAAAGGGAGAACTCCGTCTGCTTAGTGGGACTACACCTGATTCTTAACGATGCTGTTGGCAACATCTAGTCCCAGTGTGGGTGAGTTTCCTGGCATAGTACGCATAATTGCAGCTTCAGGGTTTGGTTGATTTGTTCCACCTTCCCAGAGCTCTGGGGCGGTATGCCATGTATAACTTCCAGGTTACCTTCAATGCCTCTCCCACCAGCCACACCACCTCAGCCACGTTATCTGATCCCATAGTGATAGAGACCCAAAATTGAGGAATGATTTCTTTTTAGATGAAGTCAGGCCACTTCATGTGACTTTTCTGTGTGAGTGGGGAAGGTTTGCACCAAGTCTGATAAAGCACACACAAAGACCAACATGTATTTACAGCCTTGGACCCAGAAAAGCTCAGTGAAGTCCACCATCATATTTTCAAATGAGGCTCCCCCAACACTCTGTACCCCAGGGGCAGCCTTGGGTCCCTGACGTGCATTATTCCAGGCACACATTTCGCATTGCTGGCATACTCCTCGGGCTATACTGGAGAGTCAAGGGATGTAGAAATGCCTGTTCTACATAGTCTCGAGAGCTGTCCAGCCAATATGGGTTTCCTGATGGAACTACTTGAGAAAAGCTGGAACCAGGGCCTTAGGAATTGTTACTTGGCCGTCTTCAAATTTCTGCCATCCACCTGGGAGGTAGCTTCCATTTTCTGTCTTAAACCAGGTACTCTCATGTTGTGAGTAATTAGGGTCCCATTCTGCCAGTGGACTAGGGAACAATGCGGTGGTTAAAGCTGCTGATTCCACTCTTCCTTTGGAGGCCACAAGCTTTGCCTCTCGGTCTGCCTTATGGTTTTCCCATGCAGCTGTAGTGTCTCCCCTTTGATGGACCTGACAGTGCATGATTGCCAGTCTTTTCGGTGCCCACACAGCATCTAAGAGTTCAAGGATTTCCTTACCATATTTTATGTCTTCCTCTCCTGAGTTTATTAGATGCTTGTCTTTATATAAAGCCCCATGTATGTGGAGGGTGGTAAAGGCACACTTAGAGTCTGTGTATACATTAACATATATCCTGCTTCCAGGAGGGCTCAAGTTAGCATGATGAACTCTGCCTCTGGTGCTGAAGTCCCCTTTGGTAGGGGTTTGGCCTCAGTGATAGAATTCAGGGTCTCCACAGAGTACCCTGCAACACGTTCACCCTCTTTCACAAAATTGCTACCCTCGGTGAAATACTCAGTGTTGGGGGTCCTTGACGGGCAGATACCTCAAGTCTGGTCAGCTGGAGATCACCTCATCCATGATTTCAGTGCAGTCATGATCTGATTGACCTGGCCCAACAGGCAGTAGGGTTGCAGGGTTTAGGGTCTGCACCACTTCTAGGTGAATGTGTGGGTTCTCTAATAGCATTCCCTGATATCTGATCATCCGGGCATTTGTTAGCCAGTATTGTCCCTTGTACTCCGTTTATGTCGGTACCGAATGTGGTGCTCAGACTGAGACCCTTTTGTGGCCTCATAAAGGAGTTTTGCCAAGACCGAGAAGTTAGGTATCCAGATTCTACAGAAACCTGCAGCCCCAAGAAACTCCTGAAACTGATGTCGGATGGGTGAGACCGGGATTGAACAAATGGCCTCTTTTCTTTCCCGGCCAAGTAGGCGCTGCCTCTGGGAGAGGTGAAAGCCAAGGTACTTGACTTTCTTTTGACAGGTTTGGGCCATTTTCCTTGAGACCTTATAGCCAGTTTCCCACAGGAGGGTAAGGAGTTGCCGAGTCCCTTCCATGCAATCCTTCTGAGAACTCCCAGCCATCAGTAAATCATCTGCAACTAATGCAAGACGCAGCCATGTTGATCCCCTGGGAAGGCTCTTGGATCAGAGGCTAATGCAGTGCCAAAAATAGTTGGGGAGTTTTTGAACCCCTGAGTCAATCTGGTCTAAGTCAGCTGGCCCTTGTCACCATTTTCAGGATTTTCCCACTGAAAGGCAAGGATTGGTTGACTCTTGGGGGCCAGGCGGATGCAGAAGAAGGCACCCTTGAAGTCTAGGCATATGAAGAAGGCAGCTTCGGCAGGGATAAGACCTAAGAGAGCGTATGAGTTCCAGACAACTGGGTGCAGGGTGACCGTGGCCTGGTTTATTGCGCAGGTCTTGGCCGATAGTCATCAGTGCCCAACTCCTAGGCTGGTAGGCGTGTTCCAAGATGATTGACAGGGTCAGAGGATGCTGTATTTTAGAAGCCTCTCCAGGTGCTTCTGTATCCCCATTTGTGCCTAATGAGATATGAAATATTGTTTTTGGAAGATGGGCCCTGCCGCTGGCTCTAGTTCTAAAATTACTGGAGGTATGTTCCGGGCCAGTCCTGATGGGTTGTCCTCAGCCCACACCCCCAGTAATCTGAAGGGCAGCTCAGGTCCCTGTTGTGGCTCCTCCATGAGACTGTAGAGGCGCCATTCTTCCCTTTAGGGAGTTGTGAGAGTCATAATCTTCACTGCCAGCTTTCATAGGGTCAGAGTAGCTTGTCTGCAGAAGTTGAAAGTTGTCTGGGCCTGCAGCTTTCCCAACAGGTCCTGGCCCATTAAAGCTATGGGGAAGTCATGGAGGGACAGGAATTCATGGATGACTCCATGGCCACCTAAATTACATTGCTGAGGCAGCGGGAAGGACAGTGTGTCCAATTGCCCATGGCCCCACAATAGTGGCTTGTCTCTGTGATGGGGGCCCATGGGTTGGGTCACCACCAAGGGTTTCACCCCAATATCTACCATGAACGTGATGGGTCAGCCACCCACATTCATTAGGACCATAGGCTCTTCAGGGCCTAACAAAATAGAGCCCTATCTTTCCTAGCCCTCCTCAGAGTCCTCCATGGCAGTTAGCCCCACAAAATCATCTTTGGGGGCCCCATGAGGCCATGATGCTGGTTGGTACCAGTCTTGGACCACATGGCCTCTTTCTTTCTGCTTGGGGCCCTGCTGAGAATCACCCAGCTGAAGGGGGCACTCGTTTTTCCAGTGGCCCTCCTGACAGCAGTGAGCACAGAGGTTTCATCTAACTTTGGTCCTGGGCGATATGATCCTCCCTGCCATTCCCCTTTATGGCCTGACCCCGTCCCTGCAGGGCATCTTTCTAGGAGCATTCTGACCACTCCATCAAGGCAGCAGCTAACAACTCTGCCTTTTCTGCATCTTCCAGCATTCTTCTCTTCAAGCCACCTGGTCACAGCTCACAAATACCTTAGTAGCTACTTCTAGCAACTAACTGGCATTCATGTCGGTGAAACCCTCTAGCTTTTGCAGCTTGCACCAGATGTCCCTTTGGGCCTGACCTACAAAAGCTGCACTGACCATCTGCTGGGTAACGGGCACCTCTGGATCAAAAGGAGTGTAGAGATAAAATGCCTCACATAGTCTCTCATAGAACTGGCTCGGGCTCTCCTTGGGTCCCTGGAGCACCTCTGATATTTTACTTATATTTATGGCCCTTTCCCCTCCTTCCTTCATCCTATTTAGAAGGGCTTCTTGATACCATTCAGTCCTTATAAGCCCTCCATCTACACTTGAGTCATTTGTGTCCCATTTGGGGTCCTCCCCAGGGAAGTGAGCCCAAGCGCAAGCCTGGGTGTCCAGTGTCCCAGCCGGGGCATTCTCCTCTAACCATTTTAGGCCTGCCCCTGTAATTCAGCAAGGCCCCTTTTGTCAGAGGGTCAGGAGGAGTTGATGGCAGTCCATCCAGGTAGGTTAATGGGTTTGAATTATGGACTGCATTAGTTCAATCATAGCCTGGGGCTTCTCCGCATAGGAGGGAAAATGGTACTTCCAATTTAGGAGGCTTATAGTGGTAAAGGGTCTGTACACAAAAACACTCTGGCCTCCATGGATCTGGCCTTCCTGAACATAATAGACAGGTCACCTAGTCTCCCTCAGTGGCCTCAGTAGGGCTCCCCGGTGTTGCTGCAGGGAGGGAGTGTCTCCAATGGCCTCATCTTCTACTCACCTTCTGGGAGGGGTGTATGGGGTTAGGATTGATGGTTTGGGTGAGCCAGTCACATCTGGAGAGGCTGGTGGCACTAAAGGAGGTGAGGTCTTGGGACAAAGGGACAGACTCCAGTAGGGTTTTGGCAGCCAGGGCGGCTGGAGCTGCAGGTGGCAGTGAGGGGTACAGTGAGGCATATGGCAGTGGGGTCCCCTCAGGCTCTCCTGACAGTATACATTTTTAAGATTTTGGCTGGCATTTGGAGGAAGCCGTGACACAAGCCATCATAACTTTACAGTCTCAGCCAGGATAGGACCAGGTCTTGCCAAGGGTCAACGTTAGGAAATTGGTTGGGGTGGCCTGGATCCCCCACAATGACCTTGAACACTCAGCCAACTAGTCCCTTATCAAGTGAGACCTCAGAGGGCCAGCCCACCCTGAACCATGGCCAATCAATTTCACAGAATGTCAGGAGGTTTCTGGGAGTTAATTTCTTTGTAGCAGAGACTCGTTGGTGATTAACTCAACACAATCTCAATTATTGTCTTCACTGTCCCTTCACTGAGGTTGAAAATCTGAGTAATTGCACCCAAGCCTTGCTTATCAACATGCAGAAGACTTCTGGCTAATAATGGTAAACAGGAGTGGGCTGGGTGCTTCTGGAAAAGTATTCTTCCTGAGAAGAGAATGGTTACTGTTGGCACAACAACCACCACCTTTGTCTTTTTTATCCCTCTTCTCCTTGTTCCTGCCTTAAGGAGCAGCAGCAAACCTGAGTCCATGAAGCAAAGGCACAGGGAGATACCAAAATGCTGGCATTGTTGAGCAGCTGAGGCACCACCAGAGGTTTCTTCTTCCGTGCTTCTTACTAGGAAAAAAAATGCAATCCGTGTTAATGTTCTCCACATTTGATTTGCTGTTGTTGCCAGCTAGCTCTGCCTTACTAATGCAACACAACTGTTTGGTTAGTAATGAACGATTGTCGTATTGTTTTCTGCATGTGGGTTTATTCTTCTTGCATACATGGTAATTTTAAAGAGATGATTTTGGTTTTCTTTTGTTTGCCAAAAAAGTTGTGTGGAAGATTAGACACTTGGCAAATGTAATAAATAACTTCATATTATTTATTCTATGGCAGGGTTTCTTCACTTCAGCACTTATTGACATTCTGGGCTGAATAATTCTTTGTTAGGGTGGGAAAAGGGTCTGTCCTGTACATCGTAGGGTTTTTAGGAGCATTCTTGGTCTCTACCTACTAGATGCCCGTAACATCTTCCTCTGAGACATGACCATCAAAAAGTCTACAGACCTACCAGATGTCCTCTTGGGGGCAACATCATTCTAGTTGAGAAACAAAATATCTAAAGCCATTTGGATAAGATACATTAAAAAATGAGGAAATTCACCTTAATATTTTTATTCTTCAGTTGCATTTGGTAAATATTTTCTGTATTGCAGTTACTTTTGCAGTACACATATTTTATTTTGATCTATGAAATTGCTTTCTACAACATGACATGAAATAAGCTTCAAATATAAATAACTTGCAAGAAAATGCTGTAGAGTTAGTCGTTTTTATGTGATATGAAAACCACAGGTTAATTCTGTTAAAAAGGAACACTGAAGCAAAGTAGTAAATAGTTACTTGGCATTGGGTAACATTCAGTTGACACAAAGTTACAAAGTCAATTGACATCAGCCACAAAGGGGGAAAGAAAGTCTGTGAAACAGCTTTAAAATTTCTACTGCATTAGAGACTTGTAAACTGAAGCACATTATCCTGAAGAATATTTAAACCCAAAGAATGCTAAGCACTCTACAGGCTGTAAAATTGTATGCTTAGGTATATTCAACTGCTAGTTTGCAACTCCTAAATAATTTTGTCCACAGGGGACCCTATAACCATTCCATGTTCAACTGGATGCTTTGGCATAAAATGTCCATCTTTGTATTGTCTTTGAGTTGGCTCATCTGGACAGTCTACACATTTAAATTGCGTTTTAAACTGGGTACCAGGAAAATGATTTCTTTTTCACCTTAAGTGCTAGGCCATGTGTTTTGGTCACAGACAGGCAATAATTATCAAACCAATTTCATTGATGTTCTACTCTATTTCTATAAAAACATGAAATACTTGACTGGCACAAAATGATTTAGAGTGGTTGTTAGTTATTCATTCATTCTTTATATCATTCAGCAATTATTTATCCATTACCTATTTGGAAACTGTAACTGCATCAGATGCTGAGGTTGCAAAGAATAATGATAATAATAAATGATGTTGATCCAAAGATACCCACTGTCAAGTAAAAATAGATGGTAAAGAAATAATTATAATACTATGTGGTATTATATGATAATACAAACATTCATAAAATATTATAGAAATATGGGGAAAAACTAGCTCATTCATTCATTTCTTTTCATTTTTTTCTAAGTTTTTTTATTTATTTTGAGAGAGAGAGAGAGCGAGCTGGGGAGGGGCAGAGAGACAGGGAGAGAGAGAATCCCAAGCAAGCTCCACTCTGTCAGAGCAGAGACCAACATGCGACTTGATCTCATGGACTGTAAGATCCTGACCTGAGCAGAAATCAAGAGTCCAGCACTCAACTGATTGAGCCACTCAGGCGCCTCAAGAAATCACTTTCAATAAATCACTTAAGCAAATAAGATTAACCATAAAAGATTCAATTGAAGCACACCGACACTTATTTCAATATTGTTATTATGCAGATTTGTGGTTTTAAAGCAACTAAAATCAATGTAACTCAAAAAAGTGGTCAGCTTCTTTTTCTATTTTAATCCATTATCATCAATGGGAAACTTTTGAGGATAAATTAAATTATTAATTTAATATTAATATCAGATTATTATTAATTAATATTCAATGAATTAAATTCTAATGGAATGTGTCTCAGGACAGAAATAAGACAGCAAATAAGAAGATGATCAGCACAGGAATAAATTTTATCCATTTAAGCTGCTATTAATCACAATTAATCCTCTAAATTGAGCGTTTATTTTTGCAAATAAAGCAGGTGGGCTCTACGACAGTGGACTTTAAGGCCCTTATTATTAAAGAATCATTGGAACCACAGCTTTTCTTTTTCTTCTCTTCTCTTGAAATTATTATACTTTCTACTGATTTCAAAAAGCAAGAGCCATTCCTCATTC
Organism: Lynx rufus; assembly: GCF_022079265.1. NCBI lineage: Eukaryota > Metazoa > Chordata > Mammalia > Carnivora > Felidae > Lynx > Lynx rufus. The sequence continues at coordinate 114,986,186 of NW_025814867.1, forward strand.
TTAAAATATTATTCAAGATACTCTTAGTGCTCAATCCATACCCTTTGGAATCTAGTCCAGCACATGCCACATTTTGTGGAACCAATATACCAATTTTCTCCCTCAGGGTAGCGTAATGTTAAAGCATCTTTTACATGTCTGTCTCCCAAATGTTCATATTAAGTGAAGCTTCAGATGCACATAGTAATAATCTGCTAATAATATACCTTTCACTATTATATGTGAATATATAAATTATATATATATATATATATATATATATATATATATATATATACCTTGTCTTCCTTCCATTCCCGTACTCACTTCCCAACATCCCCATCAGTGTTTCCTGGGATCGCTATCCAAATAAACTCCTTGATTCAGGAGACTGATATAAATACAAATTTATATTTATTATTCTACAAAGAAAAATAAGCATTTTATTACACTTGGATTATATTATTCTTTGTCATATACTAATTTATAAATTATGATTCCTAAAGTGATGTTGTGTGATGATTATTTGTGGATCTTAAACTCTCGGGTAGTTAGAATAATAGTAGTAAGTAATAACAATAGTAAAATATGCACTTAAAGTTAGTACAAAGCAACATATTAAAATGTTGTGAGTAGTGGGACACCTGGGTGGCTTGGTCCATTAAGCACCCAACTCTTGATTTCTGCTCAGGTCATGAGCTCACGGTTTGTGGGATTGAGCCCCGCCTGTGTTAGGCTCAGTGCTGACAGCATGGAACCTACTTGGGATTCCCTCTCTCTCTCTCTCTATGCCCCTCCTTGGCTCTTTCTCTCTTTCTCTCTCTCTCTCTCTCTCTCTCTCTCTCTCTCAAAGTAAATAAATAAACATTTAAAAAATCTTTTAATTAAAAAATAAATAAAATAATATGGCTGTGAGTGGTAAAAATAATTTAAAGGCTTATAAAACAAGAGGAAACTTCTGGATGGAGTTATCAGGAAATCAGGGGAAACATTAATCCATTCTTTTAGTCAACAATTCTTTAGTGTCTCCTATGTAGCAGGCACAAAGCTAACAGATGTGAAGAAAAAATTTGGTTATAATGACCTGACCTTTTGTATGTTGTAGATTGGCAACATCATTTCAAGACACACATACATTTAAAAATATTTTTCATGATTCATTTGACAGAAGTCATTCATTTGGCAATTTAACTAAAAAGGGGGTAGTACAGAGACATAAGAAATATATAAGGAAGGGTAATTTTATAATTTATTAAAATATAAATTGCAGCGTTTGATTTTTGAACTTCAATCAAAGCATTGCAATGACTTTTAAACTGGTAAGTCAGACAGTCTAGTATTCTCAAAGTGTCACATAAATACAAAGGATAAAATCTGTGGTTTTTCTGGAGGGAGGAATAAGAAGAATGTAGATCCTAGATGTTTTACCATCACTGATCAGATGAACCTACAGAAACTGAAGCTAACACAGAGCCCTCTCTAGTGAATTTTACAGCGGAGTTTGCTAATTTGCTTGTCCTCTAAGAAAGATAATTAAAATTTGAAAGAAAGAAGTAGCTGAATGTAAAACAAAGTTGGAATCAATAGCTCAGGAATCACTAGTACGATGATAATGGAATAGAACAATCTCATTCGATCTCAAGCATTATTATTATTAATATTAATAATTATTAATATTATAATAATATAATAGAATAATTAATATTAATAATAAAATAATACTAATGCTATTATTAATATTAATTATTATACCTTTTAGAGCAAGTTGCATGGATCTGTTCAAGTTATTTGAAACCTGAAGATTCAATAAAGTATATTGTATGTGTATCATTAAATCCGCTACAATATTTCTAGAACTGCCAGGACTTAGACCTACCAAAATGGAACACATTGAATCAGAACTACTAAATCTTTTAGTGACATTTGATTTCTTTGAATGATTTGGACAGTACTTCTTATTTTATACCTCTAGTTGGATATCTTCAAATATAGTAAGTAATGCCAGTCATTCTTTTATTTTGAACTTTGGCTCCCTCATCTTGAAAATGCTGATATCGGGCCAACCTCTTTCTTTCTTTCTTCGTTCTTTCTTTCTTTCTTTCTTTTTTATTTCATTCTCTTTTTCTTTCATTTCTTTCTTTCCTTCATTTCTTTCTTTTCTTTCTTTCTTTCTTTCATTTCTTTCTTTCTTTTTATAATATAGTAAACATAGAGTTGGATATTTACAATGCCTAGACTTCCTCTTTAATGAGAATTAGACATGATTTAAGATCAAAAAGAGCTCTAAGCCACATAATAATGATAAAAAGAATGTTATTGAGTATTACTATAACTGTGCATTTGCTAGCATTTCATTCCTTTAAAAAGTATCATTATATAACCAGAAACTACTTTTTAACATTTTAGTGGAAAATCTCTCACTATAATTCAAAGTATTATAATTGAAAGAAGTTTTTAATCATCTCCACTGACCTCTTATCTGATTCTGATATTGTTTTCTCTTGGTAGTTCCTTTTTATTTATTGATAGATATCATCTGGGCAGAATGTTTATTTCATAATAAAGAGGAATTGCATGCAATAGGGGAGATGACAGCATATGAAATATTTATAATGTCCTTCAGTTGCTTTGCAATATGTTAAAATGACCTATGTTTTTGGATTTTAGGTATTGTGACATATGTTGACACAATTTGAGATCTAGAATGTGATGTTTTTGCACAATAGTGCCACCAGTGAACCCTAAAAGGGGAAAATGAATTCCGGAAAGAATAAGTGCTATGTATTAAATCCATCAAAAATTATTTTCTTTAAGATCAATTCTCTCTGAAGATTTTTGCGATCTTTGCATTTCAATGCCAAGTCATACTGCTAACTGCAAGTTCATGTGGGCATTTGTGAATTGAAACTAACAATTCAAGTGGGTAAGCATTTAGCCTCAATATGGACCAATAATAACTCCAGCTATAAAAAGTAAGTGGACGGAACCCCTGACTACCTTTTGTTTCTAATGGAATGGTTGAGTGACAGGATTGCACATTGTCACAATAACACAAATGCTGCTCTATACTCATTGACCTTAATCCGAACATTCCATAACGAACCTACTTTTCAGAGGGTTGATTATACCATTGGTTATATTTAAAGCTTGTTAGTTTAAATCCTGTTGATTGCCTTCAGATGTGCTACTTAGGTTTCTGATAGTACACATTTTTTTTTACTCAATAAGAGTCCTTTGTTAACGTGAAAAATCGTCAGTTTTTTCTGCTCTCCAATCGGGACCAGTCAATATCCTTGAATTCGAGAAAGGAAAACAAAATTACAGTGCTGAATATTTCAAGTTGTGTTATGTGTACAGAAAGAGAAAGAGTGAGAAAGAAAAAAGAGAATATAGCCAATTAAAACTATAAATTATATCATGATTATGGTTCTAAGAAATAATGTATGCTTTAAAGAACATGCTTTACTCTAGCGTGAAAAAAATTGACTCAGCTGACATTTTATTTATTTTAGAAGATAGTTCAGTTTTTTCTTTTTATTTCGAGAGTTTTTTGTACCTACAAAAATGTTGAAGGAATGGTACATTAAATGCTTGTATACCTTTCACATAGATTCACAAATTGTTAACAATTTGCCAGATTTTGCTGCCTTTGATCTGTTTATCTCGACTTTTTCTTCCTTTGCTGAAAAATTTGAGAGTAAGTTGCAGACCTTGTTATATTTCTCCATTAAATTGTAATACATTTCTCCATTACCACAATACCATAGTCACTCTCCCCAAATTTAAGACTGATAAATATATATGTGTATATAAAAACACTGATATACTGAAATATATATATATATACACATATATAGTTATGTAGTTAATATATAGATAGTATATATGTATATAGTCAAAATATATGTCTATATACATATTTTTCAGTATATGGTATGTATATGTATATATACTTTTTTTCTTTTTCTAATGTCTTTCATGATATTGAAAATATTAAAGAGCTTAGGTCAATTGCCTTACAGAGAGTAGCACATTTAATCTTACCTGATTGTTCAAACTTTAATTTCAGGATACACACACACACACATGCACAAATGTATTTTGCAAGACTATTCTAAACAAGGTGTTATGTGTCTTCTTTTTTTTTTTAAGTTTATTTATTTATTTTGAGAGAGAGAGAAAGCACAAGTGGGGGGGGCGGGTAGAGAGAGAGGGAGACCAAGAATACCAAGCAGGCTCTGCACTGTCAGGGTAGAGCCTGATAAGGGGCCCGAACTCACCAACTGTGAGATCATGACCTGAGCTGGTCCCAGGTGTTTAACCTGGGCCACCCAGGTGCTCCTAGGTGTCATGTGTTTTCAATTGCTTCACATCGGAAGGCACATAAGTGTCAGATGATTTCTGTTATCAGCAATGCTAATTTTGATCACTTGGTTAAGGTGATATCCACAGGTCTCTCCATTTTTGAAGATGTAATTTTACTGTTATAACTAAAATGGCATCTGTAGGGGGTGATATTATCAAGTCATTTCATCTAGGTTTTAACATTTATTGGCGTAGAAGTATTCAAATTAATATTTTTATTCCATATATAAATTTTAATTGTCAAAATTATCTAATATTATGAATTTTCCCCATGACATTCCCTCAATATATATACATCCATATTTATTTAGAAATTCTTCAATTTCATTTGTATTTTGTGTATCTTCCGGGCACTTAGTAAAGAAATCATAAATTTCAAAAAGGAAGAATTTTTGTTGTTATTAATATATAGTTCAAGGCCTAATGATCAGGGAAATGTTTTTGTTTGTTTGTTTGAAATTTGTGGAATTAATTTAGGTTTTTTTCAGAAGTCCTCACGCACACTCAGTTTTCAGGAGTGATCCATGTGCAACTGAATGAAACACAGGAAATGAAAGTATGCAGACTAAGATGGGGCAAGTGAGCAAGAGAGTGTATGTACTTACAGACATTTGCCATGTCCCTTCCACGAAGAGCAGTGCTTGTAGAGATAAGATTATAGGGGTGTAAGAATTGATTCTCACCTCATTATGAGGTTCTTATGGGGTTTTGCAACAAGATCTGCATATGGTATCTTGGCATGATTCATCTATAACATATTAAAAGCACACACAGTTCCTGTGACAAAGTTTCGTTGTAGCTCTGTGTGGGCCCATCTTTACAATAGAGGAAGTAGCAGCCAAAACCAAAGTCTGTTTGGTGTCCACATTATGCTAGATTTATGCACATGCCAGATTTTTGTTATAAAAACTGAGTAATATAAAAGCAATACCTAAATATTGAATTGGTGAGACTGACTAAATATTTGTGTAGTCTCAAATGCATCGGCTTAAACCTATTTAAGATTGTTTTTACAGTGGAAAAGAAAACAGATGAATATTTCAGAGACTAGAAGAATAGTGAGGGGTTACCCACAAACACATTAATCAAAAAAATGTACTCTTAGTAACCAAGTATTTCAGTAAATTATTTCTAAAATGGTTAGCTTCACCATAGCGTCATCAAATATTCTGGCTTCTCAAATCCAGATTTATAATAGTTTTAAAAATGACAGTTTTTAATGAAGTCACCGACATTAAAAATGAGCAAAAATAGACTGCTTAGCATCGTGCGGCCATTTAAGCTAATTATTTAGGAACAGTGTATTTTGCCAAATGATACGAATGATTTATGCCATATGGCTGCTGAGAGAAACTTTAATGTATTTGAACAGCCAATTTTTATGAAGATCACATGCTTTATTGTTAAAAAGTTTTACTGAATTTGTAAATCCATTTGAAATAGCAAGTGTTCCATGCTTATAACGATAGGCTGTTAATGCTTAGAAAGTAAGAGGCACTGTGCCATCCATAATGCAAAAATAAGACCACGACAATCCTGACAAACATAAATGAAATTTAATATTAATAAATTAAATGGAATAAATATTAACTTAAGGTAATTTATTTTTTTTTAATTTTTTTTCAATGTTTTTTATTTATTTTTGGGACAGAGAGAGACAGAGCATGAATGGGGGAGGGGCAGAGAGAGAGGGAGACACAGAATCGGAAACAGGCTCCAGGCTCTGAGCCATCAGCCCAGAGCCTGACGCGGGGCTCGAACTCCCGGACCGCGAGATCGTGACCTGGCTGAAGTCGGACGCTTAACCGACTGCGCCACCCAGGCGCCCCATAACTTAAGGTAATTTAAAAGAAACAAATTCATATTGTTTATTCAGGATGCTTATCAGTATTTACCAGACCACAGGTAGTTTTCAAAGTCAAATGTTTCCTCCATGCAAAACCTATAGGAGACATGAAACTAGGATAATGTTCTCTCATAATAGGAAAAATCAAAACAAAATCTCATTTTATCTTTAGATAAAATGCACTGATACAATAATAAATTTAAGAATTTTCAAATTCACCATTACCGGTTACAGTAGCTTAGTCAAGGAAAGATAATTGAAACCTAATCATATAAATTATTCAGGAAAGGAAGTACAATACTGAAGACCCGATCCTCCTTGGGGCTGGGTAAATTAACCCCTCACTTTAGCATTTCCCAGATGATATCCAAGGCTCCTTAAGTCTGAAATCAATGTTCAGACATGACAATGTGCTTGACATCCTAGCTGTTTAGGGGATACCCTTACTGAAACTTTGGCAAAGTTACCCAACACAGTTCATGTCTGTCAGTGTTTCTTGACCTTCCTGGGGAAATCATCGACTTATCATTTTCTCAAAGCCATGAGATAACAAGAGTAACAATGATAGTCGTATTCTTCTGAGCATGAGGAAAATAAAAAACCTGGTGCTGTCCCCATTGTCTGCTTTTTCTACCAACTAATTGAAGAGAGGATTTTAGATAGGGTGGGAAGTATGTGTAACAACATTGAACTTAGAGTAATTTGAAGGCTGCCTGGGAAATCAGCTTATGTTGGGGAACTTTACGTGAGAAATACAAAATATTATTCACTCTCTTCAGTTGTAGAAAGTAAAAAGGAGATTCAATATTCAAATTCTTACAACAATATGTATGTAACTGTTTAAAACACATACATAAAAGCAAGTGAAAATGTAGGGAATGGGTTTTGGATTCTGCCAATACGGTTGAAGTCTCAAATTGGCCACAACCTGGAAAATATTGTACCAACTCTACTTGTGTTCTGCCTACAAATTGAAATAATAATTATGAAGTTGTCAAAATTAAAATAAGTTATGAGTGTAAAGAACTTAACATGTTTCTTGGCATCTACTATGTCCTCAGTATATAGTAGCTTTGATTAAAACTGTAGTTAAATGAACGCATTCATCCTTCAAACCACACATTTTCTCCTTTTTTTAAGAATTTATTTTATTTTTTCATGTAATCTCTACATCTTACATGAGGCTCAAAACTGCAACTCCAAGATCAAGACTCACGACATGCTCCATTGACTGCGCCAGCTGGGTGCACTTTGAACCCCAAACTTTCACTCATTTCCATAAGAGAGTCCTCCCAGTACCACACCCTCTGCCAGGTATTGGGGGTCCAGCAGTGGGTAGGATACCTCTGCTCTATACAGCTTAGAGTTAACAAATGACAGACATTTTAAAAATATTAACACCAAAGTACGTTTGCACAGCCGCACAAAGTCCTATAAGGAAAGAAAATTACAAGAGACTCTGAGAGGGAATAATAGATCAAATTGGATAAATTCTCCAGGACCTCCAGGACCAAATTCATTCGATTTGAGCTTATTCATAATTAAGTCTTTCCTGTTCAAGTCCTGATAAAGTGGCATTTGTGAGTTCTTTGTAGGTTAGTTTTGTTCTTTAGTACTATATATTCTACCCAGGGGCAAATATTATATACTATATACTGTGACGGGGGAGGATATTACTTTAAAAGCTGGATGGAGTTCAGTTAGTTGTTTATAATCATAAATTGGAAGAGATAGATCTTTACTTTATGAAATCATTTTGACTGGGGCACCTGGGTGGGTCAGTTGGTTGAGTGACCTGATCTTGATTTCAGTTCAGGTTATGATCTCACAGTTCATGGAATCAAGCCGCACATAGAGCTCTGTGCTGACAGCATGGAGCCTATTTGGGAGTCTCCCTCTCCCTCTCTCTGCCCCTCCCCCACTGTCATGTGCCTGCACGTGGTCTCTTCAGTCTCTTAAAATAAATAAACATTAAAATTTTTGACTTTTGTTCCTGTCCTTGTAATCATGATATTGTCGACATTTTTATTGTTGATAAGTAGTTCATATGGCTAATGTCCTTGAGAAAGCTTTTAAAAGAAAGAAAATAATTAGATCTGCATAAAAAGGTGATAGACATAAGGTGTTTCTAAAGTAAGTTAGTGGGGAGAAGTGAGGGACTAAAGTAAGTTAGCCGGGAGACGTGAGGAACTAAAATTTGAAGACCTGGACAATTAAGGAACTTGGACTCTATGGAGGTAAGGAAAGAGAAATTTCCTTAGGTGTTCTGTGATGAAATGGCTGTTTGCAAAACAGTGATATCTGCCTTTTTAACAAAAAAAATTGTTTCTGAATATGTTCAGTACTCACCCTATGGATCACCAAAGCTCCAATGGAGACAATTCTAAGAGTATTGGGCAGCTGTTATTTGGTTGAGATAATGAAAAGGAAACTGTGTTCTACACTCAGTTTAAAATAGTGTAGAAGGGGCACCTGGGTGGCTCAGTCTGTCGGGCGTCCGACTTCAGCTCAGGTCATGATCTCATGGTCCGTGAGTTTGAGCCCCGCTTCAGGCTCTGTGCTGACAACTCAGAGCCTGGAGCCTGCTTCGGATTCTGTGTCTCCCTCTTTCTCTGCCCCTCTCCCACTCAGGCTCTGTCTTTGTCTCTTTTAAACATAAATAAACATTAAAAAAAAAAAGTAGAGTAGAAGACAGCAGCCAGAGAGGATGTAATAGTAAGGATCAGACATACAAATGAAACAGGATTTTGGTGAGAAAGGAGAGTAGAGAAACATAGCTCTCCACCCCCACCTTCAAGTCCTCAAAGACATTGTAAGGGAGGAAATGAAAATGCATTCCTAAATAAGTTATTAAGATACTGAAAGTAAAGACAAACCATGAAAGACTGGAACACATGGGGACATTTGAGTTATAAGTGAATTTAAAAGCATTCACTTATTCTGGATAGAATTTATCAATATAGAAATGTTTATTAAAAATATTAGTCATGTTAGATAAATATGTGTGCTGAACACCAAAAGCAAATTTCATTGTCTGGTGGGCAGGTGTATTCACACACACACACACACACACACACACACACACTGGCACATGCACTCAGACACAGACACATAAACAAATACACACATAAAAATAAAATAAATTTACTTAAAAACCTTTGTAAAAATGAAGGCAGTGTGTGAAAATTTCTGCTTGAATTTTGCAGAAAGTTTGCTAAAAGTTTAGAGGCAGTGTGGACCTCGTATTAACCACGCTTTCTACTCTCTGTGTTATCTGGGCCCTCCTAACCACAGGTTAGCCTAATTCCTGCATATGGCATTGAGTCTGGGGGAAGCATGCCTTTCACACGCAAATGGAACAATGGCCCATTCCTTTCCATTCCTCTTTTATTGGACTCTCACATCCAGGGCCTCTATCTCCTGCCCTAATCACCCCAGGGCCAGCATCAGACAGCTGAAGGCAATCCAGACACTCTGACACTCCCAAGCCTGCTGAAATTGTTGAATTTGCTAATCCCAAACCTGATTGGATTGCTTACCCTGCCTTGCCCATTCCTTCCCAGGAAAACCATGATAAAGGCTTTCCTGAAATTCCCTACTCTCTCCAGCCTGTGACTAATATTGGTATTCTCTTGTATGGCCCTACATGGAGAGACATGACCTTCCTCCCTTCTTAACTGTGAATCATTAATAGCAATACTTTCCGATTTGCTGGCTTCACCATACTTGAATAATAATAAATCCTACATCCTAAGACAGATCTAGTTTATATAGATTAGTCAAGAAAAGTCAATTTACCTCCATGATTCCACTCTTATAGACCCATCAGCTGATCTTTCTTACTCTTAGAAGCGATGCCAAAGAGTATATGTAAATAAGGCATAAATGATACATTAAATATCAGTTAAAAGGAAGATAGCTGGGAAAATGTGGAAAGAAGGCCAATCTCTTTTGAATCAAATGGCAATTTAGTATGATTTAAAGAACTAATAGCCATTTTTCCTAATAAGTGCCCTGGGAGAAAGAATAAAAAATGTGCAATTTCTGGCCTATATAAATTTTGAGGTTAAATTCTAAAGCCTTTTTTTTTTTCCTTTTATTAGTATAGATTGGAACAGTGCTGTGAGGAAATGCTAAAGCATCAATCCACTTGGTTCTGGATGCTGAGGATAGCAAGATATTCACCAAATGGAAATAGAGCTAATTAAAATTAAAACCGTTCCTTGAACAAAAGCACTTATGAGATGAAGAAGCACAGCCAGTAGCAACGGAAATTAAAAAAGATTTCAGTTATAAACAGTTTTTCACTTGACCAAGTGTAACTATTGCAAGAAGATTTTATAAAATAAATTGGCATTTTAGTCAACAAGCTAATATTAAAACAATCAACACTAGTAAAAGCAGATTTTATGTGCTTTTATGACATACATAAGAGTTTTGAGATCAGGGACATTGATTTGGTAAAAAAAATAAACAAACCAAAAAACTTGTTCTGTTTGGCCACTGAACCTGCCTAAAACATTACCAAATTATGATTGGTTCATGAGGTGGCCATATACCGAGAACACCTAAATTGTGGCAGAATTACTGAGATGTGGTATATTTCAACCAAAAGAAGCTATCATTCCATTAATATTATTGTGAAAAACCTCTTCTGTGGGACTAGGGAAATAACCAGATCTTTTGAGGAATAATGGATATAGTATCACCCTATAGCTACCCTGGTTCTTCTGTTAATTAATTAATTTCAGACAGAGCAGACTTTGAAGCAAGGAAAGTTATCAGGAATAAAGAAGGGCATTATGTAATCTCCAAGGAGACCTAACAATTCTTAACCTGTATGTACATAACAACAGAATATCAAACCACGAGAGGCTAAAACTGATAGTAGTTTAAGGAGAAATAGATGACTCTATAATCATAGTTGAAGACTTCAATACCCCTCTCTCAGAAATGGACAGATCTAGCAGGGAGAAAACGATAAGGACATAGCTGAACTCAGCAACTTCGTCAATTAAGTAGACGCACTTTACACTTACACACTACTTTGTCTAACAGCCGCACAGTAAACATTCTTCTCTGGCTCACATGAAATAATTGCCAAAGTAGATCACATTCTGGACCATAAAAGATGCCTTTCGAAATTTTTAAAAATAGAAATCATACAATGTCTGCTTTCAGACCACAATGGAATTAAGCTAAAAGTAACAGAAAGACCATCGGAAAATCCCACAATATGTGGAGATTAACAACATATTTCTCTATAACATAAATTGAAGAAGAAATCCCAAGAGAGATGTAAAAGAAAAAAAAATTAAACGAAAGTGAAAACATAACATCAAAATTTGTGAAATGCAATAAAAGCAGCCAACATCTTGAAAAATCAATAACCAGGTGAAGTTATTATAATTTTGCGGTAGTCAGAATAATGCTCCACCCTCAAAGATTCCACACCCTAATCTCTGAAACCTGTTACCTTACTTGGAAAAAGGAACTTTATAGATAACATTAAGTTAATAGTTTTGGATGGAGAGATTATCCTGGATTATCCAAATAGGCCCAGAGTAACCAAGGTCATCTTTACTAGAGGGAGGCAAACAGGTTAGAGTTAGATAAGGAGATGAGACACCTAAAGCAAGGACCAGTGATACTTTCCCAAGGGAGGAAGGGACCATGAGCCGAGGATGCAGTCAGCTTCTAGAAACTGGAAAAAGCAAGGAAATAGACTCCCTCATGGAGCCTCCTGAAACTACACAGCCCTGCAATTCCTTGTGAGATCTATTTAAATCAGCAAAGGCACAGACTGAACACTCTGATAACTCTCGTGGGCTCTCGATAAATACAGCTTCAATGCCCCCCACCACAGTTGTGTCTTCATAGGTTCTTACTGATAAGTTTTCTGCAGGGCCTCTCAGCGGCTGAACTCCTGAGCACTGATGGGTGACAACAGCTATGATGACATTCTGGCACAGATTACCCCACTTGTATAGCAAAAGATCTTTAAAAAACAATTTCACTTTTGTCATAGATGGATTTGAGATTGTAACAAACACAGACCCCACGGGACACCCACCCACTCATCCCCCATGTCTTTTGTCAGCTTCCCAGGCTTTCACAGTTACCCCCCTGACTTTGCTCTAATACATCAACCGTGTTGGAACACTCAACTGTCTTGGAAATTCAGAAACTCTGATTATCAAATCCTGGAGCTGACGCTCAGCTCTTTCTACCTTCTCTCTACAAGAGATGGGAGCTTCTCTGTAACCTGCTCAAGCTTACAGACCTACTCTCTGGCTCATCCGATTTCATTGTCCTCATCTTTATCATCTCCCCTGTATATGTCACATCTCTGAATCCTCAGACCGGCTGGAGCTTTCCCTCTGCTGTTATGCCATACCACTTTACATCCGAATAAAGCTTTAACAGTCGGCTACCATTTTGTAACAGGAGCTGCATACACACAAACTATTAGCGGGGATGGGGGCCTCAGTGCTGACAGGACGCTCAGTGATCCAGTCCTCCAACTGCTTCTGTCTCTGCTTCCTCAAAATACTCTTGGTAGAATACATGCCAGTTTTGCATCTCCAGGAATCCAATGCTGAGATGTAATTAGGAGTACAACATAGTCATTGGGAGAGTACTTCTTGCAGAAGGAAGGGGGCAGGTTGGGATTAGTTACCGGAGCACCAAGGCTTCAGTGCAGGTGTGACAAAAGTTTCTGCCAGTTTAATTCTGAGCTCCGGAGAAATGATTTGCTGTGAGAGGAGTCCCTCACTGGGGCTTGCTTGGCCGTGGCCAGCAGGTCATTCATTGGCAGTGAAGAGTAGCCTCTCATCGCTAACATCTTGCTGAATCATGGGCTGGGAGCAGGACCCAACAATAACAGGACATTGGTTTGAAAATTGATGTAGAATATGAGGAAGCAAGGATCTAGCTCACCCCACTCCTCGAAACCGGGCAGTAGTCCTTTTTTGAAGGTGCCTCTGAACAGCACGTTCCCCTGTCTGCCACAGATAGCTTAATGCTTCTGGAATTCTTGTGCTAATTGAGTTTGAATTGGTAGACTGTGGTTTGCAAGCGTAATTTCCCCCCTGGATTTTTGCCAAAGATAGCTCATTTTAAAGCACATAAAATATGTACCAATATTTTACCCCTGTGAATGCACTCATGGACACTAATTTATATAAAGTATAGTATTTGTTGTTTACTAATCCCAAAATCATGTATCCTTGACTGGAGAGTTACAGAAAAAATTGCCATAATCAGGTGTAGTTTCTTTAAGGGCTGCTCCCATGATGCTGTTTAGTGGCTCTCCGAAGAATTTGGGAATGTTCAAGTAGTATTGCAGACTTTGCTTTGTTGAAAAGAAAATGACAAAGACTATATTTAATTCTTTTTATTCCATTTACCAAATATTTGTCTCTTTGCTTAACCAACCTTCCCTGAGGTTTTTGGCTAATTTCTAGTGCATGAAAAATAAACAGCAACCCCTTAAACATTTACTGCAGCCATTTTTATGACTATACCACAACCTCGAATCTTTAATTTGTTTTGCTTTTAAGCGTTTGACAAATGATTCTAAGAGGGTGTTTTTTCTTCCTATGTATAAACTATACAAAGTATTTCATGCTGTCAAATGTGGTGGCACAGAGGATATCACCTGTTTTAGGTTTTCTTTTCTGGGAAAGCGTTTTTATGGTGATGTCAAATAACCGTCACAGACACATTTCCATGTCACGAGGGCCTAATAATTTGTTAGACTTTAAGATATTTAAGATATTCAAAGACCTTTATTTTCAGGGACTTGGACAAAATGAGCTAAAATAAATTAGCAAAAAGGTTTCTTTTTATCTAAAATTTGGAATCAGCAATATTCCCATTCCTTTCCCCAATAGGAATGTTTTTTTCCAATTTAAAATTATTACATAACAAGTGTGTTTCCATGACTCTCTTTGCTCTTTTCTCTCGAAAAAAAAAGGGAACTAGTATAAATCATAAATATTATTCCCAATATCAGAGACCTACTGGAGGAAATAATAGGTTTCAGTTGGAATTTTGACCTTAAGAGGGTATAGTGATGGTAAAAAGGGAAAAGTAAGATAAAGTACAATGGAAAGAGTGCCAGAAATGTTCAAGGAAAGCTAGAATGGTTAACTAATATTTAAGCTGAGCTCTGTGAAAGCCATGGCCTTCAATGCATGTGAGTATATTTGGACAAAAAAATGGAAGCATCTAGCAACACAACTTGCTTGAGAAACTATACATAAGGCACAGGTGCTGAGATGTAGGAGGCAAAAGGCTAATGGTAGAAAACGAATCTGGGCAGGTAGATAACGGCAAACTTCCCAGGGCCTGCTGTTTACGGTACAGAGCTTGGATCTTATAAGTGTAAAACAACAATAAATATAATAACAAAACCTACCATATTCCACTGCCTAGAATGTGGCAGCAGTATGGCAGCCACTTCATAATTGTCATTTCCCTTAATCTCCATGAAAACCATGCATGGTAAATATTTCCATTTGGAGATTCGGGGATTTTTTTTTTTTTGCTTGTTTGTTTTTGAAAGGGCTCTTACAAAAACAAAACTTTGCACCTACTAAATGGCAGAGAAAATAATGTAACCTAGTTCTTCAAACTGTTTGCAATGTCTGCTTACTTCCAACTTAGGACTTTTGAGCCAGTGTGACAATACAAGTACTGATAAGAATACATCTGTTACAGAAATAGTTCTTGTGGTATAGCAGGGGAACAAGATTTGGTGATATTCTAAGCAAGAGATTCGGAGTATGTGAAACATGACTGGATAGTGTGTAAGGCAACGGTAAGACACTGAGATATGGAGATTGCTCTAATGGAACTATTTGCAAATTTCAACAGAAACATGTAAAAAAGAAAAATAAAACACTAAAAGCTTGTGTCGAGAAAGTGAAAGAGTCTTTTCAGTCTGTGTTTGAGTTGAGACAGAGTGATACATAGGTACTTTGTCAAGGGGGTGAGCAGAGAGAAAATTCTATACCTGAAGCATAGTCAACCTCTCAACAATAGGGAATTGTGATACAGTAAGACTCTATGCTAATCGAATTGCCTTTTTAAGGTACTCTTTGACCTGAAATATATGTTTTTGATTTGTTTTACTTAATTTGTAACATGGCGGGGGTGGTGGTGCTGTGTGCATAATATCTATGTCTGGATCAAAAATAAAGTCAATTTTGTGAACATTTGAAAGACTAATTTTTTAATATGTTTGCTGTTGTATCTATTGAAGTCTTGGTATAACATATAAGAAGAAGTATTTTGGACTAGGATATACAGCTCTATAACATTTCTAACTATTGCCAAAAAGAGAAAATCAATTTTAATTTTGTTTTATGTCTATAAACAGAAAGTATTCATAAATGTGAAGTTTAACTTGACATTCTCCAAAAGAAAGAAAAGTCCAACTTTTCTAAAAGTACTTCCCATGGATATGGCCAATATTATTCTTAGGTTTGAAGTGTTGCTTAAAAGAAAACACATCAAAGAGAATTTTAAACACCTGAAAGAGAGGGGAAGCAAAGCTTGTGTGAGAGCATTAGGAGAATGTTGTGTGTAGAGGAAAAAAAAACACACATATAATAAAAAATAACAGAGTATCATTAAATATATATTTTCTCCTATTAGAAATATAAGAAACAGTATCTGGTTAAAGAAGACAAAAATTAGAAGTAAAATTTAATGTGTAACTATGAAGCAGGATATAAAGGATTTCTTAAAAAGAAAAAATGACCTTGTTGCACTATACGCTAATTTGTATGTAAATTAAAAAAAATAAAATTAAAAAAATAAAAATGACTTCTGCTTGAAAGAAATAGATGAATTAAATATACCTGGATCATATATTAACTGAAATAGTTATTGTGACTATTTTATTTGTACTTTATGCAACTTGAATAAAGTTAAATGATAATATCAAAAGCAAATAACACAAATCCTAAGAGTAAAGACAATGTTGTTTCTATTCATAATTGCATAATTGCAATGCTAGCACACTGCGGAACAAAATAGTCCTGTACCATGAACCATGTCTGGATTCTGCAAAATCAGAGCTTGAGGCAAGAGATCACCTGAGGGGAATTTATTTGGAAGTCAATGACAGGCAGCAGGCATGAATAACTAGGGAGAGTGAAATAGGAAAGGAGGAAAAGGCAATTAGAAAAAGCCAATAAAGGATTATTATAAAGTTGGCTACCACTGTGGGTAATGGTGTACAATTCTACTGGGAACGTCTGAGTACCCTTACAAAATGCATTTCAGAATTGTCTGCTGAGCAGTGAAAGGGAGAATCATTTATACGTTGGCTCTTAACCCTTACTGATTAAGGGTTGCCCTGGAGCAGGGGTAGGGGAAATTAATCCCTCTTAGTACCAGTTTTAAAAATATGTCAGGTGAGCTCCAGCAGGTATCCACATGTCTGGAATCATAAAATCCTTAGGTTGTGGGCAAGAGATGCATGACACGTACTTGAAGTAAGGCAATGTAAGCTCCAAATGGGGCAAAGCCCACACAAAACCATTTTCTAAAGCGGAAGCTGGAATCAGATGAGCGTGGTCAATGAGACCAAGCAGAAGAAAGGCAATGCAGAAGTGTCCAGGATAGCCTATTCATTTGAAGGGCTCGGGTCTGCCCAGGCCCCTGCTCCCCCAGTTTAATTAATCCATCACCAAGTCTTTGATGTGAGGATATCAGTAACCTCTACAGAAGACCATGCAAGAGAACTAGTAGAACAAACTATATTTATTTTGTAATGTATTAACTCTAGTAGATATTACCTAAACTATTGTTTTAGCTGCATTTGAAAAATTTCATGTTGTGTTTTTTGGTCACAATTACAAATAGCTTTTGAATTCCATTATAATTCCTTTATGTTCCAACTATTATGTAGATTTATGGATCTTTTCCCAAGTATAAGACATCTTTAATTTCTATTATTTTGATTGATTTTGTGATATTATTAATTATCAATAATGTTGATTATTTTAGTATCTATTCTATTTCCTTATTTTAATGTACTGTGTATATATGTATTGTGGTTAAGTATGGTATCTGGCCTTTTATCTTTATTGAGTCTTTATTACCTCTATAATCGGGAATTTATTTAGAAGGAAATTTAACAGCCATATACAACTTAGTCCAGTGGAGTGGTAGAATAGGAAGATAGATCATAAATTAAATGTCATATGAAAGCCCAAGTTAGTCAGATAGTTTGTTTATTCACTTACTAAATCTTAACCAGGGAAAAGTGAGTTTGGGCAACCTTCAAAGGTACCAGCAAAAAATGGGGAAGAGACCTTCTAGTTGAGAAAAATACCAAAGTACCTACAAGTATCATAAGTGCCAAACAGACCAGAAGCAAAGAAGTGGTCCACTGCTGAGAAAGCAAAAGGTATAACAAGGCAAGAACAGAGTTGGTCAGAAGCCACATTTTTAATGGTGCCTCTTAGAACTATGAAGAGAGCGGTGTCTGGAAGAGACCTTTTAGGTTCTGAAAAAGATCATGGTCTCTACTGAGACTTGTACATCCCCACAGTATTAATGTAAGTTTGGGAGATCGGGTACTTGATGAATGCCTGTATGCTTGTAGTCCGCCAGAATTTTTCTGAATAAATTGTTACATTATCACCTCAAGGAGTTAACACACTGAGCAAAACCTGAAATCTAACTGTCTAACAAAGTTGTTAAGTGTTTTGCTACTTTCATGTTAACATAGCTCACATTTTTGGAACACCTCTTTTGCTTTCCATGTAGCATTTTAATTCTCTCAACAAAATGTATGTGTTGCATGATATTTTCCCCACTTTATAAATGCAAAAGGAAAAAAAAAGATGCTCAGTTCTGTGAAGGAAGCTGTTACATTAAAATAGCTAGAAAAGTATTAGAGGACGATTTCAACACAGGCTATTTGACTTAGTGCTTGGGTTCCCTTTTATGCTGTATAGATATTTGTGGCCAAATCGATACCAAAAAATACGTTATTTTCTACTGTGATAAAACTTTTTTTTTCCATATAGATAAAGACACAGATTTTTATTCTGCTACCTTTCCAGCACATCAGTCATATAAGAGAAATAGCCACAATACTATGTGCTGGGCATATTAGATATAAGTCTCTTTTTTTGATCCTGCTTGGTATTTTCCACATTTTAAAGATATAGGACATGAAACCCAAGAAATAAATTTCCCAGGGTCACAATACTATTAAGTAGGAGAGAAAAAAAATGTGCACATACTTCATCTTTTACTGCTTTGCCAATATGAGAGGAAACCACGCTAGATGCAGCTACTCCATGAATTACTTTTTGTCTCCATGCTCGAGAAGTGCGGTGACACCACAGACTGGATGCTGGGAAATCATCCAGCTGGACAATGAACATGTGAGGAAGAGCTACTAAGTCGTTACCAGAGTCACATTAGAAGAATGAGTCTACTCTCAGCATATTTACAAGACTTATCAGCCAGGAGTCAATGGGAATACGTAGTGTACGATCTCCGAAAGCATAACAATAAGAATGGCTCTGATTGAGAATTACACTCTTTCTATTTCCCAACCTCGTGGTTCAATATGACATTAAATTGAGCATTTATAAAATACAGGATTTTTTTTGTCCTTTATCCACACTAAAAGGAATAAACCAAAACCTATAAATAACAAGTAGTTGGTCTTTGGCTTGCCTAGTTCCAGCTAAATGGTCTGGGTGACTCAATTAACTATGAGCAAAACCATGATAGCCTTACAGTAACTCAACACAGTGGAACAAAGTACGTTCAATTGCATGAAATAATTCATCTAATGGAAATTTTTTCTTAGTGGCTTCTTGTTGCTCTAACCTAAAATTGTTTTGACTGCTTTCGTCTTTGCCATTCGTCAGACTGGTCAGTCCTATCTATGTCCTCTTTCCCTGTATGGGAGAGAATAGCCTTAAAACTGGGCTCTGAAAATGTTTTATCTAAGGAGTTAGGAAGTATTTTCGTCTTTGAGGGCCACACAGTTGCTTTCACAACCACCCCACCCCTAGCGTTGTAGCACAAGAACAGAGACAACATGTAAGTGCTTGATTATGCCTCTGTTCTGATAAAACTTTTTTGGACACTGAAGTTTGGATTTTGTATGATTTTCATGTGGCATAAAATGTTACACTTTTTTTGATTTTTTAAATTATTAAAGAAAGTGTAAAAAGATTCTTAGCTTGTGTGTTGTACTGAAATCAGGCCGTTGGCTGGATTTTGGTCCATAGGTCACAGTTTGCCGACCACTGATTTATAGAATAAAATATAGAGAACAACGTGATAGTTGCCAGAGGGGAGGTGGGTAGGGGATTGGGTGCGACTGATGAAGAGGAGTGGAAGATACAGGCTTCCAGTTATGGAATGAATCAGTAACGGATATGACAGGTACAGCACTGGGAAAATAGTCAATGGTATTTAATAGTGCTATAGTGACAGGTGTTAGCTACGCTTGTGAACATAGCATAACATATAAACTTATTGAATCACTATCTTTTACACCTAAAACTAATGTAACATTGCTTGTCAACCATACTTCAAAAATAGAGCAATTACATAAAAGGAAGAAATCAACAAATAAAATTAAAGAAAGGAAACACAAGATCTTTATTAAAAGGAACTAATTGTCTCAGGGCACCTGGGTGGCTCAGTCGGTTGTGTCCAACTTCTGCTCATGTCATGATCTCACAGTTCGTGAGTTTGAGCCCCTCATCAGGCTCTGTGCTGACAGATCAGAGCCTGGAGCCTGCTTCAGATTCTGTGTCTCCCTCTCTCTCTGCCCCTTCCCCACTCATGCTCTGTTTCTCTCCCTCTCTCGAAAATAAACAAACATCAAAAAAAAAAAATTAAAAACAGGGACTAATTGTCTCAATATTGTCTGCTGTTACTCTATTATTTATTAACACATTTTAAAATTAGAAATGTTTTTAATGGAGCTAAGTAACCATAGGGAGACTAGTTTGACATCTAAAAAAGAGCAAATATGTAGTGTGGGCAAAGTTATATAAGTTGTTGGTATTTCATCATTTGTATCACTAATGGTTTCTGTAAAGTTAAGCAGGTGTATAATGTTTCTGTATCCTTATTAATCCCACTTAGCTAAAAGAATGGTACTAGGATTTGATTAGAAAATGTTAGAGAAATGAGGAAATTATGAATGCTCCATGAATAAATGAAGATTCTGTTTCTATTTTCTCTTATAATATATTACATAAAACTATAAACTGTTTATATGATGAGTAGAAGGCTAAGAAATAGGTATAATTTTGGAGATAAAGAATAAAAGAAGCATTATTTCAACTGCAATAGCTATAGTTATACACATTCCAGAGTATAATTTCTAGCCTCAGTTATTTCAGCACAATGAAGGAAAGAAAAAATATACTACTAACAAAATAATAGATAACAAAAATATACTTGATAAAAACATCAACACATACTGTGTATAGAACATTATTGTGTCTTAAGCAGAGGCAACTAGTTAAACATCATAATTCATTATAAAGGATTAAGATTCCAATGAAATTGGGGGCACCTGTGTGGCTCAGTCAGTTAAGCATCCAACTTCGGCTCAGGTCACTATCTCGCAGTTTGTGGGTTTGAGCCCGGCTTTAGGCTCTGTGATGACAATGCAGAGCCTGGAGCCTGCTTCAGATTCTGTGTCTCCCTCTCTCTCTGTCCCTCCTCTACTTTCACTCTGTCTCTTTATCTCTTTCTCAAAAATAAATACACATTAAAAAAAAATTCCAATGAAATCGGAAAAAGAACCAAGCCTTCAAGGAGACAGAAAGTACAGTACTCAGAACATATGGTATAAGCAACTTCTATCTGAAGAACATATTCAAAAGCAAATGCTTAGTCAAAAATTTCTGAATGAAAAAAAAGCTGACGAAAGATCTTCCCTTTAAATAATAAAGTGGAAGATACTTAAATATAGTGTCTCCCTCAATCCTTTTGTTTTTCACTTTGTTCTTCCTCATTACTATGAACCCAGAAGAAAAGAAAAAAGTGCAAATGGATTTATTTTTTCTGATCTGTTTAAGTGCTTGAGGAGAGTAAACAAATCTGTATCTCTGCTAAGTAATTCTTCTCTACCTCATTTATGAACTGGAACCCTTACGCAATGTAAACCTATATAATTATGAATACTGGGGAGTCCTGTCCTCTATTACTGAGAAATCCAATAGTAACATTCTTCTCCTCTAGGTGTACTTGGAATGATATGTTATTACATGGTCAGGAAAGTACGGAAGCTGGTCAGTTGGGGCTTATAGGAGATCAAGGCAGAAAATAATTCTACCTTTCTTCTGGAGTTCTTTTCTACTTCATCATGAACAGTTCAAAGTTCACATTGTACATGTAAAACTAATGTAACACTGTATATAAATTAACAGTCAACACTCTTAACTATACTGGACCTAAAATATTTTTAAAGTTTTCAGTTACTTATTTTCTTGAGAAAGAGAGAGAGAGAGGAAAGAGTGAATCTCAAGCAGGCTCCATACTGTAAGCGCAGAGCCCAATGTGGGGCTCAAACTCATGAACCACGAGATCATGACCCAAGCTGAAATCAAGAGTCAGATGTTTAACCAACTGAGCCACCGGGAAACCCTGGACCTAAAATTTTCAAAAACAGAAGGCTATCTAGGGAAAAAAAAGCGCCCCTTCTCTATATCTGTTGGAACATCCTTTCTGTCACTATTGTTAGATAAAATTATGAGAACACTCTTGGGATTTGCTTTATGAGCTAATTTCTTTCTAGACGTAGGTTTCTACATGGTCTGTGATAGCAACAAAGGTATATGAGGAACAATTTGATCTTTTTCTGGCTCTTAGTTTCACCATCTAAGAAAGTGTCCTAGTGACCTCTTATAGCTTATCCTGCATGAAATTTAAAGAGAGCAATTTTCCTCTGGTAACAGATATATAACCAGGAAGTTCTTATTCAGATATATGTGAAATTTGCAAATAGACTTTCACCTAATTCAGTGAAATCTGAAACACCTGCAAAAGCTTATATTATTTTTGGAGGTTTCCATTTAAATCTCAAATCCTGTGCCAAGTGGCTTTGACCACATCCCATCTTTGGGATGATGCCTGCATTCTTTATTGGTGATGAACTTAACTATGACATGATACTTTATTTTTTCATATTTTATGTATTATCTTTTAATGTTTATTTTTGAGAGAGAGAGAGTGAGAGCAGGGGAAGGGCAGAGAAAGAGGGAGACAGCTTCAGGCTCCAAGCTATCAGCACAGAGCCCAACAGGGGGCTCCAACCTACGAACTGTGAGATCATGACCTGAGCTGAAATTGGATGCTTACCCGACTGAGCCACCCAGGTACCCCATGATACTTTATTTTTAATTAGAAAGGTAGATGAAGAACTGATCAGGAAAATCCAGGAGGCTTACTCTATTTCTTAATAACTCTCTGGAGGTATTTGGAACCACAGTTACCACTGATCTGTGCCATTTGATGCTTCTTTGATGAACGTTGTCACAATGCTTTTCTTGATTCACTCTTAATAGCCATGCCATAATTCATCAAATATCAATCCATTCTAGTGTTTTGTTCTAAGATATGTACCCAGAAGAGATCTGAATGTTGGATAAAGGCCTCCCTTTATTCCAAGGGAAGCATGTGAAATATCTAGAAAAAAATCTCTGCAATTTTTGTAGGTTCTGGAGGAAGCCTCATTAATTAGGAATGGCCAATATTCTTCTTTTTGATACATATTCTGAACTATTCCTTTCCATATCATTAATGTAACAGATCAAGAGATCTAATTATTCTACTCACAACTGAAGAAAAATGCCAATGAGTGATGTAGTCATTGCATACGAACCCCCCCTGCCTCCCCACCACTCATGTGGAAATACGTGCATTGCCTGAGAAAACATCTTCCTCTGATATAAGTTATGATGGTACATCTTTGATGAATAGTTCCTATGATGCTGTTTTAGCCCTACCCATGGGCATATCTAGGGATGTAAATTAAATCTGTGGAATTTCTTTTCCATTTTAATAATGTAAATATTACCTCTGAAATATCTATCTGGCCTTGGAGAACATTGGGACATATTTTATTGAGGAACATCTTGATGTTTCTTTTACCCTATTTAATATTACTGTTGGAATAGTTTACCTCTCAATATTCATGGTCAGATATGTGGTGTTTCTCTTTTCTTCTGAGTCAAAGAAACATGTCTTATATTTGCCATGGATTAGTCCCCATTGTTTATAACTTTAGAATCTGGACAATCATATCATTCTGTTTTGGTTGCCATTGTAGAAAAGTCTGTATTATATTTCATTTTATCTTCTTCCTCCAAAAGACAAATGACCTGCCCCTCACCTCATGGAAGAAACACACCCTGGGATAGATTCTTCCTCTTCCTTCCCATCTAAAACAAACAAACAAACAGACAAACAAACAAAACCATTTTGAAGCCTCATTTCTCTATTTCATGGAATAATTCCAAGTTTCTGGATAGCATGTAAAAATGGGGTAAATTCCTCCTTAACATCTCTGTCTTGATGGACTTTGTTCTTTCAGGTACCTGCTAAGGTTTCTAGACAGAATGAGTATCAAGTCCTTTGGAACATTTCATTTAAATAATTTTGTTCACTAGGTTTTAAATATATTTTATTTTGATTAATGAAGCTCTTATTTCTCTTCAATTTATCTCTCTTTTTCTCTGAGAGTGTGCGTTTTGAGCCAAATAAACTGTAAGTTTGGCAAACAAAAACAGGCTTTTTGTCTCAATGCAGAATATCTCCTAAGCAGTAGCATCTAAAACAAAATACTGCTTAGTGTTATTTTTAATTAATTTACCAATTACAGAGATTGCATTTACTTGTCCTAAAAAGTGTAAGTGGTTTTTTTTTTCCCAATTCTTACATGAAAAAGTTATGCCAATGAAGGAGAAGAAAGAGAAGGAGTAAGAAAAGAAAGAGAAGGAACAATTGAAGATTGGATAGCTGGATTACTTACCAAAGGCATCCAAATCACCATATAGTCTTTCCTACCTTTTATTTCAACTTTGACTTCTTATAATTGCCTAAAGAAGTTCCTCCATGCTTTTCTGATTAAAAAAAAAAAACTCCTTGTGAAAATTATCGAGAAATCACTATGTGTTTAAATTCATTAAGCGTATGAAATACATGAACATAACAAATATCATAGAATATAAATTATTTAAGGATAAACACTTATAGTTAAATTTTATTTTAAAACTCTAAATATTTAATATCTTTTCTTTAAAATATTGCTTTAAATGTGGAGCCTAATAGGTTGAAGACATGACTTCATAAAATAGACAATTATATTTATAACAAGTCAAATGTCATAAACATACTGTATCCTTTATAATATGCAATTCTTAGTTCAAAGTTTGGAGAAAAATTAATAAATAAAACTTTTATCATTCACAGAGTTTTAAATGCCTTATATTCTCAAGTACTTTGTCAACTGACTCCATTTTCCCATTTTTTCTTTTGCCCTTTTCCACTGCATTGTCTTACTGTCTTACATAGTAGCTGTAAGTTTATATAATACTACAGATTATTTCTTTATTCAGTTTTACATAAAAATCAAGGGTTGCCAAATTAAGAGTCAAAATCCTTGGAATAAACATTTTAATTTATTTTTATTTACAAAGATAAATCTTCATGATTTGCTAAATTAGCTTTCTTCATTGGAAACATTTTTGCAGTATCAGAAAAAAGTCTCCTTTGAGTTTGATATCTTCTTAGGAAAGTGAAAGAAATAGAGTAGGGGCCCATTTGCTATCTTTCTCAAAAATTACTCACTTTACTAATTTTCAGACCCCTGCCCAGTCATACATTCTTCTTTCTTTGTGAAGTTTGTGACGATTATTAAGATGGTTGATGATCTGCATACCATTGCCTAGCTATTTGGGCCAGCGGACATGACTGTGGTATTTCACTACTGAAAAAAAAAGACTCGGTGTTAACTTAGCCATGGCTTTTTCATTCTGAGACAACATGGCACATCAGTAAGATACATGGCATATTATCTTATGCATATAAATTACTCATAAATTGACAACCTTTTTATGATTTACTTTGAAACTTAATTTTAGAATTATCAGACTCAAACATAGCGAGACTTTCTACCTAAAATAAATTGTAAGTTTAGATGTAATTATGAATAACATCTTACAGAAATACCTTTGTTTCTGATAAATATTGATATTTTGAAAAGGTTACTGTATTTTAATTACAAAATTATAAACTCTAAGTCAATAAATATCTAAATATTCTTAGCATTGGAATATATACCTTCAATAAAGCATCTGTCATTGTCACTGCATCTTGCTTCTATACAATTTAAGGTCAGTCAGTTTTGATAGCTTACAGCAAAGATTGATAACCCTTAATCTTTGTTAAGCTTCTTTATTGGAGACCATCAAGATTTAATTTTTTTTTAATCTTACCACTTGGTAGATAAATGGCTTACAAGTCCCTTCTTTTCTAACTTTTCTAATTAATTTGAATGTCATTTGAGAGGGCAGGGAATAGGAGGGCTTTTTTTTTTTTTTTAAGTCTTATACGGTAACTCTTACAAATATGGTTTTTATCAATGTCAACTCCCAGATAATGCCATCTGTGCTAATCCCTAGCCCTCTCTACTGTAGTGCTTTAAGTTGTCTTTTGCTTTGATTTATCAGACAACTGACCCTGGCCTAACCCTGTCAGCTTTAGTTCAGAGGAACTCTCACAAAACATAGGCCTCTGATCTGACAAATTGATTGGCTGCAAGGAACAGTTTAACTGGAAAAGGATCTCCCTAACAAGTGATAAAGCCCTTTTATTCTCAGCTTACAGCTTTGGGGATGTGGACAGAATGTATAAAATGTCCAACAGAAGAAGGAAACATTATGAGTAATCTGGAAAGCTGAATATAAAGGGAAGCAATAAAAGGCTCACAGCTTTCTGGTTAATGATAGTTCTGAGAATATCAGCAACTATATTTTATTTAAAAGCCTTTAAGTGGAGGTTAATTGAAAATGATCATCCTAATTAGAAAACAAATATTAAAATTCTCCTAGTACTTCAAGGCTGACTTTAACTGGAGCATGATGATTAGGTACAGGGATAAGTGATTGCAACCATAGAAAACCTATTGATCAGATTTGAGGAACAGGTTGACACAACATCCTTTGATGAAACTGTTCAGTAATTTCTGTCCATGGCACTTTGGTTCTTGGCACACACTTTTGCTACTAGCAATGACTACTCCAGTAAATTTTTATCCAAAAGGTGTATGGTCACATTTTCATTAAGTTTCAAGAAATAAAAAGAATTAAAAAAAATTTGTTTTAATTCAGAAAAAAATATTTTTGAGACCAATATAAAATCCAAAAGATTTATTCTTTAAAGTACTTGGCTATTTTAATTATACCATGCAGTAAAATTAGGGCTGTTCCCACCTTCTTTTTCTTGCCAATTTTTTTGTTTTCCTTTACCTTCATTCTTTTTTCCCCTCTCATTGTACCTTTTCTTTTTTTTTTAATTTTTTAAATGTTTTATTTATTATTGAGAGACAGAGAGAGACAGAGCATGAGCGGGGAGGAGCCCAGAGATGGGGAGACACAGAATGTGAAGCAGGCTCCAGGCTCCGAGCTGTCAGCAGAGCCTGACATGGGGCTCGAACTCACAAACTGTGAGATCACGACCTCAGCCGAAGTCAGACGCTCAACCGACTGAGCCACCAAGGAGCCTCTCATTGTACCTTTTCATTCTCTGTACTCCTGCATCATAAAAGGTATGTACAAACTAAACTGCACTCTGTAGCCTTATATTCCTTTTACACCTGGGTACGTTCATGATGACCCATCTCTTTCTCATGATGTTTGCCCGAACCAGACCAAAATCAAGGATGAAAAAATTGATTATATTTTCTGATGGAAATAGCGGTAGCACTTATTTGATATTAGAGGCAATCGATTATCCGTTCTCGGTCTTCCTCCTGTCCAGAATGGGGATGTGGGGTCTGGAGGTAGGAAAGCCATCATGATGTCCGATAGTCAAAAAATTGTTCATAATAGTTAACATCAGAGTTGAGACTCTAGTTGTGCAGTGGCAAGGGTTACATGGAAAATGCTATGGTTATCCTTATAGCCATCATAGGACTGGCATGACTTTCTGTATTTCCACTATAGTTGGCCTTCATTGATTTCCTTTTTTTTTTATTCTGATCTTCCTGGCAATCATGTTAGATGGCTTTCTGTTTCGTTCTATGTCTGCCAAAGTTATCCAGGCTAGATTTGCATTATTTGTAGATGCCTGATCAGATACTTTTGGATGAGGGAAACAGAGACTAAATTGATAGACCCCCATTTTATTTTATTTTTTAAATTTTATTTATTTATTTATCTATTTATTTAATTGACATCCAAGTTAGTTATCATATAGTGCAATAATGATTTCAGGAGTAGATTCCAGTGTTTCATCCCCTATTTATAACACCCAGTGCTCATCCAAACAAGTGTCTTCCTTTATGTCCCCTTACCCATTTGGCCCACCCTCCACCCACAACCCCTCCAGCAACCCTCAGTTCGTTCTCTGTATATGTCTTCTGTGTTTTGTCCCCCTCCTTGTTTTTATATTATTTTTGTTTCCCTTCCCTTATGGTCATCTGTTTTGTATCTTAAATTCCACATATGAGTGAAGTCATATGATATTTGTCTTTCTGTGACTAATTTTCCTTAGCATAACACCCTCTAGTTCTATCCACGTCGTTGCAAATGGCAAGATTTCATTCTTTTTGATTGCCGAGTAATATAATGGAATATATATATATATACACATAAAGGAATATATATATAAATATATAATAGAATATTAGATATCTAATAATATATATTAGAATATATATATATGTATATATATATATATATATATATTCTTTGGAGTTGAGAAGAGCAAACTAGAACACTACAAGCTGAGATGGTAGGAAATGATCAACTTCTAAGTATATACACTTTAGAAGAAAGTGTTGTTTTTTGTTGGTTTGTTTTAAATAACGATGGCTAACATTTAATCCTGAAACATAGTAAACTTCATGTAAACTTCCATTGTAAACTTGTAAACATGTAAACATGTAACATGTAAACATGTAAACATGTAAACTTCAATTGTCAAAACAATTAGCATACTTAGAGAAACACTGTCTTCAAGAATATTTTTTAAATGAGGAGCTACTGTGTTCATATTTAACTGCAAATTGTTTCTGTCTTGGGACCAACCTAAGTAAACTTTTAATTGTCCCCTCTTTGACTTCCATTTCTCAGCTGTGGCTTCTAGCTCACAACACTTATTTGTAGCTGCAGACCCCTCTCATTCTCTAGCTTTCATGAACCAAATATATCCATTTTTTTCTAACAATCTATCTTCTTTCCTCCAATTGCACAGTTGCTCTAAGTAAAAATGATAGCAATACTGATAATAATAAAAAAAGAAGAATGCTTTATGCTATTTTAATGGAACACTTAGCTGAGACTGAGAGACATTGATGTTCTCAGAGAAATTATTTGATCATGGACATTCCTTTTGTTTATAAATTCACCTGGGACCTGTTGAATGTACAGATCTTAACAAATGTGCTATGAGAAAAGAAGATATTAAAATAGTGGTAAGATGGGCCACCTAGGTGACTCAGTTGGCTAAGTGTCTGAGTCAGGTCATAATCTCACAGTTGTGAGACTGAGTCTCATGTCTGGCTCCACACTGGGCATGGACCTTGCTTGAGATTGTCTCTCCCTCTGCCCTGTTTGTGTGCATGTTCTCTCTCTCTCTCTCTCTCTCTCAAAAAAAAAAACAAAAAAAAACAAAAAAAAACAAATGGTAGCAGTACTTTTCAGATGTTATTGAAAATGCTGCAAAATCCCATGATAAAGTTCTATACTTCCCTCTTTACATTTTTGATTAGACTCTATGTCAAGTTACGTTTCTATATGTAGCAAGGGATGGAGTATATCTAGATTTAGCAACGACGTCCAAAAGATTTACTCATTGATAGCTTTTATTTTAAAACATCTTCTACTCATCAGTCATTATGACAGTTGTTTGGGCTACAAAGCTCTAATAGTATTTTGTTAAATTTGAAAACATTTTGGTATATAGTTATGTGAAGATACAATATTTTTATTTCTTTAATGGAAGAATGAGAAACCAAAAAAATTGGTCACTGTTAAAGGAACCCTTAAAGTAAAAGAGCTGGTCACTAAAAAAGTAAAATAATTAAAGTAATTATTAGCTAATCTGAAAGCACAAAAAGTTAAAAACACAGACCAAACACTGATTCTTAAAGGTAATTTCTTAAACATATTTGCATCCAACTCAGTTTTTAAAGGACTAGTATTTTAATATACTTTATTAAAGTATATATTCCATAAGCTATATGTTTGTTATGTTTCTATCTGATTTTAGTGCTAAAATGTATCGTCTTGAATCGTTCTGTCAAGTTAGTTTTGATCCACATGGTTTTCAAGCCAGTTAGGTTATTTTCAGCACAGCATGAAAGGAATTTTCATTTTAATCCAAGCCATTTGCTTCATGTAATGTCAATGTATACATGACAACATTAGCAAAGATTTTGCCAAATACGCTATGATATACAATGAAGAGAAGGAAAAGTACAAAATTATATTATCTGGTTTTGAGTTGAAATCATCCTACCTAAGAAAGACTTTTGAAGTCATATTTCCTGAACATTTTAAAATGTAGCTGCTTCCAATAACTTCACACAAATTTAGTTATATTTTTTATAAAGAAATGGCATTTGTTCCTGCAGTTCTTAATTATATTTCACGTATACATAAGAATACATCCTGTCATCCAACAGATTATAAGACTAATTCTTAATAATGGTGCTGTGAAATGTATGCATTGGTTTCCTCTACCTAAATCAGTCTTGGACTATTTAATATCACTAGTTTCACATTTCACTGAAGGGGAAAACAGAAAATAGCTCTGCTATCCAGAGTTTTGTCCATGAAATGTTTCCTAACAAGCATTGCCATGTCAAATATAAATGGATTGGCTTTAGAAGATTAGTCAAACTACTTTACTATTTACCTGTGAAAATTGAGGTCTTAGGTTCACATAACTAAATGAATTCCCTTACAAAGTTGCTAAGTCATAAGTAAATGGCTCTTTACGAAACAAAAGGCATTTTCCTGACATATAGCACGTAATTCCTAAACTTCTAACAGTATTGCCTTAAAATGCATAAATTTATGTAAAATTAGACCCATAATAATACTTTGTCAACCATTTTGCTTCTCTTTGCCTATGGGGCAGAAAGTCTTTTACTTTCTACTTAATTCTATTTTGAATATTGTTGTAACAATGAGAGGGGATATGATTATTATTTTTTACAACTGGAAACACTTGAAGCGAGTTTCAGATGTTTAGTGATTTTTAAAGTTATTTTTGACAGATGATTTTTAAAAGGAACAGCAACTATAGTAAAAGTAAAATAGTATCTGAAAAAGCATTGAAGACTGAGGTGATTAATCAGATCCCCCATAAGGAGAGCACATACAAATTATAACAATTTTCATATATTGCTCAATATACTTTACAGATAAAACTCAATCCAATTACACATGTTCTCAAAATTATAACAAAATTAAATACTAGGTATTAAAATGTTTTTAATTATTGGTCCAAGTTCTTTTGTCACATAACTAACTACTTTAGATCTGATTAACTTATGGACATCTAGAAAAATTATCATTGCTAATTTTGCTTGAAAGTTACGGTTGGTATACTTTTATACATTCTGGTATATTCAAGTAAATGGTTTTTAAAATTTATTAAAATTTTTTTAATGTTTATTTATTTTTGAGAGAGAGAGACAGAGCATGAAAGGTGGAGAGTTAGAGACGGAGCTGTCAGCACAGAGCCCAACAAGGGGCTCAAACCCATGAACCGGGAGACTTTGACCTGAGCAGAAGTCGGATGCTTAACTGACAGAGCCACCTAGGTGCTGCCCCATTTTGTTTTAATTTTTTTAATGTTTATTGGTTTTTGAGAGAGACAGAGACAGAGGCAGAGTGTGGGCATAGGAGGGACAGAGAGGGAGAGAGAGGGAGACACAGAATCTGTAGCAGGCTCCAGGCTCTGAGCTATCCTGCACAGAGCCTGATGTGGGATTCGAACCCACGAACTGTGAGATCATGACCTGAGCCAAAGTCAGATGCTTAACTGACTGAGCCACCCAGGTGCCCCTAAAATTTATATTAATAAATAAAGGCCCGTATGAAAGAGGAGAAATAACAACAAACACCACAGAAATACAAACAATTAATAAGTGAATATAATGAAAAACTGTGTGCCAACAAATTGGCCAACCTGAAAGAAATGTACAAATTTCTAGAAACATACAAACTACCAAACTGAAAAAGAATAAATAGAAAACTTGAAGAAATTGAATCAGTAAGCAAAAATCTCCCAACAAGAGTCTAGGGCCAGATGGCTTCCCAGGGGAATTCTAGCAAACATTTAAAGGACAATTAATATTTATTCTTCTCAAGCTATACCAAAAATAGAAATGGAAAGAAAAATTCCAAATTTGTTTTATAAATTCTACTTTCTAGTAAAATGTTTATCAAATAGTAGAGCTGAAATTGGCCTTTTGAAATCATCTCATCAGATATCTGTTTCCTATAAAACACAAGTATGAATCTCCTCTATTCTTGAGAGTCTCTAGGAAGTGAGAATTGTATACTATTCTTCTAAATAAATGGGTATGGATTTCTGAAAAATTTTGCTTTTAATCAAAATACCTACAGACAGGACTTATTACTGTAATGTGATATCCCAGTCACAAGGTAGACTTCACATAAATTGCTTGCTAATAAATCAAGTAACCTTAATTTTTCTGTCATCACAACTCAAGGAAAAGTATAAAGAGTCACCCTCTAAGAAAAAAACCTACTCAATTTAAAATCATTGCGTGACTAGTTCTTTCTTGGGTAACACAATGCTTAACTAACTGCTGAAAACACTAGACCGTCATAGGAACAAAATGAAGTAGGAAAAAAAAAAAAAAAAACAACAACATGGTTAAAAGGCAGAGACACTTGTAAAGTTCAACACCTTTAAGTTTCTCAAAGGTAAGACTATGACTTGCTATCATAAGTAAATAACAAGGCTGGGAACACATTTTGCTCCTCTGAAATGGTATCAATGAGGAATCAGTAACACAGACAATACCAAAAATAAATAAATAAATAAATCTGGCTTTCTCACAGGTTATACGAAATTCACTTATATGACATATATTTTCTGCATTGTCATACCCAGCTATGACCTTTTAGTGGAATTGTGATAAAATTGCAGACACGTATATATTTAAATTCTTTTTTAAAAAAGAATTGCTTGACATTCCATAATTTGGCTATTGTTGATGAATGGATAAAGAAATTGTGGTTTATATACACAATGGAATACTACGTGGCAATGAGAAAGAATGAAATATGGCCTTTTGTAGCAACGTGGATGGAACTGGAGAGTGTGATGCTAAGTGAAATAAGCCATACAGAGAAAGACAGATACCATATGGTTTCACTCTTATGTGGATCCTGAGAAACTTAACAGGAACCCATGGGGGAGGGGAAGGAAAAAAAAAAAAAAAAAAAAGGACGTTAGAGTGGGAGAGAGCCAAAGCATAAGAGACTGTTAAAAACTGAGAACAAACTGAGGGTTGATGGGGGGTGGGAGGGAGGGGCGGGTGGGTGATGGGTATTGAGGAGGGCACCTTTTGGGATGAGCACTGGGTGTTGTATGGAAACCAATTTGTCAATAAACTTCATATAAAAAAAAATAAATAAAAAAATAAAAAAGAATTGCTTTTCTTTCAAAAAAAAAAACAATTACAACATATATTCACTATTGTTGCAAAATCATTTTCCTCTTAGCATTGATCAAGTTATATTTTGTAACATTGGGACAACATCATCCCAAAGGACCACAGTCAGGTAAAGAGGATAATAATGGCATGCCCTGGTGAAACATGGGAGAAGATCGAGTGGAATTTAGTAGCATACTTCCAGGAAATAGAGAACAATATATAAGTAGTGGCTATAATTGCCAATGTTTCTTTTATTTTAATTTATGGGGAGAAACATGCATGTATAAATGCAAACTATTTTAAACTTATCCTTTTTACATTCCCCTTTTTGTTTGTTTACTCCTAACCATTCCTCTGACTTATTTTGCCATTAAATTTAGTCATGGGGTTTATCCAATATGTTTTCTTTATTGATATATAACTCCGTGGAGGTTTATATAATATATACCCATATATACATCAGGTTTTCAGTCTTATAGTTTTACAAAAGTAGAACTGTGTTATTTCCATAATGCTTCTTTTTTCACTGAAAAATAACTTCTGGATATTCCTGTAGGTCCTATGAGATATGTCTTTTATGTTAGTGACTGCATAATATTCTCTGGAGTATACATAATTGAGTAGTCCTTCATTGAAGGCTGAATATTCACTTGAATTTTAGAGTTTTTAATATGTTACAGAATTATACACTAAAGTGTTTAAATTTTGATAATTTATGCATAAAAGCACAATTATGAGTTACCAAACCAGGTTTAGAATGCCTATGTTGAAATGCACATGCTTATTTAGTTTTAATTGATGTTCCCAGATTGGAAATTATTCTAGAATGTAAACTCTACAAGGAGCTTTGCTGCTGTTCAACAATATATCCTAAGTGTACAGAAGAGAATATGGAATTTTCTGTTATTGTTTAGTAATGTGTTTAGAGAGTGCCTACAACTTATTTTTGTTCAATAGATACTTTATTATGGTCAATACAAATTTCTTGAATAAATAAACAGAAGAACATAATACCTCATATTTCTATGACCAGTGTGCTAGTGTCTTTTTTGCCCCATCTCCACTAGTAGATTTTATAATTCTTTTGTGTATTAAAAAATACGAATCTAAGAGACATAAAGTTTACCTTATTGTCTTTACTTTACATTTTCCTAATGTATTTTAGCATTTCTCCATTTTCTTTTGCAATTTGATTACTATGCTGTGAATTATGAATTAGAATTCAATTTTACTTTTATTTTTATAAATTTTCTTCTCAATTTGTAAGAAATCTCAGGGGTACTATAGACATGATTTTTGATCTTCTATTGGCCTTATGAATATATTTTAAATTTACCATTTCACATTGACTTTGCAAAATACTTTGCTACTATTTTTGCTTTTTATATTTGTGTTAGCTAACTTAAACCACTAAACCCTTATAATAAATGTGTACTTAATCCTTTGCTAAATGCCGTTTGATTTATTCACCTTGGAAATTAACTCTAGCTTCTGATGCAAAACATAAGTCCTCACTAGAATAAAACTAAAAATTCCAACTAATTTTCTTCACTAGATTCTACTTCACTAGATTCTAGCTAGAATTGCATTGTACATCTTTAAATAATTTAATCATTCATTGTTAAATGAGTTATTAATCTTCTTGAGTCTTAATATGTCTTCATGAATTTTCTCCTCAAGATTAAATGATATTGTTTTTATTTTTCTTCCTTTCTTCATTTTATTTGTCTTCAATTTTCTGGAGTTTCCTTATGCAAATAGTTATTGCTAGCTTTATTTTATCAATGTAAAAATTACTTAGATTGTGTATAAAGTTAAAACCTGTGGGTAATTTAGATTTTAATGGTATAATTTAATAAAATAAATACAAATGTGAGGAAAAATTTTGCATGATAAAATATTTTTATTATTTTGTTATTTGTAAGTTGATTCTAGATTCATTTTTATAGCATTAGCAGTATTTACCTAAGGATATATTTAAATCACCATTTGAAAAATTAATTTTTAAATGTAAAATTTTTTGTTTAAGAGTTTGTGTAACTAAAATGCATATAAATTTAAATGTGGTTTGTATGTTTTTGTATATACACATATTTGAACACATACATATCTATGTATATACACATTCAATTGCGATAATGTCTAGTAATGGTGATAATGAAGAATTTGAATTAATAGAGAATAATTAACCCATTTTCCAAGTGGTTTTCCAAGTTTTCATTTCATGCTTTTTGTGTTTGTTTCAGATATGTTAAATTGATAGTTTATGTTTCTTCTTTTCTTTTTTTTTTGGCTTTCCTTTGAATACTGTCTGCTATAATTACACATAAAAAGAAATAATAGATATCAGTAGAAATAAAAAACATAGTAAAATTAATATTTTGAAGATGGAAAGGTATCATCATTAGAAATACATATAATAAGATTCATAGAATACAAAGATGTTACTATAATCAAAAATCACAGTAGTCTTATATATCTAAATCTTCTCTCTCCAAGATATCTAGTTGTCCTTTATTTTACTTATATTTTGATGGTCTAACCTCAGAAGTGAATATATATAGTTTGAGACTTCTAGGATTTATTTATTTATTTACTTACTTAATCTTGAAAATAAGTACTCTGTGGGACAAACTTCCAGTTATAAAATACATAAGCCATGGTGATAAAAAGTGTAGAACAGAGTATATAGTCAATTATATTGTGATAATTTTGTATGATTATAGATGGTGGCTATAGTGTTAATGGTGAGGATTGACTAATGCACAAAATTGTCAAATCAGTGTTGTGCACCTGAAACTGGGCAAAAGATTCACCCTTGGAAGAAGGAAAGAAAGAAGGAAAGAAAGAAAGAAAGAAAGAAAGAAAGAAAAGAAAGAGAGGAAGGAAGGAAGGAAGGAAGGAAGGAAGGAAGGAAGGAAGGAGAAAATAAGCACTGTGGTAAATTTGTGGAAAATAATGGCAACCAAGACATAAATGCCCAGGAAGCATAAAATCTAGAGGACTGGGCAAGCATTGAAAATGTATTTTATAATATGAAAAAGGTTATGGGGGCACCTAGGTGGCTCAGTCGGTTAAGCATTACACTCTTGATTTCATCTCAGGTCATGATCTCACAGTTTTGTGAGTTTGAGCCTATGTCGGGCTCACCTTGAAGAGCCACCCTGAAGAGCCTGCTTGGGATTCTCTCTCTCTCTCTCTCTCTCAAAATTAAAAAAAAAGTGATAAACTTAAAAAAAAATAGTTGATGGATGAACTAAACATTGCTACCATACCATGTAGGAGACAGACCATACTTAATGTGGAGGTAAGCAGGAAACCCCCCACAGAGAATTCAGAAATAGAACAAGTATAGGAGTTGATCAGGCTTTCCTTTCTCTCTCAACAGGAAACAGCTATTTTAAACCCATAAAAGAAATATCAGATAAACTGAAACAATAGGAATAATGTAAACAGAATAACTGAAAAAAAAATACAAAGAAGTGAAAGGAATTCGTTTAAGCTCAAATGGTAAATGGAGCAAAAGGTATGGAAGCATTTTGATTCTATTGTAAAAGGAGTGTGGTATCACTGCTGAAACAGATATGGGCAGACTTGTATCAATCATAACTTTTAATCAACAGTGTGGAGAATGAATTAGAATCCGTAAGAGTGGGATGTTTACCATGAAAAATAAAGAAAGCATATCATGCTTGTCATAAGCATTTCTCTCTCTCTCTCTCTACACACACACACACACACACACACACACACACACATCCTATTTTAATTTATCTGCAGAATGACATATAGGTTATTGTTATCTATCTATAGAGAAATGTAGGTTCCAAAATGTACATCGTCTTCAATTGTACAAAAATAACTATTTTCTTAATATGCTCCCATTTTGAATTTTTCAAAGCAGGCAGTTTTGTGCTGAAACACACAGGAATGTCAGCTTTCTAATTAGATTTGATTTTGTCCTAATTTCAAGGTTATGATTAATCCATTAACTATCACTCATGCCAAACAGCAGTCAATGGATGCAAAGCAGAAAAATCATGTCAAATACATTTAATTTCCAAATTCCATGTAGTTTTGTAAATGCTACAGTTATTTTCTCAAAGACACTCTGACATTTTGACAAATCTGTGGGATGATCTCTATTTCTCTTGCAAACAAAATGCATTTCACTCTAATAACTGATCATTTTCCTCCTGCTGTTGATCAGTTCTGTTTGAATAACTGCATTTATCTTGTTCAGAGTCACAGACGCTGACTTTTTTCTTTGAATTTTATTTGTACATCTCTGTAGTCAAAATATGGAATTTGTATAGTTTCCTTAAGAAGAATTCATCATAATTAAAATAAATTTAGTCAATTGTGCTATAAATTCTTTTAATGGTCGCCATATGCATTATCCTTTTTTAGCATTTGCTTCCCAGGCAATTCCTTGATATTAACAACATACTTCAAATATGATATATTTACTTGGTAGTGAAGCCACTCATATTTAAATTGAATAGTCATACTATGTATCCTAAACTAAGACAGTTGCTTTTCATAATTTTGATAAAAATGCATAACATCATTTTACAATATTTTATGTATGAATAATACTTATAAGAATGTTTTTTCCTAACAATATTGTATTGAATATAATTGAAATTAACAAATTTTATAACACAACTGTGGTACTTATGTATATGATTTTAGGTTTATTACTTCTCTTCTTCATTTGGACTTGCATATTTTTATCTTCATTTACACAATTGAATAGTGTAAGTCAATGTTCTTGTTTACACATGTTTTTGTTTCTTCTTGTATCTGTGTTATTTATCTCTCTGGTGCCATCCCTGATAATTTTTTCTTTCAGAGTTCACAGTAATTTCACACTGTGAGGTAGATTTTAGTCTCTTTTGAGCCACTACAGACTGCAAATATCATTTTCCTGTTAACACCTATTCTCAATTTATGAGCTGTGTGTGCACCACCTTACATAACTCCTATATTTAAGTTTGAACATGAATGGATTTTCCAAAATGATAAACCAATCTTAATATGAGTAGGTCTTTGCAGAGTTATTTTATGCATTTAATATGTTTCTTGCTAATAAATTTTTAGAACTCAACAGCAGTGTGTACTTTAGATCTTTGAGGATGACTACACAAAGATTATGATCCCCATATCAGACATCTGAAAATAATTATCTTTGACTATGAAAAAAATGAAAAATGAATTAGAAGACTGACTATCGTGAGTAGAGGAATGTAAATTGGTCATTGTTTTTATTTCATTTAACTTGTAAAATAATACGAATTAAAAATGCAAGCCAGCTTATATACATCCGTTACTCTAAAGCTGTGTTGTCTAATAGAGCAGCCAGTGAACACATGTAAATACTGAGCACCTGAAATGCGATTTAGGCACAGAATTTTCAACTTTATTTTAATTAACTGAAAGTTGAAATCTAAAGTTGTATAAAATAGTTTTTCCATTAAAAACAATTTTATTGTTTTAGTGTAACCACATTTCACTTTAATCATTGCATCGTGTGATATGGTTGCAGTATAATGTTGTTGTGTCAGGCACATATGTAGCTTTTAATATTACACATAAACACATCCCTGTTCTAGTAAGTGTCATTGTATTGCTTCAACTCAAATGATGCAATATACTGATTTAACATGGCTGTATGTTTGACTGTTTTATGTAGACAGCACATGTTAGAGAAATATTCATGTAAATTGTTACACTTTTAATATTGTAAGTACTAATTATTTTGCAAATGTTTATTATACTTATGATTTTACTTACAACGTAATTATTTTTCTCATGTAAGTAAATAAGTATGGTAAATTTATTTATTTATAAGTGTTTATTCATTTATTTTGAGAGAGAGAACATGAGGTGGTGAGGGGCAGAGAATGAGAATCCCAAGCAGGCTGTATGCTAACAGCACAGGGTTCAACCCCACAAACCATGAAATCATGACCTGAGCCAAAATCAAGGGTCAGATAGATGCTTAACCAACTGAGCCACCCAGGTAACCCCAGAATTATAAATTTGAAACAAACCTTAATTTTGATACAGAATCAAGTAAGGATACAGGAGATAGCATTACAATCAGAACATTAAAGCAAACAGACTGGAAGAAAGTATTTGCAAATTTCATGATTAATGGAGGCTGCATCATTTGACTGCAACAGAGTGAACTAGAAAAGCATCTTGTCTGTTAAGTTAAAATGTTATATAAAATAAAATGTACAATATTATAAGACATTTTCAGCAAATATATAATAAATTTGATGTTTTTTCTAGGAGTCAAAAATGAATAGATAAAATCAGTTGCCTAAAATGAGAACTAAATGTCTTGCAGAAATTTTTTAAATTAGTCTTCAACAAAATTGTGTCTCATAAGTTTGACCAGTTATTTGAATTATTGTATTAAAAAATTGCTTTTAGATGAATAAGTAGTTAAAGAAATTATTGGTTATAGAAGATTTTTCGGATTATGACGACCAGTAAAAGATACTTTACAAAAGTGAATGATCTCAATTAAATTGTGAGTAGAATGAAAGATCTTTCTAACGATATCAAAGGTTAATTGATTCAAGATTTGAAAAAAATGGAGGCATTTAAGTGGCTCAGTCAGTTGAGCTTCTGACTCTTGATTTTGGCTCAGGTCATGATCCCAGAGTTATGGGGTTGAGCCCACATCAGGCTCTGTGCTGAGTGTGGAGCCTGCTCAAGATTTTCTCTCTTTCTCTCTCTCTCTCTCTCTCTGCCTCTCTCCCCAGCCTGTGCTCTGTCTCTCTTCTCTCTAAACAAAAACAAACAAAACAAACAACTCCCTCTGCAGAAAAAGAAACAGATTTGAAAAAAATGTAAGCATTATTCTTTAGCCTTAAAGGAGACATGAGGTATATAAAACACCTCTCAACTCATACTTTGGTTATGTTGTATCTCCAATTTTACAAAGAAATGCTGTCAAATTGTGGTCTAAATTCCTGAATTTCCATCATAGACATATTTTAATCTTCAACATGTGTTAAAGAAGCGTATCTGCTAGATATGATTTTTGTTTTTTGTCACGGTGGGTGGTACTCCAGCGACGTTAGACGAAATTCTGGATTTATTGCAATTTTAAGACAAGAGCCTGAACTTCCCGTATTGCTTTGTTCCAATCTTAGAAACACATTGAAAATATCTGTGCTCAGCTTTCTGAAGCAAACTTAACAAAAAACGTTATGCCTATTGCTCAGTTGTTAAAATCATTTAGTATATGCACGCAAATGTATGCATCATAGCCAGTTTGGGGAAATTTGGAAAGAAATAAAAGACAATCAATTCAATGATTTTGCATTTATTGCCAGTGATTATTAGCTGGGTGGTGGAAGAGTTTCACACAAATTACTCTCCTATCATCTCCAGTTAAAGTTTTGCTTGAGACAAAAGGAACGCTTGCCAGTATTCAATTACTAGGTACAAAAAAATTGTCAAGTGATTTATGTTTTCTCATCCACATCATGATGTATTTGAATGAGGTAGGTGCAAAGCTCTAAGAGTAGGGGTTTATACTGTACCCTCGATAGGTAAATACAAAATTTTTCACAGTACAAATTTGTAATAATGACCCA
This sequence comes from Lynx rufus, assembly GCF_022079265.1. NCBI lineage: Eukaryota > Metazoa > Chordata > Mammalia > Carnivora > Felidae > Lynx > Lynx rufus. The sequence continues at coordinate 115,026,927 of NW_025814867.1, forward strand.
GATATTTTTCTAAAATGGATAAATAAGCAAGATAAATGGACAGTGTTGTGCAAATTGGCTGCAAAATTACTTTTCAAAAAATTTTTGAAGAATGCTATGCTGATATGGATAGAGTGATTTTGGACTATTAAATTTCTAGTTGAATTTGATGTTAATGCTCCTGAGTTGCCACAAGTGTTAGTAAATTGAAATCACTTGGGGAGAAATATTTTTTAAATGAATACACTTTTGCTTCAAAGTCGAATCCATTAAAAAAAAAAAAACATTTGTTCATTTGGATACAAATATTGAGGCACAATTATTTTTATAATTGATTCAGCTATTGGAAATTTTAAAGTATGTTTCAAACAACTTGGATATCTGAAGTTACTATTTCAAATGTAAGTTTATGAAAGATTAAGTACAGATCAATTATTTTTTGTGAAAATTTAGCATTTGAATTAAATAAACTGCACACGTAACAAGTGTATTTTAATGACTTGGTGTTTTAAAAAGCATTTTAGGGGTGTCTGGGTGGCTCAGTTGGTTGGGTGTGAGACCTCGGCTCAGGTCATGATCTCGTGGTCCGTGAGTTCGAGCCCCGCGTCAGGCTCTGTGCTGACAGTTCAGAGCCTGGAGCCTGCTCTGGATTCTGTGTCTGCCCCTTCCCCACTCACACTCTGTCTCTCTGTGTCTCGAAAACTAATAAATGTTAAAAAATTTAAAATATATATATATATTTTACATCTTGAGATAGAAATAGTTTTTAATATATTAAAAGTAATTTAAAAGTAATTTTAAAAATGATACACGTAACCGATTATACTTCTATTCATCAATGCTCTTATAAGGCAAGATTATCAGTGTGAGTTAAACTCCTATATAAAATATCGCAATGATATTCAGAGTTTTAGACTGGAAATGATTCCCAGAACTCCAGAAATCCAGAAATATATTGTGACACAGGGTTCTGTTCTTATTTTATAATTGCTTAGCTCCATAATCATTGTATTTTCAGGTTAAAAGAAATGTGAAGACTATCTTAAATTTAAATTAAATAAAAATTTGAAAAATCTATAAGAATACAAAAGATAGACTTGTTTAACCTAGTCAAAAGAAAGACAAATGATGGGTTATGTGGATTTAGTCATTTGCTTCACTATTTTAATGAATAGGACTGTTTTTCAGTAAGTTGCCATAACATATTTATAAGTCAAAGATAGAAGAAATAGTGTTTACTCAGTCATCTTTCTCTTATTTCTTTTTGAAGAACATAATAATGCTTATGGGTTATATACGAAAAAAATGTTTCTTGGTAAGTTTTAGTTATAATTCCTTCAAATGGTAAATGGTAAATGGAAGGGTTTTCTTCCTTCTTTTTGAAAGTATCATTTGAAGGAAATTTTCATTAATTTTGAAATTATATGTGTTTATGAAACGAAATTTTTTCGGGGTATATATGTGTATATATTTGTGTTATTTTCCATGTTTCACAGTGGTGTGAAGGAAAACAACAACAACAACAACAGCAACAAGAACCTTTATAATTTCTTACCCTATGTGACATGAATGAAGGAATTAAAACTGCAGGAGAAAAGCAACAAACTTTCACCCATATAGGAATAATAAACCAAGTAGCTCATTTTTATACTGTTTCTATAAGAGAGAATGACATTGCCTAGATGAACTTCACAAATGCTTGATAAAATTGTTCACTCCCAATATTTAGTATCTTGAGGAATCAGTATAATCCTACCATGGTGGGCCTAACATAGATATTCCTAATAAGGCACACAGAATCTCATTAAATTCAGTGCAAATTTGTCACCAACTTCAAGTTTATGCAGTCTTATTTTAGTGAACTATATTTAGAATAATTAATATATATAATGGGTTCTAGGGTAAGAAAATCTTTTTACAGTGAAGTAAATAATGATTCAGTAAATAAAATTTTAAACATCTAAACCAAGAATACAGTCTATTGTCCTTTGATTGTTTCACTTTTTTAAAGTACAAAGTTTAATTTGAGAGGAAAGAGAATCAACATTGAAATTGATAGTTAGAGCCTGAGGCACTGGTAAAAAGGCATTCAAGATTTCAGTTTAGATTTACATCTTCAAAGTGAGAATAAATTTGACTTGTATCACTTCTCTTCCTGTTAAAAATCTTTGTCGAAAGAAAAGTGTAAGATTGTTAATGACCTCTTTTCACTTTACTCACCCGAAATATTAATTTGTATTTATTTGCATTATGGTGATATATTTATTTATTTTTTAGTGACTTTATTTTTTTATTTTTATTTTTTTTTAAATTTATTGTCAAATTGGTTTCCATACACCACCCAGTGCTCATCCCAAAAGGTGCCCTCCTCAATACCCATCACCCACCCCCCCTCCTTCCCACCCCCCATCAACCCTCAGTTTGTTCTCAGTTTTTTTCAGAGTCTCTTATGCTTTGGCTCTCTCCCACTCTAACCTCTTTTTTTTTTTCCTTCCCCTCCCCCATGGCTTTCTGTTAAGTTTCTCAGGATCCACACAAGAGTGAAAACATATGGTATCTGTCTTTCTCTGTATGGCTTATTTCACTTAGCATCACACTCTCCAGTTCCACCCACGTTGCTACAAAGGGCCATATTTCATTCTTTCTCATTGCCACGTAGTACTCCATTGTGCATATAAACCACAATTTCTTTATCCATTCATCAGTTGATGGACATTTAGGCTCTTTCCATAATTTGGCTATTGTTGAGAGTGCTGCTATAAACATTGGGGTACAAGTGCCCCTATGCATCAGCACTCCTGTATCCCTTGGGTAAATTCCTAGCAGTGCTATTGCTGGGTCATAGAGTATGTCTATTTTTAATTTTTTGAGGAACCTCCACACTGTTTTCCAGAGTGGCTGCACCAGTTTGCATTCCCACCAACAGTACAAGAGGGTTCCCATTTCTCCACATCCTCTCCAGCATCTATAGTCTCCTGGTTTGTTCATTTTGGCCACTCTGACTGGCGTGAGGTAATATCTGAGTGTGGTTTTGATTTGTATTTCCCTGATGAGGAGCGACGTTGAGCGTCTTTTCATGTGCCTGTTGGCCATCCGGATGTCTTCTTTAGAGAAGTGTCTATTCATGTTTTCTGCCCATTTCTTCACTGGGTTATTTGTTTTTTGGGTGTGGAGTTTGGTGAGCTCTTTGTAGATTTTAGATACTAGACCTTTGTCCGATATGTCATTTGCAAATATCTTTTCCCATTCCTTTGGTTTCCTTTTAGTTTTGTTTGTTGTTTCCTTTGCTGTGCAGAAGCTTTTTATCTTCATAAGGTCCCAGTAGTTCATTTTTGCTTTTAATTCCCTTGCCTTTGGGGATGTGTCAAGTAAGAAATTGCTACGGCTGAGGTCAGAGAGGTCTTTTCCTGCTTTCTCCTCTAGGGTTTTGATGGTTTCCTGTCTCACATTCAGGTCCTTTATCCATTTTGAGTTTATTTTTGTGAATGGTGTAAGAAAGTGGTCTAGTTTCATTCTTCTGCATGTTGCTGTCCAGTTCTCCCAGCACCATTTGTTAAAGAGACTGTCTTTCTTCCATTGGATACTCTTTCCTGCTTTGTCAAAGATGAGTTGGCCATACGTTTGTGGGTCTAGTTCTGGGGTTTCTATTCTATTCCATTAGTCCATGTGTCTGTTTTTGTGCCAATACCATGCTGTCTTGATGATGACAGCTTTGTAGTAGAGGCTGAAGTCTGGGACTGTGATGCCTCCCGCTTCAGTCTTCTTCTTCAAAATTCCTTTGGCTATTCGGGGCCTTTTGTGGTTCCATATGAATTTTAGGATTGCTTGTTATAGCTTTGAGAAGAATGCTGGTGCAATTTTGATTGGGATTGCATTGAATGTGTAGATAGCTTTGGGTAGTATTGACGTTTTGACAATATTTATTCTTCCAAACCATGAGCATGGAATGTTTTTCCATTTCTTTATATCTTCTTCAATTTCCTTCATAAGCTTTCTATACTTTTCAGCATACAGATCTTTTACATCTTTGGTTAGATTTATCCCTAGGTATTTTATGCTTCTTGGTGCAATTGTGAATGGGATCAGTTTCTTTATTTGTCTTTCTGTTGCTTCATTGTGAGTGTATAAGAATGCAACTGATTTCTGTACATTGATTTTGTATCCTGCAACTTTGCTGAATACATGTATCAGTTCTAGCAGACTTTTGGTGGAGTCTATCGGATTTTCCATGTATAATATCATGTCACCTGCAAAAAGTGAAAGCTTGACTTCATCTTTGCCAATTTTGATGCCTTTGATTTCCTTTTGTTGTCTGATTGCTGATGCTAGAACTTCCAGCACTATGTTAAACAACAACGGTGAGAGTGGGCATCCCTGTCGTGTTCCTGATCTCAGGGAAAAAGCTCTCAGTTTTTCCCCGTTGAGGATGATGTTAGCTGTGGGCTTTTCATAAATGGCTTTTATGATCTTTAAGTATGTTCCTTCTATCCCGACTTTCTCAAGGGTTTTTATTAAGAAAGGGTGCTAAATTTTGTCAAAGGCCTTTTCTGCATCGATTGACAGGATCATATGGTTCTTCTCTTTTCTTTTATTAATGTGATGTGTCACATTGATTGATTGCGAATGTGGAACGAGCCCTGCATCGCAGGAATGAATCCCACTTGATCATGGTGAATAATTATTTTTATATGCTGTTGAATTTGATTTGCTAGTATCTTATTGAGAATTTTTGCATCCATATTCATCAGGGATATTGGCCTGTAGTTCTCTTTTTTTTACTGGGTCTCTGTCTGGTTTAGGAATCAAAGTAATACTGGCTTCATAGAATGAGTCTGGAAGTTTTCCTTCCCTTTCTATTTCTTGGAATAGCTTGAGAAGGATAGGTATTATCTCTGCTTTAAATGTCTGGTAGAACTCCCCTGGGAAGCCATCTGGTCTTGGACTCCTATTTTTTGGGAGATTTTTGACAACTGATTCAATTTCTTCGCTGGTTATGGGTCTGTTCAAGCTTTCTATTTCCTCCTGATTGAGTTTTGGAAGCATGTGGGTGTTTAGGAATTTGTCCATTTCTTCCAGGTTGTCCAGTTTGTTGGCATATAATTTTTCATAGTATTCCCTGATAATTGTTTGTATCTCTGAGGGATTGGTTGTAATAATTCCATTTTCATTCATGATTTTATCTATTTGGGTGATCTCCCTTTTCTTTTGAGAAGCCTGGCTAGAGATTTATCAATTTTGTTTATTTTTTCAAAAAACCAACTCTTAGTTACGTTGATCTGCTCTACAGATTTTTTAGATTATATATTGTTTATTTCTTTTCTGATCTTTATTATTTCTCTTCTCCTCCTGGGTTTAGGCTGTCTTTGCTGTTCTGCTTCTATTTCCTTTAGGTGTGCTGTTAGATTTTGTATTTGGGATTTTTCTTGTTTCTTGAGATAGGCCTGGATTGCAATGTATTTTCCTCTCAGGACTGCCTTTGTTGCATCCCAAAGCATTTGGATTGTTGTATTTTCATTTTCGTTTGTTTTCATATATTTTTTAGTTTCTTCTCTAATTGCCTGGTTGACCCATTCATTCTTTAGTGGGGTGTTCTTTAACCTCCATGCTTTTGGAGGTTTTCCAGGCTTTTTCCTGTGGTTGATTGCAAGCTTCATAGCATTGTGGTCTGAAAGTATGCATGGTATGATCTCAATTCTTGTATACTTATGAAGGGCTGTTTTGTGACCCAGTATGTGATCTATCTTGGAGAATGTTCCATGTGCACTCGAGAAGAAAGTATATTCTGTTGCTTTGGGATGCAGAGTTCTAAATATATCTGTCAAGTCCATCTGATCCAATGTATCATTCAGGGCCCTTGTTTCTTTTCTTTTTTTTTTTTTTAATTTTTTTAACGTTTATTTATTTTTGAGACAGAGACACAGCATGAACGGGGGAGGGGTAGAGAGAGAGGGAGACACAGAGTCAGAAGCAAGCTCCAGGCTCTGAGCCATCAGCCCAGAGCCCGATGTGGGGCTCGAACTCGCGGACCGCGAGATCGTGACCTGAGCCGAAGTCGGACGCTTAACCGACTGAGCCACCCAGGCCCCTGGGGCCCTTGTTTCTTTATTGACCGTGTGTCTAGATGATCTATCCATTTCTGTAAGTGGAGTGTTAAAGTCCCCTGCAATGACCACATTCTTATCAATAAGGTTGCTTATGTTTATGAGTAATTGTTTTATATATTTGGGGGCTTCCGTATTCGGCGCATAGGCATTTATAATTGTTAGCTCTTCCTGATGGATAGACCCTGTAAGTATTATATAATGCCCTTCTTCATCTCTTGTTACAGCCTTTAATTTAAAGTCTAGTTTGTCTGATATAAGTATGGCTACTCCAGCTTTCTTTTGACTTCCAGTAGCATGATAAATAGTTCTCCATCCCCTCACTTTCAATCTGAAGGTGTCCTCAGGTCTCAAATGAATCTCTTGTAGACAGCAAATGGATGGGTCTTGTTTTTTTATCCATTCTGATACCCTTTGTCTTTTGGTTGGCATATTTAGTTTATTTACGTTCAGTGTTATTATAGAAAGATACGGGTTTAGAGTCATTGTGATGTCCATAGGTTTCATGCTTGTAGCGATGTCGCTGGTAATTTGTCTCACAGGATCCCCCTTAGGATCTCTTGTAGGGCTGGTTTAGTGGTGACAAATTCCTTCAGTTTTTGTTTGTTTGGGAAGACCTTTATCTCTACTTCTATTCTAAATGACAGATTTTCTGGATAAAGGATTCTCGGCTGCATATTTTTTCTGTTCATCACATTGAAGATCTCCTGCCATTCCTTTCTGGCCTGCCAAGTTTCAGTAGAGAGATCGATCACGAGTCTTATAGGTCTCCCTTTATATGTTAGAGCACGTTTATCCCTAGATGCTTTAATTTTCTCTTTATCCTTGTATTTTGCCAGTTTCACTATGATATGTCGTGCAGAAGATCGATTCAAGTTACGTCTGAAGGGAGTTCTCTGTGCCTCTTGGATTGCAATGCCTTTTTCCTTCCCCAGTTCAGGGAAGTTCTCAGCTATTATTTCTTCAAGTACCCCTTCAGCACCTTTCCCTCTCTCTTCCTCCTCTGGAATACCAATTATGTGTAGATTATTTCTCTTTAGTGTATCACTTAGTTCTCTAATTTTCCCCTCATACTCCTGGATTTTTTTATCTCTCTTTTTCTCAGCTTCCTCCTTTTCCATAATTTTATCTTCTAGTTCACCTATTCTCTCCTCTGCCTCTTCAATCCAAGCCGTGGTTGTTTCCATTTTATTTTGCATCTCGTTTAAAGCGTTTTTCAGCTCCTCCTGACTATTCCTTAGTCCCTTGATCTCTGTAGCAATAGATTCTCTGCTGTCCTCTATACTGTTTTCAAGCCCAGCGATTAATTTTATGACTATTATTCTAAATTCACTTTCTGTTATATTGTTTAAATCCTTTTTGATCAGTTTGTTAGCTGTTGTTATTTCCTAGAGATTCTTTTGAGGGAAATTCTTCTGTTTCATCATTTTGGATAGAACTGCAGGGCACTTCCCCTGTGCTGTCTTGAATAACTTGCATTGGTGGGCGGGGCCATGGTCAGACCTGATCTCTGCCCCCTGCCCACCTCTGGGGCCATAGTCACTCTGGTGTGTACCTTCTCTTCCCTTTCCTAGGGGCGGGAATCACTGTGGGGTGGCATGGCCCGTCTGGGCTACTTGCACACTGCCAGGCTTGTGGTGCTGGGGGTCTGGTGTATTAGCTGGGGGGGATCGGCAAGGTGTACAGGGGCGGGAGGAGCAGGGTCAGCTCGCTTATCCTTAGGTGATGCACTTCGGGAGGGGCCCTGCAGCACCGGAGGGAGTCAGACCCGCTGGAGGGATGGATCCTCAGAAGCACAACGTTGGGTGTTTGCGCAGTGCAAGCAAGTTCCCTTGCAGGAACCAGTTCCCTTTGGGATTTTGGTTGGGGGATGGGTGAGGGAGATGGCGCTGGTGAGTGCCTTTGTTCCCCACCAAGCTGAGCCTGTCATCCGGGGCTCAACAACTCTCCCTCCCATTGTCCTCCAGCCTTCCCACTCCCGGAGCAGAGCTTTTAACTTATAACCTTCCAGATGTTAAGTCCCACTTGCTGTCTGAACACACTCCGTCTGGCCCCTCCGCTTTTGCCAGCCAGACTCGGGGTCTCTGCTTGGCCTGCGAGCCGCCCCTCCGCCCCGGCTCCCTCCTGCCAGTCTGTGGAGCGTGCACCGCCTCGACGCCCTCCCTACCCTCTTCCGTGGGCCTCTCGTCTACGCTTGCCTCCGGAGACTCCATTCTGCTAGTCTTCTGGTGGTTTTCTGGGTTATTTAGGCAGGTGTGGGTGGAATCTAAGTGATCAGCAGGATGCCCGAGCTCAGGGTCCTCTTACGCCCTCATCTTCCTCTACCTTAGTAATGAGGCACTATTTAAAGATGATTTGTGGGGCACCTGGGTGGCTTAGTCAGTTAGGCATCCAACTCTTGATTTCAGCTCAGGTCATGATCTCACGGTGTGTGGGATTAAGCCCTGTGTCAGGCTCCACACTGGCAGCTTGGAATTTTCTCTATGGTGGTATATTTAAATGAAAAGAAATATTTTACTTCAAAAGCCTTATTAGTCCTCAGTTGCAGTTACAGAGTGTGAGGTTATTTCAAGGAATCTGAAAGAAAACATAATAGAAAAATCTAAATTTAGTTACTTATTACACTTTTTTTTCAGGATGGTTTTGGTGATCATAATCTGGAGCTAAATTATTGTTACACTAGACTTAATTCACATAAATGTGTATTCTTATAATAATTTCAACATTATTTGTAACGGGTTCAATTCCAGTTCCACATTAATATCAATTTTCACTTCACAAACATTTTAAAAGCTTTTGAGGTTTATTTTTGGAGGTACAAGAATAGGTACTTTTCCTCCTCTCACAGTTTGTGTGTATGCACGTGTGTGTGTGTGTGTGTCGTGTCCCCACACAACCTTTGGTATATGCAAACCTAATAGGCAGCACATCTTAAATTTGCAGAATCCTAACAACACAAAACTGGGAAGACAAGTGCCTTAGAAGCATAGATACCCTATCCATTAAGCTAAGAGTGGAAATTAGGCTTAATGAAGTTATATGAACAGCGTAAGGCACAGCGTTCAAAAGTTGTGCAAGGTTCACCATTTTTCAGTCATTAGAAGAATGAGGATATTCAGTCTTGCAGAAGATACATGAATTTAGAAAATATAGACAGAATGTGATTCTCCAATCTCAAGTTAGGTAGAGCTTCACTCAAGAAGCATCCATGACAGCAGTCTATATGAAGAGTTACAAAGAGCAGGATGCAAACACAGGAGAAGATGGTGGAAGAAACAGTGCAAGTTCTAAAATGTGGCACAACAGATAAATTATTGGGCAGAAATTCACGTTTGGGAAGGACTAGACTACAAGGTGAATCACTGGGGTTTAAGGACATTAATTCTGTGGATTCTATCAGTGTGGGAATAAAGATTGCTCAGGCATCTCCCCAAAAGATAGCTGGAGTGCAAAGTAAGTATAGACATACATATATATATATATAATATATGTGTATATGTGTGTACATAAATATATAAAGGCATAAATAAATACATGAGTTAATGAATAAATGAAAACAATAATTTAGTGAAGTAACCAGCAATCATAAAGTGGCATATAGCAGGTGTTCAATAAATTTAGATATCCTAAATTTACCACCATACACTCTTCATAATACTATGAAACTCTGATACAAAATTTGGGTGGCTCACTGTGTTAGGCAGTGTAATAGCCCCCTCAAACATGTCCATATCAGTCAGATAAGCATCTGACGCCTGATTTTGGCTCAGGTCATAATTGCACAGTTGTGAGATCAAGCCCACACTGTGCATGGAGACTGCTTAAGTTTCTTTCCCTCTCTCCCTGTGCCCCTCTGCAGCTTGTGTGCACACGCACATGCGCGTGCTCTCTCTCTCAAAAAAAAATAAATAAATAAAATAAAATACTATAAAAAAATGAGATAGAGTAGGAGTATCTGGGTGTCTCAGTCACGTAAGTGTCCAACTTTGGCTCAGGTCATGATCTCGGGGTCCATGGGTTCCAGCCCCACATCAGGATCTGTACTGACAGCTCAGAGCCTACAATCTGCTTCAGATTCTGCCTCCCTCTCTCTCCCCTCCCCCACCTATACACACACACTCTCTCTCTCTCAGAAAATAAATATTAAAATAAATAAATACATAATAAAATGAGATAAAATTAGCTTGCCATGGCTTTATTTAAATGAGTCTTTGCTGAACACTAATCTTCATGAAGGGTCTTTAATACTCTTAAAATCTTTCAGTGAGATCATTATAAGTTTCTCTGTTGAAATGAATTATGGATTCAATATTTTTGTTTGGAAATTGAAGTATTTACTAATCTGTCTGAAATTCTATCCATAAGATTCTTCAAAGACTCCTGTCTTTAGTTAGAACTGGTCTCATATTTACAAATTTCTTTACTCTCTGTAATATAATTTGACGAGCCAAGGTATCTGAATGTGTTTGGACTCAATAAGAGACTTGCTGTATATCTTTATGCACTAAGGGTTTCAAATAAGGAATCTTGTATGTATACATGAGAATATTCAAATTTGTATTTTTGTAAGATTTTCGCTGGAAGATTTTATTTGTTGACAGTTAGGTTTGGTTGTCTTCGATGGATTTAAGGATAGGAATTATTATCTGCAGTAGAGAATCCCTGCTTATTTCCTTAGAGAATCTGGCAGTGGAGTTAATCGGGGATTGATACAAAAAAAAAAAATCCCCAATTACACCATTCCAGATGAAATCAGAAATGATGCATACTAGAAACTGACACTTCAAGTGTGGTTCTTTGTATTGCCAAGTTTATTCTTCGAATCACTATAGAGCTCAAGCCAAACTATCTTATTGTGGAATAATATAAGCATCAGTCTCCAAATCTAGTTACACTCAGCCGACAGGTAGTTATTTAGGGAGACCATCCACAGGGAGTGATTGGAGTCCCATCTGTTTAAGAACTGTCTGCCAGTGATAGCAAAAGATAGGGAAGATCCATCATTCTAAGTGGGGGATCAATGGCTGAGAGCATACTGTAAAAAAGCAAGTCAAGAGAGCGTTATTTTGTATTGGGGAAAAGTTAGAATGATATTGACCTTCTCTAAGTCATGTAGAATTGGATTTAGGGACACGGTTTTTATTGTGAGTGCTCCAAGTAACTCGTTAAAGTCTTTCAAACAGCAGTAAGGCAGGGCACTTCAAGTCTCTACCTATCATTAAAAAGAATAAAAGTATGTCCATTCAACCACTCTTCAGAGAAAAAGAAAAATGTCAATGTTATGTGACTCTTAGATATCTCCTCTAGTATCTTTCGAAGTGAAACACACACTACACATTTAATACTCAAACACAATTTTCTCCCATCAAACAGATGGGCTGTCTACTTGAACAGGGTATGGTTCAATCAGTCATGGAATCATAGACTAGTAAATCAGGAGGATATCCATGATAAAATCTATAAAACCATCTCAAATTAAATGTGACTGAAAGAAACTAATTGTCTCCATGTTAAACAAACAGAAAGGCTGGTGGAGAACAAAGGTATAACCAGAACCAAATATTCTTTAATTTAGTATATTTTTCTTCGTCTACAGTATGATGCCATTCCAATTAGCCAGTTATCAAGTAATTATATATTTGGGAAGATATGATCATTATGTATCAATCAATAATGAAGTAATGTGATAAAATCCACTTTAGGACAATATAGTGAATGGATACCCAATATTCATCCCTCCTCTTGATATACTACATAGGTTGAAAACTAAAAATTCAACTCCTCAAAATTTCTTGCGACTAGCATTTCATGTTATTAAAACTCAGTCAATTGGATGAACTCACTCAGGTTTTGGAAGTTGACAGTATGGCAAATTCTTCACTTTAGCAAGCATTTTTATAGAAGTATTTGAGCTTTTTTGGGGGCGGGTAATATTAACCAAGGTCTTTGTATGTACCCGTGGGTGTTAGGATGCAGGCTTCAATTTTGTTTGGATCCAATAGACATAGTCTAATCCTATGGCCAATAACTCTGGTAGAATCTTCCTCATGCTTATTTCATAGCTAACATGTTCCTGTAGTCAACAGGCACCATCGTCTCCCTTAACTATGGCAGACTTAACATCTTCCCTAGTCTTTCAGTTTAGTGGTATTTTCTGATATATGATTCCTGGATGCCCCATCAATGGATAGTCTCCTCTTCCTACCTTCTAACAATTTAGTTAGCATATATTTTCCTTTGTTAAATATATTTCTGTCTTTCAGCTTGAGATATTTGGTGAATTTTTGTTACCTACAACTGACCACTGATTAATATAAATTTAAAATATTCAAATCAAGGGTATGAATTAAGACTTGAATATTACAAGAAAGCTTTGTAAAGGAAATGGATTTAAAGTTAGACTTCAGGAGGATTCTGGGAAGATGGCGGCGTAGGAGGACGCTGGGCTCACCGCGCGTCCTGCTGATCACTTAGATTCCACCTACACCTGCCTAAATAACCCAGAAAACCGCCAGAGGATTAGCAGAACGGAGTCACCAGACCCAAGTGCAGACGAGAGGCCCACGGAAGAGGGTAGGAAGGGCGGCGAGGCGGTGCGCACTCCACGGACTGGCGGGAGGGAGCCGGGGCGGAGGGGCGGCTCGCCGGCCAAGCAGAGCCCCCGAGCCCGGCTTGCAAAAGCGGAGGGGCCTGACGGACTGTGTTCCGACAGCAAGCGCGACTTAGCCTCTGGGAGGTCATAAGTTAACAGCTCTGCTCGGAAAGCGGGAAGGCTGGAGGACAAAGGGAGGGTGAGCTGCGGAGCCCCCGGACGACAGAGCTCAGTTTGGCGGGGAACAAAGGCGCTCGCCAGCTCCATCTCCCCCGCCCATCCCCCAGCCAAAATCCCAAAGGGAACCGGTTCCGGCCAGGGAAATTGCTCGCTCCGCGCGAACACCCAACTCTGTGCTTCTGCGGAGCCAAACCTCCGGCAGCGGATCTGACTCCCTCCGGCTGCCACAGGGCCCCTCCTGAAGTGGATCACCTAAGGAGAAGCGAGCTAAGCCTGCCCCCCCTGCCGCCGTGCACCTTGCCTTCCCACCCCAGCTAATACGCCAGATCCCCAGCATCACAAGCCTGGCAGTGTGCAAGTAGCCCAGACGGGCCATGCCACCCCACAGTGAATCCCGCCCCTAGGAGAGGGGAAGAGAAGGCACACACCAGTCTGACTGTGGCCCCAGCGGTGGGCTGGGGGCAGACATCAGGACTGACTGCGGCCCCGCCCACCAACTCCAGTTATACACCACAGCACAGGGGAAGTGCCCTGCAGGCCCTCACCACACCAGGGACTATCCAAAATGACCAAGCGGAAGAATTCCCCTCAGAAGAATCTCCAGGAAATAACAACAGCTAATGAGCTGATCAAAAAGGATTTAAATAATATAACAGAAAGTGAATTTAGAATAATAGTCATAAAATTAATCGCTGGGCTGGAAAACAGCATACAGGACAGCAGAGAATCTCTTGCTACAGAGATCAAGGGACTAAGGAACAGTCACGAGGAGCTGAAAAACGCTTTAAAGGAAATGCAAAACAAAATGCAAACCACCACGGCTCGGATGGAAGAGGCAGAGGAGAGAATAGGTGAACTAGAAGATAAAGTTATGGAAAAAGAGGAAGCTGAGAGAAAGAGAGATAAAAAAATCCAGGAGTATGAGGGGAAAATTAGAGAACTAAGTGATACACTAAAAAGAAATAATATACGCATAATTGGTATCCCAGAGGAGGAAGAGAGAGGGAAAGGTGCTGAAGGGGTACTTGAAGAAATCATAGCTGAGAACTTCCCTGAACTGGGGAAGGAAAAAGGCATTGCAATCCAAGAGGCACAGAGAACTCCCTTCAGACGTAACTTGAATCGATCTTCTGCACGACATATCATAGTGAAACTGGCAAAATACAAGGATAAAGAGAAAATTCTGAAAGCAGCAAGGGGTAAACGTGCCCTCACATATAAAGGGAGACCTATAAGACTCGTGACTGATCTCTCTTTTGAAACTTGGCAGGCCAGAAAGAATTGGCACGAGATTTTCAGGGTGCTAGACAGCAAAAATATGCAGCCGAGAATCCTTTATCCAGCAAGTCTGTCATTTAGAATAGAAGGAGAGATAAAGGTCTTCCCAAACAAACAAAAACTGAAGGAATTTGTCACCACTAAACCAGCCCTACAAGAGATCCTAAGGGGGACCCTGTGAGACAAAGTACCAGAGACATCACTACAAGCATAAAACATACAGACATCACAATGACTCTAAACCCGTATCTTTCTATAATAACACTGAATGTAAATGGATTAAATGCACCAACCAAAAGACATAGGGTATCAGAATGGATAAAAAAACAAGACCCATCTATTTGCTGTCTACAAGAGACTCATTTTAGACCTGAGGACACCTTTAGATTCAGAGTGAGGGGATGGAGAACTATTTATCATGCTAGTGGAAGCCAGAAGAAAGCTGGAGTAGCCATACTTATATCAGACAAACTAGACTTTAAATTCAAGGCTGTAACAAGAGATGAAGAAGGACATTATATAATAGTTACAGGGTCTATCCATCAGGAAGAGCTAACAATTATAAATGTCTATGCGCCGAATACCGGAGCCCCCAAATATATAAAACAATTACTCATAAACAGAAGCAACCTTATTGATAAGAATGTGGTAATTGCTGGGGACTTTAACACCCCACTTACAGAAATGGATAGATCATCTAGACACACGGTCAATAAAGAAACAAGGGCCCTGAATGAGACACTGGATCAGATGGACTTGACCGATATATTTAGAACTCTGCATCCCAAAGCAACAGAATATACTTTCTTCTCGAGTGCACATGGAACATTCTCCAAGATAGATCATATACTGGGTCACAAAACAGCCCTTCATAAGTTTACAAGAATTGAAATTATACCATGCATACTTTCAGACCACAATGCTATGAAGCTTGAAATCAACCACAGGAAAAAGTCTGGAAAACCTCCAAAAGCATGGAGGTTAAAGAACACCCTACTAACGAATGAGTGGGTCAACCAGGCAATTAGAGAAGAAATCAAAAAATATATGGAAACAAACGAAAATGAAAATACAACAATCCAAACACTTTGGGACGCAGCGAAGGCAGTCCTGAGAGGAAAATACATTGCAATCCAGGCCTATCTCAAGAAACAAGAAAAATCCCAAATACAAAATCTAACAGCACACCTAAAGGAACTGGAAGCAGAGCAGCAAAGGCAGCCTAAACCCAGCAGAAGAAGAGAAATAATAAAGATCAGAGCAGAAATAAACAATATAGAATCTAAAAAAACTGTAGAGCAGATCAACGAAACCAAGAGTTGGTTTTTTGAAAAAATAAACAAAATTGACAAACCTCTAGCCAGGCTTCTCAAAAAGAAAAGGGAGATGACCCAAATAGATAAAATCATGAATGAAAATGGAATTATTACAACCAATCCCTCAGAGATAGAAACAATTACCAGGGAATACTATGAAAAATTATATGCCAACAAATTGGACAACCTGGAAGAAATGGACAAATTCCTGAACACCCACACTCTTCCAAAACTCAATCAGGAGGAAATAGAAAGCTTGAACAGACCCATAACCAGCGAAGAAATTGAATCGGTTATCAAAAATCTCCCAACAAATAAGAGTCCAGGACCAGATGGCTTCCCAGGGGAGTTCTACCAGACGTTTAAAGCAGAGATAATACCTATCCTTCTCAAGCTATTCCAAGAAATAGAAAGGGAAGGAAAACTTCCAGACTCATTCTATGAAGCCAGTATTACTTTGATTCCTAAACCAGACAGAGACCCAGTAAAAAAAGAGAACTACAGGCCAATATCCCTGATGAATATGGATGCAAAAATTCTCAATAAGATACTAGCAAATCGAATTCAACAGCATATAAAAAGAATTATTCACCATGATCAAGTGGGATTCACTCCTGGGATGCAGGGCTGGTTCAACATTCGCAAATCAATCAACGTGATACATCACATTAACAAAAAAAAAGAGAAGAACCATACGATCCTGTCAATCGATGCAGAAAAGGCCTTTGACAAAATCCAGCACCCTTTCTTAATAAAAACCCTTGAGAAAGTCGGGATAGAAGGAACATACTTAAAGATCATAAAAGCCATTTATGAAAAGCCCACAGCTAACATCATCCTCAACGGGGAAAAACTGAGAGCTTTTTCCCTGAGATCAGGAACACGACAGGGATGCCCACTCTCACCGCTGTTGTTCAACATAGTGCTGGAAGTTCTAGCATCAGCAATCAGACAACAAAAGGAAATCAAAGGCATCAAAATTGGCAAAGATGAAGTCAAGCTTTCGCTTTTTGCAGATGACATGATATTATACATGGAAAATCCGATAGACTCCACCAAAAGTCTGCTAGAACTGATACATGAATTCAGCAAAGTTGCAGGATACAAAATCAATGTACAGAAATCAGTTGCATTCTTATACACTAACAATGAAGCAACAGAAAGACAAATAAAGAAACTGATCCCATTCACAATTGCACCAAGAAGCATAAAATACCTAGGAATAAATCTAACCAAAGATGTAAAGGATCTGTATGCTGAAAACTATAGAAAGCTTATGAAGGTAATTGAAGAAGATTTAAAGAAATGGAAAGACATTCCCTGCTCATGGATTGGAAGAATAAATATTGTCAAAATGTCAATACTACCCAAAGCTATCTACACATTCAATGCAATCCCAATCAAAATTGCACCAGCATTCTTCTCAAAGCTATAACAAGCAATCCTAAAATTCATATGGAACCACAAAAGGCCCCTAATAGCCAAAGGAATTTTGAAGAAGAAGACCAAAGCAGGCGGCATCACAATCCCAGACTTTAGCCTCTACTACAAAGCTGTCATCATCAAGACAGCATGGTATTGGCACAAAAACAGACACACAGACCAATGGAATAGAATAGAAACCCCAGAACTAGACCCACAAACGTATGGCCAACTCATCTTTGACAAAGCAGGAAAGAACATCCAATGGAAAAAAGACAGCCTCTTTAACAAATGGTGCTGGGAGAACTGGACAGCAACATGCAGAAGGTTGAAACTAGACCACTTTCTCACACCATTTACAAAAATAAACCTAAAATGTGAGACAGGAAACCATCAAAACCTTAGAGGAGAAAGCAGGAAAAGACCTCTCTGACCTCAGCCGTAGCAATCTCTTACTCGACACATCCCCAAAGGCAAGGGAATTAAAAGCAAAAGTGAATTACTGGGACCTTATGAAGATAAAAAGCTTCTGCACAGCAAAGGAAACAACCAACAAAACTAAAAGGCAACCAACGGAATGGGAAAAGATATTTGCAAATGACATATCGGACAAAGGGCTAGTATCTAAAATCTATAAAGAGCTCACCAAACTCCACACCCGAAAAACAAATAACCCAGTGAAGAAATGGGCAGAAAACATGAATAGACACTTCTCTAAAGAAGACATCCGGATGGCCAACAGGCACATGAAAAGATGTTCAGCGTCGCTCCTTATCAGGGAAATACAAATCAAAACCACACTCAGGTATCACCTCACGCCAGTCAGAGTGGCCAAAATGAACAAACCAGGAGACTATAGATGCTGGAGAGGATGTGGAGAAACGGGAACCCTCTTGCACTGTTGGTGGGAATGCAAATTGGTGCAGCCGCTCTGGAAAGCAGTGTGGAGGTTCCTCAGAAAATTAAAAATAGACCTACCCTATGACCCAGCAATAGCACTGCTAGGAATTTACCCAAGGCATACAGGAGTACTGATGCATAGGGGCACTTGTACCCCAATGTTCATAGCAGCACTCTCAACAATAGCCAAATTATGGAAAGAGCCTAAATGTCCATCAACTGATGAATGGATAAAGAAATTGTGGTTTATATACACAATGGAATACTACGTGACAATGAGAAAAAATGAAATATGGCCTTTTGTAGCAACGTGGATGGAACTGGAGAGTGTGATGCTAAGTGAAATAAGCCATACAGAGAAAGACAGATACCATATGTTTTCACTCTTGTGTGGATCCTGAGAAACTTAACAGGAACCCATGGGGGAGGGGAAGGGAAAAAAAAAAAAAAAAAAAAAAAAGGACGTTAGAGTGGGAGAGAGCCAAAGCATAAGAGACTGTTAAAAACTGAGAACAAACTGAGGGTTGATGGGGGGTGGGAGGGAGGGGCGGGTGGGTGATGGGTATTGAGGAGGGCACCTTTTGGGATGAGCACTGGGTGTTGTATGGAAACCAATTTGTCAATAAACTTCATATATATAAAAAAATAAATAAATAAAGTTAGACTTCAAACCAGCTAAGATTTTGATAGCCTGAGGGAAAAGAAAATGCCATTCAGAGGTGAGAAGTAACCTGAATTTATGGCAGCAGGAATGAAGTTGCATACATCGACTTTTCAACCATGCACTGAATGCCAATTACATGTCAAGTATTGTGAATACAGTAGGTTGGGACCGCCATAAACACTGGTTTGAATACAGTGGAGACTTCCTTTTGGGGAAACGAAGAATATGCAGTTGAATTAATAGGAGGGAAGTAAAGTAGAGAAGGCCTTAAAAATGGGGAAGCTATTGAAAGAAATAGTCTTTGAAGGGTTTAGAAAAGGGAGTGACATGATAAAACCAAAGTTTAAAGCATAACATGGGCAGTAATATATAAGATAGTAGCTTGACTAGAGGGATATTAAGATTAATGATGCTGGAAAGGGAGGCATAAATACAAGATTGAGCTCTTTTAGGAAGGGAGGATGTCTATAGATAGGGATTCATTTTAGCAAGCAGTTAACTTTAGAGGATAAACATTAATAAAGATTTTCATATAAGGCTCTAGTGGAGATGAGATCACAGGTATAAATAAAGGGTAGTGTGGAGCTAGAAAGAGGGCAAATGTGTGCTATATGGTATAGGACTTTTCAGATATGAGAGACGTTCTCTGCCTTGAGCTGTAGGGAGATGGAAAGCTATAGCAATTGGAATTCAATGAAATAAGATGTTTAAGAGGGTTTTTGGGCAGTTCACTAGGAAAGTGGTCAAGGATCTGGGCCAGAAAAAATATGGATAGTATAAATTTCATGTAGGCCACATGTCCCTACAGTATTCTATAGCCCAGGTATTACACCAGAGAAAAGGAATTTATATACTCTTTACAAAATGTGTATAAGTATGTTAACCCTAAACAATGTGGAAAATGAGTAAGTTGAAATAAATGGTAATGTCAGGAGTTCCAAACGAATTTCAGAGTTTAATATTAATATAAATAACCTCTAAGAATGTCATATATCATGATTCTCTACTTTGTTTCCTTTTATCCCCTGAAGTTTTGAGGCATTCCACAGTTATATGTGAAGAAGGAAGCCCAGATATTCCGGTGAGACTTTTGCTCCTGAATGAGAAGGGACAGAGTAAGTACCCCTGACACCCAAATGGGAAAACTTCTGTCTAGTTTTGGTCTAGGTTCTGTCTCACCTTGTCTAGTTAGCCTTGAGTTAGAGACATCAGTATCAGGAAGACATTTATTTCCCAGGCTCAGAGGTTATCTTGTCCCCATCCTCCTCAGCCTGCATGAGAGGTAGGACTTGGAGGGCCTTAAGCCTCAGAAAGGAGGCTATCATTCTCCACTCTACCTGGAGGAATCTTAGTGAAGAGTTGCCAGGAGTGGTCATTTCTAGCAGTATCTCCCCATGTTAGTAGAGGCAGAACAATAAACAAGGAATTTTATAGGCTATATTTATATTTAAATATATATCCTCCTATTTATAGGAAAGGAGGAGAATGAAGCTATTCCTGGTCCTATCTCCCCCAGGCACACAGAGCAGCTTTCCCTTTCAGTATTTTCTTTATACTAATGGCTTCCAGCCTCCTGCCAAACCACATTGTGTTTTGAGGACAGGAAATTCTCTATCTTCTCTCTTTCCCCAACATTCTCCATGTAGGTAGTGCTCAAGCTTGCCATGTATACAGAAGAAAGAGGATGGATCTAGTTGTCGTTGCCCACTGCTCTCCAATCCTCACCCCTCACTGCCCTCACACCCACACATCCACACTCACACAAACACTCCACTATGGCCAATCTTTGGAGGGCCTGAAGAACAGACCAGGAAGGAGAAGATTTAGACAGGAGAAAAACGTAGCGACATGAATTCTAGGCACTGAGTTTGGACTTTTCCTTGGTCCAAAACCAGCAGGAGAAGTCAACGACTGAGAGAATTTCTCCCAGTCACAAGTATCCCTGGGGATGTGGGAGGTAACTCTCAGTTCATAGTTCTGCCTGAAATAAGGATAAGAAAACTTGCAGTCAGGGTTTTAGAAGCTCTCAGAAGTTGAAGGCAAAAGTGAGGCTTCTTGGGCTATTGTTGCCATGAAGCTTTATTGTGGAGAAGTTGATTTTTTTTTCCTTTTTTGGCATTGTAATTCCTGAATCTAATCACTTGCTTTGTAGGAGTTGAGGGAATGTGGCAGTTGGTCGTAAATTCGGTTTATTGATGCCATGATTGTAGCAGTGTGATCTTGAGGTCAGTACCAGTAATGGCCTTCTGATTCTCCATCTTCTTAATTATGACAGAGGCAGTGACTATCCTGGCTGGGAAGCTAGCTGCTCTTGTTCTGGGAGTAATTGTTGGTGGTCTGTCTGACTGCTTAATCCGCTACAGCTTCTGAAATATTTCTCTAATAAATCTATTTTTGATTAAAATATCCAGAGCTGTTTTTTGATTTCTTCCTGTAACTGAGGCTTCGTTGATAAAGGGGGCTAATTTAGATTCATTTCTATTAGAAACAGCATTTGTGAAGACATAGTTTTTTTTTTTTCACTTTATTTACTTTTGAGAGAGAGAGAGAGAGAGAGAGAGAGAGATACAGAGCATGAGGGGGGAGGGGCAGAGAGAGAGGGAGACACAGAATCCGAAACAGGCTCTAGGCTCCAAGCTGTCAGCACAGAGCCCGACGTAGGGCTCGAACTCACCAGCTGTGAGATCATGAACTGAGCCGAAGTCCAGCGCTCAACCGACTGAGCCACCCAGGCGCCCCAAAGACATAGCTTTGATGCTGATAACTAAGGGGTAAATAAGTGTTAACCAGGTAGTGCACTGGGTAATAGGAACTTTCAGGCAGAGGAAACAGCAGAGGCAAAGCTCTGACACTGGAAACAAAACTCTAAAGTACTAAAGATAAGCCAGGGTGATTGGACTGTATGGGCGCAGAGGAGTCTCATGGTGAATGATGCTAGAGAAGTAATTAGAGTATCATATAAGGACAAATAATTTGAGCTTTCTCTAAATGTAAGACTTGGTGGCTAAAGACATGAGAGAAGGAGAGTAATGAACATATTTTTGTTTGAAAAAAAGATTTCCCAGGTTGATTTTAAAGACTAGATTAAGAAGCAAAAATGGTGGCAGGGAATGCAGTTGGAATACTATTGAAATAGTCTAGGTAAAAGTTGGTGGTGATACAGAATGGAAAGATTGTAATTAAGAAAGATAAACTGGCAGATTTAAGACACAGTTAAGTAGTGAAACTGGCAGAACAATAAGGCAGAATGATTTCTTTTCCTGCTTTCCTTTAATCCCACACCCAAGTCTTAGATGTCAATACAATCTGACAAAGACCAGCCCAAATCATGCCAGCCAGGGAAGAGAAGACAGTATTTGTCCCAAAAGACAATATTTTTTATTTTCTCTCCCAGGTTATAGCCCCATTTCCCAAGTATTGAATGTCCTCATTTCTGACCAATCTATACTGTCTGTTTCTTAGAGTTAGGTCAAGGTTATAAGATAAACCTTGGAATAGGGATAAGTAGATGCAAGTGCTGCCGAAACACTTCACATATTTCATTTTTTACAGCAACCTAAATGTTAATCCACTTATTTTCCCTATTTGCTAGATAAGGTAACTTGCCCTATTCCCAGAGAAAAATAAATGAAATTTAATCTGAGAGAGTCTGATACCAGAGCCCATGGTTTTAAATATTATTATATCTGATTAATATACACTAAGAAAAAATACCTGCAAAGTGTGTACTTCTTGCCTGAAAATAAGTTACTGTTAAATATGAATCTCAAAGTTCAAACATTTGAAGTATTCTGTGCTAAAAAAAACAACAACCATAAAACATCTCCTCTAATTAAATGTATAACCTATAATTTCATTTTAAAGTCAGAAGTATCATCATCTATCCTAAGGAGAAAAATAAACTTATTTTTAAAATAATAACACCTTTAATAAGATCTAAGATCCATTAGTAAGCTCCTCATTACAAATACATTTCTAGCAGTGATAATTTGCCATTGTCCCAAATACCACTCTTTAGTCACAGATAATTTCTGCTATAGTTAGCACAATATTAAGCTTTCCCATCATACTCACTGGGTCACATACATGCACACAATCACAGATACAGGGCTGTATGGGATAATACAATGTGAAGTATTTTGTGAGACCAGGTCTCCAGTGCATGACAGTTCATCTAGAGCTTGGAGCCAAAAATGGTTACTTCAAATTATAGTTTTCAGAGAGTGAAATATTTATGTTGCCTCTTTCTTTTTAGTGCAGAAATGACTGAAGACATTGTGAAATAGTGCCAAGAATTTTTGTTGGAAAGTTAGAAGACTAATCTCTTGCTTTTTCATAAAGGGCTATTTAGGCAGCTCTTTTTTAACATCCACGGATCTCAATTCCTATATTTCTAAAATGAGGGGACTGGAGCCAGATGATGTCCAAAATTAATATATTGGGTTATCAATAAGAGATTAGTTCTCAGAGTAAGCACTAAAAAAGTCCCCAAGCAGTAATTACAGATTGCAATTATAGAGGATGCTCCCATAACATGATATTCACAGGGAAAATACCTTGCATTAATTAGGGTTATCATTAACAATGATTACTATCGCTTTATGTAAATTTGTCTTTATATATTTTGAGACCTTATTATCAATTGCTTACATATTTAAAATAAATACTTCCTTCTGGGGAATGGAAATCACTATTCAATAATTTTTTTTTGTCTGGAAATGCTTGGTCTAATAGAGAGATCTGCATTAATTTTACGTTAATATAACTATATAAGCTTATTTTTGGCAATTATCTCTGACAAAAATGTATCTTTTGAAATTGCTTTTCTTTTTTTTAAGGTTTTTATCTATTAATTTTGAGAGAAAGAGAGACAGAGCACGTGAGCAGGGCTTGTGGCAGAGAAAGAGGAGAGAGAGAGAATCCCAAGCAGGCTCTATACTATCAGAGCCAGATATGGGGCTTGAACTCACAAACTGAGATCATGACCTGAGCCAAAGCCAAGAGTTGGAGGCTTAACTGACTGAGTCACCCAGGCACCCCTGCAATTGCTTTTCAACATTTCTGTTAATTATATTTTTAGCTATGTCTCATGTGAAAAAAGAGAGTTGGATTTTTTGGGGTGTTTGGGTGGCTCAATTAAGCATCAGACTTGATTTCAGTTCAGGTCATGATCTTGCAGTTTGTGTGTTTGAGTCCTGTATTGGGTCCTGTGCTGACAGTGCAGAAATTCTGTGTCTCCCTCTTTCTGCCTCTTCCCTGCTCACACTCTCCCTCTCTATCTCTCTCAAAATAAATAAACAAGCTTAAAAAATATTTTTAAAAGTCGGAATTTAAAAAAAAGCAAATCTCAAAGCCATTGTCATTTAACTGGATCATTTTGTCCATTTACCTTTACATAAATACTGATACAATTGGATGGATACCTATCACCTTTCTAGTGAAATTTGTTCTAATATTTCTGTTTCTTTTTTTCTCTTTTGTTCTCTTGTATTTGTTAATTAATTTTATCATTCCATCTTTTCCTCAACTAGTTTGGTGGCACTCAACACTCTTATTAGATATATCCAATATTTTTATTAATCTTCTTATGGTTAATCTAGATCACTTACACATCATTCAGATTGGCATTAGCAAGAGGCTGCTGGTGGGAAACTCCCACAGATTTGTCTGAAAATATCTTTATTTTACCATTTGTATTAATTTTTTAGGGGTGCTGTAACAAAGAACCACAAACTGGATGGCTTAAAAAACAGAAATTTATTATTCCACAGATTTGGAAACTAGAAGTCTGAAATCAAAGTACCTGAAGGGTGGACTCTTTCTGAGTGTTCTGAGGAAAGGATCTGCAGATTGTCTGTACAAGGTTATCTTCTACCTAAGTCTCTTGACATTCCCTTCATGTGCATCTGACTCTGGGCTTCAGGGTTAATTAGGGTTTATTTTGAGAGCATGTATGAGAAAGGCTGCATCTATTTGGCTATATAAAAAGGTAAGATTTCTTTCTGCCTTTGCAATCTTCAGCAGATTTTCTATTATGTATATCATATATTTGTTTAATGATTTATTCAATAAAAAACTGTTTTCTTTCTCTTGTCTTGTGAAGAAATTTTCTGGCTTTTTAATTTTATTTCCCCAGCAATACATATTCAACCTTCTAATTCTATGTTCCATGT
The DNA here is from genome assembly GCF_022079265.1 of Lynx rufus. Classification (NCBI taxonomy): domain Eukaryota; kingdom Metazoa; phylum Chordata; class Mammalia; order Carnivora; family Felidae; genus Lynx; species Lynx rufus. The sequence goes on from NW_025814867.1 coordinate 115,051,532, forward strand.
CTCTTAACCTCTCTTTCCATATATATTTTTTCCTTCTTCTCTCTGTGCTATATTGTGGAAATTTTTTAAAATTTTCAGGTTTTATTTAGATATAATTAACATATACTATTGTGTAAATTTAAGGTATATAACATAATATTTCTTTATATTATTTTTTTTGTTTTTATTTAAATTCCAATTATCTAACACACTGTGTAATATTAGTTTCTTGTGTACAATACAGTGATTCCACACTTCCATACAACACCCAGGGCTCATCACAAGTGCTCTCCTTAATCCCTATCACCTATTTAACCCATTCCCCCCCAACCCCCCACCCACCTCTGCTCTGGTAACCATCAGTTTCTTCTCTATAGTTAAGAGGCTATTTCTTGGCTTATCTCTCTTTTTCTCCTTTGCTCGTTTGTTTTCTGTTTCTTTTTTTCTTTTTTAATTAATTAATTAATTTATTTATTTAGAGAGCATGCATGTGTATCATGAGCAGGGAAAGGCAGACAGAGAGAAGGAGAGAGAGAATCTCACTCAGGCTAAGTGCTGTCAGCACATAGAGTTGAATGAGCGACTCAGTCTCACAAATGGGGAGATCATGACCTAGGCCAAAATCAAGAGTTGGATGCTTAACAGACAGAGCCACCCAGGCACCCCTGACTTGATTTGTTTCTTAAATTCCACATATGAGTGAAATCATATGGTATTTGTCTTTCTCTGATTGATTTATTTCACTTAGCCTGATACTCTCTAGCTCCATTCATGTCATTACAAATAGTAAGATTTCATTCTTTTTTACGCCTGAGTTATATTCCTTTGTATATATACACCACCTCTTCTTTATCCATTCACCAGTTGATGGACACTTGGTTTACTTCCATAATTTGGCTATTATAGATAATCCTGATCTACTTTTGAAGTCAACCATTTACCTCTTTGGTTATGTTTAGTTTGCTCTAAACCTACTCTTTGAGGGGCATCTGGGTGGCTTAGTCAGTTAAGCATCCAACTCTTGATGTTGGCTCAGTCATGATCTCACAGTTTGTGAGTTCAGGCCCCCCACATCCAGGTTCTGTGCTGACGGTGCAGGGCTTGCTTGGGATTCTCAGTCTCTCTCTCTCTCTCTCTCTCTCTCTCTCTCACCCTCCACCCCCTTCCCCAACTTGTGCATCCATGCACTCTCTCTCTCTCTCTCAAAATAAATAAAATTTTTAAAAATTAACGAAAATAAAACTACTCCTAATTTTTTTTCATTAATACCTATATTTATGTTTGCAATGTACTTTTTTCAAGCTTTCTTTGTCATTAATTAATTTTCCTCACATATTTTCAAGCTGTTTTTTAATTTTTTAGAAAATAGCAAGAATTGTCTCTTCCTCTCTCATATTCTGTTTCCATTAGTTCCAGCAAAATTATTACGAGTCTGTTACTACAATTTTTATATACATTTTCAATTCAGGCCTCTTAATTTTGTTATTAGTTTAGAAATATTTTATGTTAAATTTTTCAGTTTCTTTCCAGAACAATATTTGTGAGATTTATTTCAGAATTCTTTGAGAATTAAGGCACATTTTCCCAGAGAGAATGTCTCTTATTTCCACCAAGACACCGGAACCCTACTGAACAGAGACATATTTTACTTGCAGCCTGTTTTCCTAACCTCTTGAATATTACAAATTTGGGCTGTGTATTACATATCTATTACCACAAAAGTTAGCAGCTTACAATTTACAAATAAATAAGATTACTTATTTATTTTGAAAGAGAGAGCAGGCATGTACATGAAAGCGGAAGAGGGCAGAGAGAGTGGGCGACAGAATCCCAACACAAGGCTCAGTCTAACAAACCGTGAGATCATGACCTGAACTGACACAAGAGTAGGATGCTTGACTGACTGAGCCAGCCAGGTACCCCATCAGCTCACAGTGTTTTTATTTATTTATTTTTTTAAAATTTTTTTTTTCCACGTTTATTTATTTTTGGGACAGAGAGAGACAGAGCATGAACGGGGGAGGGGCAGAGAGAGAGGGAGACACAGAATCGGAAACAGGCTCCAGGCTCTGAGCCATCAGCCCAGAGCCCGACGCGGGGCTCGAACTCACGGACCGTGAGATCGTGACCTGGCTGAAGTCGGACGCTTAACCGACGGCGCTACCCAGGCGCCCCTCTCACAGTGTTTTTAAAGGTTAATAATCTGGGAATGAGATGTTGTCTGGAGCCACAGAGATCTGAGGCTTGACTGGTGCTGGAGAATCTGCTTTTAAAAGAGTTCTCCATCACTTGGTTGTCGCATTTCTTTGTGACATATACTTCTCCACGGAGCTGATCTCAACATAGAATTTAAGTGTGAGCAATCTAAGAAAGAGAGAGGAAAGAGAAAAAATCCAGACTTTGAAATCACAGACATCACTTTCCCTTTATTTATTACAAGTCACTAAATCTAGCCTGTCATCAAGGGGAAGGAAATTAGGTCCTAACTCTTAAGAAGGGGAATATCAATTTATGGGCACATACACAATAGATTGTGAATTCATTTGAGGGCTGGTTAGCCATGTCACTTCTCAGGCATAGTTGTTTTCCTTGCTGTGCTCTGTCCTAAGGCAGGTTTTCTTACAGTTGTTTAAGAGAAGAGAGTTGTGGAGGTGGGCTTAATTCATATTCATATTTAAACTGATAGTGTGGCCCTTAGGGATCACTTATTAGAATTTCCCTTTAGTCAGATCCTTGGTTTTATTGTATTATACTCATATTTTGTTAAATTATTGAAACTACAGCTCACTTCCAACAGTTTGGAAAATGTTCTCAGGCGAAAGCAATGTTCCATTTCTATCTGAGTTTCTAACCTTCAGTTATATTTATCTAACATGCTCTATCTCACCAGCTCTTCTATGCTCCAAAAATGATTTTGTATTTTGAATAATCAAGCATTTTTTAAAGTTTTTATTTTTACATACTTATAGACACAAAGAAGCTGCTAAAATAATACAAAGAGACACATGGTTTCCAGCATAGGAAGTAAAAGACCTCTATAAATCCACATCTCCATAATAGCAATGAAAAAAAAATGGCAAAAATGCAAATGTCAACTTTCACAGAATTCTTGAAATTAACCAAAGTATGCAGCAATCTGAGACTTATTTGTTCAAGAAAATATTACTGACTGTTACTTAGTAAGAACAGCAGAGATTGTGGTGTTTTAGTTTAACCTACTCCCTCAGCTTTGTGGTTGCCTTGAAAATCAGCAGCCTTGCAGCCACTGGAGGAAGTAGACTATATTTGAAGGTCTTCATAAATTTCCATTTCTAGAGCATTGTCATTATTTGACCTTTCTCACAGTTCCCTAGGAAAACCTCATTCACATGTACACACTATGTTATATTGATACATGAGTATTTCATTTTGTCAGAGCAATTGCTAATGGTATTGCATTTTTAACTTTAGTTCCCACATGTTTGTTGCTACTATATAGAAATATAATTAATTTTCATGTGTTGCTCTTTTATTCTGGAAACTTGAGAACTCACTTATTTTTTCTTAGGTTTTTTTTTTTTTTAAATGACTCTAAGTTTTTTTTTTTTTTTTAATGTACACCATCATCTGCAAATAGGACAGTTTTATTCTTTTCTTTTCAATCTGTATGACTCTGTTTTCCTCTTCTTGACTTGTGGTGCTGGCTAAGGCTTATAGGTCAGTGGACAAAAACAGAATCTAGAAATGTACTTGCATATCCACAGTTGTTTAAAGTTACACAAATTTCCCAAAGCAATTTATGAGAAATGAAAATCTTATCCACCAGGGCTCTGGAACCCCAAACTTATTACCAACGTCAAGTCTGACCCCTACCTACCTTACCCAACCCAAAAATTATCTTGAGCTGAGATTAGAGACCTACACATAAAAACTAAAAATGCAAAGCATCTGTGAGAAGAATAAGGATAATATGTTGTCCATCTTACAGTAGCAAAAATTTACTTGAAAGGACACAGAAAGCAATAATCATAATGGAAACAAGTTGATAAGTTAGATTACATCATTTTTTAACCACATAAAAGAGTAGCAATAAGAAAATGAATATATCAGATCTGAGGGAAACTATTCATAATACATATGTCTATCAACTGACTTGAATATATAAGAATAAGAATAACTCATTAAAAAGAACACACAACCTACTTAAAATTGGCAAATTAAAAAAAAATTAATGTTGGGGTGCCTGGGTGGCGCAGTTGGTTAAGCGTCCGACTTCAGCCAGGTCACCATCTCGAGGTCCGTGAGTTCAAGCCCCGCGTCAGGCTCTGGGCTGATGGCTCAGAGCCTGGAGCCTGTTTCTGATTCTGTGTCTCCCTCTCTCTCTGCCCCTGCCCCGTTCATGCTCTGTTTCTCTCTGTCCCAAAAATAAATAAACGTTGAAAAAAATAAATAAATAAAAAAATAAAAATAAAAAAAATTAACGTTTACTTATTTTTGAGAGACTGATAGATCATGAGCTGGAGAGGGGTAGAAATAGAGGGAGACACAGAATCCAAAACAGGCTCTAGGCTCTGAGCTGTCATCACAGAGCCCAACACAGGGCTTGAACCCATGAACTGTGAGATTATGACCTAAGCCAAAGTTGGATGCTTAACCAACAGAGCCACCCAGCCGCCCCTAAAATTGGCAAATTTTAAACAAAAATCAAATTTTTAATTCAAAACAATAACAACAAAAGGTTTTGAAAGAATGGTTACAAAGAATATATACATGTGGATGATAATCTCATGAAAATGTGCTTATTAGTAGTCATTAGGACATTCAAAATTTAGATCACAGTTAAGACTATTTGATACCCACTAAAAATGCTAAATTTAAGAATACTGATTTTACCAAATGATGGTGATACTATATGAATAAGGACCAAAAGCTGGAACCCAAGTGAGCCCAAAGCTGGGAGACCACAGTTCACTAGAGAAAGGTTTCCAGTTTAGATTTGGGGGATAGTGCTGATGGTACAGATTCCCCTCAAGTGTTCCTGACCCCTATTTACATTAGATACATTTTATAAACAAAGTAAAAATTTTGTGGATAGCAAAAAAGATTTAAAATTGACTAAGAATCTAATCAATTAACTGTGATACTTAACCAACTTCTTAACTTGAAAATTCTCTTTCAGAATGTTACTTTCTGCTCCTCTTTTTTCCTCGCCCCATCTCTCTGTGCATGCTCACACAAAAACATCATAATCCTTAATATCATCTATAAAGCCAGGGAGCACTATGTTTGTTCTCTGGATTAAATATGACATGCAGAGTTTACTAATTTTTTTTTTTATTAAACCAGGATATATATTTCCCCAGGCCTACCTTTGGGGTGCCATAATACAAAATCATAGCTAAGCACATTGAAGCTGGGAAGGAAAAACGTTAAGGGACACAACATGGTTACAAACAATACTGGTTTTCCTACTAGTTGTATGATCAGGCAACAGTTTCCATCTCTGTTCTTTAATTTCCTCTTCTATTGCTGAAGTTTCAAATGAATCTGGTTTGGGGGTAAACAAGTCTGATTAAGTCTTAACTCACTGCTCCCTATGACCTGATGGAACTCTTAGGTAAAAGCTAGATATAAGCAGTGGAAGGAATGCCCTGAGGAACCTTCATCCCCTGACCTGAAAGATTTGAGTGCCAAGTCTTGTTTAACCTGTTTAAGCTCTACTAAAGAGAAGGGCTTATGAATAACCTGAGGTCCAGCCCTGCAGCCATCTTGACCACGGAGCACAGTTTAGGGTGGGAAACCCAGGAATATGGAGGCAGTAAAGGGAGAGGGTCAAGGTCAGGAGAGGTGGATACAAACTTGCTGGCTTGGGAGGAGGAACCGAGGGAGGACTAGAGGGTGTAAAAGGGGGCTTGGGCAGGGCCAGTGCCTTTTGGGTTCCTCCACACAGAGGAACTGAGATTCTCTTAGCAGGAGTTCCCCTTTGACAACTGCAAGGAGAGCCAGGTCAATCCAACAGGTTTTACAGAGATCCTCCATATCCAGTAAGGCAAAGAAAGACTGAACTTAGAGAATTTCATTCCACTTTCCCTGTTGTTTACAAAAGAGCTCTAGCTGAAGTATGATGTTGTAGTTAAAGCTCCCATGTAAAGGCCAACCCCTTCTGTCATCCAACTTAAACTGGGGCCACACAGTTTCAGAAGATGAACCTCTAGACCTTTAAGGTCTCAGGGTCGAAGAATGACCAATGCGCTAGGATGCAACCCAGGGGGGGACTTGGGAGGAATTATAGATGTTGGGTTAGCCCAACGTAAGAGACACAACAGGAGAGTTAGAGAGCTTGGTTTCCCCAACGTCTCAGCTCTTGGGGTCAAAAGGAGAGGCCTCCCTTTCCCTTTGAACTAGGAAGACTCTGGGTTAAGTCCCCTTCAGCTGGGTCCTTGGGATTCAGCCTTAATTGTGCCAATTATCTCAGGCAGTCCTGAGAGTGTCTGGGTGGGCTACTTCATCTTTCCCTCCTGTGTTTTTGTGCCCAAGTCTGGTGGCCTATAGTGATGCACCCAAGGCTGAGATGGAATCTCCGACAGGTGGCATCCAACTGTATGTAGTAAGTTGCTGGTAGCCTTTTGACAGAGGTATTGGATGCTAACTGGAGAGGCCAGAGATGCCAGCTAGGAAGCGAGAGAGACCAGGAAAGAGATCTGTTCTGGCATCTGCCCAACCACAGAAGGTCCTCCACTTTGACAGAAGTGCAAGTGTGTCTGTGGCAAAGACCTCCAATGTGGGAAGCCCTATGATACTGCATATGATGCACTACAAGACAGGCTAGAAGAAGGTCAGACCACTGGGGGTCAGAGGCTCGAGCGAAGGAAAGACTAAGACTGTAGTGAAGACGGTGGTGGCTGGTGCAGACAAGACAAGGAAATGCAGAGCAGGAGACTTGAGACTGCAAAGTGGTTGAGGAGGCTCAAACCATGGTCCTGTAGAGGAGGCAAAGAAGCACAGTCAGAGGCAAAACAATCCGAATCACAGCACTGAAAGAAAGAGGGCAGTACGGAAAGTTGTGTCTGGCATGCAACAAAGATTTCCATATCAGCGCCCAGAGTGAAAGCAGAAGACAGTTATTAAAGCAACAATACACTCTCTAGGGGAAGGCAGGTAGGTTCTCCCAGGAGGAGCAGGCCCCTGGGTTGTTTGGGGATTGGATATTACTGGGCCTCTCTGGGCTGGGAGGAGCTGTTACATACAGTGGGGTGGTCTCCAATAGAGGCTGCCTCCAATCATCTGGGGGACTCTTCCCACAGGTTGGGAAGGGGAGTTCTTGACCCTGCAAGGTTTGTACTAGAACAGTCAAGGCAGTCTTTCTCCATGGGGGGAAGTGGGGGTGGGGGGTGGGTACCCGCAATGCAAATGCATTATAATGAGTCTAGGGCTTACCCTGGGGCAGCTGTGGAAGAGAAGAGCGGCATGCTCAAAACCTGTGACTCTTGGTCTGTCAACCCCAGGGTCTGGGAAGTCACAGGTTCTAATGTGTAACTTATTTATCGTTATCCTTCCCTCAGGCTCATGTCTAACTAACTGCCTGCTTTGTCATTCCCCCCTCAGGGACTTGGGACTCTGAAATCTTTCAGGTCAAGGCCTGAAGTTCCCTTGGTATGGTGGGGTGGGGAGGTTCCTTCCCCTGCTCCTGTCTAGCTTCTACCTAATAGTAGTTCACTTTCGGCAGTCAGAATACTGTTCCTAATGCTAGTGTTTCTTCTGTGGCTCTCCTACTACGCTCTACTGAGAATGGATGGTTGCAGTAAACTGTAACTTCCAAAATATTTTCTTATCACAGTGTTCACTTTGCCAGATATTAAATAAACCTTTGTAGGACTATGGTAGATTTGGAAGAAAAATATAGACTGAAGCTGATGTTTAACCAAGAACTATTAATCAATAATCATCATTCAGTATTTTCTGAACTAAAGTTTTTAAAGTATTCTTCCATTTGTTAAAGATAGTAAAAAAAAAAATGCTGCCTGAAAGTGAATTTTTATTGTTATTTTTGGCTTGTTTCTCCCATATGATTCATTACCACTGATGTTTTCAATTCAAGAGAATTTTATCAAAGTTTGATTTGACAAGGCTTCCCCCCACCCCCACCAAATTTGTTTGTCTGAAACCAGTTATTTAGGAAAGTACTAACACTTTCCTCCTAATTAGAATGCTGCACGCATGGGGTGTGCTTTATGCAAATTGATGTCTGTTACTCACAGGGACATGCTGATGATATATTACATCCATAGTATCATGGCATTATTTCAAATATGTCAAATATATTACAACTCTGTGATATGTGTGTAATTATATTCTAGGTGTTATGGAAAATGTCCATAAGATTTACATATATTCTGACATATTTGGTCTAACATACCTTTAAATAAATATTTTACTGATTTGGGAAGGGTCATGTTACAAGTGCCTACTTAATTATCAAACTAATTGGGGTAGCACAATCAGTACTACTTACAACTTAAGAGCATATGAATAAGGAAAGCTCTTTTCATTTAATAGGGGGATTTATGGTTTTAAAAATTGTGTAATCACGGTTAATCCATAACATATCTACTTAAATGTATAAGTCATGCAGCATCACCTAGAGCCCCTCTCCTGAAGGAACAAATTTAGATCAACTGTCACATACTTAATTATAAGTTCAGAGGTAATTCACTCAATTTTTACCACATACAGTTTAAAGATTTTAGCAATTTCGTACGAAGAAAGCCACATCCTATGGAACAGTGCCCAGTGTCTAGGTTAATCGCAACAGCGGCCTCTTCTGAGTGAGAAAGATTACAGAGTGATCTGGTTATAATACAGAACATTAGTGTTTTGATTCAGATGAAATGCGAGTCCAATTATACCTCTCAAAATTCAATAGTCATAAAAAAACTGATGATGGTGTGTAAGATGATGAGAAATAAAATTAACAAAATATATTACCATGTTCAGGTTTAAATACTGTTTAAGAAATAAATACTTAGGGTTTATTATCAAGGAAGTACCTTGGTAATACAAGAAAAGTGAGTGTTTAGGTATAAATCAAGCATTGAAGTAACTAGCACTATGGAACTCCCCTGGTTGGTACATATTTCAGCCAGGCTTCAGAACTGACCAGGAACCTGAATGAGTCAAAAGAGAACATGAAGGAAAAGGTGTTTGGTAATTTGTATATTTATAGATAGCTAAGCACACCAGTTGAAGGACATCTGGAGATCTGAAGCCTTGTTACTTCTGCTGACAAGTTACTTCTCCCACTGACTCTGTCATTTCTGGGTTGTTTAGCTCTATATCCTCAACACCTTATCTATTCTACAAATTAGTTGGTAGGTTGCTTGGGGGAAACCCCAGGATAGGAAAGTCTCACTCTTCTGACAAGCTGTATGAATCTGCCTGAGATAAGACCAATCCAAGCATCCTATTGCAGAAAGTGACATCCTTGCTTTTATTATCATGGAAATTGGGTATGTCAGTCAACAATATGAGTCAATAAACATGGCTTCTTGTAGATGGATGTTAATCTTTTCTCATGGTATCACTATCTCACTGTGTTATATTTAAAACACTAGTGACAATTTCAAATTCTAATACATCAACTTAAAATTGTAGCGCCTCATTTGAAAACTGTGGGTCTTGTCTTTACTTGCATTTCAAAGAAAGCTTCAGTTTCCTGTTGTGTCAATTTGCTGCTAAATAAATGTTTTCCCTTTTTCTTCCTAACTTCAGAACTGTAGGAATATCACCCTACAAGGTGTAAAAATCCCTTATTTTATTACACAAATATTTAAGATATATTAAAACAATACACTGTAGACATGTAATTTAGGAATAATCCTGTATTTACTCCATACCACTCTTAGAGTTACTCAGTGTGCCAGGAGATTAAGTATTTCTATGTGGGGGTAGAGAGAAACAATCAGTAAGGTCTGTTTTGAATTGGTATTGATCTAATTCAGAATTCGCAGCCCTTCAGCCTTGTTTTAGGCTGACATTTATCTCTCTGAGCTCTATTAGGAAAGGATTTTGTTAATCAAATTAATAGTATATATAAAGAGAAATACTATTTCAAACTATTTAATATAATAAGTGTTTTAGAGCTCTTAAAGCACTTTTGAAGCTCACATTTGCTGTCAAATAATTGAAATGCTAATCTTAAATAGTTCTTATCTAAGCAGTAAAACAATTCCCCCAAGGGACTCTACAAAGTAAGAATTCTTCCCAAGACGTACAGTATGAACTTGGTAGTATTAAATTAAAACTGCATTTAAAAAAAAAATCTTATAATTCAGGTTTCTACCAATTCAGAAATGAATTATCTTCAATTTTTAAATTAAGTCTTTATTATATTGTCAAAATTAAACTATTATGTGTACACACAGTTTTTTTTTTTTCTAATTTCTAGGTTGATTTGACTAGATTGATTTGATCTTGGTGTTTTATAGTATTATAGCATAGGACATGATATTTATGACATTCAGCTACATTTTTTATTTTTTAGAGGTAGAGCACACATGTGTGTGAGCAGGGGAGGAGGGCAGAGGGAGAGAGAGAGAGAGAGAGAGAGAATCTTAAGCAAGCCCCATGCTCATTGTGGAGCCCAACATGGGGTTCAATCCCACAAGCCCAGGATCATGACCTGAGCCAAAAGCAAGAGTCAGACACTCAACCCACAGAGCCACCCAGGAGCCCCTACATTTTTTAAAAATAGAATAATCTTGTCAAAGATATCTTAGTCTTGGAAGTAATAGAATAATAGTATTCTCTTCATTTTCCCAATTGAGGATTAACTAAAACCTGTAACTATTAATTAAAAGGCAATACTAACACAGTAATAGCAACATGTCATATCCAATAGAATTCATATCATGAAAAATCATTTAAAAGTAAATTATAATATGACATTATTTTGAACAGTTTCCAATTAACTTGAGTGGCATGATTTTTATGTGTTATGAATATATATTAAAATAAACGGGAAGTTAAATATGTGATCATAGAAACACATTTGATTGAATTATGAGTGTGGGAAGATGAGGTGGAAAGTGAAGAAAGCATTTTAGATTCTAGTGGATAGTATGACAGGTCCCTTTCTAAAAAGTTATTAGAACAACAATGGCTTGGGGCGCCTGGGTGGCTCAGTCGGTTGAGCGGCCGACTTCAGCTCAGGTCATGATCTCGCGGCCCATGAGTTCGAGCCCCGCGTCGGGCTTTGTGCTGACAGCTCAGAGCCTGGAGCCTGTTTCAGATTCTGTGTCTCCCTCTCTCTGACCCTCCCCCGTTCATGCTCTGTCTCTCTCTGTCTCAAAAATAAATAAACGTTAAAAAAAAATTAAAAAAAAAAAGAACAACAAGGGCTCTATCAATCATAATCAGTGTTTGATATTATAGCTAGCATAGCGTCTCCCTCAAGAACTGATAAAAAAATAAGACCATTTTACTAATAAATCCTTTGTTGCAATATATTTTTTCATGCTTATAGTTTGAAATTTATAGACTATACATACATAATTGTACTGTGGATTCTCACAAATACATTACACATTCTTCTGGGAAAAGGAGTGACTAGATGGTGTTACATATTTTCCTATAGTAGCAAAACGCCTATTTTGATTTTCTACTGCTTTTTATGCCATTAAATATTGTTTCCAAACCCCACCCTTGTTAAAAGAGTATTAAATAAATAAGCTGTTCAGGCCTAGTTATTCTTTTGTATCTTAAACACATAATATTACATAAAAACATAATATAGCACAATATAACATATTTAGGTGTGTGTTTACATACTTTAATATAAGGGGAATGGGGAATCAATGTTACAAAAATCTTGTGACTTGATTAGGTCTACATGCTAACTGATGGCAGAGCTAGGACTCAATTCAAATTCTTCTGACTTCTAACTTGGTGCCTTTTCAGGGGCCTCACAGTTTCAAAACAAAACTAGACTTCTGTTAGAACTGTAAGACAGGAATTGAGCTAACACATTGAAATGGGGAGGGGGAAAGCAATGGGAAAACAGGATGAAGTTCGTCTTACCAGAGGGGTTAATACAAATTTCTTATAAATACATGCCCTATAGGTAAGATGTGAGGTAAGTCTGCAAGGAAGCAAGGTCTTAGGCAAAGTCCTTGGGAAACAATATTCCAATTAAAGGTGCCAAGAATTCATAAAGAGCAAAATTAAAACCACCAAATGAATAAATAACTATTGAGCAAGAGTTTATTGTGGATATAAGAACAGTTCACAAATTGGGAGCTTTCAAATTTAAAACTGGTATAACTAGTGTAAAGCTCAAAGTACATGACGTTACAGAATGGCTTATAAAGTGAAAATGACGGAATGGTTTGACCTGTACAATGATTGATTATTACAACAGAAGTTTCCAGATGACAGAAGAGTGGTTAAAAGTGATTACCTTATACCATTTTTAGAAAAATGACTTAAGTTTCTTTTATGATTAACAAAGGGGTTTATAAGAAATAACCTAAGTTAAGTTTTGCTTAGGTGCATGAAATAAGCTAGATTTAGTTTTGCTTGAGTTATTTAAATGGTTTTGTCTGCTCAGAGAATTTTTAAGTCTGGCCTTTATTTCATATTTAATTTTAACAAAGGAATCAATGTATAAAAAAATGAATAGAAAAATCTGAAAATGTAACTTAAGTTGGAGATAGAATTTGAATAATAAGACCATAGCATTTGGAAGCTTGAAGACAAAAGGCTGAGCTTGTAAATATATGAAAAAGATTAGAGGAATTAATTTCAGTTCCATTTATGTTAAAAACAACCTACTATGAGCCAGGTAGCCAGGCACCCTCCTGGACTTAGAGAGGCCAGAGAAGAACATGCATAGTCCTTTTTGTGAAAATAACTGACAAATTTGTTGATGATTTTAATATACTATGGTTAGAAATATGATGGAGTCAAGATGATATAACAGTCTAGAGGAGTGGAACACAACACAATTTGGGAATTTTAAAACAGGCTTCCAGAAGATGTTACCTCTGAATGTTTTGTGAATTCAGATTATCAAGATAAAAGAAGCAACAAATGTTAAATTTAAAGATATTAAACACCAAAGATGCTGGAGGGGTCCCTTGAGGCCTCCCATGATACATCTTCCATCTCTTGCCCCAAAGATGTGATTAGGACAACAGAACTTCTTTAAATCTCCTTTCCAGTCAGCAATCCTGTGCCTTAAGTTGTGTGCTCTGAACATTCCTTCTCAATGGTTCCATATCCATGACTATGAACTCTCTCTTCCTACCTCCTATTTGCTCCATTTCTCTTTCCCCCAGTGTAATATCCTCCTGAGGCTCTGTCCTCTCTCCACTTTTTGGCGATGGTCTGATCTAAGTTAACACTGATGCAATGACTGAAGAGTAAGTGATTCATCTTGGTGATTTTGAAAGAATTTTAAACACAAAAATCTTTACAATTCACAAGAAAAGAAAAAGTATTATTGTGACCTTTTTATCAAAGAAGAAACAGAACTTCAGGGAGATAAGATGCCCATGTACATGCAGCTGATAAGTGAATGTGACATAGCAGGAGAGTAGAGTAATCTGGACACCATGCCTTGGTTTCTGAATTCTAAAGCCCTTCAAGGATGGAGTAATCTGGACCATATAAGGAAGACCCTTCTGCCATCACTACAGGCTCAACAGATGCAGTCAAGCTGTTGATGTGAAGTCTTCATCTTCAAATGCAAGCATAGTTGTCTGACATATAAGGTGTCTCACTTCTGGGAGTTTGCTTTTTTTCATTCATTTACAACAGAGAGGTATCCCAAGTGCCAAAATTAGTAAGAAAATCTCATTTAAAATGGAGTAAGCAGGCCAGCAGGGGGAGCTCTTATGTCATATCACTGGTTGTCAATTGCAGACCCAACAGGAAGAAAAGTCCCGGGCAAGTCTATACTACTTTAGTTACTTCTTTACTATCCCAACAGTAGGAAGAAGAGTTCTCCTCCCCTGGCAACAGTCTAGCCAATGAGAGATTGTCACAACTCAGCCAATGAAAAGCAACTATACTTCAAACCCCAAGTTTATTTCCAACGATTTTTTGTTTATAAAAGTCTTTCCAATTCCTCCCATCTCTCCTCTACAAAAGAGCTTTCCCCTCTTTTGTTCTCCATACTCGCTTGTGGTTTTCCTGCTTGTGCAGGATTGCAATTCTCTGCTATTATTGATAAACCCATTTTTGCTGGTGAAATAACTGACAGTTTTATTTGTAAGATTAACACAAGGAAAAGGAGAAGACTCAGCAAATAAGTATATATTTGGAGTATTTATAGCAGAAATGGCATAAGTTTGGAATGAGAATAACCTTGACCACAGTTTTTGACCTAAATGAGCACCATGCTAAATGGAGCGACTCAAATCAAAAGTGGGAAGGAAAATCGAGTTAAATGACCTCTGCTGTATTCCCTGGAATTACATGAAAGATTGTCAGAAAGAAGAAATGGAACAGGTGAGAACTAGGGCCAGTCATAAGGGAAGCGGTGATGGTGGTATTTAAGGCCTAGGAAAGAAGCAGCACACAGGGAGAAGAGCACGTATACCTATGTTCAGTGACAAATCAGGCCCCCAGGTCAGCAGGCTGGGGGGCAGCAAGCCTACTTCCTTCTGCAGTCAGTAATACCATGACCCAACCCCTTCCCATCTGAAGTTGTAGGTCCCTGCCTTAGGTCATTTTGTATGTCATATGACCTACATCAGGGGTAGGAGTCAGTCTGTGTTACAATTGTAGCAGCTTGAGGATTCCAGGGTCTGTCAGTTACTAGATTCTTACCGGCTGGAAACAAAACCTGAATTCTTAAATGTGTAGTAGAGATGAGGGAAGACTTCACTTTTGATATATGAGAACTACTAGCCTGCAATGTCACCATGTTACCATTTATTCCGGTTGAAAGTTGGAACCAATTTGACATGCACTTCTTAGTAGAAATCACAGGTTACCTTTGGGAAACAATTTGTTGTCTTAGTGTATCAATCTACCCTTTATTCATTATGCTCCCACTACAAGGAGCTTTTTTAGTGAATTGAGCCAAGTGAATTCCTTCTTACAAAACCATCATTCCTATTTCTATACTGGTGTTCTCTCTTCCTGCTTGTTTAGATGGCAAGCTTTTTCTCACTTATCAAAGGTTATATGAGCAATGCTTCTAGTGAATTCTTCCCTAGTTGCCAATGCCTCAACTCCCTTATGATACTCTCACTTTATGAATAACTATATTATTAATATATTATTTTAATGGAGTCTTTAAAATACCAAGTGTTTTATTTTTGCACTTATATACATATTTTAATATAAATATCTATATTTGACTTCATTTGTATTTCACCACCCAAGTAATAAGTATTTCATTTACCAAGATCCAAATGTCTTGGAATTGGTAAGTCCTCAATGAATATTTTTTTTAAAATTTAAATAGTGATTCCTATTCATAATGAAACTTGATTCTTATTCTTTTAAATAACTAAGAGAGAATATACAGAGTATGCTAAAAACAATGCAGGTGTTCAGTTCATCCCCCTTATGTTTCTTATGTATTATACTGTTACAGAAATATATATATTCTTGTTAATTAATAAGTAAGATGATGAAATAAATTCAAACATGGTCATATATCAGTAGAATCTGATTCAAAATTTGACTTTGTGATGGGAAAATTTACGTTTTCTTCTCCTTCTCCTTCTCCTTCTCCTTCTCCTTCTCCTTCCTCTTCTTTGAAAGAGAGAGAGAGAATGTATGTGTGCATGTGCTCAGGGGAAGAAAAGAGGGAGAGGGAAGGAGAGAATCTTAAGCAGGCTCCATGACCAGCACAGAGCCCAATCCAGGGCTCGATCCCACAACCATGAGATCATGACCTGAGCTAAAATCAGGAGTCAGTCACTCAAACAACGGAGTCACCCAGGCACCCCCAAGTTTACTTACCTTCCATGAGCCCTTTTTATTCTAAATATAAATTATTGTTAGTTCTTCGGATTAAGTTGATATGGTATACAAAATGTACATGACAAAAAGTAGGACAAAGTAATAACCATGCAGTAAGTGATATGCATTAATAGTGTTTTACCCTGTATGTTATTTTACATGTAATTTTTTCCCCCTAACTGTAAATAAGGAAACATAATGTCTCTTCCTTCCTGGGTCCTTTACAACCAACAGGGATGGCTATATAGTCAGTTAATTTATACTATTTAGAAAATGTAAAGTCAATACTAATATAAACAGATACAATGCTAGGAATTATGGGAGAATTCCCCATGACAACAACTAAAGAGCAGTTTTGAAGAACACAGGAGTTGTTTTTTTTTTTTCTTTTCCATCTTTAGTACATGTTTGTTTGTCCTTGGTTAAACAGTATCCAGTTTCATAATGATCATTCTCTAAATATTAATAAGTATTTTGATTAAACCATTGAACAGTGAAACCAAAAAATGAGTTTTTGTATGACAATCTGAGCAGAATGTTTGGCAAGGTAAGTAAAGGATTTGATTTAAAAATAAGCTTCATTTCATAATAAATTTTAATTCTCTATGGGATTATATTGTACAGTGCCTTTATGTGATTATTATTATGATAGATATATAGCAGTTTCTTTTTGAGCAACTTTTGGTAGGACATCTGGGACTAAGGTAGAAAATCCAGCAGGGAGAGTATATAGATCTTGATTCTGAGTCATTTAGGAGATAAAAGTAAGACAGACAGCATATCCCATCTCCCAACCTTCTACATACGGACAATTAAATTAATTTCTTAACTGCAAGATCTTCACAGTAATTATAGTATAAGAAATAATGCAGCCAACCGATCTCTCTTTCTTATCCTCAAAAGACCTTCTTTCTTGGCCGTGGCATCTTCGTTTTCCACAGATGTGGATGACAACAGTCGTGAGGGTAATGATTTAACCCAGTTTATGACTTGTTTGCTGCTGGGCTTCAGATTTCAGTTAGCATTTTCAAGGAAGGAATCAAGTGTGGCAAAGTGTCCAAGCTAATACGGTGTTTGCACTAATTATGTTAGTATTATGACTATCAGTAAGCTTCAATAATTAAAGATAAATGAGGAAGAGACACCTTCTCTCCTACGCTATCACTATCAGGTAACGTATTAAAGGAAAGCAAATACAAGACTGATTTTTTTAAATGAATTTAACTGTTTATTAAAAAGCAGTTGAGTTGCACACATGGGATCATGCTCATGCATGCACACACACACACACACACACACACACATTCACCAGAGCCTTACAATCTCATCCAGAAGCTCCTTTTAGTCACATACTCTATCCTTATAGACACGGTTGAACATTTAACCAAAAATAATTGGTTTTTTTTGTTCGTTTAAGGCAAAAGGATGACTTTGATGGTGAAATTCAGTGAAACTATTGGAATCAGATGATAGTCTCTGAATGTGAGATGGCCCTGGAGAGAAGACATATCTTAGCTCAAGAATAATTCTCATGGATGGACTCAGTTGTATGCCTTCAGTAGCCAATAATCCCAGTAGCTGGGACATGAGTGCCTCAGTCCTGGAGGGTAATTTAGGTGGAACATGACAATGTTCACTACAACCTACATTTTGTACCTCCTGAATCCACTTATATAGTATAATAAATTCAATACGTTTGAGAAGGCATCTTCAGGCATTTTGGTCAGTCTCTTTTTCTGGAAAAACTTAAAACTAAAGTCAGTGGGGAAAACTACTGTCCTGTTTGCTGTAACTGGTTTTACAATAATTATTTTCTTTTTCCTCTAGTATCAAGTCCAAATTCCCCTGGATCTAATCTAGATAAGCAGAGGCATCTAAGTGGCTTATCTGGCGGAGTAGCTGGACACTCATTTTTGTGGTGCTTGATCACCAACCGCTTCTCATGCTGTGACTGTTGTACTAAGCAATTTCAATTAAAATTGATTAAGGGAGTTGGGGCACCTGGGTGGCTCAGTCAGGCGTCCGACTTTGGCTCAGGTCATGATCTCGTGGTTTGTGGGATTGAGCCCTCGTCTGGCTCTGCTGACTGCTCAGAGCCCGGAACCTGCTTCAGATTCTGTGTCTCCCTCTCTCTCTGCCCCTCCCCTACTCACGCTCTGTCTCTTTCTTAAAATTACACATTAAAAAAAATCTAAAAATTTGTTAAGGGAGTACCAGGAGATGACTCCGGAGCTCACCTGGATGAACGATGTCCTGGCAGAAGTTTAACAACTAACTCTCTGGAAAGAAAGAAAATGAAAGCCCTGCTTTACAGCATTTTCCGATTGCTGTAGTGAAATATTCCAACCACAGCTGGTTTCAAGCTAGCAATATTGTGTAACTAAACAGGAATTGGGAAGAGAGGTGTAGAGCAGGTTCTGATGAACAGGTTGTAGAGCCTCCACTGGCACACCACTGCCTTGATGCCAAGGATATTCCTCCCTGCCCTGCTGGGTGGCAGCAGCTGCACTTCCTCCTGATGATCAGTCAATCATCTGCCAGGGTGATGTCTCCTTTCCTTGCCTGCTGGTCCTTTGGCACAGAGTCCGATTAATTGGGTGGCAGCCATCGTGTAAAGTTTAATTCTTGTTCTGTCCACCGATGGAGAGATTTCCCTCTTGGAAACAGAATCTTTAAATCTTCTCAGTTCAGAATGCAAGGACAAGAGGCACCACCACCATCCCCTCCCCCCAGCCGACAGTGCATCACAAGGAATAATGGCAAGCAGGACCTCTTCCACTTTAATCCCTCAGTTACCAGACCTTGTATTCTACCTTTTGAGGACACAGCACCATAAAGTTGCCATTGGTGATGGCAACAGATCCTCTCCAAGAATCATCTCCAAGCTGGCACCACAGCAGTGACTTCAAAGGCTCTTTTATTGCTCTCTCAGACTGTCAGCTTCTTAAAGATATGGGCTGTGGTAAAAGTAGATCCCATACTCATGTATGTACAATGTTTCCTTGCTCTATAGTTGTGCTATGCAACATGCCCTGTCAGTAGATGAAGTACTCCGTAAGATCTTAGATGATTGTATTGTCAGAAATGGGGGAAGGAAAGTCAAATCCATACCTAGAATGCATTAATATCAGTCAAAATGAATCACTGCCCCTTCAGTGTAGAAAGGATCCAATACAATTAACTCATTACCAAATGGCATTTGAGCTCTTTGAGAATCTGAGTGTGCGGTTTGCTGTTAGTCTCTTGTTGGCCCGTGTGACGTTACATAGCAGTTCAATTAGAGAAGACTTGGTGACCAGTCCATTAGGGCTATGCATATCCTCCAGTTTTGTCCCCAAAATTGCATTCATGAACCCATGTACCAGCCTGGAGTGGTCAATGACAGATGGTTGATGTAAAGTAGTTGAATCATTCTGTCTACTTGGCTGTTCTGTGGCTCTTGTATGATAGATGCTCTCCAGTGGTGAAAAAAAGATTTTGCACTTTGTTGAAAGAACAACTAAGTTTAGATATATTCCTGCATTAAAAAACCAACAATCAAGCTCTTTTTCAAACTTCAGAGGCCCAAAGTACTAACAACTGGAAGCATCTCTCCAAATTAAGTGTGTGAAATAAACCTCTATTACAAATTAAGGATATTTCTGCTAGAAAATATTAAAATTATTTTCATAATTTTGTTTCTGAAATCAGTTGATTCCAAGTAAAGTTACATTCACATATTCATTAACTTTATGGTCACCCCTTTGTATATTCAGAAATTGTCTCAAAGTAGGAACAACAAAATTAAAATTGGTTTTCAAATGTACTAATGTGCTTAAAAATGGAAGTAATGCTTATGTGATGTTATTTTTTGTAGTCTTTTTATATTTTACATTATTTTGGTTGTTAAACTACAAGTTTGTGTGTTCTGGAGAATATGATTTATTTTTCAAGTCTCAGTTTTTTGTTTTTAATTATTGTTTGTTTTAGAAGGACATCAGTAGCCAGCTCAGATGCCCTCTGCCCTGTGTGACTCATGAGCAAATCCTCCTGTTTGCAGTGATCATGACCTTCTCTCCAATTTATTCTTTTCCTCTCATTAATTATTCACACTTTATTTTGTTAACAACAAAAGGTTTTCTACCTTTTAACTTTTCAGGATTTTGTTTTCCATGGAATGTTAAATATATTGTAATGGAAGCTTGACTTGGCAAATTTACATAAATCTGAATTTTTCTTTACAAAAATACTCTTGCAAATTCCAAAAAAGTGAACTCTAATATATTGGAGAATAATTAATTGTAGTATTCTACTGTTTTCTGAAGTCAGTCACTCCTTATTTACTACTCTTGAGGTTTCTCTATTGGTGAGAATAAATGTACTCAAAAGTGGGAAGATTTGCTGCAAACATTGAGTGGGTTTGAGCCCAATTTTTTCTTCCTTTGACTTATCATCTGTTGGTGCCTTTATGATGTAGGTTTCTTGATAGAATTCCTCTGGATGACCTATAGCATATGTGAAGATTTTCACATATATTATAAAACTCCCCATAAAACTGTCTCCAACACTATAAACTACATATTACTCATGTTCTGAAAATGCAAAGATGAATAGGACTATTATATAGGAAGAGTTTACTTTGGGGATCAATAGCAATGACAAAAATATAAAATGCACAACCAGTGTACTTCAAATAGCAGTTTGTATGGTTAATCAGCAACATCAAAATAGACAAATTAAATCATTGGGAATTATGACTCTATTATGTCTTGGCCATGGTCAGATGCCATGATATATATGAATATATATATTCACAATTCATATATAAATATATATTCACAAACACATATATATGTGTTATACACACGCACACACGCACATACATATAATCCAAATCCCCTGTAGAGTTGTATGGTGTTTTTGATGACTGGAATAAGGAAAAATTTATCCTTTTGAAGACCACACTTGTTTGGCTATAATTAGAACTTATGTTCTTTCATGGAAGAAAGTTTTTGTCTTCCAATTGTTTGGGTACTAAAAGATAAAAAGGTTAAAAATAGTGTAGACTAGTAATGGAAAAAAAGAATAGTGTTTTAATCTAGCAAGATTCATCCTGTGGATGATTAATAAAAGGCATGTATGTCCTTAACTATTACTCCGTACCCATGCCACGAGAAACTGGTAGCATTAAAATCTTGCACTGACAACAGAAGAATCTATTGGTTATAGCTAGTACAAGAACTAGAGCTTTTCATATACATTGATGTAGAGCTTTGCAGTTATAAAACAAAATTTAACCAGGTGCAACATGCTACAAACTCTTCCAAAGGACAAAAGAAGAGTATGTGGGTGGATAGAAATATCATCTTTTATGCAAATCATATTACATCCATTAGACTATTTTAAATTGTAGGTAATTCTTTTAATTATTATATTTCAATTTATTTTATTTTTTTGTTTATTTTTGAGACAGAGAGAGAGAGAGAGAGAGCGAGCACTAACGGGGTAGGGACACAGAGAGGGAGACACAGAAATCGGAAGCAGGCTCCTGGCTCCGCACTGTCAACAGAGCCCAACACGGCTCAAACTCACGAACCGCGAGATCATCACCTCAGTCGAAATCGGACACTTAAACGACTGAGCCACCTAGGCACCCGTATTTCAATTAATTTTCACATACAGAATTTTTTTTTTTTGGAAGAGCATTGTTTTGCCATTTATTCATATATTTCTTCTCTACTCAAAATAAACTCAAAATATAATTATTTGGTATCTTTCATATATGCAAAACCATGAATTGTATTCTGAGAGGGCTACAAAAGTGAAAAAAAACTCAGTTCTATTACTTGTAATGCTTATATGAGAGTGGAAATTAAACAGACTGAATTGATAGTAATACAAACCCAAACGTGATATACATTGTGAATGAAAAACCAGAGGAAGTTGAAAAGGGAGAATTACTCAAGAAGGAGGTAAAAAATGAAACCATAAGTGAAGAAAAGGGGATTTAATCTCGTCACTAAATAATGGAATTATTTTGTCCACTGTAAAGATGTTCTAAGACAAGAACACGTGAGTAAATACATGAAAATGGGAAAATGTGTTAATACCCCTACTCCTAGCAGCAGCTATGAGCGCCTGCTGTTCTAGAATCAGCAAGTTTCTCATAATTTGTCTGGAGTATGAGTAACGGGCAAATTAAGAAAAAAAGGTAAATCATGGTTGAACTCTGGAAACAAGAGGGGGAGATCAGTTAATACTATATTAAGGATTTATCTTTACTTAGTAAGCCTTGCACAGTTACTGAAATATTTTGAAGACCAAAAAAACCGTTCCATTACATGCCACAAATATGTATTGAAAAATCAGCATGTTGTATATTCTACTGTTCTTTTTTTCCCTGAAGATGTATAGGGTCTAAAAGTAACCTTCTCCATAAGAAAATCTTACAATCGTAGTAATGCTAATAGATGTCACAGACAACCATAATATATGACGCAAGATAAGAAGTCTTAAGAGAAGCACAAAGATACTCAAGTGGAAGAATCAGAAAAAGCTGTTTGAAGGATATATCTTTGAGATACATGCTTGTGGATTTTAAAAGTTGGGAGGTAGAGACGGGTGGTACATTTCAGGTCTGGGTAAAAAAAATCTGTAAAAACTAGCAGGGGGATAACTTTTTGGTATGACCTTAGGTGACAGTTAATGGCTCTATAGTTAGCCCGGAGGTTCCGTGCAGAGTAGGAGAAGGCAGCAAATTTGTAAATAGAGGTGTAGCCATATTGTAGATTTCTTTGGAGGGGATTTGGATTTAACTCTATTACTGTGAAACGAGAAGTTACTGATAGTTGGGCAATGACAAAACAATCTGTAATCATAAAAGTCTAATGAGCAACCAAAGAGTAAATTAGAGTTTAAAAAAATTCTCTTTGAAAATGATAAAGCTGATAATGATAATGATAATGAAAAGATAATGATAATGATAATGAAAATGATAAAACATTTGGTTAATCCAAAATGTAATTAACCAATAGAAAATAGTAATACCACTACTACTAGCAGAAGCTATGAACATCTGCTGAATTTTTTTATAGAATTTATTTTATAAAAATAATGAAAAGAGAACCTGCTAGTACAAAGATTCATCAGGATGTTATTATACAGTGCCTTGGCAGGGGGTGGGGAAGGACAGTTTACACTGAAAATAAAATAATCCAAAATTGTAAAAAAGTAGTGCAAAGGACAAAATAAACTCTTGTAATGGACTGACAGATTAAAAAAAAATGGATGCAGTAATAAGGAGAATTACTACTATTGAGAATTAAATCAGTGATGGTAAGCAAAATCCTCCCAGAGTGTGGCAAAAAGGGAGACTAAAGATGAAAGTTAAGAGAACATGTGACCTCTACCTAAGGGAAGTGATGCAGCTCAACCAGTTTGAGGAGTAAACAATTGAAAAAAAGAAAGAAAACAACAGTGCTTGCTTCAGCAGCACATATACTAAAATTGGAAGAATACAGAGGACATTAGCATGGCCCCTGCACAAGGATAACATGCACATTCATGAAGTGTTCCATAGTTTTCTAGAAATAGAATTGCCATATGACTCAGTAATTCCACTCCTAGGTATTTACCCAAAGAAAATAAAAATACCAATGCGAGAAGATATAGCACTTCTCCGTTTATTGCAGCATTTACAATAGCCAAGATTTGGAAACAGCCTAAGTGTCCATCCACAGATGAATGGATAAAGAAGATGTGAAGGGCGCCTGGGTGGCTCAGTTGGTTAAGCATCCAGCTCTTGATTTCAGCTCAGGTCATGATCTCATGGCTGTAGGATGAAGCCCGAGTCTGAGCGTGGAGTCCATGCTGAGCGTGGAATCTGCTTGGGATTCTCTCTCTCTCTCTCTCTCTCTCTCTCTGCTCCTCCCATTCCTGCATGTATATGTGCATGCTTGTTCTCTCTCTTTCAAAATAAATAAATTAATTAATTAAGTAAGTAATTTTTTAGAAAGTGCATTATCTTGATGAGGACTGAGAAATGTATAGAATTGTTGAATCATTTTATTATACACTTGAAACTAATATAACACTGTATGTTAATTATTCTTGGATACAGGAAAAAAAGAAAACAACAAAACAAAATGATAAATTGTAACAGAAGGAAAAATAAGCTTAAAGAAATTTTTCTGAGATAAAGGAGAGGCTGAAATGGGGGGAGGGGGGAGTATTTACAAATATCCAGGCTAATTATCAACAAAGTATCAAAATCTAAATAGTCATTTCAAAGGACAAGGGAGGGAAAGTAACAATTTATCCACCAACTGTGTCATCATTCAAGTTCTCTTTGGGGTGTGGAAACAAGTCAAAAAAGGATGTTTTTAAGATATGTTTATGTTTTTAACATATAAAAGGGCTTCAGAAAACATTCTTCACACAAACAGGTAAGTTCTTTGAAGACACAGACAGTATCTATCTTATTTATCACTTTATTACCAGCGATTAGTAAGGAGGCTAATAAATAATGGCTCTCTAAACCCCCTTTATTATATGCTTCTGAGGTTTTCTATTGGCTACCCTGTATTCTGTGGCAATAGACAGCTGACACAAAGTGAATACGTAATGTTTGGGGTGGTGATACTTCCCAGGGAGAAAACGTGGCAGGGCAACAGGGACAAGAGAATGCTGGGAGCTGGGAAAGGGTTATTTTGTAGACAGCAGCCAGGGAAAGTGAGATAGGCGAAGTGACATTTGAGCAGAAATATGAAGAAAGTGAGAATTCCAACCAAGATAGATTAAATGTTCCCCTCAGCTTGACTAAATATTAGAGAGGTTTCTTCTTCCCTCTAAGCCCCTGAACTGCCTTTTCTTAGACCATACACTTCAGAAAACTTGGAATTGTGGATCCTTTCATTGCCTCTTTGAGATGGAAATCTTAAAAAAAAAAAAAAAAAAAAAAAGCTTCTTGCCAGTTTTAGAACCCAGACCTGTCTCTCTCAAGGACCTGGGAGCCATCTCTTTGAAATGTAATCAAGGAAAAAGTGCTCCTATCTCTCAGTTTCCCTGGGAGTATCCCAAGCCTAACTTTGGCAGATATCTTGCTCTGAGTTACAACACTACCTCCTATCATGAAGATAGGAGAAAGTTTACTTTTAAAGCCTCTACTTGATTTGCACATAGAAATTCTTATACTGTTATTTGGAAACCAGCGCTAAATGTAATTTCATAGTGATTCTTAAAAAATACTCTCTATTGCTTAGCGTCAGGAATGTGATATCAGGATGTGAATGTGTTTTTCTTAGAAGGTTAAAACTCTGAAATAAGGCCCATAATATTAGGGAAAAAAATTCAAGGGTAGGCCCAACCAGTAAGCATTGTGGTGTTGGGGCTGTTGGATGGGTCTCTGACTTAAAGTATCTCCTCACATACCTTTACCTTAAAAAAAAAAAAAAAAAAAAAAAAAAAGCAGTTGTTGAGACCCAGGGTAAATTTTCAATCTGAGTCGTTCAAAGGAAACTATAGTTACATTTGGATCCAGCTTAAAAGACTTATAGGGCAATTATTTTGAAAGAAAGTGAGGGAAGCAGAAATGGTTAGAACATAAGGTGCTTTGTAGAAGACAGAGGAGGGCTTACATGGGAGATGTCTGGGCAGGAGTGCATCGAGCCTTTGGAGTAGTTGAGAGAGTGAATTAAAGGTATTGCAAGTACAAGGGGAGAGTCACTGAGAAAAACATTCAGTATTTGGTAGTGTTACAATTTTTCTGTGAAAAAAAAATTAAAAACAAAAAAACAAAAAACCCCAAAACCTGACTTTCAATGTAGTACATTAAGACAGTCAATGTATTTCCATTATTTCCCTGGATTTTATTTTCTTTTTATTAACTAATTGGTTTTCCCTCATGATATGGTAGCATTCACTAAATAGTATATATTTTCAATACACGTGTGGCTGTTTTCATCCCACATAAGATTACAGATGCCTTGTTAGGACACAAACAGCTTGAAGTAGTCTTGTAGAATAATGATCTGATCTAGATTCAGTTTTGACCTCACCTACTATGCATGTTCTTACCCTGCTTGCTGGACTGGAGCAACTGTTCTGAAAGAAACAAGAGATACCTAGCATCAGTTTGTGCTGTGGGATGGAGGAAAGCAGGAGACCCTTGGAGCAGATACTCTGAGGTGCAATTCACTGGGCCAATATACCCCGACCCATGTCTCTCAGCTGCTATGAGTATTAGCTCCTAAAGCCTTCTTCTGATTGTTGTTCTCAGCAGCTAAGAACCATCTACACTGGGAACTTGTCTCCTCTGTCCCTCCCGTGACAGCCCATTGCCAATGATGGATTGCTACATGGGTAAAAAAGTCTAACTCTGTTGCCTGAAGGGGACAGAGGAGCTGTGTGGTGCTTATGGTTGACTCTTCTCCTTGTGAGTGAGACCAAGGCTAAGACTCCATCACTTCTCATCTCTTTCTCCTTCTATAGCCTCCTCCATAACTTAAGGGTTTGTACTGAAGAGAAGCCCCTCACTCTGCACCACATTCCCTATCTCAGACCCTACTCTTGGGAATTTCACCTGAAAAGATAATTTTTCACGTTGTGTGTGGACACATTGTGATAATGCTTCATCTCCTACCTGCATCAGGAGCCTCTGTGCTCTTACTCCAAGGCTTTTCTATTTCTGTTGTAGCACAAGAAACTCTGAGGTTCATGTGGCATCTATGAACTGGAGACTTGAAGGTAAAGTGGGGGGGGGGAATTAACACGGTCTGGGTCAAATTTTGACTTATGGGAGAAAGGATGCTATAGATAAAGTATTCATCCTTCCTTCTGTCCTTCCTTTCTTCATAGAGATGAAGCCTTCATTTTACTCTTCTACATACATCCCTAAAAACAACTTCAATCACTCAGCTTGTCAAAAATGTGATGTTTCTTCCCCACCCTCTCGTTCTGTCATTGTTCACTGTTCATACCAGATTAAATGATAACATGTGACAAAATTTGTTTTTGGTAATTTTTGTGAGTATAAGAATCATATGTTTTTCCCACAATGGCCATGGTTCTACAGATAATAAGGGTAAAAGAAGAAAATCTGTGGAAATTTTAAAATTGAAGAGAATTGAAAGGAATTAGGATAGTTAAGAAAGTGACAGAGTGAAAGATACATATATATTCAATAAGAGAAAAGGAAGAGACAATTGCTGTAGTTCTTATAGATGGAAACCAAATTGACATTGAACTCTGTTCAGACACACATTAGCATGATTGAGGGCAGTTGGCTCATTAGGACTCTCTCTTTGGTTCAGAGATGAAGAACCTTCTGGGTAAGGACTTATTTTCATTGAATGGAAAATAAACTTAAATACACATATAAAGACTATGCCACCATTCTTAGCACTACACAGTATCCATCACTGAAATCATAGAACTTTCTTGAATCTTATGGAAACTGAGTAAAGATAAGAGTTCCTTTCCATTGCCCACTGACCAGGAGTCTAATACTGCATTTCTCTGTATTCTATTCAAGTGCAGCACCATAGAGAACTAATGTACATTTTCTCTGTTTGGGGGTAACAATCACAGCATGGGGAAAGAAAGAAGATGAATTTAAAGGCTTACAGCATAGGCTGGAGATACAAGGAAGCTGGAAAAGATACAATTTTCAATACATTTTAAGGGGGGAAGTGATTGCAAACATTTAAGTGACAGAAGTAATGGGCTTGGATAATGTTAATACCATCTTCAGTTTCTTTTTTTTCTTTTATTTTTTAAAACAATTTTTGTGGGGCGCCTGGGTGGCTCAGTCGGTTGAGCGTCCGACTTCAGCTCAGGTCACGATCTCACAGTCCGTGAGTTCGAGCCCCGCGTCGGGCTCTGGGCTGATGGCTCAGAGCCTGGAGCCTGCTTCCGATTCTGTGTCTCCCTCTCTCTCTGCCCCTCCCCCATTCATGCTCTGTCTCTCTCTGTCTCAAAAATAAATAAATGTTAAAAAAAATTAAAAATAAAAAAAACAATTTTTGTAATGTTTTATTTATTTTTATGACAGAGAGAGGCAGAGCATGAGTGGGGATGGGGCAGAGAGAGAGGGAGACACAGAATCCGAAGCAGGTTCCAGGCTGTCAGCACAGAGCCCGACATGGGGCTTGAACTCGCGAGCTGTGAGATCATGACCTGAGCCGAAGTCAAACGCTCAACTGACTAAGCCACGGGGGCACCCCTATAGCATCTTCAGTTTCTAAGAAGATATTTACTTTTTTTTTCTAGTTGTGTTGTTATTATTGTTGTTATTATTTTCTTATCTGTAGTGAGAATCTATCCTGTAGAGTGAGCTGAGTGCTAAGAATCTTTGGCCCACAGGAGAGGCCCGAGGTGTCCACTAAGAAACAGGAGATAGCAGAAAACAAGAGACAGGACAGGAGCAATGGAAAATGATGGATATCATGCCAAATGCAATAGGAGTGTTTATAAATATAGTGAGACAACTGCCAGGGATTTCAACCAAAGGAAAAAGAAAGGCATACATCATGAACACAACTAGTAAAACAAAACAAAACAACAAAAAAACAACGATATTGAGTGGAACAGAGATGCTATAAAGGAAAGCCTTCGGCTTCCTCACGGCAATTACACTTCGTTATCTGGTCAATTTGAAATTTTCTCTCTGTCATCTTCTTACACATTTTGTGTCAAAGGAAGAGGATTGGATCATTACCTGAAAGAGAGAAGAGGGACTTAATTGATGCTGTTGTCCGGTTTCCATCATGGAGTCAGATATATGAAAATCGACATTCCTGTTAATCATAGATAACAAATCAGAGATAAGCATGGGAGCAAGATCCTCCACAGTCAGGACTGGTCGCACACAGGATTCCTCGTGTGGAGCTGCAGGAGTTGGAAAAGTGATGCTGTCTGGGCTAATGAAGCAAAACAAAATAAAGGCTAACGTCACAGCAGAAAGGGTCTTAAATGCACAGCTGTATCTACTGCTGTCTCTTTCTGCACCTGGTTTTCAATTGCAGGTTAAATTTTTCTCTGCCGCAATCTGCTTGCTTCCCCTACAGGGCCCCCTAACATTTTCTGAGTCCAGTCCAAGCTGCTATTGATTATTTATTGTGGGTACCCTGTAACTGACAGAATTCGATTTTCTCTTTGTCAAAATCCAACTATTTGCCAAAATCCAAAGTCCATGCAAGATGCGACATCACACTAAGCTGCAAAAGTTCCTTTTAACTATTAAACATGACTTGGCTTGAAACTATACACACAGGTCATTTATTATAAGGGCATGCTATAGGCAACATATGTGTGGGAGTTTTAAAGGACAATATATAAAATGGCTATCTTTCTTTCTTTCTCATATTTGGAACAAGTTGTTAAGGTGAGACACAGGAAATGAACAGATGGTTATGTTGCTACTAATGCTGATTTGGAAATGTGACTTTAGGTTATGGCTAAATGGACAGACTCAGACTTTATGTCCAAATTAGAAAGACTTTCTCTCTTAGTCACCAGCAGAATGGGACAACTTAGGCTTCTCATGGAAAGTCAGAAATTTTACCACGAGGCTCTCTCCAAAGAATATGTGCTTTCTACAGAGACTGTAATACCAATTAGCATGTAATATAATAATAATAATAATAATAATAATAATAATAATAAAGACACTACTAAAACAATAGCAACAGAAATGAATTCTCACAATATCCCTTTAGAGCCTACAGTGAACATGCTGTATTTATTCCTCCCACCCTGATTAAGTCTAAGGAAGAAAAGGAGCCTGGAGGGTTTTACCCCCCATGTAGACAGGTTCTCCTCTCCCCAGAAACTTGAGGAGGAAGGACTGCCTCTCTTTCCCCCCAGTGTCCCAACACTGTGTCCCCCCAACAGTGTCCCCCCAGTGCCCCAGTTTCCCAACAAGGCAAGACTTCTTCATATGGAGGCAAAAACCCAGATGGTGCAGTCCAGCAGACGCAGGATGTGAGGAAGGATACCCGCGTGGGGTGCCTTTTCCACTAGGCCTCACTCCCTGAATCTAGAGCAGGATTCAGGTAAAGCAGGTGAACTGGAGTCACCTTCTCATCACCCTGAGAGCTGTTTCCTTGTGGGACAATTATGGGACATAAACCCATAAGCCCGGGAACTCCTACTGCACACACACATCTTCAGCTTTCTGGTAGCATTTGCTTCAAGCAACCTTTGAAAAGACCAGATTTCTAATTCTCCTGTGGGAAACTACAAGCACGTCTTATTGAAAGATTTTCAGTAAGCTCAGTTTCCACCAAGTCATATGAACGGTTGGGTTCTTCCAAATTTAAAACCTTTGTTTACTCTCAAATCATACTAAAATGCTGCTTCGGCATACTTTCATTTGATGGCTTTGGTCTTCAACTATACTGTTTCGGCCTAGAATTGGGATTTGGGCATGATGACCGGTGGTCTGACATAGAATATCGTATGTTGAACTTGAGAATAAAAACATAAGCTAAAGGTGGTGGAATCCAAAGATGAAAGTTTTGAGCCCTGATGAAAAGTATTTCCACTATATCAGTACTAATACAGCATATCTGCAGATTTGTTTTCAGGAGAGTTAGAAATAAATGTCCATCCCTTCACATATCCCAGGATGCTTTTTGTGTGTTTGCAGTTAAACTTAATTCAACAAATAAAATATTGGTACCAAAACCTAAAATGAGGTCTTGGTTTAGTGACCAATGTAGGAAGGTACAGGTAAAATATTTTGATATTGTAAGCAGAAAAGCTGTGACCTAGTTATTTCATGGAAAAACGCTTGGTCAAACCATTATCCCTTGTACCTTGGAAAGCATTGTTCAAGTTGCAGAATGGAGTCATTAACTGAAAATATTTCCTTCTGCCAACTCTTTATAGTCAACATTTCCTACCACCCCCAAACTACTGGAAACTATTAATCAGTTCCCATTTCTATCATTTTGCATTTTATATAATGCTATATAAGTGGAAGCATACAGTTTTTATAGCTTTCTGAGTCTTGCTTCTTTCACTTAGTAAAATGTGTTTAAATTTCATCCCTGTTGTGTGTATAGTTTGTTTCTTTTTATTTGTGAGTGGTTTTCTGTTGTATGGACATACTACCATTTTGTTTATCAACTCATGGAATGAAGGAAATTTGGATTGTTTCCATTTGTTCAAATTATGAATAATGATTCTATAAACATTACTATTCAAGTTTTAGTGTGAATCTAAATTTTTACTTTTGGGCACAGATATCTAGAAGTGTGATTTCTGGGGCATATGGTAAGTAGGTATTTAATTTTGCAAAAACTGCCAAGGTATTTTACAAAGTATCTATTTTTATTTTGCATTTTTACTAGTAATGTGTGATCTGCATCCTTACAAACACTTAGTGTTGTCAGCTTTTTAAAAAGTCATTTCTGATAGGTGTGTAATAATATTACACTGTAGTTTTAGTGGCATTTCCCCACTAATTAATTCATTGTTTCTTTTCATGTGCTTATTTGCTATCTGTATATCTTGTTTAAGTGTTTATCCAAATGTTTTTTTTTTCATTTTTAATTAGATATTTGCTTCTTTATGGTTGAGTTTTGAGATTTCTGTGTTATGAATACAACTTATTTGTCAAGTATGTGATTTGCAAATATCTTTGTGCTTTGATATTATATCTAAGAACTCTGTCCTTAACCCACTGCAATAAAAATTTTCTCCTACCTTTGCAAGTAGAGATTTTGCACTTTTATGTTTTACATTTAGGACTGATCCATTTTGAGTAAGTTTTTTTTAAAGTATAAGATACGGGTCAAGATTTTTAACATTACTTTTTGCATGTGGATATCCAAATGCTCCCACCATTATAGTTTTGTCAAAAATCTCAACATATTTGTGTAGTCTGTCGCTGGATTCTTTAGCATGCTCCATTGATTTGTGTGTTTACCTGCTCACTCATACTACAAAGTCTCAATTAATGTAGCTTTTTATTAAGTCCTGAAAAAAGGTAGAACAAATCCTTCAAATATTCTTTTTTTTTAGTTCCTCTGGTATCTTTGCCTTCCAAGTAAATTTTAGGAAGAGCTTGTTGATAGCTACAAAATTTCTGCTGGGATTTTCTTTGGGAGTATAATGAATCTATAAAATAAATGAGGAGGTTGATATCTTAACAGTTTTGAGTCTTTCAACTCATGAACAAGGTATACTTCTCCATTTATTTAGCTTCTGTCATATCTAAGATTTCATTCATGAGTGCTCTATAATTTTCAGTGTAAAGGACCTACAAGTTTTTAATATTTATACCTAAGAATGTCACCTATTTTTGGTGCTATTATATTTGGCACTGTTTATTTCTAGTGTATGGAAATGCAATTGATATTTTCACATTGATATTATTTCCTACAATCTTCCTAAAGTCACTTATTAGAGTATTTGGGTATTTTTTACTGGTTTTTTGGAATGTAGATAATAATGCCATCTGTAAATAAAGACAGTGAGATAGTTATTTTCTTTTTTTTTTTTTCCTATTCCCATCTATTTTCTTTCATTCCTTTCTTTACTGTTTTCTGTTGTTTTGTTTTGTTACTTGTCACCCTGGCTAGGACTTCCAGTATGATGTTGAATGGAGTGTTAAGAGAAAACATTTTTATCTTGTACCAAATTACAAAATTACAGACAGAAAATATTTAGCATTATAACTGTTTGTTTTTGTTGTTTCCTTTCATTGTAGCATGAGTAGATGATAAATTTTGTCTTGTATCTATGAGAAAATTGTTTTTCTTCTTTAGACTCTTATGATGATGAATTAATTTAATTGTTGAAACAAATTAAATGTTGAAACAGCCTTGGTCCACTCAATTTGTGGTGATACATTACTCTTTTGCTTTACTTCTGGATTCTATATGCTAATATTTTGTTGATGTTCTTTTTATTTTCATGAGGGGTATTTGTCTATAGTATTCTTTTCTTTTAGTATCTTTGTCCATTTTTGTTATCAGTTAAGGCTTCTGTTTTATAAGGGAGAAGCATCTGAGCTCATTTCATACCTTCTTATGGGTTGTTACTCTTTCCCTATCTCAGGCCTGTATCATGAGGGATGTTTCCTCAGGACTTATACCTATTTGTTATGAGTACTTAATAACCTTTATGAATAAGAGCCTGCAAATGGGTATAGATTTCCTTTACATACTTGATCTTTAGTGCTTCTATTTGCTCTTATTAGCCCACACAGCCTTCAGCAATTATTTGTCACTTCTAGCAAGTTCTGGGGATGTTTCCTCAGATTCAGGACAACTACTTTTCTTGAGACCCTGGTTTTTGATGGTGAAATAAAGGTGTGTATTTTTAGTTTTTCAGCTTTGTTGTTGTTGTAAAGGATGGAGCTACACTCTTTCTATTTTCTGTATCTCAGTTATGGAAAGGAATCATTGAAAATGGATCTGGCCAATGGTCCTAGCTCTAGGCACATGTACCGTTCATTATTTAGGAAAAGTCTAAGAAAATGGCAGTTCTAGAGTGAGAAGGAATCATCTCCTTTTCTTCAGCCTAGATATCAGATGAACTAAACAGATATGTCCCCACACCCAGTAACACATCTGAAGTACCCTACCATTACTACTAGGCAACTAGTTTTCATAGACATTGGCTTTCCCTCTCCCTGGTCATAATCATTTCTGTTTTTGGAAACTATACATTGAGCCAAATAGTCCATTGGTGTTTTGGGAGAAATATTTGGAAACATAAAGGAAATAAACTGTTTTCTGATTGGTAAATATCTTGCATTCCTGAATAACTGTGAACCACAAATAATTCTTACCAATAAACCCAACTGTTCATAATACGGGAAGGATAAAGGATTTTACATAGTCAGTTCCACTTTATAAAACCAACATAACATGCAAGTTTAAACAATCTCATAAAATTGTATTAAAATCATCCAGCTTATATGTTATTGCAATAAATTTCAATTTTTAGTACTATGAGTTTTTGCCTTAAAAATAGTCACATTAGTATTTGAGAGGAAAATTGGAAAGTAATCTTTTGTGAACTGCCAGCCAGATGCTATTTTGAACCAGACAAATTTAAAATAGGTATAAAAATAAATTACTATATTCTGATTCAGTTTTCCCTAATATATTACATTTTGTGTAAATGAGTTAAAATAAATGTATTTTATTAATATTTATTTTAATTTATAAAGTATTTGAAATTGTTGTTTAAAATAGGAAAACTGTTTTGAAACCCCTAAATTTTTATAAATACTATTTATAAATTAAAAAATAAGAAATTACTTGAAGCACAGACATACTTGAAAATCAGCACATACTTTAGCAGTATTATATTCAAAATTAAGTTCTCACTGTGAAGCAGAGAAGACTTCATAAAATGGGAAATAAATAGCATTTATCTGAATTTTATTTTACAGCTGCATTGAGGAATTTTTAAACTTACTGAAACTGTTACAGTAATATTTTTTATTCTGAAGAATTATTGCCAGGCGATCTTATAAAAAATAGCACTTCCTACCACAGAAACATTTTAAAAATAATGAATGCCAGAGGAAAATAATATTAAATGTCTGTTTATTGATCAAGCTTATGAAGTTTAGCAGAGACTTTGGAAATTTTTTCCATGCATATCAATAACATTTTGAAATGAACTTTTAGTAAGGGCAATGGATTCTGGTAATGTCCCAGAAAGGACAGGGTAATTGAACATTTAGATTAGTAAATGATAAAATAGTCAAAGTTTTGGCATGCTTTATGAAAGCTAATCATTCTGTAGTGAGTTGTTAATGTAAATTTGGTTTCTATGTGGAACTCCATAAAGAATTGCTTCTTGGAATCATAGAATAATGTACAACATTTAAAATAATTTTGTACAGGGGCGCCTGGGTGGCGCAGTCGGTTAAGCGTCCGACTTCAGCCAGGTCATGATCTCGCGGTCTGTGAGTTCGAGCCCCGCGTCAGGCTCTGGGCTGATGGCTCGGAGCCTGGAGCCTGTTTCCGATTCTGTGTCTCCTTCTCTCTCTGCCCCTCCCCCGTTCATGCTCTGTCTCTCTCTGTCCCAAAAATAAATAAACGTTGAAAAAAAAATTTTTTTAAATAATTTTGTACAATCTTCCATTATGGAGAAGAAATAAATGCCACACATTAAAAATACAGTCAAGTGCCTCATAGTTGATATTTGCTAGTGTAATGCATAAAACCCTGGTAATCTATCTCCCAAGAGGATATTTTTTAAAGTGATAGTTTTAGGAGATTTATTTTGGCATTTAAAAATATATATTTTTGGGTTCCTGGCTGGTTGAGTCAGTAGAGCATGGGACTCTTGATCTTGGGGTCATGAATTCAAGCTGCATGTTGGGTGTAGACTTTACTTAAAAAAAAAATATATATATATGTATGTATATATATATATATATATATATGGATGGATGCATATATGTATGTATATATATATATAGATGGATGTATAAATATGTGTATGCATATATATATTAGTATATCTAACAATATTTTTGTTAGTGAATATATTGACTGAATATGCAGATAAAATCTTTCTAAGATATATTCTAATGAATCATTGACTACTTCATTTATAACTCAGTGATTAAGATGATTAAAATTAACAACTGCAACACAATCTTTTTATAATAAATTGATTCTATGAACTCAGTCTAAAATTTATTGAAAAGTATATAATGTTCATAAATTTTAAAGAGTTGCCTTAATTTAATATGTTTTTTATTTATTAGTAACATTCTAAAGCTATATTTAATATTTAGAAAATGAAAAATATTTTGATTCAAAATTCTCAGTATTTTCAAAAATATTTTAAGTAATTGTATTTTAGTGTTCAAAATTATCTTAAAAATAAAGTACAAATAATAATTATAAAAAATTCTAAAGTTTTTGACTAAATGTGTCTTTGACATCAGCATGTTTAATATATATTTTAATATATATGTAATACATGTTATGTGGTATAATAATTATATAATATATAACAATCATAATAGTGACATAAAGTATAGTCACAATTGAGAGATTTGACTTGAGAAATTACTAACAGTAGTTACAAAAGGAAAGAAACGATTGCATTAGTTTACTGGTCTATATATTCATATCCTTTAAATATGTTTTGTTTGGAAAATTCAGTTCAGATGTCTTTTTTAAATGTTTTTATTTATTTTGAGAGAGAGAGCATGAGTAGGGGAGGTGCAGAGAGAGAAGGGGACAGAGGATCTGAAGCAGGCTCCATACTGACAGCAGTGAGCCCAATGTGAGTCTCGACCTCCGGAACCACCAGATCATGACCTGAGCCAAAGTCAGACGCTCAACCAACTGAGCCACCCAGGTGCCCCTATTTATTTTATTTTATTTTTCCAAAAGACTTAGCAGTTTTTAACAGAGTGGCAATTAGCTAGTTCTTTTTTGGGGGGATGCCTTGCATTTGTACTTTGTTACAACTTATCTCAACTGATAGAAAAGACAAAACAGAAACAAACAAACCGACAAAGAAAATAAAAATGTATTTCCAAGGAGAAATGGATGTATAATAAATATAAATTATTTTCCAAAAGTATCTCATTGAATAACATCTGAAATACAGATATCTCTACCACAATTTGCAAATGTATAATGGTAAAACTAATACTAAAATTGGAGATAGAAGACTCATTCAAGAAACACCTGTAGTTATTAGTTGAACTTGGGCCTGCCATAAATTCTTTAATCTAAGTTTATTTATATAAAAAACAATGTACAGTGGCACTGCCTTGATTTCCATGTTCTTGTGATTATTACATGAAATCAAGTATGTGAAAATGTTTATAACCTTCAAATCTAGAACTACATCCGCTATTAGGAGTTTCCATGTATTTAAAATTCTTTGCTTTATTTATGGTGTTTATATATTTTTGATCATTAAAAAAACAGATGGTATATGAAAATTTTCTCACTGGAAATGCCTGACATGATGAAGTATGAAACATAAAATAATGGTACATTTAGATATATAAAATTACATCGTTTTGAGTGTGAAATGAGATAATGTGTACAGATTACTTAAGCTAATATCTTTTTTTTAATGTTTATTTAGTTTTGAGAGAGACAGAGACAGAATGTGAGTGGGTTAGGGGCAGAGAGAGAAGGAGACACAGAATCCGAAGCAGGCTCCAGGCTCTGACGCGGGGCTCTCAAACTCAGGAACTGTGAGATCATGACCTGAGTCGAAGTCAGATGCTCAACCAACTGAGCCACCCAGGCACCCCTACTTAAGCCTATACCTTGAATGCATTATGTATTCAATAAAATGTTAAAATCATAGTAAGTATCAGTCCCAATAGAGTAGATGTTTTTTTAACGCTTCTGGAATCAGTGTGATGAGGCTGAAATTCAACATTTTTTGTCTTTAATATATAAAGCACCTCTTTAATCATTTTTTCCTTTTCAGTGAAGAACCTGAATACTAATTAAATAAGTACGGTTGAATGTGGAAGGCAATTTTAAAATGCCTCCAGTATTTTTTTTTCTTTAATAAAAGCCAAAAAGAACACCAACAGTTAATTGGCACATGTAATACTCTGTCAGCCCTCTTGTTCTCTAGTTCAAGTTACTTGGTGAGGGCCTTCTAATTTTATGATTTGCTAGAAATACTTATTCTCTTGAAAGTTCTCAAAGTTGTTTTCTCATCCGAAGTGTGAATTTAGATGGCTGTATGTTTTACTGCAACATAAAAAATTTAAAAGTAGCAGCTGGACCCAAAATCTGCTTGGAGTTTCTGAGTCTATATTCTGTTGTTTACCTGATTATCACCATTTACATATTCAGTTTATGCAAAATGAAAAGACCTTAAAATCCAAAGTAAATAAAAACAGTCTTTACAATTTCTTAAATTTGCGTTCCAGAAGCATATATGTTTTATTGTTTGTTTAAAAGATTTAATTTATATGAAATTAGATGCATTCATTAATAATGAAGGTAATCTGTTAATTTTTGAAATAAAAATATCAATACTTGTGAAGTTCATATTTTGTGGAGGTCTGAGAAAATTATATATATATATTTTTTTTAATTTTTTTAACGTTTATTTATTTTTGAGACAGAGAGACAGAGCATGAACAGGGGAGGGGCAGAGAGAGAGGGAGACACAGAATCTGAAACGGGCGCCAGGCTCTGAGCTGTCAGCACAGAGCCCGACACGGGGCTCGAACTCACGGACCGTGAGATCATGACCTGAGCCGAAGTCAGACGCCTAACCGACCGAGCCACCCAGGCGCCCCGAGAATTATATATTTTAAATTCAAGCAGTATTTAAAGTCAGGAAACATAACATTTTTTGTATGGACCAAAAAATCCTCCCAGATGGAAGAAAAACATAAAGTTATTTTGTTAATATAATGTTGTTCTTGTATAAAAATTCTGTAAATGTGGGTTGTTTATTTACATTGTCTTTTAGCTTTTGTTATTTCTGTGCAGTTACTATGTGTCTGTCTCTGGTGGTGGAAACCACTGGGCCATGTTCTCATCTCTTAGTTATAACACGTACTTGGCCATATAAATACTTGCTGGAACATTATAGGGTCATAAAATGTTATAGTTCAAAGGGACTTAGAAATCATTTAATGCTGTTTAATTTTTTATTTGGATGAAAACCTCATTGATTCAATTATATAAAACCAGTACAAGTGTAATTGCTTAGTTGCAACTGGGCAGGAGGCCTAGAATTCTGCCTTGTTTTTCTCTTTCTCATCTACCTGCTTACCTTCACTCTCATGCGGCCTTAGAGGTGCCTACTCCAGGAGCATGTTATAGTGGATATGATATATCTGAAGCTCAGAAAGGTGGAGTACATGTTGATGGTCATACAGCTAAATAGTGACAACCTTGATTGGAATCCAGTTGTCCAGAATAAAAATGTAACGTCCTTACTTCTTCACTACCTGTTACCCAACCTGATCATGCTTAATTTCTTGTAAAGAATATGCAGCTTCTCAGTAGCAGATTGAGTTCTGTTTCCTGTTAGGAGACTTTATCATACTCTAGAACTTCATCCATATATCCCCTAAACCATATTTCTCAAACTGAACTATCTTTCCTTCTGCAGCAGATGCTGAGTTGTTTCCTACATATTATCCATTTTTTCCATCTTCCTTGGTTACAGTATTACTTGATTTTTTTTTTTAAGAATGCCATTGTCCAAGTAAAAGAGTATATTTTCTAATCTTTCTTGAAGTTAGATGTGGTCCTGTGACTTTGTTTTATGAAATGTAATACTAATAATAGCTGTTACAACTTCTAGGAATTCTGGCTAAAAGACGGGACAGAGAGGGGTACCTGGATGGCTTAGTTGGTTAAACGTCTGACTCTTGATTTTGGCTCAGGTTGTGATCTCACAGTCATGAGATCGAGCCCGCCATGGGGCTCTGCACTGACAGTGTGGACCCTGCTTAGGAACCTCTCTCCCTGCCCCTCCCCTGCTCTCTCTTTCTCTCTCACCTTCTCTCTCAAAAAATAAAAACAATAAAAAAAAAGAGGGACAGAGATCTGGGTGAGGCATTGTATGTTCTCTTCTACTCCTACACTCTATTAATCTGCTTAATATCACCTGTCTCAACATACTCCATTCTCAACATAACAACCATATTGACCTTTCACAAATGTAATTCAGATGATCATCCCACCCCCCTGCTTAACCACTTTCAGTAGTTCTGAATCCCAGTTAGGTTAAAAAAAAAATCCCTT
The DNA here is from genome assembly GCF_022079265.1 of Lynx rufus. Lineage (NCBI taxonomy): Eukaryota > Metazoa > Chordata > Mammalia > Carnivora > Felidae > Lynx > Lynx rufus. The sequence continues at coordinate 115,091,176 of NW_025814867.1, forward strand.
AGTTCGACAAATAAATCTATGTGTCTACTCCCTCTATATCTCTCAGAATTCTTACTAGTCCTTCCTTTTCTTGGTCCATGAGGCTTGAGGTTTTCAAATGTGTCAAGATCCTTTCTACTCAGTTTGCCTAGAGTGATCTTCCCCAGTTCTCTCTATGGCTGGTTGCCCCTAGTCACAGGAATCTCAGCTTAAAGTCATCTCTTTGGAGAAACGTTTCCTAACTACCCAGTGTAAAGTTAGTACTCAGTCACTCTCTGTCTCTCACACTATTTTTATTCTCTATCTAGGGTGGCGATCTCTACGTAGTATATTTCATTAGTTATTTCTTTACTGTCTCACTATAGCAGCAACATTATCCACTCTGTTCTTTGCTGAATCTTAGACCATTGTGGGCACTCAATAAGCATTTGTAAACAGAATGTATGAAGGCACATCCATGTGGTTTGATATGGGACTCATCATTTTCTACATAAGGCCAATAGTTGATCATATGCATCTCTTGCTAATTCCATTAAAGTATAAACTCCAAACTGGAGCCATACTCCACATATGTTTCATTTTTTAGGAAGCCAGTTTTACAATAACTTATTGTCTTTATCCCTTGAGTCATGTCATGAAAGCATTATCAGTTGGTTTAAGGCAAGAACAGTCTTTCATCTTATTTTAGTATTTTTTCACTTTATACTTTATTCACACTCTCATTTTCTTCACTCTCTTGAGATCTTTATTTAGTATATTGAATGCATGCCCTTCCAATATAGCTATAATTGGTTTTATGTTTATCTTTGAATAAAAAGTAACACAAAATTTTGAATAAAAAGTTTTATGTGTATGTTTAATTTATATAAATTATGTTATGTTAAATCTCTCTCCATTTCTTCACAGAGCTATGCTTGTGAAATCTATTTATGTTGCTTTATGTACATCCAGTTATTTCATAATGCTGCAAAATATTACATTGTAGGTAAATACCATATCATAACTACTGTAGTGATAAAAATATTTTTCTGTAATTATTTTCTATCGTCATATTTTAAAATGTCTTATGTATGTCTTATAGGGATGAATAACAGTCTAGAAAAAGATATTTTTAACATTCACAACCTACAAGAGAATTATACTTATAATGGTCAAGAAATTTCTACACCCCAGGAATACTCAAAAGTAAAATGAATACAGGATATAAATAGACAACTCTCTCATCTTAGTTTTTCACTTTGTTTCCTACCTAACACATTGATATTCCTTTATAAATATCTCATATAAAACACACACACAAACACATACCACTCATTAATAACTGAAAGTATGGATATGTGAAAATTTGCTATATAGATAATGACATTATTTTTTTAAGTTTGTTTATTTATTTATTTAATTTATTTATTTATTTTGAGAGAGAGAGAGAGAGAGAGAGCATACATGAGCAGAGGAGGGGCAAAGAAAGAGGGAGAAAGAGGATCCCAAGAAGGCTCCGCACTGTCAGCATGAAGCCTGATGTGGGGCTCAAACTCACGAACTCTGAGATCATGACCTGGGCTGAAATCAAGTCAGACACTTTAATCAACTCAGCCACCCAGGTGTCCTGATACATGACATTATTACATAGTCTCTTACATATATATAATATAGGTAAGTCAGTTCTCTTATATAGATTAGGAATAAATGACCTGTACTCAAGTTTATATTAAAATCAGATGTTACATAAAGAAATTAAAAATTAAAATTTTGGAATAAAGTGCCATTAAATTCTACATGATTATTAACACAAGGTCCACTTAGAAATGTAAATTTTAATCAAGTTTAAAGAGATCAAAATATCCTTGAAAATGTGTTCAGAAAATAGGAACTCATGTTTATATAATTACCTCCTTCATGATATATTTTTTTTGCATGATCTAACACCGGTTTTATTGCATATGATTTTGTAGTTAAAAAATACTTGCTTTATATCCGATCATTCTTTTTTTCTTTATTATGCTTGCATTGATATTCAGCATATTTTCATTTTATTATTTGATATTGCATTGCGTTGCTTAATCCTCTCAATGCCTTTTTTAAAACAGAATGTCCTTTAGTGTTTTACTCCTGCCCTTTGACCTTGGCTCTGTTGAATCCATCACTGCTGGATGTTCTTGCACAGATTGACACAGGAGGATATGCTGCAGAATGACGGCACTTTGGAACAAGTCTCTAAGTCACAGAGTTGAGTGTAGGTTACTGGACATTTTTTTTTTTAACTGTAGAGTTTGTTATTAACAAAGCTGAGGAAAAACATTATTCAGTAAAAAAAGGAGAGACAAATCGTTTTATTTTCAATCATAGAAATGTATTTATATTTTACATGTTTATATTTTAAGGAGATGTATTTATATAAGCAGAAGAACTAAAGCGTCAACAGGTAATAGAGCAGACCATTAACCTTGGGTTACAGCGTGTGTTGGGCTAGGGAAGTCAGTTTGTTTCAAAAGTATCAGCAATTCATTCTTCTACCAACTTTCAAAACCTAGACTGCAGATAACCTTCATAGCAGTTTTTGAAGAAAATATATCACGGCTTTAAAACAGAATCTAGATTCTCAGGTCGGCAGTAAAATAAAGGAAATTACATCTGAAGCAAGACCCATATGGAGGTCACTAGCAATTCTCTCAGATGTTTTTCCTAAAATTAAACTACAAATACTATAAATGACCACTCATATAACTTGAAGGAAATATTGTTTACCTAATATGGTGACCCCTGAAGTGACATTCTAGATCTAAGTAGCACTTTATTCTTAGAAATAAGACACAAACAACATGTTTGTGTTCAAGGGAAAAAATAAGGTACTCTGGTGTCAGGTAGAGCTGAATGCAAGGAATACAATAGTAAGTGAAAAGCGTTTACCTAAAGCAGAAAGTCAGGTCTGCTTATCTAATAGGTTACTCTGCCTACCAATAGTTTATTATTCATTTTTTAAATTTATTTTTGTTTATTTTGTCAATAGGTATTAGTATACATAGCACATGTCATTAAAAACCTCCAAAAAGTGTTTAAGGATAAATAAATCTCCCTCTAAATCCTTCCCCAAGCGACATAGTTTTACTCCCAGAGACAACCTCTAGTGAAACATTTCGGATATCCTTCCAGAAAGATTCTATGCCATATATCAGGATATGGCAGGATAAATTTACAGGTTCGCTATTCACATGGATCACATGGCCCTGAAGTCGAAACACATAATTACATAGTAGCGTTAAATACACCCTGTTCTGCATCTTTTTTTTTTTTCCACTTGCAATATTTCGGAAATAACTTCATAGAAACTCTGTATTTACATTGTTTCTCAGTAGCTGTATGGTACTCCAGTTTATGGATGTTATAATTTATTTAACCAACATTTATTAATAGGTACTTATTTTGGTGTCCATACATTGGATGCTTAAAGCAATGAAGCAATAAATTTCCTTATACATATTATTTTTGTGCATATGCTGGCATATCTGTAGTATAAATTCCAGGAGTCAGTATTTCTGTGCCAGAGTATATACATTTTTAATTTTGAAAGATATTGTCAAATTGTTCTTGACAAATTTCACGCATTTATAAACCCAGTGGCCAACAGGGCAATATTTATCTTTGATCATTCATCTAGTAGGCAAGAAAATATATCTCAATAAATTTTTAATTTACATTTCTTTTAAGCTAAACAAAGTGCTTAAAACTATATTTTCTTTTCTGCAAAATGTCTGATGATATTTCTGAGACATTTTTCTGTTAAGATAGTAATCTTTTCCTAATTGAGTTACTTTGCATAAGACTTTCTCTAATTCCTTATATATTAAAGATAACAGCCTTTGGCCTGAAATATGAGTTTCAAATATTGTTTTTTCATGGTGTTGTGCTTATTTTGACTTTGTGATGTTTTTGTTTTCTAAAATGTCTTGATTTTATGAAGTCGTATTTTTTCGCTTTTGATGGTTTTGAATTTGTGCCACATTTAGGAAGTCTTTTCTAAATTAAGAAAAAAAGGAAATATCTTCAAGTATTTTCTAAGTATTTTTATTCACTTATTTTTCACTTTGAAATATTTTCTTCATTTCAAATATTTTTAAGGTGCAATCTGTTGTAGGAATCCAGTTTACTTATTTTATTTACATATGTCTACCTGTTTGACCCCCCAAATTTATCAAATCATGTGTCTTTTCCTAATATTAAGATGATATTTTAAAACATATGTTTTAATGCATTGAGATTATATCTGGAGTTTCCATTTTTCCATTGATCTTTTTTGTGCATTCATGTGCTATATAAAAATATAACCATGAATTTGTGATTTAACATATGATGAAAACATGTTTTTTTACTACCATTTTCTTTTCAAAAATGTTTTTTTCCCCTTGCTTCTCTATTTTTCCATATGGATTGCATTTGTGTATATATATATATATATATATATATATATATCTACAAATAGAGAGACAGAGAGAGAGAGAGAGAGGGACACCATCCACACTTTTTGTAAAGTGGATTTCTAGTTATTTTTGTTATCTTTATATTTTTCATTATTCAAAGGATATTTGTGCATCACATTTTATGTTCCAGACCCTGCTCTAGGCATCAGTGAAGACCTATAATTAGAACAGAAGACAAGCCTCTGATGACTGAGCACTGCTCTTCTTTAACATACTACCCAGCACATCACTTCTCTGCTAAGAAGAGCAAATATAATTATTCCTGGATGAGAGGTTTTTAGAAGCAATATTTAAATCTTCTAAAATTATTTGAACGGAGAAGTCAGCCTTATTTAGATGCTCTGCTTCCCTGGTCAGCACAATTGAAGTGATTATTAATTAAGGATGGGGATTTGCTAGTAGGGAAAGGCAAGCAGGGGAAGGAGCTTCAATTGGTGAAAGGCAAGGAGACTAGAAATACTAAAAAATAAATAAATAAATAAATAAATAAATAAAGGAAAAAGGTAACTATCGAATGATACTTTACTGTAATTTTTTTTTTTTTAGTATAGGGAGAAAAGAATTAGGAGAAAATTATGCAATTGTTCCTCAGCTCTTTATACAAGAATAAAGATAAATGAATAAAGTAAATTTCATTCCAGCTCAGACGCAGGAAAAAAGAAGCGAGAATATACACCCTCCTGAACTCAGATGCAATTTAGATCCAATTAAAGCCTATGGATCACTCAATAATGTGCTGAGAGCACACACATCTTACATCCATTGTTCATAATAATTCTTTTTAAAGGATGACTTTATTTAATACTTTAGGAAACTGAAACTCAAAGGGCTTAATGCACCTGAAGATATCCAACTGGGTCAAGGAACAAGCCCTCCACACCTAGAATTTGCTATTACATTCCAATATACTTGCTTTATCATATAGGTTTCCATGTATTCTTCCCTCTATCCACCAATTCATTTATTTGTTGGTGTTTTGCAACTTAATCACAATACCCATGCATCTTGAAAAAATACTTCACTGTGCATGTCTTTTTAGAGATCCACACTTGTTCATGCCCCTTTCTTTTATTTTGAACTTACGATGACATAACAGTATTATTTGATAGGTGTAACCTGCGTTACCTGCGTTAAGATATAGAACATTACGATCATTCCAGAAAGCTTCTTAGTTCTTCTTTCCAGTCAATCCCCACCTGTGAGACAACCACTGTTCAGACTTTTTTCATCCATTTGCTATAGTTTTACCTATTCCAGATTTTTCACATGACTGAAAGCATACCTTACGAGTTATGTTGCATAAAGCTTCCTTCATACAACGTCTTTTAATATTCATGTGTGTTGTGTGTGTACTAGCAGATCCTCTTTTTTATTGCAGAGTAATATATCATTGTATGAATATATCACCATTTATCTATCCATTCTTCTATAGATGCACACCTAGCATGTTTCTAGTTTTTGTTCATTATGATTAAAGCTGCTATAATAATTTTTGTAAACTTCATTTTTGAGGAAAATGTTTTCATTTTTCTTGATAAATATTTAGGATTAGAATTGCTGGGTCACAGTGTAGTCATATGGTCATATCATGCTATACCCCCACCAGTAATGAATCACAGGGAAAACCCAGAGCAGTACAGCATAGATCAACAATCATAACTGCCATTCTATGTGCATATTTTCCAAGTTAACAGACCCAATGTATTCTCATTGCTCACTTAGTGACTTCTCATACAGCTATTTGTATATACATTACCATTTCTTCCATACAAGGATGACCGTGAACCTATCCGTGCCTTAATGCCATATGGCCCAAGGAGATGAAACCGTTTCCTGATTACTCTTGCCCACTGGTTCTCTACCCCACGGGCTTGCAGTTTTGCTCCCCAGGGGACTTTCAGCAATGCCTGGAGATGAGTTTGGCTGCCACACCAGTAGGGGAACGTCTACTGGCATCTTAGTGGGTAGAGGCCATGGATACTGCTATATAACCCACAGTGCATAGAACAGCACTCCCCTCCCCTCTTCTCAATAGTGCAGATGCTGAAAAATTCCACTTTAGCCTAAGCATTCTTTCTCCATAACTTCCTGTCTCAACATGTCTTCTTCTCAGAAGGATTGACATTGAAAACCTGTACTGTGTCGGGGAATTCCACGCACATACACAAGCCATCCCACACCAGAAAGAATCTCGATTTAGTGTCACTCTTTGCTCCTCACAAAACAAATTACTTCAGAAACCCTTCAACATCTGTACATTCGGGGTTATTCCGAATTAACATCAGCGATGGCATTTCATTGTTTTTAATGTCCTTTTCTCCACCATGAAATAAAGAACATGCCCTGCTATCTCTCTGCAGTTCCCTTTGTCCTATCTTGTCTTCAACTGGAAACAACTGTTCAAAAAAGAATATAAATAATTTTGTAAGTAAAGCATCCCTTTGTATCACAAGACCACCTACATTTGCATAAAGCTGAGGAAAATTCTCTCTTTTGTAACATCGAGAGCATACTCTTCTCCCAATTCAGCTCTCAGAATGAAACAATTGGCACAGTTAAAGCACATTTATAAGAGAGTACTCAAGTTCTTAGTTTATATTACCATATGACATCATAGATTTTTTTTCCCCAAGCGAAGTATATACCTTGCTTTACAATCCTTTCAATGGATCAATCAAGTGTTTTTTGATGTTTTTTTTTTTTTTAACAGAAAAAAAGATGAGTGTATCGCAAAGTGGATTTTGGTAGCCTGATAATCTGTGCTGAGTCCTGATCCTACCCAATTTTATCAAGTTGTCATTCTTTGGTGGGAAAGAGTGCTTTGACTAGAAAGCAGATGTGCCGGCAATTCCCTGTTGTCAAACAGACATGCTGATTCTCCGCAGTCAGTATTCTTTGGGATAACAAGTGGGTTAGAGAGTCAAAAATGAGCTTGCGCCTCAGAGTCTGGTTGCTGAATTGTTTCCATCAGAGGCATTAATCAGGCATTTAACAGCCTGATGCACTATCCTTTTAGATCTGAAATCTGTCTCTCTAACTTAAAAATCAACTATTGAGCCATTTAGCCTGCTAAGCACTCTGCTAAGAGTAGAAAATAAAAATTTTACAGGCTGTAAATCTAAAAATCTCTTCTCAGTCCCTAATTTTGGCCTCTGATGCTTGTGAAAATTGTTTAATAAAATTAATTTCAGCCTTTTCTGTTTTATAGCCACTCGTTTTCTGAGCTCTGCCTTTCTAATTTGAAAACTTGTTCTAACTCTCCATCTTGATTTATTTGTCTGATAATGCATCCTGGAATTTCAAACCCTGGTGCATAATCTGCCTTCAATTAACACGGATTCCTCAGGAAAGTCACTAGCATCTTTTCTTAAGTTGCCACAGTAATTCCCCCTTATCTGCAGGGGGACCCTCAAGATTCCCAGTAAATGCCTGAAACTGTGAATAGTATCAAACCCTATATATACTATATTTTTGCTATACATCCCTACCCATGATAAAGTTTAATTTATAAATTAGACACAGTAGGAGTATAACAAAAACAATAATAAAGTAGAACAATTATAACTATGCTGTAATAAAAGTTATATGAATGTGGTGTCTCTCTTCCTCACAAAATATCTTATTGTACTGTACTCATTGTTCTTGTGATGATGTGAGATGATAAGATACCCACGTGATGAGATGAAGTGAGGTCGGTGACTTAGGCATGTAGTGTAGTGTTAGGCTACCCATTTAACCTTCTGACAACAGGTCAGAAGGACGATCTTCTCTAGGATGCAATTAAGTGCGAGTAACAAACCGTGGAAAGCAAAACCAGGGTTGACAGGAGACTACTAAATTTTTATTTTAAAATTGTGATTTTTTTAATGCATATGTTCTTGATGTTACTTTCACAATAGTATCGATTGTATACTATCATGCAAGAAAGAATGAAGAAATTAATGCGTGTGTAAAGATATGTAACATTTCTCAATCTTTTAAGAAAGTAAAGAGCAAAAGTGTTATTCAGTGTTAGTTATTGCCAATTCTATAGGAGACCTACATATTTTTAACATTCTAGGTTCTGCTCAGTTTAATTATGATTCACAATCACCTTAAAAATTGACATAGGAAATAGATGATGGATGTGGAAATAAGTACAGCTTTTTTTTTTTTTGCATTTTAAATGTGTTCTCTGAAATTTTGCTTCAGAAAAGAGTGAGCATTACTCATTAGATTTATGCCTCCTTGGAGGATGGCAGCTTGATTAGCAACTCTCAATCTCCACTTGTAATTTATAATTTGACAAAAGAGTCAGTGAAAATTAAAAGACGTGTTAACAATAGATTCCCTTTTACAAAAGAAAAGGCAACTGTTTCCACAGAGAAGATGATAACCGAAGACACTAAACATTTTTAGCAACAGGTAACTATGAGACTCTTCCCTAAAGCAAAAGAATTTCCTGAGCAGATAGAGTAATGAACTGCAGACAGAAGACTCCAGAGAGTCTAAAATTAACTTCATGTAATTCTCACATCTGAGCTCAATCTCAGCCACTAATTAGTCAAAAGCAAAAGACCTTTAGCAAAGGATATTAGGAAAGGAATCTAAAGGAGAAATAAAGAATATTTATCTTTCACACATACTCTTTGTATTCTAGAATCCCACTCATGAAGTGACTTCATATTTAATGTTAAGTGTTTAGTAATTCACCTTGTGGGAACATAAAAAAAAGTCTAATGTGTGTTATTTGCATAATTTCCATCCAAGGTAACATATTTACAAAACAAAGAAGCATTCTAAAGTATGTATATTAATAATAATAATTACAAATAGAAAGCAAATATTGATTGCTTACTTGAGGCCCAGCACTGTTCCAAATGCTTCATGTGTATTCGTATTCACCCTAACCCCTGTGATAGGAGTGAATACGACATTTATTTTACAAATGAGGACAGTAAGAAGCACATCGATGTAAGGTGGAATTCCGAGCAAACCTGATGTTGAGCATTGTTCTTTACACAATGAAAGAGTTTGATTTGGAAAACCTGTATATTCTAATGGTTGTGTTCTTTTTGGGTTATTTGTTTTTGCAAGTAGTCATGTTTTAATGATTATTCAAATTTACTATTAATTTAACTTGTCACTTTAATTGTTCTCATATGAATTTAAGTCAGTTTTGAGAATAACGTTTTTTTTGTGTGAATTTGGGTAACATAATGCCATCATTAATAAGGATATTTTATTTCAAGGGTGCGAATCTGACTTTCGGCTGATTCAAATTCTAAGAACTGGCAATTAAGATAATCTACCACTAGTTGACAGTGATGTCTTAGTTTTGGCTCTGTTACCTAGTTAACAACTTCAAGCAGGAGGTATGATTTATTTCTGGTTGAGACATTTTAATATAATTAAAATTAAAATAGATGTATAGAGCAATTTTAAATTAAAAAAAAGTCAAAGCACATTTCATTAATTTTGCCACTACCTTACATGATTCCTCATTTTAATCGACTTTCACTTTTTTAGTAAACAAATCCTTAGTTGGGCTTTGCCTAATTAGATGAGGGATCAAGGACATCCCTCTCTCTCCTGACTGTGTGGACTGACTTATGCTCTGCTGAAAAGCAGCAGTTTCACATAATTCTCACCTAGTCTCATTGTTTAGCATCAGCTGCTTGTCTAAGGCTGCGATACCCCAAGCAGTGCAGGGGCAGAGAGGAAATTGTATTCGGAGAAAAGAGAAGGGCAGGGGAGAAAGCCAGCAAAGGTGAAGAGAATTGCTCCTCCAGTGCAATGGTCTTGATTTTATGAATATTTTCCCGCTTAGTAGAAAGAACCCTGTTATGTTTTTGACCATCTATAAACCTGTATGGATTTTTTTATACTCACCTCTAACTCTTCGTACTTTTCCCTAAAGCAGTTTTTCAGGGTTTTGCTGTTTTCTCAGATTCCCTAATTCGACTCACTTTGCACATATGAGCTTCTGTCTCAGTATTCTCCTGTTATTTTTTTAATTCAATATTTCATGCAAACAAAGAAGCATAGGTACCAATATAAGAAACCGTTGTGCCCACACAGAGTTTAATACTTAAACATTACAGATATACTTGTAGCTTCTTTTGTTTACACCTAATTAATCCCATTCCCTCACATTATTTCAGAGATGACTGTTACTCTAAATTTGGTGTCTAGGACTCTTATTATGCTTTTATAACTTTAAAATATATATAACACCGGGATGCCTGGGTGGTTTAGTCGGTAAAGCGTCCGACTTCAGCTCAGGTCATGATCTCCCGGTTTGTGAGTGGGAGCCCCACATCTGACTCTGTGCTGACAGCTCAGAGCCTGGAGCCTGCTTTGGATTCTGTGTCTTTTCCCTCTCTGCCCTCCCCTACTTGTGTTCAGTCTCTATCAAAAATAAATAAATGTAAAAAAAATTAAATAAAATATATATAACACAATAAAAATATTTGGTATTGTTTTGCATGTTCATGTACCTATGGAAATGGAAATCTGATATGTATGAATTCTTGCCCCTTGATATTTTCATACATCACTGTATTTTAAGAAATGTTTTGAGTTATATATAATTCTCATTAATTATTTTCTGGATTACATTTTAAAATACATGTCAATACATACATTCATATGTCAGAGTTTCTCTAATGTATATATCAACACTATATTTGCTGGATTATAGGACAGATTTTAAGTTTCACATTATTGTATATTATTGAATTGCTTCCCAAAGTGTTTTAACCCTATTTTCCTTTCACTTTTATGAATAATGTTACTCTGCCTCCAGTCTGAAATTTTGTATTTGTGAACTTTTCCATTTTTGTTTAGAGTGATGGATATGAAATGATACCTTAGTATTACTTCGATGCATGTCTCTGATTATTACTTAGGTTTTAGCCATTTTCGAATTTATTACCCATTGGAGTTTTCTCTATAACTTGCTTATTTTTTTCTTTTATTCTTTTTACATAAACTGTAATTAATTTGTGGACTTAGTTATTTATTTTGCATATAACCCTTTTTTTCTGAGAGATTTCTATCTGTATATGTACATTTCTGTCTATTAATCTACCACCTATGTGTATCTATCATAAATATTCTCTCACACATCTATTAATTTTCACTGCGTTTGCTGTTTTGGCAAAGACTTATATTTTAATTTACTCTTATTCCCTTTTGAGCTTCATTTTTTAAGGATTTTATTTAAATTTCAGTCACTTAACATACAGTGCAGTATGTTTCAGGTGTTCTATATAACGATTCAACATTCCCATACAACACCCAGTGCTCATCACGAGTGCACTCCTTAATCTTCATCACCTATTTCACCCATTCCCCCACCCACCACGCCTCTGGGAGCCATCAGTTTCTTCTCTATAGTCGAGAGGCTGTTTCTTGGTTTGTCTCTCTCTCTCTTTGTTTTCCCCTTTACTCATTTGTTTTGTTTCTTAAATTCCACATGTGAGTGAAATCATATGGTATTTGTCTTTGTCTCACTGACTTATTTCTCTTTGCATAATAGTCTCTAGCTCCATCTGTGTCATTGCAAGTGGCAAGATTTTGTTCTTTTTGATGGCTGAGTAATATTCCAGTGTGTGTGTGTGTGTGTGTGTGTGTGTGTGTGTGTTCTCTTCTTTATCTATTCATCAGTTGATATACATGGGCTGTTTCCATAAATTGACTAATGTAGATAGTGTTGTTATAAACATTGGGGTGCATTTATCTCTTTGAATTAGTATTTTTGTATTCTTTGGGTAAACACCTAGTATTACAATTGTTGGATTTAGGGTAGTTCTATTTTTAACTTTTTGAGTAATCTCCATACTTACTGTTTTCCAGAGTAGCTGCACCAGTTTGCATTCCCACCAACAGTGAAAGAGGGTTCATTTGTCACCATTTTAGTTATCATTTAGGTATCTGATTATAGTTGCAAGCACTTCATATCCTAAGGATAACCTGTGTTTTTATAATGATGAAAACCAAAAGTAAATAAAATTCTTGTCATTTCAGGACTTAGCTGTCAATCTTTCTCCTCCATCTCTTCTTGTACAACCAACTCCACGGGAGTTCCAGAACACTTTTCTTTCAGTCATTCGTTCATTCATGCATTCACCAGTATGTGGGAAGAGATGTGGCTAGGAGGAAGAATCAGAGACAATAGCAATAGATAAATGAAGAGATTTTGAAATTCATTTACTCTTTCTATATTTTACCTTGCATTATAGAATCAAAATGATAGCATCATTATCACTGATAGTGTAGATGGATATTATTTGGAGTCATAAAAGATAAAGACCTTCTAATATACCTATTAGACCAAATGGACCTTCTATTCACTATTTCCCCACATACTTATTAATCTAATACAAGCCCATTAGAGCTCCAGACACTTGGTAGAGTGATGGTAAAAAAAAACAATTGACCATCTGCATTGGGTGAAGAATTTCAGAGAAAATGAACTAATACGTCTGAACTTAGGCACTCTATAAGTTTTTGAGGGTTTACTACTTTTCAGACAGTCTTCTTGAGGTTGAAAATATCTAGATATAATATATATGTAATATAATGTACAATATACAACAGAACTTAACCACAAAATTCTAATGAAACATTTTAGCCTATTTTTGCAAATAGATTTAAATTTTTAAGTGAAAAAAAATTTAAATCTACTTGCAAAAATAGACTAAAATATTCAATTATAGTTTTATGGATAAGTTCCACTGTAGAGTTGTATATTAGAAGCAAGTGATGTTTCTAAGCTAGAATAGAAAAACTTTTTTGGAAGAGTCCCAGAAGGTTCTCAGAAGAAACCATGATTAAGCTGAATCTTAAAAGATTAGTGGAGATTTGTTTTTTTTAGAACAACACGGGCAAGAGTTCAATAGACAAAGGACATTTCTAACAGAAGTAAAAACATATACAGACAGAGAAGCATTTGACTGGAACATCCTCTCAACCAGGGAGCATGAGATAGCTTTCAATACAGCAGAAAAAGAAACAAACAAAATGATAATCCTTTTTTGAAGTTATTTGATGAAGTGAAATTAAAAAAAAATTCTACATTCAAAGTTAGATAAGAAAAAATAAGACAAAGTAGGATTACAACATGGATCTAACAAATATCAATTAATCAAAAGAAAGAAATTTCAACCCACAGTTATTTAACGTAGAGAGATAGGGTAAAGAATCTAAGGCCAGGAAGCCAAAAACTTGAGCAACAATCCCACTGGCCTCCTTAAAATACTAGTTAAGAAATGTACACATATTTTCTGCTTAATTTCATTGAAGAAAACATTTCACAAAGATGTGTGTGTGTGTGTGTGTGTGTGTGTGTGCAAGAGAGTATTTGGCTAGGCAGCTCACTCTCACAAATTCCTTACTAAGGAAGTTGGAGCACAAATTACTAATGGGAGTTAAGCATCTCAATCACAGCATCTGGCTTTGTATTTAATCTTTACTTGTTTTGAGTCTCTCTTTCTTGTTTGAGCATAAGCTTCACAAAATCAAGGAGTCTGTCAATGAATACACTTTATTTTAATTTGGACCAATCTGGCTGATTCAACCATATTGGTACTTAACTAGGTCAGACAGATTTCTCATTTAAAAAATTATTACTAACATCTATTTAAAAAATTTCCATTTAAACTAGCAATTTGGTCTTTAGAAGAGTTGTATGATGCAAACAACATGGAGTCTAAGCCATTATTATTTTAAATGGTATGTTGCATGTATGCAAAGGCATTGTATAGTCACAAGTAGATGCTTTGCAACAAACATAGCGGGGCCTTTATCATTTTTACAGGTTGGACCTTTAAATTCTGGTTCTCACTTTTCTAACTCTAGGGCTCCCTATATGGTTTTGTTTGTTTTGTATTTGTCAATTTATACAAAAGAATTAGTAAAACTTAAATTTTTAGTGTGTGTATTTCCTCCCATGGAACAATTTTAACTTCTTACCTGGCCATTTTGAAATCTTTAAGAAGAAATTACAGAAACACTAGATAAAAATTATTTATATCATATATCAAAAAAGGAAGTAAGTGTCTTAATTGACATGTTGTTTTAATCTAGGAATATTATGTGGCTTAGGAAAAGATATACTTGTCATTATAGGCAATGCTAATGTCTTTCAAACATGAGTGAATCTAAGTTACTCATACAAATACAATGTGATTGAATTGGGGTATATTTAATTTGCTTACATTCTATTGTTAATGCAATTAAAAAAAATGAAATAATCATTTTAGTGAAAATAATCAATTGTCTCCATTTATAACATGTTATATAAAGTTTTCTCTACAGAACAATATTTGAGGTGAACCGTGTACTCAAGATGTTCAGTAGTGCTTGCTCAATAAAATACAATGTACTTAATATATCTAATTACAGAAAACAGTTAAATCTTTTTTAAAACTGTTTATTTAAGAGAGAAAGAGAGAATACATGCATGCACAAGCGGGGGAGGGGGAGAAAGAGAGGGAGAGAGAGAATCCCAAGCAGTCCCTGACACAGGGCTCAATCCCATGAGATCCCTATGAGATCATGACCTGAATCAAAATTAAGAGTCAGATGCTTAACTGATTGAGCTACCCAGGTGCCCCACCAGTTAAACCATTTTAAAAAATACTTTTACGATGAACAGGGTTTTTTTTATGTTTTCTTTAACATTTATTTATTTTTAAGAGACAGAGAGAGTGAGTGGGGGAGGGGCAGAGAGAGAAGGAGACACAGAATCAGAAGCAGGCTCCAGGCTCTGAGCTGTCAGCACAGAGCCTGACGTGGGGCTCCAGCTCACGAACTGTGAGATCATGACCTGAGCCGAAGTCGGATGCTTAGCCAACTGGGCCAGCCAAGTGCCCCAACAATGAACAGTTTTAAAATCAATTCAGAACCTAAGGGTCTTTTTGCCTGGTTCTGATTCAAACATGGCAATTTGAATTAGGAGCTATAATAGCACCAATCAACATAAACAGCCATTTTAAATTCAGTGTTTAAACCATACACATAAGAGGACAAAGTAGAATGTTCTAAAAGGTTCAGAGTGTACAATCTCAGTTATACAAATGATTCACTTTAAAATGTGATCTTTCCTGGGGAGTGGGGTGCAGGATGGGTTGAATAGGTCATGGGTCTTAAGGAGAGCACTTGTGATAAGCACAGAGAGATGTATGGAATTGTTGAATCACTATATTGCACATCTAAAACTAATAAAACACTGTATGTTGAAAAAAATGTGCTCCTCCCATTAAGCACTTTTATGCATCTGTGTGCACACGATTTTACCAACCTGTTTTGATATTTTCTTTCCATATGTCTGCTTCTCCACACTTCGTTTTTAACCTCCTTGAGGACTGTCAGAGTAAATGGATGAATAATCTTTGTTCCTCAAGTAACCAGCTGTGTCTGGCATGAAAAATATCTGAGAACTAAACTAAACTACATCACAGAAAGAGAAGTTATGATGGTGGTAGGTGTCTTCATAGTTTCAAGAAAAGATGAATCAGAATGAAGAGGGTGGTTTATTGAATTACACCTCAGGAAAAAAATCAGAGAGGAAGTCCAAAGAGACTGTAAAATCTTATAATAGAGTCAGGCATTTAAGAAAATGGAACAAAACTGACACTTTGGGAAGAATTCATTGGTTTTATAACTTTCTCATTCTTGGTATTTTGATCCCCTATGTGTTTCCCTATAATGACAGAAAACAAACAAACAAAAACTAAAAATCAAACAGAATTTTTGCCTATTTGTAAAGAAAGCAAAGAAGTATGGCACGAAGTGTTCCACGCCAGAGGTTTTCGAATTGTGTACCATAGAATGCCCTTTGGGCCCATTTGGAGACCACTGGGGCCAGGGGTGCTCAGCCCTATGCTTTCTGCTCCAACCTCTTCAATACATTTTTACTAGCTGAAGTTCATGGTAAGACTTCATTTAAAGAAAGAATTCCTGCTTTAAATTTTGAAAGGCAATGAAGTTGTTTCTTCTCCAGAACTCATTATTATTTATGAAGAGAGAGAAAGCCCGTGTGAAGTAAACACTTCATCTTTAATTTGAGTTTCACTAACTGAAAACTTTCCCAGTATATGAATATTTCCAAATTGGTTGTAAACATTAAATGACTACACTATGATTTAATAATATTTTATCAGTTTCACATGAATAATGGGATTTTTATTAAGTCATTAGTTTGTCATAGAATATTACAGAACTGTCAAATTACACAAATAAGATTTATTCTTCAACAGACACACAACATTTTTTTGGCAGTTATTTAAAGGGTTTTGAAAATATGCCCTAAATAAAACCGATAGCTACCAGTCAATTTTTTATTAGTCAACACAGAAAAGTCATCTCATTTTAAGATATTTGTGTTTCTTAAAAGAGAAAACATCATATTTTTTGAAAAATCTGTGAGAAAAATATATCTTAAGGTCTTAGTAGAACTAATCTTTTGTGGTAGCCTCAAGGCACATGGTGTGGAGAGTGCAAATAAGATAAGTTTATTAATATTGAGTTCATTTACAAGATAAATAGAAAATATGCTCTATCCACAAAATTAGAAATCTGTGAGAATGCAGTAAATGGATGATCCATGACAAAAGAAATACAATAGATGGTAATATATGAACTTCTATAAGTTGTTTATTAGCTGTTCTCCCCAAAAGGCCTATAATTTGTCAAGACTGTCTACTGTTCCATACAACTTGTCAATATCTTCAAATGAATAGGTGACATCTGCAAGTGCTGATGGCATATTTACAGATGAGACAATGAGAGTATTGCAACGTCTTTCCATCGTTTCTTCCTTTAAACTAAACCTTGAAGATTTTCCAGATTACATGTGACTCTTTTACCTTAATTTCTTCTTTAAAGGTCAGAATAACAAGAAAGGAAATTAGTAACAGTGAACACACTAGGTAATAAAGCATAATTGACATATTTCTCAAATGTCTATCTTCCTCTAGCTTTCTCCCTGCAAACTAAACAAATGTTTAAAAACTGTAAGGGACTAAGTAAAACAAAAGAAATAAAGCATATGAAAAATGTGTCTAGATACACATATTAAATGAGAACTATTCTCACATAATGGTCACTGTCAAAAAATATTTTCTTTGATGATGGAAACATGTCTATCTCTGCATGCCCCATAAGCACTTGAAATGTTCCCAGTACAGCTAATAGATTGAGTTTTCAATTTACTTTATTTTAATTTTAATTTATATTTAAATAGCCACTGTGGCTAAGGGCTATCATACTGGACAGTTCAATGTGCTCCTGTGTGAGCCAATATCTATAATCCATTTTTTTGGAGGCCAATAAAAGTATCTCAAAAAGCTATGTATCAACAAATCACGTAAGGAATTCTTTGCTACTGTCCTGACTGATTCTCTTGCTTCTTCTGATTGCATCATAGACCTTGGCTTTGTTTTCATTTTATCCATTACACTGATCACATTTCCGTTGAACACTCTAATGCTCTCTTTAAGTGGTCTCTAAGATCCAGGCTTGAGTTTATCCCTCTGGTTTTTGTAAATACCATCTACCTTAGACAGCTCATAGCACAAGATAGAAACACAATAAATAGACATTGAATAATAAATACGTATAAAAGAATATGGAAAATAAATGAAAGACTGGACATCTTGTTTAGCTTTAACTGATTTTTCTAAGTAAAAGTTGTCTCTAAAATTGATTTAGTTTGTATAAATATATATATATTATATATACACATATGTATATGTACTATATATTTAAGTACAGCGCACATAAAGTATTAGACATTCAATGTCCCTATTTCCTGGAAAATTTAGCAATATTCTTTCTCTCTTTCGCTCATTATCTCATTCCCTCTGTCTCTCTTTATATATGTGCTTATTTGTCTTAATAAAAATATAAATATAACTTATAATTTAAGAAACTTTATAATATAATTTATTAATACTTTTTAAAAGTGAGGGGTACCTGGGTGGCTCAATTGATTAAGTGGTTAACTCTTGATTTTCGCTCAGGTCATAATCTTTTTTTTTTTTTTTTATCATTTATTTATTTTTGAGACAGAGAGAGACAGAGCATGAATGGGGGAGGGCCAGAGAGAGAGGGAGACACAGAATCTGAAGCAGGCTCCAGGCTCTGAGCTGTCAGCACAGAGCCTGACGCGGGGCTGGGACTCACTCACAGAGTGGGAGATCATGACCCAAGCCGAAGTCGGACGCTCAACCGACTGAGCCACCCAGGTGCCCCGGCTCAGGTCATAATCTTACAGTTCTGGGATCAAGCCAAATGTCAGGCTCCATGCTGGGTGTGGATCCTGCATAAGTTTCTTTTTCTCCCTCTCTCTCTCCCCCTTCCCCCGGTCTCTCTCTCTCTCTGTCTGTCTCTCTCTCAAAAAAAAAAAAAAAAAAAAAAACAAAAACTTTCCAGAAGTGGAAACATGACATACTCACACAATAAGAAGTAAAGGTATTTCTGAATTCCTAACACATAAACATACAGACACATAATTTATAACTTTTTAATTCTACAACTTAAGCCATGTGTCATTGGTAAACAAAAACATAAAAAAAAATCACACGTTTAGTTATCAAATAGCTGTTTCATTCCTGGTGAAATGAAATCCTTAAGTGATTTGAGCTCAAAACAGAAAAATATACAAGCAAACAAAGAAGGGTAACACACCAGAATCTCTGATTTCTCACCCAATAGAAAACAGATGTCTACAACAAACAAGCTCACCATATGGTCAGATCATAATATCAAATCTTTGATCATTGCTGCTACTAATGCAAAATAATGTATCAGTTGTAAATGAACCAAAAAACCCCATGAGAATAGACAAATAGTAGAGAAAGACTAAAATTAGAAAAACAAAATCATCAAAATTTTGTTTCCCTTTGGACAGAAGGCTGGAAAAGATGTTACTTGACTCAGGCAGCCCAAGAAATGCATCACTGTGGAGATAAAGTTTATTCTGGTTAGTCAGATCAATCTACTGGTCATCTTGGTGGGATTGCCAGACTATTAAAAGATAAATATCCTGAAAAAAAAACACAGGTCTTATAAAAATAAAAATATAAAAATATAAATTCAGGGAATTAAAAGTGCAGAGCTTCTGTAGAACCAGATGACGCGGAAAAATATGCAATGAACAGCAACGTGTTTCACTTGAAGGACAATTTTTCCTCTGCCTTAGTCACCTTTTTTCCCCCATACACCCTGGTTCTGCTGTGCAGGGCACTAGCTCTGGGAGAAGCCATTCCATTCTCTGGAGGAAAAGAGATGCAAGGCGGAAACTGCTCCAGTGCCCAGGGTCCAAAGGTAGCCTGGATGGTCAAATTTCTTCCTTTGTGCTTCTAGCCACTGATGGGGATCCAGTTTTAACTCTGATTCCTGGTGTGGCTACTTACCTCAGCATGTATATTTTCCTTGTTTGTTTGGTTCTTTTACCCCCACGCAACTACCCATAAAATTGGATTTCTTAGAAATCAGTAAAAGACAAATTGAAACTAGGTTTATTATATTAATCACTCTGACAGTATAATTTGGTTGTGTGGGAACCCCTTTTATTGTTCCATTACACATGGTTTGCTCATCTTTACTGTCCCTAACATCCCTGTGTAAATAGACCACAGAGTTGTGTACCCACAGTCTGTGATTGAATCAGAACTCTAATCTATTAAAGTCTTTGTTGTGTGAATGAAGAAAATAGTTAAATATTAAAGAACAAAAAGACTAGTAAATGTTTTTTCAGGATAATAGTTGCAACTGAAACGTATTTGTTTTGTTTTATAATAGTCCATGCATTAATGACAAGCATTGGAATAGACATTTTTTAAAAAAGTTATTCTATCATTTGAAATAAAGTCATGATATAAGAAAAGACATAAACATAAATAGTAAGCAAAATCAAGAATAAATTCAATAAAATAAAGAATAAATTCAACGTACCATAGATATCTAGTGCTAATTTCATTCCACATTTCTCAAATTATTACATATGAGAATATTGGTCTCTAAAAAACAGAAAAATATTATAGATCATGGCTACTAAATGACAACTGAAACCTGTGACAAATGTTATGATTCTGACCTTTTCTCATAAATTTACACTTACTTCCCTAGTTTCAATATTTCAATAATTGGAAGTCATAAATGCCCAGGGCAATCATAATTTTACACATGAAAGCCAAACATGGCCTAATTTAACTTACCAAATTATAACACTTTGTGTTGAAAGTGATATATTGAAGCAAATACATTTCTTGAATAAATTCATTTTTATAACGATGAATTATGATAAGCACAGCTATTGTGATTCTGAATTACACTGTAGTTATATCACATAGTACACATTGACTTCTGAGAATTAGAAACTAATAACTGCATTTGCTTAATGAATTATGTACACTCATTTTGACTTTGTTTAAAACTAGATATTTATAGAAATTTAAGTTTTACTGCCACTGTGTCCTTATAATTTGTATAATTCCACAATGAAATGTTCTAATGCAGCTTACTAAGCATTACTTATAATGTCTACTATAGTCTCAGTCAATAAGATGTGGTAAATTCACAATAAAATGCTTATAAAAGCTTGATTGTTAATATAATATTTAAAAATGAAAGAATCATGTATGAAGTGAGTCAAAAAATGGACAACTTTTATTAGAAACAAGATGAAGCATATTTTGCTTTACTCATTTTCTCTGAGTTTCTTAACAACCATGGTGAAAGAAAATTAATAGATTATGTACATGCTATTATCAATTATAATGGGCATATTTATTTTTCAGAATACACAAACATTTTTATTTTTGTCACTGAACTCAAAGAGAAATATGCTGTACTAATTTTATTTAAAAGTTTTTAAACAATGTTATGAACCATGTGTTTAATCACAGGTTTATAAAGATTTCAAAAATATTCTACTTATTGAGTTTTTTTTATAGCTTCTGTTACTATGTGAGCATATTAAGTGATGATTTTATGGATCCATTTTCCTAAACTTGTATAGTGTAGATAGGTAGCTTTGCTTGTGATCTAACTTATTGGAATGGCAGATTTAATTTAATTCAGTGGAAGAATTGATGGTTAGCATGACCACTTGGCAATTCTTTTCAGAGACCATTTGTTTGTAGGTGCCATTCCAAGCATGCTTTAAGATTCAGTAGTGGTATTTCCATTAACACTTGTAGTAAAGCTATTTGTTCTAATAGAAAATTGTTACTGATTCATAAATACATACTTATTATCTAATAATGCCAATGTGTATTATTATGTGTACAATTATTATGTGTACAATTATTATATCTACAATAATACCAATGTGTAGGTCTCTCCAATGAGCCTACTCTGCTGTCCCACCGGACAACAGATATTTCTACAGAAATGCCTACGTCTGTACTAATTTAGCTCAATTATTTTCCCCACAAATAAAGTAATTATGATGGACCATTATAGAGTCATTTATTTTATTGTTTTTTAATACTTTTTCCCCCTTCAAAATTATTTTTTTCTGACCTTCTATTTGCAATTCTTTCATTATAGCCATAGTCTAACTGCTGTGGGTGGTTAGACTAATGGCTCTAGGTGACAGTCACTGGAGGTCCCCTTTTCTGGAGGTGCCTGACAATCATACTTCCTGATTGTCTGTGTTCAGTCATTTACTGGTGGATTGACTGAATGCATTGACAATATGGTGTGCTACAAACCCCCATTTCCTTACCTCAAAGTGGGAAAGACTCTGGAGATCCTGTGCCACAAGAATAAAGCTGAATTTCACCTGAAATCACATTTTAAGGAACTCCTTTCTCCTCTTTATTCTGCTTCCCTACTCCTTAAATCAATTCCCTGAGAGTACCCTCTCAATAATTTCCAAACAATTTACATATTAGACTCTGAACCTAGTGAATCCTACATAAGACATTGATGTTCTAAAAGATTTGAATGTATTGCTGTCACCATTTTCACTCCATCGTGGTGCATTTTTCCTACATCAGGCAGAGTTATTATTCAAAAAATAAAATCTGAGCAGTCATTTCTCTAATTAAAATTCCATTACAGTGAGAATGATATAAAAGTCTTTACTAGGGTTTATAAATATTGATAAAATCTTGGCCCTTGTTAATTTTCTGTACTAACTTCCTATTATAATTTTAATTCCTAAAACCCTACCTATAAGTGTTGCCTCGATGTGTCTGAAAAATAGGAAGCTTGTTCCTGCCTCGGTGCATTTGCATTGCACTTAGTGAACTATTTCCCAGGGCTTTGCCTCTTTGCTTCTCACTATTTCCTTGTCAGAACACCTTCTCACCGTTCAGATCTCTCCATAATGTCACCACTTTAGAATGGACTCACTTGAGGACCATATCTATCTAACATACTCCCTTATATTCAGTGACATCTTTCTTGTATTCCTGAATTTTTATTGTAATTAACGTGTTTAATGGAAAAGTTACTCCTGATCATTGTGAACACTATTTTACTTACACGATTATCTCCAAATCCCTATCAATGTTTTATGCACCATAAACAACCAGTGCATTTTGTGGAGTAAATAAATGATTTAGCATCAACCAAATCACTCAAATAGATTTTAAATGTTAAAAAAAAGTTTTGAATTTGGAGGCTTTGAAACCTGAAATAAATTTTTCAGCCTGCCCATATTTACTATTTCTTTTTTGTCATAACCATCCTTCTTGCTTTTCCATTACAACTTGCATCATATGGGGACATGGAGGAAATGTAACTTATTGTACTTGTAAAAACAAATACGATTATACTGTAGTGTGGGTAGTATTTCTGTATCCACATACTATATAAAGAATGTTAAATTATTCTCTGAATAAAACATATTTTTGTTGTTAAATTTAATTTTAATAACAACTTTCCCCTTACTTCTTCAGTGAAAATATCTATCATATCTGTAAAATATCTATCATAACTGTAAAATACAGTTTTGATCTATTTTACAGTTTAGTTTAGGTTTAGTTTACAGATCTATCATATCTGTAAAATATCTATATTAACTGTAAAATACAGCTATTATTTCATCTATTCATAATATCCCCATAACCTATGAACAAAAAAAAATCTTTCCATAGGAATGTGCTTTTCTTTACTTCATTTATTTTCTCCATAAATATAGCAATTATCATGATAAATAATGTAGAATGCCACTGCTTTATTGTTTTTTAATAATACCTTGTTTTTTTCCTGGGAAATGTATTGTTCTGGCTTAACTGTTTAAGATGGCAAATTGATTCCTATACATAAGATCCAATCACTACAAAATTAATTAAATGACAAAGAGAAAGTAAATACTTGAAAATATATGATAACATCATACACGGTCAAGAAAAATCTAACAATGTAGTAAGTCAAGAGGACACTTACTCTTTAGCATGATATTTGTCTCTGCAAGCGTCTTTTCAGATTCAAGTAACTTTTCACCCCTCATCACCTTTTAATCCTAGAAGTGATAATGAATCCAAGATGTTACAATCCTGGGGTATTGCAAGATCCCTTGTTGCTTTTCCTCAATCCTGCCTTCACTTTCATAGTTTCTTTACTAAGCTATTTTAAATTTATCTCATTTGAATGTGCCATCTGTTTCTTGTCTGGACTCTGTTACATTATTGAACTGATACTTTTTGGCACAATGGTGATCATATTTCCTCACCAACATGCAAAAAAAGTACAACTTAATAACAAAGTCATTAAAGTAAACTTACTTAGAGGTAGGAAAACATATTTCAGAATAATGTTTGAATCAAAGAGAAACTCAAACTATTAAGAAAATTAGGATAAGGATGTTAAATAAAAACATTTATAAGTTGTTAGCCAACTCTATAAAGAAGAGATCCTTGTAGATTAAGAAATCCAGTTACATACAGTATCTACTTTGATTTGTCTAGATTTTCATACATGATCAAATGCAACTATATTTATACCTATATTGGTTCTTTTGTCCTTTTATAGTATAATAAGCATTATAACCACATTTCATGGCTTGCAATTAGGTTGCCAAATAAAAAAGTGTTTGTGTATTGTTTTTTAAAATATCCTGTAATTAGACCTGTTGTTTTCAATTTTCTTGGAACAGAAGGAGCTTTGTTGTGGATGTTGCTTAACTATCAAGGAACATGTGAGTAGAGTATTTTATCTTCTAGCCAAAAATCTTTAATTTCTTCATTTAAAAAATCCTCACGATGGACTTGTATCTTTTTGAAATCACTTTCAGCAGTATTTTCTTATGAAATTTGTTTTCTTAACCATGATGCAATCACACAGGCACCTTCAAGGGACCTCTGTAGCCCTCCCTGTTTATCTGTCATCACCACAACCAAAAATAAATTGTGGAGGGCTTGCTCATTTTCCCAGTGGGACTGACCCTATATTGGCTCTTTATATTGAGGACCCTCTGGATGACTTCGTCTAATTATTCATAAGTCTTTGTTTATATAAATTTGAAGTAGTAATTTAAACTAATGTGTCTGTGTGTGTTTGTATATGTGGTGTCTTTATTACCACTAGGTATATCAACTTGGTCCTAATTAGACTGGCATGAAAATAAAAAAATTTAAAAATCAATTACTTTTCCTCTACCTAAATTTCATAAAATAGATTAGTGTTTGAGTTTTTATTATGATTAAGAAACTGAATACCACGTACAAGTTCTAAATTAGATTTCATTTGGAAATTGTCTCTATACCATATTATGATAAAATGAGTCCAAATAGAAAATTAGAATGCTAACAGAAGGAAAATCATTATTTTTATCCTAAAAAGATGTATTTAGTTCATGAAAATGTATTTTTGTTCTTTAAAATTAGAAGTCTTATCTTTTTAAGAGAAGTTTTCTTGAAATGAGTTCTTAATTTTGTGTCACTTTATATGCCCTTGTTACCTTTGTCCAATCAAATACTCTAACTATAGCCTTTTTGACTGTGTTCATAATTTTCATACATTATATTTCTTTTTAAACAAGCTTAATAAGTAACTTAAAAAATGTATTTATTGTGAAACTTACCAATTAAAAAAAGACATTTAGTATTAAATGTTCCTATGAGTTGCTGGTTCTAGTAGATTTTTCTCCCAAACCTTCTTCTACTTGATCTCAGAACTATACAGTTTCTAGAAGAGAAACCACAGATTAAGAACAACTTTCAAGTGCAGGAATGTAAATGGTACTGACACTTTGGAAGACAGTGTGGCTCTTTCTCATAAAACTCAACCTACGTTTGTCAAATGATTCAGCAATCATGTTCCTTGGCATTTACCCAAAGGAATTAAAATTGTATCCAGACACACACACACACACACACACACACTCACACACATACAGCCCTATACACGCAAACCTGCACGTGGATGTTCATGGAAGTTTTATTCAAAATCACCAATACTTGGAAACGATCATCAAGAGCCTTCAACAGCTGAACAGATAAATTGTGTGACATTCAGACAATGGAATATTATTCAGAGCTAAAAATTAATAACTAATCAAGTTCCAGCTCATGAAAGACATAAAGGAAACTTAAATGCATATTACTAAATGAAAGAAGGCAGCCTGAAAGGTTACATATTGTGTGATTCCAACTATATAACATTTTGGAAAAGGCAAAACTTTAAAGACAAAAAAATGATCAGTGTCTGCCAGGGTTACAGGGTCTAAGCACAGATTTTTAGGACATTGAAAATATTTGTATGATACCATAATGATGACTACATGCCTTTATGCATTTGTCTAAATCCACTGAAGGCACAACACCAACAATGAACCATATTGTAAGCTACAGACTTGGGGCGATTATGGTGTACCACTGTAGGAACATCAGTTTAACAAATATACCACTCTGGTTAGGGAAATTGATAATGGGGAAGGCTGTGCATGTTTGGGAGCAGGGGATATGCAGGAAATCTATACCTTCCCCTCAATTTTACCATGCACATTATTGTATTTTCTTTAAAAATATAAAATATTAATAAAAATAATGACGATAAAGTAATTGTATTATTACTGTATTACTCATATTCAACTGGCAAGAATTTGAACAAAAGAAATCATACATTCATATAAAGAGGTGAATACTAATGTTCATTGCATCTTTATTTGAAATAGCTCATATGTGGAAACAGCCCAATATGTAAGTATATTTATAAATTTTGGTGAAGCCATACAATGGAACAGTACTCAGAAAAAAAGGAAAGGACTATTGACACAATAACATGGATGAATCTAAAAATAATCATGCCAAGTGAATGAAGCCAGACTGAAAAACATACATACTCCATTATTCCATTTATATAAATTTCTATAAAATGAAAATTAATTTACAGTATCATCAAGCAGATCAGAGAAGATCAGTTGTTTACTTGGAAAGTGAGAATAAGAACAATTCAAAGGATGAATTTAAAAAAAAGCCACAATGATATATTTTGAATTGTTTTAATGTCATTATCTTGATTGTGGTTATGGCTCAAAGGGTGAATAAATAAGTCAAAAACACATCAAACTGTATACTTTCAACATGTATAATATATCTTGAGAAATTATAACTTAGTAAAGCAGTGAAAATGTGTGAAAAAGAAGGTTGAATCCTGATATATGAAATAAATTAAAGTAAGCATATGTCTATGAAGTAAAGATTCATAATCTGGACTAGAACTTCTTTCGCAAGGACTCCTGGTACTCCTTGAATTAAAATACAAGTTGCTTTGATGAAAATGATGAGGCATCTGCTCAGACATATTGTATTTAGAGTATAATCCTAATTTTAGAATGAAAAATAAATTACATTCACTCTGGAATGGTATGGAAAACAATGTCAAAGAGACACTCTGAACACTGAGCAAGACATTAGTTTAAGCAAGAGATTACCACAAATATTTACTTCTCACTACTAACTAACACTGCAGAGTGGTTGACTCATGATTGGTCTTAAGAAAATACCCTTTCTCCCGAAGATGTAAAAGAAATGGTTCTTTAGTTTTCTTTTGTTTTTAACGTTTACTTATTTTTGAGAGAGTGTGAGTGGGGGAGGGCCAGAGACAGAGGGAGACACAGAATCCGAAGCAGGCTCCAGGCTCTGACCTGTCCGCACAGAGCCTGACACGGGATTCAAACTCACAATGAGATCATGGCCTTAGCCAAAGTTAGACACTCAACCGACTGAGCCACCCGGGTGCCCCTAAAAGAAGTGGTTCTTAAAAACAGGACACTGCTGTTCGAGTAATAGAAAAATGCTTTTAAATTTGCTTATCTCTTGGGGCGCCTGGGTGGCGCAGTTGGTTAAGCGTCCGACTTCAGCCAGGTCACGATCTCACGGTCCGTGAGTTCGAGCCCCGCGTCAGGCTCTGGGCTGATGGCTCAGAGCCTGGAGCCTGTTTCCGATTCTGTGTCTCCCTCTCTCTCTGCCCCTCCCCCGTTCATGCTCTGTCTCTCTCTGTCCCAAAAATAAATAAATGTTGAAAAAAAAATTATAAAAAAAAAAAATTTGCTTATCTCCAACACCACACACACGAATGGGTAATCTGTATATATCAGGTATGTTCTAATAACTTGCTACATCAATGTGAACCACTACAAATACTGGAGATTCAGACTTTTTCTTTTATTTTCTTTTTTTAGCCCAAAGTGAAAACCCAGCGGTAGAATTGTTTAATCAGAATCTGTAAAACTGGCACTATGTGCTTCAATTTGTCACTTGTCAACAGTTACGCCTTTTGGCAAAATAAAATTTAAAAACTGAAAAATATTTGTGAAAGGTAAGTAAAAAACTCCAAGTTGTGTAAGTTCGTAAATTTTAAAGTTTCTCAAAAATCAGTAATAAGACTACCTGACTTATTAAAGACATGTGCATGTAGAATCATCCTATTATTTGATATTGCCAGGTATGTTCACTTAGTGAACACTTTAAATGTTTTTGTAATGTTTTTGTTGAGAATATCAAAAACATTGATAGAGGGTGTCTTTGAATTATAAAATATTTTTGATAAATTTGAATCTTTTATTAATAGCTCATATATCTCAATTTTTAAATGTTTTCTTTAATATCTCTGAGCAATTTTTGAAATTTTAGTGTAGAGCTCTTACACTTTTAAATTATTATTTTTTATTTTTATGTTCTTATAAACACACAGTCTTTAATGTTCAGTATTTTGTGTTGGAATATATAAATACAATTAATTTTCAATATTGCCTATGTGTTGGATGACCTTGCTAAATCTACTTCATAATTTTGATAACTTATTTATACATATTATTTGGATTTGTCTATATTTATAACCACGTCATGCAAAAATGGATAGTTTTACCCTTTCATTTCCAATTTTTATGACCACCCCCATTTTTTTTTTTTTTGTCTTATTTCACTTACTAGGAACTACAGGACAAATGGTAGAATAAAACAGACGAGACTGCACATCTTTTCCTAATTTCCAAACTTGGACGAAACAGTAACTTTCACCATTAAACATAATGTCATCTGTAGGATTTCCAAGCCCAATAATTTTTTTTCATGGATATTAATAAAAGAATTTAGTTGTAGACTTAAAATTACTTTCATACAACCACTTAGAAAATTTTCAGGATTGTAAATATGTCAAAAATGTATGATTTATCGAAAAATAGAGTAAGAAAAAAACGGATGTTTACTGGGCCAGTGTATGGTTCTTCTATGGGCAGGAAATTAGCGTATTTCTTTGAATTTTGAGATTTTCTGTTTATTAATAATATTACTTAATAAACATAAAAACATGCTTAATCCACTGAAAAATTCTTGATGGTAACTAAAATAAAAATATCAATGTAAATTATCTCTAATGAAAGCTAAAAAAATTCTTCAAACTTTGGAGAATTCCAAGTGATCCAAGCACTTCCTCATAATTTCTCCTATCACCAAAACTTGTCCTCAGGATACTGGGACCTGTTTTACTTACGGGCAGCAGAGGGGAAATCCCTGGGCACAACACTTTTCCACCTTTTTACCCTTAGCTCTTAAACAATGACTGGAAGGTGAGGAAGAATGAATGTACTATGGTCTTTCTCCTCTGATGGGGACAACTCTGAGGTGTGATTGCCATGTTCCAGAGCTCTAGTCATACGTATCAGCAATGGATTGGTATTTTGCATCAGTCAATATTTGCTAAGCCTCTTGCTTTTGATGCTTGACTAGAGTTGCCCAACATATTATGCATTTGTTAGAGACATTAACTGATGGTAGTGCTAGAAAAAATATGAACATCTAATAACATTTAGACATTAGCTAATTAACAGATGCCATAATTGTTAATGTTATTTAGAAATGGCTATGTCATTTAACATTCTCATAGTGAATGTAGGGCTAAAACTCTCTTCTCTGTGCTTCCAGATCACTCTTTAATAATTTTTCATTATTGGTTTATGAGATTATTTCTTTTATATTTTACTAGTAGATACTTGGAAGCAGGCAGAATGTCTCATTTATTTGGAATTCAGTACATATTTTTTAAATTCTTTTTTGGAAAATGAACGAAGACATAAATGAATGGATAAGCCAGGATTTGTGGCTCATGTAGCCTTGAGAGCTAACAGACAAAATTGAGTCTCAAAGTCATAAATCTAGAATCAAAAAAGTCACAGTAACTGGCGTGTTTGGTCAATTGCTCTTTGCTTCTTCTTCCAATAGATATTACCTAAAACTGCGATGAAACCTGTTATTTTTACAAACAACCAAATGCTCAGAGGTGAATCTCATCTGGATGTATTTTGACTTTAGTGATTTATCATTATACCACTTTTAGAGTTTAAAGTTGATGATATGTGGATTGATGACAAAAGGTTGACATTTCTTAGTCTTTGACTAACTGTGTTAGGGGTAATAAAAAGCAGCAATACACAAGAACTCAAAATACTCAGTGCTTCTCTAGTGCAGCTTTGGTTCCAGTATTTCTCTGAAACATCCTGCTAACAGACTGACAGTAAGCTAATTTTAAGTGAGTAAGATAATGTCATTTGAAAGCCAACAGAATGTCAGGATCGTTGTATATCATGAAACTGAATTGAGTCATGGGAAAAATCCTTCCAGTGAAAGGAAGAGAAATAATTCTGAAAGTAGTATTTTAATTTTTATAAAATATAGTTATTTTATAGTAAAATCAATGATACTGACTTTATCTTATCACATTGATATGTAAACATTATAAATTATATTTAAGTGTCAGTATACCTCTTTTCTTACACTGTAATTACATAATATATTTTTCATGCAGCACACCAAAATGCCCCATTATCCACTTTTCTGTTTATAATGAAGCATCACTTTCGTAATACAATTTTTTCTTAATACACTTCTTTATTACAGTATAAAATTTCCATAATTGGAATACCCGTTTAACTCTAATCTTTTTTTAATTGAAAGTATGTGGACTATAAAATAGCAAAATGTACTATATCTTCAAGAGATTTTCTTTTATCTTCCTGTGCATAAAAGAGCACTCCAACAGTCTAATTAGTAATTGTGTTAATAGCTTTGGGAATATATTAAAACACTAAACTTTTTGGTAAGACTTACAAATAATGGCAGCTGTTTTACAGATACGTAAATTTGCTAGCAAGTGTTAGATTCTAGTGGGTAATTCTGGTTGAAAGAGAGGGTAAATAATATTTGCATGTTAAGCAAGTTAAGATTGTATTACAGAAATTGCACATGCTATAGAACATGTCCTTAAACTGTCCTGCATTTTAAACTTCTATATGTAAATAACAGTGGTTAGCATAATGTGTTCTACTACGCAAGTTTGTAAGTGTAGACAGACACACATGCATTTATACCTTTGAAATTTAAAACAATATGCTGCTTGTAAATTCAAATATTTCTAAAAGCAATAAAATGCAGTATTTATGTAAGCTTGTCTAAAGCAAAATTCAAAAGCCTACTTTTTAAAAGCACAGTGTGATCCAGCCTCTCTCTTTTTAACTGCATCCCCTTCTTCTCTAATTCTCTTACTTGCTCCTGGCCAAGTTTGCAGCCCCTGTCTTTTTCTAGAATGTGTTGAACTTTCACTTTGCCTTGGGACCTTTCCATAACTCGCCCCCTCTGTCTGGATCACTGTATCCTGAGATAATGCTGCTATTGCTCCTCAGTAAAAACTTTCTCAACACTTGAATTTAAAACTACAACCTGTTATTCCACCCTCACATTTACAAATTACTTTGCCATGCTATTTTTTCCAAAGCACTTGTCTTCCCCTTATATCTTGTAAAATTGATGTATTTGTTGTGTTCACTGCATATCCGTTGGTCCCACTAGAATGTAGTTCTGTAAAGACAAATTTCATTTTTAAATAAATGTATCACAAACTCTGAATAAAGCCAGTACATAATAGATGTTCAAATACATATCAAATGAATAAATGAATTTAAAAAAACATTAAAAATCAAAGCTTCAGTTAGACAATAGATAATAAAATATGATGAGAGCCTAGGTATTTTTCATGTTAAGAAATTACATTAACTATCTAGTTCCATAAGACTATTCAGAAACTAAAGTTAAATATATTTTCAGACTGAGGTTTTTTACTTATTTTCTTAGAAATTCATTTTTAATAGCTTTATGATTACAGACAAATATACAACATTGGACAACAGTGTGGGGAACAGTGTGGGGACAAAGCTTACATTTCACTGAGTTTTGACCTGTAAGTTGAAGGGCTGGAGAAACTAACCATCCAAACAGAAGTCCTCAGACACTTTAATCATGGATCTATAAACATTACATTCTTTCCCATGAATGTAAAGCTGCTTTTGGATTTTTCTAACTGAAAATATTCCACAGTAAATTAGAGATGCCCAATGTTGTTTCAGTTCCATTTGTAGTTAATGATGGATGGATTCAAATGGAGTGAATCACAAGGTGACAAAGAAAGAATTTTTGATATGTGGAAAATAATTTTGAGATAAGAGAAGATACGCAAGTTGACAGAGAGTTTTTGAAAAGGTTTTTAAAAGATCGAAGATATAAAAAGATATAGTTAGGGAATAGTGAATTCACCAGAATCATTAGTTCCCATGGGCTTGCCAAGGAGCCCTGGAAGATTAATAAGGAAAAGTAAAGTATGAGGGGAATTTTATGCCAAGCTAACCCTGTATTGGTTTTATCTGGGTGTTTTTAAGTACAAGAAGGTGAGAATTTCTTGGATAGAAATGAAAAGGACATGATGAACATTTTTTTTTGTTACACTGCATACATTTTGTAGGAGAGTTTTTTTTGTGCACGTTTGTTTCATTGTTCGATATAAAATGCTAATTAGAATAAAGATGTAAGGTGCATTTAAAGACAAATTTTGAAATGTAATATTTAAATTGGAGGAAAAAAGCCTAAGTTTCCAATCAACAAAAACAAAACATAACAATGCCTTTAGTGTTTGCAAAGTTGGTACAAACGTGTTAAGGAACTTGTGTTGATCAAAAAGCCATCAAAAGCAGTGTTATAAATAAACATTAAAAGCTCATTATTTAGCTCAGTGGAGTGCTTTTTAAGTTGATTTTAATGCACAATTTGGAAAATGTATTTAAGTTAAGTGATGTGTTGGTTTCTCTCTTCTGGAGTTTATTAGTTAATAGCAACTGTGTTTCGTACACACTATTGGTTTGATCTTTGGTTATGATATATTTTGGCTTCATAAAATTATTCTACAGTTATTTAATGTTCAAAAACAGTTTTGTAATGGTTTTATTTTATCTAGTATTTGTCTTTCTGATATAGTAAGTTCAATATTAAAACCAGTAGAGTCACTTTCATGATACTTTAAGATACTTTTAAGATACTTTAAGATACATTCCATTATCCATTACTTAAGATACATTTAAACCAAGGTATCTTTTCAAAGATGACAAATTGAGCAGTTTTCTGCTATAATTTTTAAGTTTGTGAGAGATCACTGGAATCGACATGGGTATGAAGTATAACTTTTCAGTTATAGAAATGAATTTTATAAGTGTGCAATGTAAAGTGGCCTTTGGTTAAATTTTCACACACAACACACATAAGGCATCTTTGAAAGGGATATCCACCTTAAAATAAAAAAGTAGGTGCCAAGCAAAAAGAAAATGGAGTGATCATTTTGTACCGTTAATTCACTATTCTCATGGTAGACTTTCTTTAGGAGGTCAAATAAGATCAGGATGTTGTAGTAATATAGAGGCATAGAAGCAAAACCAAGTACATAAATTAATATATTGCTAGCTCGTTTCCTTCTTCCCTTTAAGATACTGAAGAAAACACAAAAATGAAAATTCTCAATAGAAACTGCTAATACTGTCAGATGCCAAGAAGAATTTATATTAATTAAAGTGAAGTTAGTGCTCTGAAAAAGGGTAGAATAATTTGGCAGTAAAAAAGTGGGGGCGGATTTCTGCAATGACCAAAATAACTAAAGTTAATACAGCACCACATAAAAAGGTGAAGTTTTCAGTAATACTGTGCTTTGTACATTGATTCTTCATTCTAATTTCCATTAAAGAAATATGTCTAAGTTGGATAAGCATAGCCATTTGGGCCCCGCCTCTTGGGATGAGATTTTAGACATAGGCTCCGGTGAAGAACACAAAATGAAAGTCCAGAGCACGCTCCCGGTTGCACATTTCCATTCCCTTTCTACAAAGAAAGAACTGGATTCCTTTAAAAAGTCCACTAATAAAGACCTCCATGAGTAGCTGGGAAAACTGGCAAACGAAATCAAAGTCCTCCTCCATTAAACAGGAGGTGCAAGTTAGCACCTAGTAGACACTGGATATTTGAACTGGAGTGTTAGCTAGGATGGCCTTTGCAGTTTGTGATCTGAGAAGAGTATTGACTGACTTGAGGGAAGCAGCATAACAATTCCAAACTCAAGAGGGTAGGCTTTGACTGTGGGTACTTATCTTGGCTCTGACTCTTGACATGCCTGTTTTCTCATGCTATAATCTTACACATCACTAATACTCTTTGACCATGTTTTCTCATTGACAAGATTTTTAACACGTAGAATCGTGAGTCAAATGCGTGAAATATATCTGCTCTGTGGCTACCATGGAGGAAATACTTGAGGAAAAGCAAATGCATCATCAATGTCATCATCATTATTGTAAAAAGCAATCCTAAGACATATTTTAGTAAACTGAGAGGTGGATCATGATAAAGAATGCATTAAAAAGACAATTTACATATTGGAAAGTTGTGCAATTGTCCTAGTAATAAAAACAGAATCTAATTTACTTTAGTGGTTACGAAAAATGATTTCTTTTGATACACAATAAAATAAACATTTCTAATTTATTTGCCGTATTAGTTTCCATGGGACTGATTGAGTGTCTAAAAACAACACAATTTATTATATTATTATCCTGGTTGTCAATTCCTGAATAGGTGTCGTTAGGCTGAAAATCAAGGTGTTGTCAAGGGTTGTGTTCCTTCCATGGGCCCCAGGGGAGAGTCAGTTTCAGGCCTTTTTCAACATGGAAAGGCTGATTTCTTAGTTTTTAACTCCGTTTCAACATTTTCAAAGCTCATAGCTTCATGTTGAGTTTTTTTATGTAGCTATGAAATTGAGACATAAAGCCAAAGTGATTAAATCATCATACTCAAAAAGGAATAACATTATTTGCATTATTTGGTTTTAATTTGTACTTATTCTTTTTGTATTATGAAAATAAGAATAGTATAATAATGTTTCAAGAGAAACATTATAATACAGAATATCAATAATAAATATTTCAATTACCTGCTATTACCATGAGATGGTCAATAATAATATGTTGTATTAAATCTTTCTAGACATTTTTTTAGAAAATTACTTTAAAAAGTCATCATAAAACATTATACACATGTTTAATATAATTAAGGATTTGTGATAGAATAAAAACATACCTCATCATTTAAAAGCTTTGCATTCTATTATTTGTAGGTGTGTGTATAGCTTATTTAACCTATACTAGAGTTAGACATTTAGGCACTTTCGTTTTTATGCTACAATGAGAATGCTATGATAATTCCTATTCTAGAGGACTTGTAGTTTATGTTAAGGCTGCTAATACTCCCTAACTAGACAAAAAGCCTATGAAGTCATCCCAGGATAGATCTCTGCAATATAACGAATATATACAGTGTATTTATTACTATTATTATTATTATTATCATTTATTATTTAGAAAACACACAATTTAAACAGGTAAATAATAAAGGAAGAGTATTACAGAACTAGGAAAATTAAAAGTATTAGTATTATTTTAAAAATACGATGCAGGATATTTATAGAAATTGCTCTCAAAATCTCAAATAAAAAAGCAAAAGTAATATGGATATAAGTTAATTGAAAGTAGCTTATCACATTACTGAGAAGAAAAAACCAAAGACACTAAAGACATTGCTTTTTAAATTTAAGGAAAGAAGAATAAAAATGAAAAAAAATTAAGTTACAGTTAGTAACAGAATAAAAAACAGGGTAGAGACTCAAAATCCCCAAATGAGAGATTTAACACATAAATTTGGCAAATGAGGCAAAAAAATAAAGCATGATACATAGGAAAAATAAAATGGCAGCATAAGTTCAAATCGACAAATTATGATACTAGATTGAAATGAACTTTGATAAAATAAAAACTCATATTTGGGGAAAAAAACTATAGCTATATATTCTACATAAGTGACAAAAAATGAAATTGAAAGTTTTTTAAATAGTCATTAAAAACTTTCACTTTGGCAACTAAAATATTGTAAAGAACTGGAGTGTTAGCATAAGATGAAGCAAAAAAAAATCAAGTAATAAATAATTACAGAAAAAAAAAGCCCATGATTGTCTAATACTGTCATAATGGAAAATCCTCCAGGATGATACGACAATCATAAAACTTTGTGCTCAGAATAACATTGCATCAAAGTCTTTAATTTAAAAAACTATTAGAAGTAAGAACACACCTTGAAAAAAAACTAATTATTGAGGAGGCAAATATATTCTTCAGAAATTAATTATTCTAGCTGAAAAAGGCCAGCTCCTACAGAATCTTAGCCCTACCCACATTTCCAAACTCCTCTTTCCACACTCTCTATTTTGCTGACATCTCTAATTACAGTGCCCTTTGTAATGTGGGCTACTAATGATGAGGTCGTTCTTGCCTCAGGGTTTTTGTCACTTCTGTTCCTTCTACTTGAAATTATTGTCCCAGATTACCAGATGGATTTTTTTCATATATCTACCTCAATTTGACTTCTTCAGAGACAATTTTCTCTGATAACTATGCAAAATAACTTTTTCAATGTAATCTGTTTTTTATTATTTTCCCTTAGTATAATGTCAAAATCTGACACTACATTGTATGTGAGCCTGTGTGTTTAATTTTTGTCTCCCTCTTGAATGTCAATTCTACAAGTATGGGTATTCTTTCTGCTTTATATGTTTATATGTCCTCAGTCCTTATGACAATGTCTGACATATAATATCAGTAAATATGGAAGGCTTGAAAGAAAGAATAGAGCTGGGATTCCAACAAGAGAGAGACTTTTATCAAATGTAAAAAATAATTAAATATGGCAAGGAATCATTGAAGCAAATTAAATACAGATCTGATCCAGTTCTAGAAAACTACCTTTTATTCTAAGTATTTTATTTTGCATTGATATTTTTAATTGCATTTTTCTTTACATTAATTTTTACACCTGGCATAATTTTTATATTTAAAACATTGATTTTTACAAAATTACTATTAACAAATGAGAAATATATTTTAAGAGAAATTGGGTGTCTGGGTGGCTCAGATGTTAAGCGCCTAAGACATGGTTTTGGTTCAGGTCGTGATCTCACAGATCATGTATTCGAGTCCTGCATCAAGCTCTGTGCTGACAGTGTGTGGAGCCTTCTTGGGATTCTCTCTCTCCTTCTCTTTCTGCTCTTTTCCCACATGCACTCTCTCTCTCAAAAAAAAAAAATAAATAACTTTAAAAGTTTTTTTTAAAATTAGAGGAAACCATTTATAATAGCACAGTGTCAAAGTATCTAGAAATAGTTATAAGAAGAATGTCCAAAATTTATATGATCAAATCATACTACTTTATTGGAAACCATTAAATTATTAAATAAATACATTTAACTTGAATGTGAAGAGAAACAAGTGTATTTTAAAATTGTTGATTCTCCTCAAGCTGATCTATAGATTTAAAACAATTTCAATAAAAATCGGTATAGATTTTCATATACTTACAAGAATAAAGAGCTAAATTCACTAGCTACTTTTATGGAAGAATAGAAGGGCAAATTTTTATTTTGAAATATTAGGGCATATTATGAAATTATAAGGTGTGAACCAATCTGGTACTGATGTAGGAACAGACAATTGATTAAGATATAATAGATATCCCTGAAACATACCTAAATGTATTAGAATTTGTTTGCTGCAGTTACACCATGGCAAAATAATAAGGAAATTAAAGAATATTCAATAAATACACCTAAAAACTGGTTCTGTTTCCAGAATAAAATAAAAAGAAAGAAAATTGAATCCTTTTTACAGTAGAAAGAAATTAACTAAGCATGTACACTGACATAAATATCAAAAACAAGTCTTCAAAACTTTTAGTAGACAATATAGGTAGATAACTTTCTATTGATTAGTACTAATTATCTAGCACCAATTGTAAAAAAAAATGATTATTTGACTACATTTATATAAAGAATTTGTATTCATTAAAAGACATATTTAAGAAGGAAAAAGACAAGTACCTAAGTGGCTGAAGATAACTGCAACACTTAGTGAAAAGGCTGGGTGGGGGGAATGTTACAAATTTTTCAAAATGGCCAACAGAGGTCAAAATCCAATAGAAAATTAGCAAAATAAATGAAAATATTTTTAACAGAAGATGAAACATATAGAACCCATCAATATATAGCAGTATAGTTAACCTAATTAGTGATCAGGGAGATAAAAATCCATATTACAATTAAATGCCATCTTACATCCAATAGTAAATGTTAAGAAATATGAAAATTTCCAGCATCTGAGGGTATGTAATCAACAGTATCTTATATTCATTGTTGGTGGATGTGAAGTTGGCACAATTACTTTAGAAAAAAGTTTGTCAATCTGTATATTCTTATATACAACCCAGATTTTTTACTACTAGATATGTATTCAAGAGAAACTCTTTCACTTGTATACAAAGAGATGTAGGAAAAAATTATTGAGCAGCACTAGTAGTATTAACAAAGTATTAGTGAATTGGAGGCAGAATCCAAAGCCCCATCAACAGAATAGCCTAATGAATTTTGCTATATTCACAAAATAGAATATAACAATGTGTTATATTCTAGTTATTAACCAGTGTTATAACCACAGTTAATAACTGGGTAATTAACTAGTATAAATAATATAAAGAGATTAAATTTATTAAGAAAAAAATGTCAGATTAGTATATATTAAATATCTGTAATGAGAAGTTCTTACAGAACTTTACATATAAAACTATAATCAAATCAAATAAGAATTAGTTGACAAAATAATAATTCTAAGACAAATAATATCTTGGAAGTAGTGATTCTAGCATATATGATGATCAAATGGTTCCTTTCACACACACACACACACACACACACACACACACCTCTACTATGCTTAAAGGTGTAGAGACTTACTTTCTTCTATTTCTAGCCAAGATGGATTAAATTTATCTCCATCATAAACAGCTGGAAAATAAATTTTATTAAATGACAGTTCTCAGACATTGCACACAGCAGTGCTTACAGCAGAGCAATCCCTGATAGAAGACAACAAATTAGGTAAGTCATACTATAGAATTCCCTAGCGTTCCGTTGTCAGGCCAATAGAACCTAGTGTTTTTCCCGAGTTAAAGAGACTGACTTGAGGGTTCAAAAAGTCAAAAATAGTTTGAATTTGTAGGCCAGAAAGGAAGAATCTCTAAAGAGATGCCAAAGAAGAAAAGGGCAGAGCCCCAGTTATCTCCACAGATTTCCCTGTAAGAAAGTCTACAGCTGAATACTACAAATAAATTAGCAAAGCATCACCAGTCTTTGGGAAAACTTCTATTAATGTAAAGGTAAATAGAGTTCCTGAAAAAGAAGAGAGAGTGGAAAGTGATAGAAAACTATTTTTAAAAAAAGGCCAAACATATATTTTTCTAAATGTGATTAAAAATGTTAACCCCCAGATTCAAGAAGGTTAGCAAACTCAAAACTCAATAAACATGAAGAAAACTCCATGAAGGTATATCATAATCAGCATGCTCAAAACAAGTATTAAAGAGATGCTCTCAAAAGCAGCCAGAGAAAATGACACATTAAAAAGGAAAAAAAGATAACAATAAGGGTAGATTTCTCTTGAGAAGCAATGCAAATGAGAAGAAAGTAGAGCAACACACATTCGAGTGCTGAAAGGAAAAAAAAGGAAAAAAAAGAAAATACCATCACCCTACATTCTATGGGAGATAAAAATCTCTTTTTAAAATATACATGAAATGAGGCTTTTTCAGACATTAAAAGCTGAAAGAATTAATCATCAAGGAATCTGTAATTTAGAAAAAATTAAAGGAAGTTCTTTAGGCATAAAAAATATATCATATGCAAATCTAGTTCTACACTGAAGAACCGGCAGCAAGAGAAATGGTATATATGCAAGTAAATAAAAAGTACTTAGTACTTTTCTTAACTTTAAATCTCTTCAAAGATAGACAATTAAAAGCAAATAAAAATGAAACTTAGAATTTATATTATATGTAAAGTAAATGTAAAACTGAGAGTAAATTATTAGAGAGATGAGACGGAAGGAAGGATTAAATGATAATTTTGGTGAATTCCTGGAGGTCCAGAGTGTGGACAACCATGAGAATGGAAAACCTCCCCAATTTCATCTATGAACTCAAATAGGTTCTTATACTGAAGAGTCAAGAAAAATCTCCTGGTTTTTCAAGCAGAGGCAGAAAAAAAGCAACAAGTTAAAATACACCTAGAGTATTCTACATAATAAAGCCCTACACTAAAGGGAGAAAAGATTTTACCAGAACCTATTCATAGGGAAGAAGGGCAGTTACCAAACTTCAGCCCCTTTTAGTTTTCCTGTCTTATATATAAGACAACAACCTCCACCACAATGAAGAAGGAGGAGGGGCAAGAGGAGAAGCAGGAAGAGAAGAAAGAGGAGGAGAAAGAGAAAAGAAGAAGAAGAAGAAGATGAAGAAGAAGAAGAAGAAGAAGAAGAAGAAGAAGAAGAGCTAGGAAATATTTGTGAATGTTTCAGTGCAGACACAGAGGTACAGTAAGACTGAGATTTAATCATAAGGTTATGGAAGATAACCATCCCCCCACATTTTACAATTGTACCAACAGGCCTCCAATATAAAAACAATGGATTATGGGTTAAAGAGCCATACAGTACAGACTCTAATTTTTTAATTTATTTTTTTAAATTTGTTTAACATTTATTCATTTTGGAGAGAGGGAGAGAAAGAGACAGAGCATGAGCAGGGGAGGGGCAGACAGGGAGAGGAAGACAGAATCCAAAGCAGGCTCCAGGCTCCAAGCTGTCAGCACAGAGCCCAACATGGTGCTCAAACTCACGAACTGCAAGATCATGATCTGAGCTGATTTCAAATGCTTAAGTGACTGAGCCACCCGGATGCCCCTAGACTCTATTTTAGAAGTTCTTAGGGACACAAAAACATCAGGGTAAAGGAACCAAATGAGGACACTATAGAAAAATAAAGCCTCAGGCAACTACAGGCATATCAACAAAAAACACTCCTAGTCAACAACACAACTCCTAGCCAGATAAACATAAAACCTCACAGGACAAGCTTATTTATCTCAGTTATTATTACCAATGGAGTATACTTGACACTCAAGAAAAAAAATTACAGGGCTTTAAAGTAAGAAAAAATAGCTTAGTAAGACAAGGCAGACATCAAAAATAGATTCAGTTATAATACAGATTTTGAAATTGTCAGACAAATAATATATAATAATTATGAATAATATGTTAAGGGATCCAATGGAAAAGGTAGACAGCATGAAGGAACAGATGCTAATGTTAGCAGAAAGAAAAAAAAAGGAAAAGAAAGGAAATGCTAGAAATCGAAAACAAGTTAATAGAAATGAAGCATGCTTTTGATAGGCTCATCAATAACTTGGACATAGATGAAAAAACAATCAGTGAGTTGAAGACAGGTCAACAGAAATTTCCAAAATTTAAATGCTAAGAGAAAAAAAAAAGAATGAAAAAAAAAAAACAGACCAGAATATCCAAGAACCTTGAGAAATTTTTTGAAAGAATAACATAAGTGTAGTTGTAATGCTGGGAGAAGAGAGGAGTTAAAGAAGTATTTGAAGTAATAATGCCCAGAAGATTTCAAAACAATATTAGGCACCAAATCACAGATCCAGGAAACTTTTCAAAGATCAAACAGGCTAAATACCAAAGAATCTATCCATAGGACTATCACATTTGAACTCTAGAAAATCAAAAACAAAGGAAGATCTTAAATAAAGCCAAAGCAGAAAACACCCTATCTATAGAGGAGCAAAGATAAAAATAGTAGAGACATGCTGTCAGAAAGCAGGCAGTAAAAAATAAAAAGAGTAGACTGAAATATTTAAAATGTTGAAAGATAGAGAAATACCAACATAGAATTCTATATCCAGCAGAATTAGCTTTTATAAGTTAAAGAAAAAGACTTCATCAGTTTACTTCACTGATAAGAAATGTTAAAAAAGTTTTTCAAGCAGAAGAAAATGGTAGAAGTCATAAACTCAGATGTGTATGTATAGAAAGAGAAATT
This sequence comes from Lynx rufus, assembly GCF_022079265.1. Lineage (NCBI taxonomy): Eukaryota > Metazoa > Chordata > Mammalia > Carnivora > Felidae > Lynx > Lynx rufus. The sequence continues at coordinate 115,133,426 of NW_025814867.1, forward strand.
GTGGGAGGAGTGAGTGGAAGCATAATAAAATATTTTATTTCTCTTATTTTTAATTAATATAATAGTCATTCAAAATAATAATAGCAACCAAGTATTTTGTGATTATATCATATGATAAGTGAAATGGGAACAATGTTATAAGGAATGGAACACTCTTTTTTAAGGTACCTGAATTATACATGAGGCAGTATACTACTATTTAAAAGAAGATTCAGATTAGTTGTAAATGTGTATTGAATAGTTAGGGCAACCACTAAAACAAATTTTTTTGGGATGCGCCTGGGTGGCTCAGTCGGTTAAGCGTTCGACTTCAACTCAGGTCACGATCTCGCGGTCTGTGAGTTCAAGCCCTGCATTGGGCTCTGGGCTGATGGCTCAGAGCCTGGAGCCTGCTTCCAATTTTGTGTCTCCCTCTCTCTCTGCCCCTCTCCCGTTCATGCTCTGTCTCTCTCTGTCTCAAAAATAAATAAACGTTAAAAAAAATTAAAAAAAAAAACAAAATTTTTTTATAAAAAAAGTATAACTGATGTTCTAAAAGAAGAGAGAGAATGGAACTATATAGAACATTGAATTAAAACCAGAAAAGACAGAAAGAAAGGGGAGGATAAAATGGAATTAGGAACAAGTGCAACAAATAGGAAATAATTAGAGAAGGCAGACATTAATCTGACTATGTAAATAGTTATTTTAAATGTGAATGTTTTAAGTACAGCAATTAAAAGACAGGGACTTTCAGAGCAGAAGAAAGAACATGTTATTTAGAAGAAACCCACTTTGTATATAAATACACTCAGAGATTAAAAATAAAGGGATGGAGAGAGATACTTCATGCAAATACTAATCAAAAAAAAAAAAAAACTAGAGTAGCTATATTAATTTTAACTGAAGCAGATTCAGAACAAGGAGAATTTTCAGGGATAAAGAGGGACATTATACAATGCTAAAGGAGTCAATTTTCCAGTAAGACAACAATTATTAGGATGTATGCACCATCAGCATGCCAAAATAGGTGATACGAAAAGTGATAGATTTTCCAGGAGAAATAAACGAATCCACCACTAGAGTTGGAGGCTTCAACAACCCCTCATAATATAATTGATAGACCTGGCAAGGCAGAAAATCAGTGAGAATATAGTTGAGCTGAGCAACACCATTAATCACCTGGACCTAATTGACATTTATAGACTAGTCTATCCAACAACTGCAGAATCCACATTCTTCTCAAGCTCACACGGAGCATTTACCAAGATAGACCACATTCTGGGCCATAAAACACACCTAAATCAATTTAAAAGGACAGAAATCTTACAAAGTATGTTCTAAGACCACAACAGAATTAAACTAGAAATCAATAACAGAGAGATAGCTCGAAAATCACAAAATATTTGAAGTTAAACAATATACTTTTAAAAAGGCCATAGGTCAAAGTCTCAAGAGAAAGTAATAAAAGAACAAATTAGATGGAGGACATATGGAAACTATTATATATGTAATTATTCAGTAAGCTTAAAACTGTTTTAAAAAATAATGTCTTTTAAAATAGTGATAGCTAATAAAGACACAAAAGATTTACAGACAATAACAAAAGACCTGACATTAAAAAAATAATGCTAAATAGGGAAAAGAGAAGAAACACTAGATGGGACAAATAGACAACAAATGACAAGAGATTAGCTTTAAACACAACTGATAATAATATTAAATGTAAATGACTTAAAGACTATAGTTAAATGGCAGAAATTATCGAATTAGACTATGAAAGCACAAGATCCAACTATATGTTCCCTATGGTAAAAAAATTAAAATTAAAACACAAATGCATCTAAAAACAGTCAGAAAAATATACAACACTCACCCTAATTAAAAGAGAGCAATAGTGGTATATTAACATCATTAGATTTTAGAGAAAAAACTATTATTAACAATAAGGAAAGTCATTCTATAATGACAAAAGGGTAAATTCATTAAAAGGACATAAAAATCCCTTAATGTTAATGCACTACTAACAGAGTTTCAAAATCAAGAACCAAGTGGTGTAAAAATTCAGGGAGAAATAGATAAAATCCAATTATATTTCCATAATCTCATACCCTTTTTTCAATAATTAATAGAAAAAGTACACAGATAATCAAGGACATAGAAAACTTGAGCAATACTAATTTAACCTAATTGATAATTACAGAACATTGCATCCAAAATCAATAGAATGCATATTCTTTTTAAGTTACTTATAATATTTACCAAGGTAGACTATATTCTGGGCTACAGAAACAAGTTTCAATAAATTTAAAAGGATTTGAATCATACATAGCATGTTCTCTGACAGCAACTAAATGAAAGTAAAAATCAAAATCAATAAAATAAAGAAAGCTGACAAACTCCAAAATATTTGGAAACCAATTAACCCAATTAAAATAATCTTGGATTAGAGAATATATATGAACAGAATTTAGAAAATAGAACTGAATGAACATGAAAGGATGACATCAAATTCATGCATTTGAAATAGCTCTTATAGAAAACTGTGGCAAGAAATGCCTCTACAGACCTTCCTTGCCTTACAATGGGGTTACATCTTGATAAACCCACATTAAGTTGAAAGTATTTTAAGTTGGAGTTTCATTTAATACACCTAACCTACTGAACATCATCGCCTACCCTAGCCTACTTTAAACTTGCCCAGAACACAGAGTCACCTACAGTTAGCAAACTCATCTAACACAAAGCTTATTTGTCAATAAAGTGTTGAATATCTCATGTAATTTATTGAATACTACACTGAAAGCGAAAAACAGAAGGGTCCTCTGGGTACAGAATCGTTTTAACTGTATTGATCATTCACCCTCAACGATGGCATGGCTGACTGGGAGCTTCCGCTGGCTGCCACTGCCAGGAATCACGAGAGGACTGTACCACATATTGCTAGCCTGGGGGGGGGGGAAATCAAAATTAGAAATGTGAAGTACAGTTTCTACTGAACGTGTATTGCTTTTGCATCTCTATAAGTTAAAGAAAAAAATCATAAGTTGAACTATCATAAATTGTGGAATTGTCTGCATTAGAAAGGAAAGGAAAATAGGGGTGCTTGGGTCATGGGGTGGAGACTGTGGGGCTCCATGCTGAGTGTGGAACCTCCTTAAGATTCTCTCTCTCTCTCTTTTCTCTCTCTCTCCCTCGACCCCTCTTCCCCTGCTCCTACTTTCTCTCTCTCTCTAAAATTAAAAAAATAAAAAGAAAGAAAAAAAAAAGGTCTCATTTAATGACCTAAGCTTCCATCTAAAAAAATGGGGGAAAAAAAGGAAAGTAATTTAAATCAATAAAAGCAGGAGAAAAATAGTAATGAAAAATCAGAATGCTCTGCATTAAAAAGAAAAAAAAATGAAACAAAAGTTTATTCTTTGAAAAGTAGCAATGAAATTGATAAAACTCTACTAGACTTTTTTTTTTTTTAAAGGAGAAGGCACAAATATTTACACCGTAAATGAGAGAAGGCATTATGGACATGAAAAGAATCATGAAATTATTGTAAACACATTTATACCAATTATTTTGACAACTCAGAAGACATCAACAAATTCCTTGAACAGCATAAACTAACAAAGCTCACTTGTGGAAATTTGATAACTATCTATGGAAATTATTGGACTTCCCTGCAAAGAAAACTCCAGACATATAAGTGCTTGGCTTATGAATTCTATGAAATATTTAGGAAATAAATGATACAAATTCTAAAATAACTTCCCCAGAAAATTGAAGAAGAGAAAAATACTTCTTAATTTATATTATAAAGCCAGCATTGCCAGAAAAGACACTAAATGGGGTGGGGAAGAGGGGGAGGACCCATACCTACATACCAATAACCCTCATGATCAGAAAAGCAAATATTGCCAATGAAATATTACCACACTTAGTTTCACAATGTATATAAGATGTTTAATATATCACAATCAATGTTTTCAGACCAGAAACGTAAGTCTGGTTTAACATTGGAAACATTAATCCATAACATTTAATATATAAACAGAGTAAGAAAAATAAAAGGTTGTTTCAACATAGTAGAAAAAGCATTTGATAATATTCAACAGTCATACTTGACAAAAACAAAGAACATACTCATCCTTATAAAATTCATCCACAAAAGACTTGGAGCTCACATTACAATAAAAAGTGAATGACTGAATGCAATCCTCCTATGATCAAGACACGCTATATAATATCTAAAATGTGACCTATTTAGGAATATATTTGAGCAAAATATATGCAAATCCAGTATCCTCAAAAATGAAATCATTGATAATAACAATTAAAGAAGAGCCAAATTAATGGAGAAATATATCATGTTTATGGATTGGAAAACTCATTATTGTTAAGATGTCTATTCTCCCAAGCAATGATTTATTGACCAAGGCAGCTTCAATCAATATCCCAGCAAGCTTTTGTAGAACTTAGCAAAATAATTAAAAAATTATATGAAAATACAAAGGATCTAATATAGCCAACCAACTATGAAATAGAAAACAAAATCTGAATTCTTGCACTAATTTTAAGTCTTATTTTATTATAAATCTATACTAATAAGAGAGTGTGTTGTTGGCATAAAGGCACACATATAAATCAAAAAACATGGTTAAGAGTCTAAATAGAGCCATAAAAATATATAGTCAATGAATCAACAAAGGTGCCAAAACAATTCATTTACAAAATGATAGTCTTTCCAACAGAATGCTGAAACAATTGGACAGAGAAGCACTGAGTAACTTGAGCAAAAATTAACTCAAAATTGATCATAGCTACACAAGAGCTAAATCTCTAAATATTGTTGAAGATAAGGGAGGAAAAGTGTTGGTGACATTGATTTTTGCAAGATTTCTTAAATAGAGAACAGAAATCATGGACTGTAATAGACATAATCAATTAGTTGGTATCATCAAATTAAAAAGAATTCCAAAATACATATTTGACAATAGGCTCATATCTATAATATATAAAGAATTCTTGTAATGTAAGCAAAAGAAGTCAATCTAAATTGAAAAGTGGACAAATGATTTGAACAGACACTTTACCAAAAAAGATACACAGATGACAAATAAGTAAGTTTAAAGATACAACATCATTAGTCATTAGGGGGATGTAAATTTAAACTACCGTGAGATATACTACACATTCCCTAGAATGGCTATATTAGAAAAAAAAAAGATTATGTCATTTAGAAGTGAAGATATGGAGAAACTAGACATCTTACCCATTAATGGTTAGAATGTAAATTGTACAAACACTTTGAAAAGCACTTTTTTACTGTTTCTTTAAAAAGTTAGTTCTTAGAGATACATTTTCCATATGACCATCCATTCCTTTCCTACATATTTACCCACAAAAAAATTAACGCACATATCAACACAAAGACTGACAAAATGTTCACAGCAGCCATTATTTGTAATAGATCCAAACTGGAAAGAACCTTCATACTCATGAATATGTGAATAGATAAATAATCTAAGGTATATCCACAAAACGGACTACTACCCAGTAACAAAAAATGAATTACTTCTTTTATAGGAAATATGGATAAATGTCAAAATAATTATCATGAGTGAAAAAAGTCAAGCCAAAAATAATACATAATTTTTCATTGTCTTTCATTGCCTTATATACAATTCTGAAAAATGCAATCTAATCTATAGTGTAGAAAGCAGATCAATGATTAGGATAAAGAGGGAAGGGGAGAAATGGTTAAGTTTCAAAGGGGTAGGATAGAACCTACCTACCTGGGTTGATGGTTTCACAGGTGTTTATGTATTTCAAATACATGCAGTTTATATATCTCAATAATGCTAAAAAAAAAAAGTGAAAATACAGGCATTCTCAGTCATTGTATGACTTAGAGTATTAAGGTAGTACAAACATAATCTGCAACATTATACTCCCACCTCAGGACATAACTTGTTTATATTTACTTTGAACTGCTAACTACAATTTACATTTAAATGCTTTTGGAATGCTTAGCGCACATCACAAAATTAAAGCTTTCAAATAACAATGTGTGATATTGGTAAATATATTTTTCTTATGAAGATACCAAAATTAAATTTTTTTAACCAAGGTTTTAAATAACGTTTATTCACTTTGACCCATTTTTCAGCATCTAGCAAATTAATGGAAGAATAAATAATAAATGTCCATAAGAAAAATTAGAAAATAATGATTTGTCTTTTTAATCTGCAAGGATGGCCTGGGTTACTATATATGCATAGTGATTATCTTTACAGTGATTATTAAAGTAGTCCAAACATAATCTGCTAAATTATACTCCCACCTAAGGACATAACTTGTTTATATTTATTTTAAAATGCTAACTATATTTAAATGCTTTTGAAATTCTTAGCACACACCACAGAATTAAAGCTTTTAAACAAAAATGTGTAAGTGATACTGGTAAAAATATTTTTCTAATGAAAATACCAAACCATTGATATCTAGCTTTGGTGTTTTAAGTACCACAACGAGGAAGAATTGTTATCAAAATTTAAAAAATAAATTTAATGAATATTTTAAAAATTGTTGAAAGTAACTGCAAATTCTGAAGTGAGATATATATATATATATATATATATAGTTATATGTAGATATAGAAGGTATAGATATAGGCAAAAAAAATATATGTATATATGTGTGTGTATATATATATATATATATATATACACATTCTCATTATCCTTAAAAGAATTTATGCTGGGTTCTGATGAGAACAGGTAAAAGAAAACTTCTATTCTGGTCTGATTTAAATGCCTTCTTATATTATTCCAAAACTGCACATCTTTTTTCTCTTTGTCTTGACTTTCTTGCCTTGTGCTGATCTGCACTGAGATATTACTGCTGTGAAAGTGAAAAACATATACAATGATAAAAATATTAAATATTTTTGCCTCTCTGGTGTTTCTAAGGGATTTTCATTTGTGTAGTTCAGATCACCAAGGCTTTTTTGTATAACATGATGGTTTGGTTATACGATGCTAAGGTGGGGAGAAGATAAAAATTAGAATTGATAATTAGAATTAAAATAATTATTAGATAATTAGCCATCTTTACTATCATCCTGGACTAACTGATAAACAACAACTTTTCTTTTTTTTTTTTTTTTTTTTATTTTTGGGACAGAGAGAGACAGAGCATGAACGGGGGAGGGGCAGAGAGAGAGGGAGACACAGAATCGGAAACAGGCTCCAGGCTCTGAGCCATCAGCCCAGAGCCTGACGCGGGGCTCGAACTCACGCCAGAGCCTGACGCGGGGCTCGAACTCACGGACCGCGAGATCGTGACCTGGCTGAAGTCGGACGCTTAACCGACTGCGCCACCCAGGCGCCCCAACAACAACTTTTCTTGGAGCCATCAAGAAATGAAGTAACTGCCATCCTGCAGTCCTGAGAGACAGGCTCATCCAGGGAGATATAGAAATCAAGATCAATTCAATTAGAGCAGAAGATCCTGAGGTATAAACTAATAAGAACATTAAATCATAATTTTGATGAACTGCTGAAGACTGAATTTAGACCAGCATGAGAAGAAGAAATGCCTGGGGATTCAGACTTAGGGGTTTCCTAACACTTTCCTGAGGTTACTCTCAGAAATTTTTATTAGTTGGGGCACCTGGGTGGCTCAGCCAACTAAACATCCAACTTCAGTTCAGGTCATGATCTCCTGGTTTGTGGATTCAAGCCCCTCTCAGACTCTGTGCTGACAGCTCAGAGCCTGGAGCCTGCATCAGATCCTGTGTCTCCTTCTGCCCCTGCCCCTCTCCCACTCATGCTCTGTATCTCTCTCTGTCTCAAAAATAAATAAACTTTAAAAAAAAAGAAATTTTTACTGGGAATATTCACCAAATGTTTACAGTGATTATATATGTACATATATATTCAGAATAATATATATATATATGTATGTATATTCACTATATATATACATATATATGTATATATACATATATATATTCACTATATATATATATACATATATATGTATATATACATATATTCACTATATATATATATATATATATATATATATATATATATCTTCTTCTTACCTCTGGCAGGAGAAAGCAAGAGTAAGCATTATGAAAAAATCTCAGAGACTTCTCCATAGCAATGGGCTACTCTCTCTAGGGCTAAGGACTTAGCCAGCATATTCTGAAATTTGCTCTCGGGGTGAGGAGCAATTTCTCTCAATTTATACCAGTTTATACCTTTGTCAATTTATACCAGTCTTGCTGCCTCACTAAAGCTGTGGGACACAGTCATCAGGGGTCGTGGCTTCATATCACTTCAGAGAAATTGATTGGGAATACAGCAGCCAAGCAAGAAAAGTAGAGAGCAGTAGGGGAAAGCTATGGAGAATCACTTGTGAAGGATAAATCTTTCAGACAAAGGTGAAATACATGATTAAGGTTTAATCAGAAGTTCACAAAGTGTTCTTCCGTTTTAAAGTATCAACACAACACACATAGGGCTACAATATTATAATACATAAAATAAGAATACATTATAGCTGAAGAATACATGGAGAAGTACATGAGGAAGTCAATATGGGAGACAAACATAAAGTTAATACAGGAATTTGGAGCACCTGATATTGTCAAAGAAAAATTACATTGGATGGGGTTAAACAGGCAAGGAAGACTTTATTTAAGACTGTTGCAGAAGAGGAGAGAGACTGAACTCATCTCTGTTGAAACAAAAGGCAAGAGAGTTTTTAAGCACTGGGGTGAGCTAGTGGAATTGTAGTAAAGTATTTTATTTATTTTGGAATTTATTCAAAGTAAGTGAAGTTTATCATTTAAAAATAAATGCAATCCATCATGTTGTATCAACTGAAACAGAATAATAATTTTACAGAATCTAACACTCATTCATGATAAAAAATCTTCACCAAATATGAATAGAAGGAGAATTCCTCAACATAGTAAAGAATATTCACAAAAAACCTACAGCTAATATTATACTTAATGGTGAGAAACTGGATGTTCTTTATCATTAAGAAAAAATTCAAGGATTTCTTATCTCACCACTGCAGTTCAACATCATACTGGAATTCCTTTAGTACAATAAGACACAAAAAAATAAATAAAATATATTCAAATTGGAAAGGAAGAAATAAACTGCTTTTCTTTGCAGATGATCTGATTCTGTATGTGGAAAAGGCCAAATAATCTATAAAAGAAATGAAGGAAAACAAACTCCTGTAGCTAATAAGAAACTAGAGCAAGACTACAGAATACAAGGTCAATATACAAAAGTCAATTTGTTTCATAAATACTATCAATGAACAATTTGAGTTTGATATAAAACAAGTATCATTTACAATAGCACCAAAAAAAAAATCAAATACTTAGGCATAAATCTAACAAAATGTGTATAGGGTTTATAAGCAGAAAACTTCAAAACTAATAAAAATAAACCAAAGATTTAAATGAAAGGAAAAATATTCTGTGCTCACCTATTGAAAACCTCAATATTATTAAGAGTTAATTCTTATCAATTTGGATTCAATTCAATCAAAATCTCAGCAAGTTCTTTCATATATAGTGATAAATTATTCTAAAATATTTATGGAAACCAAAAAGCCAGAATAGCCAAGAAAATATTGAAGATGAAAACCAAAGTTGAAGATCTCACATTATCAGATTTTAAAACTTATTTTGAAGATAGTGTAATATAGAGAGCATAGTATTGGTTAGACACAGAAAAGAATGGAAGTGTAGAGATCCTAGAAGTAGACTAACACAAACACGGTCAATTAATTTTTGACAAGACACAAAAGCAATGGAAAGAGGGTCAATTTTTAACAAATTATACTGGAGAAAGAAGCAAAAAGGAGAGAGCCCAGACACAGATTTTGCTGCTTTCACAAAATTTAGCTCAAAATGCATCTTAGAAGAAGGTGTAATTTGCGAAACTCTAAGGGTCTGTTGTAGACTCTGGGTCTGCAGTTCTCTCTTGTCGAGCAAGAAAATAGGATGCAGGATTGAACATGCAAGAGAGGCAACTCACTCAGTACAGCACAAGACTCTTAATCTCAGGATTGTGGTTTCGTTCCCCACGTTGGGTGCCAGATGGTGACCCTGACGGGATCCGAGGCAAGAGGACTACAGGCCATCATGGAAAAGGAGCCAACACGGCCAGAAGGCAGGGCGACACAAGGACTGCAGGACACCACAGAATGACTGAAGAGCTCCAAGGGGGAAAAAAAAAACTGCACTGGTTCAGTCTCTTCCTGAGGAGGTAAGGAATAAAGCCAAACTAGGTTCAAATTTGCTGCTGTGGAACTTTTTGAGAGATCTATCATGGGAAACTCCATAGCCCCTGAACAAAAGTGCTATATTAGAATTCTTCAATCACTAGGGGAGACAGCAGGGACAGCTCTAAATTATAAAGCTCTCCTTAGATTATTGCTGGCAGTCCAACAAAATTGCCTGTGATTCCCAGAACAAGGAACTTAAGATCTTGATGTGTGGGAACCAGTAGGGAAAACACTGAAGACCAGGCATTCTGAAGGAGCTAATATCCCCCCTGAGGTAATCTTCACCTGGTCCATCCTCCACACTGCCCTTCTCTCCTTGAGATCCGGCAGTGTATACAAAGGCATAGAGTTATCTAAAAAGGAGGAGAAACCTCGGCCCCCCTATAGTCAGACCATGCCTCTGGTGCCTCTACAGGCATAAGATACTCTCCCTCCCTCAAAAGGGTGGGACAATATCAAGCCTCTAAAAACCTCACCAACCGGTTCTGATAAAGTCCTCACCCTAATGCAAAAGTACATTAAGGAAGCCCATAAGGCTGGTAAATTCCAGCAAGAAAGCGGGGCATAGGATTAAAAGTGCAAGAGGGGCTAATGCCCGGGAGGAGACCAGAGCCCCCAGTAAGGGTCCTTGCTCATTTTTATTAGGATCAGAAGGCTTACAAACGTGGTGATGGACATGCACAAAGAGACCATGAAATCGTGAACATTAACTCATGGGCGTGAGGGAAAGGGGGTTTTGAAGATATGTGGTATTAGGGGTTTGGGTCAATATGAAACAAAATCCTGGAACTGGTCAAAGGTTGTTTACAGCAGATGTGAGGCACCACCTCTGTTTACCTACATTGGTCTAGGGGACTAGAAAGACAGAGCATGCTACCTCAGGGTCAACCTTTCTTTTGCTAATTAGCTCCACCCTGGGCAACTTTGCCCCACTGTGGTCTATAGCCCTATCTCCCTGTTCACCTAATTTAGTCCTTCCTTCCTGTGAAAGCAGCTTTCTGCTATTGTACTAATTTGGGGGCCATTTCCGCCCTGAATACCTCATCTTGTTTACCTCATCTTGGATGTTTTCACCCTGAGATTCCCTGTTCCTATACCTTCATCCTATACTGGGGGCCTTTGCCCCATTTACCTAATCTTATTAACCTAATCTTGTTTACCCAAACTTGGGTGTGTATATCCTATGGCTTTCTAGTTCTTTATGCCTTATTAACCCGTCAGTGCAGGCTCAGGGAATTCCTAAGCTTATTCCCCACAAGTGTCTAGAAGAAAACATAAGAGAAAATTATGTTGACCTTGAGCCTACTGATGAGTTTTTAGGTAAAACAACAAAAGCATAATCCATGAAAGAAAATAAAACATAAAGTTGACTTTATTAAAATTTAAAACCTCTGCTTCATGAAAACATCATTAAGCCAATAAAAAAAAGCCAGCTAAAACTGAGAGATAATGTTGCAAAACACATCTGATGAAGGACTCCTATCCAAATTTACAAAATATACCCGGTATTTTTAGAAAATTAAAAATAAAAAAAAAGAAACGTGGGCCAAAGATCTGAACAGGCACCTCACGAAAGAAGATCTAGAAATGGCATGTTAGCAAATGAAAAGATACTCAACATTATTTGTCTTTAGGGAATTACAGATTAAAACAATGAGATCAATGAGATACCATTATTCGTGTATTAAAATGACTAAAATCCCAAATACCTGACAATAACAATCACTAGTGAGAATGCAGAGAACAGGAACTCTCATTTATTGCTGCTGGGAATAGAAATGGCACAAACACTTTGGAAGATCAACTGGCAGTATCTTAAAAAGCTAAAATATGGTCTTAGTATGCAATAGAGCAATCATACATCTAGGCATTTACTCAGTTGGATTAAAAACTTGTGTCCATACAAACACTTGTAAGCAAATTTTATAGCAGATTGTATTTGTTTTTTTTTTAACAATTGCCCCAAGCTAGAAGCCATTAAAATGTTCTTCAATAAGTGAGTGGGTCAGCAAACTATGCATATCCATACAATGGGATACTATTCAGTGACTAAATAGACCTGTTCTTTCAAGACACTCAAAACCTGAATGAATCTTAAGTACATGATGCTATGTAGAATATGCTAGCCTGAAAAGAATATATACTGTATAATTTCACTCACAGGACATTTATAACTTCTCACTCTTTATGTAAAGAGTTAAGTCAGTAAATTACACATATGGATTCCCTTTTTAAAATACAGTGTAGGGGCGCCTGGGTGGCGCAGTCGGTTAAGCGTCCGACTTCAGCCAGGTCACGATCTCGCGGTCCGTGAGTTCGAGCCCCGCGTCAGGCTCTGGGCTGATGGCTCAGAGCCTGGAGCCTGTTTCTGATTCTGTGTCTCCCTCTCTCTCTGCCCCTCCCCCGTTCATGCTCTGTCTCTCTCTGTCCCAAAAATAAAAAAAAATAAAAACGTAGAAAAAAAAAAAGAATGAGGGGCTATGCCTTCTACATCAGCTTTGTATTGGGGGCAATGGAATTAATATACAAATTACATTGCACAAGCCTTGAGGGTGTTTTTGTAATCAGACAACAGGATAGCTTCTTTCCTTTAACTTATAATTTCTTTGAATCATTCCCATAAGCGATGGACGATCCTTAATAGTAGGGGATGGTCTGGAAACCATATATTTAACAACAGTACAAAAAAAAAACCACACATAATAAAAAAAAGGAAGGTTAAAATAACTGATAATTATGTCTTGCTTTTCAATTAACATAGGGTAAATTTCTGGTAAGACAGGATGACAAATTCAAGTTGATTATTTAATCATTTTTAATACATACTAATTCCATGGTTGTACATTCAGCTACCTGGGATATGTTTTCGTAAAATCTGTTAGTTTATGGCTTTTATGTAAATTTTCCATCTTATCTTCGTTCAGAAAAATGTTATCAATGATGTATAATTTATTTACTCTTTGGATAAACGTAAAAATCTATACAAATCCCTTTAAGATATTCATATGTAATTTTATCACTTAATCCAACCATTCGAAGTGTGACTCATGTTCTATGCTTTATTTCTATTACTGCTCAAACAAAATGAATGAATAGCTCAATTATTCAAGTAAATTATTCTTCAGAATGATATACAGTAGAGATATGTGCTTAAACACACACACACACAGACATATACACACACATTTGCACATAACCTACTTCCACTTTAGAGGACAAGGTCCTGCAGGAACATATTGATTCTTTTGCCTTTTAAATATCCCAAGACCTCTGAGCTGTCATTAGTGACTTTAGTTTTTGTGGAGTGACAGTATGCTTGAGGCCTCATACGCGATCTGTGAAATCTAAAATTAGACTTCTTGGATTTGACTTTTATCTCCTTTACTTACTATCCATGTGACTATGGGAAAACTTGTTTAATTATCTATTTTCTTGTTTTTAAAATTAAAATATTAAAAATAGCCTATTCATAGTATCAATGAGCTAATTGAATATAAAACAATATATGAATACAAAACACATAACAGAATGCCTAACATAGTTAATATACAATAAATGATAATTACTCATTATTTCCCCCTAGTAGTTTATCTCGCAACATCATCATCATTTGAGCCATTTCTGGTAGTAAGTACCTATATTCATAATGATAGGCATGGTATTTGGTAGTACTGGAGTTCTGAATAAGTAATATGAATGATTTTAACATAAAAAAACATATCATCTCCATGGGGCACCTGGGTGGCTCACTTGGTTAAGCATCCAACTTCAGCTCAGGTCATGATCTCACAGTTCGTGAGTTCATGGCCCACATTGGACTCTGTGCTAACAGCTTGGACCCTGGAGCCTGCTTCTGATTTTGTATCTCCTTCCCTCTCTGCCCCTCTCCTGTTCACTCTCTCTCTCTCTCTCTCTCTCTCTCTCTCTCAAAAATAAATAAACATTAAAAAAAAAAAGAATTAAAAAAAACAAAAAAAAACAAAAAAAGCAAAACATATCATCTCTAGATAATAGGGTGCCTAAAGGTTGAACTTACATTCTGAGACCAAAGAAGTTGAAAAAAAAAAAAATAGCTCCTGTCACATCCTTATATCAAAAAGAACTGATTGTAATTGCAAACAAATGGGCATATTAGTATATTACTTGTGGTTAGAAAAAGTTAGAGATACATTACAGCCAAACACAGTTTTTTGTGATCATTATTTAGAAATTGGAATACTATCAGGATGCAGGAATCCATTTTTCATAGTCAGAAATATTGGTTATTGTTCAGAATTATTTGGCCTCAAAGCTTGTGATGCGATGGATCCTTTCCTAATTGTTTCCTGTGCTGCTTTGCTCATCAGTGGCTTAAAGGCATAGTTTTTGTTTCCTGGTTTTGGGGTATTTTGTTTTGGGGTATTTTGTTTTGTTTTGTTTTGTATGCTGGTACTGCATACAGAAAGAATAAAGCTTTTTCTCATACATATTTTCCTCACTTCAGATCTTAGTTATAGGAAAAGAATTTTACCTTTATAGGAAAAGAATTGCATTCTCTCTGTCATATATAGATTAGTAAATGTTTAATAATAGACTCACCAAAAAGAGCCCCAGTTTGTGGTGTTTTTTGATTCTTTGAAGAAAAATCTCCCACTTCGTCAATTTCAAGCTACCAATGTGATGCTGAGGAACACAGGAAAAGATGTTTTGCAAAATTGAGTCTTGTAAACCATCGCAACCCAGCTCCCACACATTACTCTGTGTGTGTGTGTGTGTGTGTGTGTGTGTGTGTGTGTGTGTTAAATTTCCATGTGCCAGGATTTGTTTCAAATACTGGGAAGATAAGAGAACAATAGAAAATGTCCACCTTTGTGATACAATATATATAGTCTGTGGGGAGATACAGACATTAAACTAATAAATGAATAAATGAATCCAATAGTTTCCAGAACACTAACTATATAAAGGGGAAAAAAATGGTGTGATAGTGACTTGGGGGATTTTATGGTCAGAAAGATTTTTCAAATAGTTATGTCAGTAAAGCTTTTTTTGTGAAAGTGACATTTGAACTCAAATTTATGTGATATCAAGGAACAAGCCTTACAAAGTGTTGAGAGCAGTATGCTCAAATAGCCCTGGGGTAAGAACATGCTCAGTGTATTTGAGGAGAAGAAATAAGCCTGCAGGGAGATGGGGGTCATTAAAGGAAACTGAACATTGAAAAAATAAAAAAGAAACCTGGTGAGACAGGTGGGAAATGAATGGGTAGAGTTGTAAAAGGTGAAGTGGGAGGAATGGGATTACATACAACCCAGTTAGGTATGATGCACAGTTTGAATTTTAGTGCTAGAAGGCCACAGTATATGAGAATGGAACTTGTGCCTCTAGAGAAACAGGTTTAGGGAGAGATTCCAGAAATATGTAAGGAAATCTGTACTTGGTACTGAAAGAAACTGCAAGTTAACACAGAAGCCCTTGTTCTCCCCATTTTCTTCTACTATCTAGCATTAAGGTAATGAGTTTAAAACACGGCAATGAATGACTTGAGATTTTGATGAACAAGCAAAAATTTCATTTTATAAATAGGATAAAAATTTGCTAGAAGTAAATTGTGTACCTGTACTCTTATGGCAAGATCGAGCTCTGTATCTAAAGAACGTCACATGTTGGCCATATATTGGTCACATATTGAGATTTTCAACTAGTTTTCTAAAAAAAATATTTTCACTTATTAACATAATTGTTCTATGAGATAAAATAACTTTTTAAAAAAATCTTTCAAAATCAAAATGAAGACAGTGAAGATCAAGGAATTCTGGTGCCTGGACCACATCAGATATAATCTCGTCTTTTCTACTTCTTCTCCATGTTAATTATATTACACACTTCTATGATTTATGTTTATTGGAGGTATCTCAATTCTTTTTCAGTGTTATTTGTCTCATTAGATATAAAATAATGGAATTTAACAAGCTAGTTAAAAATGGATTCAATTGTCATGTTTAAAACCTGCTAAAGTCGTAGTATAGTAGTTTTTACTCATAGCTCTCTACTTCTATGTACTGCTGTTTTTGTGAAATTTTGTTCTGTGAATATATGCATTATTCAAATTATAAGAACCTTTTCAAATATTAAAGTCATCCTACAGAATATTAAGTCATATCCACAGAAGCAGCAGTGAGTTTCTACTTCATTTTTTTATGTAAGAATATTCTGGAAATATTTTATTTCATTATTGAAGTAGCCTTCACTTAGAAACTTAGAAACTTATAAATGTCATTTGGACAGCTGTGCTCTGTGCTGCAGTATTTCAATGAGATATCATATAATTAAATTATCTTGATTATCCTTCAAAGAAATGAAGAGCTCAAAAGTTTGAACCATTAATGGGAATAATTTAAAAACTAAGGGGGAAAAACTAGATATCATGAATGATTTTAAGTGTCAATCTGTGATACCGACTAGGGTTTATAAAATTGGTATTATTTATTTATTCTGTACCTATCTCTTATCTGCACTAAATATAGGTGCAATACATAATTCAATACCATACAAACATTCATTAACACTAGAACTTTCCACTTCTCACTGCTGCCCAGGTCTGCTTAAGTCCACTGCTTCTTAGCTCCTCATACCTTTGGGAGAAGGAGTTTGCAGTCTAGTTAGTAAGAGTCTAGGTTGCCTACCATCCACAATTCACAAGTAGAAAGGAGTACTATTAATTTTCAATACTGTAAATTAAATGGTACTTTGATTTCAATTAAGAGATTTCCCCTTATTTGTAAATTTACATTAAAAGCCCTCCTAGGAGATGATATAATGAGGTGAGATTCAGCATTCTTGAACCCCTGATGCTAATTCTATTATAACACCACAAAAGGAACCAGTAACTGTACTTGGATTTAGGACACACTTAAGAGGGGGATATAAAAATATAAAACCTTCCATTTATAAGGATGGAAGACAGTTTACCTGTCTTCAAAATATTCACAATTTAATGTGGAAGACACTCAAATAAATAATTAACTATTGCTCTATAGGCACGAAACTATAGGCAAGAATATCTTGTTATGCTTAGGTGTATAGAACCAGAGGAATATTTCAACTGGATGTGATATTTGACTTTGACCCTGAAAGGGGAATAAACTTTTTCTAGCTGTAGAAGAAGAAAGAATATAATAGGATAAGAGGAATAAGTTTGAACAAATGTTTAATATACATGGCTATTTAGGTAATCAGAGGAAGAAGATACAATATGGTTGGGACAGGAAGTGAAGAGAGAATCAAGGCATGCTTTGAATAAATGAGGAACACGTTTTAGGATAGCAATAATGTCCTGGAATTAAAAGGAGAAGAGTGAGGCAAAGAAAATTCAGATATTTCTGTATGATAGATTATGTTGGATCCTAAATGGGAACAAATAAAGATTAAATTGAAGAATTGGTACACAGCTAACTGAAAAAGAATAACACATATGTATGTTGCTCAGAATAAAAGATTTTAATATATGAATTTGGAAGTCATGTTATAGAAAATATACAGTAAGGTGGGCAGAATATATCCTGAAAATGCACTTCAACAGGATAATTTGGTAAATTTTGGCTTAAGATGGTCTATTTATTTCTGCAATAAATAGTATTAGAGTGTTGAATTGAAAGGGAGACAATGAAAGAGGGAAGATGTATATAAAGCCCTCAGAGACTTACTTACTAGGTTCTTCTTTTTGAGATTCGAGTAACCAGGAGCAAGCTGAATACACAACCAGGAACAGGAAATGAGTTTCACTTAAAATCATCATTTGGTTAAAATAAAAAATGGGAGTAGTGGATCAGCCCTAGGATAGACAGGGTGATTACAGGGTATTTCTGAGTCCATGAGGTGGTAGATATCAGAATATTTCTGTATAAAATATTTTCCCCATATAAACACATCTGAGGAGTTATAACATTGTGTGGGAGTCAGACCAGTGTGAGCTTGGAGCCCTCAACAAAACAGAAATCTGAGTCATTTGCTGATCAGAGACTTTTTTTGGTCGTAGTATCTGTGCATGGGGAAAATGCAGAAATCTTTTCTCTCCTCAATTCCCATTTTACACCTGTGCCACCAGGGCAGCTCATATTACCCCACAAATAACCATACTTGTGTTGTTTCTAAACTTCAGGAGAGAGCACAGTGGCAGAGCAGTGTGAAAGCCAGTAGCACAAGCATACCTTGGAGATATTGCGTTTTCAGTTCCAGACCACTGCAATAAAAGGAATATTGCAATAAAGTGAGTCAAATGAATTTTTTGTTTCCTGGTGCATATAGAAATCATGTTTACACTATAGTGTAGTCTACTCATTATGCAATAGCATTATGTCTAAAACACAATGTACATACCTTCATTTAAAAAATACTTTATTGTTAAAAACTGCTAACCATTATCTGAGCTTTCAGAAAGTCATAATCTTTTTGCTGGTGGAGGGTGCTCTTATTTTGTAACAATAAGCGTTGACTATAAATCTTGGAAGACCATACTCTTGTAAAGCAAGACTATACTAAGTACATAAGTTGCCCAAATAAGAGGCAAAGGTCACCATCAAAACAAACAAGGGAGCTGACTTGAAAAGCAACCTAAGTAGAGGGCTGGCTGAGCTTACTTTGTAAGAACTATGAGAGAGAGCAAGGCATGATAAAAATTAATATGTTTGTGTTTGTGAGATTGGCATGTTGACAGTAGGAAAGGGAAGAGGAAGAAATATAGAAGGACTGGTCAGAGGGTGCTGTAAAACTTCTCATGGAAAATGGGAAAAATAAAATACTTCATCAGCGAAGCTCAAGGGTATGAGCAGAAAATGTAGGGAAAAAAATACTGCAAATAAGGAAATTGACAACAGAAGACCCAAAAAGTAAAAATGACTTCTGAGAAAGCTTCCTATAGTATATGAGAACAAAAGGGCAATGAAACTCATACATGATCAAATTGTCATTAATTTGGGAAGCAAGCAGAGACACCTAAAAGATAATTCACTCTAATGTTGGGTATGTAATGTTGGGAAAGTTATACCACTACAAGAAATATCATAGTCAGTTGGGCAATTAAAAAGGTAGCCTAAGCATGGGAAATATAATAAAAGTTATAATGTTTTGCACCAACAACTGACACAATCAATGCACATTACACAGAATCGTTTCCTCATGCAGGTGAAGACTGAGGGCTTGCTACCCTCAGTAGGATGAATTATAGATATATTACTGGTTTGCAATAAATTACTTTGATAGGGAAATGCCCTGGCATTTAGGGGGCAAGTAATTAATTTTCTACAAGTAAGAAGGCTATATTTTAGAGAGCAGTGAGTAGGGGAATGACAGAGTTCTCAGAACTAAATTCTGGAACTCAAATGCATTTCCACCTAGCTTCTGTTTGGATCCATCCATAAATATTTGAAAATATGTTCCTTTGTCCACTAAAACCCAGAACATGAAACTCTATGTAAACTTGACAACTAAACATAAGAAAGCTCAGGTGTATTCCTTACATAAGAAATAGAACTTCACAGACCTGGACTTTGGTTATCTATCTAGTTGCATGTTTTTATTCATTCAGCAATTTGTGTTCTGTATACCAGATAGGATAGGATAGGATAGTTCATATCATTATACTTATGAGCAATAACCAGAGTAATTTATAAAAGTTGATATCACATAGATGAAATTAGAAGTTAACTTTTTTAAATTAAATTAAAATTCATTATTTTATTCATTTAATTTTATTATTGTATTGTATTGTATTGTATCGTATCGTATCGTATCGTATCGTATCGTACTTATTCTTTTATTTAAATTCAAGGTAGTCACCATTTGGTCTTGTCTTCAGGAGTAGAACCCAGTGATTGATCTCTTACATATGACAACCAGTGTTCATCCCCAAAAGTGCCCATCTAAAAGCCCATCACCCATTTATCCTGTCACCCCCTCCAGCAACCTTCAGTTTGTTCTCTGTATTTAAGAGTCTCTCATGGTTTGACTCCCTCTCTGTTTTTTCTTATTTTTTTCTTCCCTTCCTCTACCTTCATCTGATTTTGTTCTTTTTTTAAAATTTTTTTATTTATTTTATTTGTTTTTGAAAGAGAGAGAGAAAGACAGAACATGAGCGGGGAAGGGGCAGAGAGAGAGAGGGAGACACAGGATCCGAAGCAGACTCCAGGCTCTGAGCTGTCAGCACAGAGCCCCATGCGGGGCTCAAACTTACAAACAGTGAGATCGTGACCTGAGCTTAACTGACTGAGCCACCCAGACATCCATCTGATTCTATTTTTAAATTCCACATATGAGTGAAATCATATGATATTTGTCTTTCTCTGACTGGCTTATTTTGCTTATCACAATACACTCTAGTTCCATCCATGCTGCAAAAGGCAAGATTTCATTCTTTTTGATCACCAAGTAATGTTCCATTTTATATATATACACCACATAATCCTTATCCATTCATCAGTCGATGGACATTTGGGCTCTTCCCATACTTTGACTACTGTTGATAGTGCTGCTACACTGGGGTGCATATGCCCCTTCAAATCAGCATTTTTGTATTCTTTGGATAAATACCTAGTAGTTGACTTTATTTTAAAAGAAATATGAAGAGAAATTGTCAAGCCTGGAGTCTGTTCAGCCTTACTGTCCATGATGGTGTTTGAATTTGGTGGTGTAGGTAATGACCATAATAGGATATCATTTTACATCATAAAAAGTTTTGAAGTTGTTACATTATAGGCACATTTTATGTATCATCAAAAAATCAGACTATTCACTCCATAATTACTAACAACTATGAAGAGGAATTCTGAATATTTTACTTGTTGGGCCTCATTTGAATTCTCTTGAAAAAGACATTGTAAAATCTTAACAAAGTTTTCACTTAATCTCCCAATTCTCGCCACTGCAGGTATCCTGGTCTCATGGGAACAGAAAATAATCCCAATATAGAGCTTTCTTTACAATCAAGCTAAAATATATAACAATATGCATGTTCAGACACTAATCAACAAGAATTTGTTATTAGTGCCATCTGTTACTTGTCATTATGTTTTGATTATTTCAATCTGCCCCCAGGAATTTCAGCTGTATCTCAAAATTATTCTCTAGAGACTGAAGAAAATATGTACATTCTTAAAATAAAGAATATCTTAAATTTGGGAGAAAAACAAACCAGAATATCTATTTCTACTTATATGAAAATTTTGGATTTTAAAATCTAAGCAAATAGCACATTATCTAGCCCATTTTGTTATACTGTGAACTTATTTGTTTAAGAATAAAACCCTTCTCTTCTTGTTGTAGGTAAATCCCTTAGCACTTTATCATGCCTTTTGTAAATATATTGTGAAAAATAGCTATGAAACATACACTAAGTAACCTTTATACTTATTGTATAATTATATATTTCAGTAAACCTTGTATTATGAGATGTTTGGGGTTATGCTTTGGAAAAAAGAAGTAGAAAATAGTTTTCTTGTCTATAACTATTTGGGTTTTTTAATTTTTTAATTTTAATTTTTTTTTTTTTTGAGAGAGAGACAGTGCAAGCAGGGTAGTGGCAGAGAGAGACAGGGAGACAGAATCTGAAGCAGTCTCCAGGCTCTGAGCTGTCAGCACAGAGCCCAATGCAGGGCTTGAACTAATGAACCATGAGATCATGACCTGAGCTGAAGTCTGAGGATTAACTGACTGAGCCACCCAGGCACCCTTCTTATATATAACTGTTTTTTTTTTTTAAATTTTTAATTTTTTTTTAATTTTTGAGAGAGAGAGAGAGAAAGAGAGAGAAAGTATGAGCAGGGGAGGAGGAGGGAGAGACGGAGACAGAATCTAAAGCAGGCTCCAGGCTCCAAGCTCTCAGCAGAGAGCCCAAGGCTCCATCCAACTCATGAACCGTGAGATCATGACCTGAGCCAAAGTTGGAGGCTTAACTGGCTGAGCCACCCAGGCTCCCCTCTTGTCTATAACTATTTGAACAAGTATTATGTCCACGTTATTTCTGTTTATATAATAATTCTCTGAGACCTCGCATGAACAATAAGAAAACATGTAACCTGAAATAAAAACCTTAAAGCATACTTCTTTACAAAACTTAAGTTCATCAGGACAAAGTAAGATAATTTCTCTTTTATTTCATAAGGCACAAATTCCCTAAATTAGATGATAAAATCAGAAACTTCATGTCTCTTTAGGGAAAAAAATGATTAAAATAAAATCAGCGTAAATTAATCCAACATGTGAACAATATGATCAGCTAATAAGTAATTCTTAAAATGAATATGAAAGAAAATTTTGAAGTATAAAGAAAAAGGTGGAAAATTAATAAATAGGTTAATATGGCCAAAAAGGTTGAAAGCTTGTTTTTACAACAATAATGCATGATATAAATTCAATAGTGAAATTATACATCAATCTCTATATATTACAATGAATGTGATACGTTATGCAAAAAATTTGATTTTTTTTTAACGTTTATTTATTTTCGGGACAGAGAGAGACAGAGCATGAACGGGGGAAGGGCAGAGAGAGAGGCAGACACAGAATCGGAAGCCATCAGCCCAGAGCCTGAGGCGGGGCTCGAACTCACAGACCGTGAGATCGTGACCTGAGCCGAAGTCGGACGCTCAACCGACTGAGCCACCCAGGCGCCCCAAAATTTGATCTTTAAAAACATATATTGATGTTTTCTCTGCACAAAACAAAAAATATCATTGTGCATATAACTGATTATCATTAGCATTATTATTTTTACATTTATATCATATTTACAAGGACTAAAACTGAGAGTTATTGAATTTATGTAGCATGTTAACTAGCAGGAAATGGTTAATCAAGATACATTTGATGGTGCAGTTTGTAGAGCAATAATATGTGTGAAATTCAAATGGAAAAAGTGACTTTATCAAGTCAGATGATAAGAGTAGCAACTGCTTCTACAGTTTATATATATATATATATATATATAGTACAAAGAGAATGTATACAATAAATTCAAGGAGAATGTATAAAAGAAATTGTATGTAAATATATAGTTTCCCATATATACATTTATTTGTCTTATCCTCATATTTTCTGGGGTATATAAGAATTATACATCCACATTGCTACAAAAGGCCATATTTCATTCTTTCTCATTGTCAAGTAGTATTCCATTGTGTACATAAACCACAATTTATTTATCTATTCATATGCTAAGTGAAATAAGTCATACAGAGAAAGACAGATACCATATGTTTTCACTCTTATGTGGATCCTGAGAAATTTAACAGAAGACCATGGGGGAGGGGAAGGGAAAAAAAAAAGTTAGAGAGGGAGGGAGCCAAACCATAAGAGACTCTTAAAAACTGAGAACAATCTGAGGATTGATGGGGGGTGGGAGGGAGGGAAATTGGGTGATGGGCATTGAGGAGGGCATCTGTTGGGATGAGCACTGGGTGTTGTATGGAAACCAATATGACAATAAATTTCATATTAAAAAAATTATACATGCTACTATGTAGTAGTTTATTAAAATTGAACTGACTTTTTTCAGTCCACTCTTCCCCAATCTGCTACAGTGTTTTTTCCTAAAATGCAAATATGGTTAAATCATTCCCCTCATAAAAGCATTCAGAGATGGATGATCCATTGGCTTAGAATAAAATCCACAGTATAGAGAGAAGCATAGAAGGCCTTTTATGATCTGACCCCTGCCTAAATCTGCTGAGCTAATTTCTATACATCTATATATCTATATACATATGCCTATATATAAATAAACACACATATTTTTATAACCCATAGAGTATATTCTCATCGTTGCTAATCTATATACATATTGTTTTCTCTATTGTCCATCGAATGTATGTCTTGAGCTTTAAGAATCATCTTAAAGGTCAATTTTTTTTTCTTGGAACTTTTGCCAATTGATTGCGGTTTAATTGTGCTATTTGTTCTAATTCTCCATTCATAGTTCTGCCCAAGTACTATCCACTACTATACTATTCTGTCCAAGAACTATACTATTTTGTGATTAATTTGCTTTTCTCCCTACCCTATGGAAAATTGGAATGGTGTATTGTATGCCTTACTTAACATTCCAGTGCCAGGAACAGTAGATATTTCAAAATTTGTGAACATTGTAAATTTACATCTATTGAGCATTTCATTCACTCTTCACAATACTTATAATGTTGGTTACTATCACTGTAATTTTATAGATAAAAACTTTTTAAGATCACAATAATGAAGATACTGAGATTTGGACTCAGTTTTTGGTAATGCCAAAGTTCTTTTTTTATTACACTACATTGCTAAATTAATGTAACAATAAAATTTAGCAACTCATTTTGCTTTTTATCTCATTGATGATGCTATTGCTTCATCAGAAAGTAGACTTTCAATGGCAGTATTAGAGGAGTAACTCTTCCATATTTTTCTAAACTATAAGCTGTTTGCAAAATCATGGTACACCTTAGGTAAGGTAAAACCGTATTCATGGTTAGAGGCAGTAAATCAAGGCTGATCTACTTATCTATCTTTGATTTATGATGGATGAGTTCTTTCTCCATGGATGTTTGAGCAAAGTTGTTTCACTCACCCACGGATGATTTATTTTGGGTGATCCACTTGTCCAATGAAGATTTATTGCAGAGGATCCACTATCCAGTGTGATTAAATATGTGCATTTGGCTTGTCCAGAGGTAAGCAAGGAAAACTGAGACACACATGCACATTTTATCACAGTCTGAAATCACTGAACCAGCAAAAGTAAGGCCAGCAAGTAAAAACCAGCAAAGTAAGGCCATTTCTTGCGAAATTTTATGTGGCCCCCTTTCACTAATATATTTTTATTTTACTATGCTGAATCATAATGGAATTTAAAATTATTAAAATGTTTTTCTCAATCTAATGGGCTAAAATATTATTTTAAATGAAATTTTGAGCAAATGATGTTCTCATCTATATTAGTGCAGAAAGTTATAAATAGATTTTGTAATGATTAAGAACCATGTGAAATAGTTTTGTTCAGTATGTGAACTAATGAATGGTTTCAATAAACATGTATTTAATGATTGATTCTTGTTACTTGTCAACCATTTTTAAAAATCACTATGTATTTCTTTTCCCCCAAATTTCAACCTGTATTTATGTTTTTATATATTTTTCTTTTCAATATGCATATCTGTTCCCTATAGAATTTTATCCAAATTTTGAAGAGATTATTTTCTTCCCAAAACAACTCCTTCATATATTTAGGCTCTTAATACTGAGGCAGATTTATTGGTAACTACTATAAGGATTGAGGTACAATTGAGTGTTCACTCATCCACCAGCAATGGTCAATGATCATATTTAGTTAACTTGTAAAGTATGATTTCATGTAGTATAGGATCAAAAAGTTCTAAAGAAATCAATATACATCTTCCCTATTCTTTCCCTTCATGTACTTGACCTCTTTATCTATCATGGGAGGATATTGGCTGAGGTTAGTACAATTTCATTTCAAGAGTACTGTTGATCTGTCTAGTTACTTATGTTCACCTAGATGGCTGCACCTTGATTCATGGTTTATTCTAATTTCTTCTCGAGATTCTATGGTATGCTAATATATCTTCAATTCCTATGTCTATATATGTATCTATATTTATATCTCATCTATATTATTACATATACATCTATCATCTATCATCATCTATCTATATTATCTATCATCTACCTATTATCTGTCTACCTATCTATCATCATCATCATCACCATCATCATCTATATCTATTTTTCTTTAAATTTTCCTTGTAAAACATAGTAAATATACTTTCTTATAAGTTTCAGGAGCTAAATGACTTTCAGAGTTTACAAAAATAATTGATAATTGAAACAAAAATCACCAGCTCTTTAAAAACTTTAACATTTGTTGTTTTGGTTTCAGTTTTTCTGTAAATCTTCTTATTTATGTTTTCTTTCAATATTTCCGTCACAGTTCACTGGAAGTCAGGCAATGTTGTCTCCTAATTTGATATGAAAAAGTCCTAAGAGAAAGGGAAAACTTTAACCTATGCCTTTACACTTTTATACAAGGTGTATTTATTTTTAACTGAAAGGAGTAATATTTTCCTTTTCTTTTTGGCTGTTAAGAAAAACACAGAAGAATTTGCTTTAGTTTGCATATGCTAGTTACAATTCTTTCCTAATTATGCCATTATTTCTCTGAACCTATGCTTTCGAGAAACATATTTCCCAGAAGCATTCTATTTTGACAACAGCTCTCAGAAATGGCTTTTATTACAAGATTTCCTTTTCCTTTTTCTTTGTTTTAAATTAATATGCTTCAATTTTTAGAGCAGTTTTAGTTTTGCAAAAAGTAAATAAATAAATAAACAAAAACTAGAGTTCCCTGCCCCTCACATACACTATTTCTTTCCCCACTATCAGTATTTTTCACCATTATAATATCAAACAGCATAGCTTCATTACCTTAAAACTCCCGTGTTACACATATCTATCCCTTCCTTCTTCACTCTGAACCCGTGTTAACCACTGACCTTTTATTTTCTCCATAGTTTTTCCTTCCCCAGAATATGTCATATAGTTAGAATGCAGACCTTTCAAACTGAATTTTTTTAGTTATCAATATGCATGTAATGTTCCTCTATGACTTGGTAGCTTTCTTTCTCTTTCTTTTCTTTCTTTCTTTCTTTTTGTGGTTTTCAAGACTTTATTTTTTAGAGCAGTTTCAGGTTCACAACAAAATTGAGGGTAAGGTACATAAACTTCCCATGTAACCACTGCCCTGCTATTTTGTTGCAACTGAGGAACCTATTTGACAGATCATAATCACACTAATTCAAATGCTAATCTCTTCTTGAGACACACTCAGAGACACGCCCAACAATAATATTTTACTAAATATCTGGGCATCCCTTAGTCCTCAAGTTGACACATAACATTAACCATTACAATGTTCTAGGAATTAGTACCTGCTATGAATGTTGGTCATGTATAAATGACTTGCTGTCAATGTGGCTGCATGAGGAGATGTTGGCAGGCTTAAATGCATTATCTTATAATCATAAATAGAAACATTAACATTTCTTGTCATTTGAGATAATATTAATCTTATTGTTTACTTAAGCTTTAAGAGAATCCAACTGATGGAAATGTCCATCTATAACGTACTTGAAAAACAAACTACAATTGATATTCATGAAACCCTTTCCTTTGGTTAGAAAGATTGAATAGTATGCCTATGTGCTAACAGGTCATTTAGTTGTATGGACAAATACAGAATTTATGATATATATTTATATAAACACACATACCGCATGCCTCAGTAATATATGTGTCCTAAAGCATATATGCATATGATATGTATTTTATATGCATGCATATTGTACACATTGGATGGTACAGGAAGTTATTTGGAGGAATATACACTAACTAGACAACAGTGAATGTGTTTAGAAAGTGTGGTGAGGACTGAAATGGGAAGTTATTTAGAGTTGCCCTCATGTTGACCTATTACTTAGAAAATATTTAAAGCTTAGAACATATTAATGTAAAATGGCATAATTAAATATTACAGAAAAATAAAGAAAAAAATTAAAGTATACTATAGAGAAAAGATAAAAACTCTTCAAGATAAATACTTTGTAGAAAATGTGTGGATAGCATATTGCAAGCTATTGAATGCTTATGGCAGAGAATAGGGTAGGAAGACAATTTTCTTTATGTGCCAGTGAAGCAAATGTTTCTAGTCACCTCCATAGAGGTTTGATAATATAGGCTGTCTGAATTATCAGAAAAGGCAAAGCTTGCCCGATTCTCAGGGATCCATCAACCTCTGGCCATCATTAGCCTCCTATTTGATATTTCAATTTAGAATACCCTAGGCTAAATTTATCTTTAATAGTTGAAAAGTTCAGGGTTAACATAAGAGACAAGTAAGTACTATAATAATTTAAAAACCACTTAATACACTAAAGTAGGAATTTGCCAAATGGTACCCAAGAGGCCTAAAAAACTTAATTCATTTTCTAGAAGTACATAAATTAATCCCAGGATGTAGTTAATAAACTGGGAGTCACTATTTCAATTGTAGAAGGAATTAATATTGTTAACAAATAGTGGAAAGAATCTTCGTTATTTATCTTTGTTTAAATTTCATTTTTAAACATTACCTATTCATGTTTTCTTAGGACTTTATTTTTTTTGTCACATTTTTTTTTCAAGCTAATAATTGTTAATACTATTTAAGTTGTGAGCAAGAAATAAATCATTACTAGCTTCACGCTCCTGGTATTACGTTACAGGCTAGACTGAATCCTCGCAGTTCAATTAATAAACCTATTTTAAAATTGTGTAGTGGAATATGCATTCTGCCACAACTTCTTTCTGGAAACTCAAATGTATCGTATTGATTTAAACCCTTCATGTTACACGTGGTTTGATTTGTGTTAGGCAAAGAGACAAAGACATGTCAGAATAAGTTTAAGAAAATATAATTTTAAAACACATCTCTAGGGGTGGCTGGTTGGTTCAATCAGTTGAGGGTCTGACTTGATTTCAGCTCAGGTCATGATGTCACG
This sequence comes from Lynx rufus, assembly GCF_022079265.1. Classification (NCBI taxonomy): domain Eukaryota; kingdom Metazoa; phylum Chordata; class Mammalia; order Carnivora; family Felidae; genus Lynx; species Lynx rufus. Next base: position 115,162,279 of record NW_025814867.1, read on the forward strand.
GTTCATGAGATTGAGCCCTGCATCAGGCTCTGCACTAAGGGAGGCTGCTTGGGATTCTCTCTCTCCCTCTCTCTCTGCCCCTCCCATGAACACCCGCACTCTTTCTCACTCTTTCTCAAAATAAGTAAATAAATAAAAACCTAAAACAACACACCACATCTCTAGTAGTGAAACAAGTGGGAATAATTAATCACATGATCCAAGTTAATATAATTCCAATATTTAACACTTTCCTGTACTTGATATACAGATGCTCCTTGATGATTTTGATCTTAGAATTTCTATGCATTATAATTACCTTATCTGCAATTTCAAAACAATGAATTATAGAGCTCTAGAAAATATCAGTACTCTGCAATGTAAATTTATATAATAGTTTTTATTTCTATGCTTGTTTTTGATAAACCAGTTAATGAGTTGAATCCAATTTTTTTTTCCACAATGTATTCTCCAAGGGTGAGGTAATATCAAATCTCCCCTCACTAGCCCACCTTAAAGATTTTGAATTTGCCACACTCCACAACTGTATGAGCAAATTTCTTAAAAAACAATTTTCCCTTTTCCCTTTCTCTCTCTCTCTTTCTTTTTCTCTCATGTGTGTATATATATATATATATATATATATATATACTTTTTCTCTCATGTATATATATATATATATATATATATATCATACAAATGAAAGACAGGTCATATATATATATATATATATATACATAATGATATATATATAAAACATTTTATATATAAAATGATATATAAAGTATATGTGTTGTCTCTTATTGGTTCTGTTTCTCGGTAGAGTCCTGATGAATACAGAATCTCCTATTGCAGATTCTTCCGAAGTTTAGGGATAATATTCAAACTACTTATCAAGACATATAAAATCTCTTACTTTCTTTTTAATGTATCTAACTTTGGTACCTATTCATTTACCATATATATTTAATAATACCATACCAATTGATTTGCCATTTCTTGATATCTTATATTCTTGTATTTTATTATTGATTCACTTTTGTCATGCATTTCTTTTGTCATTCATTTATTCATACAAAACACAGTTTTGTGGAACTGTTATTTGCTAGAAACTGAGCTGATCTCAATGTTTGAGAAAGTAAGCCCTTCACTTATTATGCCTGTGCTAGATGGAAGAAATACTATTTTATCACTTCTAGTCAGATCTGTACAATATGATAACCACTGGCCTCGCATGTCTGATGAGTACTTGGTATGTGTCTAGCCTGAACTGAGATGTGTTGCAATTGTAAAACACACTGGACTTCAAAGACTTAGTAACACATTATTAAAATTTATTAATTTTTCACAACTTTTTATTCTTTTTAATGTGGCTATTAGAAAATGTAAAGTCACATATGTAAATATATTTTTTAAGTTTATTAATGTATTTAGAGAGACATGTATTAAGTTTATTAATGTATTTAGAGAGCAAGTGAGCATGGCGGGGGGGGGGTGCGCAGAGGAGAGGGAAAGAGAATCCCAAGTAGGCTCTAAGCATCAGTGCAGAATCTGACACAGGGCTTGAACCCACAAACAATGAGATCATGACCTGAGTTGAAATCAAGAGTCAGATGCTCAACTGACTGAGCCAACCAGGTGCCCCTGTGACTTGTATTTCTGACTCCTTTGACTTCTCTGAGTAGTGCTTGGCTGTATAGTCATGTCTTCTCCATCATCCAGACCCTATTTCCCAGATGTTATAAGAGACTTACTTCATTGTGTTCCAATATGGATATCAGTAGTTAGTATGCCTTACAGTTGACCCTGGAACAACGTCAGGGCTACAGGCACCAATCCCCCATGCAGTCGAACAGCCATGTAAAACTTGACTCCCCCAAAACTCAACTACTAACAGCCTATTGTTGATCAGAAGCCTTATTGATAACATAAACAGTTGATTAAAATATATTTTGTATATGTCTATATACTGTATTCTTATAATAAAATAAGTTTGGGAAAAGAAAATATTATTAAGAAAATCAAGGAAAAGAAAATACATTTATAATATTGTACTGTATTTATTAAAAAAATCCATGTGTAAGTAGACCCACATAGGTCAAACCAATGTTCAAGGGTCAACTTCGTACTATTTGTGTTCATACTTAATAAGCTTATTAGGTGAGTATTGTAAATTTTTCCATTTTACAGAAGGAAATACTGAATCTAAAATTGTTTGATAAATTCTTTTTCTATCATCACATTGTATAGTTGTTGGAATAGAATTCCAAAGACAGTTTAAAACCATAGCACCACCAGTGTCACCTCATATCTGCCAAAACACATATCGGATGAACAAATTTAAGTCTGAGTAGCAGATATTAAGTTTACATACCATGATTTACATATGCAGAAATTCAACTTCATACATTTTGTACATGGCTCGGAGGACAAGAAGTATTATGTAGGCTTTCTCTCATCTGAACCATGGCATCCCATCATCTCTGGCCTTTTTGGCCTGCCCCGTGTTGCTATAGGATTCCTGGTGAGGCATCTGGTTCTCACAGTTAAAGCGGGCCATTAGGCATAGTCTACCTCAAGTTTCAAAGTATTGAAATATCTTGGGTTTTTTATTCACACAACAATAACATTCTTTTCCCTGAGCAAGGACATTTATTATGTAATTTGCTGTTTATTTGACCAGCATGATAAAGGGTTGGATTCCTTGGTCTCTTTTCTGAATTTAGCAAATAGATTAGCACATTCCTAAAGCTTCTAAATTTCTTCAGATTCTTCCAGCCTCACACCACGTAAAATAACACCTTTACTTTGTATATAGCAGAAATTTCCTTTATTACATTCCCCACATGACTATTCTGAGTAAACAAGCTTTCTGAATCCTTTGCTATTTGGAATGCTGGGATATACTAGTATTTTTTTCCCTACTTAAATTTTTTTTTAATGTTTATTTATTTTTGAGACAGAGAGAGACAGAGCATGAGCAGGGGAGGGGCAGAGAGAGACGGAGACACAGAATGTGAAGCAGGCTCCAGGCTCTGAGCTGTCAGCACAGAGCCTGACGCGGGGCTCGAACTCACAAACTGTGAGATCATGACCTGAGCCGAAGCTGGACGCTCAACCGACTGAGCCACCCAGGCGCCCCTTTTTTCCCTACTTAAACCTAAGACAATTTTCAAAGTTCGTTTTTTGCGCCATTTATTTTACAAGTAAAAAATGAGCATTGACTTATTTTTTTCTCAGCTGAGTTAATATATACCTTATCCTTAAAGGCTTAATTGCTTGAGATATACAGGGAAAATAATAATCATAATCATAAAAAATACTTTGAATTAAAAATGCATTAGGTGTGAGCACCTAGGAGGCTCAGTTGGTTAAACACCCAATTCTTGGTTTTGGCTCAGGTCATGATCTCACAGTTCATGAGTTCAAGCCCAGCACCACCAGCACAGAGCCTGCTTGGAATTCTCTCTTTTCTTCTCTCTCTCTCTCTCTCTCTGACCCTCACCCACTGGAGAGTGTGAGTGGGCATGTGCTCCCTCTCTCTCTTTCTCTCCCTCAAAATAAACAAATAAACTTTAAAAAAAGATGCATGGGGCGCCTGGGTGGCGCAGTCGGCTAAGCGTCCGACTTCAGCCAGGTCACGATCTCGCGGTCCGTGAGTTCGAGCCCCGCGTCGGGCTCTGGGCTGATGGCTCAGACCCTGGAGCCTATTTCCGATTCTGTGTCTCCCTCTCTCTGCTCCTCCCCCGTTCATGCTCTGTCTCTCTCTGTCCCAAAAATAAATAAACGTTGAAAAAAAAAAAATTTTTAAAAAAAGATGCATTGAACAATGTGTCAGAATACCTTCTATACTTGTGGGCTGAGTTTTCTCTTTTTCTTTCACTGTTTATTTTTTCTCTATTAAAGGATCCCTAATTCTGTGTTCATTTGTATTTGAAAATTTCTCTCAGGTTTTATTTGTTATAATTACTGTTTGTTTAAAACAATCTGCCCCCACTATGCCGGGTGAAGTGATTCCTGGATGTTAGAAAATTCTCGTCATTTTCTGAGAGTCAGTACTTGGGTGATGGGAAAAATCACCTGTTCATAATTTATATCCATCTCACAGCTATAGGATCTGGATGAAAATACCAACATTGCCTGCCGCCTTCTACAATCAAGATGCAAGGAGGGAGTGTCATCTGATCTTGATGTTCTTCCCAGTGAGTAATCCTTAAATGTCATCAAGGGTCCCTGTACTTTTTACCACAGGTAGACTCGGCTTGAAGCATCATCATAGGCACCTGTAGTCATCTTGTTCTGCAGCTTCTAGTTTATTTCTACATAGAATTAGGAATTACTCAAAATTATAATCTCCCAGTGACATTTTGTCATTTGTCTAGTGACACAATTCATCAGTTGATTTATTCATTTTGGAATACTTTTTTTTTTCTTTTTTCAATGGAGTTACAGATGGGAGGGAGAAAAGATAATTTGTATTCATTTTGCAGTCTTGATACATTCTCCAAACAATTTTATTTGTATTTTCTAAAACACAAATTTACAATCTCTTGAACTGTTTAAAATCCTTATTGGCTGCCTCTAGCCCCCAGGGTAATAACTAAACTTAATAGCACATCACACAAGACCTCCATGATTTTCCAACTTCTTTAGCTTAAACTCTTGTCAGTCTCAAACCCCATCCTCTATTAGTCACAGTAGACTACAGAGTTTATAATTCTTAAAATCAATATGCTCCTTCTTTTCTTTTATGGCAGTATTTTTTGCCTGCTCTTTGCCTGGCTTAAATTCCCTCAAGTTTTATGACACCACTATAATGCCAATCTGACATTACAGGATGAATTCTTTGACTTTTCTCTCAACCTAATGAGATTCCTTCTCCGTGCAATTTTAACATCCTAGGCATATATCTATTTCAAAGATGTTATTACATTATGTTGCAATTTTTCACATAAATGTCGACTTACAAGGCTGTTAGCTCCTTAAGCAAAAACTATACCTTAGTTGTCTTCATAGTTTCAGTGCCGAGAGTCTTACTGTATATGTGCTAAAATATTACTGAACAATTCAATGAGCCATGACATAGTCACAAAATATTGCATATATGGTAATCATATCAACATAGGAGGATAGAATAACTGTGTCTCAGTAACAATTGATTTCAGAAATACTGTGTCATACCAAAGTTAATCACAGGAACTTCGTTTTAGGTCAGTCTCCACTGTTTGTTTTTGTGGAGACAGAATGACTTTTGATCAAATCTGAAAAGGAAAATGAAATCATTCTGAGGTGTTATCTTCATCAATTAGAATAGCCTAATCATCTTTTATCTTTGTATAGAAGTATTCCTGAAACTTAGTCATCTTATACCTCTTTTCTGGAATGTCTTTGAACTACCTTCCTCTAGTCCAATGCTTTATATATGTCTTGTTAAAGCAAAAAAAAATATATATATATATATATGTGTGTGTGTGTGTGTGTGTGTGTATTAAGGTTCAATGTTACCTTATAAAATAAGTAAATTTTCATTAATAAAGATCACATTTTCCATTTTCTAAATAGCTAAATATTATTTTTCCAATCAAATCTACTTATAATTACATTTATCTAAAGTTTGTTTTTCTATTTTTACTAAAGATTTGAATTTCTCCTCTGCCAGAGAACCTCTTGCCTAAGGAAATATATGTACTTATTTATTAATTTAATATCAATCTCTTATGAAAATAAGAACTTTTGTCAGTGATCACCAATGCTTTGAAAGTTAAGAAGGAGAAAAGGCAAAATACACTTGGAGATAACATCTTTGAAATACAGATTATTTAGAGACCATGTATTAATATTATATTGGAGTCCTCTCCCAGATCTACAAATAAGTTGAAACTTTTAAAATACTAAAATGAGGGGCACCTGGGTGGCTCAGTTGGTTAAGGGTTTGACTGCAGCTCAGGTCGTGATCTTGCGGTCCATGAATTCAAGCCCTGCGCCGGGCTCTGCGCTGACAACTCGAACCTTAAGACTGCTTTGCATTATGTGTCTCCCTCTCTCTCTGGCTTTCCACCACTTAACGCTCTGTCTCTCTGTCTCTCCCTCAAAAAATAAACATTAAAAAAATTAAAAAATAGAATACGAAAATCAATTAAGCAACTGATTAACATCCTCATAGTCAAAATAAAACCTTTCCTTAGGTTTCATGGCATACGTAATTTAGAGTTCACTGGTATCCGCCGATAAAAATAATCATATCAATTTTTGTCTTAATCATTTCCATAACAGACTCATGGTAGAAGATTGTTCATTGCTTCTGTCAAATTCAAAAGGTAAATTTGAGGAAGTATCAAGTAGCAAATGCAGCATATTTTCCAATGTAAATGATAACTGGGATTATTAGACATGGAATTGTGAAGATAAGCTTTTCAAGGTATAAACACGTATCTATTATTGTGTAGTTTGTGCTAACATGAAATATTTATTGTCAAAGGAGAGATTTGATTTCTCCATATAGTTTTTTAAATGTTATAGTTTTTGAGCAACATGCACATCTTTGTCATAGCTTTGATATAAAGTTCACTACAATTCCAACAGAGGTCTTGGACATAACAAGGAAAGGAGAATATGCCCCTGTTGGTGGAGAAATTCAGTGGAAGTTTGAGGGCCCACTCTCCTCTGCTGGATGCTGAATTTTTGTGTCAGGCAAACAGAATTTTATCCACAGTGCAAATAACAAGATCTCACAGTCCCTTAGTGCTTTTCCCGTGCCCAATTACGGTTTAAGTGCTTTCAGATGTCAATTCATCGTTAGAATCATATTCATTTTTAAATAAGAGTTGAAGTAACTACTTTTTTTCAGAGAAGTGAATTAATTCACGCAGAGTTAGACAGCTAAATTAATTCAAGGATTTGAAGAATCTAGGGAGTCTGTTTCTAGAAATGTGCTTTTATATCTTAAGCCATATATACAGGTTAATAAAAACAGATAAATTGAGTAAAAAAAAAAACAAACAAAACCTTATTAAAATTCCTCCCTATCTAATTAAAAGATTGAATAAAAAGAAACACATCTGGAGTCAGCTTAGATATGTTGAAATTTAGACAATGGGGAGATATAGTGTATATATGGTTAAGTTAACTTATTTTGAAACCTGGAAATTTATTTCTTCCTAAATAAAAATACCACCGAATTGCCAATATGCTCCTGTTTCTTTCTCACAGATGTGAAAGTTGCAATGATATTTAGTAATTTGTTTATCCTACCTGTGAAGAGTGAAGGAATTTGTCGATATTCACATCATAATGAGTTACTTTTATCTAAGAATAAATTGCAATGGTAAACTGAAATTTTTAACAAAATATAGAAATGTTTACTCTATTGCCCTCAGTAAACTTTTTTCTCATTCAGATGTCCACTGATCTAAAATGTTATTTTTTCCAACTAGACCAGTACTTTTCAACTTACACATGGCATAGCATAAGTATAACATGGCAATTTGTATAGGAACATTGAAGTAACCTGGCACAGATTTTTGAGGCAATCATACGTAATTTATTAAAAACATATTTTGCTTGCTATCATAGCAATAGAGAAGACAACTGAAACGCAAACTTTTGAATGTGTTACATACCGAATCAGATTACAATTTCAAAAAATTTTCATATTTGAAATAGGATTATTTACATACTTTTACTGACCAAAAATCTTTATATATATATATATATATATATATATATATATATATATTTACATTTATTTATTTTTGAGAGACAGAGAGACACAGACATTGAATAGAGGAGGAGCAGAGAGAAAGGGAGACACAGAATCAGAAGCAGGCTCCAGGCTCTGAGCTGTCAGCACACAACCCGAAGCAGGGCTCGAACCTGCAAACTGTGAGATCATGACCCGAGCCAAAGTTGGACGCTCAACCGACTGAGCCACCCAGGCACCCCGTGACCAAAAATCTTTTATGTCAGGTTTTATGCTTGAAATAATGTCTTCAAAATCTTGATAATTCCATAATAGTACACTTTTTTTAAATGCAAATTTTTGGGTAGCATATGGAAGAAAATCACATTATAGCTCTGATAAAACAAAAACAATGAATTATTATTAACCACACTTCCCAAAGGAAAATTGCTGCTTTGAACTTTGTTAGTAAATATTAACCTATATTCGAAACAGTTCTTTAATATTTCATTGCATTTAAAGGTCAGTCAAAAGTATAGGTTATTGCTTAGTATCATTCAATTAATTTTAAACTGAGGGAATTCACACTGTTTTCAATTCCTTTTTAACTTAATACCTTTTGATAAAACAATATATTTGTATTAACCAATTATACTGTAAGAAAGAAAAGAAAGCTGTGTTTTGATGAGCACTCTCTTGATCTGAAGATGATGAGTCTTAGATGATTGGTTATGTTATTTTGATAGCATGTAATATACAATTTAGGTCAATAGGCAGGCTTCAGACTCTTCTGTCATTGAAGCTGAATTGCACGTGTGCGCACACACACACACACACACACACACAGTTTTTCCATAAATTGACCTAGTTCTCCATACTATTTAATCATCTTCAAATTTTTAATATATCATTTTGAGTAATTTATTCAAAATAATTTAAGAAATTATGTGGAGAATGAACAATGTTCCCTATTCAATAAATCTATTGCTATTAACTGAGCAACACATAATCATCTATCTATATTTGAGAAAATATCTATTTTCAAGAAAAACATTATGGATTTAATAAACTTCAGGGTAGCATCTCTCTCATTGATTCATTACCACTATATTAACTCATACTGTCATGTAAATGTGGCACCTTTTCTTTTCCCATTGATTCATTGGTCCCAAACAAACACTAGCTTTTTTTAATTATTATCATTACTGACCTAAGCCATGGAATATTCTGGAAATGCAAGCCAAACAGAATCTAATTAAAATAAGTCAGTATTAGATTTGTGTCAAGTTGAAAATTCAAATATTCCCATGTTTAAGTTTCATAAAATTTCTATTAGTTTTTCAAATTTCATAAGCACATGAAATCATTTTCTAGAGTATATAAAACATATTGAATCAAAAAAGTAAACACAGAACAAAGCTAGGAAAGATAAACAAAACCAGAAACATGGATGAAGAGCCTAAAGGTCTATTTTCTTATTTTGACCAGAAGAAGCAGAGAAAATTAGGTTTATAAAAATACGTAGCAATTTTTACAAATTTATTTCTTGTATCTGATTGCGTTGCATTGTGCTTTCAAGAAGATCAGTTCTAGTTTGACCTCTATTAAATCTCAAAACATCCAATTGTTTTCAATGCCATCATTGTTTTCTTTCCCTATGATTTTATGTTTTTCCTCCATGCCATTCTTTACAAGGTTTCTAGCATTATATATCTGTAAAATATCATTAAGTGGATGGAAAATTGAAGGAGATTATCTCACTTCCCTATAACAACTACAGACAAATACTGCATTGATATTTGGTTTAGACTCTCTCAATATATAATTATATTCAAATTGTAGATAGATACCTTTCACTCCCTGAGAATGAATGCAAGTTGCTAGTGCAGGAAACAGATGTCAAAATAAATTGTTCATATCAAAACAGTGCAAGAAACTCTAACATGTACTCTACTAATACTACTATAATGATATGCAAAGGGCATTTCATCACTCTGTTCTGTATGAAATCAGCATGAAGAGGAAGGAGATGAAGAAAACTAAGTTTATATGACCTGTCACCAAACGAGAGGAAGGATTGTATTGATGGATCGACAAATAGGCACTGTATTCTGTGTCTTTTTGTCTCTGCAGATATCTTGTCTATCTGGTCACCAAACAAGTTGGCATATGATACTATGGTCTGTATCTTGGGAAACTCATGGTTCTGGAATATGTCTCCAAACAGGAAGCAAAAAATAAAATCTATGAACGTGGAACTCCCTGCTCATCAATTCACCTTTCTTCCTTGACTCTTTGGGAACTTGATTCAGGAAGAGGAATGCTTGACACAAATTTCTGATTACCTATGGCATCTGTACTGTCCCCACAGATCCCCAGCCTGGAAAATAAGCTTTCCATTTTCTCTTCCTCTCTACCTATTGGATACATATGATCCCTATACAATATATGATTCTCACATTGTTGAAGAAAGGCTCAGGTTTGAGTTGGTCAAGTTTGACACTTGATATGAAAGCCAAGGGAACCCTAAAGAGGAGGAATTAAAAAAGATTGAACCCAATTGTTTTAACATACCAAAATATCATTTCTGTACACATTTAGTACACATTTACCATTTAGTACACTAATAACCAGAACATTAGAGATTGCTTGAGGAATCACAGGAAGTTGACAGTGAAATTTCAGCCTGGTATTCTGATATCATTGCTTAATCTGTACTACGGTTGCTGATTTTACTGAAAGTTTTCTTGCTTCAAGGGGCTATCAGTACTACTCCAGACCTGCCAAGGCACATGGAATGGAGATGAGTATAGCTGGATAGTAAGCAGGGGATATTTGTTCAAGGCCTGGTGAGGAGTTTAGACTTTACACAATTTTGAGCAGGTTGGCTAGTGTTCCAATTTATTCATGCTTCCCATATGGGAAACATACTATTGGCAATAATTTAGTTCAGAAAAAAGCAAACAGTGAAAAATAGTAGCCTAGATAAATATGGAAATAATATAAGCCATAAGAAGTTGTGGTAATTTTTCTAACATACATTTTGGTAAAGAAGACACATTTTAGAATTGTATGAATATTGTCATGGAAAGAAAGCAAAGAAGGATTGCTCGGATGTTTTGCCCTAAGCAACGAGTGAATGGTAGTGCCAGTTGATTGGGAGTGAGGGTGAAATGAAGACATGTCAGATGCATATGACCCTTTGACTTTCAAGTGGAGATACCAATTTACATAAGTAGGTCTTGACAGAATCACAAAAGCTTATAAAGCTATTTTTTCTCTTAGGAAAAACTTAGATATGGAATAGAAACATGATTGTTGACTTCAATTTTCACCTTAACCCTTAATGACACACTGCATTCTATTGAAATTTGAGTTTGAAAACTATTTACTTTATTCTGATTGGCAAGTTATTTTCATAAAAGGCTTACAAACAGTTCCAGAAAGTAAAAGGATTATCTTTATTTTCACCAAGAAACCTATGTTTTTTTAAGTCATATTTTTATTTATTTTAAAAGGCAGCCCATGCATCCATTGACAATGAATGGATAAGCAAAATGTGGTATAAACATAGGTGGAATATTATTCAACCTTAAAAGGAAGGAAAATTCTACTAAGTGCTACAACATGAGTGAAACTTGAGAACACTATGCTAAATGAAATAAGCTAGTCAGTAAAGAACAAATACTGTATTTTTTCCCTTGTATAAGGTACTTACAGTAGTCAAATTTATGGCGACATAAAGCAGAAAAGTGGTTTTCAGGGGCTCAGGGGAGGGAAAATTGGGTGTTGTTGCTTAATGGAAATAAAGTTTCAGTTTTACAAGATGAAAGGGATTCTGGAGATGGAAGGAGGTAATGGTTGCACAAGATTATTAATGTGTTTAATACCACTATATTAACTTAAAAATGTTACTTAAAAATGGTTAAGTACTTAAAAATGGTTACTTAAAAATGTGTACTAAAAAATGGTTAAGATGGTCAATTTTATGTTATGCTAATTATACTACAGTAAAAAACAGAAAAAGAATAAAAAATAAGGAGAGCTTGCAACAGAAAGACCCCCATATGTTTATTTTTAGAAAGACTACAAAACTATTTGAAATAATTTTCAATGACTTTTACTGGTATTTTTATAAGGCAAAAAAACCCCACACAAAATGAATAAATTAATATATTTATTAAGACCAAGTTGTTTCTTAAACATATACAAGGTGTTGTTGGTTAATAGAAGAGAGGAGTAATACAGTGGTTGATTTGTACTATAACAACCCTTTCAGCATGAAATATATACATAGACAATACATACAATACAGACAGACACACATACACTTGTATATATACATACATATGTTTTGAAATGTAGGATTTATTATTTAGGTATCATTTTTATTTTTATTTTATTGTGCCCTCACAGACAATGAGATAATTGCTATTGAAAATTTAGTTTGTTGCTCCCAGTTTCCAAGAGGAAGGAGAATACCATGCCATGTAGGACCACATGGCAGGTGCCCCAGGATCTGTCAGGAGGCAGCAAAAGCAATGGGAAAGCATGGACAAGAGGCTGTATTGTGGTTTCCATGGTAAAGGCAAAGGGAAGTCAGGGTGGTAAGCGGCATAGAATTGTCTAGTTTTAACTAATTTCAGTGGGCATGGAGGCTGTCTTGAGTTATCTGGTACCTGGCTATGAGATAGTGCTGGGTCAAGAGATAGTGGCTCAACCTTTGAGAGCTTGATTAGGGAGGTAGTTGGCTACTATGGGCTCTGGATTGGTTGGTTTGCGCATGAAAGGTGCACTCCATACCTACCTTATACGTGTCATCCTTTTATCATCAAAAGTATAATGAAAAAGCCAAAAGAGAAGAAAGACAGTTAAATTACAAAATCTATAAAGCAAGAGGAACCGAGTGACACTGTTGAATATCTGCTCTTTCGTGGGGTGATTATTACTGAGAAGCTAACCCAATGCTGGGATAATATAAATTCTTTTAAAATACATTGACTACCTACCTGGTACCAGGAACTATTATTTGCTAGAAACAGAAAGATGAGTAAAATGCTCTCTGACCTTCCGGAGTTTACAAGTTCTAGAGACTACCAATAAGCAAACAGATAATCACAATGATACTCAGGGCTTAAAATGGCACTTGTGCATTTCTTGTTCACATTGTTCCTCAAGATCTTCAAAACATGCAGGGCTTTTCACAGCTCTGCTCTAGGTAGCTTCTATATTGTGGGACAAAATCAACAAGTTCAACCCCAGAAGCCTGATGAAATTATTAAATGGCTATTAAAATTTTCGCTCAGAGTTGGCAGACTGGTCACTTCTGCTCTTATTTCCTCGGCCAAAACAAATCACACACCAACTTAGTTGTTAACGTAGCAAAACAGTATAGTTCTCCTACTAGAAGGAAATAAAATTACACAGCAACAATCAGGAATATATATGTATATTCTCTCTATATTTATATAGAATATATATAGTCTCTCTATGTATATGGAGAGAGGAGGCTCAGGCAGTATATCGTTATTGAGGACTATATTGGAGAACAACAAAGTAATCCATCAATGTAAATACCTAGTTGGTTACTTTAGGCCTTATTTTTTCCTCCAACAGCTAATGTTATACGTGTCTCTTCATGGATCTGTTCCAGAATTTTACTGGACTCTGTACCCCGGGGTATATTTTTGTAGGGTAATTTTGATCAAGTAGTCTTATTACAAAATCTGAATGACATAGCACAAAGTTTTCTCTTCTCCACATTTCCGTTGGCTTTTTCCAACTTTCTGAGATTGGATAATTTAATAGTATGAAGCGGTGTGTTACATTTTCAAACTGCCCGTTCCTGATTTTGTCAGTTTCACTATCGGTTTTCTTGTTCTTTTTTGGCTTGTTAGCAGAAGTTCCTGTATGTTATAGATGTTCAACATTGTCACTTTTAGATACTACAATTATCTTCTTCAAATGTCATTTGTTAATTTTACCATTCATGACCATATCTTTTTGCTCACTCTCACATCCAGTCAGCCACTGAATATTGTTCGCTCTTTTGCTCTATGTCTCTCAAATCTATCTACTTCCATCCATCCCCTCTGCCTATATGTTAATTTAGTTTCATATCATTTATTGCTGGACTACTGTAGTAACTTCTTACATTTTTCCCTGTCCCTTTTTACATCTTCAGTATATTTTGCATAATAAAACCAGAGTAATGGTACTGTAATAAATAAGAAAATAATAACACGGACCATCATTTATTTAGTGTTTGTTATTTGCCAAACACTATTTTAAGCCCTCTACATGTATTTAGTAATATATTCTTCAAAACAATCCTGTAGGCATGTACCATTAAGACTCTTCTTAATATTTGAGTTGAGTAAACGAAGTTTGAGGGCACTGTAGCAATATGACTAATACTAAGAACTCTAGCACCATACTGCTAGATATGATTATTTATTGTTTGTAAACTATCTCTCAAACTAAAATTCTAATCGTATCATCCTACAAGTTAAAAAAGATTCATGTTTTGGCATTACTTGTAAGGAGTTCCAAATTTCACCTCTCCTTATATTCTAGTCTGAACTTTTTATATGTCTTCTTGTGTCTGAAAATCTATGTTGAGAGCTGCTTTCTCATGACTCCATGTTTTGTGTTTGCCATTCTTTCTTCCTCGAATTCTCCCTTCTTTCCCACATCCATCTGGCTCACGTTTATTTAACATTCAGTAAAGAGTCACTTTCTTTGGGAAACTTCCCAATGTCTACCGGAGGTACTCCTCTTATGTATCTTCACAGTATCTCTGAATTGTCTTAGCATAGAATAGATTTCACTGTATCTTAATTATCTGACTGCCTTCTTTTCTGATATATTAGCTTTTTAAGTTTTGAAAAGACAAAGATCCTGTTTTAGTGTCACCTGTGATCCCCAAACAAATGCTATGCCTGTCACATACTAGGCACTCAAGAAAATGTTGTTATGGAAAGAAAGGAAAAAAGAAAACCAAAGAAGAAAAGAAGGAATCAAATCAAGTCCAATTTTAAAATTATATAAATAATTTGAAAAGTTATATAAAAGTGTTTCATCATGGAAAAGAGTGTTCTTAAAATAATAACAAGATCAATAACACCGTGCACAAATGAAGAAAATGGGTAGAGATCACAGTAGGAAAATGGCCTGCTGCTGAAACAGACTTTCTCTTTGAGAATGCAGGCCAGAGCCTAGTCGAAGCACAAATTGTGTCTTTCATGTTCTGTTTGTCTGACCTGGTTAAAAGACATCTGTCATGTGTGAGCTGGCCAAAGGACATCAGCATATGCCATTTTCAAATTAGGGATAAGCTGCCAGGATCAGTTCTGGTTGCTTGCCCTTGCCAACATTTTGTGAGATACATGCTTGTTTCTCCGCACAGTTGCCAGTCTCCTGCCTGCTGTGAGCCAGAGACCGAACAGGTTCCACCTGGACCTCTATGCTGCCTTGCTTTCTGACATGTCAGGTCTTCTTATCTTCTTTTAACATCTCTACTAACAGCAGACTGAAAAATAACACAAATAACATTGGGTATGCTGCTCATTCTTTTATAATCTTGTTGCTTTAAAACCAAACAACTAGGTTTAAAATAAAATGATTTATCTCCAAGATTGACATATATCTGATGATAATAATTTCTTTTTTTGTCAATTGGTTCAGTAAGAATCAAATTTATTTTCTAAGTTATGGATCTTTCTTGAAGATATAAGGCAAAAGGAGTTTGTTATAATGAGGAAGAGAGTTCAGGTAGTAAGATAAATTTCTGTCCGTCTCTCCAGGTAAGCAGCTTCGATATTTCCTGATAGCTGGTCATCACCATATACAATTGCGACCCTAAATATGCTGCAAATGCCACCATATACAGTTGTTACCCTAAATACGCAGGCGAAGGAGAGGAAGAGGGAGTTAGATTTACTCAGCCTTGTATTCACCAGCCAACAGCATCCTACCAGCCAAGAGTCTCCACCTGATCTGGATGTAAAATCAAATGAATTGCTCATAAAAGGAAATTTTCCAGTCACTTGTTCACAAACCTGTGCTTCCTTCATACGGTTTCACGTAAAATTTTCAGCGATCTTGTTTTCCCCAGCTTTATTGAGACATAATTGACATATAAAACTGTATAAGTTTAAGGTATACAATAATTTGATATATGCTAAGTGACTACCACCATATTAGTTAACACACCCAACGGTTTACATAGTTACAATTATTTTTGTGTGGCAAGAACTTTTAAAATCTACTTTCTTAGAGACTTTCAGATATATAATATTGTTAGCCATAGTAATCATGTTGCAAATTATACCACCAGAATTTATTTGTAACTAGAAGCTTTTACCCTTAAAAATATTCTTTTTCTTCTTCTCTTTCTCTTCTTTCTTTCTTTCTCTTTCTCGAAAGAGCAGGGGAGGAGCAGAGAGGGAGAGAGAGAGAATCCCAAGCAGGCTCCATGCTCCGCGTGGAGCCCAACGTGTGGCTAAATTCCACAACTCTGAGATTATGACCTGAGCCTAAATTAAGAGTTGGATGCTCAATAGACTGAGCTACTCAGCCACCCCTCTTTTCCCTTTTAATGAGATCATTTTTGGAACAATTTTGGGAGGTTTTGAAAATTATGTGTGACTTTTTTCAGTCTTTATAAAAATAATTAATTTCAGGGGCACCTGGGTGGCTCAGTTGGTTAAGTGTCTGACTCTTGATTTCAGATCAGGTCATGATCTTAGGCTTCCTGGGTTCAAGCCCCGAGTTGGTCTCTGTGCTGGGGGTGCAGAGTCTGCTTGGAATTCTCTCTCTCACCCTCTCTTTTTTCTGTCTCTCTCTCTCTCTCTCTCTCTCTGCCCCTCCCCTGCTCACACTTTCTCTCTCTCAAAATAAATAAATAAATAAACTTTAAAAATTAATTAATTTCAAATTAATTTTGATATGGCTATGCGTATTCTGTTGAGCAATGCTTTCAGAAATAAATCAACAATCTCCCACTAGAATGAAACAATCTGAATTGCAAATGAATAGTTCAATTTAAAGTGGAAAAGCATTTTGGGGTAAATACCTAGTACTAAAATTGCTGGGTCATAGGGTAGTTCTATTTTTAACTTTTTGAGGAACCTCCATACTGTTTTCCAGAGTGGCTGCATCAGTTTGCATTCCTATTTCCACAAACAGAGTAAGAGGGTTCCCCTTTCCTCACACCCTTACCAAAACCTGTTGTTTCTTGTGTTGTTGATTTGAACCATCCTGACAGGTGTGAGGTGATATCTCATTGTATCTTTGATTTCTATTTCCCTGATGGTGAGTGATGTTGAGCATCTTTTCATGTGCATGTATATGTGGAATTTAAGAAACAACATAAATGATCATGGGGGGGAAAAAGAGAGGTAAAACAAGAAGTAGACTCTTAACTACAGAGACCAAACTGATGGTTACCAGAGAGGAGGTGGGTGGGGGGATGGGTTAAATAGGTGATGAAGATTAAGGAGGGCACTTGTTATGAGAGTACTGGGTGTTGTATGTAAGCATTGAATCACTAAATTGTACACATGAAACTGATACTATACTTAAAATTTATGAAATTTAAATAAAAGTAAAAATATAAAGTGGCAAACCACATGATTATCTTGATCAAGAAAAAGTACTTTATTCTATTCAATATCCATTTTTGATTAAATCTAAACACAAGCACAACTCAATGCATTCTATGTCATAAAAATGTGTCAATATTCAAGTAGCCACACAATTAAAGTTTTGAAAGCAGAAGTATTATTTTGTAGTTCTAGGAAATCCGATTATAAACTTTAGATAAATAAAAATAAGAAATTTAATTTTACAGATAAAATGTTTCCATAAAAAATAAATTGAAATGTATTATTTAATATATTCTTTAAAATTTTTTAATGTTCACTTATTTTTGAGAGAGAGAGACAGACACACAAACAGAATATGAGCAGGGAAGGGGCAAAGAGAGAGGGATACAGAATCTGAAGCAGGCTCTGGTCTCTGTGTTGTCAGTCTGATGTGGGGCTCGAGCTCACTAACCCCAAGATCATGACCTCAGCCGAAATTGGATGCTTAACAGACTGAGCCACCCAGGTGTCCCTAATATATTCTTTTTAATATATTCTTTTTATTGTTAGTATAATTGAAATATAGTAGGTGAAAATATGGAAAAATCACAATCCCACTCAGAGAACATAACAAGGTCTTCAATATGTGAAACATACAACGTTTCTCTCTTCACTGTAGGCTTCTCATGCTGATAAGTCAAAATGCAAAGAAAGGATTTCTTATCCTGGAAGAGTTAATTGAACATTATTTACTTCATATGCTAAGGTTACTGCTGCATAATCAGAGGAGTGAAAAGATTGTCTGGAATTCAAGGACTGCTGGGGGTACGTACTTGTGTTTCTATTCCTTGTGATAACAGTCATAGGTGCTTTCTGGGATCACTTCCCAAGTACATGTTATGCTCATACCTCTGTACCTCATGGTCTTTCTTTGAGGAAACTCCGGTAAAGAGGTGGATAACAGTAATTAGCTATGCTTCAGGGGATGCCCACAGCCCCTTTAAGAGCTGGTGTAGCCACTTCCCCAGCTGTTATATAGGCTGGTTGCTAACAGCTGTGCATTCTTAGGAGGTTTGCCACTCTTCTCCTCCAACAGATGGAAGCTACCTTGCTCTCACCCTAGACCTCAGCAAATGACCTGACATCAAGGTAGGATAAAGTGTGTTGTATAGTTTTTGTCCTACAGCCTCTTTGTGGGATTAGACTAAAGCTAGTCTTCAGAGGAGACACATGCTTGCTTGCTTGCTTAGCAAACCCCACCGCCCCCCCCAACACCTTATCCCTCACATTTTTCTGAGGGCACTCCCTTAAACTCTCTACATCCCTTGAGTAGATGAAAAAAAAAAAAATTACCATCACAGGCTTTGCATCTAGAGAAGCTGATCTAAACCACATGACATTTCCTCTGAGGAAGGCCCCTACGTGTGTGGGAACTCCAGACTCTAGACAGAGGCTGCATAGGGTAGGAAGGAGGAAAGTGGCTCACTAGGAAAGCAAGGGCAGTTAGAAAGTGGCTGTTCCATGTAAAGGAGGCTTATGTCTGCTCTTCCAAGGTGTTAAATCCTAAAGGGATGACCTAATCTCCAGAGAGCTTTGAAGGATTCAAAAGCAGAGGGACTTCTACATATGTTTACAAAGACGCAAGCTTCCAGTATGAAATGACTATGCGGTAAAAGTATAGGACCTTGAGTAGCCACATAGAGTTTCCGGGATGCATCTCCGGTAAAAGGATGATTCCTTTACACCTATGGACAATAAGTATGAGGCAATGATCTTAGCCTCGTAGGGTTCTGTGAACACAGCATGGAGTAGAAACTAAAGAATGTGTCCTGTGTACATAAGCCAGACATAACACAGACATAATGTAACCCAAACATAACACAGAAAACCATGAAGCCCAAAGAGACCCCATGGAAGGGATCAAAGAACTTTACCAAAATGACCCATGTGAAATGAAAACTAAAAACCAGAAGAAGTAATTGAGGTCAGACTAATAGATGAACCTGAGGATCATGTCCAGCTCTCCCTGCAATATTAGTTTTGCCTTTTGAAATACCCAGCTTAATTCACATGAAGCTTTGGATAAAAATAGAAATTCCCTAATTTTCATTAATCTGTAAAAGGGAATTATTATACAGACTTTTATTTTAATCAAAGATGATCATGATCATAAGATACATCTTTCTAATACTCGATAATGTAAATACTAGGTCAAGATTTAAATGAAACTAAAATCAAACCAACTTAAAGTTTACATCTATCCTTAGAAAGCAGATGATGACAAGTAAAAGCAAATGTAAAAACAAGTGATACCAGAAGTTTGGGCAGTATTTATAAGAAATGTTTTCAGATAGACATGTTTTACTTAGCTGTATTACTGGAATGCAAACATTTAGAATCTCAAGGAGAAAATATATTTTAAATTTCTATTGTGATTTACCATTTAAATTTTATTTATTCAGTCTTAGCTTAGTGAATCCTCACCATATCAATAGATGAAATATCAGTTGTTCACTTTTTCTAGCTGAGAAATTGGGACTTGGTTCCAGTAAAATTATACCTGTTATTTGATATAATTGTCAAATTCTACACTTAAATTCTCTTTCTCTTGAATCTCCATTGGTCTTTCCAAAATATTATAGTTTTTACTCTGTTGCCATATTATTTTTGTGCCAGTAGTAAATCACTTGGAAAAATTTTACAATGTTTTTCATGTACAAGTTTAACATGACTCTTGCTTAAATAAATTTAGCCAGAATATACTAAAGGTGATTATAACAGCCAACATAAAGTAATTACATTTTGTTTTCCTTTGTGATTTAAAGTTTTGCTATTTTGAATACATCTTCATGGGAAATTTGGCTTTCAAAATTAAAGCTATTGTTAATTTGAGTTCTTCTGATACAGTATAATTAGATAAAGATATAATAATCCAGAAACATATTTGAAACTAAAAATTAATCTACAAAAATGGTAATTACTCTTCAGCAAGAGCCTGATAAAATTTCTTTGTTTTTACAAAGCAAAAAATTGAAGATTTATTTACGTGTAAGGGAATTTTGTGTTTCATGTAGCCTGACCACTTTAAAGGTCAGGATGAAGAAATCCTAAAGTTGAAATTTCTTACTCACTTCTACAGCTAGTTTAGAGTAGATTTAGGACTTCTCAGGGGTATTTCCCTAGACCAGGTTGAGAATAGTGAGAATCTTAGATATTAATTTGTCTTGGACTTCAAGGTGTTTGGATTTCTATTTAATGCCTCTTAAATAGTTAGGAGCTATTAAATAGGTAATAGTGAAATGATTATTCTTACCTTTAATATGATTACAATAATAGTAGCATGTGTGACACCTTAACATTAACACCTTGTGAACAGCACAATGTGGAAAAAATAAAGTCAAATTGATTAAAAAAAAACACAACAACCTATAACCAGATTTAAACAATGCTGTGAGACTTGCAGAAATATTACTATGGTATAGGAATTATGTATAGGTTTATTACATGCTTATTGGAAACTACACCTAAAAAATTTCTAATCAGTGTAATTTCATTATAAACTAGATGACCTTTATCTCTTGACATTTCCAGAAGTAGCTCTTCAAACAGCTTCTAATTTTACAGGTTTATTTTCTATCTGAAATTATTTGTTGCATATGGTAAATAACTGATTGATGATTTTTAAATCTGCACTTATTTTAGAAAATATTTGTTAGATGCTTTTTCAATTACAGTTCATGTTATATTTTGCTTCTCTGATACGCTTTAAGGCAGTGATAATCTTAACCTTTTTAATTACCATATTTAGCTTATTTTTTAAAAAAATACCACCATTTGGGGGCACCTGGGTGGCTCATTCGGTTAAGCATCCAACTTTGGCTCAGGTCATGATCTCGCAGTTTGTGGGTTCGAGACCTGCATCGGGCTCTGTGCTGACAGCTCAGAGCCTGGAGCCTGCTTCAGATTCTGTGTCTCCCTCTCTCTCTGCCCCTCCCCTTGTTGCACTCTGTCTCTGTCTCTCTCTCAAAAATAAGTAAACATTAAGAACACATTTTTTAAAAAATACCAACATTTAGTCCTGTAGCCTTAAGGTACCATGATAATAACAACATAAATTGATTGCCTATATCATAATCATGGCTGAGTGGAATAAAAGAGTTTGGATTATATTTCTATGCTTTACCAAACCTTAGGGGATAGACTATTAAAGAGAAAAAAAAGTAATATGATTTCCCACAGTGATTTAGAAGTTTTGATGGTTTGTAAATATTCAAGGTTTAGAACTGCAATTCATGAATTTGCCATATAGCAATTTCTCTGTGTGACAGAAACACAATGTTTGATGGGCTGCTTAAATCACTTCATTCACCACTGAACTGAGACTAAGAAGAAACATCTGTACAGTACAAAGTGACATGACTCAAACATTTCAAGAATAGAAATGAAAATGAAATGGATGCTTCATCATATCAAAACCAGAAAGTGAATTTATCTGTACAATATAATTATCTTAATTTTGTTAGTTGAAAATGAGGCCTAAATTTCCCAGTCGTATTGAATTACTACTAGTTAATTATGGGAAAGTGCAGAGAAATTTTAACCCCAACAAACATGGTTGCACCTGCAGCTCTGTTTATATAAATTCATGCATTGGAAATATCAACTTAGAGTTCTATCCTCTAGGAAAGAGATGATATAGTGAAATTATTATTTGATATGTGAGTATATTAGTGTTTCAAAGTAAGTATTCCCTCTGTTTTATTTTTATTTTTAAAATTTTATTATTCAGGGTTTTTTTAAATTTATCCTTTATATTCGTATGCTCTTACATGCACTAGTATCAAAGTACTCTACACAATTAAAAGGTCTAAAAAAAAACTATTAGGTTAAGAGTATTGTACAATTACAGTATTTAAGACAAAAATTAAAAACCCTTTTGCATTTAAAGTAGGTTCTGTTTGTTCTCCTTGTTATGATTTCTTATTTTTCTGATATTAATTACCACTTTTTAAACCTTTCATTTTGAGATAATTTCATATTCAGGGAAAATTTGCAAGAAAAATTAAAAAAATTCTTATAACAACTTCATGAAAATTTTACAAATGCTAACATTTCAACACATTTGCTTTATCATTTTCTCTCTACATGTACATGGGTATTATTTCTTGAGTAGCTATTTTATTATTACTTGAGTAGCTACTTCAGAGTAGGGTAATACCTTTATTTCCCTAAGTTGGTTTGCATTACAAACAATTTTTCATATAACCATGCTACAATGATCAAAATCAGGAAATTAACACTGATAAAATAAGTATTATCTAATCACTGAGACAGTATTCAGATGTAAAACTTGCTCAGATAGCGTTCTTTCTTGCAAAAGTGTTTTCTTTACAATCTAAGGATCCAATCCAGTATAGCACATTGCATTTAGTTGTCATACTTAGAGTTTTCTCAGATTTTCTTAGCCTTTCAGAAGGTTGACATGTTTGAAAATTATAGGCCAGTTATTTTGTAAAATGACCCTCGATTTGGCTTTGTCTGATGTATACTCATGATTAGATTCAGGTTATGCAGTTTGGGCAGAGGTATCACAAAACTAATGCTCTGATGTTCTCAGTGCACCATAGCAGGAAGTGATAATGTGGCATTTTTATATAGCCTACCTTAAAGATGGTTTTACTTTTGCTGTCATTGTTGTAACAATATCATTCTTCTCAGTATATAGAATGCTATCTAGATGTTATGTTTATTACTTATTGAGAGTTGAAGATTTTTATATTCTTTGATCAAGTGGACACTATATTTACTGCTTTTCCTTTTGACATTTTTATCCTTTTTTATTTTTCCAGATACATATTTGAAATTGATGTTTACTAGCTGTTATTCTCTCTCTCTCTCTCTCTCTCTCTCTCTCTCACGGCCCTTTCTGGTTTATCATTGAACTTGACCTGATCAAGTGCTTCTGTTTTTTCTTCCATCACCTCTGTATAGGACCACAGTGGAAATCTGAAAAAAAGGAAAACTCCACACAACTACCACCTAAATTTCACTTTTTTAACACTTCTTCACATATCTTATAGATATGACTTTCCTTCATAGAAATCAATAACTGAAACAAGCCTTAAATCCCTTATTCAGTAGACCAATTGTTGAAAAATAAATTAGGATTCATAAAACTTATGAACATCAGGAATAATCGCAGGTATCCTGAAGTCTCAACAATGTGTTTTCCCATGAATTTTGTCTTAAGGAATGTGTATTTCTCTGCATCTGAAATGTAAAATAATGTATCTCATTGAATAATTTATAGATTGATAGTAGGATATTGCACTAATTCTACAGATCATTGATTGGATCAGAGTGAATTGCTTCGTCATTTCTCTTTTATCCACAACAAATCATGCAACAGCCCTGCTACATTGTAGCTGGTGCTCGAGATTTCCTCTAACAACATTCTTTTAATTAGTTCCTGCCTATGATGTAGCTGCAGGCCACGTACATAGTGCTAGAGATGATGACAAATTTGTGACTTGTTGGACTTTTGACCTAACTTATTGATCCATGACTATCTCCATATTTAGGATAGTTACCATTGCTCTTCCATTTTATTTCAT
This sequence comes from Lynx rufus, assembly GCF_022079265.1. Taxonomy (NCBI): domain Eukaryota; kingdom Metazoa; phylum Chordata; class Mammalia; order Carnivora; family Felidae; genus Lynx; species Lynx rufus. Next base: position 115,186,137 of record NW_025814867.1, read on the forward strand.
CTTTTAAATTCCCCAAGGCAAATGAATGGTAATGAATATTTATCATTTTATTTGATTTCCATAAAAGAGTCATTTTAATAAATATCCAATATAAAAGACCCAATTTCAGGGGCAACTGGGTGGCTCAATCAGCTGGGCGTCCAGCTTTAGCTCAGGTCAGGATCTCATGGTCTGTGAGTTTGAGCTCCGTGTGAGGCTCTGTGCTGACAAGTGAGAGCCTGGAGCCTGCTTCGGATTCTGTGTCTCCCTCTCTCTCTGCCCCTCCCCTGCTCATGCTCTGTCTCTCTCTCTCAAAAATAAATAAACATTTTAAAAAAATTAAAAAAAACACTATTTCAGCTTGAGCATATATATATATCTCTTGTGTATCATGACATGTATTTATTTTCTAGGGAGAAATTTGTAACTCACCAATAAGGTGTCAGGAGTAAAAGCAGTACTGCTATTATGATGCATAATCTCTAAAAGTCGCCTTACTCTTCCACACTGTAAACTTACCTCTGCTTGATTCTATACTTCCATAGATGGGATATCTACCCTTTTCCTTTGCTTTTTTTCTGTCTTAACCGTAATTGATCTACCATATAAAAGGTACACTTTTGCTAATTGTGTTATGGGCTTGAGTATTGCTCCTCACAAAAATGATCTTACAGTTTAGTGACTCAGCCACTTTTATACAGTTGTTGATACTGAATGTGTCCCTTCACGTCCCCTCAACCAGCTGGTGTATCTTTCTCCCAGCTATTGTGAGGCTTGTGCTCAGCAGACAACTCATACCTGCCCTCTTTTCCAGAAAATTGTGCTCAGCCAAACAGCACATCCCTTAGCAGGGATTCTTCTCCCCACTCTCCCTTGTTTTGAGGGCTGACTTTGGCCAGTGACTAACTGGTTATAAGAGTTAAAAGTAACTTGTTGCAAGGAAGCATTGACTTTTTGGCAAAGTTTATGTTCCACAGCTTCCACATGGAATCAGACTGGAACTAATCGCCAGCTGAGATGACGTTCTTGTTTAAAATTTGTCTTGTGACCTTTGTTGCATTACATTTTCCCTTCTCCTGAGAGCTTTTCCCTAATTAGCCACTTGAAAAAAATCTCCATCTTAGATTCTGTTTCTAGGAAACTTGACCTAAGACAGTGCATACCAGTAGTCATTCTAGAAAGCAGCTCCTGAAAATGAGATTCTGGATGGCAATGAGGATCTCAACACTGGTGGCAAGTAGACTGTTGACAGTACTTGGAATGCTATAGCAGTGTAACTGCTAAGGCCTTGTTTATGATGGATTGGAATAGGATGTACTAAAAAAAAAAAAAAAGAGGATGGGACACCTGGGTGGCTCAGTCGGTTGAGTGTCCGACTTTGGCTCAGGTCATGAACTCATGGTTGATGAGTTGTGCTCTGTGTTGACAACTCAGAGCCTGGGGCCTGCTTCAGTTTCTGTGTCTCCTTCTCTCTGCCCCTCCCCCTGCTCATGCTCTCTCTCTGTCTCAAAAATAAAATAAACATTATAAATAAATAAATAAATAAATAAATAAATAAAAGATGAACTAGTAGTGAAACATGGTAGGTGTCTGAGAGATCTGGAAGACATAACAATTATAAGAATAGTAGAATTAGATGGCTGTTGCTAAGTGTCAATGATAATTAATTTGAGAAAGAGATGGTCTCAGCTCTATTAATCAATGACTTAAAACAAATTGTGAAAGTCAGAATGTCTCTGGGCAGTTTTTAAAGAAACCCTTATCTCCTGCAGCTAGAGGATGACTAAGGCTGGATATCAGGCTCAGAGCATAATTGTATAAGTGGTAGAAATTCAAAGACTGAATTCTCAGAGTAGAAGCATCCCCAATGCCAGAGTCAACACCATAAAAAGAAAGGAGAGGGTAGATGAAACCTAAGGGTAGATGTGCCAGGATCCTTGGATGCCTAGGTGCCCCTTGTTAAAAGATCATGGTAATCCTTTGCTTAAAGATTATGAAGAGGTCTTAACTGATGTAATTTAATGGCAGACCAATTATTTCTCTCCTTAGGATATGCCTACCTCCTCTCCTTGCCAGTGGACCAGTAATTGTGATCAAGTCTCATGACTTAACAGGAGTAATATTTTAAAGGTGCTGAATGAAGGGGTGTGTGTATGTGTGCTTCAAACCGGATCATGGTTTCTGTCAATATCTGAGCAGTCTCCTGTGACTCGGGGTTTGATGCCCTAGAAAGGATTTTTAGAGCCATTCTGATACACTGTTGGAATGGTCCCTGGAAATAGGAAAATAGCATTGGCCCACATTAAACGAAATGAAGCTTGCAGAAGAATGGAGACAGAACTGAGGAAAGGAACAAAGTCTTGAAACAGTAGGATACCAAAATGTAAGACATAAGAAACCACCTGCTGTGTTTGTTCCCAGATAAGACTGGTATGAAACTTTATTTACAATGACTACCATGATAGCCTAGTGGAGCAGAGTGTGGATATCATATGGGAGTTCAGAGGTGGAAGTTCTCTATAGAATGATGTTAAAAGTAGGAGTTAACTATTGTAGGACTGGGCTCCCAATAATAACTGGGAATAATGTTAATTTCTGAATGGAAGTCAGGCAGCAGTACTTCAATTGTAAACACAAGGTAAACACCATTTCCTTTTGGGTAACAAAGCCAAAAGGTTTTGTCCCATCTATAAGATCCTGTACAACATCACCTTATTCCATTGGACCCACTCTATGGCAAAAGAAGCGAGATGGTGAGCATATGCCTGCAGGATCCATTGGTTCTCTCATATACTATGTTATGCAGATGCTGTTTTCTGGTATAATTCAGTTAATAGTGTTACTGGGGCTCCAGAATGAAGATGATACCCTGCAAAGGTGGTGAGTTGTGAGGGAATACATGTTGAAAGGGATGCACTACATGATTCAATATTTTGGCATTTGAGGTATAAGGGGGAAATAATAATTGTAAAGACTGTGAATTGGGTGTTCATAAATGAGTGCTTTTGTTACATTGAAGAGAGAAAATGGCCAGCTCAGATCAGTCAGTTCCTGATCCTTTTTCATTCTGTATACTGCTCAGATGTCAAATCTCTAGAGATTCCTTTCTTGACCTACAAAACAGCCACGGAGATTCATCTCTCAAATATCGCTTCAAGAGACCTTGCCATAGGGAACAAAACTAATTGACATCCTGCAGCTTTATCACATTCTATACATTGTGTGTTTATATGAGGATATACTTGCCCTAGGCTACTTCTAACCAATTACTGAACACAGTGAGTGAATTGGGTAGAACTCAACTCTTGCTTGATGCAGGATTCCCTAAATGGGACACATCAAGCTACTTGACAGGAGACTGTAAGGAACACAAGGATAATTGTGTAAGAAAGATGATTTTTTTAATATATTTGTGATTTTAATTTCTCTATCAGAGAAAAACATATTATATCTGAAATTTAATTTTTTCTTGTGAATATTATCCGATTCACAAAGTAGGCTGTATAATGGTTTATTTGGACAAGCCAGTTAACCTCATGACATGTTCAACATGACACGGGAACAAGAATAGGGGATGAGTTGTACACTTTTCAATGTAAATTCTGCAGAGTATCAAAGACTTCTGTGCATAAATTGAAAATTACATGGGCAAAGGGTTTGAGAGGCTGAGGAAAAGAAGAATGTTCTTGGCTATTTTAGATTCAAACTCAGAAGGAAAAAGCATCCTAAGGATCACATTTGCCTAGTATAATTAGAATAGTGGAACTGACAGGAATTTGAAGTAGACTTTGTAGCATATTATAATAGTATTTGTATGCCTGCCAAAACAAAAGAGACAAGAAACATTGTTTTCTTTCATGAAAGGTCAAAGCCATAGTTTAGCCAAAAATATTTTTCAGAATGTACTCAATGTACCAGGATTAATAAATATTTTAGAATAAAAAAATAAAAGAGAATTTCAAAAATAGATTGAGTGACAGATTAAACCAGCTAACAAGAGAAATAATAGAACAATAGATACAAAGGACTTATCCATAAGGTACCTCAAAAAGCATAAAAAAAATAATATTAAAGGTTAAGAGACATGGCAAATTGAACAAAAAGGGTTATGGCATGTTTAATCAAAATTCTTAAGGCAATAATGGAGTGATTGAAATCAGAAAAAAAAATTCTATGTGATGAGGCAATACCTCAAAATTTACAGAATTATTGAAGTCTACCAAATACTCTGATCCAAGAACCCCAAGGACACCTTCACTTATAAACAAAAATAAATTCATATTAGGAACACTATGGTAAAGTAAAGGGCAGTGTGGTAAGGAGACAGTGGGAAAGACAGAAGCTAAAGGAAACTACTATTGGAATAAAAGCTAATGTAAGAATGCAAAATGGAAGCCAGGGGAAAGTGTGATATTGTCTACAATGTGCTATGAAAAACTAGCTTTCCACTCAGAATTCTATATCTGGAGTCCTTAACCTTTAAGAATAAGTGGAAAATAAAGCTATTTCCACCCAAACAAAAAATTGAGAAAGTTTATTGCCAGTAGATCTTACCAGAGAAAATTCTAAAGTATATACTTCAGTCAAAGAAAGTAATTCCAGGTAGAAGGGCTGAAGGCAAAAAAAAAAACAAAGCAAAAACAAACAAACAAACAAACAAACAAAAAAGAAACAAAAACAAACAAAAAAAAACCTACTGGAAATTAAGTGAGTCAGGAAGGATATCTGGTCAAAGAATATTTACATTTTTATGCATTGTCTTGATTTTGTTTTAAGAGATGCTAAAGCATTTGAGTGCTAATGGAAAGGATTGAATACTGGGAGGACAAACTGATGTAATATGAGCTAAGAGTGTTAAGTGATTATAATTTAGAAAACAGATTGTACATTTAGAAGTAGAAAGCATGTTTTCTGATTTGAAAAAAAGAAGACAAACAGGTTATAAATGAATGACTTCTCTTCTCCTTTCCTTCATTTTCTTCTTCTTTTTTCCCTTCCTTCTTATCTTTCTTTTCAACCTGTGAGGTAGGGCTAGGAGTTCAAAATAAGAGAAAGAAGAAGGCTGTGGTTTGAGGCAAGTGAAGAAAGTACAGAAGAGGAGGACAGCAAACATTCATGAGAAGAAAGAAAATTGAGAACTACTAAATTCTTTTGGTTCTCTCTCTTGCCTTTTTTGTCCACCGCTGTCTTGGAAATTTCTTACAAATTCTTGTAACTGTTGTTCCTTAAATTACTAGCTATTCTATCTTGTTGCACTGGTCTTCTTTCCAAGCAGGTATCTCTGATGTGAGTTCTGTTGTGGCTTTTAGACTCTGTTTCACATTAATGCTATTTCCCTCCTTGAAAGCATTCAGTGGTGGAACCAAATTATCTACAATACAGCCAATCTCCTTTCCATAATGTGTCCCTTAAATACATAAGATGCTTTTTTTTTTCTTCCCCTTCTCTTTGCTCAGTTTTTTTCTCTTGCCTGGGATTTCCAGTTCTTCACATCTCCACTTCTCATTAATAACCACCTAGTCAAAGGCCTTATTCTTAAGTAAATACATCTCAATGTCCAGAATTTTCTTGTAGAAACCAGATGTTATGGTGGCCAAAAATAATCATTTGGGTGTCACTTAATATTGGGTACAAGATTTCTGCTTGGTCACTTAATTTGATCTTGGAAAGGTTTTGGATTTATTTAAGCCTGTTTGTCATTAGTAAAATGTTAACAAGAGTATTTGCTAGGAATATGATACAGATTGCAATATATAAATTATGTATCTGGCAGATGGTTCAAGAAATATTGGCTATTTTTATAAAAGTTACAAAATATATTTATTTCAGTTTGTATTCTTCAATATGAGCATATTTACACATGTGCCTCCTTCCCTATTTCTTCACTTCCCACTGGATTTCTTATTAAAAATATACCCCATTAATTCTGGGGGGAGGGAGGCAGTACAGCAATCAATATCTTTAAACTGTATTCCTGGACTCCTACCCACTCATCTCTGACTAGGTTAATTTTACAATGAATTAAATTTGGGAAGCTGGTCTGAATATTTTCAGTGATGAATGAATTGTTAAAACTGTTCACAGAAATATTTACCAAAAATGAGAATTGATGCCCTTTATCCCTTTACTTCTTCTACAAATATTGATTTAAACCCAATTAAAAAGAACTGGGGTATAATGTTATTTATATAAACATATTATATAGACATTTTTAATAGATACAAGTAATTTTTTTAGAACAAGAACATGAAGATATGGTAGTATATTTTCACCCTTGACTCTAATGATAATTTATTAGGTTTTTTTTTAATAGGCAATGGCATCCTTAATTATCAAACACCTCCTTCAAATATAAAATATAAAAATTGCTTATACTTAAACTGTTCAAGTGGTTACTAAAATTTCTTACTATATGAGTTAAAAACCTCTAGAATTAATTTTCCACTACAACTACCATTGAAATATGTCCTATTGTAATATTCAATATATATGAAAACCAAACTGAGTTATCCTCTAGGAAAAAAAATACTTTGCCATAAATATGTGTACACACACATCCACACACACTCTACTACCGCTACTATTATATATTCAATAACAAAATACTGAAATCCTCACTTTCTTTAGAATGAAATGTTTGTATTCTCCCTATCTGTTAAAATCATACTGAAGGATTCACTTAAAAATAATAACTTACTCCCATTTCTGAAATTAGGTATTTTTTTCTATATTTTTAGATAAAAAATGTGTATATTTAAGGTGTGTACCATGTGATCTGGTGTATTTATGCATAGTGCAATGATAACTACAGGAAAGCTAATTTACACGTCATCTTCTCATGTAGTTACCATTTTTTTGTGTGTGATGAGTACACCTGAAATCTACTCTCTTAGCATATTTTCAGTGTTGGGTACTATAGTAATGTTTTAAATCCTATCTTATTTTCACTCAAAGCTAAGATTTATTTTTTGTCTTTAAAAATAATCATTTTGAATGTGTGTCTTTTTGAGTAACTAAAAATGTCTTTACTATTTGCAATACAATAATTTTTATACGCAATGCTATTATTGACAACACTTAACATGGCCTACAATACATAAAGATCTATTACATATAGCTCATTTTATCTTTATCTACTCCTTAGAACAGTTTTAAATCTCAAAAATACTTTAAATGGCATTTATATCCTGCAAGTGCAAGTAAGTTCCATGAGTAGCATAGAATTTTATCAACACAATGAAATGTTAAAATCCAAACAGTGCTATCAGACTTTATATTAGACTATATGGCTCACACCCAACCAATCAAAATAGACGATTGTATAATAAGATAAATAGGATAAGTTAATATTTCTATGCTCTATAATGAAAACACTACACATTGTTAAATGAATGTGTAAGTAAAATCAATAATAAACACTATAAATTAAGTTCTGACAATTAGTAGTCTGTTCTTACTAAAGAAGTGGTGATAAATATTAATCATGTCAGTAGGACCTTTACCTTGACCAATTAGGGTAATTATTTTGTTGAACAAGTCCTTATCCTAGTTGATTTAGTCTGCTTTCAAATATCTCTTATTTGCTCACATACCTATTCAAAATCTTTAAGTACTTGTTTAAACCTCAATTTCTGGGAAAGTTTCTGCTTCCGTTCAATACTTTCTTTTTTTTTTTTAATATTTTTTTAATGTTAATTTATTTTTGAGAGGGAGACAGACAGACAGACCATGAGTGGGGTATGGGTAGAAGGAAAGGGAGACACAGAATCTGAAGCAGGCTCCAGGCTCCATGCTGTCAGCACAGAGCCTGATGCAGGGCTCGAACTCAGGAAACCCGCGAGATCATGACCCCAGCCAAAGTCAGACACTTAACCAACTGAGCCACCCAGGTGCCTCCCCTTTTAATATTTTCAATGACTTCTGTCTTTTGTCGATTTTTTCTGTAACTACCCTAAACTCTCCGTATGGATTAATCTTTCTCTTTGTGTGATGTCACTACTATGAGATCAGAAGTTATCAGAAAGCTGTAGGACAGAATAGTCACTTAAAAATTCTTTAAGAAGGAAGAGTCAATATCTGCTTTGAGTGGAGTCAGAAAGTTCTCTCTCATTTACTTCATACAGTGGAACTTCTCATATAACAATAATTGCTAGCCTTTGTGTGGTAGTTGTGGTTTTGATATTTAATTACCTTATGTCAAACATCCTGTAATACTATATATGACTGTTTATTTTCTATGATATTCAGAACATACTAGGCAATGTTGTGTACTTCTTTGCAACAGGGATTATCCACTTAATAAAGATAATATTTTATTTATTTTTTTATTTTTTAAATTTTTTTAATGTTTTTTTATTTATTTTTGAGACAGAGAGAGACAGAGCATGAACGGGGGAGGGTCAGAAAGAGAGGGAGACACAGAATCTGAAGCAGGCTCCAGGCTCTGAGCTGTCAGCACAGAGCCCGACGCGGGGCTCGAACTCACGACCGTGAGATCATGACCTGAGCCGAAGTCGGACGCTCAACCGACTGAGCCATCCAGGCGCCCCTAAAGATACTATTTTAAAAAGTTTAGTTTATGGGCTCAGTTTATTAAGTGTCCAACTCTTGATATTGGATCAGGTTATGATTCCAGGGTCATGGGATTCTTAAGATTCTCTCTCTCTCTACTCTGCCCTGTCCCTCACTTGTGCTCACTCTCTCTCTCTCTCTAAAAAAAAAAAAACAAAACAAAACAAAAAACAACAACAACAACAAAAAAACCCAAAACCAAAAAACAAACAAAACCAAAAAACAAAAAACAGTTTGTTTTTATTGTTTACTAATTCAGTGTTACTATGACAAAAAAGATGAAAAGGTATATTGGGAACTTTTTCCTACTGTTACCTGTTCTTATTATTTGTTGTCTAAGTATCTTTTTTTAGTCCTTGAATTTATCCCAAGTAGCAAAAATTTCTGTCAACACAACAGGTAATCCGTGGCACGGCACCTGAGTAAAAATTAATAAATTAATAAATAAATCTGCATTGTAAAACGTTACTCTGACTTTATACTTTGAAACATACATTTTCAGTAATGACTACACTGTAAAAGACTTCACTGTGAAAAAGGAAGACAATCATAATTTTTCAAATGTCAGTTTTATTCTTGTGTAACAATTACTTTCACTGACAGAAAAACTACTTTATAGAACTCTGAAATGTAGTCAACTTTTGTTTAACTCTTGGTGGGAAAATCCTAACAGGTATATAGAGCACTTCTTTTAGGAACAGGATTACCTCTTTAAAAGAAAGAATTTTCTCCTAGTATCACTTTTTATTTACAATATTGTGAAGACTTTAGAAAGTTGCTTGTATCTTCTTTTTAAATCACAAGCTGAAAATTTTTTCCCAATTTTTTGTGGTAAAATATACATAGCAAAATTTACTATCTTAACTGTTTTTAAATGGTAATTCAGTGGTATTATGTATATTCATATTTTTGTAAATACAAAATTGCTAACATCTTTCTACAGAACTCTTTTCATCTTGTAAAACTAAAATTCTGTATTTGTTTAACACTACCTCTCCATCACCTCCATTCCTCCTTTCTGCTCGCTCCTTCCTTCCTTCCTTCCTTCCTTCCTTCCTCCCTCCCTCCCTCCCTCCCTTCCACCCTTGCTTTCACCTCTCTCCCCTGTCTTTCTTTCCTTTCGTTCCTGTTCCCCTAAGCCCCAGACTCTGGTAATCACCATTCTACTCTTTATTCTGTTGCTATGAGTTCAGTGGTTTTTTTTCTCTCTCTGTAGATTTCACATATAAATAAGATTATGCAATATATATCTTTTGGTGTCTAGCTTATTGCACTTAGCATAATGTCCTGCAAATTCATCCACGTTGTCACAAATGGCAGGAAGTCCTTCCTTTTTAAAGTTGAATGAGATTCAATTGTGTGTATCTTTCACTGTCTTTATCCATTCATCTGTCAATGAACACTTAGACTGTTTCCATATCTCGGCAATTGTGAGTGATGCTGCAATGAACATGGGAGTGTAAATATCTCTTCAAGATCATGGTTTTAATTCCTTTTGATAGATTTCCTTTCCCATATTGTTTGATTACTCTGTTGAAGTTTTATGAGAATAACTTTTATTTACAAATTGTTCTGAGCACAGAACATATATATATGTGTGCATATATGCACATATCAGTATGTATGTTCACATATAAACATATTTTGGAATGCATTAGGTTTATTGAAGAAAGGAATATAAGAATGTATGTGCTAAATGTGTGTGCAATTAAACATTTGGATCAATGTTAATATAAAATGTGAAATGTTTCAGGGGCACCTGGGTGGCTCCATTGTTAGGCTCAGTTCAGGCCAGGATGTTATGGTGTGTGAGGTCAAGTCCCATGTTGGACTCTGCACTGGCAGCACGGAGTCTGCTTGGGATTCTCTCTTTCCCTTTCTCTCTTCCTCTTCCCTGATCACACTCTTTCTCTCTCTCAAAAATAAATAAACTTTAAAAAAAAAGGTGAAATGTTTCAGTAGATTAGAATCTTCCCCAAAACAAATTAGTCATTTTATATTTTGTAGTTCTATATTGAAACCATCAAAATAGCATTATAAACAGTGATAAACTACTATTGTGAGCATAACATAAAGCATAAGAATGTTGAATCACTGTGTTGTACACCTGAAACTAATGTGTGTGTGTATATATATATTACATATATATGTTTTATTATGTATATATATAATGTTTTTCAATTTTATATATTGGTTGAAATTATCCTTATTTTTTTTTTAATTTTTTTTCAACGTTTATTTATTTTTGGGACAGAGAGAGACAAAGCATGAACGGGCGAGGGGCAGAGAGAGAGGGAGACACAGAATCGGAAACAGGCTCCAGGCTCTGAGCCATCAGCCCAGAGCCCGACGCGGGGCTCGAACTCACAGACCGCGAGATCGTGACCTGGCTGAAGTCGGACGCTTAACCGACTGTGCCACCCAGGCGCCCCAATTATCCTTATTTTTAAGTATCTAGAATCAAGTAAATTGTTGATAGTTAAAATACTAATTGTTATGTTAACAACAAAGAAAATTTTATGGGTTAAATTGCCGCTAACATGAGACTTAGATTTGATCCCAATAGACTGACTTTTATGTTTATCTTTAAGCCAATTTGCTATGTGGCTTTAGTATATATCAAATCAGGTTCTCAGTTGGAAAGAACTCATGAACAAAGCAATATTAGTTTTAGAAAATATTTGAAAAAATAATTTGATTATTGGATGAAGCCTTTGTCTATCAAGAGAATTATAAAAAATATGTTCTTTATTCTTTTGACAATTTCAAACAATTTAGATGTATAGATATTAGAATAGTGGTGAAAACAAAGCTGTTCTACATCCTCCTATTGTCACTGTTCTAGATCTCTGAGAAGTAAAAGTCAGAAGACTGCATAGTAAAAGTAGAACACACTGCAGAACATTGAAGGAAAAAAGTTGCCAGGTGATATTAGCAGATTTATGTAGCATTTTTATTAAGAAAAAGCAATTTTTATTTAGTGAATGTCAACAAAATCCCTAAAATGTGGTAATTAATGTTCAGAGAACTATGAAGTTCAAGTCTGCAGTAGACATCTATCGTGTGTTTTGTTTGTTTTGTTTTGTTTTTTTTAGTGCTTACCTGGTGTTTCTTTACTTTTGACCACAGGGATTGGTCCAATGTGGCCTAAATTAATCAAACCAGAGCTATCTCTGGAGAGTTGACAGATTTCAGGGAAGAGCCTACATTATGAATTTGCTGTTTGAAAATAATGTGAAGTTGGACTGTCAATGGCCATGATGCTTGCTACCTGGTATGAGTTTATCTGAGAGATGGAGAGAGTGAGACCAGATGACATTGTTTGAGTCCTTGTATCTATCCATCTGTATCTAAAGTTAGTTTTGCCTTAGACGTTTCAATCATGTGAGAGAATATTTCTACTTTTGCTTAAGATCTATTGAATTAAAATTCTCTCATTGCAACTGAAAGAAACATCAATTTATGACTAATACATGTAGAATAAACCTGACTAGAAACACTTTCTATAAAGGAAAATAATACTTCACAGACTATTGCCTATAATTTTTTGAGGGCTATGTAGTCTCAGCAGATTAAAACAAAAACAAAAACACCTTATTTAAATGAAGTTATGGATCTGAATTCTGCTTATCTCATACTGATTTTTCTTGTTTTGACAAGATTCTGTCTAATTTTGCCATATTACTTAATCCTAAAATGATTGTTTCCATGTAGCAGAAACAGTATGAAAATCCGATTTCTCATACAAAACCAATTTTTGGCAAAATTTCTTAAATTTTTTTATTGTCTAATCTTTTTACAAAATTGTTGTGTAATCATTTTACATTATCTAATCTTCATGATTTGTGTTGCACTCCTACATGCCCCGTGCTAAAAACCTGCTTCCTATTACTTATTACACTGGAATGGCATATGCATGGAATTGCTGCTTTCTCACTCACAATGATTATTTTTAATCTCCTTTTTCTGTCTTCAGTTACAATGTAATTTTGTTGATACAACTAGTTACTTCAAGATTGACAACAGAAAAAACAACCACTCTCAAACAAATCTGACTGTGTAGTACTTTTTCAGAAGATAATAATTTTTTTTTATGGTTTTATAAGAATTTGTTTTCTTTCAGAAATTATTCCATGTAAAATATCCTGGGGTCACACATATTCAACAGATGTGACAAAGTTACCATGGTAAATGGATGTTCTCATTAATCATGTTCAAAGAACAATTACAGTACATTTTTATACAGATCTTAGTTTCAACCTAGATATAAGTTGATAATGTCAGAAAAACTTCAGGAAGTAGAGATAGGGATGCAGAAGATTGTAAAATCATCTAAATACTTTAAAAAATGGGGCAAAGAAAATAATGAAAGGCAGAGAAAAAAGGTTTCAACAAAAATAAGGGAAAGCACTGAAGTTACTATGGAGACTAAGACATACGTGAAATTACTCAAGACCAGAATAAGTGTAAACAAGGTAAAAGTCGAGGGATTTGCTCAAAAGGAATCATTTGGGGAACTTTAACTGGCTTATTAAAAATCCCCTTTGTACTTCAGTACTGCAAAAAGGAGAACTGAAATGACAACAAAAAGGGTTCTAGTTGAAAAAATTCTCAAATTGTCACAAGAAGTAGCTCACAGTAAGAATTGAAAATTTTGAGAGAGCCTGAATGACTCATGGAATTAATATAAAGATATAGATATTTTTTAAATAAATTGATCAATGTTCCTATCATTGTGCTTCCATACTGTGCAGTGACTTACTTGTCTACATATTTTTAGACCCTTGAAACTGCATGCTTATTGAAGAAACTTTATGCGTTGTTCTTGCTTCCATATTAAAAATGTCTTTTGTTTGTTTTATAAAAGATATTTTTATTATTGAATTATCTTTTCACTTTTTCATAACAACCTTTTTTAAAAAAAAATCAAAGTATAGTTGACATTCAGTGTTATGTTTCAAATGTCCAACATACAAATTTGACAATTCTACACATTAGTCAATGCTTACCACAGTAAGTATGGTTACCATCTGTCACTATATGACATTATTACAGTATTATTACCTATACTCCCTATGCTGTATTTTCATTTCCTTGACTTATTTTATAACTAATTTATATCTTAATCCCCTTCACCTGTTTCACTCATCCATCTATCACCTCCCCTCTGAAAATAACCAGTTTGTTCTTTGTGTTGAAGGGTCTATTTGTTTATTGTTTATTTGTTCATAGGTTTTGATTTTTAGATTCCACATGTAAGTGATAACATATGGTACCTGTCTTTGTCTGATTTATGTCACTTACCATAATATTTTCTAGGATGATCCATGCTGAGACAAATGACAAGATCTCATTCTTCTTTATAGTCAAGTAACATTATATATTATAATATAATATATGTATAATATAAATACATATGCATCCATTCATGTATTGATGGACACTATTTGCTTTCATGTCTTTGCTATTGCAAATAATGTTGCAATACACATGGGGTTCATTTATTATTTCAAATTAGTGTTTTCATTTTCTCTGGGAAAAAACCCAGCACAGGAATTACTGGATCATATGGTATTTCTGTTTTCAATTTTCTGAGAACCCTCCACATTGTTTTCCACAGTGGTTACACCAATTTAATTTCTACTAACAGTACGCAAGGGTTATTTTTTCTCCACATCCTCACCAACACTTGCTATTTCTTGTATTTTTGATTGTAGTCATTTTGACAGCCATGAAGTGATATTTCATTATGGTCTTCTTTTGCATTTCCTGATGATTAGTCATGGTTTATATGTCTGTTGTCATCAGGATATCTTCTTGAGAAAAAATTCTATTCAGTTCCTCTGCCCATTTTTAAATCAGATTTTTTTGATGTTGAGTTATATAAGTTCTTTATATATTTTAGATATGAGCTCCTTAAAGTATATACCATTTGCAAATATCTTCTCCCATTTAATAGGTTTCCTTTTTGTTGATGGTTTCCTTTGCCGTGCAACAGCTTTTTATTTTGGCATAATAACAATAGTTTATTTTTGCTTTTGTTTCTTTTGCCTAAGAAGACCTATCCATAAACATTTTACTAAGGCTGATGTCTAAGAGACTACTGCCTATGTATTATTTTAGGAGTTTTATACCTTCAAGTCTCACAATTAGGTCTTTAATTCATGTGAATTTGTTTTTGTGTATGGTATAAGAAAGTGATCCAATTTCATTCTTTTTCATGTAGCTGTCCAGTAGCTTTCCATTTCTCTGCATGATTTATTGAGGAGACTGTCTTTTCCTCATCATATATTCTTGCCTTCTTTGTCATAGATTGACCATATAAGCATGCATTTATTTCTGGGTTCTATATCCTGGTTTTTTCATTGATGTGACTATTTTTGTGCCACTACTATATTTTTTGATGACTATAGCTTTGTATTGTAGTATGTCTTGAAATCTGGGATTGTGATATCTTCAGCTTTGTTTTTCTTTCTCAATATTGCTTTGGCTATTTGAGGTCTTTTTAGTTCCATATAAATTTTAGAATTCCTTGTTCCGTTTCTGTGTAAAATACTATTGATATTTTTATAGAGATAGCATTGAATATGTATATGCTTTGGGTAGGGTGGCCATTTTAATCACATTCTTTCAATCCATGAGCATGGTATATCCTTCCATTTGTTTGTGTCATCTTTAATTTTTTTCATCAACGTCTTATAATTTTCAGAGTATAGGTCTTTCACTCCTTTAATTAAATTTATTCCTAGGTATTTTATGAGGTGCCTGGGTGGCTCAGTCAGTTAAGTGTCTGACTTCAGCTCGGGTCATGATCTCATGTTTCATGAGTTCAAGCGCCATATCAGGCTCTTTGGATTCTATATCTCCCTCTCTCTTTGCCCCTCTCCTTCTCACACTGTGTGTGTGCGTGTGTCTTTCTCTCTCTCAAAAAATAAATAAACATTAAAAAATTTAAAAAAATATTCCTAGGTATTGCATAATTTTTGATATAATTTTAAATGGGATTGTTTTTTTAATTTCTCTATCTGTGCTTTGTTATTTATATAGTATATTAGCATAGTATAGAATCATAAGAGATTTCTCTATATTAATTTTATATACTTAAACTTTACTGAATTCCTTTATTCTAATAGTATTTTTGGTGCAGTATTCAGGTATTTTTATATGTAATAATATGTTATCTGCAGAGAGTGACAGTTTTAATTCTGGTTTGTCAATTTGGATGCCTATTTTTTTTTTTGTCTGATTGTTGCAGCTAGGACTTGTAGTACTATGTTGAGTGAAAGTGGTGAGAATGGACATCCTTGTCTTGTTCCTGGTCATAGAGGAAAAGTTTTCAGTTTTGCACCATTGAATATGTTACCTGTGGATTTTTCATTTATGGTCTTTATTATGTTGAGATATGTTCCTCTAAACCCACATTGTAGAGAGTTTTTATCATGAACAGATGTATTTTTATCAAATGCTTTTTCTGCATCTACTGAGATGATCATATAGTTTTATCCTTCCTCTTGTTAATTTGATGTATCACGTTGACTGATTTGTGAATATTGAACCGCCATTGCATCCCTGGAAAAAATCCCATTTGACTGGGGTCAGTGTTCCTTTTAATGTATCGTTTAATTCGGTTTGCTAATATTTTGTTGTTATATATATGTATGTTATTATATATCACAGCCTATGTATGTAGCAGACCTTTTTAAGTTCCTGTTCCTCTGTTTGTTTCTGGGTGTTAGGCAGTTCAGCTACATCTTCTGGTATTAAAGGAGTGGACTTATGTAGGAGATGTCCTGTGGGATCCAGAAGTATAATCATCCTACCAACCACCAGGGCTAGGTGCCCTGGGGTATCCCCTGTGCGCACTACATGCACTATTATGTTATGGGAGATCTGTGAATACTGTGGGCACGCTGTTGGACAGTTATTGTCCTGTCTGCTGTGAAATCCAGCTGAGATTTGGGCTTGTGTAGGACTCTCAGTGGTACAGAACTTCCTGGCACTAGCAGTCTAGAGGGAATATTCCAACATGTTTCCTTCCAGCGTCAGGATTAGCACGACAGAACAAGGTAGCAAAAATAGCTGCTGCCGGTGTCTCAGTCCCTGAGGAGAGTCCAGTTGTTTCCTGTCTCTTCTGGCAGGTACGCCAGGATTAGTAAATGAGTCTCCTTCACCTATGGTCTATCCACTTTGGATCTGATGTTTTTGAAATGGTTTCAGGGTCAAGCAAGACTGTATGTGAACCCTTTAAGAATAGATTTTCCTTTCTCTAGAGTTGTATAGTTTCCCAGGATGTACTCCCTATTTATTTTCAAAGCCAGATGTTTTCGGTCCTCATCTCTCCTGTGCAGCATCTTAAGGATTTGGGTGCCTGACGTGGAGTTCAAATCTCTTGCCCCTCAGAAAAAGTTGCATACCTTTGAGACCCTTCCCAGTCATAAAATACAGAACTCTGGATATGTTCCAGATTGTAACTCTGTTTCTTCTACGTATCTCAGTCCTATCTCTTGTTATAGAGCTCAATTCATCCAGTTTCTAGGACTCCCTCCCAGGGAATTATTCTATATGCAGTTGCAGGTTTGTTGTACCCATAAGAGTAGGTGAATTCAGATCTTCCTATGCAGCTATCTTGAAACCTCTCTCTCTGTTTTCTATTTTTTATATCTTCTATCCCTTTGTTGAAATTCTCACATTTTCATGCATTGCTCTCCTGATCTCCCTGAGAGTCTGAAACTATTATTTTGAACTCTACATTGGGTAAGTCATTTATCTCCATTTCATTAAGATCAGTTTCTGGAGATTGGATTTGCTCTATTTTTGGAACATATTCTCCTATTTCTTCATTTTTTTCCTTGACTCTCTATGTTGTTTCCTTTGGACCAGATAAAACAGCTACCTTTTAGTCTTAATATACTGGTCTTGTGTAGGATAGGAATCTTGTCAATCAGTTTTGCTTGAGCTCCTTTTTCCCCTCTCAACTCCTGTGATTGACAGTCAACCCTCTTAGTACTTTTTAAGAAGTTTTTCTATTGAAGTATAATTGACCTACAGTGTTATACTAGCTTCTGATGTACAACATAGTGATTCAACAATTCTATACATTATTCAGTACTCACCATGATAAGCATAGTTAGCACCTGCCACTGTTATCAAACCAAAGTCCAGCTGCCTGTTGCTCAAAAGGCTAATAGTCAAGAGACAAGTTTTGATTGGAAAAAAATTGAGCTTTATTCAGTAGGCTGGCAACCTAGGGAGAAGGCAGGCTCTTGTCCAAAATTCAACTCCAAGGGTTCTCCATGGCCCAGGGATTTTTAAAGGAGTTTAGGGCAGTTAACCAGCAAAGGGAGTGCTATGGTCTGCAACCTTTCTTGATTACATGCAGACACGATGGTACCAGCTACAGAGGTTATCTCAGTGCAAGGCAATCCAGTTTCCGTTTTGTGATGTACAGGGGTGCTCTGTCCTTTCTGCAAAGGAGAAAAAGATCTACGGATACATCAAGGCAGGTTAGTGAAATCATCTGTGTGACCTAAAAAAAAAAAAGAAAAAAGAAAAAATTTGCTAAAAAAAATTGCTAGGCTAATCAAAAAGCTGAGGCAGCTTCAAACAGATTCACTGGCCTCTGTGGGCCTGGGAAAGTTTTGATCCTTCACTCCTCATGGCCAGTGGTCTGTCTGCTACAGATCAAAGGATTTAGGTCAATAAGCAATATAATCCTTAAAAGCAGTTAGTGTGCTTTAACATCACCATTCAACATTTATTGCCTATATTTCTTATGCTGTACTTTTTAGTCCTGTGACATTTATTGATATTTTGATAGGGATTGTATTAAGATTTTAGATGGATTTTGGTATTGTGACTATTTTAACAATACTAATTCTTTCAATCCATGAGCCTGGAGTATCTTTCCATTTGTTTGTATTGTCTTCAATATCTTTAATCAGTGTCTTATTGTTTTCAGAGTCTTAGGTCTTTCACCACTCCGATTAAATTTATTCCTAGGTACTTATTCTTTTTATGCGTATGTATATAGGATTATTTTCTTAATTTCTCTTGCTGCTAGTTTATTAGAATATAGAGATGCAACATATTTCTGTATATTAATATTGTATTCTGCAACTTTACTGATTTCATTTGTTCTACTCGCTTTTTGGTGGAACATTTAAGGTTTCCTATGAAATAAGTATCACATCATCTCCACGTAATGAGTTTTACTTCTTCCTTACCAATTTAGATGTCTTTTGTCTCTTTATATTTTGATTGCATTTGCTAGCACTTCCTATACTATGTTGAACAAAAATGGTGAGAGTGGACATCCTTGTCTTATTCTTGATCTCAGAGGAAAAGTTTGTTTTTCAGCATTAAGTAGGATGCCAGCTGTGAGTTTGTCATATATGGCCTTTATTATGTTGAGGTATATTTCCTCTAAACCCACTTTGTTGAGAGATTTTATCATGAACAGATGTTGAATATTGTCAATGTTTTTTTTCTAAATCTACTGAGATGATTATATATGTTTTTTATCCTTCATTTTGTTAATGTGATGTGTCATGATGATTAATTTGCAGCTATTGAACTGTTCTTGCCCCTTCAGAATAAATCCCACTTGATTTGGTAAATGATCTTTTAATGTTTTATTTAATTTAGTTTGCTAAGATTTTGTTGACAATTTTTACAGCTATGTTCATCAGAGATACTGAGCTGTAATTTTCTTTTCTCTCTCTCTCTCTCTTTCTTTCTTTCCTTCTTTCTTTCTTTCTTTCTTTTGTAATGTCTTTGTCTGATTTAGGTACCCAGGTAACATTGCCCTAAAGAATAAATTTTGAAGCTTTTCTTCATCTTTGAGTTTTTGGAAAAATTTGAGAAAGATAGGTATCAACTCTTTTTTAAAAATTTTGTAGTGTTAACCTATGAAGTCATCTGGTCCTAAACTTTTTTTTTCGTTGGGAGTTTTTTTTATTGGTGATTCAATTTTGTTACTAGTAATTGGTCTGTTCAGATTTTCTATTTATTCATGACTTAGTTTGGGAAGATTGTATATTTCTAGGAATTTATCCATTTCTTCTAGGTTTTCCAATTTGTTGGCGTACAATTTTTCATTGTCTCATAGTCTTTCATATTTCTGTGGTACAAGTTGTTACTTCTATTTTATTTATGATTTTATTTGAGTCTTCTCTCTCTCTCTTTTTTCTTGATGAGCCTGGAAAAAGTTTTATCAAGTTTGTTTATTTTCAAAGAAACAACTCAAGGTTTCATTGATCGTTTGTATTGTTTTTGGTTTCAATTTCTTTATTTCTGCTTTGATCTTTATTATTAGTTGTTTTTTTCCTGCTAACATTAGTCTCTGTCTTCTCCAATTTCTTTCACTATAATGTTAGATCATTTATTTGAGGTTTTTCTTGTTTCTTGATGTAGCCCTGTATCACTGTAAGCTTTCCTCTTATATTTTTTTTTTCCTGAGTCCCAAAGATTTTGGACCATTTGTTTCTATTCTCATTTGTTTTCAGGAATATTATTTCCCATAAGTAGCATGAAGGTTAAAAGACAAGTCTTTTAAATAGGCACAAGACCACCTCTAGCGGCCGTATATTTGGGCTCAGTGAAGAAGAAGCAGACAAAAACACCTAAGTTCCAGGTTTTCCTGGGAAGGGATTTGACTGCATACTTTTCCAGATGCTTTTTGAGGATACATCTTCTAATCTGTCTGCATCTGGGTTCTATGATCCACCTTTTTTGGGCACTAATAAGTTTTGGCACACCACCAACTACTGGGAGCCTTTAAGAACAAAGAATGTTGAGGTTCATGTCCAAGGTGGTGACGTAGGAAGTCCTGGATTCACCTCCTCCATGGGCACACTGAAGCTGTACCTACATTTGAACAATTCCTGCTGAAGAACTGAGGGCTGACTGTAAAGCTTTGCACAATAAGGAATAGAAGGGCTACATAGAGAATGGCAGGATAAACGGAAACATGGCAAAGGTGGAAACCGCATCCCTCTCATGCTGCAAACTGCCATGGGGAGATGTAGACCTGAAGAACTAGAACAGATGCATCTGCCCTGGAGCAGAGAAGAAAAGCTCCAGTTTAAAAGGGCAATGAGAATATAAAGGAACCAGCCCTTGAGTGTCTGCCCAATGGCTAGGGAACAACTGGAACAGTTTCCAGGGTCAGAGGAGGTGGTGAGAAACATGGTTCCCATTCCACCTTCACTTTAATTGTGCAGACAGGAGCAGGGTCCAGGCATTTTAGCCAGCCTGCTACCTAAGTGCCCACTCTAGCCCCAGATGCTGTAGGACACAAGAAAAAGGAAGGGTTCAAAAGGTCAACTAGAATATAAAGGTACTAATCCTCTGGTAAATGATGGGAGACCTGCTGGAACGTTACCCAGAATTGGAGGTGTGACAAGCATCATGGTTTGTGTTCTCCCTCCATCTTGATACTGGGGACAGGAGCAAGTTGCAGATGCTATAGCTAGTCTGTCACTTTAGTAAGCCAGTGGCCTCTGCACCACAACAGCCACAGACATTCTAGGGCACAGGGGGAAAAATTTACAGTTTAAAACAACATAAAGAAACCAGCCCTAGAGTATCTGCCACATGGAGGAGATGCTGAAACATTCTCTGGGTGTAGAGGTGCTAGTGAGCACCATTGTTTGTGTTCCCCTCCACCTTGATAAAAGAAGTGTCTGGATGCCCTGAATGGCATGTTGTCCTAAAGAGCCCTGGGACTCTCCTTGACTTCTTCATTGCCCCATTGTTTGTTTATAGCATGTTTTTTAGCCTCCATGTGTTGGTGCATTTTCCAGTTTTTTTTCTTGTAATTATTTTTAGTTTCATACCATTGTTGACAGAAAAGATGCTTGATATGACTATAATCTTCTTAAATGTATTAAAACTAGATTTGCTAGTACATTTCGCCACCATCCATTGAAATGAGAACTTTGGAACGGTATAACTGATCTGTATCTGGGAATTTGTTATAACTTTATTATTCCAGCCTATTTATATTTAGAAATATGTGTGTTAAGCTAAAGTTAAAATAACTTTGCATTTTCTAGGCATCCAGCAATGAAGTCAGATAGTATGTGGCGAAAATCTGATTCATTCCATACAGTCTTCATAAATCTCAAATACTGATTTTAAAGCATAGCTATGAACCACCCACAGAATTGATAAGCCATATAAGAGGGTTCAGTACAGAACATTCAGGGTCTTGCTTATTATATGAAGCGAGACATACACAATGATTTAAAATTTTTTCATGGGGTGCCTGGGTGGCTCAGTTGGTTGAGCATCCAAATGGGACTCAGGTCATGATCTCATGATTCATGTGTTCAAGCCCCTCATAGGGCTCTGTGGTGGCAGTTGGGAGCCTGGAGCCTGTTTGGATTCTGTGTCTCCCTCTCTCTCTGCCCCTCCCCTGTTTCTGCTCTGTCTCAAAAATAAATTAGTATTAAAAAAATTAATTAATTAAATTTTTTCTGAAGTCCAGCTAAATTTGTTTAAATATTCTTTAGTGTGTACTACTCTGTCAGTCCCTTAGCATCTTTTTAACATCTCAGAAGGTAGCCAATGACTCTAGCATTATATGGGATGATAGTAATTGACACCAATAGTCCTGAAATTACTCACTTAAGAATTCCTCCTTTTCCTAAAGAGAGCTTGCAGCTTTGCAACTTATCCTAATGCATTTCTTATGAAAGACGAGAGAAAGAAAGAAAGAAAGAAAGAACAAAAGAAGGAGGAAAGGAAATGAATAAAAAAGGAAAAAAACAATACAATCTGCTATGGCAAAGATTACTTTTGCTTTCCAATATTTGTGCTGTCATCTAGGCTTTTTGTTAGTTTGCTATTTAATATTTTGTATTTTTTTAAACTTTTTAAGTTTATTTATTTGCAAATATCTTCTCCCATTCCATCGGTTGGTTGCCTTTTAGTTTTGCAAATTGTTTCCTTCACTGTGCAGAAGCTTTTTACTTTGATGAGGTCCCAGTCGTTCATTTTTGCTTTTGTTTCCCTTGTCTCTGGAGACGTGTTGAGTAAGAAGTTTCTGTGGCCAAGATCAAAGAGGTTTTTGCCTGCTTTCTCCTCGAGGATTTTCATGGCTTCCTGTCTTACATTTAGGTCTTTCATCCATTTTGAGTTTATTTTTGTGTGTGGTGTAAGAAAGTGGTCCAGGTTCATTCTTCTGCATGTTGCTGTCCAGTTTTCCCTTCACCACTTGCTGAAGAGACTGTCTTTATTCCATTGGCTATTCTTTCCTGCTTTGTCAAAGATTAGTTGGCCATATGTTTGTGGGTCCATTTCTGGGTTCTGTATTCTGTTCCATTGATCTGAGTGTCTGTTCTTGGGCCAGTACCATACTGTCTTGATGATTACAGCTTTGTAGTATTGTTTGAAGTCCGGGATTGTGATGCTTCCTGCTTTGGTTTTCTTTTTCAAGATTGCTTTGGCTATTCGGGGTCTTTTCTGGTTCCATACAAATTTTAGGATTGTTTGTTCTAGCTCTGTGAAGAATGCTGGTGTTATTTTGATAGGGATTGCATTGAATATGTAGATTGTTTTGGGTAGTATCGAGATTTTAACAATATTTGTTCTTCCTATCCAGGAACATGGAATCTTTTTCCATTTTTTGTGTCTTCTTCAATTTCTTTCATAAGCTTTCTATAGTTTTCAGTGTATAGATTTTTCATCTCTTTGATTAGATTTATTCCTAGGTATTTTATGGTTTTTGGTGACCCCTAATCTCTTGTATTTATGTGTGGGAATGTAACTGAGAATCTTCCATTGCAATGTGTGCAGAAATTAGGTGTACCACCTCTCAACCTTCCTCATATAAATCTCCTGAGTGGCCCTCATATTGTTTCTCTGTATGCTGGTTGAATGGGGAGAGGACTTCCAGGATCAAGAAGAAAGCAGAGTGACACGATAAAGGAGCCAGGGTGCTTGAGTGACTGGGAGAAGTAGAACTTCCCTATACATATTAGACAGTAACATAAGATAAAATAAACCTTTCATGGGAAGACACTAAAATTTTGGAATCATTAGAGCATTTAATGCACCCTGAATAAAGCATACCAAAACAACAACATTCTTAGATTTATGTTAGTTTGGAACCAGAGTCATATTCTCAGGGAAAAAAAATATTTTGTATACAAATTCATTTTATAATTTTTTAGTTAACTAAAGTGGTAACTATGTTAACTGTTTATAAATGAAAGGAGATAAAGTTCTAATATTGTCTTCAATTACTAACACACTATTGGGAAAGAGGGACCCTTAAGTTGGAATGCATTTTTTAAAGTTTTATAATAGTGGTAATTAATGAAGGAAAATGCAAGGAAAAACAATTATTTTCAACAATGAGAGTTAGAAATGACTTCATACAGGAATCTTATTTTAAGCTGCGTCTTGAATAGTGAGTAGGAGTCTACTGGACTGGACAGCAAAGACAGCATGAGATGCATATGCAGATTTTTTAAATTTTATGGCATGTTAAAAAAATCCTTTGTTTTTAGGGAATATTGCATCTGGAAGTGTTTAATCTGCTACTGAAAATATTAGTGACAAGCTGAGAGAAAATTTTAGATGTGAGAAATATATGGATGCCATTATTTTATAAGTAATAGCTACCACAGGACTGGGTAAAGAAAGCATCTGGTGATCCAATAGAACAAGGGTCATCAAGCTGTGAAACATGGGCTAAATTTGGCCTGTTATTTTGTTTTGAATATGAAGTTTTGTTGGAATACAACAATACTTGTTCATTGGCAACTAGTAAGGCTGAAAATATTTACTACCCAAAACTTTAGCCAAAAATTGTCAACCACAAATGTAGAGGGATTACTAGAAGACACTTTGTATTAAAAGAGCATACATCAACATTACAGGCCAGTTAAGGGTGGCTTGGAATGATCAGAAACATAAAATAGGAAAGACAAGATCCTGGGAAGTTGGTAGAAAGCAAAAGAAGTAGAAAATGATGTTTATTTATCATGGTAGAGATTTGTAGTATGATTTGGTCTAATGACTCTAGTTTTGAACACCTGAGGTGGAGTTTTTAAGGTATAAATATTATCAAATTACACTAAATAATAAATGGGAATCAAATAATTATTTTTTTCAGTGAATAGGAGGAAAAAGTTAAAAATATATTATTTACTTGAGTGATAAAGCAATGGGATTCTACTTATTATTTATCTAACTTATTTATTAGGTTGAGGAAAACTAGAGCATGTTGTAAACTTAAGACAATAAGTAAGCCAAAGAAAGAAAAAGATAAAAGAGACTGTGGATAATTAGAAAAATAAATTTAAGAGAGGCAAGATGGAGGAAACCCAATATAGATGATGGGATTAACTTGAATAAGAAAAGAAATGCCTCATCTTTTGCTGTAATGAAATTGAGTTGATAAATATACATAGTATTATTATAGGTGAGTTGAGAATTAGAAGTAGTGGGATGGGGACATGACAACATGTGCATGTATTCTTTTTTTCATCTATACTTAGGAGACAATTCATATGCTTAGAGGCAAAGTGGGGGCCTTGAGGAGAGCAAAAAACTACTCTGAAGGACAAAATAAAACTTGAGTTGAAAAATGGACACCTATAGTCATATCAATGCACATAGAAACAAATTGTTTGTAATTTCATAATGTATTTTTATCTTGATGGGATAGCATTAGGTGAAGTTCAGAGAATTTCAATTAACTGAATTTATGGACTCCATCTATAAGGAAGGCCTGCCACATTCCTTGTTAGAGAATAAAAATCTTGAAATCCACAACAAATGTTATTGGTTGTCTGCCATTAAAGATTGCAACACTTAATTTTATAGCCATATGATAACAGCTCTGTAGTGTTTTAATCTTTTTTTTTTTTTTGCAGGGGGGCTGGGAAGTGGTATTAAATACTATATTTTCTTATTTGACATCTCTGTCTTCTTTGATGAAATATTTTCAAATGTTGTGCCTATCTTTTTTTGCTTACTTATTTTGGTTTTATATTATTGAATTTTAAGTTTATTTATATATTATGTATTCAAAATCTTTATTAGATATATTATTTGCAATTTGTTCTCTTTTAAAACGTGTTTCTTTGTTCCCTTAACATTGTATTTTGAATCTTAGAAATTTGTAACTTTGAGAGATCAAAGTTTGCTTTTTTTGTGATATGAACATCTATGTGGATGTCCAGTTTCTACAGCACCATTTAATGAGAATATTATCTATTTCCCCTAGGTTTGCCTTTTCATCTTTCTTTAAAATTAATTGTCCAAATAAGTATGTATATTTCTGGACCCTCTATTCTCTTCCATTTATCTATGGCACTAAAGCATTGTGGTAATTAATGTAAGTTTCTAAGTCTGTAAATCTAAAATTTAGGTACTGTTTGTTCATCTTTGTCTTTCCTTTTTATAAAATTTTAGATATTTAGTTTGCTTGCATTCTTATATACATTTTAGAATCAGCTTCTCAATTTCTTTTTTATAAACAAAAATGTAAAAGACTGTACTCTGAAAGCTATAGGACACTTATGAAAGAAAATGGAAAAATATTCCATGCTTATGGATTGGAAAAACAAATATTGTAACCTATCTATACTGCCCAAAGTATTCTATACATTTAATACAATCCCTATCAAAATACCACCAGCATTCTTCACAATCCTAAAATTTGTATGGAACCACAAAAGACCCTAAATTGCAAAACAATCTTAAAAATGAAAACCAAAGCTGGAGGCATCACAATTCTAGACTTCAAGCTATAGTACAAACCTGTACTGATTAAAAGAGTAGTATGGTACTGACACAAAAACATACATATAGATCAATGGAACAGAATAGAAAACCCAGAAATGGACCCAAGCTATATAGTCAGCTAATCTTCAACAAAGCAGAAAAGAATATACAATGGAGGAAAAAAAAGTCTCTTAAACAAGTGGTGTTGGGAAAACTGGATGGCACCATGCAAAAGAAGGAAACTCGAACAATTTCTTACAGCATATACAAAAATAAATTCAAAATGGGTGCAACACCTAAATGTGACACAGGAAACCTCCAGAATCCTAGAGGAGAGTACAGGCAGCAACGCCTTTGACATTGGCCATAGCAACTCCTTACTAGACACGTCTCCAGAAGCAAGGGAAACAAAAGCAAAAATGAGCTATTGAGATTTCATCAAGATAAAAAGCTTCTGCACAGTGAAGGAAACAATCAACAAAACTAAAAGGCAACTTTTGGAATGGGAGAAGAAACTTGCAAATGACATATCTGATAAAGGGTTAGTATCCAACATCTATAAAGAATATGTCAAAGTCGACACCCAAAAAAACAAACAATCCAGTGAAGAAATGGGCAGAAGACATGAATAGACATTTTCCAAAGAAGACCTACAGATGGCCAACAGACACATGAAAAGATGCTCCACATCACTCGTCATCAGGGAAATACAAATCAAAACCACCATGAGATACCACCTCACACCTGCCAGAATGGCTAAAATTAACAACACAGGAAACAATAGATGCTGATGAGGATGTGGAGAAATGGGAACTCTCTTACACAGTTGGTGAGAATGCAAACTGATGTAGCCACTCTGGAAAACAGTGTGGAGGTTCCTCAAAAATTTATAAATAGAACTACCCTGTGACCCAGCAACTGCAGTAGTAGGTATTCACCCAAAGGATACAAAAATGCTGATTTGAAGGGATACATGCATCCCAATGTTTATAGCAACATTATCATAGTCAATTATAGAAAGAATCCAAATATCTATTAACAAACTGAAGGTTGTGGGAAGGGAGGTGAGTGGAGGAGGGGTTAAATGGGCAATGGGTATTAGGGATGGCACTTGTGATGAGCACTGGGTATTATATGTAAGTGATGGATTGCTAAATTATACTCCTGAAACCAATATTACACTGTATGTTAACTAACTAGAATTAAATAAAAACATAATAAATAAAAAGCAACTGTATTCTTACGTAAAAGCAACAAATATTAGAAGATAAAAAAATTTAAATGCATTACATTAAATGTATTACAATAAAAACACCAAGGAAAAGACTAATAAAATATTTGCAAAATATAAAGAAAATTATATGCTACCGAGGAAATTAAAGATCTTTTAAAAAAAAAAGAGGTATGTGTTATATTCATGGACTGTGATAATCCACAAAGCAGTATGTCAAGTCTCCCCTAAGTTGACCTATAAATTCACTGCAATCCGACACAATATTTCTGTAGTTCTTTTTCTAAACCTTGAAAAATTAATTCTAAAATTTATATGGAAATGCAAAGGATCAAACATCAAGGACATATGTTAGCAAACTTTTTTTTGTAAACAGTAGGATAGAAATTATCCTTTTTACGCTTACTTAATATGTTTTTATTTTTATTGAAGTATAGTTGACACACTGTTTCATTAGTTTCAAGTGTACAACACAGTGATTTGACAAGTCTATACGTTATGCTGTGCTCACAAGTGTAAATATTATCTACTGCCATACAACTCTACTACAATAGCATTGACTACATTCCCTATGTTGTACACTTTATCCCCACGACTTATTCATTTCATAACTGGAATCCTCCCATTCACTGATTTTGCTCATCCTCTGATCTTCCTCCCCTCTGGCAACCATGAGTTCATTCTCTGCATTTATAAATTTGTTTCTGCATTTGTTATTGGTTTTCTTTTTTAAATTCAACATATTAGTAAAATTACGTGGTTATTTGTCTTACTCTGACTTATTTCACTTAACATAATACCATCTAGATCCATCCATTTTGTCAGAAATAGCAATATCTCATTCTTTTTTATGGCTGCGTAATAGTCCATTGTGTGCGTGCGTGTGAGTGTCTGTATGCGTGTTTGCGTGTGTGTGTGTGTGTGTGTGTGTGTGTGTGTATACACATGCCTACAGACCACACTTTCTTTATCCATTCATCTACCCATGGACGCTTTAGTTGCTTTCATGTCTTGGATATTGTGAATAATGCTGAAATAAGCATGCAGTAAGGGTGCATATACCTTTTTGAATTAGCGTTTTTATTTTCTTTGGGTAAACACCCAGTAGCAGAATCACTGGATCATATAGTATTTCCATTTTTAATTTTTTAGGAGAGTTCCACACTGTTTTCCACTGTGGCTGCACCAATTTGCCTTCCCACCAACAATCCACAAGAATTTTTTCTTCACATCCTTGTCAATACTTATTTCTTATCTTTTTGATTCTAGCCTTCTTGACAGGCTTAAGGTATATCACATTGTGGGTTTGATTTGCATTTTTCTGATGATTAATAATGAGAGTTTTATTTTATTTTTAATAAACTTTTAAAATTTATGTCAAACAAAGAGAAAAGTATATAAATCACACATGTAGAGCTCAGTAAATTTCACTAGGTTAGCACACCTATATAACCACTCCTCAGATTAATAAATAAAACATGATCAGAACCCCAAAAGTCCCCTTTATATCTTCTCCTTGTCAATACCCACCTGTTCTCAAAGGTAACCACTTCCTGACATCTTAAAAAGTTGCATGCATCCGTCTAATTTTCCCAGCACTATTTATTAAAAAAAAAAAAAAGTCTTTTCCCCATTTTATATTCTTGTGTGTGTGTGTGTGTGTGTGTGTGTGTGTGTGTTGTGTGGGTTTATTTCTGGGATATGCTATTCCATTGATCTATGTGTCTTTTTTGTGCCAGTACCTTACTGTTGTGATTACTTCAGCCCTGCAGTGTATCTTGAAATATGGGATTGTGATACTTCCAGCTTTGTTCTTTTTTCTCAAGATTGTTTTGACTATTCAAGGTTTTTTTGGTTCCATAAAAATGTTAGTATTATTTGTGCTAGTTCTGTGAAAAATGCTGTTGGTATTTTAGTAGGAATTGCATTGAATCTGTAGGTTACTTTGAGTAGTATGGCCATTTTCACAATATTAATTCTTCCAATTCATGAACACAAAATATTTATCCACGTGTTTGTGTCACCTTTGATTTCTTTAATCAATGTTTTACAATTTTCGGAGTTCATGTCTTTCACCTTCTGGGTTAAGTATATTTCCAGTTATTTTATTGTTTCTAGTGCAATTGTAAATGCAATTATTTTCTAAGTTCCTCTTTGACTTTGTTGTTAGTATATAGATATGCAACTGATTCCTGTATATTAGTTTTGAATTCTTCAACTCTACTGGACTTATGTATTCTAATAGGTTTTGGGTAAATCTTCAGGGTTTTCTTTGTACTGTATCATGTCATCTGCAAATAGTGACAACTTTACTTATCTTTACCAATTTGGATGTTTTTTTTTATTTCCTTGTATGCTATGATAGTACTTCCAGCACTGTGATGAGTACAAGTGGCGAAAGTGGATATCCTTGTCTTGCCCTACTCTTAAAGAGAAAGCTGTTAGTTTTTTGCCATTGAGAATGATGTCAGCTGTGGGTTTTTCATATATGGCCTTTGTTATGCTAAGGTATGTTCCCTCTAAACCCACTTTGTTGAATTTTTTTCTCAGGAATGGATGTTGAATTTTGTCAAATTCTTTTTCTGCAGCTATTGAGATGATTATACATTTTTCTTCTTTGCTTTATTAATGTGGTGTATCATGTTAATATATTTCTGAGTAGTTAACCATCCTTGGAATAAATAAATGGAATAAATCCTACTTGATCGTGCTAAATGATACTTTTAATGTATTGCTGAAAGTGGTTTGCTAATATTTTGTTGAGGATTTTTGTGTCTATCGGGATATTGGTATCTACATCTATCTACGTATATATTGTCTTTTCTAATGTTGGTATCAGGATAATGTAGACCTCTTAGGTATTTGAAAGCCTTTTTTCCTCTTCTGTTTTTGAATAGTTTGAGGATAATAATTATTAATTATTTTTTTAATACTTGGTAGAATTCACATGTTGAAATGTCTGGTTCTGGACTTTGTTGGGAGTGTTTTGAACACCAGTTCGATTTTGTTACTAGTAATTAATCAATTCAGATTTTCTATTTCTTCCTGATTTAGTTTTGAAAGATTGCATGTTTCTAGAAATTTATCCATTTTTTAAGTTGTCTAATTTATTGACATATT
Source organism: Lynx rufus (assembly GCF_022079265.1). Lineage (NCBI taxonomy): Eukaryota > Metazoa > Chordata > Mammalia > Carnivora > Felidae > Lynx > Lynx rufus. The sequence continues at coordinate 115,216,777 of NW_025814867.1, forward strand.
ATTTATAGTAATCTCTTATATCCTTTATATTTTTGTCATGTTGGTTGTTCTACTTTATTGTTCCTCATTTTATTTGGCTTCTCTCTGTCTCTCGATAAGTCTAGCTATAGGTTTATCAGTTTTGTTTCTCTTCTCAAACAGCTCTTACTTTTATTGATCTTTCTTTCCTTCTTTTCTTAGTCTTTATATCATTTATTTTTGCTCTTACCTTTTTTTTCCTTCTACTGAATTTTCACTTTTTTCATTCTTCTTCTTCCAGTACATTTAGGTATAATATTAAATTGTTTGAGATATTTCTTGTTTCTTGAGGTAGGCCTGTGTCACTATAAATTTTCCTCTTGGAACGGCTTTGTAAGCTGGGGTGTTCCATGGCTCTCCATGCAGATGCCATCCTGACTAGAGTCAAGGCGGGGTGTAAGGCAAGAGGTCTTAAAGCACTGCCCACAGGGCTTACCCCAGCAAGGCAGCTGAAGCTGAGGTGGCTTATGGGCCAGAGTGTCCCAGGATTCTATGTGCTGAGGACACATATACTGGCAGCACAGCTGAAGCTAAAGTTAGTGCAAGTGAGGTGACCTCGGATGCTCATCACAGGGGGTACCCTGACTGGGTGGCTAGGGCTGAGGCAGAAATGGGCTGGGGGTTCCTTGGGTGCTCCATGCAGGGGACACCATGGTCGAACAGCTGCACAGCAGCCAGGAGGTTCCAGAGTGCTCTGCTCCTCAGGTGCCCTGGCAAGACCTCTGAAGCTGAAGCGTGGGCCTGTAGTGTGCTGCAGTGCTTTGCGCCTGTATCACTTTGCTGCAAAGGCTGGAGGTATACTGATCACTAAGAAGAGATGTCTGGTGTTTTCTGCCCTGTAGCCACCTTGGTAGGGTAACCAGTGTGGGCGAGAGGCCCGGGCCTTACTGACGTGGCAGTCTGCTCAGGGGGCTTGAACCGGTCTGTGCTTTCAACGTGAAAGGGGAGTGTAGCCGCCAGCCTGCTACTGGAACAGAGTTCCTGCAGTTCCCTCGTCCTTTGGCAGAGTTCTAGGGCTGCCTCTTTTATTTTATTTTTTTTTTAATTTTTTTTTACGTTTATTTATTTTTGAGACAGAGAGAGACAGAGCATGAATGGGGGAGGGTCAGAGAGAGAGGGAGACACAGAATCTGAAACAGGCTCCAGGCTCTGAGCTGTCAGCCCAGAGCCCGATGCGGGGCTTGAACTCATGAACTGCGAGATCATGACCTGAGCCGAAGTCGGATGCCCAACCGACTGAGCCACCCAGGCGTCCCTAGGGCTGCCTCTTTTAGATGCTAGTTGTTCTTTAAACCACGGTGCTTTTCCATACAGAGAAAGACAGATACCATATGGTTTCACTCTTTTTTTTTTTTTTTTTTTTTTTTTATGAAGTTTATTGACAAATTGGTTTCCATACAACACCCAGTGCTCATCCCAAAAGGTGCCCTCCTCAATACCCATCACCCACCCGCCCCTCCCTCCCACCCCCCATCAACCCTCAGTTTGTTCTCAGTTTTTAACAGTCTCTTATGCTTTGGCTCTCTCCCACTCTAACGTCTTTTTTTTTTTCTCCCTTCCCCTCCCCCATGGGTTCCTGTTGAGTTTCTCAGGATCCACATAAGAGTGAAACCATATGGTATCTGTCTTTCTCTGTATGGCTTATTTCACTTAGCATCACACTCTCCAGTTCCATCCACGTTGCTACAAAAGGCCATATTTCATTTTTTCTCATTGCCACGTAGTATTCCATTGTGTATATAAACCACAATTTCTTTATCCATTCATCCGTTGATGGACATTTAGGCTCTTTCCATAATTTGGCTATTGTTGAGAGTGCTGCTATGAACATTGGGGTACAAGTGCCCCTATGCATCAGTACTCCTGTATCCCTTGGGTAGATTCCTAGCAGTGCTATTGCTGGGTCATAGGGTAGGTCTATTTTTAATTTTCTGAGGAACCTCCACACTGTTTTCCAGAGCGGCTGCACCAATTTGCATTCCCACCAACAGTGCAAGAGGGTTCCCGTTTCTCCACATCCTCTCCAGCATCTATAGTCTCCTGATTTGTTCATTTTGGCCACTCTGACTGGCGTGAGGTGATACCTGAGTGTGGTTTTGATTTGTATTTCCCTGATAAGGAGCGACGCTGAACATCTTTTCATGTGCCTGTTGGCCATCTGGATGTCTTCTTTAGAGAAGTGTCTATTCATGTTTTCTGCCCATTTCTTCACTGGGTTATTTGTTTTTCGGGTGTGGAGTTTGGTGAGCTCTTTATAGATTTTAGATACTAGCCCTTTGTCCGATATGTCATTTGCAAATATCTTTTCCCATTCCGTTGGTTGTCTTTTAGTTTTGTTGGTTGTTTCCTTTGCTGTGCAGAAGCTTTTTATCTTCATAAGGTCCCAGTAATTCACTTTTGCTTTTAATTCCCTTGCCTTTGGGGATGTGTCGAGTAAGAGATTGCTACGGCTGAGGTCAGAGAGGTCTTTTCCTGCTTTCTCCTCTAAGGTTCTGATGGTTTCCTGTCTCACATTTAGGTCCTTTATCCATTTTGAGTTTATTTTTGTAAATGGTGTGAGAAAGTGGTCTAGTTTCAACCTTCTGCATGTTGCTGTCCAGTTCTCCCAGCACCATTTGTTAAAGAGGCTGTCTTTTTTCCATTGGATGTTCTTTCCTGCTTTGTCAAAGATGAGTTGGCCATATGTTTGTGGGTCTAGTTCTGGGGTTTCTATTCTATTCCATTGGTCTGTGTGTCTGTTTTTGTGCCAATACCATGCTGTCTTGATGATGACAGCTTTGTAGTAGAGGCTGAAGTCTGGGATTGTGATGCCTCCTGCTTTGGTCTTCTTCTTCAAAATTCCTTTGGCTATTCGGGGCCTTTTGTGGTTCCATATGAATTTTAGGATTGCTTGTTCTAGTTTCGAGAAGAATGCTGGTGCAATTTTGATTGGGATTGCATTGAATGTGTAGATAGCTTTGGGTAGTATTGACATTTTGACAATATTTATTTTTCCAATCCATGAGCAGGGAATGTCTTTCCATTTCTTTAAATCTTCTTCAATTACCTTCATAAGCTTTCTATAGTTTTCAGCATACAGATCCTTTACATCTTTGGTTAGATTTATTCCTAGGTATTTTATGCTTCTTGGTGCAATTGTGAATGGGATCAGTTTCTTTATTTGTCTTTCTGTGGCTTCATTGTTAGTGTATAAGAATGCAACTGATTTCTGTACATTGATTTTGTATCCTGCAACTTTGCTGAATTCATGTATCAGTTCTAGCAGACTTTTGGTGGAGTCTATCGGATTTTCCATGTATAATATCATGTCATCTGCAAAAAGCGAAAGCTTGACTTCATCTTTGCCAATTTTGATGCCTTTGATTTCCTTTTGTTGTCGGATTGCTGATGCTAGAACTTCCAGCACTATGTTAAATAACAACGGTGAGAGTGGGCATCCCTGTCGTGTTCCTGATCTCAGGGAAAAAGCTCTCAGTTTTTCCCCGTTGAGGATGATGTTAGCTGTGGGCTTTTCATAAAGGGCTTTTATGATCTTTAAGTATGTTCCTTCTATCCCGACTTTCTCAAGGGTTTTTATTAAGAAAGGGTGCTGGATTTTATCAAAGGCCTTTTCTGCATCGATTGACAGGATCATATGGTTCTTCTCTTTTTTTTTGTTAATGTGATGTATCACGTTGATTGATTTGCGAATGTTGAACCAGCCCTGCATCCCAGGAATGAATCCTACTTGATCATGGTGAATAATTCTTTTTATATGCTGTTGAATTCGATTTGCTAGTATCTTATTGAGAATTTTTGCATCCATATTCATCAGGGATATTGGCCTGTAGTTCTCTTTTTTTACTGGGTCTCTGTCTGGTTTAGGAATCAAAGTAATACTGGCTTCATAGAATGAGTCTGGAAGTTTTCCTTCCCTTTCTATTTCTTGGAATAGCTTGAGAAGGATAGGTATTATCTCTGCTTTAAACGTCTGGTAGAACTCCCCTGGGAAGCCATCTGGTCCTGGACTCTTATTTGTTGGGAGAGTTTTGATAACCGATTCAATTTCTTCGCTGGTTATGGGTCTGTTCAAGCTTTCTATTTCCTCCTGATTGAGTTTTGGAAGAGTGTGGGTGTTCAGGAATTTGTCCATTTCTTCCAGGTTGTCCAATTTGTTGGCATATAATTTTTCATAGTATTCCCTGATAATTGTTTGTATCTCTGAGGGATTGGTTGTAATAATTCCATTTTCATTCATGATTTTATCTATTTGGGTCATCTCCCTTTTCTTTTTGAGAAGCCTGGCTAGAGGTTTGTCAATTTTGTTTATTTTTTCAAAAAACCAACTCTTGGTTTCGTTGATCTGCTCTACAGTTTTTTTAGATTCTATATTGTTTATTTCTGCTCTGATCTTTATTATTTCTCTTCTTCTGCTGGGTTTAGGCTGCCTTTGCTGTTCTGCTTCTATTTCCTTTAGGTGTGCTGTTAGATTTTGTATTTGGGATTTTTCTTGTTTCTTGAGATAGGCCTGGATTGCGATGTATTTTCCTCTCAGGACTGCCTTCGCTGCGTCCCAAAGCGTTTGGATTGTTGTATTTTCATTTTCGTTTGTTTCCATATATTTTTTGATTTCTTCTCTAATTGCCTGGTTGACCCACTCATTCGTGAGTAGGGTGTTCTTTAACCTCCATGCTTTTGGAGGTTTTCCAGACTTTTTCCTGTGGTTGACTTCAAGCTTCATAGCATTGTGGTCTGAAAGTATGCATGGTATAATTTCAATTCTTGTAAACTTATGAAGGGCTGATTTGTGACCCAGTATATGATCTATCTTGGAGAATGTTCCATGTGCACTCGAGAAGAAAGTATATTCTGTTGCTTTGGGATGCAGCGTTCTAAATATATCTGTCAAGTCCATCTGATCCAGTGTCTCATTCAGGGCCCTTGTTTCTTTATTGACCGTGTGTCTAGATGATCTATCCATTTCTGTAAGTGGGGTGTTAAAGTCCCCAGCAATTACCACATTCTTATCAATAAGGTTGCTTATGTTTATGAGTAATTGTTTTATATATTTGGGGGCTCCGGTATTCGGCGCATAGACATTTATAATTGTTAGCTCTTCCTGATGGATAGACCCTGTAACTATTATATAATGTCCTTCTTCATCTCTTGTTACAGCCTTTAATTTAAAGTCTAGTTTGTCTGATATAAGTATGGCTACTCCAGCTTTCTTCTGGCTTCCAGTAGCATGATAAATAGTTCTCCATCCCCTCACTCCCAATCTAAAGGTGTCCTCAGGTCTAAAATGAGTCTCTTGTAGACAGCAAATAGATGGGTCTTGTTTTTTTATCCATTCTGATACCCTATGTCTTTTGGTTGGCGCATTTAATCCATTTACATTCAGTGTTATTATAGAAAGATACGGGTTTAGAGTCATTGTGATGTCTGTATGTTTTATGCTTGTAGTGATGTCTCTGGTACTTTGTCTCACAGGGTCCCCCTTAGGATCTCTTGTAGGGCTGGTTTAGTGGTGACAAATTCCTTCAGTTTTTGTTTGTTTGGGAAGACCTTTATCTCTCCTTCTATTCTAAATGACAGACTTGCTGGATAAAGGATTCTTGGCTGCATATTTTTGCTGTCTAGCACCCTGAAAATCTCGTGCCAATTCTTTCTGGCCTGCCAAGTTTCAAAAGAGAGATCAGTCACGAGTCTTATAGGTCTCCCTTTATATGTGAGGGCACGTTTACCCCTTGCTGCTTTCAGAATTTTCTCTTTATCCTTGTATTTTGCCAGTTTCACTATGATATGTCGTGCAGAAGATCGATTCAAGTTACGTCTGAAGGGAGTTCTCTGTGCCTCTTGGATTTCAATGCCTTTTTCCTTCCCCAGTTCAGGGAAGTTCTCAGCTATGATTTCTTCAAGTACCCCTTCAGCACCTTTCCCTCTCTCTTCCTCCTCTGGGATACCAATTATGCGTAAATTATTTCTTTTTAGTGTATCACTTAGTTCTCTAATTTTCCCCTCATACTCCTGGATTTTTTTATCTCTCTTTTTCTCAGCTTCCTCTTTTTCCATAACTTTATCTTCTAGTTCACCTATTCTCTCCTCTGCCTCTTCCATCCGAGCTGTGGTGGTTTGCATTTTGTTTTCCATTTCCTTTAAAGCGTTTTTCAGCTCCTCGTGCCTGTTCATTAGTCCCCTGATGTCTGTAACAAGAGATTCTCTGCTGTCCTGTATGCTGTTTTCCAGCCCAGCGATTAATTTTATGACTATTATTCTAAATTCACTTTCTGTTATATTATTTAAATCCTTTTTGATCAGCTCATTAGCTGTTGTTATTTCCTGGAGATTCTTCTGGGGGGAATTCTTCCGCTTGGTCATTTTGGATAGTCCCTGGTGTGGTGAGGGCCTGCAGGGCACTTCCCCTGTGCTGTGGTGTATAACTGGAGTTGGTGGGCGGGGCCGCAGTCCGACCTGATGTCTGCCCCCAGCCCACCGCTGGGGCCACAGTCAGACTGGTGTGTGCCTTCTCTTCCCCTCTCCTAGGGGCGGGATTCACTGTGGGGTGGCGTGGCCCGTCTGGGCTACTTGCACACTGCCAGGCTTGTGATGCTGGGGATCTGGCGTATTAGCTGGGGTGGGAAGGCAAGGTGCACGGCGGCAGGGGGGGCAGGCTTAGCTCGCTTCTCCTTAGGTGATCCACTTCAGGAGGGGCCCTGTGCAGCCGGAGGGAGTCAGATCGCTGCCGGAGGTTTGGCTCCGCAGAAGCACAGAGTTGGGTGTTCGCGCGGAGCGAGCAATTTCCCTGGCCGGAGCCGGTTCCCTTTGGGATTTTGGCTGGGGGATGGGCGGGGGAGATGGCGCTGGAGAGCGCCTTTGTTCCCCGCCAAACTGAGCTCTGTCGTCCGGGGGCTCCGCAGCTCACCCTCCCTTTGTCCTCCAGCCTTCCCGCTTTCTGAGCAGAGCTGTTAACTTATGACCTCCCAGACGCTAAGTCGCGCTTGCTGTCGGAACACAGTCCGTCAGGCCCCTCCGCTTTTGCAAGCCGGACTTGGGGGCTCTGCTTGGCCGGCGAGCCGCCCCTCCGCCCCGGCTCCCTCCCGCCAGTCCGTGGAGCGCGCACCGCCTCGCCGCCCTTCCTACCCTCTTCCGTGGGCCTCTCGTCTGCACTTGGGTCCGGTGACTCTGTTCTGCTAATCCTCTGGCGGATTTCTGGGTTATTTAGGCAGGTGTAGGTGGAATCTAAGTGATCAGCAGGACGCGCGGTGAGCCCAGCGTCCTCCTACGCCGCCATCTTCCTAGTATCCCCTGGTTTCACTCTTATGTGGATCCTGAGAAACTTAACAGGAACCCATGGGGGAGGGGAAGGTAAAAAAAAAAAAGGACGTTAGAGTGGGAGAGAGCCAAAGCATAAGAGACTCTGAAAAACTGAGAACAAACTGAGGGTTGATGGGGGGTGGGAGGGAGGGGTGGGTGGGTGATGGGTATTGAGGAGGGCACCTTTTGGGATGAGCACTGGGTGTTGTATGGAAACCAATTTGTCAATAAATTTCATATATATAAAAAAATAAATAAATAAATTAGAATATCGCCAAAAAAAAAAAAAAAAAAAGAAAGCCTAATACCTCCCACTTTTATATAAACTTTGTTCCCCTAAAAAAAAATAAAAATAAAAATAAATAAAAAAAATAAATCACAGTGCTTTTTTTGTCTGTGTCCAGTGTGTCCGGAACTAGTGTGAGCTAGGGACCCAGGTTTCACTGATACAGTAAGCCAGCTATGGCATCTAGATCCTGTTTGTGTTTACACTATCAAAGTGAAGGGGAAGCAGAAACCATGGGGCTCACCAGCCCTTCTGACCAGCTCTCCCAACTTTGGTGCTGTCCTAAGGTTAGATCTGTCATATTCTAATTTTTTTTTTTTTTTTTTTAGTGTTTGTTTATTTTTGAGAGAGAGAGAGCACACGAGCACAAGTGCGGGAGGGGCAGAGAGAGAGAGGGAGACACAGAATCCAATGCAGGCTCCAGACTCTGAGCTGTCAGCAGAGTTCCACATGGGGCTTGAACTCATGAGCTGTGAGATCATGACCTGAGCCAAAGTTGGACGCTTAATGGACTGAGTCACCCAGGCACCCCCGGAACTGTCATATTCTAATTCTTTCAAATTGTGACTTTTTTTCTGAGCCCCAGGGATTCGGAGGATGGTGTGGGTTAGGGCCTTGGACTCTCTGAATGGCAGGCCGGCTATGGCACCCAGACCCGGGCCCCCATCTGAACTATCAAAGTGAGGGAAAGCATAAACCATGGAGCTCACCAGCCCCTTCAACCTAAAGAAGAGTTCCAGCAGCTTCCCTGTCATTTGGTGGAGTTCTAGGGCTGGTCTTTTATATTCTAGTTGCACATTTAAACCACAGCATTTTTCTGTGCCCCAGGTCACACAAATCTGCTTACAGTCCTCCAGCGCTGTCTCTTCCCACTGCAGTTTGCAGCATCTGAGTGAGGGGTTCCCTTTATTACCATGTCTCCCACTCTCTGGCTGTTTTCCATAGATGGTTTCTCTATCTTTTGTTGTGCAAAAGCTGTTTAGTCATCCATCAGTTCTTCTTCAGGAGAAATTGCCCTATAAATAGGTATAGTTTGATGTGTCCATTGAGGATGTGAATTCAGGGTCTTCCTACATTGCCATTTGGACTGAACCTAATGTGCCAGCAAAAATTTCTGGTAGCATTTTGTTTCGGAATGCCTTTACTCGAGATGAATTTTGGGGAAATTGACATCTTGGAAACCTTGAGTCTTCCAAACAATAATCACAGCATATATTCCCATTTATTAACATTTAGGTTTCTTTAATTTCGTTCAACAGTGTCAAAACTGTAACAGTGTTACAGGTCATTACATTTTTGTCAGGCCTATGTATATTCATTTTATTTTTCTAATGTAATTTAAAATGATATTAAATTTCATTTTAGGATTATTACGTTATAGTACAGATTTTTGTGTGTGCATATTAATCTTATATCTTTCAATCTTTCTAAAGTCACTCTAGTTGTATATTTGCTTGAATTTTATTAAAATATGAACATGTCATCTCTGAACAAAAAAATTTATTTTTTTTATTGCAACACAGATGCTATTTATCTTCTTTTTCTTGCCTCATTGTACTAAATGGACATTCAGAACAGTGTTCAAAAGAAATGTTGAGAGTGGACATGCTTGTCTTGTTCCTGATTTTTTTATAGAGACTTTCCTCTAACTAAATATGATTTTAACTATGATTTAAGTTCATACTGTCAGGTTGAAAATATTTGCTTCTTTTCATAGTTTTCTAAGAGTTTTTATATCTTCTTAATGTGTCATCCCCTTTTTCATTATATAATATCCACATTAATCTTCCAGTGGCTTAAACTTCTTTTTTTTTTTTTTTTTTTTTTAAATTTTTTTTTTTCAACGTTTATTTATTTTTGGGACAGAGAGAGACAGAGCATGAACGGGGGAGGGGCAGAGAGAGGGAGACACAGAATCAGAAACAGGCTCCAGGCTCTGAGCCATCAGCCCAGAGCCCGACGCGGGGCTCGAACTCACGGACCGTGAGATCGTGACCTGGCTGAAGTCGGACGCTTAACCAACTGCGCCACCCAGGCGCCCCAAGTGGCTTAAACTTCTAACACATGGTGATTTTCATTTCTAAGGTTTTGCTTTTTTTTTTTTTTTTCAGAGATTTCGTGTGTATTAGTTTGCTTTAGCTGCCATAACAAAATACCAGAGGCTGGGTGGCATAAACAATAGAAATTATGTTCTCACATCTGGAAGTCTGAGATCAAATTGTAGCTGGTTTCATTTCTCTGGAGGTTTCTCTTCTTGACAGCAAGACGGCCACCTTCTTGCTATGTCCTTACATGGTCTTTTCTTTGTTCACTACAACCAAATACATTTTACCTTCAAAAAACACAATTTAGTCCATAACACTATGTCTATAGTTAACTTTTTGGAAGTATGCAATAGGTTTAAAATAACTCTTTTAATATGAGTATCTATTAATTCTATTATCTATATATGCTTTGGGTTAGTTTTGTGTTTTTATTTTATTTTTTTTGTCAATGTGCATTGTATTTCCAGATTATTTGCTTATCTAGATTGAATGATAGATATATTAATTTTACCTTATTGGTTGTTGGATATTTTTATAAATCTATAAATATTTTGACACTTTGTTCTGGAAGGCGATTATTTAGAAACAATGTGATCCTCTCAGGTTTTTCTTTATTTTTTTTTATTTTTTTTTAATATATGAAATTTACTGTCAAATTGGTTTCCATACAACACCCAGTGCTCATCCCAAAAGGTGCCCTCCTCAATGCCCATCACCTACCCTTCCCTCCCTCCCACCCCCCATCAACCCTCAGTTTGTTCTCAGTTTTTAACAGTCTCTTATGCTTTGGCTCTCTCCCACTCTAACCTCTTTTTTTTTTTTCCTTCCCCTCCTCATGGGTTTCTGTTAAGTTTCTCAGGATCCACATAAGAGTGAAACCATATGGTATCTGTCTTTCTCTGTATGGCTTATTTCACTTAGCATCACACTCTCCAGTTCCATCCACGTTGCTACAAAGGGCCATATTTCATTCTTTCTCATTGCCACGTAGTACTCCATTGTGTATATAAACCACAATTTCTTTATCCATTCATCAGTTGACGGACATTTAAGCTTTTGCCACAATTTGGCTATTGTTGAGAGTGCTGCTGTAAACATTGGGGTACAAGTGCCCCTATGCATCAGTACTCCCGTATGCCTTGGGTAAATTCCTAGCAGTGCTACTGCTGGGTCATAGGGTAGGTCTATTTTTAATTTTTTGAGGAACTTCCACACTGTTTTCCAGAGTGGCTGCACCAGTTTGCATTCCCACCAACAGTGCAAGAGGGTTCCCGTTTCTCCACATGCCTCAGGTTTTTCTTTGAAGAAGTATTGTGAGGTTTGAATGATTACTTAGTCTCGGGATAATTATTTATGGATACCAAAACAAACTTTTTTTTTAATTTCTATTCATTTTTGAAAGACAGAGAGAAACGGTGCAAGCAAGGGTGGGGCAGAGAGAGGGGGGGACATAGAATCCAAAGCAGATTCCAGGCTCTGAGCTGTCAGCACAGAGTCCCACATGGGGTTCAAACTCATGAACCGTGAAATCATGACCTGAGCCAAAGCCTGATACCTAACTGACTGAACCACCCACGCGCCCCCCAAAGGAAGAAACTTTTGTGTACTCAAGGCAATACCCCATGAATCATGAGATTTTATATCTGGCCGGTGGGAATAGGTAATTCTGTGAGTACTGGTCACTATTACGCCTAAACTTTTCTGGTTATATACCCAGGCTTGGGTGGTTTTTTACACACATGCACTAATTAGTACTCAGCTCAACATTTGAAGGGACACTTTTTAGATCACAGATACTTTTTTCTCTGTGCATTTCTCTATCCTCTGAACTATGCCTTGGGCTTCCTGGAATATAAATTCTTACTTCAAATGTGCTTGTAGTAATCTGATGACATTGGCCATGAGAAATATGATAAAGTGATATTGCTTTTAATTAACTGATTTTAAAATATTTTATAAATTTAAACAATATCAATGCATCACTGATTTTTCTAAGTAATGAAGAATTATTTTAACTATATTTTAACTATATTAATATTAGTAGGTTATATTAATAACCAACAACAAACATACTTTAGTAATAACTAAAATTAATATGCATACACACATATATATAAATATAAATTTTTACCCTTTACATATTAGTCTCTGCGGTATAGTTTTATGTAAAATTTTCATAGGACGAAATGAATCGTTCTTCCAAAGGATGATATATTCAATATTTTGAAGAGAGATAATTTTCAATAATGCCTTTAAGTACTATTTTTTAAACTTAACACATTCTGTAATTTCACTTATTTCAAGGATACCTGTCTTCTCCTATGCATCAAAGTTGTTGATTCCAATTTTGAATGTGAACTAGAACTGGTGAGGAAAGGCAAGAGCAAGTAGTTAGTGTCTGCATGGAATCTGCTATAATAATTTGTCAGCTGATGATGAAATTGATCCATTTTTTTAAAGAGGAATATGGAGGTGGATATATACATATACTAGTGTGGCTAATACAAAAAGCAAACATAAAAAAGTAAAACCTATCTACAAATGCCTTTTTTTGTAAAACTGTAAAATGCTTAAAGCAAGGAGATTTTTTAGCGTATTTTTCTCCATATTCTAAAAACAAAACAAGTTGCAACACATTTTCTCGATTAGCACACAAATAATCCATATTTGTCATGACTCCCTAATAATCTGATACACCAGACACTAATCAATTATGCAATCTTTGACATAAAAACTCAGCAAAATTTAATCTTCTTTTGTAAATCAGTCTTTTCTATCAGTGAAAACTGCCTCTATGAAGACTCGATCAACAATTGAGAAAGCTAAAAATAAAGTCAATGTTTTAGAGAAAGAATTACAATAATAGTAACGAGAAAGTAAGAAACAAGCATGCCACATTATGGTAAGAATATTTAAGTATATCTGTTTTTCTTCTTCTTTTTAGAGAGAGTGAGTGAACAAGGGAGGGGCAGTGGAAGAGGAAGAGAGAGAATCTCAACAGGTTACATGCCCAGCACAGAGCCCCCAGCACAGACCCCCATGTGGGACTCAACCTCACACCCATGAGATCATGACCTAAGCTGAAATCAGGAGTCGGATGCTTAACTGACTGAGCCACTCAGGTGTCCCTAAGCATACCTTTAAGAAAGGCAAAAACATGTTATAATGCAAGTATTAAACTCTTTTCGGAATATGGATAATTTTCTCTAATACCATGTTCTTTAAAAGTATATTTCAAGCAATGAATATTTCAGGAACTTAGAATGTCAGAAAACCTATTTCATTTTAAGCAAATCTTTTCCATATCTGTTCATTTTGTCTTACAACAACCTTTGCCACTATATGTTCAATGAAGAGAAAATCAGCCTAGATCTGGTGAATAAATTGTCATGATCACTGATCACCTATTCAACCATTTGGCTCTATTTGACACTTGATGTATTAAGTGAAGGGACAGATGCATAAACTTCAAATCCTCTCTGAATCTACATTTTGAAACTAGTATTAAGGAATACTAAAATTTAGTAACTAACAAGTATAAAAGTGACAGCTAAATGCCAAGCTCTCTACAATAGAACAAAGCAAATATATTACATTTTCTCTGAGCATATGATTTTATAATGTTACTAAGAAGATAACATAGATACAGAACCAATAAAATAATAGCAGTGACAATTGAAAATTTATACTTTATGGAGTTTTTCTGGATTAGTTAGTACTGTGAATTGACATGAAGAAGGCCACGCCCTGTAGACAGAAAAAAAATTGTGTTACAGATAACAAGATATGTAGTTTAAAAGGTAAGACCTTGGAAATTTATTTTAAGTTTGAATTTTATTCATCAGTAATTGGTCATGGTCCAATAAAAATAAGATGGTGATTAAAGGTTTCTGACCAAAATAATATTATATGAAACCTTACAGTAATATACAATGGAGATTAGAAGGAGAAGAGAATGGAGACAGGATAATTACTCATAACTCACTTTACACAATTGCTACATAAAAAAAGTAGAAGTGGGAATCAAAAAGAAAGGCAGATCTGAGGCACCTGAATGGCTGAGTTTAGTGAACAGCTCTTGATTTCAGCTTAGCTCATGATCCCAGAATCATGGGATAAAGCCCCATATTGGGCTCTACCCTAAGCATGGAACCTGCTAGGGATTCTCTCTCTCTGCCCTTCTCTCCCACTCATGCTGCATGTCTTTTTTTTTTTTTTTAATTTTTTTTTTCAACGTTTATTTATTTTTGGGACAGAGAGAGACAGAGCATGAACGGGGGAGGGGCAGAGAGAGAGGGAGACACAGAATCAGAAACAGGCTCCAGGCTCTGAGCCATCAGCCCAGAGCCCGACGCGGGGCTCGAACTCCCGGACCGCGAGATCGTGACCTGGCTGAAGTCGGACGCTTAACCGACTGCGCCACCCAGGCGCCCCTCATGCTGCATGTCTTTAATATTAAAAAAAAAAAAGGAAGATATGTACATCTTTTACAAGAAGTAATTCACAATAGGGGGACCTGAGTGTCTCAGCTGGCTAAGCAACCAACTCTCAATTTAGGCTCAGATCACAATCTCATTGTTCATGGGATTGAGCCCCACATGAGGCTCTGCACTAACAGTGTGTACCTGCTTGGGATTCTCTCTCCCTCTCTCTCTTCCTTTTCCCCATGATGAGTGCATGCTCTCTCTCTCTCTAAGTAAACATTTTTGTAAAAAAAGTAATTAACAATAAAACAATTTAAAAATGATTTGGTATAGGGGCACCTGGGTGCCTCAGTCGGTTAAGCATCTGACTTCAGCTCAGGTCATGATCTCACAGTTTGTGAGTTTAAGCCCCATGTTGGGCTCTGTGCTGACAGCTCAGAGCCTGGAGCCTGCTTCAGATTCTATGTCTGCCTCTCTCTCTGCCCCTCCCCTGCTCATGCTGTGTCTCTCTCTCTCTCAAAAATAAATAAACATTAAAAAAATTTTTTAATGATTTGGTATATTCCTTCATATATAATAAAAATATACATTTATGACTAAAACGTAGAAAATATATAATTTGTAATTTCACTAGTTAGATATTAACATTTGAATGTTTGATATCTTTTAATATGTGATCAAACATATCTTATATGTTACATAGATATATATAAAGTATAATATGTAATTAAGTGTAAATTATGTAAGTTTTATGTTAATCATTATATACCATATATATATATATATATATACACACAAACATGTATGTACATGTGCTTATATTTTCTGATTAAATAGAATTTTCTTTCCCTATATCTTTGGAGTATTTCAGTCTGGGTTACATTCTACTAGTTTATAGATTACAGTTATTTTCATATCTGATTTTCATATGTTGGACATCAATAATATTATCAAATAAGTGAGTGATATTTTGTCAATTATTTTATATGAAGAATTTAATAGTAATAATGTCAAAACTCTCAAATAATAAAAAGACTATTTCTTTCTAGGATACATTCTGGCCCCAGGAAAAGTACTATATCTTGTTAAGGGATACTAACTTGATACTGGGCCAGAAAGAAGAGAAAAAAAGTATTGAATCTGATAGAGACTGAAAGAAATGTCAAGAAATTTAATTATACTTCATAAATAAATAGATAAATATAGAGGGAAAGACATTACATCAGGAAAATAGAACCAGCTGCGTGGATACTAAAAAAAAAAAAGACATGTCGGTTTAAATAAAATAGTCTATGATAAAATAAAAGTAAAGATTGGGATCTTTGCACAATTTTGATAATGATATTTATTATCATTTTAAATACTTGGAATAAAATAGCAATAACTTTTACTACAGAAAAGTGACATTAAATCATTAAAGAGTGTGTCCCAAATTATCTATTTGTGTTATAATGATAAAGATATACAAGAAATTATAGACACACAGTGTCTAGTTTGGGTGCTCAAGTAAAAAGCCCTGTGAGATTGTGTAGAAATGATATAGAAAAGTCGGAATAAGATGATAACAACTTCGGTGGTAACAAAGAAAGAATGGGGCTGCAGTGGCTATTGATTCCATTCTAGTGCATACTAAATATCTTCAATGTTTACAGCAGGTTTACTCATATATGTGAAAAACTGAAAGAAGATGTCTTTCAAGAAGTGAATAAACAAAATGTGATGTATGAAAAGTTATTCAGTGATGCAAAGGAATAAGGTATTGATCTATACGAAACTATGGATGAATCTTAAATATATATTGCTAAGGAAAAGAAGACCATTTGAAAAGGCCATTTATTATATAATTCCATTTATATGATATTCTGGAGAAGGTGAAACTAAAGAGACAGTAAAAATGTTGGTGACAACTAAGGGTTCAGGGAGAAGAGACAGTTGAATAATCTCTGGGATTTCGATACTGTAATGGTGGCTGTGTGACACTGTGCATTGGTTAAAAGTCATAGATTTTTGCAGCACAAAGAGTGAATCTCAAAGCAAATAAATAAAGAGTGATCATTTAGGAGCTGAGTAATCTGAGGATGAAAGGCAGACTTTGACAAAAGAATATATCTATGTCACAAATACATGGAATGATTTCACTAAAGAGGGTAAAGGAAAACGGTGATGATCGAAGTAATTTTAGAAATAAGTGAATAACATAGAACTAAAGGTAGAATAAACTGTATATAAGGCATTGTACTCTAGTTGATAAAGTAGCTTCTCATAGAGTTGTAAGTTATCAGTTCTGGAACAATACATATGTACTAGAATTGACCAATTAATTAAATGTGTGGTAGATAGTAACTTTGGAGTAGAAGTTTACAAATAAGCAAGAGTAAAATATGAGATTTATTTAGTAATGGATTAGAAAGGGATACATCAATATGAACTAATACTTAAGATAGATGGTTTACAAAGATTAATATTTATTTAAAGATATATATACACGTATATACATATACATTTTTTATGTTAACACACACGTACTTGTTAGTGCACCCACATATTTTGTTCTGCTAGCTGACAGGATCTAAAAGCAACAATCCAGTAGCCATGAGCACACACGCGACCCAGGTCTTGGTTTCTAATGCCTTTCTCCAATAAAAGTAACTAGAGTTTCTTGGAGAAATGGTTGATTCTAGAGATGGAGCGGGGAATGTATAACATGAACCTGGAGAATCTTGTAGTGTGAAAACAAAAGCATGTGCTAAAAAAAATGATGGGGGTGTGTGAAAGGGAGAAAGGAATCAACCAAAAGAGCCACCAATGACCAAAATTGGAACAATTTAAGCAATAAAGTGAAAAATGTAGTACTAGATTGTAATCCAAATCATAGATATCTATGAGTCAATACTGACAGAAATCAATAGAAAGAAGAAAGGAAAGAAAGGAAGGAAAGAAAGGAAAGGAAGAGAAGAAAGGAAGGAAGGGAAGGAAGGAAAGAAAGGAAGGAAGGAAGGAAAGGAAGGAAAGAAAGGAAAGAAGTAAAAGAAGGAAAGAAAGAAAGAAAGAAAGAAAGAAAGAAAGAAAGAAAGAAAGAATTGACACATCCCCCATACAGAATTCCATGTATTTTACATAGATACCCCACCTTACAGTGGCAGAATGTAACGCTTTACTTCTTAACCATGGGCTGTGTATAATAACTTCTCTCCAAAGAGTATAATATGGAAAGGGAGAACGAATAAAAAAGTAACTTTATAGTGGAGAAATATGACAAACCACCTCAGCCAGGTGATCAAGTTTTGTAAAAAACAGTGGTAAGTCATGCTGATAATATGTACTTTTGATATGATGTAATGAAAATAGCACCTAGCCTCTTTAGTCCTCTTCTCAAAAGCCCATGACACCAATCTAGTAATGAGAAAAACGTTAGTTACATCCTCATAAAGGAACATTCTGTAAGGTACCTGAGATATACTTACTCCTCATAACTATCAAGGTTATCAGAAGCAAAAAAAAAAATTTAAGAAACTGTCAAAGCCAAGAGGCGATTAAGGAGACATGATGAGAAAGTGTAATGAAGTATAGTGTTTGATATCATAAAGCTAAAACAGTAGGTTTGTAAAAAGGAAGAATAAATAAAATAAAGTGTGGACTTTAATTTTATTTTTAAAAAGGGAAGATATAAATGAATCTTTAAAATATCTTTATAGCATTAAAATTATTAAATTAGCTGAAAATGAAGGTTTGTCGTATTGTGATTCATATTTTTCTCAATCATTATCTTCTTTTTTCCAGCTTTTTTGAGATATAATTGACACATAACATTGTATAAATTTAAGGTATACAACCTGATGATTTGATACATATAATTTCTGTAAAATGATTACACAAAGACATTAACACCTTTCTCAGCTCACATAATTATCATTTTCTAAAAGTAAATGTGATTAAGCTTTAACAACTCTTAGCAACTTCCAAATATATACTACAATATTACTAACTATAGTCACCATGTTGTACCTTAGACCCCCAGAACTTATTAATCTTATAATTGGAAGTTTATACCCTTTGATCAACATATCTCTGTTCCCCTACACCCAGCCCTTGGCAATCACCATTCTATTCTGTCTCTATGAGGTTGACATTTTATATTTTACTCACTGTGACATAATATGGTATTTGTCATTCTCTGTCTGATATAGTTCACTGAGCATAATGCCCACAAGGTCCATCCACGTGGCTTTACATACGATTTCCCTCTTTTCTATGAATGAATAATGTTCCATTGTGTATGTGTGTATGTATCACATAGATATCCCATCTTCTTTATCCATATATTCATCAATGGACACTTAGGTTATTGTCTTGGTTATTGTGAATTATGCTGTGACAAACAGCTATATCATATGGTAGTTCTATTTTTAATTTCTTATAGAGCCTCTGTTATATTTTCCAAAGTGGCTGTACCAGTTTACATTCCTACCAACAGTGCATCAGGGCTTTGTTTTTCGATGTACTTGCCAATAGCTGTCGTCTCTTATCTTTTTGATAATAGCCATTCCAACATGTGTGAGGTGATATCTAGTTGTGGTATTTATTTGCATTTCTCTGATAATTAGTGATACTAACCATCTTTTCATATGTCTGCTGACTATTTGTATGTCTCTGGAAAAATGTCTATTTAGGTCTTTAAACTTTTTTTCCGACTACTTTGGTTTTTTTGCTATTAAGTTGTATGAGTTCTTTTTATTTTTTGGATGTTAACCCCTTATTCGATATATACTTTGCAAATATCTTCTTCCATTCTGTAGGTTTCTCAGTGCACACCACAAAAAGTGTAGTCACAGTCTGTCACCATGCAATGTTATTACAGCATTATTGAATATATTCCCCATGCTCTACTTTTCATCTCCAATGATATCTTTATTTTATAACTGGAAACTTGTACATCTTAATCCCTTTCACCTATTTCAGCTATCCACCCATCTGCCTTACCTCTAGCAATGACCAGTTTGTTTTCTGTATTTAAGAGTCTGGTTTTTTGTTTCTTTGTTTTGCTTTTTAGATATATTTTTCCACTTATAAATGAAATCTTATGAAATTATGATAGCTTTTGTTATGAGAAGTCTTTTGTGGTTTCATACAGATAATATAATTTTTTTTTGTTCTGTGAAAAACAGTTGGTATTTTGATAGATATTGTGTTGAATCTGTATGTTTTGGGTGTTATGGACATTTTAATGATATTCTAATCCCTGAGCATGAAATATCTTTCCATTTGTTTGTGTTGTCTTTTATTTCTTCATCAAGTCTTACAATTTTCAAAATATAGGTCTTTGACTTTCTTGGTTAAACTTATTCCTAGATATTTTATCTCTTTTGGTGCAATTGTAAATGGGATTTCCTTAATTTCTCTTTCTACGAATTCACTATTAAAGTTTAGAAATATAACCAATTTCTGTATGTT
Source organism: Lynx rufus (assembly GCF_022079265.1). NCBI lineage: Eukaryota > Metazoa > Chordata > Mammalia > Carnivora > Felidae > Lynx > Lynx rufus. The sequence goes on from NW_025814867.1 coordinate 115,236,294, forward strand.
AATTTTGGTATCCTGCAACTTTACTGAATTCATTTAACAGTACTAGTAGTTTTTTGATGAGTCTTTAGGGTTTTCTATATAGAGAGCATTATGTCATTTGCAGATAGTGACAGGTTTACCTCTTCCTTACCATTTTGAATGCCTTTTATTTTATTTTTTTTTCTTACAGCTAGGACTTCCAATATTATGTTGAATAAAATTGAGGGGAGTGGGCAATCTTGTCTTGTTCCTGATCTTACAGGGAAAACTTTCAGTGTTCTCCACTGAGTATGATATTAGCTGTGGGATTTTTAGGGTACCTTTATTATATTGAGTTATATTTCTTCTAACCCCACTTTGTTGAGGGTTTTTATCATGAACAGATGTTGTATTTTGCTAAACATTTTTTTCTAATCTATTGAGACAATCATGTTTTTTATTCTTTCACTTATTAATGTTATGTATCACATTGATATGTGTATATGTAACCACACTTGCATCCTGGTAATAAATTACTCTGATTATTGGCAAGTTATTTTTAATGTTGCATTGCATTTCGTTTGTTAATATTTTGTTGAGAATTTTTGCATCTATGTCCACCAGAGATATTGGCCTGTAGTTTCCCTTTTTTGTAGTGTCTTTGTCTAAGCTTAGTCAGGATAATGCTGGCCTCATAAAATGAATTTGGAAACTTTCTTCCTTTTATATTTTTGGAATAGTTTGAGAAGAATAGGTATTAACTCATCTTTAAATGTTTGGTTGATCACCTCTAAACCCATCTGGTCTTTTTTTTGTTGTTGGAAGGTTTTTGATTACTGATTCAATTTCATTAATAGTAAATAGTGTGTTCAAATTATTTTACTTTTGTATTCAGTTTTGAAAAAAAAATGTTTCAAAAAATGTTTATTTCTAGAATTTGTCTATTCTAGATCATCCAGTTTGTTGGCATATAACTTCTTATAGCTTCTCTTTTAATTATTTGTATTTCTGTTGTCAGTTATTTTTCCTCTCATTTCAATTATATTTACTTGAGTTCTCTCTCTTTCTTGATAATTCTGGCTAAAGGTTTATCAATATTATTTATCTTTTGAAAGATCCAGCCCTTGGTTTCATTCATATTTTCTATGTTTTCCTCTATTTCATTTATTTCACTTTAACCTTTATTATTTCCTTACTTCTAGTAGCTTTAGATTTTGTTCTCCTTTTTCTAGCTACTTTAGGTGTAAGGTTAGGTTGTTTACTTAAGATTTTTGTTATTGTTGTTTCTAGTCATAGACCTGTATTGTTATAAACTTCCCTTTTAGAACTGTCTTTGCTGTCCTAAAGATTTTGGGACATTGTTTTTTTCATTTTCATTTGCCTCAATGTATTTTCTTATTTCCTCTTTGATTTCTTGGTTGACCCATTAATTGTTTAGCAGAATGTTGTTTAGCACACACGTTTGTGTGTTTTCCAACTTTTTTCTTGTAATTGAATTTTAGTTTCATACTGTTATGAATGGAAAAGATGCTTGATATGATACAGTCTTCTTAAATTTATTGAGACTTGATTTGTGGTCCTGTATGTGATCTATTCCAGAGAATGTTCCATGAGACCTTGAAAGTATGTGTATTCTGCTGATTTTAGATGGAATGTTCTATGTTCATGTGTTAGGACCATCTGGTTTAATATGTCTTTCAAGGACAGTTTCCTTACTGATTTTCTGTCTATATGATCTATCCATTGATGTAAATGTGATGTTAAATTTTCCTACTCTCAAGGAATCTTAGTGGCTCAGTCAGTTAAATGTCAGGCTTTGGCTCAGGTCATGGCCTTATGGTTTGTGTGTTCGAGCGCCACATCAGCCTCTCTGCTGTCAATGCAGAGCCTGCTTGGGATCCTCTCCCCCTCTCTCTCTGCCCCTCCCCTGCTTTCTCTCTCTCTCTCTCTCAAAAATAAACATTAAACAAAATAAAAATAAATAAATTTCCCTACTTTAATTGGATTACTATCAATTTCTTCCTTTATGACAGTTAATATTTGCTTTATGCATTTAGGTGTTCCTAAATTGGGTGCATAGATATTTACAGTTGTTATATACTCTTGCTGGATCCCTTTATCATTATGTAACAACTATTTGTCTCATGTTCCAGTTTTTGTTTTATTGTCTGTTTCACCTGATATTAGTATTGCTACCCTTGCTTTTTTTTTTTTTTTCCACTTCCATTTGCATGGTGTATTTTATTTTAATCCCTTCACTTTCAGCCTGTATGTATCTTTGTATATAAATGACTCTCTTGTAAGCAGAGTATATATGGGTCATTTTATAATCTATTCAGTCACCCTATTTGTTATAATTGGACCATTCATTAACATTGAAAGGCATTATTAATACGTAGGTTCTTATTGCCCTTTAGTTATTTGTTTTCTGGTTGTTTTTGTAGTTCTCCGTGCTTTCATCTCTTGCATCAAACCTCAGGGAAAGAGAGCTTTTTAAAAATATTATGCTTGGGTACCTTTCTCTTAATTTTTGGTGTCTTGATTACAGATTTTTGATTTCTGACTATCATTGGGTTCATATATAACATGTGTATAGCAGTTTGTATTATGTTGATAATTGCATAAGTTTTAACACATTCTAAAAGCAATACATATTTACTATTCCCTCCACGTTTTATGTATATGATGTCATACTTTACGTCTTTTTATTTTGTGTATCCCTTAACTAATTTTATACAGTTGGTTTGACTACTTCTGTGTTTTAACTTCCATAAGTGATTTATCTACTACCACTATGTTTGTCTTTACCTATAAACTTTTCTTAATTTTATCATTTTCTTTTAATTATGGCCATTTTTTTTCCACTTAAAGAATTCCCTTTAACATTTCTTGCAAGGCTGGTTTGGTGATGATGCACTCCTTTCTCTTTTGTTTTTCTGGGAAACTCTATCTCTCCTTGTATTCTTAATAATATCCTTGTCAGGTGGGAACACCTGGGTGGCTCAGTGAGTTGAGTGTCCAACTTCTGCTCAGGTCATGATCTCCCAGCTCATGAGTTTAAGCCTCATATCTGGCCCACTGCTATCAGCAAAAAGCCCACTTTGGATTCTCTGTCCCCGTCTCTCTCTACCCCTCCCCCACTCTTGCTCGTCTTTGAAAAGTAAGTAAACATTTATAAAATAATACTACTAATAATATCTTTGTCAGGTGGAGTATCTTGTAGTTTTTCAGCACTTTGAATATCCTGCCACTCCCTTCTGGTCTGTAAAGTTTAGGCCAAAAATCCAGCTAATAGGCTTATGAGGTTTCCTTTGTGGGTAACTGTTTTCTTTCCCTTGCTGCTTTTAAAAGTCTCTTTGTCATTACTATCTGCCATTTTGATTATGTGCCTCAGTGTAGACTCCTTGGGTTAATCGTCTTAGGGACTCTCTGTGCTTCCTAGACCTGGATGTTTGTTTCCCTTCCCAGATTAGAAAAGTTTTCAGCTATTAGTTCTTCAAATAAGTTTTCTGCCTCTTTCCATATCTCTTTTTTTTTTTTCTTTCTGGGATCCCTATAATGCAAATGTTATTATACTTGATATCACAGAATGCCCTTAACCTTTGCTCATTTTAGAAATTCTGGATTTCTTTTTGCTGTTCAGCTTGGCTGTTTTCTATAACCCTATCTTCCAGATTACTGATTCATTCTTCTCTATCCTCTAATCTGCTTTTGATTCCCTTTAGTGTGTTTTTTATTTCAGTTATTATATTTTTCAGTTCTGGTCATTCTTCTCTATAAATTCTATCTCTTTGTTGAAGTTCTCACTGAATTTATTCTTTCTTAAGTTAGGTAAATATCTTTATGACCATTTTTTTTAATTCTTCATCAGGCATATTGCTTATTTCTATTTCATTTAGCTCTTTTTCTGTGATTTTGACTTTTCTTTCGTTTGGTACATGTTCCTCTGTCTCTTCATTTAATCTAAATCTCTGTGTTTGTTTTTATGTATTAGGCAGGTCAGTTATATCTCCTAGTCTTGAAAGTAATGACTTTGTGCACAAAGGGTCCTTTGGTCCTCTCTGGTACAGTCACCACTGGTCATAAGAACCAGACAATAGAATATTAAAGTTAGACCTGACATAAAATGTTTTAGTCATTTCTCTCCTGTGTTATGTCACTATTAGAACCATTGAATTCATCCTTTTTCATTTTATATTTTCATCCTTAACATTTAAATTTTGTTCATTTTTGTATTTCCATTGCACTGATGAAATTCTCTATTTCTTTAGAAATTTTACCACATTTTCTACCTGATTTACTATAATATTTATCAAAGTTATCTTTAAAAATTCTTGTAATTCCAACATAGTTCATTTCTGAGTCTGCTTATATAGGTTATTATTGTTCTTAACCATAGAATTTCTTGCTTTATCATACATGTGTGATGTATGCCAGGCATTTTGTGAACAGAAACAAACAAAATTATTGAAGTAAATAGTATTGGTCTCAAAGAGCATGTTTCTTCTTATGCCACTTGGTAATGTGTGTACATTAGGTGGTTTAAAATATATTTTGCTATCGCTCACTTTTACATCATAGACGATGTCTTTTGCTGTCCTACAGCAAGACTTTAGAGCATGACTTACCAAGAAAGGACTGTGGTAATATTTCAGAAATTCTCTGTTCTTCTGACTTGCATTTTGATAAAATCTAGATTATCTTGGAAGAACGTTTTTCATCTCTTTTCTTCCTTCCCGTACTTCAGAGGTCCTAAAAAATACAATAATTGGTAGCCAAGAGAATCACAGTGTTTTCAGGTCCACTTTTCATGTACATAATTACACATTGTCCTAGAATTCCTGAGTGATTTCTTCAGTTCTCTCTGCCACCAAACGTCATCTTCCGCCTGATTCCTTTGTGCACTCATGAGGGCTCTTGGGAAAAAGTGGATTGGTATAAACCAATATTTTTTTTTACCATACATTTTTAGGATTATAATATGTTGGCAAGCCCTCACATAGCCAATGCCTATTAATTAAAAAAAAAATCAGCTTTCACCTGTCATCTACGATTTTTATTCATAAAGCATTATTCTCCAAAAGAAAGAGAATATTTCAAATTGAGAATCTGGGCACACAGGCAGAGTGTCACTTGAGGCAGACTGAATCTCAGAGACAGAATGTTCAGGAGATCATCTTACCACCCTGCAAAGAAGCATTACTAGATCAGGTCTCCACTAAATAGATCATATGTTCCCTCCTTAATCCCTTGTTGCTCTCAATCTTTGAGAAGAATTATGAAAATGCTAATGCAACTTTATTATAAAATTAGACACCAAGATAGGTAAGCACTGGCTCTGGCTCTTTAAAGAGCTTTCTTAAAATGTATATTGCTAGATTCTAATTGTCTTGTGGTATGTTGGGATTGGGTGTAGAGGGTATCACTATTTTTTTTTAAGTTTAGTTTGAACACAAGTTGTCTTCCTGCAGAAGAGGAGCTAACAGTTTAGCTTGTATCCCTTTGTGTAGCTTAGGTTCATCTTCCCAGTTTACCTGGCTAATGGCAGAATTTACTTCCTTGTGATTATAGGACTAAGGTCCTTGCTTCCTTGCTAGATGTCAGCCAGGGTGACTCTTAGCTCTTAGAAATCTCTGCACTTCTTTGCAATATGGCCTCTCACAGGCCCTTTTAGAACATATAAGCTTATTTCTTCAAAGTCAAGAGGAAAATTACTCTCTTCAAGAAGAGTAGAACAGAAATAATAATAATAATAATAATTTTAAAATAATAACGGGAGCGCCTGGGTGGCTCAGTCAGTTAAGTGTCCAACTTCACCTCAAGTCATGAACTCATGGTTCATGAGTTCAAGCCCCACATCGGGCTATGTGCTGACAGCTCAGAGCTTGGAGCCTGCTTCAGATTCTGTGTCTCCCTCTCTCTGCCCCTCTGCTGCTCAACTCTCTCTCTCTCTCAAAAATAAAAAAAAAAATTAAAAAATTTTTAAAAAAAGAGTAGAGCATAATGTCTCAATTATGCAAGATAAGTTCTGGAGATTTGCTGCACATTTTGGTTATAGTTAATGATACATTATGATACACTTCAACTTTTAAGAGGGTATATCTCGTGTTTATTATTGTAAATGTTCTTACCACAACAAAATAATTTTTTAAAAGATTTGAGTGCTTTATTAAGCATTTTCATCTGATTAAGTCAGGCCCACCTAGAATGGTCTTTTTTATGAACTCAAAATCAGGTGATTTGGAACCTTAATTACACATGCAAAATATATACCTTGTTCAAAGTATTGTTCTGTAGTTTACTTTTATTATAGTATCTTTGGTTTTGATATTAGGGTAACATTGTCCTTATAGAATACATTAGAATATATCACCTAGTCTTTAGTTTTAAAACTGCTTTTGTTGTATTTATACATATATATTTTATTAGATATTTTGTAGTGATCACTAATAAAGTCATCTAGGCCTAGACTTTTCTTTTAGAGAAGGTTTTCAACTACAGTTTCAGCTTCTTTAATTGATATATGGCTATCAGTTTATCAATTTCTTCCTGAGTTAGATCATTTTGTTTCTTTCAAAGTTGTTTTTTCAATTTTTTTAATTATTTAACATACTAGCATAAAGGTGTCCTAATATTCCTATCATTTTAATAACTGCATAATTTATAGTTACGATGCTTTTCTTTTTCCTGATGCTGATAATCTCTCTACATATTTTCTGGTTTGTCTGGATAGAAATACACTAATTTTATTATTTCTTCCTAAGAGCAAGCTTTAGGTTTCATTGATTTTTCTCCATTTTTTTGTTTGTTTTTTATTTCATTGATTTCCAATCTGATGTGTTTTAAAATTCTATTTCTTTTACCCATTTTGTATTCAATTTATCTCTGATCTCTTGGTTCTTACAGTGGAATCTAAGGCCTTTAATTTGAGAAACTTTTTTTCTTGTAATAAAAGAGTTCAGTTACAAATTTCCATTCTAACTATTGTGCTATTGGCATGTGACAAAGTTTAATATACTGTTTTAATTTTAATTCAGTTCAAAAGAAATGTAACATTCCTTGTGGGGTTTTTCACTCAGAGGTATTTAGAAATGGGTTATTAAATTTTATGTATTTGGAAATTTTATAAATATTTTTGTCTTCTTGATTTCTAGTTTAATTCCATTGTACTTAGAAAACAGTTTATTATTAGAAATTATTCAAACATATTGATGTTTGTTTTATTGCTAGAGTATGGGCTATCTTTGTCAATTTTCTATGATCACTTTACATAGAATCTGTTTTCTGTTATCGTTTAGTGAATTGTCCTCTAATGTCAATTAGGTCATATTTGTTAATAGAGTGGTTCAATCTTCTGTATCCTTCCTGATTAACTGTTACTTGTTAACTTAAACTGTTAATAACTGATTAATTGTTCTGTCAGTTACTATGGAAGGAGTTTTGAATTATCTGACTATGGCTGCGGATTTTTTTAGCTTCTCTTGCAGTTCTTTCATGTTTCCTTCATGAATTTTGAACCTCTGTTTTTAGATATATGAACATTTAGGATTGTTATGTTTTCCTAATGGTTTGACCTCTTTGCCATTATAACATAAACTTCTTTATCTTGGTACTATTATTTTTGTCTGAAATCTACTTGGTCTGATATTAATAGAGCCACAACTTGGCTTCACTTAATGTTAGCATTGTATATGCTTTCCATCCTTTATCTCTAAATTCATTTTTGTCTTTTTTAAAATATTTTTTAATTAGTTTTAATTTTATTTTTTTAATTTACATCTAAATGAGTTAGCATATAGTGCAACAATGATTTCAGGAGTAGATCCCTTAATGCTCCTTACCCATTTGGCCCATCCCCCTCCTACAACCCCTCCCCCCCAGTAACCTTCTGTTTGTTCTCCATATTTAAGAGTTTCTTATGTTTTGTCCCCCTCCCTGTTTTTATATTATTTTTGCTTCCCTTCCCTTATGTTCATCTATTCTGTGTCTTAAAGTCCTCAAATGAGTGAAGTCATATGATATTTGTCTCTCTCTAATTTCACTTAGCATAATACCCTCTAGTTCCATCCATGTAGTTGCAAATGGCAAGATTTCATTCTTTTTGATTGTCAAGTAATACCCCATTGTATATATACACCACATCTTCTTTATCCATTCATCCATCAATGGAAATTTGGGCTCTTTCCATACTTTGGCTATTATCGATAGTGCTGCTATAAACATTGGGGTGCATGTGCCCCTTCGAAACAGCATGCCTGTGTCCCCTGGATAAATGCCTAGTAGTGCAATTGCTGGGCCATAGGGTAGTTCAATTTTTAATTTTTTGAAGAACCTCCATACTGTTTTCCACACTGGCTGCACCAGCTTGCATTCCCACCAACAATGCAAAAGATATCCTTTTTCTCCACATGCTCTCCAATATCTGTTATTGCCTGAGTTGTTAATGTTAGCCATTCTGACAGGGGTGAGGTGGTATCTCATGGTGGTTTTGATTTGTATTTCCCTGATGATGAGTGATGTGGTGCATTTTTTCATGTGTTGGTTGGCCATCTGAATGTCTTCTTTGGAGAAGTGTCTATTCATGTCTTTTCCCCATTTCTTCACTGGATTATTTGTTTTTTGGGTGTTGAGTTTGATAAGTTCTTTTTAGATTTTGAATACTAACCCTTTATCTGATATGTCATTTGCAAATATCTTCTCCTATTCTGTCGGTTGCCTTTTAGTTTTGTTGATTATTTCCTTTACTGTGCAGAAGCTTTTTATTTTGATGAGGTCCCAGTAGTTCATTTTTGCTTTTGTTTCCCTTGCCTCTGGAGATGTGTTGAGTAAAAAGTTGCTGCAGCCAAGATCAAAGAGGTTTTTGCCTGCTTTCTCCTCAAGGATTTTCATGGCTTCCTGTCTTACATTGAGGTCTTTCATCCATTTTGAGTTTGGTTTTTGCATATGGTGTAAGAAAGTGGGCCAGGTTCATTCTTCTGCATGTCGCTGTCCAGTTTTCCCATCACCACTTGCTGAAGAGACTGTCTTTATTCCATTGGCTATTCTTTCCTACTTTGTCAAAGATTAGTTGGCCATACGTTTGTGGGTCCATTTCTGGGTTCTCTATTCTGTTCCATTGATCTGAGTGTTTTTGTGCCAGATTTTTGTCTTTATATTTCAAGTGTGTTTCTTGTTGGCAGCATTGGTTGTTCTAAATCTAATTTTGCAACCTCACTTTTTAATTGGAGTACTTATATCATTTTATTTTAATGTTATTATTGTTACAGTTTAAGCATTCCATCTTCCTATTTATTGCTATATGTCCCATCTGTTCTTTGTTTTGGGGTCCTCTTCTGCCAATATTTATATTGAGAATTTTCTGTGATTTAATTTTATTTATTGTATTCACATATTTGCTATAGCTCTTTTCTAGTTTAGTAGCTTTATGACTTACAGTATGCATCTATTTTTAAAAATTAATTTTATTTATTTTGATAGAGACTGAGCAGTTGAAGGGCAGAGAGAGATGAGAGAGAGAATCCCAAACAGGCTCCATGCCGTCAGCACAGAGCCCAATAGGGGCTCAAACTCACGAATTGTGAGATCGTGACTTGAGCCAAAATCAAGATTCAGACACTTAACCAAACGAGCTACCCTGGCTCCCCAGCATGCATCTTTAATTTTTCATAGTCTACCTTAAAGTAATATTGTAGAACTTTGCATATAAGTTGAATTTACATATACTTAGTTCATTTTTGACCCTGGCTATCTTTTATGCTATTGTTAGACATTTTATTTTTACATTTAACAGACTGGATTGTTATTATTTTGTTTAAACATATATTATATTTTAAAAAGATGTACAAAACCAGCAAAAAAAACTATATGTATTTATCAACTTGGTTCCCATTTCTAGTTGTATTTAGTATGGATCTATAAAAGGTCTAGTAAAGATCCATATTTCCATCTGTTTTTTCCCTGTGTCTGAAAAATACTCTGTAATTTCTTTTGTAGTGGGGTTTGCTGGTGACTAATCCTGAAAAAGTATTTTGACTTTGTGTTTGAAAGTTATTTTTCCTGAGTATAGAAGAGATAGTAACAGGGTGTTTTTTCTTTTTTCCTTTTCAGTTTTGTTTTTTTTTTCTTTCAGTGCTTTAAAGATGTTTCACCATTATCTTCTCACATGTATTACTTCTAATAAGAAATTTACTGTCATCTATATTTCTATTTCTCTGTGCATAACATTTCTTTTTTCCTCTGGTTGCATTAATCCATTCTATTACCACTGCCCTTTTTTTTTTAAGTTGTATTTTTACTTAGAGAGTGAGCTGGGGAGATGCAGAGAGAGAATGCCAAGCAGGCTCCACTCTGCCAGTGTAGAGTCCAATGAAGGACTCTACAATCATGGTACTACCATGCTCACCCACTGTGAAATCACGACCTGAGCCAAAATCTAGAGTGGACACTTAACTGACAGCAACATAGGTGCCCCGATTAATCACTATATTTGATGGGTTTTATTTTTTTTTTTTTTATTTTTTTTTCAACGTTTTTTTATTTATTTTTGGGACAGAGAGAGACAGAGCATGAACGGGGGAGGGGCAGAGAGAGAGGGAGACACAGAATCGGAAACAGGCTCCAGGCTCCGAGCCATCAGCCCAGAGCCTGATGCGGGGCTCGAACTCATGGACCGCGAGATCGTGACCTGGCTGAAGTCGGACGCTTAACCGACTGCGCCACCCAGGCGCCCCTTGATGGGTTTTATTACAGTGCAACTTGGAGTAGTTTTATTATGAATTTTGTGTTTGTTTGCCTTTGATCTTCTTGAAGCAAGTTGTAATTTTCATCAAATTTGTAAAATGTCCATATTTCTTCAAATATTTGTCCGGCTAATTCATCAATTATGTAATCCATTAATTACACGTATACTAAGGAACTTGATGTAGCCCCCAATTGACTGATGCTGTGTTTATTTTTTTCAAATTCCCCTTTGTGTATTGATCATGGAAATTTTTGTTGCTATATCTTAAAGTTTATTAATTTTGTGTTCTCCAAAGTCTAAACTATCGTTGATTTCATCTCATGTATTTTTCTACTCATACATTATAGTTCCATATCCAGAAGTACAATTTGGGTAATATTATACCTTCCATGTCTTTTCTTATCAGACGTATTAAAATCAGGTTTTTAAAATTTTTAATTCCAGTTTAGATAACATACAGTGTTATATTAGTTTCAGGTGTACAATATAGTGACTCAACACTTCCACACATCACCCAGTGCTCATCAGGACAAGTGCCCTCCTTAATCCCCATCATCTATTTAACCCATTCCCCCACCAACCTCCCTTCTGGGTACCATAAGTTTGTTCTCTATAGTTAAGAGTCTGTGTCTTGGTTTGTATCTCTCTTTTTTCCTTTGCTCATTTTTTTTTTAATTCCACATATGAGTGAAATCATATGGTATTTGCCTTTCTCTGACTGACTTATTTCGCTTAGCATTATATTCTCCAGCTCCATCCATGTCAATGAAAATGGCAATATTTCATTCTTTTTATGGTTGAATAATATTCTTTTGTATGTATGTGTATATATGTCATGTTCTTTATCCATTTATCTATCAATGGACACTTGGGCTGCTTCCATATTTCAACATTTGTGAATAATGCCACTATAAACGTAGGGACACATATATCCCATTGAATTAGTGTTTGTTTGTTTTTTATGAATACCCAAGAATGTAATTACTGAAACATAGGGTAGTTTTTTTTTTTTTTGAAGAAACTACATGCTGTTTTCCACAGTGTGGATGTACCAGTTTGCATTCCTAACAGTACAAGAGAGTTCCTATTTCTCTACTTCCTTGCCAACATCTGTTGTTTTTGTGTTGTTCATTTGAGCTATCCTGACAGGTATAAGGTGTTCTCTCATTGTACTTCCCTGATGATCGGTGATGTTGAGCATCTTTTCATGTGTCTGTTGACCATCTTTATGTTTTCTTTGGAGAAATATCTGTTCATGTCTTCTCATTTTTAATTAGATTATTTGTCTTTTGGGGGGTGTTGAGTTTCATAAGTTCTTTATATATTTTGGATACTAATCCTTTATCAGATAAATCATTTGCAAATATCTTCTCCCATTCAGTAGGTTGACTTTTAGTTGTGTTTTTTGTTTCCTTTGCTGTGCAGAAGCTTTTTATTTTGATGTAGTCCCAATAGTTTATTTTTGGTTCATTTCCCTTGCTTCAGAAGACATATCTACAAAAAAAAAAAAATGTTTCTATGGCAAATATCCAACACTTCTGCCTGTGCTGTCTTCTAGGATTTTTATGATTTCAGGTCTCATATTTAGGTCATTAATCAATTGTGATTTTATTTCTGTATATGGTGTAAGAAAGTGGTCCCATTTTATTCTTTTGCATGTGGCTGTCCAATTTTCCCAGCACCATTTGTTCAACAGACTATCTTTTTTGCATTACATATTCTTTTTTGCTATTTTGAAGATTGGCCATATAATTGTGTGTTTATTTCTGAGTTTTCTAGTCTGTTCTATTCATCTATGTGTCTATTTCCGGGTCAGTACCATACTGTTTTGATTAATGCAGCTATAACTTGAAGTCTTGACATAACTTGACATACCTTCAGCTCTGCTTTTCTTTTCCAAGATTACTGTGGCTATTCAGAAACTCTTGTTGATCCCAACATATTTTAGGATTTTTTGTTTGAGTTATGTGAAAAATGCTGTTGGTTTTTTGATGAGGATTGCACTAAATCTGTAGATTGCTTTAGATAGTATAGACATTTTATCAATATTTGTTCTTCTAATCCACGAGTATGGAATGTCTTTCCATTAAATAGTATCATCTTCCTTTTCTTTCAACAGTGTTTTACTGTTTTGAGAGTACAGGTCATTCATCTCTTTGGCTAGATTTATTCTTAGGTGTCTTATAATTTTTGGTATAATTTAAAATGAAATTGCTTTTTTAATTTTTCTTCTGCCTCATTATCAGTGCATATAAATACAACCGATTTCTGCACATTTATTTTGTATTTTGCAACTTCACCAAATTCATTTATCACATTTAGTAATCATTTGGTACAGTAGAGTCTTCTGGGTCTTCTATATGTAGTATAATGTCATCTTCACACAGTGAAAGTTTTATATTTTCCTTACCAATTTGGATACCTTCTATTTCTTTTTGTTGTCTAATTGCTGTGGCTAGGACTTCCAGTACTATGTTGAATAAACATGGTGAAAGTGTCCCCTTTCTTGGTCATGACCTTAGGAGGAAAACTCAATTTCTTTTTTTTTTTTATTTTTAAATTTTTTTTAATGTTTATTTATTTTTGAGACAGAGAGAGACAGAGCATGAACAGGGGAGGGGCAGAGAGAGAGGGAGACACAGAATCAGAAACAGGCTGCAGGCTCTGAGCGGTCAGCACAGAGCCTGATGCGGGGCTGGAACTCAGGGACCATGAGATCATGACCTGAGCTGAAGTCGGACGCTTAACCGACCAAGCCACCCAGGCGCCCCGGAAATCTCAATTTCTTACCGTTGAGTATGATGTTTTCTGTGAGTTTTTTATTTATGACCTTCATTACATTGAGGTATGTTTCTTCTAAACCTACTTTGTTAAGGGCTTTTATCATGAATGGATGTTTTACTTTGTCAAATGATCTTTCTGCATCTATTTAAAGGATCATATGATTCCTATCCTTTCTTTTATTAATGTGGTATCCTGTTATTTGCAAATATTAAACCACCCTGGTAACCCAGAAATAAATCCCACCTGATTGTGGGTCATCTTTTTAAATGTATTGTTTTATTTGATTTGCTAGTATTTTTTTGAGGATTTTCGCATATAAGTTCATCAGAGATATTGGCCTGTAGTTTTCTTTTTGTGATGTCTTCATCTGGTTTTGGTATCAGGGTGATACTGCCTTCATAGAATTACTTTGGAAATTTTTCTTCTTCTATTTTTTGGAATAGTTTGAGGAGAATATGTATTTACTCCTTTTAAATATTTAGTACAATTTACCTGTGAAGCTGATTGGCTCTGGGCTTTTGTTTGGGAGTTTTTTGATTACTGATTCAATCTCCTTGCTGGTAATTGGTCTGTTCAAATTTTCTATATTTTTCTGCTTCAGTTTTCATAGGTTATATGTTTCTAGGAATTTATTAATTTATTCTAGAGTATCTATTTTTTGGCATATAGGGTTTTTTTATAATATTCTTTTACAATTGTTTGCACTTCTGTGGTGTTGGTTATTATTACTCCTCTTTCATTTGTGTTTTTTTTAAGTCCTTTCCTAGCCCCCAACCCCTGATGAATCTTGCCTTTTCAAAGAACCAGTTCCTGGTTTCATTAATCTGTTCTATGTGGTGTTTTGTTTTGTTTTGTTTTGTTTTGTTTTGTTTCTATCTCATTTATTTCTGGTTTCCTTTTATTATTTCCTTCCTTCTGCTGGTTTCAGTTTTGTTTGTTGTTCTTTTTCTAGTTTTTTTTTTTTAGGTATAAAAGTAGGTTGTTGATTTGAGATTTTTCTTCTTGAGGTAAGCCTGTACTGCTATAGACTTCTGTCTTTACAACCGCTTTTGCTGCATCCTAAAGGTTTTTGACTGTTGTGTTTTCCTTTTCACTTGTTTCCATGTGCTTTTAAATTTCTTCTTTGTTTTCTTGGTTGACCCATTCATTGTTTCGTAGCATATTAGTTAACTTCTGTTTATTTGTGGTCTTTCCAGACTTTCTCTTGTGGTTGACTTCTAGTTTCTTAGTATTGTGGTAGGAAAAGGTGCCTGGTATGATTTCAATCTTTTAAAATTTGTTGAGGTTTGTTTTGTGGCCTAATATGTTTCTTATTCTGGAGAATGTTCATTGTGCACTTGGAAAAAAATGTGCATTCAGCTCTTCTGCATAGGATGTTCTGAATATATCTGTAAATTCATCTGGTCAGGAATGTCATCAAAAAAAAGCCACTGTTTCCTTGTTGATTTTCTGTTTGGAAAATCTGTCCATTGATATAAGTAAGGTATTAAAGTCTTCTATAATTATTGTGTTACTACAATTAGCTCCTTTATGGTTGTTATTACTATTTTATGTATTTGGGTGCTTTAATGTTGGGTGCATAAATATTAACAATTATTATATCTTGTTTGATTGTCCCCTTTGTTATCACTGTCTTTTGTTGCCTCTTGTGAAGGTCTTTGTCTTAAATTCTATTTTGTCTGATATAAGCATTGTTACCATGGCTTTCTTTTCACTTCCCTTTGCATGGCAAATGGCAAAATGGTATGTTCTCCACCCCCTCACTTTCAATCTGCAGGTGACTTTAGGTCTCATGCGAGTCTCTTATAGACCCTTATATATATGGGTCTTTTTGTTTATCCACTCTGTCACCCTATGCCTTTTGATTGACATACTTAGTCCATTTACATTCAAAGTAATTATTGATAAATATGTATTGCCATTTTGTTACTTGTGTTGTTTTTGTAGTTTTTCTCTGATCCTTTTTCTCTTTCAGGGTTTGCTGGTTTTCTTTAATGTTAAACTTGGATTCCTTTTATTTCTTGCATTTCTATTACTGATTTTTGATATATGGCTACCATTCAATTTATGTATAACATCTTCTGTATATAGTAGTCCATATTAAGCTGATGGTTGCTTAATTTTAAACTCATTCTTACCCCTCTTCCTTTGATATTTCAGACATTTGGTATCCTTTTATTTTGTGCTTCTCTTCACTGATTTTTAGAGGTATACTTCATTTGTTTGCAGGTATACTTCATTTGTTTGCCTTTCTGCTTCCTATTTTTCTAACTCATATTTATGCTTTTTGGTTTCCACTTACAGAGTCCCCCTTAACATTTCTTGTAGAGAAATGGTTTAGTGGCCTTGCATTCTTTTAACTTTTGTTTGGGAAACTCTTTATCTCTTCTTCTATTCGGAATAATAGCCTGGCCGTTTAGAGTATTCTTGGCTGCAGATTGTTTCTTTTGCAGCCCTTTGAATACATCCTGCCACTCCCTTCTGTCCTGCAAAGTTTCTGCTGAAAAATCAGCTGATAGCCTTATGGGATTTCCTTTGTATGTAATTTTTTTTTTCATCTTGCAAACTTTAAATTTTTTTCTTTATCACTATATATATATATATATATATTTTTTTTTTTTTTTTGCCATTTTAAGTACTATGTATCTTAGTGTACTCCTTCTTGGGTTGAATTTGTTAGGGGATGTCTGTGCCTCCTAAATCTGGATCTCTGTTTCTCTCCCCAGATTTGGGAAGTTTTCAGGTATTATTTCTTCAAATATATTTTCTGTCCCCCTTTCTCTCTCTTTTCCTTCTGGGATCCCTATAATGCAAATGTTATTACATGTAATGTTGTCACTGAGGTCCGTAATTCTATTCTTATTATGCAGTATTTGTTCGTCTTTCACCTGTTCAGTTTAATTTGTATTAGTGTATCCTCCAGGTGACTGATACATTCCTATGCTTCCTGTATCCTATTTATTACATCTATTGTATTTATTTTATTTTATTTATTATGTTCTTCATCTCTGATATATTATTTTTTATCTCTTTGTCAAGAGTCTCACTGATGTTTTCCACCCTTTTCCGAAGTCCAGGGAGTATCTTTACGATTGTAATTTTAAATCCTCTATCAGATGTATCACTTACTTTTGTTTCACTTAGATCTGCTGTAATTTTGTCCTGTTCTTTTATTTGGGGCACATTCCTCTGTTTCTTTGTTTTGTCTACCTGTCTGTCTGCTTTTTAGTGTTAGGAAAGTCAACTACATCTTCTGCTTTTGAAAGTAGCGGTTCTGTAAAGAAGAGGTTCTGTAGTGCTCTGCTCTGCTGTATCCCCTGTTCACCAGAACATGGCACTTCAGAGGAGTCTCCTACATGTGTTGCTTATGTCCTGCTAATGTGTGTGAGTCACTTTTTCTTTCAGTCCGGATGTCTGCACTGACTGCCTGTTCTGGGCTGTGCTTGCTCTCTGTGGTGTTAGTGAGACCCAGGCAGTTTGGATTGAGGGAGTGTGGCTCAAGAGGGCTCATGAGCTGGGTAGTGGTGGTGGCAAAATTTGCCCTGAGCCAGCAGGCTTGGAATAGGTAAGTCTTCAGGAGCACACATGGGCAGGACACACTGCTAGCAGGTTAAGTAGCAAGAGTGTGCAGTGCCATCTCCTGCACATGACCCCGTGTTTATGCCATGAGGTAGACAAAGGTGGCACTCACCAGCTCTTCCCAAGGAGGTCCCCTGAGATGCTCTGAAATAAGAATAAATAGATCTCCTTCCCATTTGCCCCAGACATTGTGCAAACTGTCACTTTTATGTTGCCTCTCTGTGGGCTACAGTGTCTTTAAGCACAAGGATCGCTGGATCCCTCTCTCTGCTTGCCCAGTGCTGACTCAGCTGACTTTTAAAGCTCCAGGCTCCTGGTCCTAATGGTTATATACACTCATGGATTGCAACCCTCTGCTTTTCAAAAACAGACTTACGGGGATTTGTCTTCCCCATGTACATTCCCTAGTGATTTCCCTTCCCTGCACTTATATATCTCTCTCTCTCCTGCAGGCAACTCCCAGATACCATTTCTGCCCTTCCTAACCTCTCAGATGTGACTTCTTCTCTACATTTAATTGTGGAGTTTGTCCTGCCATTCTTTAGATTACTCTCTGGTTTATGTTCATGGTTCCACCTAGATATCACTAGTTGTAAACATGGATTGGGGTGAGCTTGGGGTCCTCCTATACCACCATTTTTCCAAGCTCCTCAGTTTTAATAATTATTTTAGTATTCTGGTGTTTCCATGTGCTTAGTATGCCTGGTGTTTCCAACAGCTATGACAAATTTAGGTCCGTTTCCATCAATTGACTTATTTTCATATTATTCATATTTTTATACTTAGACAATTTTATTTTATTTTATTTATTTTTTTTTATTTTTTTTTAATTTTTTTTTCAACGTTTATTTATTTTTGAGACAGAGAGAGACAGAGCATGAACGGGGGAGGGGCAGAGAGAGAGGGAGACACAGAGTCGGAAACAGGCTCCAGGCTCTGAGCCATCAGCCCAGAGCCCGACGCGGGGCTCGAACTCCCGGACCGCGAGATCGTGACCTGGCTGAAGTCAGACGCTTAACCGACTGCGCCACCCAGGTGCCCCTATACTTAGACAATTTTAATGGGATGGTAGATATCATTAAGTTTACCTTATTAGGTGGTAGGTTTTTTTTGTTTTTGTTTTTGTTTTACATGTGTTCTTGAGCTTTTGTCTGTGATGCAGTGAATTTATAGAAAAATTTGGAAGTTATGGAAAAAGTTTGATATTTTGGGTCTTTTAAGATTTGCTAAATGCTAATAGAGCATTGCTCGGTCTAGAGCTTATTATTGCCCCACCGCTGAGCCAAAGCCCCATGAATCTTGAGATTGTCTACTCTGTCTTATGGGAATGAGTACTATTCCCAAATCTACATCAGTAATAGACACAATTACCACTGATTCTTTTGGATAGTTCTATCCCCAGCCTAAGGTGAATCTCCCTCAGGTATACACTGGTTAGTACTCAATTCGATATTCCAGGGGAGAATTCTGCAGGACTCCTGAGGTTCTTCAGTGATCAATGCTCTGATATCTTTTTACTTTTCATATGTATTTCCTTAAGGAAACCTGTCCATTTTCACCTAGGTTCCCACTTCCTGGGCTATGTTCTGAAAATACTCTCATTCATATATATATATATATATATATATGTGGGTATATATGAAAATTCTAATCATAAAAGAATATCATGATCATGTACCATTTCTTTTCTGGAAATATAAGAACTATTAATTAGTTGGGATATACTCATTTTCCTATTATAGTCAAGGTGATAGTAAGGAAGTCTCTAAGCAAATATTTAATATGAGGCTTCCTTAAAATTAAAAAGTGCAGATAGTCAAAATTAGGAGTGTTTGAAAAATATGCACTTCAATTTGTTGGTTTTTACCCTTTGATATGAGTTTTTTTTTTGTTGTTTAGCGTTTTATAAACTTAGTTAAATTAAACTTAATTTTATGAAAACATTATTTCATTATATTGCCTTTGACTATACAAGCAATCTAGGTATCTTTTTTTTTTAGAAAGCATTTTCTGATTATATATCTAAATTCTAGCAAAATAGGATGAAATGAAAACGAAAATGAAAATCAAGACTGAGGAAGCCCCAGTTTTTGATACTGACATTAGAACATTGCCGGGGCCACTGGGGATTTTATTATTTTCCAATCAGTAAAACCATCCCATAGATTCTATAAATGACTTTCAACAAAAGAAAATCCAAAGTCTGATTACACAGCACCATGTGTTCAAGTTCTTTACATGTGTTTGAACAGTGGGTATTCCTTCACCCCACATTAGAGAGTCCCTGCTCTACAGAAAATGCTTGCATAGTACTGCAGAGCTATTTCATTTTTCTGCTTCTCTTCTCCTGACAAGCTGCTGAAAATGGTAATTTATATGCAAGCCAGCCAGCATCCCAAATATTCAGATAATTTTACATTTCTTTCATGCCCCGAATTTAGTGATTTGCTTATCACTTTGACATATAACAGGAGTCTTCTACTGAAACATCCTTTTGTGCTCTTTTTTCTGTTGAGCTACAGACAGTGCTTCAGTGTTGGCCAAATATTTAAGGGGAGTTGTTAGGTTTATTTCAGGGCCTTCCTTTACTACACTGGTTTCTCCTTTCTGGGATTTCTCTTTTCAGTTTCCAGCTATGCTAACAGCCCTAACCACATCTTAAGATACCTGTAGTCAATGGAATTGTAGCTTTGTATTTTAGTTTAGTAGCACCAAAAGAAATATATAAGTGCAAATCTCATTCAGTGAGCGTGGTTCTTTTTTCTCAAAAGTTAAATCACCTCAGAGTTTTGCCTGGTTTTGGCCTCCACTATGGCTTTAAATATTATGCAAATATAGATTGAGCTTATAATTGCTGCTGGAGTATTAGTCCTTTACAAGCTACTCTACCATTACCTGAAGTGAACCTTGGCCTGAAATAATATATTCTAAGGAATTTTCATAAGTTTGTTTTATATCATAAAGTTATGTTGCTATGTGTTGTTTCCAGTGTTTACACTTATATGTGATTTAGAACTGCTATATAGATTATTTTCCATATCCAAAAAAATAGGTGGGGATAAAGTTGATTAACTTCAGTCATTATTAAAACTATCTTTTTCTTAAAACATTCATCTAGTGCATTGTGATTTTAAAAGGTGAACTGGAAAGCAAACTGTTAGGGGCTCTGGTATGTGAAAATTGCTGGAACACAAAAACTAATGCCCTTCTGAAAGAAAAGACAAATGTGCTTCAACATCTTTTATTCATTAGATTTATACATAAAAATAATTCTATTTCACATCCAAGTGAAGGTTTTCAATTATTTGCTTTAATAATGAGTGTTCTGGATGCCCAATGTGGACAGGAAAGCAAGATACATTCCATCATTAATCAGGTAAAATAAAGGGTACATTGTAAGAGTAATTATGAACCATAAATGAGCCCACTACTAGCAGCCATCGTTGACTGCAGGTAAGTCTTGCAGTTATGAACAAGAAGTAGGAAAAGAAAATATTTCCTGAAGGTCCGTGCCACAAGCATGCTGTAAAAATTTGCATACATGTTGCATCACTGATATGATCTTGAAGTCCCAAATGAAAAATTTTAATTTCAAGTGGTCCCCTGAAAGTGGTTCTCCCAGTGACTAGTGAAGCATAAAAAAAAAAAAATAGTTACCAGTAATTTAAGTCAAGTAGCTGGTTAGATACCATGAAGATGGGAACAGAACTTATATTCCCCAAAATTAATGTCCATAATGAAAATAAGTCACAACCTAAATCTTAAGCTATCACCCCTTTAAAGTGCCGTTTACCTCTACCCTCAACTTTATAACCTGAATTCCCAGATTGGTTGTCAAGCAGTTTCCAGAGTTACATACTAATTCTATACTAGCAAGGGAAACATAATTATCTGCAATTAGGAATCATTGATACATTTCTATGATTCACATCTTTGTATTTCAAACAAAAACCAAATTGAGAGGCAATTTCTCACAAGTGATACTAAACTTCAGTAGACGTTAATATTTTATTGACAGTCCATAATTGACATAATTTAGCAAAAGTAATAGCAGTATGATTTTTTCTAGACTTTGTGCGATATTAATGATTCATATGTACTGTCCAACGTGTCACAATACCACAAACAATAACAAAGAAGGGTTCTATTTCTCTAGCAAATATATATTTTAATTTATAAAGAATAATGGTCAATTTTTAAGCTTACCTTTCTATGTTTATACTGCATGTCATTGTTATTCGGGTAATTCAATTAGGCAAAAGAAATAAACCAAAATGAGTTAAAGAAGATATTATAACATGTTATTTACAGATGATATCACCTTATGTGTATAGGTTAGTATAGGATCTCCAGAGTGTTACTAGAACTAATAAGTATATTTATCAGTTTGCAAATTGCAAGATCAGTACATGAATTCAACTTCACAAATTCACACACACAAAAACAACCGGAAAACAGTAAACCACTACCACTTGTAATAGCATAAATATATCTTGGAATGAATCTAATAAAAGTTATGCAAGGGGCACCTGGGTGGCTCAATCCAACTCTTGATTTCAGCTTAGGTCATGATCCTGAGGTCATGGGATAGACCCCCACATCAGGCTCCGCTGAACATGGAGGCTGCTTAATATTCATTCTCTCTCTCTCTGCCCCTTTCTCCTGCTTATGCCTTCTCTTTCACACATACATACAAAATTTTTTAAAAAACATATTTTTTTTAAGTTATGCAAGTTTTCTAGACAGAACACTGGAATATATGGCTGCAAAAATTAAAGACAAATGTAGATATATTACATTCATGAATTACAAGATAATATTTTTATGATATTCACTTTGCTAAATCCACATCTTCAAAATAAATAAATAAATAACCCATAGCTTCAGTGCAATCCCACTCAAAATATAAACAAACATTTTGGAAAAAATAGACAAATGGTTTCATTAGAATGCAAAGAATGTGGAAATGCTAGGACTTTTACAAAAGATGAGCAAAGTAGGAGGATTTGAAATAACTGATGTCTACTCTTGCTATAAAGATAATGCATTCAAGATAGTGCTACATTGGCATAAGAATAACACACGGGTTAATATATAATAATCCAGAATTAGACTTATACATATATGTTCAATTGAGTTCAATTCATGGCTTTTATACAGTTTTCTTTTTTTTTTCAAAAAATTTTTTTAACGTTTATTTATTTTTGAGACAGAGAGAGACAGAGCATGAACGGGGGAGGGTCAGAGAGAGGGAGACACAGAATCTGAAACAGGCTCCAGGCTCTGAGCTGTCAGCACAGAGCCCGACGCGCGGCTCGAACTCACAGACCGTGAGATCATGACCTGAGCCTAAGTCGGCCACTTAACCAACTGAGCCACCCAGGCGCTGCGATTTTATACAGTTTTCAAGTCAAGTAAATAGATAAGGAGTTTTTGAGCATTGGCAGTTAACAACTGGGTATTTTCATGGGGAAAATAAAACATGGCACCTACCTCATCCTATACATTATAAAAATAATTTGAAATAGATAGACCTAATTGTAGAAGACAGAATCAGAAATATGTTAGAATCAAACTGTAAAATTTCTTCAAGAATTTGGGTTAAATTTTCTTAAATGGTACATAATAAGCACTAATTATTTTAAAAAATGAATTTTACATCATCAAATAAAACATGTTTGCTAGTCAAAGTCATCATTAAGAAATTTATGGGTCTCCTGGGTGGCTCAGTCGGTTGGGCGTCTGACTTCAGCCCAGGTCATGATCCCGCACTTCATGAGTTCAAGCCCTGCATTGGGCTCTGTGCTGACAGCTCAGAGCCTGGAGCTTGCTTCAAATTCTGTATCTCTCTCTGCCCCTTCCCTGTTTGCACTGTCTCTCTTTCTCCCCCAAATAAATACTAAAAAGAAAATTTATAATAATAAAAAAAAGAAATTTATAAGAAATTTATTACAGGAGTGCCAGGGTGGCTCAATCAGTTCAGTATATAACTCTTGATTTCAGCTCGGGTTATGATCTCCCAGTTCATGGGACTAAGCCCCACATGAGTCCCATGTCGAGCTCTGCAGTGGTATCATGGAGACTGCTGGGGATTCTCTCTCTTTTCCCTTCCCCTGCTTGTGCGCGCTCTCTCTCTCTTTCTCTCTCTCTCTCTCAAAATAAATAAACTTAAAAAATACTAGTCAGAAAAAAATATTTTAAAAAAATTTACTATACAAGTCACAGACTAAAATATTTGTAATTCTTATATGTGTCAAAGAGCTTACTTAAAATCCTCCTATTAAATACTCCTACAAAAAAAAAAATTCCTATACATACTCTTACAAATCTACAATAGAAAACAAATAATATAGATCGGTAAAATCATGAACAGACATTTCACACACAAGAAAAAGATATAGAAATAGCAAAAAAAAAAAACAACACATGAAAATGTGTTCAATGCCATTATTTATGAAGAAAATGCAAATTTCTTCATAGGAGACCATTTCACACACACTAGAATAGCTAAAATAAATCTACTTTGATTACCCTATTTTGGTAGGATCGACACAATGAGAACCTTTGTATGTTGCTGGTGGGAGAATGGCTAGCTGTATGGCCACTTTGTGGAAACATGTTTATAATTAAAGTTAAATATACATTAGGTTGCCACCCTGCAATTACCCTTCTAGATATTTAATCATGTACATTTTTAAAAGACGTAGAAAAATATTTGCACATATGTATTCATGAGAACCTATAATTCAACCCAAATATTCTTAAGAGAATGAATTAACGCATTTGGTATATCTATGATATGGAATAATATTTAAGTATAAAACAAATGAGTTATTGATACATTAAACATCATGGATGAGTCAAAACAAAACAAAACAAAAAATAAACACAGCATTTTGAGAGGAACCCCACACAAATGTACTGATAAGTTTTCACTTGGGAAAAACTAATAATGATAGCAATCAAAACATGGTTGACTCTGGGAGAGATAGAATGGACTGAAGCGGAGCTTATGGGAATTTTGTACATCTCTACGTTATGAAAATTTGTCTACTTCTAATTTTTGGAGTGCTTACACAGGTGTATACAATTGTCTAAAGTCATGAAACTAAATATTTCTGTGTAAATATCATATACAAATTACAGTTCCACACATGAAGCTATCAAATAACCATTTTAGAAAATTAAGTTTATACCAATTTGGTGAACTTAAATAAGTAGGCGGATAAAGAGTATCATTATTTATTTTCAGTACAATGTTTGGGTTGGTAAATGAGACTAGGTTGCAATTAAGAAAAACAAAAAGCCTATGTGAGTACCCAAAGGTCTGAATATCTAAAACTCAGTGTATAGCGTTTTTGTTTAGTTTTAATTTTTTTAAACAAAGGGCATCTCATGGTAAAAAGTGAGATTCAGTTTATAAATATTGTATCTCCTCTCTGTTTATTTTGCAAAGCAACATATCCACAATTTTTCTTGAATTTCTTTGATTTTCTACAATTTCCCACATTTTCTGGATAACTATCCAAATACAGCTGATGACTTTGAATGAAAGATATGTAGACCGGCAATTTATTACCTAATAGCTATTGCTTATTAAATATATTTTTGTTTCGGACACTACATTAGGTTCTAGGATAAGAAACTAGTCGTTAGTTTTGATTATATAATATAGATAAAAACTTACTAGCAGTGACCTTTTGCTCCTGTTTCCTAATCTTTTAGCTAAGATAATCTTCTGGTATATTTACTAACTGTACTGTTTCTTCTTTCATCAGTTTCAAAATATTTTTTTCACATTTCAAAACCTACTTCTATGGTCTCATCTTTAAATGCTCATCAAACAATTACATATAGTAGCTGAGGTATATTCTTGGGGTGCCTATCACATTTATGTTCTCTGGGCATCTTTCCATTCACCTTTCTGTTTCATTCTCTGTACCTGGAGTATTTCTTTCTTTTTCCATCTGTTAAGCTATTTAAGTCTTCCCTCCAGGATTGATCCCACCACAAAATTAAACTGCACTGCCATCTGTTTCTCACAAGTAAACAATAGCAAGTATGCCTTTGAATATACTACTAAAGGTCTATACGTTATTTTTCTCATTTTACAAGGCCACGTTGGGAAAAACTAAAAAACTAAACCATTAATTCTCATATCACTCATTGGATATCATAAGACTAACTTTATCGTTTATATTTTTAAAAAAATGTAAACTTTTTTTTCCCCCCCAAAACATAATTCTATTACCAGCTATACTGTTCAGGCTATACAAGTTCTGATTTTGTTATAAAGGTGCAATCACTTTCTAAGAAAGAAACTATATGATTATTGCGATAACTACTTTAAATTTGAGTCACTGAGTGAGACAATTTCCAAGAAGATATACATATGCATATAATTTGTAGCCTTAATTACTAAATTACATCTTACCTAGCAAGGCTTTTATTTGATTAAAATTTATACTATGAGATTAATGAACCTAACCACTTTGGAATTTTGTCATATAAGCATGCGCCTAAATAAGTGTGTAGAACATGTAATATCTTATTTTCCCAATATTAAACAAAAAGATTAGCTAATGTGAGAAAATTGGATTCAAAATGGTACATTAAATTCATTTAATTGCTATTTTTCAAGGGATTAATCATTTCCAAACATTTAAAATAACAGCTTCTGAGCAATTTTTTTTTTTTTTTGAGAGAAAGCATGCGAGGGGGGCAGTGGGGAGATGGGGCAGAGGGAGACAGTCTTAAGCAGTCTCCACACTTAGCAGAGAGCCAGGCATGGGACTCCATCCCACAATCCCATGACCCCAGGATCATGACCTGAGCTGAAATCAAGAGTCTGACGAGCAATCAACTGAGCCACCCAGGCACCCTCTGAGTAATCTTTTAAATCGTTTATCAATGCATAAAAATATAGGGCCAACAAGAGTCCACGTATATCTACAACAATCAACATCTAAGTCAAAATGCAGAAAAAGTTAAAATGCAGAAAGCAAGTTCCACGTTGTCACGGGTTACTTGCTCCACAATGAACAGATTCTGCCTTCTTTTTTTTTATTTTTTTTTTTAATGTTTATTTTTGACAGAGAGAGAGCAAGAGTGAGCATGAGTGGGGGAGGGTCAGAGACACAGAATCTGAAACAGGCTCCAGGCTCTGAGCTGTCAGCACAGAGCCGGTCGTGGGGCCCAAACTCACAGACTGTTAAGATCATGACCTGAGCCAAAGTTGGACACTCAACTGACTGAGCCACCCAGGTGCCCCAAGTTCTGATGTCTAATGATTATTTTTTTCAACCTAAACTACAGCTCAGTTTTTGGTATCTGATTTTTTAAAAAAAAATTTTTAACATTTATTTATTATTGAGAGACAGAGCATGAGCAGGGGAGGGACAAAGAGAGGGGGAGACACAAAGAGAGGGGGAGACACAGAATCAAAGCAGGCTCCAGGCTCTGAGCTGTCAGCACAGAGCCTGACATGGGGGTTGAACTCACAAATCGCGAGATCATGACCTGAGCTGAGGTCGGAGGTCCAACTGACTGAGCCACCCAGAAGCCCCTGATATCTGATTTTGATGATGAATAAAATGTATTTGGTTTTCCAGTATTACACGCAATTCATCCCCATTACCATATTTTGGCCACATAAATGAGAAATTTGCTTATGTGATATTTGACCTATTCTCTGAACTTTCTGGACACTATAGTATAGTTAGACCCTAATTCACCAATTTAGGCACGTACCATGAAGTAGGAAATGTGTTAGGCACTAGGAACATAGTCCTAATCAATGAATTTTGTTCTTGTTTTATATATATGTATATAATTAAAACATTTATTATAAAAGTAAAAGTATTAAAGACTATAGAAACATGGAAGGATAAGAAGGTCACATTAAGGAAAATATATTAATGAATGATGAATAATGGTTATCTTAGGAGTGCCTGGCAGGGTTGGTCAGAAAAGCATATGACTCTTGATCACAGGGTCATGAGTTTGAGCCCCACACTGTGTATAGAGAACATGTATAAATAAAGAAAAAAAATAAAAAAGGACTGGGAAGCCTTTAAAAAATGATTATTTTGGGGTACTCAGGTGGCTCAGTCAGTTAAGCCTCTGACTCTTGATTTTGGCACAGGTCATGATCTCACAGGTTCACGAGTTTGAGTCCTTCAACCACCTCTGTGCCGGTGACAATGTGGAGCCTGCTTGGGATTTTCTCTCTCTCCCTCTCTGCCCCTCTCTCTGTCTCTCAAAATAAATAACTTTAAAAGAATGGTTATCTTAAAATATTAAAAAAAAAAAAGTGAGGGATACAAGTAGAAAGGAAAGTATAGAGGAGATATGAAACAGCCTGGAATATTACAGGAATTAGAATTCCTTATAGTTTTGGAGCGTTGCTGATTCTGATTAACTGCTAATTTTGTACCAACTGTCCTCTGTGGTTTTTTTTGTTAGATTACTTTCTGGTGTCTCTCTTGGTCCTTCTCATTCTCCTATACTTAACTTCGATCATGCTTGTTTTGTCGTAAGACAGTTATTGTTAAGCATGTAAAGATTAATGTAGTACTTTATATATTTAGGTAATGAATTTAGGTAATTTTCACTAAATCATAAAAAAATAAAAAATCAGGCACAGTTCCAGTTGGGACAGTCTAATCCCAAAAGGGATTTGGACTGAAGGTCAACACATTTCAAACTGGTATAGTTTCAAAAGAACAGTCTGGTTTTGAAAAGGAGTCAGACCTAAGGCTAGCACAATTTCAGCAGGAACAGGACAATTTCAAACAGGAAGTAGGAACAGTCCAATCCTGAAAATGAGTGGGACTAAAGCCAAATGAGTACTTGCAGAGATAAAAAAAAAAAAAAAAAAAAAAAAAAAGGCCTTAAAATAGATCCTGAATAAAGCCTGGAGGGTTCTGGATATAAGGTGTGGACTTTAAAAATCCTGGAGAAAACTTATTCTCAATCCCCAGAGCTGGGAGGAAAGCAGTGAGCCCAATCATCTCGGGGGGGGGGGGGGCACACCTCTTTGCCCAGAACCCCAGAGTTGTTGGGGGTTCCTCTCTGGATCCCATCATTGCCACCAAGCAATGATAACCTTAAAAAAATCAGTTATTTTACCACGAAAAATTGATTTATTCAGAAATAAAAGAGAATTGCAATCCAGGACAAACAAGCTGCAAGCAAACTTGTGGCGGTTGTTGGGGGTGGGGCCTGGGGGGGCATCCAGAAAACAAGCGATGTGTGCTTTTCTATGGACAAAAGGGGTGAGTTGGGAAGGCTCTTATAAACTAAAAATCAATTGGGTTAAACTAAGGGTTTGAAGTACCATGGCTTCTCATTGGCTGAGCTTTTGCCAGGGATTAAAGTGTGTCTTCCTCTGACTGGGATAGTAAGGTAGTATCCCCACACAAAGTCAAGTCTGTGTCTTCCTGTTGCATTTGCAACTGACTATGAGTCGTAGGGTGTGTAAGTTCCCTCTACTGAAATCTCCTGACTCCATTTTAGTGAGGTTTTCTGTTATCAATTTTCACATCACTTTGTAAATAAAGTCCTGACAGAATGAAAATTAGACAATTTAGAAAACATTCTTCCATAGTTTCTACATTTCCTTTTCATAAGTAGGTTTTAATATTATTAAGGGTTAGTGAACATAGTATGTGCTTTTTAATGTTATTTTATCAACTGTTTTCATTACTGTAAAATAGAAAGTGAGCCAAAGCTGAAAGCAGCCTTTGCATGATTTAATGTAAAACAGATCTCCTACTGCTGCTGACACTGTAATGCAAACTTCTTTGCTCCCACATCGGCTAAGAACGCTGAAAACTCACGTAAAATACACATTTCATGAGGGGAATCAAAACAAATGATTATAAAATTCTTCTTTAAAATGAATGAATGAATTTGAAATGGGTTTTGATCTTCTTAAATGTGATTTTTTTTTTAACAAGCAAAGTCATATCAGCAAGAAAGATTCAATGTTATTCATTAACACGCATTTATTGAGTACTCTGTCAGAATATGGCACAGGCTACAGGGAGAAACTGACTTCGGAACAGACCATTTACTGTACAGCGTATAGAAATGGCTGTGAAATGAGGAATGGAGGGTTTAATTCAAATTTCTGTGGCCAGAAAAAACCATCACAGAAGGATGGGCAGATGGGCATAACCAACAAAAACATGTTTTCAAGATGTGAAAACACCTGCGTGAAATGAAAAGAAAAAAAAAAAAACAACTGATGTTTTGTTTACAAAACAAATGAATATCTACCTACAAATGACAGTTTAATTTTGAAAAGTATTTTAATAAAATCTACCATGTTTTTTTTTAAAAAATGTACTTTTCTAATTCCTCTTTAAAATCTGACAAAAAACAAAAACAAAAACAAAACTATAGATTCTGCTGAACTGAACTGGATTTTCATTAACCAGAGCCTCTTTACATAATATGGTATCTTGCAGGCTGAATGAAGTGCCACAAGATGAAAATCAACAGTCCACAGGTTTTCCCTGTTCTCCAAGTAGGAACCTCAGACTTAGTTGTCCAGAGTATTTTTTTAGTCGCTTTTGTCTATTTTAGTTTGTCTATATATTCCCTTTATCATCCTAAATAATTTAGTGTGCTAATCTACAATTTTCCTTTAATGTATTATGAAAGTTCATTTTGTTAACAAAAATTCAACCAAGTAAAAGTAACGATCTGATTGGCTTTATGAAATCATTCATGTGTTGACAGCATGCAAGTAGAGGGGGGCTCCACGAGGTGTGCAAAACGAAAGGTTTTTATAGAAGGAAGGTGGGGCAAGAAGTTATTAGCAAAATAAAAAGATAGTTTTAGGCCAGGTGGCTTTCCCTTAGGTGAAACAAAAGATATCATATCAAGCGGATTGTTCAGCATTTGGGGGGGTGGGAGATGGAGAAGGCCTGCATGGAAGATTCATTGGTGGAGATCAGAAAATTCCTGAGTGACCAGTTTAGGACTGTGTTCCTAGGGGAGGATGTAACTGCCATTAGATCAGGTATTAAGCCCCAGTTTGGGAACTTGGTCTAAGTGACCCCCTTTTGGGTGTGTGGTTTTCAACTGAGAGGTGTGATCAAAATCATTCTCAGCTAATGCTCTGAGGTTCCCACAGCTTTTTTGCTCCTCCTTGTGGCATGCAGAGGCCATGACATTTTTACTTAACCTCTGACATTCACAGGTTCTATCTTCTGGCTCACATTGCATTGGTTATTTTGTTCATTCTTTAGATGTTCCAGTCTTAAGGCGATCCTTTGCTTGGTGGTTAGTGGCTGCAAGCACATCTAAAGTTCTGAGAGAATATAACACACCAAGGAGATTATTATGATTGCTTTAAGTAGGATAATTCCCAATGTTTGGAGTGTACTTTTAGAGCCATGGTTCCCAAGACTCAAACCAATCAAAATCAAATAAATCAAAGAGAGACCTTGTGGAAGTAATCACCTTTTTAAGTCAAGTGGCTTGTTCTTATGTAATTGAGTTTTAACCTCCCCATAAGTGTTAATCCAGTCACAGCAGGTGTTGTTGGAGGCAGGACAGACACCTCCTTGCTTATCTAAAAGATAAGTAAGAGCTATTCTGTTATCAAGGATGACTTTGGTTAGAGAGTTTAAGAATCTTTGTTGTGTTGCTATTGCTTTAGTGGTCCATTTTGTAATATTTAAGAATTAAGAAATTCTTCATCATAGCCTCATTTACCTTTTTCCCTAACCAGGGAAATAAGGACCTGCCAACATAAGTAAATCTGGAATCAGAAAAGCCTCCTGGTAAGTTTTTAACTCAACAATGTAAATTCAGGAGAGTTGACCAATGAGATGGCTTATTTTCCTTGGGAAAAGTCATGGGGACAGTTAGATTTTCTCCTAGCCTAAAATAAAAGGTTATTCCTCTCCCTTAGCAATGATCTGGGAGATACAGATGAGAGTGCTACCTTTCCAGGCCAATGGCAGAGTCAAGGAAAAGAAAAAAAAAAAAAAAAAGGAAAGGGTTTTATCTTTAGCTAAAATATGGTCTTGATCCATTGTCTTGGGTGGAAGCAGTCTACCTTGATATCAGCTACTTCTCTTTCTCATCTGATTTAGAGGGCTCTAGCATGTCTTAGTTTTGCAAGTGTTAGTGGTTAGGACTACTTGGTAAGACCCCTCTCAAAGGGGCTTGAAGGCTGTTTTCTGATGATAATGTTTTGGAATACCCAGTCATCAGGCTTTAGATTGTGACTGACAGTTTCCTTTGAACTAGGATCCAGGAAGCCTTCTTTTTTTTTTTTTTTTTTTAACGTTTATTTATTTTTGGGACAGAGAGAGACAGAGCATGAACGGGGGAGGGGCAGAGAGAGAGGGAGACACAGAATCGGAAACAGGCTCCAGGCTCTGAGCCATCAGCCCAGAGCCCGACGCGGAGCTCGAACTCACGGACCGCGAGATCCTGTCCTGGCTGAAGTCGGACGCTTAACCGACTGCGCCACCCAGGCGCCCCCAGGAAGCCTTCTTTAATCGGCTGATAAGAGGCTGGAGCCTAAGACATTAGAGACTTACAGTAGTTGATCGTTTTAGCATGAGATAAGAAGGGATGGACAGAAGGCTGTATACTGATAGAATTTCAAGAAGTTTGTAACATTTTGGTTAAGGCTCCTATGATTTGTCCAGTGACATAGGTGCCTTGATCACTGGAGATAGTGGGAAATATACCTCAGGTGGGATACACATTATTTTAACTCTTTTGTTATTGTTCATTCGCTTTTTTCTGTGAGGGCATCAGCTTTGCAGCAAGGAAAACACACATACAATAACAAGAACATATTGATAACCTATATAAGTGGCAACTTAATGATACCCGGTTGCAGGTGTTTAAATGGTCCAGAAGGAGGTCTGAAGCCTCTAAGAACAAACAACAGTTTTTTTCAGGATTATGGACCAAACAAGTCAGATGTTGCTCATAGCCTGTTTTTGTAATTTTATACCAATGTCTATTTAATAATTTGAGTCATCTTAAATGTACCGCATTGGGTGAAGGAATGTAAAAATTGAACAATGGGATTTGTCAGGGGGGCAAGGAGCACTGAACAGTCATCTCGAGCTTCCCCATAACCCTGACTGTTCATTGAATTTACAACCATCATATGACCATCTTAATTATTTTTATTTGGAAGTAGTCTGTCGTGAGGTCATCAGGGTGACAAAAGTCTGGCACTGAAGGGCCATTTTTGTGGAAACAAAATGGACTTTATCTACATGTGTCACAATCTTACAAATATAAAGGCAGCTTAGTATTTGTTATTTGACACTGCTTCTCATGTAATTTATATATAGAATAAGCCTAATTAGTTTTAGCATTTTTATTTGGAATATTCAAGGTCAAAGGACTTCATTTAGAATTTTATTTTGGGAAGTTTGTAAAAAAAAAAAAAAAGAAAGAAAGAAAGAAAAGAAAGTTTGAAAACATGTGCCTGAATAGGATCACAGATAATTTTGAAACCTAATATTTAAAAGGTAAGGAAACTTGTACATCCCTATCAAAGGCAGACGGAAAGTCCAAGAAAACTTTGTCCTTTTAACAGAGAGAAAGCAAAATTGTAATAACATTTGTTTTAATCTTATCCAGTTTTGTCACTAGGAAAAGCGAAAAGCGCTTTGTGTCTCAGCTCTTAAACGTGATGCAGTAAGAATTAGAGATCAGCGCCCTGGTGAAAGGAGAATGCAGCTTTGTTAAAGCAACAGTATACTCTCTAGGTGGGAGAGTGGGCAGACCCAGAGGTGGCTGTGTGGTCTCTAGTGGAGGCTGCTTCCAATCATTTGTGGGACTCTCAAAGCTTGGCCCGGGTGAAAGGAGAATGCAGCTTTGTTAAAGCAACAGTATACTCTCTAGGTGGGAGAGTGGGCAGACCCAGAGGTGGCTGTGTGGTCTCTAGTGGAGGCTGCTTCCAATCATTTGTGGGACTCTCAAAGCTTGGAAGGGGGAGTTTTTGACCCTACAACCTTTGTACCAGAACTCTCTTGGCAGCCTTTTCCTCTGTTGGGGCTATATGGTGCAAATGCATTATAATGAGTCTAGGGGTTACCCTGGAGCAGAAGTGGAAGAGGAGAGCCCATGCTCAGCACCTGTGGCTCTTGGTCTGTTAGCCTCAGGGTCATAGACAGGATGTTGTGCTCCCCCACCAAACCCCTCCATTTTTTAATGCTAATCATAATCTATTTATCACCATCCTTGCCTCCAGCTAGGGTCCCTATCATTCCCCCCAACATTCCCCCATCAAAGGCCTGGGGACTGCCTCAGTGCGTTTCTTCCACTGTTCACAAGTAGCTTCTACCTAACAGTTTTAATTACATATATTAATTACAATTTTTAACCCTTAGGAAACTTGATTTCTAGTGAAAATTAAGAATTATGAATGGTCTTTCATATTAGCATTTTGTAATTTGTAAATTTATTAATACATTTTAAAATTTCTAGAAGCATATGACTTTTTCATATATTTTTTAAGTTTATTTACTTTGAGGGTGAGCTGAGTAGGGGAGGGGCAGAGAGAGAGAGAGAGAGAATCCCAAGCAGGCTCCATGCCACCAGCACACAGCTCAAAGGAGGGCTTGATCTCACAAACCTTGAGATCATGACCATAGCAGACATCAAGAGTCAGATGTTTAACCCACTGAGCCACTCAGGTGCCCTTGAAGCCAAAATTACATATGTTTAGTAATTACTTTATTATTTTGTCTTATTTGGAAATTATGTGGATATTTAATAATTTTTTTAATGTATATGTATTTTTGAGAGAGAGAGACAGAACGTGAGCAGGGAGAGGCAGAGAAAGAGGGAGACTCAGAATCAGAAGCAGGCTCCAGGCTCTGAGCTGTCAGCACAGACCCCTAGTGACTCGAACTCACAAACTATGAAATCATGACCTGAGTGGAACTCAGACGTTCAACCTACTGAGCCACCCAGGTGCCCCCGGATATTAAATAAATTTAAGTAAACTCATCACTTAGCAAAACTTTGAGGGTTTTAACAAAGATCTTAGAGCTTTTGTTTTTAAATTACTGCGATAGGTACACAATTCACTAGTTATAAAAGTTGAGTCTGGGTTTGTTTTTCCGTGTTGATGGAATAAGTTAAGGTTACTTATCTGGATGAATAAAGCTTTATTTTAGCATTTGTAGAGAAGATACTTAAGACTTGTGTTTATCCTTGGCAAGTTTTAAATGGCCCTTTCCCCTTGGCTTTATTTGTTTAGAATTATAGCCCTGAAATTTGCATTTTAAAGAGATGGACTTGATAAAGAGATCTTGGAAAAGACCAGGTAGAACACTGAACATTTACATTTCAAAGTCACAGGGAAAAAAATGCAAGCACTTTCTGGAAGGACTTTTGTTCCCTCAAGGTCAGAAATTTTACAATACTTATAAGCCTTTTGAAATAAATAGGGGAGGTTTTGGGATTGGTAAAAAAGGATTGGTGGTCTGAATTGTTTTGGGAACCATACTTTTTCTCTTGTAAAGACTTGATCTGTAAAACAACGACAACTGTTTTTAATTTCTCAAAAACAGCTGGTTGTTGCTAAAAACCGAAGTGATACACCATCTACCTATGAGAATGTCTTCTTTTCCTCTGGGTACATTTAGCATAAGAGAGAAGACCTAAAAAAATTTTTTTTCAGGTTTTGAATACCAGCTTCCAATTGGCCCAATTTTGTTTCAGAAAGTCTGATACCCCCACTATGGAAACATTGTTTACACTCTAAGGAATTTGTTTTCCTAGGAGAAATGGGCTTTAAGATAGAAAGGGTAGCTCTGGTATCAACTAAGTTTTCACAAGATTTTTCATTAATTTAAATTTTAGTTTCCTCTTGGCTGTTTAAGGCAATTCCTGGTAGCAGCTTACAAGAGAATCCTCTGGAGTCCTCTCAACTCAGAGAGGGGCCCACATTGGGGCCTCCCTCGGGGACACTAAAACTGAAGAGTTTACATAGGTCTTTGAGGACATTTTTCCAGTGCTCCAGTTCGTTATGAATTAGACATTGATCTTCTGGCCATCATTTTGAAGGTGGACCCTTAGAAATGTGGGGTCCCAGATGTTATTTTAGGTCTCTGGTCTTGGACCTGTTGTAGCCGTAAAGCCAACAGTTTGGTAGAGTTTTGCTTATAGTCTTGCTCCAAGGTCCTTTCATAATACTCAACTATAGCTATGAGCTTGGTCAGGCCTTGCCCTCCCATCCTATTTTTTGCCTTTTTATTAACCCACTCATCTCTGGGGGTAATCCATTTACAAGCAGGGCAGCTAGGGCATGTTGAGTGATCTCTTTTATTGCATGGAAGCTGGAATACCACAGAAAGAATGCCTCCAAATGGGCTTTAAAGTCTTTCATATTCCATTCTTTTGCATGTTTAAACAATAGACCAATCAGTATGGGCAGGAAAGGCCCTAGGAATGGTTTTTTAAAAGATTAGCTGCTATTTTGCAAGGTTTTTGTTTGTTTGTTTGTTTTGTTTTGTTTTGTTTTGTTTTGTTTTTGTTTGTTTGCTTTTTCCGATCCATAGGAGAACTAGAGACTGAGGACCTCAATGATCATTCTCAGGATTATGCCATTCTACCTCCCACATCCATTTTTTGTACCTCACCAAATCCTACCACCATGTACACGAGTTGAGAAAGATGTGGCAGCCCAGAGTTATAGGACCTGATAAGGGTTTTAAACTCTTCAAAAAAACCTTTGGGGATCCTCCCTTCATGTAGGAAATTCTTTAATTATGGCCCTTAGTTCAGTCTCCCACCAAAAAGTAAAAGATATCTCAGGAGGGTTGCCTCCAAATTCAGGCAATTTTATCTAAGAGGTAACTGTTTAATTGTCTCTTCCAAGTGGAAAGGTAGTTCAGTAGTTCAGACAGAAAATTAGTAGACTATGAGAACTCAGGTAAAGAAAAGTAGAGGGGAGCAGTAGGAGTCACATCAGTTCTGTCGTCTTTTAAGTTCCTCTTGTGTTTTTATTTTTCCATTAGTTTTTTGTAATGAATCTTCCAATGAGGCTAGTTTGGAATCTTGAAGCCTTTGGGAACCTTCTGCATACCAATTACAATAGGCAACCGATTCCATTTGTTTAATTCGGGAATCTTTACTTTCAAGTGCACTTCTTAAATGAACAATCTTGTCTAATTGGAACATTCCCCATAATAGCCACTGTAATTCTAGGTTATTTTTAGTATTTTTTTTTATCTTGCTAGGTATCTGTAACTTCCAGAACTATAGTCTTAGACATAAAATAAGCAGGTATGCCAGAAGGCAGTACATCTGACTCTTCAGAATTTAAGAAATCCGTTAGTTCTCGGAGCTGAACTAATACCTATGAGGGATAGGCATATTCCATAGTTTGGGGATTGTGTGTTTTACAGTGTACCTCATTGCATGACAGTTTTCTAGGTAGGTGACCTAGTATAAATCTAATCAGTTCTGTAAACAACTTACGGGAGTCCTCTTGAAGTGGTGAACAGTGCCTGTCAGTGCTCAAACCATGCCCAGCAATTTTTGCAGCTTTCTGGCCTCTGACATCCCCACTAGCAATCGCCTTTATCTACACAAAATAAGACTACAACCACGGGCACCTTAATGTACTCGTAGTACGGTGTCCTGACCACGAGGAGGCACTGTGTGAATAATCACCAATCCCAATAGAATCTTACTGATTCTTTTCCAAAATCTTCCTCCACCTGAGGAATTGTGGTCTGAAAGGCTAGGGGCTTGACTCTGGGCAGACCCTTCTGTCAGCTCACTTGGGCTCTAGGCAAAACTTCCATTTCAACTAGGCTTAGGGCAGAACTGCCAGCTCGTTTGGGCTCCAGGCAAACATGGCAATTTACTCAGGCTTCAGGCATAACCACCTGCCGGCTCAAGTTGACCTGCCTTATAAAGGAAATCCAGTTAGATCAGGAGCTCGAACACACACAAAAAGAGCAAAGCTCACAACTGAGAGGCGCTTACCTATGGCCCTCAGAAATGGCAAGAAATACAGTGAATTCAAAGGGGTCATGGCTACCCTTGTTGCTGAGTTGACTGGCCCTGTGTCCTCTACCCAGCCTGCCTCCAGGGACGTCTAATCTGGTTCCAAGAAAAGAACTCAAGGCTGGGGCACCTGGGTGTCTCAGGCGGTTGTGTCCAACTTAGCTCAGGTCACGATCCCATAGTGCATTCGAGCCCCGCATCAGGCTCTGCTGATAGCTCAGAGCCTGGAGCCTGCTTCAGATTCTGTGTCTCCCTCTCTCTCTGCCCCTCCCCTGCTCATGCTCTGTCTCTCTCTCTCTTTCTCAAAAATACATAAACATTGGGGCGCCTGGGTGGCGCAGTCGGTTAAGTGTCCGACTTCAGCCAGGTCACGATCTCGCGGTCCGTGAGTTCGAGCCCCGCGTCAGGCTCTGGGCTGATGGCTCAGAGCCTGGAGCCTGTTTCCGATTCTGTGTCTCCCTCTCTCTCTGCCCCTCCCCCGTTCATGTTCTGTCTCTCTCTGTCCCAAAAATAAATAAACGTTGAAAAAAAAATTAAAAAAAAATACATAAACATTAAAAAAATTAAAAAAGAATTCAAGGACAGATCACATAATGGTTGAATAGCACAAGTGAAGAGCTTATTAAAAAAAGAGTAAACTCTCCAGATAGGAGAGCAGGCAACTTCAAGGGAGAGCTGTGCTTGGGGTTTTATTAACAGTTGTTAACTAGGTGGAATATTTATTATTTGGGGAGGGGATTTCTTTGGGAGCAGGGTTTTGCATCCTTTTTCCTTACTTGGTCAGGGTCTCCGACCTTTGTTTTGGGCCTGTCTGATTCGATGTGGCTTCTTGTGGCCTTGTTTGTGGAATGCTGCCAAGGCAGGTTGTTAACTTTCCTCATAATGGATCTTGACTCCCCCTTTGTTGGTCTCCAGGCATCCTATTAAAGTCTAACTAACTGCCTTCTCAAACACCACGCCCGCATTTCTCAGTGTCCCTTTCTCAATGCTGCTGGAAGTTCACGTCAGATTCCATCACTGCTACCAAATCAGTTAAATAACAGAAATTCAACTGCATAAATTATAAAGATCTAATTGACTTTATTAAATGATTGATGCATTGACAGCCTCCCATCTAGCACGTAGAGTGAGGCTCCAAGGAAGTGTATACAATGAAAGGTTTTTGTAGAAGGAAAATGGGCCAAGACAGCTGTTAAAGGAAAAGAATTGTTTCAGGCAAGGTGGTTTTCCCTTGGAGGAAAAGCAAGGTGTCCTATTATGCATATTACTCCATCTTTCTCTGGGGGCTGGCGAGGGCCCACTTAACCAACTCATTGGCACTTTTTGGAAAATTTCTGACTGGTTAAAACATTTCTGGGGAGGTTAGATTAGGTATTAAGCCTCAGTTTGAGAACTCGGTCTAAGTGACAATGTTTTGGGCCTGTGGTTTTCTGTGGAATAACTTGTATATTCGTTTCTCTGTAACAATACTCAATGTATTATTGTTTAATCTATATGTTATTACTTATTCAGTATTTACTTCACACTTCTGTGCGTACCTACTTGTCAGGATCTCGGCTAAGCTAAAAAGTGAGGCGGTGCCAGGTACCAGAGTAATTGCTAAGAGCAATAACAAGCCAAAATGAAATTTAATAATTATCACTTACTGTGATAGCAATGTTGTTGTTATTATGATCAATATTATGGTAGAGGGCCAAGAATTTATTCCTGGTTCTTTTCCTTGGACCATATTTGGTATTGTTTCAAATGCTCAAATTTTACAATTAATTAGTTTCTCTGCTTTATTCTTATTTAAAAAAGTATTGCCTAGTAATCTCCTTTAAACGGAGTCTGGTTCTATAGAACTGCCAACAGTGAACACGTTTGTATTCCCACTCTTCTTACTATTGGTGCTATTTGCAAGTTTTTTAGCGTTTTGCTTTATTTTTAACCTTAGGATTTTTTTTGCCAGATTGTCTCTTATGTATTCTCTTTTGCATGGCCGTATTACCATTAATTACAGTAACAACTTCTGTCCTACTTGATTCATTCACAGTCATTCTGAAATCAGATATTTAATAAGGTTTATTACTGTTGGATATCATGCTAAGGACTGGGGATACAAATGCAAAACCAAGATACATGATATATGGCCTCTGAATAGTGAATTCTTTCTAGAGGTGAGTAAAAACAAAAACATAAATCATAACATAATAAACCAAAAATAATTTACTAATTGTGATAATTGCTATGACAAAAACAAGCAAAGAATTTAAGATAGAAAGTAGGAGAATATAGAAATTCTGAGACTGAAATTTTCTTTTTTTATCTCAAATAGATTGTTTAGGAATTCGGTGTGTTATGAGTGCCAACTAGAGAAATTAGGCCTGTTATAACCTGTCGGTGTTAGCAACACAGTAAATAGGAATGCATTAATTTTAAATCCTGGTAGGCACATGAGGGTCTTGATTTTTCCTTTTAAGATATTTTAGAATACAGTTTCCATTACTTTCTATTTTGTTTCCAGAAACAGGGAAAGCTAATGGAACTAATCTACATATCTTTATTTTCTAAAAAGTTTTTAAAAGCATGCTATTTTCATAAAGAGGATGGGAGTTTTAGAAGAGAAATTTATATCTTGCAAGGCTGTAAGCCATTTTCTCATCCAGTCATCTGGCAAAATGATTTAGGGAGCTATAGGCTAGTCACATTCACATGACCTTGAACATCACCGTATCTTCAATAGGAACTTTTTTTTTTCTTTTTCTCAACCTAATTCAGTGTCCTGAAATGAATAACTGGGTATGTGTTAATATATGATCCTCCTGCTAATGAACATTCAGATCCCTCAAGGCCTGGAACCAATTTGACAGTTGTCTGAATGTTATATACTCTTAAGACTTCATTAGCCAATATCATAATTTCCAAAGACTTAAATGCCAAGATTGGCAATTTTTCTGCCAAAGCATTATTCATTGGTATTCTGAACTGGGAATTGCTTCCCTAGGGACAATTTCTCAGTGGATAGTTGGCCATATTATATTAAAACATCACTCAAGGTCATTTTTAAATCACAATATCATACTGCTCACATCAACTTGTCTGATAAACGAAAATTTAAGTTGCTTCTATATCAGGTAGACTATTTCTGTTAGTCACCATTTCTGTTAATCTCTGATCTTGGCTTTTTTTAATGCAAAATATAAAATATTGAATATGTATAACTATAGAAGTTTTAACATAACAGAAAGGTTATATACCTATAGCTGTCATTAAACTGACAAAAGTACTCTGCATTTGAAATGGCTCTATGTAAAATATTTATTTTGCAAAATATATTTTTAACATAAAACATATATTAAAGAATAGGGGCATCTGAGTGGCTCAGTCAGTTCACTGTCTGACTTCGGCTCAGGTCATGATCTCACTGTTCATGAGTTCAAGCCCCGGGTCGGACTCTGTGCTGACAGCTCAGAGCCTGGAGCCTGCTTCAGATTCTGTGTCTCCTTCTCTTTCTGCCCCTCCCGACTCACACTCTGTTTCTCTCCCTCTCAAAAATAAACGTTAAAAAAAGTATAATATATACCTAGACAGGCCTTGAGCTATTTGCAAAATTATATAACAACTCACTATCCCTCCCTCCTGTGATACAAACACTGTTCTGAGTTTGGAATATCTTATGCCCATGAGTGTTTTATTTTTTATTTTTTTACTATTTGTGTAAACACGTTATGTGTGCATGCAAGCACATATATGTTTGCATTTTCATTTTTACAGAGCTTTACACATATAGTAAACATTGGAAAAGAATGCACATGGGTGCATGTGTTTAAAATCTAACATAAATGTGGGACACCTGGTTGGCTCAGCCGGTTGAGTGTCTGACTTCAACTCAGGTCATGATCTCACTGCTCGTGAGTTTTGAGCCCTGCTTCAACAGATCTTCTGTCTCCCGCCATCTCTGCTCCTCCCCCACTTGCTCTCTCTTAAAAATAAATCCTTTTAAAAAAATCTAACATAAATGCTATCTTAAAGGGGACATCTTGCAATTTACTTTTTTAACTCAGTATTGTGCTTTTGCATTTTTTCCATATTGGACATATGGATGATGCAGGTAGGCTGGGTCCAAGGATATGGAGGAGGGTCCTGTAGGACTAGCCAGTAAGGTCCTTGGCTTCATGCAGCATAGAAATCAAACATGAGCCGGAGAAATTAAAAACAGTTTATTGAATAGTGTGTCAGAGAAACTCAGACGGAGTGTCTGGGAGACTCAAAGGAAAGGAGAGTGAGTTTCCCTGTCACGTGCGGTTAGGAATTTATCCTGGAAAGGGGTGTAGGGTCCATGTGCCTCCAGGAATCTAGAGTAGGAATCTAGGGTAATCTATCAAAGGTGAGTGTCAGGTGAACAATAGGTATTATTGCATAAATCACTGAAGGTAAGGAGGGCTGATGCCAGCGTCAGCAGAGGATTGTTCAGAGCTGACATTCTGGAACATGTTTGGGATCTGGCTCTTAGATGTTATCAGGTGTTTGGGGTGTAGGACAAAACTCAGAGAATGATTAATTTTTTTGTTTTCCCCTTGAGGTGGGAATATAGTTTTTTGGCTTATCCAGAAATGGGACCTTGCAGAAAAACAGCAGAAATAAAGATTTTCTCAACTGGAGTCCTTTCGGCTTCCCTATTTCATGGAGACCTAGTATATCATTCTAATGTTTTGTAAAGCATTCCATTTTTTGAATAACTCAATTTATTTATCCATTTCCCCAAATGAGCAGTTAGGTGTTAGTGTTTCTGGTCATTCCTCTTTTTTTTTTTTTTTTTTTTTAAACCATTACTTGCAGTATGAAGTGAACACATTTGCACTTACATCTCTGGGCATTGTGTGGCAGGACCTTTAGAGAAGACCCATATGAATAAAATTGTTTAATATTAGAATGTTTAAGTCTTTTATCTATAATAGGTATGTCCCAAAGGCAGTCTTTTACCCTGATTTTTTTATCCCTTATTTTGCACTATATGACGGGTAGTTTGTCTTCTATTTGAATTTTTCCTTAGTGTTGGCATTGAACATCTATTTTTCCCAGTGATATTCTTTCCATATTTTTCATATTAGAATATATTTTTCAGGGTGCCTAGCCGGCTCAGTCAGTAGAGCATGCGGCTCTTGATCTCGAGGTCGTGAGTTCAAGTCCCACACTGGGTGCAGGGATTGCTACAATAAATAGACTTTGAAAAAAAAAAAAAAGAATACATGTTTAGACTTTCTTTGCAACTTGCGTATTTTTATTTACTAGCATCTTTACAAATAAAGTTGCTTAGAGAGGGTACATAGCTTAAGCTGATAATGCTGATGTCTTTTTATTCTCTTGGCTCCAAGAAGCTATCGCTTCTGCCGTGAGTTCTAGGTTGCATAAGTAGCAAAAAGAGATGTGTAACTTGCATATCTGCATAGGGACAGAAAATTTTCCATTCTTCTGTTCTTCTGTTCTTTGGATGATCTAATAATTAAATTGATACATGGCAGATGAGCAGGAGAAAAATAAAAGTTTGGTAACATATATACATGGGACAGACCCAGAAAATGGATTAACTCTGAAATGCCCAAAGCTCTCACCTCAAATACCATCTCCAGCTACAGGCAAAAGAAGATGTTTCAGGTGGGGAGTCAGTTATGGGATGTTACCTGGAAAGCACATTAAATAAGGAAAATGGTGTAATGCAGACTGAAATGGTCTTCTTGGTAAGAGTTTCTAGAGATTTAGAGTCCTTCCCATCTTTCTGGTACAGTGAGGGAGACACCTTTATGAATGTCGATTTGCCTCATACATGTAAATGTCTCTTACGAAAGAGTAAATTCTATTTTCAGTTTTTTTAAAACAATCAGCATAAAAAAATCCTTATGCAAAACAGACATATTTTAGGGGTGCCTGGGTGGCTCCATCAGTTAAGTGTCAGATTCTTTCATGACTCTTCCGGTTCAGGTCATAATCTCACGGTTTGCGGATTCTGGCAGCATGGAGCCTGCTTGAGATTCTCTTTCTCTCTCTCTCAAAATAAATAAACTTTTTTAAAAAAATTTAAAAAGAAAGACATTCTGCACAGCAAGTTTTGTTCCCCTACAGTCTTGCTTTGAAAGCTTAGAAGTTTCACAATGAAGAAGCTAAGTTGATAGATTTGCTCCATACCTCAGTGAGCCAGTCTCTCAGACCTGAGAATAGGTCATTTTAAAGAGTTGTGTTTCATTTAAGGATCAGGTCTTTCAGGTGGGCTTTTCAAGGTATGCCTATATTGCAGGTAAAAAAAAAA
This sequence comes from Lynx rufus, assembly GCF_022079265.1. Classification (NCBI taxonomy): domain Eukaryota; kingdom Metazoa; phylum Chordata; class Mammalia; order Carnivora; family Felidae; genus Lynx; species Lynx rufus. The sequence goes on from NW_025814867.1 coordinate 115,279,658, forward strand.
AAAAGGTATTTAGTAAGGCATTTCTATGGAAACAAAAACAATTAAAGGTTAATGATTAGAATATAATATACAGTAAAAGCTTGGATTGCGAGTAACGTGTTCTGGGAGTTTTCCACAAGACGAGCAAACATTTCTAATAAATTTTAACTTGACAAAGGAGCAATGTCTTACATTACGAGTAGTACATGACACCGAACATCCCATGATCACAACTGAGCCAATGGTTCTTGAAATTCACTTTGATATACAAGTACTTTGTATTACAAGCATGTTTCCAGAATAAATTACGCTTGCAAACCAAGGTTTTACTGTAAATCCATTTTGAATCTTGAGGGCAGCCAGTTGAGACATTTCTAGATGTAGGAGTTAAAGTAGCTTTTGCAGTCTGAACTTCTCTGATAATGTCATCAGGTATTCAGGTAAACTCTAAGTGGTTCACATAGCAACAGACATGATTTGTCTAAACATGAGCTGCTGTGATTTTTCTGAAGGTTATATAGTCATCTAGCTTCAGTCTGCAGGGCATTGAGAAAAAGGGGCAATTTTAGTTCTCAAAGATTCCAAGTCAAAAGAATGGGAGAAAATTGGAATGTTACTTTGGAGTGTCATAGCCAGATATTTGAGGAAACCAGAAAATTTCAGTATCCAGTTTATAGGCAAACAACAAACCCTCAAAAACAATGAGATCTAGAATTTAATATTGACAAAGGTGTGTTACCAAAACATAATTTTTCCTTCGAAAAATACTCTTATTTTCAGCAAAGATAGCCAACTTAAAGCTGATTTGTTTGTGGAGTAAGTCTAGCCAATTAAACTTGGCTTATTTACACAAGCACATCAAGAATAGCAATCAATTATATAAGCTCTTTTAAGATCTGCATTACAGAAACTTTATAAGGAGGATCAGATTGAACTTCTAAAATCCTCTCAAGGACGAGAAGCCAAGCCAAAGATTTGCCATCAGACTTGCCTGTAATACCGTTAGATGTGGGTGAATTCCTCTCTTCTTGAGGCTCCCAGAATATCTAGAGGTTCCTGCACCTCCCAGGAAATGTCCATCCTAAGTCACCTAGGAAGGCTGCTGGAAACCCTGTAGGCAAGGTACCACTCTGTCTTCCCAAGGGGTTTTAGTGGCTTTGTAATATTAAGCATAGTCCTTAAAGTTGTTTTGTCCTCTGAGTCTATACATACCTCTCTCAAATATGACATTCCAGGCAAAGCTTCTGTAACATAACCAGTGTTTCTGACTGTATCCAAGAAAAACAAGATTATAAACAAGAAAAACAGATTCTTATTGAACATAGGCAAACAAATGTATTGCCATGAAAATATAAGAACTCACTGAAAGTTTCTGGATTTAAAGGAATCAGGTAGGGTGGAAAAGACAAATGTTTCAATTTGTTTTCAGAGGTATATTTTTATCAAATTGCTGTAAGTCATAGCTTAACAGAAAAAGTTTCTCCAAATCTGGCAAAACAAAATATTAAAAAATTGGCAACACAAAAAAATCGCAAACACTATAATCATTCTCATTAGCTCATTTAGTCCTTTGTTACTGATTTTGTTTTGCTTGAGTCTCGTTTTTCTGTTAGTTCTGGAAGTTCTTACTCCCTTCAGTTTTATGATCTGAAAATTATCAGAAACCTGTAGTCTAGAGTACTTTCCATGAGTCTCCTTATATATGAAAAACTTTTGTTGTAAACACTTTTTCAAAACCATCAGATAAAACAACAACTGCCTGTAAATGACAGACTTAAAGCTCAGATGCAAAGCAAGTTCATTACAATGCAATTGACAAAGATATTTGGTTATTTCTGCGATATACATTTTAAGACAACTAGAATTATGACTGATAACATCATACCAGGGCATAGCAGAACTTTAGGAATTTATTAGAATATCTAGAACACATTATAACAACTATATTATAGTTATATAGTTACAACACTTATATTAATAACAGGTTATATTTTATGGGTAAATATATGATGGCTTATCATCACTTACTAGACAATAATTTTTTTCCATAATTTTAACATATAAAATAAGCTTAATTAGGTTAGCAAATCTTTTGTGATGTTCCAGGGACCCTCTGGAATTTCCTACAGTATCTTTCAGGTCAAAAATACTTCATATAGGGGTGCCTGGGTGACTTAGTCAGTTGAGTACCCAACTTGATTTTGGCTCAGGTCATAGTCTCATGGTTTGTGGGATCAAGTCACATGTTGGGTTCTGAGCAGATAGCACAAAACTGCTTGGGACTCTCTCTCTGCCCCTCCCCTGCTCTCAAATGCATGCATGTGCTTTCTCTCTCAAAATAAACTTTTTTTTTTAAGACTTCATTTAATAAATTTAATTTGGGGAAGTTTCTCAAAGATATCAAAAGATTTTGGACACGACTAAATAGGAGCATAGGTCACTGTGAAACAACGGTTATTTATCTGTTTAACCAAACTGATAATTAAAGACTTCATAGGCAAATATAGAAGGTTATATAGTTCTGAGCAAAACTTAGCTATTTTAATATCAAAAGGAATAGGTTTATTTAAGTAATCAATGATCTGTTGATACAGATAACATGAAGCAAAGATAAATTTGTTTTATTCTGATAATAAATAAAATATAAAATAAAAATAAAATAAAATATAAAAAAATAAATTTGTTTTATTCTGATAAAACAAACAATCTTTGCTTTTTAGGAGCAGACAAATGGCCCAAAAAGATTTTGTCCTTTCAGCAAATGAAAGAAAATTAACTTTTACTTTTACATAGCACATTACTAATATTAAAACTTATTTTAATAGACTTTAATATTAATTCAATTTGAGCCTGTTTGATTATACAAGGTAAAATTCTCTCTCCTCTCCCTCTCTTTTCCATTCTGAACAATCAAGACAAAATTACTTGTTTTCTTCCTTAACAAAAACACGTATGCATACCTCATACATTTTTTTAGGTTCTTTAAATTAAAGTATAATTGATATACAATCTTACATTACTTTTTGGCATCTGACATAGTGATTCAACAATTCTATACATTAGGCAATGCTCACCATGGTAAGTGTAATTAACACCTATCCCCATAAATGTTATTACAACATTATTGACTATATTCCTGTGCTATACTTTTCACCCCTCTGACTTATTTTTATTTATTTATTTTTACTTATTTTAAATCTAGAAGTTACCTCCTATTTTCCTTCAATTATTTTGTCTATTTCCTCACAAATTTTCCCTCTGGCAATCACCTGTTTATTCTCTGTATAAGTCTTTTTTTTCCCTTTATTTCAATGTTTGTTTATTTTTGAGAGAGAGAGAGAAAAAATGTGAGTTGAGGAGGGGTAGAGAGAGAGGGAGACACAAAATCCAAAGCAGGCTCCAGGCTCTGAGCTTTTAGCATAGAGTCTGACACAGGATTCGAACTCACAAACTGCAAGATCATGACCTCAACCAAAGTTGGACACTTAACCTACTGAGCCAACCAGCCACTCTGTCTTTTTAAAATTTGTTTATTCTGGTTTTCTTTTTTTAACTTCCAAATATAAGTGAAATCATATTATATTTGTCTTCCTCTGACTTATTTCAGTTAGCACTGCCTAGATTGAAATCTTGCCATTCATAACATGGATCATTTTTTATAGTTGAGTAATATTTGTGTATGTACATGTGTGTATACACACAAATACACACATATGACATTTCTTTATCCATTCATGTATCACTGTATGCTTAGGTAGTTTCCGTATCTTGGCTATTGGAAATAATGCTGCAATAAACAAATCTTTTGAAATTAGTGTTTATTTTCTTTGGGTAGATACCCAGCAGAGGCATCCCTGGATGGGTATTTGATTTCAGCTCAGGTCATGATCTCTGGTTTCTTGGGTTCTAGCCCCACATTGGGCTCTGCTCACTGCGCAGAGCCTGCTTGGGATTCTCCCTCTCCTCTCTGGCCCTCCTCTGCATGCTCTCAAAATAAATAAACTTAAAAAAAATCCTTTTGGTATATCTCAAATAACTTGGACCATGTGTTTTTATTATCATTTGTCTCAAGGCATTATTTCCTCTTCGAGTTCTTCATTGACCCATTGGTTGTGTAGTAGCAGGTTGTTCAGTTTCCTTCTTGCAATTATTTCTAGTTATATTCTGTTGTGGTCAGAAAAGCTGCTTGCTATAATCCAATCTTATCAAATTTATTGAGCCTTATTTTGTGCTCTAACATGTGATCTATCTTGGAGAATATGTTGTGTGCACTTGAAAAGAATGTATATTCTCCTGTTTGGGGATGGAAAGTTCTGAATGTGTCAAAGTCATTCTTTTCTTATTGATTTTCTGTATTGGCATGTATTCACTGGTATTAAGTGAGATGTAGAGTCCCCTACTATTTTTGTATTACTGTCAAATTTTCCTTTATCTGTTAATGTTTGCTTTATATATTTAGGTGCTTTTACATTAGGTATATAGATACTTACAATTATTATAATCTCTTATTTGGCTGATCCTTTTATTGCTATATGATGATCTTTGTCTTGTGTTATAGTTTTTGTTTTAAAGTCTGTTTGTCTGATATGAGTATTACAACTCTAGCCTTTTTTTTTTTTCTAATTACCATTTGGATAGAATATTTTTTTCTGTCCTTTCACTTTATTTATTTATTTTTTTTTTCAACGTTTATTTATTTTTGGGACAGAGAGAGACAGAGTATGAACGGGGGAGGGGCAGAGAGAGAGGGAGACACAGAATCAGAAACAGGCTCTGAGCCATCAGCCCAGAGCCCGACGCGGGGCTCGAACTCACAGACTGCGAGATCGTGACCTGGCTGAAGTCGGACGCTTAACCGACTGCGCCACCCAGGCGCCCCTGTCCTTTCACTTTAAAGAAAGAAATCAGTTAATATACTGTACAATATTGATTCCAGGAGTAGAATTCACTGGTTCATCACTTACATACAACGCCCAGTGCTCATCACAAGTGGTCTCCTTAATACCCATGTACCCATCTCCCACCCACCTGTCTCCATCAACCCATAGTTTGTTCTCTATCAGTTTCCCTCTTTTCTCTACCCCCATTCACATATGTTCATCTGTGTTGTTTCTTAAATTCCAGATGTGAGTGAAATCATATGGTATTTGTCTTTCTCTGATTGACTTATTTCACTTAGCATAATAAATTCTAGCTCTGTCCACATCATTGAAAATGGCAAGATTTCATTTTGTTAATGGTTAATTTTCCATTCTATCTCTTCTTTATCCATTCGTCAGTCAATGAACATTTAGGTTCTCTCCATAGTTTGGCTATTGTTGACTATGCTGCTATAAACATTGGGGTGCATGTACCCCTTCAAATCTGCATTTTTGGATCCCTTGGGTAAATACCTAGTAGTGCAATTGCCAAATCGTAGGGTAGTTCTAATTTCTGTTTCTTGAGGAACCTACATAGTATTCTCCAGAGTGGCTGCACCAGTTTGTATTCCTGCCAATACTGCAAGAATGTTCCCCTTTCTCCTCATTCTTGCCAATACCTGTTGTTTCTTGTGTTGTTAATTTTTGCCATTCTGACAGGTGTGAGGTGATATCTCAGTGTAGTTTTGATTTGTATTTCCCTAATAAGTGATGTTGAGCATCTTTTCATGTGTCTGTTAGCCATCTGGATGTTTTCTTTGGGAAAGTGTCTATTCATGTCTTCTGCCCATTTCTTCACTGGGTTATTTGATTTTTGGGTATTGAGTGTGATAAATTCTTTATAGATTTTGTACACTAATCCTTTATCATATATATGTTACTTACAAATATCTTCTCCCATTCTGTAGACTGCCTTTTAGTTTTGTTGGTTGTTTCTCTGTCCTTTCACTTTCAGTCTGTATGTATCTTTTGGTCAGAAGTCAGTTCCCTTGCAGACAACTTACAGATTGGTCTTGTTTTCCATTCACTCTGTTTTTTGATTGTAGCATTAATACCACTTACATTTAAAGTAGTTATTGCTAGGTATGTCATTGTTAACTGTTTTCTGCTAGTTTTCATAGTTGTCCTCTGTTCCTTTTTTCTTCTCTTGCTCTCTACCCTTGTGATTTATGACTTTTAGTGTTATGCTTGGATTCCTGTCTCTTTATATTTTTTCTGTATCTTTTACAGGTTTTTGGTTTGTAGTTACCATGAATTTCATATATATCATCCTGTGTATATACCAGTGAATATTAAATTGATAGTTGCTTGGATTTGTACACATTCTAAAAGCACTACATTTTTACTCTCTCATCCATTTTATGTATATGATGTTGTATTTTTTTTTTTTTGAGAGACAGAGAGAGAATGTGAGTGACCTGGGGAGGTGCAGAGGGAGAGAGAGAGAAGAAGGAGGAGAGAGAGAATTCCTAGCAGGCTCCATACTAGGTGTGGAGCCTGGCATAGGGCTTGATTTCATGAATTGTGAGATCATGACCTGAGCTGAAATCAAGTCTGCTGCTTCACCAACTGAGCCACCCAGGTGCCCCTATGATGTGAATCCCTTAACTAATATTTTAGATATATTTTGCTACTTTTGTCTTTAACCTTTATTCTACCAAGTTACTGATCTACTACACTTACTGTATGTTTCTTTAACCAACCAAATATTTTTCTTGTAAAATCTTCTTACTTCCAGTTATGTTCTTTTCTTTTCAAATTAAAGAAAATCCTTTAACATTTCTTGTAAGGCCAGTGTAGTGGTGGAAACTCCTTTAACTTTTATTTTACTAGGGAACTCTTTATCTCTCATTCTAAATAATAAGAGTCTTCTTGATTGTATATTTTTTTTTTCCTTTTAGCATTTTGAATATATCCTGCCACTTCCTTTTGGCCTACAAATTTCTTCTAAAAAATCAGCTGCTAATGTTATGGGGTATTCCTTGTAAGTAATTACTTTCATCTTGCTGCTTTTAAGATTCTCCCTTTATGTTTCATTTTTGCCATTTTAATTATTTTGTGTTGTGGTGTGGACGACCCTAGGTTCATTTTGTTTGTGGCAGTCTGTGCTTCCTAGACATGGATGTTCATTTCCTTTGCCAGGTTAGTGAATTCTTCTTCTCCTTTATTTCTCTCTTATCTTTCTGGGACCCTAATAATGCAAATATTAGTATGTTTGAGTATCCCAGAGGTCTCTTAATGTAGTCTTACTTTGAAAATTCTATTTCTTTTTGCTGTTCAGCTTGGGTGCTTTCTATTACCTTGTCTTCCAGATCAATCCATTTTTTCTGTATTTTCTAATCTGCTGTGGATTGCTTCCAGTGTATTTTTAATTTCAGGTATTGTATGCTTCAACTCTGGTTCTTTTTTTACACTTTCTCTCTCTTTATCAAAGTTGTTAGTAAGTTTATCTACTAAGTCTGGTGAGCATCTTTATGACCATTAGTTTGAATTCTTTATCAGGTAGAGTGCTTAACTCTATTTTGTCTTGTTCTTTCGTTTGGTGCATGCTCCTCTGTTTTTGATTCAATTTCTGTTTATGCGAAATAGACAAAACATCTACTATCCCTTGTGTAGGAATATTCCCTGTGTAGATTACATGAGACTTGCAGGTTTGGCAAGTTGGCTGGAGCTATAATGAACAGAGGTTGGGGTTTCCAGGGGACTCCATGCCAGGGCTACCCTGGGGGGTTGACTGAAGCTAAAGTGTGCACAATCTAGGGTTTTCTGTGCAGGGGGTTCACTGGCATGATGTCTGGAGCAGAAGTGGGTGTGGGCCAGAGGGGTCCTGGGGCACTGTGCACAAGGGGTAAACTGTTGAGAAGCTTGGAGCTAAAGCAGGTATGGGCCCCAGGTATCCCAGGGTGCTTTGAGCTGCTGCTGCCTTGACAAGATAGCTAGAGCTGTAGTGGACAGGCCAGTGTTATTCCCAGTGGACTGTGTTGTGGCTGCCTTGGTGGGAGAGCTTGAGCTGGTGTTGGCTAGGGGCCTGGGGCTCACCAGTATAAAAGATGGATAGAGTGCTTGGACCCTGCTCAAGTATGTACTATGAAAGTGGAGGAGGAACATAAACTTAGCACTTGCTAGCATTTCTGACTGTGGAGAGAGTTCTAGTCATTCCACCATCATTTGGCAGATGCTCTAGGGTTAGTAAATGAGTTTCCTTCATTTATATTTTATTTGCCTTTTAAACTGTGGCTTTTTTTTTTTTTCTGTGCCCCAGTGTGGGGAGATATGTGCATGGTTCTCTTAGTGCTATCCCTTCCTAATGCATTTTGCAGTATTGAGAGTGGGATTTCCATTGTTACCATGTCTCAATCTCTCCTGCCATTCCCTATGTGGTCTCTCTACACTTTAGTGTGCAGAAGCTGTTTCACCAGCCCTCAGTTCTTCAGGAGGAACTGCTGTATGTAAAATTGTAGAATCAGTGTGTTTGTGGGAGAGGTGAGTTCAGGATCTTCCTACACTTTCATCTCCAGCCTATGTTTTTTTAACCAAAAACATGTGTTTTCCTTGCCTACAGTGTTGTTTCCCTTATTATTTCCAGGAATCACACTTATTGGGGTTGTTAGAAAAGACAAATACCATATGATTTCACTCATATATGGAATTTAAGAAATAAATGAACAAACAAGAGACAAAAAATAAATAAATAAATAAAAGACTCTTAAATGCAGAGAATAAACTGGTTGCCAGAAGAGAGGTGGAGGGGATGAAATAGAGGATTAAATAGTTGAATCATTAGATTGTACATCTGAAACCAATAGAATACTGTCTGTTAATTATATTTTTAAAAAAATTATAAAAGAAAAAATTTTAAATAGAATTCTTAACTCTTAGAAACTTTAATTTCTAGTGAAAACTAAGAATAAGCAATTGTGAAATGTTAAACCAGCAATCTCTAAATTAGCAAATTCATGAATACATTTTATTATTTCTAGAAACATGTATTTTTTGATTTTCCAATGTAGCACTAACATATCCAAATATCTTTTAGTCTCTCTGTAATAAAAAGCTAAAAGTAGAAAAACCTACGTTCAGTATTTAATGTTTCAGCTTTTATGTTATTTGGAAATGATCTAGCTACTTAATGACTACCCATCATCTAATTTAACTTAGCAAACCTCTGAGGTTTTACATTACTGAAAAGGTTTTGGTAAACTATTTAAGTGGACATAAATATTGCTGAAAAATCATTTACAAATTTGTATCTTAGTTGTACCTATTTAACTCACTTGTTCTTAATAATTATGTTTAGATTAGTCATGAAAACTTCATGAAACATTGAATAAAACCAACTATCATCCTAAGCTATTTTCTTGCTGACAGTTTTTGTAACAAACATGAATTTGATTAGTAAACCAGAAAGGAAGATAACTCTGAAGATCGATCTATTTTAACTACAATGGCAGGCTTCAACTAGGCATTATTTACCCATGATTGCCCCAGATGATGTAAACTTGAAAAACAGTGGTTTAGTTGTAATATTTTTCAGAATTTTAAGAATACTTCATTTTTAACCACTTAATTTTAAGCCAAATTAATTTTGGCAATACCATCCAGGTGTAGATACATACCACACATTTACAATTTACATATATAGGCACGCATAAACATATATATATGCAAAGAGAAATCCTAAAATTCTAGCTATTATACAGGTACAATTAATATAAAATTCACTAGACAGAATGTGTTAAGTTTATCTGCTCAGATGGGTAAACATTTTTCTTTTTTTTTTTTTACTGATATTTTTGGAAAATACACGAATTTTTTTATTCACCTAAATTTTAAATCAAAGTCTCTTTTTTGGGGGCGCCTGGGTGGCGCAGTCGGTTAAGCGTCCGACTTCAGCCAGGTCACGATCTCGCGGTCCGTGAGTTGGAGCCCCGCGTCGGGCTCTGGGCTGATGGCTCAGAGCCTGGAGCCTGTTTCCGGTTCTGTGTCTCCCTCTCTCTCTGCCCCTCCCCCATTCGTGCTCTGTCTCTCTCTGTCCCAAAAATAAATAAACGTTGAAAAAAAAAAAAGTCTCTTTTTTGTTTTCACTGTGATAAGAATTACCTCCCTGAAGTTTGTAGAACATTTACATCTCAAAAGCACAGGTTAAAATAAGTTCCTCCAAGAAGGAAGGACTTTGGTTTCCTAAGGCCAATATTTGTAAACCTTTTGAGATAAATAGGAAAGGTTTAGGGATTAGTAAACTTTGAATTGTTTCTGCAGTCACACCTCTAGTTTTGCAAAAACTAGCTTTGTAAAACAAGGATGACTGTACTCAATTTTTCAAAAAGTTGGGTTGGCACCTAAATGATATCAAAGGACTATCACACCCATCAACCTACATGGGAGTTTGTTCTTACCCTTTGTGCACATTTAGCTTAGGAATGAAGCCTTAAAAAAAAATTCCTATCAGGCTCTGAATATCAACCATGGTCAAGAGTTCATTCAGTCCTGTGGCTTCTCATTTTATTTTCTGGCTTTTTGTCTATCCACTAATCTCAGGAGGTAATCCACTTACAAAACCTTTTGAGAATCCTCCCTGAGTTTAAGAAATTCTTTAACTATGGCCCTTACTTTGGCCTTTGACCAAGGAGTGAAAGATATCTGAAGAGAACTACCACCAGTAGCCCTGGATGGTTTAATTTTGAAAGGTATCTGTTTAATTGTTTGAATTTCCTTTCCACACTGAATAGACAAAGGATTACTAGAAAGAGTCCTCAAATAAAAAAGGGAACACTAGAAATTACATCAATTTTATACTCTTTTGTTTTTCATACCGCTCATAACTTTAATTTTTTAATTAGCCTCTTATAACAAATCCTTCAACGAAGCTATTTTGGTATTCTGAAAATGTTTGGAGGCATCTGCATACCAATTAAATATGTATTCCATCTTGTTTGTTTGATTTGAAAGCACTTGCCTTTAATTCACTTCTTAAAATAATCTTATGTAGTTGGGACATATTCCTCATAATGGCCATTGTAATTCTAGGTTGTAATTCCCCTGAGGGCTGGTGGCAGTTTGGGAGAATCCTAGTCAAAATGAAATTTAACCTACATTTTCTGTTTGGACATATCTAGCCACAAATAGGTTGCAATTAACACTTCTGTCTGGCCTTAGTTTGGAACCCCCCAGTCTGACAGTTATCAAGTCAAGTTGCCAGGACACAAAACAAACTTAGAATGATTCTGCCATTTTTGTAGGTATTTACAGCTTTCTCGACTGAAGTTCTTATAAATCAGGTGTGTGTACCAGAAGGCGGCATGTTTAATTCCTTGGAATTCAAGAAGGGGGAATTTACATTGGATATAGAGTTTAATTTTTATTTTGAGTTTAATTTGTATCCTTTTATTTTGTTAAAGGGGTCTCTAAGGCTAACCATTTCACTTCTCTTTGTGTCTAATTTTTAATTTGGACTTGTCCATAGGCACCAGTCAGACAACTGTTAAGGATGAGAGCTCTATAAAACTTTTTTTTTTTTTAATCTAGAAGTTTTTAAAATTCAGAGTATCTACTTTCTGGCCATTGATGAGTAGGATCTATTAATCTTAATAGTAACTCAAACCAATAAAACTTTTATGTCTTACCCATGGATGCAAGAGGCATCCCAAAGAAAGGATTAAAAGATGCAGTCCTCACAAGGTACAGAAAGTTTAGTCCCAGAGATAGTCTAAGAAAGAAAATACTTTATTGTGACAGGTGGTAAGAATGGTATAGTGCAAATAATGTCTCTGGTTTCCCATGAGACGCCTCCAGTCACAGATCTGCTAACATCTGACACTGGCCAGAACTAAATTGGACTTTTCTAGCCTAACAAAATAACAAAAGTTGAGATGACAAAGGTCCCTTATGGGCCAGGATCCCTTATGATAAACTCCCCTGAGAGCTGGCACAGTCAGGAAGACAATAAGTGACCAATTGCAAGCCTAGGTTGTTAACAGAACCTATTTGGCTGTCCACCAGACGTGTGCCACTGCAGACCTCTTCCGGTTGGTAGAGACCAGAGAGGTCACACTCTCAAGATATGGAACAAGATGACAGAAACAAAAGAAAATAATAACCACCTCTTGGGGGAAAAAGATCAATAGAAAATGAGTACTCATAACAAACTTTTACCAAAGTCACTATACCCAAGGAAATAATCCCATAAATATTTTCTTCTGCTAATCTAAATTTAGACAAAGAAAAGGACTCTTACCACTCTCAATTCCACCAGACCCTGAAGGCAGAGATCCAGAAGACCTGACATGGTAAGAATTCTCACCTTCTGCTAGCTTTTGTCAGTGGTCATAGAATCTCTCAGCTGCCAGCAGCCATGAAGTGAGCAGTATCCAACTAGTGAAGTTTGTCCCTTCATGGTTATCATCCTCAGGGGCAGAAAAATTCTTTCTTCCCTTCTAGGTTCTTTGATCTAATAATTAGATTGATATAAGGCAGATAGGCAGGAGAAAAACAAAAGTTAAGGAGTATGTGTATATCAGAGAGACCCAGAAAAACTGAGCACCTCTGACATGGTCAAAGCCATCACCTTTAATATCGCATCATTTTTGGCTAGACACCTAAGAGGTTGTTGGGAGTAGAGAGCCAGTTACCAAGAAAATCACAATAAACAAAAATAAGTTTTTTAATGCAGATTTAAGTTGCTGTCTTCACCATTCATAAATTTCTAGAGATTTAGAGTTATCCCCATATTCTTGGCACAGTGAGAGATACCCTTACAAATAAATTTGCTTTATACATGTAAATGTTCTCTTGCAAAAGCGTAACTTTTACTTGATTTTCGGAGCTCCTCCTGTGTTTGCAGTTTCTTAAAAAGTAACCAGCCTAAAAGAATCCTTATGCTAAAGAAACATTTTAGGGAGGCAAATTCTGCTCCCCTAAACTGCCAACCTTGTAATATCACTGTTGGGAGCTTTTCTGGAAACTATACCCTATGACTGACACATCTTATTAGCCACCTTCCTATGCCAAAGGAAGCTTAGAGCAGAAGAGGTATAAGCACTGGGGGTCAGGTCACAGAGAAGGAACAGGAGTCTGCCTAAATAACATAATCAGCAACAATAAATATGTGCACATGCACATACATAGTAAACATACCTACTTATGTACTCGATTGGTACTTCTCCCTAGTTTCCCTCAGGTTGTTTTGGTTATATTAAAAAAAATACTAATAATGTCTAAGACCTCACTTTGATTGCTGTTTGAGTGAAATCATATGTACATATATGTTTATGTATCATTATATAAGCACATAGAAATAGGTATGTATATTTCAATTAGATATATTTTAAATATAAAATATTTTTAATGTACATCTATGTTTGAACTCTATATATTCCATTCTGCTGTGTAGCAGTTTGATCTCAAACCATTTTGGAGCAGGAGGGAGAATGTGTATACACTAGTACAACTGATCATCTCTTTAAATTTGTTACATGTGCCTCGGATCAAGATCTCAAAACCTCTGCTTGGCTAGATGTAGGACTGATTCCTTAGTAAAAATAGCTAGAATTCCATCTTTTTGACTGCCTCCTTTTACTAATTACCAATGCATTGTACTTCTTCTCTCAACACATGCACATACTACACTAAGGAATATGTTCACAGAAACAGCCCTCCTCACTATATTTAAGGTCTACTCAACCCAAAATTCACATTCAGCCTCTCTTCGTTGTGCTGGGTTGGATTATCTTATAAGTATAGCAACTTTTAAGCACTTTAAGCCAATTTTCCAAATTCTTAACGGCAAATTTATATATTTAGGTTATTGCAATTTATCTCTTGATTAATATATTCAGTCTTCATAGTAATTCACACATTCTTCATGAAAACTTATCATGTACAATATTGAGTCTCCAAAGATATGTCAAATTATTTTAATAAGCAGTAGTAATTTAGAGACAAACTATCTTTGTTAAAAAGATATTTTAATCTCTGCTTTAATTGTGCTTATTCATTAATATGAACATATCCTCATCCTTAGGAAGAATAAAAAAATAACTAAGAATAATTTTAAAGTGTTTGCCATTTGTTCTTGTGATGAAAGCTACACATACCTGCATACACAAAGTGAAGATAATCACACAGTAGCATTAATATTTTAGAAATCCTTATATAAGAAAGCAAAACATGACTTTTATAACATTAAGAAACCTATTGATTGTAGTCTATCATGTATTGACCAATAAACTATTCTTTTTTTAATTCTTATTAATGTATGATGAAATATATTAATTTTACAATGAAAAAATAAGACTCAACAAGATTACATATACAGCCTATATGAGTTAATATGCATAGAGAACGTACATATGAAAAAGCCAAATTTTATTGTGGAATTTTGTTTTCCCCTAAGAATGTATACTTAATAATACTATGATGAATGACAATTTCATCTTAATCATATAAATTTTCTTCCAGACTATGGTAAATTATTAAAGTTACATAATTTTATTGAATTATTTCCATAAATTTCCCACAACTCATTTTTCCAAAAATAAACATTAGCATTTATTCAAGCTGAGTAAATATATAATAGAAAAACTGAAAGGAAAAAACCAAGTTCTTTCATAATACCAGTTTATAAAACACATACTTCTCTATTCAGGCAAGATTATAGAGATTAAAGATGATGTCGCTCTCAGGTAAGTAGCAATTTTTTTCTTCTTAATTACATAACTATTTACTTAAAAAGAACCCTAGGGGCGCCTGGGTGGCGCAGTCGGTTAAGCGTCCGACTTCAGCCAGGTCACGATCTCGCGGTCCGTGAGTTCGAGCCCTGCGTCAGGCTCTGGGCTGATGGCTCAGAGCCTGGAGCCTGTTTCCGATTCTGTGTCTCCCTCTCTCTCTGCCCCTCCCCCGTTCATGCTCTGTCTCTCTCTGTCCCAAAAATAAATAAACGTTGAAAAAAAAAAATTAAAAAAAATAAAAAAAAAAAAAAGAACCCTAAAAGAAATATTCCAATTACCTGGGCACAGATGCTCTTGTACTTTTATTCCTTTGGAAGTCTATACATATTTCAAATCAATTAAAATGTACTTTGTAGCAAACATACCTGAAAGATAAATAATAGCCTGTATTTTATAATTTCCCAAGGTTATAAAAATAAGTCAAGGGACTCTATCATTTCCCAGTTAAGAAAATAATCAAAACTTAATTATAATCTTTGCCTCTTATTTTTTGTTCTTTGGTTTAGTCGTCTTCCCAACTTTTGATTTAAATTAAAAAGAATTTCCAGAAAAGAGGAAAACATTAAAATCAGCACCCCCCTGTATACCTTTCCCTTTGTGAATCTGTTCTTAATATTGACTACAGTAATTTTATCGTCTTTCTTTCTAAATATAGCTCTAATTATAGGTATATACTTCTTTTTGGTTAAATCTTTTGAAATTGTAAACAGGATGATGAATTTAAGGAAGATGGAAGCGTAGGAAGACCCTGAGCTCTCTTCATCCCATAGATACATTAAGGTAACAGCTACATCTATACAATTAACTCTAAAAAATGACCCGAAGACAGAACAGACCTTCCACAATTAATCCTAGAGAGGAGACCACATTGGAAGGGGGAGGTGGGACAGAGACTTGATTGGAAACCAAATCCCTGGTGGAACTAACCACAAATGGGAGGGACATCACAAGCATGGAGAAACAAAGGATAAGATCCAGTGTCAGGTAACTCCTGTGGAGACCTGCACTGGGAAGGTGAGTACCCATACATTTAGCTGTAAAAACTTGTGGGGCTTAACTTTGGGAACTTAACAAATCAGTGGGCTTAAAGCTGGGAGAGGCAGAGGACAATAGAAAACTGAGCACCTGCCTTAAAGAGCCAGCATAATAAATAACCCCACCAAGACAAGTACAGAAGTAGCAGTTCGAAAAGTACCTAGGTATATGTAAAGGAGATTTATCGGCTAATTTCAGGCGCTGGAGGGGCAGGGATCTTCAGAAGATTTATCAGGGACCAAAAGTGCTGGTGGGTGCTATTTCTCTTTCCCTCCACCAAACTAGAGAGGTGGATGCCTGCAGGAGCCAGCACTAACACTCTCTACCTACCCTGTAAGTACTGTGTTCTCCTAAGGACCCACCACATCCAACCCGCCCACATCAACAGGTGTCCTTCCAAAGTGGTTCCTGTTTTGCCACACCCTGCAGGCAAACCTGGAAGGGACTGGTGCCTCTGCAGGATGTGGGGAACTAACCTCACACACTAGTGTATCCATAGTCCCAGCAACCCAGCCTCTTAGCTCAGGTACATCGCAGGGCATAGCTTGCTTTCGGCACAGCCAGCTATGGCAGAGAAACTAACTGAAGACATCTAGGCCATACTCACCCATGAAAGCCTTTCAGCCACACTGGAAGCAAGCCCCGCTCTTTGATCCTCCAGCAGCTGAGGCAGGAGGCTAAATGCAGACACCTAGGGTGACCAAAACACACACGGCCTCAGCTCAACAAAGTGGGAATCAAACCCTGCCCAATGTGCCCTCAGCAGGCAAAGCAGCTCATTGCAGTCAGCTGGGCTGAAGGCAATCACAGCTCAGCCATAATAGTAGGGCACATGCAGTCCACACAGGAATAAGCCAGGAATGTCTGATTCTGGAGACTAAGGGGGATTGTGCTACAGGACACCACAGAAACTCTCTTACAAAAGGGTATGACTTTCAACACCAGGAGACATAGCTGACCTACCTAATACCTAGAAACAGAGAATTAAACAAAATGAGGAGACAGAGGAATATGTCCCAAATGAAAGAACAAGACAAAATTTATAGCAAAAGCTTGATAAAGAATTTAAATTCATGGTCATACGATACTCACTGAACTAAGAAAAAAGAGTGGATAAACTCAGAACTTCAACAAAGATTTAAAAATATTAAAAAGAACCAGTCAGAGCTGAAACATCCAATAAGTAGAATAAAAATATACAGTAAGGGGAATCAATAGCAGATTAGAGTATTAGAACAGGGTAATGGAAAGTAACCAAGCTGAACAGCAAAAAGAGAAAAGAATAATTAAAAATGAGAACAGATTAAGGGAAATCAGTGACATTATCGAGCATATGAAACTCACATTACTGGGGTCCAAAAAGAAAAAGAGAGAAAAGGGGCAGGAAACTCATTTAAACAGGAAGGAGACAGACATCTAGGTCCAGGAAGCAAGGAGAGCCCCTACCAAGATGAACCCAAAGGAAATCCACATAAACAAACTGGCAAAAAGTAATGATAGAGACTTTCAAAAGCAGCACACGAGAACAGTTACACCTGAGAGAAACCCAAGAAGGCTATTGACTGATTTTGCAGAAACTTTGAATATATCATGCCACTCCCTTGTGGCCTGCAAAGTACTTACAGAATAAAACCCATGACCCAGAATACACCACCTGATAAGATTATCATTCAGAATAGAAAAATAAATGAGTTTCCCAAACTGAAGTCAAAAGAGTCCATCACCACTCAACCAGTCTTAGAATAAAGGGAATCCTTTAAGTGGAAAAGACTAGAACTAGCAGAAAATTACGAAAGGAAACTGTTTCACAGGTGAAAGTAAACATACAGTAAAGGTGCTAGATTAATCATTTATAAAGCCAGTATAGTATACTTTTGTTTAAATACAAAAGTAGTAAAATCAATTACATCTGCAAATGTTAGTCAAGAGATATGTAAAATAAAAAGGTCTAAAATATGATATACACAAAATGTGAAGGAAGGAGTTAAAATTTAGTATTTTTAGAATGTTTTCAAACTTAAATCACCATTAACATTTTTAGAATGTTTTCAAACTTAAATCACCATTAACATAAAAAAGACTTCTAGTAACCACAAATTTCAAAACTACAATAGATAAACCCAAACACATAAAAAAAAGGAAAAAAAAAAAAGGACTTTAGGCATTAAAGAAAGCCATCAAACCACAAGGGAAGGGTGCAAGGAACAGAGAAGAAGTGCAAAAATAACCATAAAACTATGAACAAAATGGCAATTAAGTACATAACTATTAATTATTGTAAATGTAAATGGCCTGAATGCTCCAATCAAAAGACACAAAGTGGGGGTGACTCAGTTGGTTGAGCGTCCGACTCTTGATTTAGGCTTAGGTCATGATCTCACAGTTCATGAGTTTGAGCCCCACATTGGGCTCTGTGCTGTCAGCTTGGTATTCTCTCTCTCAAAATAAATTTAAAAAATTTTAAAGAGTTTAATTCCTTAAAAAAAAAAAAAGATTTAGGGTGACTTGTTGGGTTAAAAAAACAAGACCCATTTATATTGTACTTAGAAGACCTAAAGACACAAAGTGAAAGCAAAAGGATGAAAAAACAGATCATAAAATTATAAGTGATAAAAAAAAAAAGACCAGGCTAGCAATACTGATATTAGGAAAAAAAGTAGATTTTAAAACAGAGTCTGTAATAAAAGCCAAAGTAGGGGACCACATAACCATAAAAGGATCAATCCAACAAAAGGATATATAACAATGGTAAATATCTGTGCACCCAACATAGAAGCACCCAAATACATAAGCAATTATTAACAGACATAAAGGGAGAAATTGACAGTAGTATGATAACAGTAGTGGATAGAAGATCCAGACAAAAGATCATACAGTAAGTGTTTTTGAACAACACATTAGACTACATGGACTTAACAGATATGTATAAAACATTCTACCTCAAAATGGCCAAATACATATTCAAGTTCACATGGAACATTCTCCAGGATAGATCACATACAGGGCCACAAATCAAGTCTCAATAAATTTAAGAGGATTGATATTGTATCAAACATCTTTTTCATCCATATAATGGTATGAAACTAAAAATCAATTACAAGGAAAAAAAAACTGGAAAAACCCCTTGTGATAGCTAAACAATCAATGGGTCAACCAAGGAATCAAAGAACACATAAAAAAATACATTGAGGCAAGTGAAAATGAAAACACAGTAGTCAAAAATCTTTGAGACATAGCAAAAGTACTTCTAAGAGGGAAGCTTACAACAATAAAGGCCTACCTCAAGGAACAAGAAAAATCTCAAACAACCTACCTTTACACCTAAAAGATCTAGAAAAACAAGAATAAACAAAACCAAAAACTAGGAGAGAGAGAAAAATAATAAAGATTAGGGCAGAAAAAGAGACAAAAAAAAGATTACTGAAACCAAGAGTTGGTCTTTTGAAAATATAAACAAAATTGATAAACCTTTAGACAGAGTAAACAAGACAAAGAGAGGACTCAATACATATCAAAATGAAGAAAGAGAAATAACACCTGACATCAAAATACAGTATAATTATGAAAAATTATATGCCAACATATTGGACAACCTAGAATAAATGGATATATTCCCTAAGAAACACACAATCTCTGTTAACTAAATCAGAAGAATTAGAAAATTTGAACAGACTGATTACTAGTAACAAAATTGTATCAGTAATAAACTCCTAACAAACAAAAGTCCAGGAATGGATGGGTTTATTAGTGAATTCTACCAAATATTTAAAGAAGAATTAATACCTCTTCTTCTTGAACTATTCCAAAAAATATAAGAGGGATGCCTGACTGGCTTGGTTGGTTGATCATACAACTCTTGATTTCAGGGTCATGAGTGTGAACCCCACATTGGGTATAGAGATTACTTAAATAAAAATAAATAAATAATAAAATATATAAGGGGAAAGGAAACTTATAAATTCATTCTACAAGACCAGCATTATCCTGTTACCAAAGACAGTACAAGAATATATCTAATATATCTGATGAACACAGATGCAAAATCTTCAACATAATATTAACAAACTATTCAACAATACATTAAAAAAATCATTCACCATCATCAAGAAGATTTATTACAGGGAAGCAAGTGTGGTTCAATATTTGCAAATCAATTAATATGTTCCATCAAATTAACAAGAGAAAAATTAAAAAAAATTTCAACAGATGCAAACTTTTTTGACAAAATGTTCATATAAATTAACAAATATGTTCAAATGTATCATCTATTTATGATAAGAACTCTGACAAAGTGAATTTAGACAAAAAATACTTGAACGTAATAAAGGCCATATATGAAAACCCCATACCTAACATCATACTCAATGGTTAAAAACTGAAAGCTTTTTTTCTAAGATTGGGAACAAGAATGTCCACTCTTCCCACTATTATTCAACAGAATAGTGGAAGTTGTAGCCACGGGAATCAGACAAGAACGAAAAATTAAAGGCATCCAAATTAACTAGGAAGAAGTAAAATTGTTACTGTTTGCAGATCACATGATACTATATATATATAACTCCACCAAAAAAAACTATTGGAACTGATAAATAAAGGTTCAGGATGGAAAGTTACCATTATAAAATATGTTGCATTTTTATACACTAACAATGAAATAGCAGAAACAGAAAATAAGGAAATCCCACTTACCAAAAGAATAAAATACCTAAGAATAAATTTAATTGAGGTCAAAAACCTAAACTCTCAAAACCATGAAATTGATGAAATACACTGAAGAGGACACAAATAAACGGAAAGATATACCATGCTAACAGATGGAAAAAAATAGTATTGTTAAACTGTCTACAGTACCCAAAGCAATTTACAAATTCAATGCAACCCGTGTCAAAATACCAATGGAATTTTACACAGCACTAAAAGACAGAATCCTAAAATTTTCATGGAACCACAAAACACCTTGAAAAGTCAAAGCAATCTTGAGAAAAAAAGAACAAAGCCAGAGGCATCAAAATTTCAGGTTTCAAGCTATACTACAAAGCTGTAGTATTCAAAAAAGGATCATTTTGTACTGGCACAAATATAGACACAAAAATCAATCGAACAGGAGAGCAAGCCCATAAATAAAGCCACACTTATATGGTCAATTAATCTGCAGCAAAAGTGGCAAGAATATACCATGGGTAAAAGACAGTCTCCTTAAATGGTGCTAAAGAAAATGAGATAGCTACATGCAAAAAAAATTGTCTGGACTGCTTTCTTATACCATACATAAAAATAAACTCAAAAAGAATGAAAGACCTAAATTTGATACCTGAAACCATAAGACTTTTACAAGAAAACATATCAGTCTTGTAACTGGACATCAGTCTTAGCAACATACTCATGGAGACATCTCCTCAAACAAGGGAAACAAAAGCAAAAATATACTATTGGGAGTGCGCTACAACAAAAAGGTTTTTCACAATGAAGGTAACAATCAATGAAACAAAAAGGCAATCTACTGAATGGGAGTAGATATTTTCAAATGATATGTACAATAAAGGATTCATACATATAACACATAAAGAATTTATAAACTCCAGGTGCCTGGGTGGCTCAGTTAGTTAAGCTTCCAACTTCAGCTCAGGTCATGATCTCATGGTTTGTTGGTTCACGCCCCACGTCAGGCTCTGTGCTGACAGCTCAGAGCCTGGAGCCTGCTTCAAATTCTGTGTCTCCCCCTCTCTCCGCCCCTCCCCCACTGACGCTCTGCCTCTCTCAAAAATAAACATTAAAAAAATTAAAGAATTTATAAAACTCAACACCAAAAATAAATAATAAATAAACACACAAAATCTGCTTTAATAATGGGAAGAGGACCTGAACAGACATTTTTCAAAGGAACACAGATGACCAACAGACACATGAAAAGATGCTCAACATTACTAAGCATCAGGGAAATGATGATATATCATGATGAGATATAAATGATGAGATATCACCTCACACCTGTCAGAAAGGCTAGAAGCAAAAAGACAAGAAATAACAAGCATTAGCAAAAAGATGTGGAGAAAAAGGAACCCCTGTGCACTTTTATTGGGAATGCAAATTGAGGCAACTACTTCAGAATGTGGAGGTTTCTCCAAAACAAAACAAAACAAAAAACCAGAATTACCATTCAATCCAGTAATCCTGCTACTGGATATTTATCCAAAGAAAACAAAAACACTAATTTAAAAAGGTACACGCATTCCTATGTTTATTGAGATCTTGCCATTTGCAACATGATGGACCTGCATAAAATTAGGGAAAGACAAACAACATAGGATTTTACTTACGTGAAGAATCTAAAAACAGACCCAAATACAGAGATCAAGTTTGTGATTTCCTGAGGGCACATTGCAGAAGGGGATAGCACAATAGATAAAAGGCATTAAGAGGTACAAACTTCCAATTATAAAATAAATAGATTGTGGAATTGAAAGTGCTATATAGGAAATATGGCCAACAATATTTTAATAATGTGACTAATAATAATATGATGACAGATGGTGACTAGGCTTACCATGGTAAGCACTGAGTAATATATATAAATCTTTAATCAATATGTCATATATCTGAAATTAATATGACATTGGATACTTCATAAAGTATTGTATACTATGACATACTTTTTTTAAAAAAGAAAATTTGAAAAGTTGTGAGAAAATGAAATATTCAGGAAAAGGGATCAAAGGAAATGAATGATTAAAAGGGAAAATATTATAAACGTTGTGATGTCACTCAGTTAATGTAATATGTATTTCAAAAAAGAAACACATTCTTCTACTTAAATATATTATGCTAAAGGACCTTCATTTAAAACAATAAAATTATCTAATAACCAGTTATTTTTTTTCTGTTGACTCAATAATATATTTAATACCTTATTATGATTGTTTGTTTTTCAATCCAACTAAGGATCGTGCATGACATTTATTTGTAATTTTTCTTTTTTTCCTTTGACCTCCTTAATCTTTTTGGAATAGCCCTTAATCTCTTCTCTTTATTCCTTTAAAATAGAGCTATGTACTTGCTTTTTTGTCTTTTCTATCATTGACACCTTAAAGAACTCAGGTTTATGTGCGTGTTTTTAATATGTCTCACAACTTAAAAATTTTTTTAGCAATTTTTTATTGTATTTAACATACAGTATTATATTAGTTTCAGGTGTACAACATAATAATTGATAATTATACACATTACAAAATGCTCACAGTGATAAGTATAGTTATCATCTGTCACCATGCAATGTCATCATAACATAATTGACTAATTTCCCTATTCTTTTTTTTTAATTTTTTTTGTTTTTTCAACGTTTATTTATTTTTGGGACAGAGAGAGACAGAGCACGAGCAGGGGAGGGGCAGAGAGAGAAGGAGACACAGAATCGGAAACAGGCTCCAGGCTCTGAGCCATCAGCCCAGAGCCTGACGCGGGGCTCGAACTCACGGACCGCGAGATCGTGACCTGGCTGAAGTCGGACGCTTAACCGACTACGCCACCCAGGCGCCCCTCCCTATTCTTTATGTATTCCATAACTGGAAATTTGTTCCTCCTAATTCTCTTCACCTATTTGAATTTGCTTGATCGTTATCTTTTTGTTCAGATTAAACACAATGTGTCAAGAGTACTATAAAAATAATGTTGTGTCACTTTCAGTTCATCACTCTAGTAAGGCCATAAGGTCATTTTGTAATATTCTGGATATTAAATTCCATTACTTGATTTAAGGTAATGTCCTTAGACTTCATTATAAAAAGAAATCTTTATAAGATTAATCACATTACTAAATATGTAGTAACTAAAATCATTGATAGTGTATAAGTGCATCAGTATTACATTGATGATTGAAACACGTTAATATTCTTATTCTATTATTCTTTCCACTTACATTATGGGTATTTTTACATATAGAAGGGCCTTTTGTTCTCTGCACTCTTGCATACACATGCATGTCACATGGTCTCAATGTTTACTTTTATTCAGTAAGCTATTCAAGCATACCTCATATTATTGCACTTGGCTTTATGTGTTTTTCAGATACCTTTTCTTTTTTTTTTTTTAAACAAATTGAAGGTTTACAGCAACTCTGCACTAAGTCTATCGATATTATTTTTCAATAGTATTTGCTTATTTTGTGTTTCTGTATCATATTTTGATAATTCTCATGAGCTTTCAAATGTATTATTGTATTTGTTATGGTGATCTGTGATCTTACTATTATAATTGTTTGGGGGCACCATAAACCCCAAAGCCTGCAAACTTAATAAATGTGTGTTGTCAGCCGGTTCCAGCAACCATTTGTTTCCCCCTATCTTTCCCTTTCCTTAAGTCTCCCTATTCCCTGAGACACAATAATATTGAAATTGTGGGTTCTGGTCCCAAACGGTGACATAGGAAGCCCCTCAAGTCGCCCCCTCCATGGACACACTAAATCTACACCTATTTATAAAGCAATTATTCCTGAAGAACTGAGGGCTGACAACAAAAGGTGGAGAGACCACATAGAGTATGGCAAAGAGATAAAGTCACGGTAGCAAAGGGAATGCCCACCCTGATGCTGCAAGCTATACAGTGGGGAAGGATAACACAGAGTGACTCTAAACAGATCTGTTTGCTCCGAGGCATGGGGAAAAAAAAGCCACAGTTTAAAAAAAGCAACTGGAGTATAAAGGAACCAGCTCTAAAACCCTGACAAATGGTGGGAAAGCTATTGGAATTCTCTCTGGGTTGAAGGGGCTGGCAAGTGCCACAGTTTACATTCCCCCTCCACCTTGATTGCACAGACAGGAATAGGGTCTGGACACCATAGCTGGCCTGCTGCCTCAGCAAGCCCAGGCTCCTAGTCCATACGAGCCCCAGAAGCCCTGGGACAGAGAAAAAAAAAAATCCGTGGTTTAAAAAAAGCAACTAGAATATGAAGGAAGTAGCCCTAGAACTCTGCCAAATGGTGGGGGAGTTGCTGGGGCTCTATGCGGGAGGGGCTGGTGAGCCCCATAGATTCTGTTCCCTCTGACCTTGATGGCATGGACAGCAGCAGCAGGGTCTGGGCACCCCCCTCGTCAGCACCTTGCCTCAGCTCCAGCTGCCCCACCCTGCGTCCTGGAATACGCTGCCCGTGCTGGCCTTAACTCCAGTTCCTCTGCCACGTCACCTCCTGTACTGAGCACCCTGTGACACCCCAGCTTACACCCGGTTTGTCTTCCGCAGTTCTGCCAAGGTGCACTCTGTGTGGAAAGCCCTGGGACACCCTGGCATATGCCCACTGCAATTTCAACTATCCTGCCAGGATGCCCTCTGTGCATACAGCTCTCTGGGCATAGAGCCCCCGACCTCCCCAACTTGCACCTTTTTCAGCGTCAGCCATCCTGACAGGATGCCCTTTGCGCAGAGAGCCCAGGGACTGCCATGGCCCATGCCCACTTCAGTGTTAGCTATACTTCCAGGGCATCCTCTTTACAAAGAGACTTTGTACTCCCTGGGTTGTACCCACTTCAGCCTTAGCTGTCCTGCCATGTGGCCTCTGTGTGGAGAGCCCAAGGACCACCCCCACCCATGCCCACTTTAGCTCTGGCCATCCAACTAAGTTAGCCCCCAGTACAGATCCCCTAGGACCCCCAGTCCATGCCAGCCACAGCTCAAACTAGACAGCTGCAGTTACCAGGCACACACAGTCTACAAAGCAGGAGACCATACACAGTATCGCTCCCAAGGCTTGGGAGAGGTAACTATTCTGTCTAATTCATAGAAACAAACACAGGAGGTCAAGCAAAGTGAGGAGATAGAGGAATATGCTCCAAATGAAACAACAAGACAAAACCTCAGAAAAAGGACTAAATGAAACAGAGATAAACAATATACCTGATAAAGACTTTCAAGTGGTGATCATAAAGATGCCCATCAGACTGGAGAAAAAAGTGGATGGACTTAGAACTTCAATAAGAGATACAAAATATAGATAAGAACAAATCAGAGTTGAAGAGTACAATAACTGAAATCAAAAATACATTAGAGGGAATAAATAAGAGGTTAATGGATGCAGATGAATGGGTTGACTGTCTAGAAGACAGGGTGATGGAAAGCACCCAAGATCAACAGCAAAAAGAACAATGGATTTTAAAAAATGAGGATAAGTTGGGTACCTGGGTAGCTCAGTCCCGTTCAGCTCAGGTCATGATCTAGTGGTTTGTGAGTTCAAGCCCCACATCGGGCTCTGTGCTGACTGCTCAGAGACTGGAGCCTGCTTCGGATTCTGTGTCTCCCTTTCTCTCTGCTCCTCCCCCTGTGCACTCTCTCTCTCTCAAAAATAAACATTAAAAACATTTTAAAAAATGAGGATAGGTTAAAGTCCTTTTTGGAGAACCTCATGCAAACAAACATTCATGTTATAGGGGTCCCAGAAGAAGATAAAAAGAGGGAGAAAACCTATTAAAGAAATAACTGAAGACTTTCCTAATCTGGGAAAGGAAACTGATATCCAGGTTCAGGTAGCACAGAGATTTCCAAATAAGATGAACCCAAGGAGGTCCACACCACACACATAATAAGTAAAATGTCAAAGATTAAAGATAAAGAGAGAATTTTAGAAGGAGCAAGAGAGAAAAAGAAGTTATGTAAGGGAAATTCCATACAGATATCAGCTGATGTTTCAGCAGAATCTTTGCAGGCCAGAAGGGAATGGCATGATTTACTCAAAGTTCTGGTAGGAAAAAACCTACAATCAAGAATATTCTGCTGATAATGTTGTTAACTACTCAGAATTGATAGATAAAAAGTTTCACAAACAGAAGTTAAGAGTGTTTATCACCTATAAACAGGCCTTATAAGAAATGTGAAAGGGACTTCTTTACAGGGAAAAGACTATACTTAGAAGAAAATTATGAACAAAAATATATAAAATATGACAACATATACATGCAATATGGATGTGGAAGTAAAAAAAAAATAATTCTTTTAAAATGTGTTTGAACTGAAGTGACTATCAACTTAATATAGATTGCTATGTACTTAGGATGCTATAGATAAACCCTATGTTAACCACAAACCCAACACTTATAATAAATACACAAAAAATAAAGAGAAAGAAAACCAAGGATAATACTTAAGAAAGTCATCAATCACAAGGAAAGAGAGCAAGAGAAAAAGAAACAGAGAACTACAAAAACAACTATAAAACATTAACAAAATGACATTAATTTCACACCTATCAATAATTATTTTAAATGTAAATGGTCTAAATGCTCCAATCAAAAGACAAGGAGTGCCAGAATGGGTTAAAAAACATGACTCATGATTATGCTGCCTGCAAGAGACTCACCTCAGACCTAAAAACACATACTGAGTGAATGTGAAAGAATGGAAGTTCTGGATACTCAATGCTATCAGCTTTTCTGTCAGTCCAAATAGGAAGGGCTTGTTTTTCTAGCACTGAGACAAGAAAAATGTAAATTATGGGGCATTTTTATTTCCCTTGCCATGCTGGCATTCATCCACTTAATAGCTTGCTTGCCTGCCTTTTTCCAAGTGACTGGTGTAGCTACTCTCCATTCTACTGGTTATACAGGGGGTCATAGGTTTTCACTATATTCTCCATTATCCCCCAATTACATCTCACCATTAAGTGTGCTTTCCTAGCTACAGAGTGCATGGATGAGAAGAGACGCTTGAAAGTGGAATCTAGACTAAAATATGAAAACGACTCAGGTCTAAGGTATAAGATACACAAACCTGTGTCATCAAACTGAGCGGGTGATTCATTAACCAGTCAAGAAATTGTGCCCTTATTCCTTTTTTTTTTCAAGGAAATCCACTAATGAGGGAACTGCTTGTTCAAAAAATCATCACCTTCTTCAAGGAGTCAGTTGAGGCAAGGAAGGACAAAGAGATACAGGGAGAATGGAGAAAACAGGAACAGTAGAGAAAGAAGGAAAGCTCTGATAAAGGGGAAGTGCTTTTAAGTCTCACATTTCCTCTCTTTTTTTTCTTCAATATTTTGCTCTGGTTATCCAAATCATATTTCATTTTCTTCTTAGAATTATATCCCCCAAAATACCCATAATTAATTTATTTGGGATGAAACCCAAGAATCCCGGAAAATACATTAATTTATCCAAATCAAAAGAACTGTTCTTATGCCATTAAAGAACCAGATTCTTATATATCCATTCAAAATATGAAGAAAGATATCAGCTTTTTAAGAGGAAGAGCTAGAGGCAATATTCTTGCATTTTCATATTTTCCAACAATATGATCTGAATGGTGTTTTAGAACCTGTATTACCCATGCTATTCAATAGTAAAATCTTGAACTGAGAGAGTGTGGTGGTTTACCTAGTATTCCAAAAGAGTGGAGAGCTGGAGGGGAAACTTTTCTATAATTCATGGCCACTTACCTGACTATTGTGTGGCCACAGACCTTCAGCTGCATTGCTCAGTTCAGGAACTTCCAAACATACTGTCTTCATTACCAGAATTGTTGGGGAAATATAATTAAAAACAAAATCTTCTCAAAAACCTCTGCACAAAGATAAAAGAGAGATAAAACAACTTCATTATTGCATAAGCATTAAACCAGAATGTGATGTGCATCACAGATAATTTGCTAAAAGTTTGCAAAACCAGAAAGATCTCTCACCCGTTCAAAGAGCCACACAGACGAACACCATTTACATACATGTTCTCAAGAGAAACAATAACCAGTCTTCAAGTAAGAAGACTTGCCAGCATCTTCTGCAACTTGGAAAAAGGTAGTTCTGCAACTTGGCAAAAGGCGCTACAAAAATTAGGCTCCTATTCTCCCCCAGAAATTGGAAGATTGAGGCCCTGTCTTTGTTGATGATTACATTTCAAGGCGATGGTTCCCTGCTTGTTGAAAGAGACATTTCTGGGTCATAAAGCCAGCAAGTGGCAGTTTTAGCTTTTAAAAAGATTTGCAAATATTTCAAGAAGGCAGATAAGAATTCACTACTGTCAAGTTTTCTAAAGTAAATGCTCTAAGGAAAGGCAGTCTCTTCCCTTATTTTCAACAGAGAGAATTAAGTTTCTTATTTTTAATTTGTGTTTTGCTTTTACAATGGCAGTAAATAAGACATCTACTTTCTGCTTATATTAGGGCATGCCAACAGCAGTAACAACTCCAAAATCTCAAGGGTTTCACAAAACAAAGACACATGCCTTGTTTACGTAAGTCTAAAGTCATGAAAAGTGGGGTTCTCTCCATACCATCCTTCAGGGTTCCTAGAATTTTTCCCTGGTGATTTTTCCAGCAAGTATCAGGCAGAAAGGAAACAAAAGGAGAGGAGGGTCTCTCACGTTATTGTGTGGGAAGAGAGAATATCCTGTTTTGTTTCCTATATATTTCAGACTTTTAAAATTTTTTTTTTTTCAACGTTTATTCATTTTTGGGACAGAGAGAGACAGAGCATGAACGGGGGAGGGGCAGAGAGAGAGGGAGACACAGAATCGGAAACAGGCTCCAGGCTCTGAGCCATCAGCCCAGAGCCCGACGCGGGGCTCGAACTCACGGACCGCGAGATCGTGACCTGGCTGAAGTCGGACGCTTAACCGACTGCGCCACCCAGGCGCCCCTATATTTCAGACTTTTAAGCACGTATTTTTATTTTATCTCCAAATAAATCTCCAAATAAATTTTATCTCCAAATAAATATTATTTTGTCTCCAAAATGCAGGTGCAAAAGAAGCCAAGCAAAGGAGTAGTCACTTTCTGGTTTTATTTATAGAAAGTCCATGACCTGGCAATGATAATTGCTGATGGTAGAAATAAGAGTGGTTTTCTTTGGGGCATGGAACAGGTAAGGAGGTGAAAGAAGTATTCCATACCCCCTTTGTTTTTTGGATGAAAAACTAAACTTTATTTTAAAAAACCAAACCACTAGGAAACATATCACAGCTTTGAAACACCCAATACAGGCTATATTGTCATTTCAAGTAATAAGTTACAAGAAAGACAAGAAGGTCTTTCTCAAATGATAGGGTGCTAGAGCTGGGACAGCCCGCAAACTGCTACAGAAGGGCCAAGCAAAAGTGGCATTTGGTAACAAGGGAGTTTCTCTTCTTTTCCGTTAAAGGAATCACAGCTCACCCCTGAGCTGCTTACTTTTTCTCCTTTGACCTTCTTGTTGCCAAGGGAGTGTCTCAGGAGAGCTCTGTTGTTTCAGGGGGCTAAGTAAGCAATAATGAGTTTAAGGCTTTTATTCCATTCTGGATTTTCCAAATTTAGTACTTAATAACTCTCTTAATTAAGAAGGCAACAGTTTCTCCCTCAATGTTTACTCCTGGATACTGGCATGTAGTGTAATCAAAACCCTCTTTCCCTTCAAGGGAGCGTGTTATTGCAAGATTGTCCTGTTGCTCTGCTGCAGTTAGCCTCAGGGCCCATCATGGCAACCAGAGGGAAGGTAGGTTTCCCATAACCTGTGTAACATCGCCTCTCATGTTTTTACAGGGTCTCCTGGCTGAAAGATGTAATGCGTATTTCAAGAAATGCATATTAACATCTTGATGGCCAGAAACAGATATCCACAAGGAATTGTTCAAGCTCTTATCCAAACTACCTCTCCCAGCTCCACATCTTTAATCAACTTCATGATCTTCTATATAAAACAAAACCAAGCAAAACAAAGACCCAGAAACCATTTTTTCCCTTGCTAAATTAGTGACCTTGTGGATTTTGTTCTACAGTTTATGGAAATTGACTTAGAGGTCCTTCTGATAAACAGAAGGTTGGCAACAAATGGAAACACCTCTACTCACACTCCACCAGATTATAGGCAGTTTAGAGGAACCTGCCAGCTTGTTGGTGCCCATATACTAAGAAGAATCTGGTACCTTGGAGGGCTCAGGCTTGGTGCAAGGGAGATCCCTAGTGCCAAGACAAGCATGTGAAACTGAGGCCATCAAAACCTCTCCTGTGCTATGTCTGACCCAAATTTTAGCAGAAGTTTTTTCGGTTTCGCTTTCTAAGGTTGAAACAAAGGAACCAGGGTTCAGAGGCAAGTGGCACATGCCTCAAACTTGCTGCATCAAACTTCACTTAAAAGTCCAAAACTCCTATTTCACATTTTAAATAGATCCCTGCTGTCAGCTCTGATGGCCAATTGCAAAGACTTCTATTTCCCAATAGACAGGCGAGACGCCTTCATCTTCTCGGTCATGGTAGGGATGCGGTACATGTGGTCATCCACACACTTAGTCACTCAGCTCTCCAGCTTCCATTTGACCTGACGCTCTTTACTTCCTGAATCTATTGAATCTTTGGCTTCGTCATTGCAATGCATGGTACACAGGGCCAGGTGGTCCTGGAACTTATCCAATGCACTGGTCACCAGAGGCGCATGGCAATGCTCAATGTACTGGGGCATCGGCTGCAGTGGAAGCCCTACTGTCCTCACAACAGCTGGTGCTGCCCTGGAACATGAGGCCTTGTATCTTCTGGACTTTGTCTCTCCCCAGACTCTTCACCACAGAGCATACCTCCTCCTGCCCCCAGAGCTGCTGCAGCTCTGTCATGGCAACCCTGTACTGCACCAAAAATATCCTATACTTTGTCTTAAATGATGAGTATATAGATTTTACGATCGTCAGAACTCATTTAAATATACACATAAGATCTTCAGATTTCAATATACGTAAGTTATATCTCAATTTTAAACATTTATTTTTGGGGTGGCTGGGTGGCTCAGTTGGTTAAGCCTCTGACTCGATTTTGGCTCAGGTCATGACCTCGTGGTTTGTGTGTTCAAGTGTAGAGTCTGCTTGGGATTCTCTCTTTCTTCCTCTCTCTGTCCTCTCCCTTCTCTCACTCTCTCTCTCTTTCTCAAAATAAGTGAACATTAGAAAATTTTATAAAAGATAAGTTTTCACAAAATAGGTGGAACTTTCCATTCACCATTCATCCATTCATTATTCACTTTTTAGTTTATTTATATTCTCTCTAAATATTCTTAGTATCTATTATATGTTAATCTACTATACATTATTTATACAATGGTAAATAAGACAAATGTGTAGGCTTTTCTAGTGGAATTCTCTCTACAATTGCAATTATGAATGCAGTAATGTTTCCCTATCACATTTCCCTATTGTTTTGTTTTTTCTGTCTTTTAACAGTGTAAAAAATTTTAAAAATTGGAATTGCAAGTCTATTTTTTTTTACTTCGACTATTGTTTCTGTTTTCTTTCTTCCCTAGTCTTATACTAAGAAATTCTCAATTTTGTTTGAAAAATTTTAGCGAAGTTTTTATAGATAAGCCCCACCTCCAGTAATTGTAGAAAACTTTGTGTACTATCTATTGCATTAAAAACAATCTCTGTATATCCTTATATTTTGATAACAGATTGCTGTTCATAGGGAATATAGACATATTTCCCAATTATGCTTACATGTACATGAAAAATTATAGTAAACAAATCATATTAAAATGACAGCAGTTTCTGCACTTTGATATGTTTACGGCTTTACCTGATTAAATTTGGAGAACAAAATTGTTCCCTATAGCAATTTGTATAACTGCAATTCTAGCAAATAACCTGTTGTTGGGAAGTAAAGAATATATATGGCTCTATCATCTGAAACCTGCATTTCACTCAGGTTTGAAGTTTAATTTACTCTAAGCTGAACAAGCCAACAATGTTAGACACCTGTTAAAATGTCTAGCATATTCTAAGACCCATTAATACAAGATCTAATTGCAAAAACAGTGTGTATTAATGATTTTTGTTAATCACCCATGACTCAAGTATTATACTCAATTCTAAGCAGTGTGTTTTTACAACATGGTGATCAGAATAATAAAGGTTTTGGAAATAACAGAAATTCATTTAATCCTCACGGCAACTCTGAAACAGGTAGTGTCATCCACATATTTTACTGATGATGAAAAAATAACTAACTTTATAAATCTGAGACAGTGGAGTGTGATGATGGAATGCCTATTTAGATGTATCATGACTGTAAGGGCCATTCAATTAAACTGTCTCATGCTATTAAATTATTTCTTTATCAGCAAATATTTTACATTTAAAAGTAACTCACAAATTGTGAAAGAAACCTGGATGCAAGAGAAATGTTAACATTTTATTTTAAAGGTAGTCGTAAATATCTAAAGCAAAGTAGAAAACCATGTTTATTTAGAGACAGTAGGTTTAAAAAGAAGCAGTGGATCCTGTGTGTGTGTGTGTGTGTGTGTGTGTGTGTGTGTGTGTGTGTGTGTGTTTGGCCTATATGTTATGTATAATTTAATTTATGTTCCTGGAATCACAAATACATTTAAATAGATTTCAGACAATCATTCTCCCCACCTGAAAATAGCTAGCAGTCTCTCTGAAACACAAGTAGATTTCAAATTTATAAAAGGGAGCCACACATTCTTGTTGAGCTTTCATTTTTGTAATGTAAGGGAAAAGAAGAACAGGTCATGACTAAATTTCATGCTCTCATGAACCTTAAAATAATTTACAGAGTTATCAGCGCATTCATTCAATTTCCTTATTACCTAGCAGTTGTAGTACACAGGTATGCCCGACTAAAGAAAAACCTTTTTAATTTTGAGCCAAAATAAACTCTACACGTTTAACTTCTGGCAAAAATTACCTTAAAATGCATATTTGACATGTCATATGCTATATATATTTTACATATTTTGTATATGTTTAACTGTATTTGAAGCAAAAATCAATAATTTTAAATTGAACTAAGACATTACATTTAAAATGTTTCACATGTTAATGTTATTTGTTGTATTTTATTTTTCTTTATAGAATCCATAATGATCTTGGTTACCCAGTTTGGTCCAGACATTGTTTTTTTAAGTTTATTTATTTATTTTGAGAGAGAGAGCACAAGTGGAGGAGGAAGAGAGAGAGAAAGAGAGAGACAGGGAGAGAATCCCAAGCAGACTCTGCACTGTCAGCATAGAGCCTGATGTGGGGCTTGAACTCACGAATGGTGAGATAATGACCTGAGCCAAAATCAAGAGTCGGATGCTCAACTGACTGAACCACCCAGGCTCCCCTGGTCCAGACATTTGTGTAGTGAGAGTGGGTCATCATATGCAAAGTTAACTTTGGGAAGCAAACTTGAAATGTAACCTGTACCATGTGCCCATCTTGATCTCCCTCCTTTCCACTCCTACCTCTTTTTAAGGAAGCATCAGAGTCATGAAATAGTAACTTGCCATTCAATTATATTTGCTCCAGCATTATATTTGTTTCTAAAAAAAAGACAAAACATTCAGAAGAGAGAATATGGGACAAGAAACTGTAAATAAAGAATAGACTGGAAACTTATCTGATGAAACTACTTGGAGATAAGTTCAGAACATTTCAGTGAAATTCTATACTCATGAGTAGAAGACAAGGGATGGTACTGTATCTTCACAATAGCTTTGTGGAATAATCCAGAAAGACAACTGTAAAGGAACTGTATTGAATTATAAATAACAGCCTCCAAAAGGAAGCAAATGAACTCTCATTTCAAAAACCCCTACACACTGAGGTTTTAATATTCTTTTAAAATCTAAACTGTTTTGTGGTAGGGATATTAAAATAGGGTGCTTCCCCCGGAACTGAAAAAAAAAGCATGTATTTATATGTATAAATGTATATACATATATGTATATATGTATTTATATGTGTGTAAACATATATGTATATATGTATATATGTATATGTGTGTGTGTATATATATAATCACCAGAAACAAAGATCTGAACTTTGACTGTTGTTTTAAACCCATGTAGTAAGGGGTACCAATGTACCAAAATAAGAGTATGATTTTCTCTTAATCCTTCCTATGCTTTCCTAGTTTTTATAACCAGATGTATCCCTTAATTCTGGTTTTGTAGGCCAGGACCCCATTAAATTTATGCAGTAAAACTCAGACAATCTGGTATTTTGATTTTCAGCTCTTGCTACTGCCATTCCCCATAACTCCCTTCATCTAAGATCTGTACTCTGTTGTTTCCCGGCCTGGCAAACGACTTACTTCCACCTAAAACAATATCTCATAAAACACATTTTTGTTAATGTCTTAAGCAGTATAATTATGTTTCCCAAATAGCTTCTGCCATCACACCAAAATTCTAGATCCTACCCACTGGAAAGAGGCCTTTTCTAGATGAAATCTAACTTGCCAAGCAACAATATATAAATTATCAATAACTTTGGTGAGAAGCATAATGTAGAATTAGTTCCATCCATTCTTGTCTTTCCTTGACACATGCTTACAATTATGATATAAGAAGCCTTTCTCCTAAAACTTAGAGCCAACCACAGCTACTGATATACACTGATATCTACTCTGTACCATTCAGTGATGACCAATTTTTGCTCAATTTATTATTTTTAAAAATTCAGAAAATAGTATTTCTCTAAAACTTAGAGCTGGCTAAAATGTGTGTACACTTTTTTTTTTTTTTAACTCATCAAAATGGTTGAGGTCACAGGGCAACCAACTAGCCCATACCTAAAGCGAGAGAGATTTCTACAAGGGAAGGTGAACCTGAGGAATATATAGCTAAACAAAAGTAATAAAAATTCAGTTAACAACAAAACAACAAATAGGTAGAGTGTGGGCTGGTAATAGTGTGTGGTAAGAGGCATGTTTATATGCAAGAGAGTTCATATGAATTTTCAAGCCTTGTTTTTAATTCACCAGGTAATCATCCAAATGACACCATCATGGTGCTGGCATGGGCTAGGAAAGCAAGTATAGTGGACATGAGACTTCATCAGTAATTCTTATACTCTAATATGCTACAAATTAAAGCATTAATCTACAGTAGGTGTAATAACAAGAACTATTGCCTTCAGGGCAACCCATGATGGAAATCCACTGCAGCTAGAAGAATGGAACACAGATAAACCTTTATTCTTAAGGAAGAGCAGAAATAATTTTAGGCCAAAACTACAGCTAGGAGAATGGAAGGAATACTGAGAAGGTCACATCCATGAGACCCAAGAGCACAGTCTGCCTAATACTGAGTCTTCACCCAAAAAATTGATAATGATGTTACTCCTTGACCCACACCCATTGCCATAAGGCTAGCAAGTATCTAGTAAGAAGTAAGAGGGAAGCACACTGCAAAGGAAAAGCCTAAGAGTGAGTAAGAAACAGACACTGAGAAAAACTCTCCATCAAATCAGCTCTCACCCTCAACATAAAGCAGTTATGGAAGATTCCAATGGCCACTGAAATGAACAACAAGAAAAACAGAACAAGAAACTTCAAGCTCGGGTCAACTCCTAACAAGATTAACTCAAACCCCCAAATAAAGATTTTTAGCATGGGAAGCTGTGATCATTTTGACCATAAACTTATTTATTTCATTCTTCACTACTGAACAATAAATTGAAATACATAAGAAAAGGCAGAGAAAAAGCACTGCACTGATAACACATACAACAGTCAAAAGGACCAGACTCAGATATGATGTATACATTAGCATTTTCTTCTGAAACAGAATTAAAAATTATTTTTAAAATGTTGATGGCGCTATCAAAAATGATAAAGAATACCTGAGACAAGATGAGTAACTTCAACAGGGGGATTAAAAATGATAAGAAAGAACCAAATAGAAATGGCAGGAATAAAAATGCGAAAACAATAATGAAGAATGCCTTTGGCAGGTTCATCAGTAGACTCAGTTAAGCCAAGGAAAGAATCTCTCCACTTGAAGTTAATACTTAAACTCAAAAACAAACAGGAAAACAATTCTAAGTAATCTAAATGGATCCTCTGAAAGCTATGGGACTTAAACTAACAAACGTGTAACTGAAGTCCCAGAAGGAGGAGAGAAAGAAAATAGAACAGAAGCATTATTTGAAGAAGTAAAGTAATGACTGACACTTCTGCAAAATTAATAGCAGGCAACAGGCACCAAAATTTACCTAATAAGCTCTGACAACACCAAGCAAGCAAAAGAAGGAAAGAAACAAAACAAAACAAAACAAAAAAACAAAGAGCAGAATTCTTTCCAGAAAGCTTAAGGCAAAAACATTGGATACATCTCAAAATTGATAAATATATATACACCAGAATTCTATACCCATAAAAATATATCTCTCAATATAAAAGTGAATAATATTCACTTCTTCAGACAAAATCTGACAGATTTTTAGCAAAAGATTTACACTACAAGAACTACTAAAGGCAGAAGGAATATAACAGAACCCTGGATTCACATAATGATATTAAGATAAAATAATTTTTAACCTTAAATATGCTAACAGATCAGTAACTAATCAAAGCCAAATTTTAAAACATCTGACACTGTGTTCATATCATAGGCTAAGTGAAATACATGGCAACACTAGCTCAAGGGTGGAAGGAGGAGAAATAGAGAATGTGCTACTATAATGTGCTTGCACTATATATGAAGTGGTATAATGTAATTCAAAGGTAAACTGTGAGTAAGTAATTAAAGAAATATATAGTAAACCCTGAGGCAACCACTAAAAAGGAATTTTAAAATATATAAATATAACATGCCAATAGAGAATATTAAATGGAAAGGAAAATGCTGAATTAAATTGAAAGGGGGCAAATAAAAAAGATATAAACAAAAAGGAGATGGAACAAATAGAAAACAGAATACAACCATATCAGTATCAGTTTTAATGTGCATGGCCTAAAGACATTAATTGAAAGGCAGAAATTGTCAGATTGATTAAAATAGGAACAGCCCATTTTAGGGGTACCTGGGTGGCTCAGTCAATTAAGCGTCTGACTTCGGCTCAGGTCATGATCTCGAAGTTTGTGAGTTCAAGCCCCGTGTTGGGCTCTGTACTGACAGCTCAGAGCCTGGAGCCTGCTTCAGATTCTGTGTCTCCCTCTCTCTCTGACTCTTCCCCGCTCACAGTCTGTCTCTCTCTCTCAAAAATAAACATTAATTTTTTTTTAAATCACCGTTTTAAATATAAAGATATTAAAAAGTTAGTAAAAGAAAGAAAAGCTTTAGCGTGTAAACAATACCCATAAGTAAAGATACATTTCAAAACACAGAATATTATCAACAAGAAAAGAGAATTATATAGGTATAAAAAGGTCAATTTTCCAACAAGATACAACAACCCTACATGTTTACATGATTACTTGATTAGTAAGACTCAAAATCCATTAAGCCAAAAATAAGTAAAACTACAGAATAGAAACAACTCTAGGAGAATTTAACACACTTCTTTTTCATAAGTTGATACAACTGGGAGAAATAACATTTGTACAGATATAGAAAACCTGAGGAACACTATCAATTAATTTGACCTAATGATCTCAAACATTCCCCTAACAATGTATATTAAACCTTCACCAAGACTTTTTTTATACTACATAAGACAAACTTCTGTATACCATTAAAAGGAGAGAAATTATATGCAGTATTTCTCAGCCCATGATTGAATTAAACTAGAAAT
The DNA here is from genome assembly GCF_022079265.1 of Lynx rufus. Classification (NCBI taxonomy): domain Eukaryota; kingdom Metazoa; phylum Chordata; class Mammalia; order Carnivora; family Felidae; genus Lynx; species Lynx rufus. The sequence continues at coordinate 115,317,764 of NW_025814867.1, forward strand.
CAATAATAGAAAGATAAGTTTAATAATCTCTGTATTTGAAAATGAGACAATAAAATCTTGAATAACTCATGGCCCAAAATGATACTCTCAGAGTAAATTAATAATGTTTTGCATTGAATAAAACTGAATAAACAAGAAATAAAATTCAGCTAAAGCAAGGTTTAAAGGAAAAGTTGTAGTACCCAAGGCTTAGTCTAGAGAATGAGAAAGGCCCAAAAAATAGAAATATGATAAATGAATTACATTGAAAATAGAAAACAATAGGAAAAAAATGAAACCAGAAGCTGGCTCTTTGAAACACCAATAAAACTGAGAAAACTCTAGCCAAAGTGACAAAGAAGAATAAAAAAAGAAGGAAGACATAAATTACTATTATCATAAACAAAAAGGGAATATTGCCACAGATCTCACAGATAATAAAGGCTAATCAATTAATATTACCAACCACTCTATATCCATAAATTCAAAAAGTAAATAAGTACGCAAATTTCTTGAAATACACAACCTAACACTAGATATAGTACTATATCTATTAAAGTAATTAAGTACACACTGAAAACCTTCCAAAAATAACCAAAACCAAAACACAGTCCATGCCTAGATATTTAGTGAATTCTAACAAATGTTTAATGAAGAAATCATACCAATTTATACAATCCTTCTATAAAATGGATACAATTAAATGATTTATTAAACCAGAATTACTCTAATTCCAAAACCAGGGAAAACTTAAGAAGTGCTTATACACTTTGCCTCATAATCATAAATACAAAAATGCTAAACAAAATATCAAATCAAATCGAGTAACATATAAAAAAGATTAAAAAATACAATCAAGTACTGTTTATTCTAGCAATTCAAGGTTCTTTCAAAGTTCAAAAATTAAGCAGTGAGGAGACGTCTGGAAAGATGATGGAATAGGAAGGCCTGAGCTCACCTCCTCCTGCAGACAGACCAAGATTACAGTCACCTCAGTGCAACTATGCAACTAACTCTGAGAGCTATCTGGGGACTGGGAGAACAGATTTTCCACAGTTAATTCTGGAAAGGAAGCCATATTGAAAAACATAGGATGGGTGGAGACGCAGTTGGGAACCAACAGTCTCTGGTGAGACTAATGACAAACAGGAGGGACACCTCTAACATGAAGAAGCAAGAGAATCAGACCCCACACCACACCTCTCAGGCATGGGGGACTCGCATTAGGAAAATGAATCCCCATGAGATTTGGCTTTGAAGGCCAGTAAGGCTTAGCTTTGTATGTTCTTACAAACCCTGGGGCTTGGCTCTGGGAAAGCCAGAGGGCACTAGAAAACTGAGCCTGTCTTTAAAGAGCCATCATAACAGTTACCCCAGCTGAGCTACAGCATAGAAGCAACAGTTTGAAAAACACTGGGGTATACAGAGAGATCTATTTACTAGTCTTGGAACATGCATGGAAGGAGCAGCAATCTTTAGGAAATTTCTCCAGGAACAAAAGAGCTTGAAGGCATCATTTGTCTCCCCGTTCTCAGCAGCCTACATAACAGGACACTTACAGGAACCAGTGGGCCACTCTCCCCCTATTTTGCTAACACTGCTAGCCCTGTCTTCCATATTCTCCTGTGGATCCATCCAACACACCCCACTACAGAGAAGTCCTTCCAATGCAGCTCTTGCCACATCACATGCTGCAAGAAGTTCCAACAGGAAATGGTGCCACTCCAAAGTGACTCCTGCCCTAGGAAGGAAAAGATAACCACATGTACCAGTGCACCTGAAATCCCAGAAGCTGAACCCTTATACCCAGCAGCACAGATACAGAGCCCTGCTAATCAGTTTGACTGTGGCACCAAAAGAGGGACTGGGGCAGGCATCTGGTCTGCCTGCAGGCTGTACTCTCCAACAAAACTCTCTCAAGGAACAATGCAGAGAGAGCCTCTGCATTAGGTGTGACTGCAGCCCCAGCAGATAGGCTGAGGGCAGGCATCTAGTCTGACTACTGATACCACCCAAGTACAAGCCTGTAGCAAGCCCAGACTGACTGCTTAACGGCACAGGGGCCAAAACCTGCCTATGCACCTACAACAGGCAAAGGGCAATTGCAGTCTACCAGACTGAGGGCAAACATGTGGCCTAGACACAACAGTGGGGTACACACAAGCCACACAGTAGACATTCTTGAAGCTCCTGCTTTTGCACAGGGAGCCTTCTGCTACAGGATACCATAGAACCTCTTCTTTCTAAAGGTGACTACTTTCAAGACACAGAAGATGTGGCTGGCTTTCCAAATACATAGAAACAAACAGAGAGTTGGATAAAATGAGGCATCAGAGAAATATGTACCAAATTAAAGAAAAAGAAAAAAAAATCAAAAGAGTGAAATGAAATGGAGATAAGCACTATGCTTAGTAAAGAATTCAAAGTAACAGTTATAAAGGTACTTATTGGACTTGAGAACAGAATGGAGTATCTCAATGAGACCATCAACAAAAAGACTGAAAATATACAAAAAAAAAGTCAAAGATGAAGAACTCAATAACTGAAATAATAATAACAATAAATACACTAGAGGAAATCAATAGCAGATTAGAGGAGGTGGAAGAACAGATAAGCAACTTGGAAGACAGAGTCATGGAAAGCAATCAAGCTGAAGAGAAGAAAGAAAAAAAGAATAATAAAATCAGAGAATATGTCAAGGGAACTAGGTGGCATCAAGCATAATAATATTCACATTATGGGGATCTTAGAAAGAGAAGAGAGAGAAAAGAAAGCAGAAGACTTATTTGAAGAAATAATAGCTGAAAACTTTCTGAATCTGGGGAAAGAAACATAAATCCAGATCTCCCAACAGAGGGACCCAATGAAATCAACTCAAGGAGAGCCATACCAAGACATATAATAATTAAAATGGCTAAAAATAGTGATAAAAGAGATAATTTTTAAAATACCAAGAAAAAAGAAAAGATTTACATACAAGGGAAACCCCATAACGTTATCATTTGATTATTCAGCAGAAACTTTGCAGACCAACAGGAAGTGGCAGGATATATTTGAAACACTGAAAAGGAAACACATTTGTAACCAGAATACTAAACCCAGCAAGGTTATCATTCAGATTAGAAGGAGAGATAAAGAGTTTCTGAGACAAACAAAAGTAAGGTAGTTCACGACTAAACCAGCCTTACAAGAAAGTTAAAGAGAAGTTTTTGAGTAGAAAACAAACAAAGAAACAAAAAACAAACCATAATCAGGAGTAAGGAAATAATGAAAGTAAAAAAACCATTCAAAGGTAAATGCAAACATATAATAAAAGTAGTAGATTAATTGTTTATAAAACCAGTGTAGAGGTTAAAGCACAAAACCAGTGAAATCAGTCATTAATATAAAAATCAGTTGAGGGATTCACAAAATTAAAGGATATAAAGTATGTCATCATATGCGCAAAACGTGGTGGAGATAAAAATTTAATGCTTTTAGAATGAGTTCAAACTTAAGTGACCGTCAACTTAATATAGACTGTTATGTGCATGTTATATATGAACTTACTGGTAATCACAAATCAAAAAGCCTATTTAATAGATATACAGCAAATAAAGAGAAAGGAATCCAGGCATTAACACTAAAGAAAGCCATCAAACCAAAGGGAACAAAGAAAGAAGAAAAGAACAGAAAACTACAAAAGCAACAATAAAACAAGTAACAAAATGATAGTAAATACATGCATATCAATAACTACTTTAAAAATATTTTTTTAATGTTAATTCATTTTTAAGAGATAGAGAGCATGTACAAGCTGGGGGGAGAGGCAGAGAGAAAGGGAGACACAGAATCCAAAGCAGGCTCCAGGATCTGAGCTTCTAGCGCAGAGCCTGACATGGAGCTCAAACCCATGCACCGTGAAATCATGACCTGGGCCAAAGTTGGACGCTTAACCGACTGAACCACCAAGGCACCCCTACTTTAAATGTAATAGGACTAAATGCTCCAATCAAAAGATATAGTGTGACTGAATGGATAAAAAGGCAAGATTCATATCTATATGATGCTACCGCGATCAGACAAGAAAAATAAATAAAAGGCATCCAAATCTGTAAGGAAGAAATAAAACTTTTACTATTGAAGATGACATAATTCTATATATAGAAAATCCAAGAGACTCTACCCGAGAACTGCTAGAACTGATAAACAAATTTAGTAAAGTTGCAGGATTCAAAATCAACGTACAGAAGTCTGTTGTATTTCTATACACTAATAATGAAGCAGCAGAAAGAGAAATTAAGAAAACAATCCCAATTTACAATTGCATGAAAAGAAGAAGATACTCAGGAGTAAACATAACCAAGGAGGTGAAAGACATGTATTCCAATAAATATAAAACATTGATGAAAGAAATTGAAGATGACATAAACAAATGGAAGGATTTCATGCTCATGGATTGGAAGCAAACTACAGATTTAATGTAATCTGTATCAAGTACCAACAACATTTTTCACAGAACTAGAATCATCTTAAATGTGTATGGAATCACAAGTTGCCTGAATAGCCAAAGCAATCTTGAGAAAGAAGAATGAAGCTGGAGAGATGACAATCCCAAAATTTAAGATATACTACAAAGCTGTAGTAATCAAAACAGAATGGTAGTGGCACAAAAACGACACCTATATCAGTGGAACAGAATAGAGCCAAGGAATAAACCTGCACTTATATAGTCAATTAATCTGCAACAAAGGAGCCAAGAACATACAATGGGGAAAACAGAACAAACAAATGGTTCTGAGAAAACTGGGCAGCTACATGCAAAAGAATGAAACTGGATCACTTTCTAACACTATATACAAAAATAAACTCAAAATGAACTAAAGACCTAATATAATTCCTGAAACCATAAAATTCCCAGAAGAAAACATAGGCTGTAATTTCTTTGACATTAGCCATAAAAGTACTTTTCTAGATGTGGCTCTTTAGGCAAAGGAAACAAAATCAAGCTCTCAGGACCAAAAAACTTGCACCAAAATAAAAAGCTTTTGCACAGCAAAGGAAACCAACAACAAAACAAAAAGGCAATGTATTGAATGAGACAAGATATTTTCAATGATATATCTAATAAAAGGCTCATATCCAAAAAATATAAAGAATATATAACTGAACACCAAAACATCCCACATATAATCCAATTAAATAATAGACATTTTTCTCCCAAAGAAGACATACAGATGTCCAATAGGCTCATGAGAAGATGTTCAACAACACTATTCATTATCAGACAAGTACAAATAAAAACCATAATGAGATATTACCTCACACCTGTCAGAATAGCTAAAACAAAAAAGACAAGAATTAACAAGCGTTGGCAAGAAGGTGGGGAAAAAGGAACTCCTGTGCACTGTTGGTGGGAATACAAATTGGTGCAGTATGGAGTTTGCTGAAAAAATTAAAACTAGGATTACTATATGACCCAGTAATTCCACTACTGGGTATTTACACAAAGAAAATGAAAATGTTAATTTAAAAAGATATATGAACAATGGAGCTCCTGGGTGTCTCAGTCGGTTGAGCGACCGACTTCGGCTCAGGTCATGATCTCATGGTTTGTGAGTTCGAGCCCCGCGCTGGGCTCTGTGCTGACAGCTCAGCCTGGAGCCTGCTTCAGATTCTGCGTCTCCCTCTCTCTCTGGCCCTCCCCCACTCATGCTCTGTCTCTGTCTCAGAAATAAGCATAAAAAAATAAAAAAAAATAAAAAATAAAAAAGATATATGAACACTTATGTTTATTGCAGAATGATCTATAGCCAAGATATGGAAGCAATCCAAGCATCCACCAGCAGATAAATGGATAAAAAAAGTGTGGCATATACGTACAATAGAATATGACTTAGTCATTAAAAATAATGAGATCTTGCCATTTGTGACAACATGGACAGACCTGGAAGGCATAATGTTAAATAAAAAATGTCAGAGAAAAACAAATACCATTTGATTTCACTCACATGTGGAATCTATGAAATAAGAAAAAGAAAGAAAAAATGAAACAAACAAAAAAAAAGAGACATTTAAATACAGAACAAATTGCTGGTCGCCAGAAAAAGGGAGGTGAAGTGAGGGGCAATATAAAAGAGATTAAGTGTACACTTATCTTGATGAGCAAAGAGTAACATATAATATTATTGAATCATTATATTGTACACCTAAAACTAATATAATACTGTATGTTAATTATATACTTCAATAAAAAATTAATGAAAATTACCATATTAACTTACTAAAGCAAATGTAGAATAAATGTTTTGTATAACTCACCATTTGTTCATAATAAAACTGAACAAACTAAGGGTAGAAATTCCCTTAGTAAATAAAGGATATCTATAAAAGCTAACCTCATACATAATGAGAAAATATGGATTTCTTTCTCTTAAAGTTGGTTACATGAATATAAGATGTCTTCTGACACCATTCCTATTTAACATCGTACCACAAGTTCTAGGCATTGCAGTAAGGCAAGAAAAATAAATAAATTATATTCAGGGGCACCTGGGTGGCTCAGTCAGTTAAGTGTCCCACTTTGGCTCAGGTCATGATCTCGCAGTTTGTGAGCTCGGGCCTCTCATTGGGCTCTGTGCTGATAGCTCAGAGCCTGGAGCCTGCTTTGGTTTCTGTGTCTCCCTTTGTCTCTGTCCCTTCCCCCCTCTCTAAAATGAATAAACATTAAAAAAAATTTTTTTTAAAGAAATTATATTCAGATTGGAAAGGAAGATACAAAAACTATCTCTATTAACTTGCAACATAATTGCCTCTGTAGAAAGTATCAAAGAACCTTCAAAAGAACTAAATTTGGAAAGCAAGTTTAACAATATCCCATGATGCAATGTCAACATAAAGTAATTGTATTTTTGTATAGCTGCAATGAACTGAATTTTTAAAACAAAGATACCAAAGATTACTACAGCACCAAAAGGAACTACTTAGATATAATTCTAATAAAACATGTACAGAATCTGTATGCTGAAAACTAAAATTCCCTTGAAAGAAATTTAGAATTCCTAAACAAATGGAGAGACAAATTATGTTTATGTACTAGAAGACTCAATATTCTTAAGATGTCACTTCTACTTAAATTGATTCATTCATAGCAATCTCAAAAATACCTCAGCAGATATTCTTGGCATATATTGACAGGTTAACATAAAATTTATATGTAATGCGAGGGATAAGACTCCCTAAAACTTTTGGAAAAGAACAAATTTTGAGGATTCATACTTCCAACTTTTCAGACTTGTTATAATTGTTATAATAATCTAAACAGTGTGGTATTAGTGAAATAATATAAAGGTGTTTATTTTGTGCCACTACCATTCTGTTTTGATTACATATCTATTACATAATAGAAAATAGATCAACACAAATATAGTTAACTGATTTTTGATAAATGTGCTAAGCAACTCACTGGATAAAAGAGAGTGGAACAGGTATTCATTGGAGAAATCAATGAATCTTGATCTTTATATCACATGTCATGGAATGTACTTAAAATAGACAATCTGTTATAAAATCTAAAAATCTAAAACTACACTGCTTCTGGAAGAAAACATAGTATAAACTCTGCCTAATTTTGAATTGGGCAAATAGTTTGGTTTTATATACAACACCAAAAAATAACCATTAAGAGAAAACAACTATATGATAAATAGGAAATAAACAAATTTTCTTTGGTAAAGACACAGCTAAGAACTTTTAAAAAAGTGGTGTAGACTTGGAGAAAAAAATTGTAGATCATATTTCTGAAAAACATATCCAGTATATATAGAGAATTCTCAAAATGTAACATTAGTAACACATTAAAAAAATAGAAATCACAATGACATACCACAGCATACCTATTAGAATGCCTGAAACTCTAAAAAGCTAGTAATACCAATTATTGGTGGGGATACATATCTACAAGAATTCTTATTAATTGCTGAGGGGAATACAAAGGGTACAGCCACTTTTGGCAACTAGAAGTTTCTTACAAAGCTAAAAATAGTCTTATTATACAATCCTAGGAGGTATCATAATCCTAGGTGTTTACTCAACTGATTTAAAAACATGTATACACAAAAATATGCACATCAATATTTAGAGCGACTTGATTCATAACTGCCCAAATTGGAAGCAACTAAGATACCCCTGTATGAATTTTAAAAAAAAGGTATATGGTATATGTACAATAGATTGTTACTCAGTGATGGAAAGATATGATCTATCAAGCCATGAAAAGATATGGACGAATCTTAAATGTATATTACTAAATTTAAGATAGCAGTCTAATGGAGCTAGGTATTTTATTATTTCAATTATATACAATCCAGAAAAGGCAGGACTACAGGCACAATGAGAATATTAGTGAGTTCCAGTGGTTCAGGAGGAGGAGTGACTAGGCAAAGCATAGTTTTTTGTTTTGTTTTGTTTTTGTTTCTGGGTTATGAAACTATTCTACATAATAATGTAACAATAGATACATCACACTATGCTTTTGTCAAAATTCATACAGTTTTGCAGCACAGTGAATGAACCATTATGTATGCCAATACAACAACAACAAATGTCATTTAGGAGGTCAGAGGATCGTATGAAAAAAAGCATGCTATGTCTAAGGAATCTACCTGCGTTACAAATGTATGAAAAAAAAAACCTCTGATGGGGCTGGGAGAAAATGCTCTAACCTAAAAATCTTTGGAAATAAGCATGGTCTATAAAACTGAATACAAAAGGAATTGCACATAAGCATTGTACTCTGGTTGACAAATTTGTTTCCTGTAGGGTACAGGTTAAAAATTCTGAAACTGCTATACATATATACTGGAATTGAATAAGTAAATCTAAAGGCAATAGTGGGAGCTAGTTTACTTACTGTTGGAGTGGTAGTTAACAGACAAACAAACTGTGGGGTGGGGGTGGAAAGTCTTTAATGATCCATGTGATAACGGATTAGAATTAGAAACATAAGAAATGAACTCATATTTAGCTTAATATAGATACAGATGGTTACACACAGAAACACGGATAGATGCATCCACACAGGTTAGTATACACATATATACTTCCTTTCTCTCTCAACTGACCCTAGATGAAATGACACTACAATAGCAACAAGGACAACTAGTGATCAGCTTCTGATTTATTATGATAGGAGTAAAAACAACCTTCAGTAAAAAGAAATGGGATCCTGGGATAAATTCCTTGTTCTAAGAATGGGGGAGAAATATACAAGATGAATCTGGAAAGTTGTGTAATTCCAGAGTGTAAGAAAGTGCTAAAAACACACACAAATGCAATGACAGAGATATATCAAAGGGACACAGGAGCCAACTGAAGCAGCTCTCAGTGGTCAAAGCTGGGACTATTTGTATAGTATAGAAGAGAAGGGAAGACTAGTTTGCAGTGGAAATATTTAACCAACACAGCCTCAGTTAGGTGACCAAGGTGAACCTCAACCATGATAAGCCATATTAATAGTATGTACCCTTGATATGTTGTGAGAAAATGACACTTTCACCTATGTGTTCTTCCTCACAAAATCTACAACCTCGATTTCAATATGAGAAAAACATCGTACAATTCCCAATTTTGGGACATTCTATAAGATACCAGAGATATACTTTTTATAACTATCAAGGTCATCAGAAATAAGGAAAGTCTGAGAAACTTTTGCAAACAAGAGGCGCTTAAGCAGATATAACTACTAAATATAATGCAGTATCCTAGATGGGATCTTAGAACATAAAAAAAAAAAAAAAAAAACCAATAGGGGGGGCGCCTGGGTGGCGCAGTCGGTTAAGCGTCCGACTTCAGCCAGGTCACGATCTCGCGGTCCGTGAGTTCGAGCCCCGCGTCGGGCTCTGGGCGGATGGCTCAGAGCCTGGAGCCTGTTTCCGATTCTGTGTCTCCCTCTCTCTCTGCTCCTCCCCCGTTCATGCTCTGTCTCTCTCTGTCCCAAAAATAAAAATAAACGCTGAAAAAAAAAAAAACAAACAAACCAATAGGTAAAAATTAAGGTAATCTGAATAGGGGGTGGAATCTAGGTAATAATCATGAATGAATATTGCATCATTAATTATAATAGAAATAACATACTAATTTAAGGTATTAATAATAGGGGAAATTAGGCAGAGAATGTATAAAAACTATATTACCATCTTTGATTTTTCAGTAAATCTACATTTTTAATTTAATTCTTTTTTTCTTTAAATTTTTTTTTAAGTTTATTTATTTATTTTATGCGAGAGAGATAGGGCACAAGACGGGGAGGAACAGAGAGATAGGGAGAGAGAGAATCCCAATCAGGCTCAGTACTGGGAGTACAGAGCCCACTGTGGGGCTTGAACTCATGAACCGTGCAATGGTGGCCTGAGCTACAATCAAGAGCCAGGTGCTTAACTGACTGAGCCACTCAGGTGTCCCTAAAACTGTTTGAAAAATCTTTATAAAAATGTGCAGGAAATTCAGACAGATACTTCAAAAAGTATGCAGGTGGTAAATAATCATATGAAGGGATGATCAATTATTTGGTAAATTCAAATTAAATACACTGTGAGATACATCTGTATACCTACTAGAATAATAAAAGGCAATACTAAGTGCTGTTGGTGATGGAAAGTATCTGAAATTGTAATATATTTCTTGTATGACTACAAATTGGCATACTCTTTTGGAAAATAGCCGGGTAGTATATTAATTTTCTAACCTGCTATAACAAAGTACTACCAACTTCATGGTTCAAGACAACATAAATTTATTCTTACAGTTCTGGAGGTTAAAAGTCAGTAATCCAATTATTGTAAGGGTTGGTTCCTTTTGAGGGCTCTGAGGAGAATCTATTCCATGCCTCTCTCCAAGGTTCTGGTGATTGCACACAATCCATGGCATTATTTGGATTATAGATCTATCACTCCAATCTCTGCTTTCTTCTTCACATGGCATTTTTCTTGTGTATCTCTGTCCAAATTTCTACTCTTTATAATAATACATTCGTTGGGTTGGTGTCTACCCTAATAACCCCATTTTAACTTGATTAACTCTAAAACAAACTTATTTTCATGTACAATTACATTCTGAGGTACTGAGAGTTAGGGTTTCAATTTATCATTTTAGGGATACAATTCAACTCCTAAAAGGCATTTAAAAAAAAAGTTACTCATACAGATACCATATAACCTAGCAATTCCCCTAACACAATGTTACCCAAGATTAATAAAAACATATTCACATGAAAATCTTAATATAAATGTTTAGAGCAGAACTTACTGATGGTCACTCCAAACTGGAAATGATCCAGGTATCCATCAACTAGTAAACTTACACACCATGGCACCTACACAGAATGGAATACTTCTCAGCAATGCAATGAAACATGCCACTGTTTCACAAAACAACATATGTTGCATCTAAAATGCCTTTTACTAAGTCAAAGTAGCCAGATCCAAAAGCTTATATATTGTATGATTTAACTTATATGAAATATGGCAAAGGTAAAACTACAGGGATGACATATATCTCAGCATTTGCTAAGGGTGGTATTAGTCAAAGGTATGTGCTACCTACAGACAACATGAACATTTCAGTCTAACGGGATAGATCTTAAAATGATTGTGGTAGTACATGCATGGCTCCATGTCTTTTTCAAAACCCATAGAAGTCTACACTATAAAGTGTGAATTTTAATGTATGCTAATAAAAAAAAATTAACCAGGATATGTGTAGGGAAAAAACAGTCAAAATGCATGATATCACGAATTAATTTAACGTTACTGCAATAGCATATTGCAAATGCATATTGCATAGCATAATGGAGGTGCAGCAGATAACTAACCTAAGTAATTTTGAAACAGACTATTTTCATTTCATACTGCAAGGCTGAAGACAAAAAGAGAGTTCATCATCAACCTTGTTATCTAGTTAATATATATATATATATATATATATATATATATATATATATATATGCTTTTAACAGGGTAGTGGGTTAACAATCTTGAAATTGTTTTATGTGGATTCTAAAGTTGAACAAGTAAATAAATATTTTGCAGGTTATCAGTAATAAGGTTAGTAATAAAATAGTTCTTTCCTTTTTGATTAATAAGGCCCATATGCAAATTACATATATTAAATAATTTGCCCCTAAATCTCAAAAAGTACATAAAACATTCACAGCAAGAATTTATACTCAAAATTCATTACTTTCAAAACCAATAACTTCAAGTGAGATTTAATAATTCTGACAATACTAAAATGTGTTGAGAAGTAGGTTACATTAGTGACCAAACAAGCAGCTAAATGGACACGTATCTATCTATGGATTCATTAGGTGTTCTCTTCTACTGATTTAACTTGATGTGCAATAACTTGAGAGTCAGGAGAAATACTGAATTTAATTAGAAAGGCATTTTGTGACTGATTGCTTATTCATAGGCTAAAACACTGCATTTTTACTTTACTATTTTAACAAAGTAAACAAGGTTTGAATGTCTCAGAGAAAAAAATTATTGCCTGAATCAAAAATTAATTATTCTCAATACAGTGCTTAGTAAAGAATAGGAAATAAAACTAAAAGCCGGCTGCCAAGCATCAATAGACACGAAAAAAGAAAAGAGATTAATAATGTTCACTTTTTCATGTTAACTACCACACTAGTTAATACATATAAATCCAGAATGCTAATATTATTGACTAAAATATTAATAATACTAAAATAAGGGTCTTTCAGAAATATAATTAGAGAAAGGAAATAGTTCCTACTGTTATTTTTTTTTCTTTTTCACTTTAAATATAGGTTTCATCTTAACTATGGGTAGCCCCATGCAAATGTGACATGAGGATATATAGCTATAGCTACTACTATGTGTTTGTATTGAAATGAGACAATTTGTTAATGTAAAAGTTAGAGTACAGACATCCAGATCCACCTAAGATAGGTAAGCACATTCCACCCTAACTTTCCCAATGATTACAACAGCAAAACACTGAGAAGAATATATAAGCAACTATCTACAGACACTGAAAAGTAAATAATTTCAGGAAACTTTGAAGAAAAACCAAAATTCAAAACACAACCAATACAGTGGTGATTTCCCTATTTTAGGTTTTTTGTTTTGTTTCATTTGTCTTTTTTTTTTTTTTATCCCATATCTGATGCCTGACAGCCTGAATCTCAGAACTGCATAATTGCATAGTCAATACAAAAAGAAGCATTACCAGGAAAAGAAAACAAAAACAAACCCTTTATCTCTTACTATGGAGACTAGAAATGAATGGTCTGTATGCTATGAAGAAGATAAGAGGAAATCACATACGTCTCTCCTTTTCTCCTCAGGCCTTCCCACTCCCTAAGACACAACATATTCAAATTAGGCCAATTAATAACCCTACAATGGTCTATAAGTTTTTAAGCAAGATGAAGAGTCACATGTCTTTCACTTTAAGTCAAAAACTAGAAATAATTAAGCTTAGTGACAAAGGTATGTTGAAAGCTGAGATAGACTTCTTATGCTAAACACTCAGCCAAGCAGTGAATGCAAAGGAAAAATTCTCAGAGAAAATTAAAAGGGCTTTGCACTGAACACGTGAATGATAAGAAAATGAAACAGCTTTATTGCTGAGAAAGTTTCACCAGTTGGAATAGATCAAACCAGCTACAGCATTTCCTTAAACCAAAGCCTACTCCAGAACAGATCCTAACTCTCTTCAATTCTAAGAAGGCTGAAAAGAAGTGAGGCAGTGTCAGCAGAAAAGTTTGAAGCTAGTAGAGGATAGTTCACAAAGTTTAGGAAAGGCTGTGTCCATAATATAAAAGTACAAGCTGAAGCAACAAGTGCTGATGTAGAAGCTGCAGCGAAGTGTCCAGAAGACCTAGCTAAGATAATTCATGAAGGCAGCTACACTCAACAGTGGATTTTCAATGTACACAAAACAGTCTTAGATTGGAAGAAGATGCCTGTTAGGACTTTTCATAGCTAGAGAGGAGAAGTCAATACTTGCCATCAAAGTTTCAAAGGACAGACTGACTCTCTTGTTAGGAACTAATGCAGCTGGGGACTTTAAGTTGAAGCCAGTGCCCATTCACCATTCTGAAAAATCCCAGGACTCTTAAGAATTATGCTAAACCTACCCTGCTTATGCTCTGTAAATGGAATGACAAAGTCTGGATGAGAGAGCATCTGTTTACAACATGGTTTACTGAATATTTCAAGCTCACTGTTGAGACCTGCCGCTCAGAAAGAAAGATGCCTTTCAAATATCACCACTCATCGACAATGTACCTGGTTACCCAAGAACTCCGATGGAGATGTATGATGAAATGAATGTTGTTTTTATGCTTGCCAACACAACATCTATTCTGTAGTCACATGGATCAAGGAGTAATTTTGACTTGAAAGTTTCATTATTTAAGAAATAGATTTTATAAGATTATAGCTGCCACAGATTGTGATTTCTCTGATGAACCTGGGCAAAATAAATTGAAAAACTTCTGGAAAGGATTTACCATTCTAAGTGTCATGAAAGACATTTGTGATTCATGGGAAAAAGCCAAGATATTATCAACAGGAGTTTTGAAGGAGTTGATTCCAGCTCTTCTGGATGATTTTGAGGGGTTCAAGACTTCAGTGGAGGAAGAAACTGCAGATGTGGTGAAACAGAAAGAAAACTAGAATTAGAAGTGGAACCTGAAGGGGTGCCCTGGTGCTTCAGTAGGTTAAGCATCCAACTCTTGGTTTCAGCTCAGTCATGATCTCACAGTTTGTAGGTTCAAACCCTGTATCAAACTCTTCACTGACAGCACAGAGGCAGTGTGGGATTCTCAGTCTCCCCCTCTGTCTCTTCCCCTCCCTCACTTGCTCTCTATCTCTATCAAAAAATAAACTTAAAAGAAAAAAAAATAAGTGGAGCCTGAAGATATGGCTAAATTGCCATTGAATGGATGAGGAATTGCTCCTTATGGATGAGCAAAGAAAGTGGTTTCTTGAGATGGAATCTACTCCTGGTAAACATGCTGTGTAGATTTTTGAAATAACAGCAAAGGGCATCAAATATTACATAAACTTAAAATAGCAGACAGTTTGGAGAGCACTGATTCCAATTTTGAAAGAGGTTCTACAGTGGTAAAATACTATGAATACCACAGTGGTTAAAATGCTATCATCATATGCCACAGAGAAATTATCAACAAAAAGAAGAATAAATTGATGCAGAAAAGTTCATTGTTGTCTTGAGGAAATTGCTACAGCCACCCCAACCTTCAGCATTCACCACTCTGATCAGTCAGCAGCCATCAACAATGAGTCAAGACATGCATGGTTAGCATTTTTTAGCAATAAAGCCTTTTTCAATTAAGGTATGCACATTGTTTTTTCTGACATAAGGCTATTATACACTTAATAGACTACAATATGATGTAAATATAACTTTCATATGCCTTGGAAAACCAAAAAAAATGATTTGGCTCTCATTATTTAACATTTATTTTTAATTTTAGAGAGAGAGAGAGTGAGTATGGGAGCAAGACAGAGGGAGAGAAAAAGGATCCAAGCAGACTCCATGTTCAACACAGAGTCTGATGCAGGGCTCAAACTCACAACATTGGGATCATGACCTGAGTGGAAATCAAGAGTTGGATGCTCAACCAACTGAGCCACCCAGGCACCCCTGACTCTCCTTATTGTGATATTTGCTATATTGTGGTGGTCTGGTATCTGCTCCCAGTATCTCTGAAGTATGCCTGTATTTTAAACTTGGGGGTTTGTTTTATAGCCTTGGGTACAGTGTATAGGAGTAGGTGCCACAAAAATGGATCCTTTGGATATTCTGACTTCTCTGAGATTCAGTATTAGGTAGGAAGGAGATCAAGTATTAAGTGGGTAAAACGCATTAATACATATCACTTTATAATGATAAAAGGGTCAATCAACCAAGAAGATAGCATTTCTAAATGTGTATTCACCAAACAACAAAGCTACAACATACACAATGCAAACCTGATATAACTGAAAGGAATAGTATACAAATCCAAATGTATAATTGAACACTTTAGGACTTTTAGGAATAAAATTTGAATAGTGTGTTAGGTTTTCCAGAGAAACAGAAATAAAAGGATGTGTGTGTGTGTTTCTGTGTATGTATAGATAGATGTAGATATAGATACATATGTGTATACACATGTGTATATATTATATGTATAGATATTTATTTTAATAAATAAGCTCAGCAATTATGGAGGCTTGGCAAGTTATAAAGGCTGATAGGATAGGCAGATGGGCTGGAGACTCAGTGAAGAATTACAGTTCCAGCACAAAAGCAGTCAGCTAGCAGAATTACTTCTGGCTAGGAGGAGGTCAGTCCTTGTTCTATTAAGGCTTGAAATTGATTGGATAAGGCTGACCCACATAATGCAAGGTAATCTGTTTTACTCAAAGTCCACTGATTTAAATATTAACCAATTAAAAACAAAACAAAACAAAAACTTTCACAGAAACATCCAGAATAACATTTGCTTAAATATCTAGCTTTCTTGGCCCAGGCAAGTTGACACATAAAATTAACCATCACAAAGTGTTCAGGATAACTTATTTTATATGTCATTGTTGTTGTTGTTGTTTGATTTGGTATTTGCAAATTAGTATAAATTGCAAAGTAGTCTAAATCCCCATTCAGTAGTCTAAAATTACATATCTCACAGCTTATATGTATCTTCTGAAGTTCATGATATTTAGAAAATGGGGTTCAAGTGGAATATAATCTTTACCTTCCCAAAGGATATAAAATTAATACACAAAAATTGGGTGCATTTCTATATACTGATAACAAAGTAGCAGAAAGACAAATTAAGAAAACAATTGCATTTACGATGACACCAGAAAGAATAAAATACCTGGGGATGAACTTAACTAAGCAGGTAAAAGACCTGTACTCTGAAAATCATAATACACTGATGAAGAAATTAAAGATGACACAAATGGAAATATATCCTATGCTTATTAATTAGAAGAATTAATATTTTTACAATGCCTATGCTACCCAAAGCAATCCACAAATTCAATGCAATCTCTATCAAAATACCAACATCATTTTTCTAAGAACTAAAACAGAAAAATTCCAAAATTTTTGTGGAATCAAAAAAAAAACCCAAATAGCCAATAAATGCAAGAAAGCTGGAGCTATCACCATTCCAGATTTCAAGTTCTATTGCAAAACTATAGTAATTAAAACAGTATGGTACCTTCAAAAAAACATGACACAAACAGTAGAACAGAATTGAGACCCCAGAAATAAAACTCACACACACACCTATATGGTCAATTAATCTATGACAAAGGAGGTAAGAATGTACAATAGGAAAAACAACAGTCTCTTTGATAAATGTAGCTGGTAAAACTTGACAGCTATAAGCAAAAGAATGAAACTTGAACATCCTTTAATGCTATCCACAAAAATAAAATAATAATGGATTAAAGAATCTTAATATGAAACCTGAAACCGTAAAACTTGTGGAATAAAACATAGGCAGTAATTTCTATGACACTGCCTTCAGTAACAAGTTTCTAGATATGTCTCCTTTGTTAAGGAAAACAAAAGCAAATATAAACTATTGGAACTATACCAAAATGAAAACCTTTTCCACAAAAACAACAAACAACAAACAAACAAGCAAACCTACTGACTGGGAGAAAATAATTGCAAAGGCTATATCTGAAAAGGGATACATATCCAAAATACATAAAGAACTTATACAACTTAACGTAAAAAAAAAAATCCAGTTAAAAAGTGGGCAGAGGACCTGAATAGACATATTCCAAAGAAGACATATAGATGGCTGACAAATACCCAATATCCCTAATAATCAGGGAAACGCAAATCAAAACCATATTGATATATCACCTCATGGCTGTCAGATGGCTGAAGGAAGGAAGGAAGGAAGGAGAGCGAAAGAGACAGAGAGAGAAAGAAAGGAAAAGAAAAGAAAGAAAAGAAAGAAAGAAAAAGAAAGAAAGAAAGAAAGAGAGAAAGAAAGTATTGGGGAGGATATGGAAAAAAATACCCTTGTACAGTGCTGTTAAGTACATAAATTGATGCAGCCACCATGGAGAATAGTATGGAGGTTTCTCTAAAAAACAGAAATAGAAATAGCATATATCCAGTAATTCCACTACTAGGTATTTACCCAAAGAAAATAAAAACATTAATTCAAAAATATATGTGCACCCCTATGTTTTATTGCATTATTTACAACAGCCAAGATATGGACACAGACCAAGTGTTCATTAACAGATGGATGGATAAACATGTAGTATATATATATGTGTGTGTGTGTGTGTGTGTGTGTGTGTGTTTTGTGTGTATACACAAATAATTATACTATGGAATATCATTCATCTGTAGAAAAGGATGAGATCTTGCCATTTCCAACAACATGGATGAAACTAGAGGTTATTATGTTAAGTGAAATAAGACAGAGAAAGACAAATATCATATTATTTAACTTGTCTGTGGAATATAAAAAACAAAACTAACCAACAAAAAAGCAGAATCAGACCCATAAATACAGAGAACTGATAGTTGCCAGAGGGGAGGGGGTAGGAAGATAGGCAAACTCGGTGAAGGAGAGTTGGAGATACCAGCTTCCAGTTTGGAATAAATAAGTCATGAGGATAAAAGGCAGAGCATAGAGAACATAGTCAATGGTGTTAAAGCATTGAATGTTAACAGATGGTAGCTACACTTGTGATGAGCATAAAATAACAGATTTGTTGAATCACTATTTTGTACATGTGAAACTAATATAACATTGTTTTTCAATTGTACTTCACACACAAAAAAACTTTCCCTTCCTTTATATTTCTTTACCCTTTCCAGTTTATAATAATCAAATAGTTTCTCCACAAATATTTAGAACTGCATTAGTCAGTAATATATTTTTGCTTTATTTTTTTTTAATTTTTTTTTCAACGTTTATTTATTATTTATTTTGGGACAGAGAGAGACAGAGCATGAACGGGGGAGGGGCAGAGAGAGAGGGAGACACAGAATCGGAAACAGGCTCCAGGCTCCGAGCCATCAGCCCAGACCCTGACGCGGGGCTCGAACTCACGGACCGCGAGATCGTGACCTGGCTGAAGTCGGACGCTTAACCGACTGCGCCACCCAGGCGCCCCTATATTTTTGCTTTAAATGCCAACTATAATGTACAAACTTCAAAAGGAAAAGGAAAATTTAACAGTCTCTAATTTTTGCTTACCATGTTTATGTTCTTTTATTCTTATGTCCCAACATCACTTCTCTTATTGTTTCTTTACTACCTAAGAATTTTTTCTTCTTCTCCGATTCTCTTTTTTTTTTTTTTTTTTTTTTTAAGTAGACTTCACACCCAGTATCAAGTTCAGTGCAGGGCTTGAACTCACAATACTGAGATTAAGACCTGAGCTAAAATCAAGAGTTAGATGCTTAACCAACTGAGCCACCCAGGCGCCCCTCCCTAAGAACTTTCTTAAGCCATTTCTTACATAAAAGAATGTTTTTAGGGCAAATATGCTGATAATATTTTCCTTCATCTGAGAATTTATTGACTTCCCTTCATTCCCAGAGTGTATTTTCACTAGATATAAGATTCTGGATTGACAATTCCTTTCTTTTAGCAACTCAAAAGTATTGTGCTGCTGCCTCTGGCCTCCATGGTTTCTGGTGAAAAAGAAATGTGTCAATCAAATAGCATTTCTGCTATAGATGTGGTGGCATTTTTCTCTGGCTGCTGTCATAATTTTTTTTTTTGTCATTAGTTAAGTAGTTAATTATGATGCATTTTGTCGTAGATTACTTTGTGTTTAAACTGTAGTTCTTTTAGCTTCTTGAATTTGTAGTTTAATGTCTTTTGACAAAATTTTGAAGTTCTTAGTCATTATATCCAAGTACTTTTGCAGTCGCAACCTCTTTCCCCTCTGCTTCTGGAACTCTGATAACATAAGTATTAAATCTTTTCTTATGTCTCCATGAGTCTCTGCTCTGTTCTTTTATTAAAGTCCATTTTATCTCCCTTGTTCATAGTGTGTAACTTTGTTTCATTTTTACTGATTTTTTTTCTTCTTTCTATCTGATATTGTGCCCGTCCACAAAGCTTTTTATTTTGGATATGGTATATTTCAGTTATAAAGTTTTCATTTGATTGCCTTTTATTTATATTTCTATTTGGAACTTTTTTTTTTTTTTGCCCAGACCATTCTCCCCCTTTTTTAAAATTTGTTTCAACCATGTTCTTAATTGCACACTGAGACATTTTCAGTATGACTGATTTTAAATACCTATTGGATAATTCTGGCATCTCTGCCCTCTTGGTGTTGGCGTTAATGGATTGTCTTTTAAAATTTTTAAGTTTGAGATTTTCCCGACTATTGGTACGATAAGTGGTTTTCTATGGAAAGTTGGACATTTTTATATTATGACGTTCTTTAAATCTTCATTTTAACTAGCTTTCTTTGATTTTACTCTGGCAGGGGAGGGAAGACTAATTCATTCTTGTCAGGTGTCATTATATGACACCAAGGTGGGGGCCCCTCATAATTGCTTGGCTGGGGTAGAAGTCTCAATTCTTTACGTGGTGCCTAATGTCACTGTGGTTAGACTTACTTGTTATTTGTTACCAGGTAATTCTGGAAGTTATAACTATCCACTAGACCTCCTCTGATATCACCCCAGCAGGGAAAGTTTTCTGCACATTTGGGGTAGATATCTAGGCTACCTACATGTTTCCCATGACACTGCAGCATGGTGGGAGGAAAGATCTTGTTATCTCCGGATGGTGATAAGTCTTGGTTTCTTAGTTGGCCTTTTTTGACATTACTTAAGCTGGGGTAATGAAGACCTGCATTGCAGCCTCATGAGGATGAATGTCTAGGCTTCCCATTTTAGACTTTTTTTAAAATTTTAAGTTTATAGGGGCGCCTGGGTAGCGCAGTCGGTTAAGCGTCCGACTTCAGTCAGGTCACGATCTCGCGGTCCGTGAGTTCGAGCCCCGCGTCGGGCTCTGGGCTGATGGCTCAGAGCCTGGAGCCTGTTTCCGATTCTGTGTCTCCCTCTCTCTCTGCCCCTCCCCCGTTCATGCTCTGTCTCTCTCTGTCCCAAAAATAAATAAACGTTGGAAAAAAAAATTTTTTTAAAAATTTTAAGTTTATTTATTTAAACACAAGTTAGCCAACATACCCTGCAGTATTGGCTCCAGGAATAGAACCCGGTGATTCATCACTCACATACAACACCCAGTGCTCATCCCAACAAATGCGCTCCCCAATGCCCATCACCCATGAAGGGGGAGGGGAAGGAAAAAAAAAACTTCAAATGTACTTCAACTTGAAAAGAGAAAAGAGTAGTCTTATAATGAAATGGTGCTGAAACAATGACATATTTTTGCATAATCATATGCAAAACAAGATTGCATATATAACATGGAATGTAAAACTACAAAAGTTTTATTGAAAGCTTAGGGGAATAAAATTATAAACTTATGTTAGGTAACAGGTTCTTAGATACAAAAGAAAAAAATGTAGAAATTGAACTTTGTGTAAGCCTAAACTTTTTGCTCTTTGATAACATTGAGAATAAAATCAAGCTGAACATCAGAATATATTTGAAATTATATATTTAAAAAATTACTTATACTCAAAATATATAAAGAAATTTCAGAAGTAAGCCATAAGAAAACCAATAGAAAAATGAGCCAACATTTTGTATGAACACTATCAAAAATTTTGCAGTTGGCAAGTAAACACGTGACATGATGCCAAAATGAGTCACTAGAAACATGCAGATTAAAACCGCAATGCCACCCCTACTAGACTGGCTAAAATGAAAAAAAAAATTAAGTAAAACTGATAGTAACAAGTGCTAGTTAAGATTCACAGAGCAGAGACAGAAGTGAAATGGCTTGAAGGCAATTGTCTTTTTCTGTTTCATCTATTCAAGCAATGGAAGCTAAGAAGAAGGAAGTTGTTTCCATATTTAGAGGGAACGGGAAAGAAAAGAGCTATTGCTTACATTGTGATATATCCCCAGTGCTGAGAGCAGCTGAAAGTCTCTGAAAGATATTCCTTGTTCAGGAACACCTGCCTCAGAAAGTCCATTTAGCAAACTCGTTCACATTCAGCATGAATGTAAAGCTGTTACTCCTCTCACTCATATGCTTGCTTGAACGTATAGTACTGAAACGAACATTTAAAATATTGAATAGTAATTGTTAATGCAATATGCAGTTTTAGGACTGTTGATGGATTACAGGATTTTGTAGAAAGTATATCATTGTAGGATAATTTTAGATTTAGACTATAAAGACAGCTAAGTGCAATATTGGTGCAAAAGCATGAGCATTTAAGAATTTGGTAGATGTCCTAGTTAATTTGCCTGCTTCTAAACATTTTTTAGTTTTTTCAAGAGTATAGATGTTTTCATTATTTTGTGTTATACTACCTAATGCTTCTAAGATAAAGCAAAGCCAGTGACTACTGATTTACAAATATTTGAGTGTATGTGTGTGTGCGTGCACACATTTGTATTTGTCCACAGCTGCTAATTTAGTGTTACTGTAACACAGTTATAGTTTGTATCATTTGTCAAAATAGAGACAGGAATAGTACAATAAGATGTAAAACTAAGGATTTGGAACTCTGAATTTAGGTAAACGGAAAGCAAAATAATTTACAGTTCAACATTTTCTGTCCACAAGTAATTCTTCTTTCACAGTTTAGCAGGGTTCACAACGTAGACAAGTGATTCATAAAGTAGAAATTGGTCTTGCTATGAAAACAGACACCATTCCTGCTAAGACACTCCAGGAATATGAATTGAAAGGGAAGCTGATCTATTTTTTGCGAAAATTCATGTTGTGTTCTGCAAAAAATCTAATAGAGAAATACAAACTTGAAAACAACTCCCTTTTGACAACATTCTCACCTTGGATATCACAACAGCACTGAAATGAATAGGATGTGTTTCCATATGTGTTAATTAGATTTGTCACCACACACTGTTCATCTTTATAGGGGTTTAGTGTCTACCAGGAATATCAACTTTCAATATTTGATATATTGATTTTGTTCTTTAATCTCTCACCTTAACTCCCATT
The DNA here is from genome assembly GCF_022079265.1 of Lynx rufus. NCBI lineage: Eukaryota > Metazoa > Chordata > Mammalia > Carnivora > Felidae > Lynx > Lynx rufus. The sequence goes on from NW_025814867.1 coordinate 115,340,877, forward strand.
TTTAGCATGATGTTTTTCTCTTATTATTACATTTGTTATTGCTGTGGATTCCGGCACACAGGTAGAAGTGACTCTAGAAATAGAAGATGATTAAAATGGGCAGATATCTTTTTAGTCTTTTTTTTTTTACCTCTCTCTCTCTCAAAAAAAAAAAAAAAAAAGAAATCAAAAGCAAAATAATTCATTAGAAAAACTCCCATAGTCATCTATTGTTATGGGATAAAAATGAAAATTCTCGTAAGTTCTTATAAATCAAATGCCTAATAATTCACCACTGCCACAATAAAGATGATGACAAATGTGTGTGTGGATATATATAAATAAATGATATGGAGAGATAGATAGATGTAGATAATGTATCTTTCATTTGATTAAATATAAATACCTTTTCCAAGGGAAGGAGAAGCTTTTAAAAATACAGTTGACTCTCAGTAAATAAATGATGAACACTGCGACTTGGGTTTTTCCAAAAGCAGAGCCTTAGAGAAAGAATTGTGTTCAAATAGTTTACCCAGGAAGTGATTCTAAGAAGCACAAATGGCTGAGGGAGAGTGAGACAAGAGGAGCCAACATAAGGATGTACCAGAGTTGCTGTTGTGGGGTCCCTTAAACACATACAGGAGTCTTCCCAGTATTGTGTCTCTCAAGGGCTGAAGCTGGAGCGTTCATCCACCAGCTTGTCCTTGCTCCCTTTCACTTTTCTCCCATTTACATTCCTGTGCTTCCAATTTTGCTGTGCGGCAAATATCAGAACAAGATACGGTGCAAGATTGAGTCGGCATATATGCAGGGCAAGGTCCGTCTGAGTAAGTCTGGAATTGCACACTGTCGCTGTTGCTAAAATAAGAGATAAACCAAAGGCTTTGGTATGCCTGATTAAAGACATTGTACAGAATTGCGATTATTTTGACCACTTCTTTCTGAGTTCTGCTTTTGGGTTTAGGATATTATGCTATATCTCTGAAGGAAAGTAAAGCAAGTAGAAAACACAGGTTTCATTGGTCCTTTGTGAAATAGCTTTGTTGCCTGCATGGTTTAAATGAGATCAGTGATGATACTTAAACTAGAATGTTACTTCTTTTATTACTTGTTATTAATTTTAAATGTTACTTCCCTCAATCAGCCAGTTTGTGATAAAAAGTCGTTTAATTTGTCTCTTGAATTTGGTGAGTTACAAACTTAAATACTGTCACTAAAACACTATCTTCAGGTATATAGATTTGGTGAGGGAGGAAAGGCAGAAAATGAATCAAATTTGGTCTATGCAGGGTCAGAATTGGTTTACATTAAAGTGATTTTAATGTATTACTCAGCTTTTTTTTTTTTTTTTACCAGACTGTCAGATTTCAACAAAAAATCACTGTACCACCTGTTTTCTTTTATCATAATAGAATCATGGCTGTAGACTTAGGCACATAGTGAAAGATATGTATTAATTCTGTTTAGTTCAAGGTGAGTAGAAATGCTCGAAACTACTTTCAGTGCAGGGCTCTTAACAGAGCAGGTGGTTATTTTTCATGTACTTTCTTTCTCCCTCCTGGAAGCTGGCCCATGGATAGTAAGAAGAATCTATAGAATGGTGGAGCCCATACCATAGAAGGAACTTAGATCCCTGAATAAGGGGTTTAGTACACACAGCTTTCTCATTGACATGGGCAGCTAGCTCACCTTGGAATTGTTATATAACAAGCAATAAACTTAGTTTTCTTGAAAGTGTATTATTTTGTAATAAATGAATGAACAGATGAATGAATAAATTGATTCATTCATTTACTTATTTACTTATTTATGTCTTATTCTTCTACCATCCTGGGACACCAACATAAGATTTTTCTGTAAGTTTATTTATTTATTTTGAGAGAGAGAGGAGGAAGAGAGAGAGACAATCCCCAGCAGGCTCTGTGCTGTCAGTGCAGATTCCAAAGTGGGGCTTGATTTCACAAACTGAGATCATGACCTGAGCTGAAATCAAGAGTTAGAAGCTTGGGGCACCTGAGTGGCTCAGTTAGTTAACGATTCAATTCTTCACTTTGGCTTGGGTCATAAGCTCACAGTTCATGAGTTTGAGCCCCAACTCGGTCTTTGTGCTGATAGCTCAGAGACTGGAGCCTGCTTTGGATTCTGTCTCCCTCTCTCTCTGCCCCTCCCTTGCACTCACTTTCTCTCTCTCTCTCTTTCTCTCTCTTTATCTCAAAATAAATAAAAATAAACAAATTGTTTTTTAATGTTTTTTTTGAAAGAGAAACAGAGTGTATCATGAATACTCATCTTGTCTTCAAATAAATGTATATGCCTTCCCTGTACCTTTGTAAAAATTATCCTCACAAACCCCAAAGATGACTCACAAACCCCAAAGATGACTCACAAACCTAGATTCACCTTTCTTGTTCTTGTTTTCTTTAAAAAGGTAGATCAAAACTCATCCATTAGAAAATATATCTTAACAGAATAGCATAATCTCACCAAATTTATATTCACTGAGTTAATTAATGTTAGAGGGCAGCATTGTGTGGTGGTTAAGAATTGGTTCTGAACCAAAATGCTTGTATTTAAATCTTGACGTCTCTACTCACTACCAGTATAAAATGCTTAGAAAAACTTATGACACACAAGTGCTCAATAGTGTTAACAGTAGTTTGTGCTTTTTAATGGTGATTTATGTAGCTATGCACAGAAATTTGGGCTATAAACAAAGCTCATAAAAGTCTATTTGTTTGCAATCAATACTGTATTTATGAAGCAGTTACCATTTATTAAATGGGAGGGGTGTTTCAGTAGGAGTAAAGCACACAACAATAACAACAACAACTAGAAATAAATGAATTCAACAAATCCTTGCCACAGACTTTTTGTTTTCTTTTGGTTTACATGCACATAGTGGAAAAAATTATTATTTTCTTTCCTTCTAATAATTAACATCAGGCGTTCTTTACTAATGTCTAAACAAAAGAAATATACAGAAATCCCAGCATTCATACAAAGATAAATTGACTGTTTAGGTGGGCAAAATTTAGGGTAACAGGAGAATATCAGAGGCAGAATGAAAGGAAAAAAAATAAGGAAAATACACTATTGTATAGCAAATAATAATTGAAATTCATATGGTTATTTCATAACACATATAATATCTTCTTAATCTCAGCTAGTCTTCTTAAAGTTAAAAATATAAGGTAGATATTAATATTTTCTTTTCTTTGAAAGCAAATGGAGATTAAAAGTTGTATAATATAATATACACATACATCAAAATGGTATGACTTTAACTAAAACCCAGGACTATAACAATAATGGTCCTTCTTGCAAACATCTAGAGAATTGTGAATAAACAAAGAAATCTAAGGCTTATTTTTGCCATTTCTACACTTAGCTAAATGACTTTAGCAAAGAAATACTATGATGACAGTGTGCCAGTTAGGTTTATTTTAAAGTAATTATTATAATTATCAGTCTTTAATATTTTCTTAATGTTTGTAACTGAAACTTTCCAGACCCCTTAGTGGAACAATATGTTAAATAACTAAATAAATGTACTTTTTAAATTGTTGAAAAACATGCATTTAAAATATTATATACCTTAAATATCTATTGGTGATAATTAGGTACTTTATTTTCCATAATATATAATGACTGGAAGCATAATGATTCACAGCTTGTGTAAATGTCTTGTAATAAATGGAGAACATATATATTTACAAAGATGTATATTATTTCTTAATCTAAATGTACAGGGGAGGACAGAGACATATTTAGCCTAACTATTGTCAAAGCATAAATGAAGTTCTCTACTTTGTGATTAAGTTTAGAATAAGGTTTTTTTTTGCTTGATGCCCAATGAAAGCGTCAATAGAAAGTGACTGTGGGAAAAAGGTTGTCCAAGATGGTAGCATAAGAAAACCCTGAACTTAATCCCTCCATAGATACACCAAGTCTAAACCCACATATAAAGGAATTTCTCCTGAAGAACTGAGGCTGACTGAACAACTTTTGAACAACCAACAACAGGATACACATAACATAGGAGACATGAAGACAGGTAGTGTTGGCAACCCACCCTCCCATGCTATGGCCTGCAGTAGGGAGGGGATAGCCCTGAGGGGCCTGTGCTCAGACTTGCTCACATTGAAGCAGAGGGGAAAAAAGTGGTTTAAAGGGCAACTAGACCATTAGTAAAGGAAATCATTTTACTAAGCCTAGAGTGTCTGCCAAACAGGCAGGGAACAGCAGAAGCTCTCCAGGGTCAGAGGCTCCAACAAGCACGTTTTTTTGTTTCCTTTTCACCTTGACAGTGGAGACAGGAACAGGGTTCAGGTGCTCTAGGCAGCCTCTTAGGACTGTGCCAGCAAGTCTTGGGCTCCCAGTCCACACCAGTTGGAGCCATCCTGCCAGTGTGACCCTGGCACAGGGTCCTTGCTGGCCTGTGCCTGCTCCAGCTGTCCCACCGAGACAGCTCTAGTGTGACACCCTCAAGACCTCTCCAGCTTGTGCTCAATTCACCTGTCCCACAAAGGTGGTCCTGGTGCAGTGTGCTCAAGGACCACCTCTGGTTATATACAATCCAGCCACTCTGCCAAGGCGACTGTGTTGCAGCATGCCTTAGGATGTCCCCAAGCCACACCTGCTCCATTCCTGCCACCAAGTGAGCCCCTGTGCAGCACAACATTGGATCCACCTGGCCATACCCACTCCAGTTCCGATTATCCCACCAGGGTGGCCTCAGCATGGTGCACCCTAGGATCCTTTGACTACAACCGCTCTAGCTATCTCACCAAGGAGGCTGTGATATGAAGTACCCAAGACCACACCTCCTCTAGCTGTGCTTACTCCCAACTCCACTAAACATGCCAAGGCTTCTTCAGCAAGCCATGCTTTGGCACACTGTCATCCAGAACACCCCACTCATGCCTGTTCTACTTCCAGCTGGTCTCCCAAAGCTGCCTGGCAAATGCAGTCTACACAGAGGTGGGTGCTACACAAGGTCACTCCTCCAAGACCAGGAGAGGTAGTTATTGTGATTATTTCATACAGACTAACACAGAAGGTCAAGTAAAATGAGGAGATTAAGGAATATGTTTCAAATGAAAGAACAAGACAGAAAAATAAAACCCTAACAAAAGGAAATAGATAATTTACCTGATAAAGAGATCAAAGTGATGACCATAAAGATGGCTAGAAGATGGAAAAGCACAGTGAGAACTTTAGCAGAGTTAGAAAATAAAGTTAGAAAATATCTAAAAAAAAAAAAACTGTCAGGACTGAAGAATGTAACAACTGAAATAAAAAATGCACTAGAAGGAATCAACAACAGACTGGATGATGAAATCCAATGATCGTCACAGAAGGTGCAGAAAAAGCATTTGACATGATTCAACGTGCATTTATGATAAAAACCATCAATAAAGTTGGCATAGAAGGAACATACCTCAAAATAATAAAGGCCATAAAAGAAAAACCCACAGATAGCATCAATTTAATGGGGAACAGTTGAAAGCTTTTCCTTTAAGATCATGAAGAAGACAAGGATGTCCAGTCTCGCCACTTTTTATTCAACATAAGACAGGAAGTCCTAGCCACAGGAAACAGACAAGATAGATAAATAAATAAATAAATAAATAAATAAATAAATAAAGGCATCCAAATTATAAAGGAAGAAATTAAACTGTCACTATTTGGAGATAACATTGTACTATATATATACACACACACACACACACACACACACACATATACATAAATTCTATCAAAAAACTATTAGAACTAATAACTGAATTCATTAAAGCTGCAGAATACAAAATTAAGATGCAGAAATTGGTTGCATTTCTATATACCAATAACAGGGTATCAGAAAGAAAAATTATGAAAACAATTTCATTTTCATTTGCATCAAAAGAATTAAATACCTAGGAATAAATTTAAGTAAGGAGGTGAAAGACCTGTACAGATGTACCTCAGAGACATTGAGCATTCGGTTCCAGACCACTGTGGTAAAGTAAATGTTGCAATAAAGTGAATCAAATACACTGTTTGGTTTCCCACTGCATGAAAAAGTTATGTTTACACGACTCTTTAGCCTATTATGTGTGCAATAGCATTATGACTAAAAATATATATATATACATATCTTAAGTAAAAGTATTGCTAAAAAATGCTGACCATCACTTTACCTTTCAGGGAGTAGTAATTACTGATCATAGGCCACTATAACAAGTATAATAATAATTAAAAAATGAAATATTGTGAGGGGTGCCTGGGTGGCTCAGTCATTTGGGCCTCCTACTTCAGCTCGGGTCATGATCTCATGGTTAGTGGGTTCAAGCCCCACATCTGGCTCTGTGCTGACAGCTAAGAGCCTGGGGCCTGCTTCAGATTCTGTGTCTCCCTCCCTCCTCCGGCTCTCACTCTGTCTCTCTCTCTCTCTCTCTCAAAAGTAGAAGTAAAACATTAAAAAAAATTTTTTAAAATGAAATATTGTGAGACTTACCAAAATGTGACACAGAGACACAAATTACACAAATGCTGTTGGAAAAATGGCACCAAGAGATGTGTTTAATTCAGGGTTGCCACAAATCTTTAGTTGTACTAAATGCAATATTCATAATACACAATAAAGAAAAATGCAATAAGATGATGTATGCATGTATGCTGAAAACTAGATGATTTTGATAAGAGTTACTAATTACACAAATAAATGGAAAGGTGCACCATGCTCATGCAGTGGAAGAAATAATATTATTAAAATGTCTATACTACTGAAAGCATTCTACAGATTCAATGAAATGCCCATCAAAGTACTAATGGTATTTGTCACAGAACTAAGAAGAAGAATCTTAAAATGTGTTTGAAACCAGAAAAGATCCCAAATAGCAATAATTTTGGGGGGGGGGGGCGGGGGGGGAAACAAAGGTATATGTATCATGCTATCTGATTTCAAACTATACTACAAAGCTATAGTAATCAGAGCAGTGTGGGACTGGCACAAAACAGTCACATAGACCAATGGAATAGAATACAAAGCCCAGAAATAACTCCGCACATAAGTAGCCAATTAATCTGTAAGAAAGAAGGCAAGAATATTTAATGGGGTAAAGACAGTCTCGTATAAATGCTACTGGGAAAACTAGATAGCTATGTGCAAAAGAATGAAACTGGACCACTATCTTTTAACATATTAAAAAATAAATTCAAAATGGATTAAAGACTTGAATGTAAGACCTGAAACCATAAAACTCGTAGAAAAAAAACACAGGTTGTAAATTTTTTGACATTTGTGTGAACAATGCTTTTTGGACCTACTCAGGCAAGGGCAACAAAAGTTAAAATTAAAAAAAAAATGGGATTACATCAAACTAAAAAGCTTTGGCACAGAGAAGGAAACTATCAACATAATGAAAAGGCACCTACTGAATGGGAGAAGATATTTGCAAATCATACATCCAATAAAGGGTTACCATCCAAAATACATATAGAACTTAACACAACTTAATATAAAAACAAACAAACAACGTGATTAAAAAATGGAGGGGGGGGCGCCTGGGTGGCGCAGTCGGTTAAGCGTCCGACTTCAGCCAGGTCACAATCTCGCGGTCCGTGAGTTCGAGCCCCGCGTCAGGCTCTGGGCTGATGGCTCGGAGCCTGGAGCCTGTTTCCGATTCTGTGTCTCCCTCTCTCTCTGCCCCTCCCCCATTCATGCTCTGTCTCTCTCTGTCCCAAAAATAAATAAAAAACGTTGAAAAAAATTAAAAAAAAAATGGAGAGAGGAATTGAATACTTTATCAAAGAAGACATGCAAGATGGCCAACAAACACATGAAAAGATGCCCAAAAACACTAATAATTAGGGGAATGCAAATCAAAAATGCAATGAGATACCACCTCTCTCCTCCCGGATTATCAAAAAGACAAAAAGGAACAAGTGCTGGCAAGTATGTGGAGAAAACTCTCATAATATCTTTGTAGCAATGCAAATTTGTTCAGCTACTGTGAAAAAAAGTATGAAAGTTCCTCAGAAAATTAAAACCACCCGCAATTCTGCTTATGGGCATTTATACAAAGGAAATGAAAATACCAGTTCATAAAGGTATTTGTATCCCTATGTTCAATGGAAACCTTATTTACAACAGTTAAGATATGGAAGCAACCTAAATGTCCATCAATAGACCAATGGATAAGGAAGATGTGGCGTGTGTGTTACAGAATATTAGTCAGCCATAAAAATAGATGAGATTGTGCCTCTTGAGACAACATGGATAGACCTAGAGAGCATTATGTGAAGTGAAATAAGTCAGAGAAAGACAAATACCGTCTGATTTCATTTATATATGGAATCTAAAAACAAAACCAAACCAAACAGAAACAGACTCCTAGATACAGGAAACTGTTGGTTACCAAAGTTTAGAGGATGGGGAAAATAGGTAAAGAGGATTAAGAGGTACAGACTTCCAGTTTTGAAATAAATAAATAACGGGGATATAATATATCATACAGTTGATGATAGTGTAGTAACTTTGTGTGGTGACAGATGATAACTAGACTTATGGAGATCATTTCATCATGTATAAAAATATTGAATTACTATGATGTACTATTGATATAAACTAATAGGATACTGTATGTCAGCTATACGTCAATAAAAAAATAGAAAGTGACTGTAAATTGTAATCTTCATCCCTCATTCTGGGCAAATGAAAACTGCTATGGGTTTCTTTTTAAACTAGATTTTGCAAACACACACCCATGAAAATGGAAAAAAAAACCCACGAGGTTATTCTGAGATTACTTGTAATGTCTACAATAGATATACTTCAACCATAGCTCTGTTTTATGATGCCAAACATGCTGTTCTCTAAAGTATAGCCTATATAATAAAATAAAATCAACAGAAGTCTATTTATTTTTGGCCTCAAAAAGTGACATTTATTAAAAAAAAATGACAAGATGTCCATCCCTTGGCTCCCTTTCCTCCCCTCTCCTGCTCCTCTTCAGTGCCCCCTCCCCCCTTATCCTGCCCAAGGACTGAACTCCAGGTACAGCTAGGTAGCAGGAAGCACCTCAGATGATGGTTTCAGCGACATTGGGGGGTATAATGGAGGTGTTGTAGAGTTCTCATTGTCTTGAGAAATTCTCTTGTCTTCTGTCACCATGTTAATAGCCACACCCTTACAGACAAATGGTCCATCACAATTGATTCTGTAGGTACAGTTTTCCCTTTTGGTGGGAAGGTCGTAATTGAGGACTAAAGAAACCTGTTGCACATCAATGCCTCTGGCCAGCAGGTCAGTGGTAATAAATACTCTGCTAGAGCCAGAGCTGAACTCTCTCATGATAACATCTCATTCCTTTTGGTCCATATCTCCATGCATGGAGGACATGGTAAAGTCTCAAGTGTGAGTCTTCTCAGTGAGCCAATCAACCTTCCTTCAGGTGTTGATGGATATGACTGCCTGTATGATGGTCAGGGTTTCACACAAGTCACACAGTGCATCTGATTCCATTCCTCTTGTTCCATCTTGATGTAAAACTGGTGGATATCTTCCAGGATCAACTCCTCTTTCTTGACCAGAATCCAAATGGGTTCCCTCATGAACTTCTTGGTCACCTCAAGCACATTGGAAGGCATTGTAGCCGACAGCAAAACCACCTAGGTGTTGCTGTTGAGCTTTTGGAATATGTCATAGATCTGGTCCTCAAATCCATGGCTTAACATTTTATCAGCTTCCTCCAGTACAAACATCTTGATGTATTTGGGATACAGGTATATCCAGTTAAGCATATCAAACACATGACCTGGGGTATGATGATATGGGGAACTTCCATCTGCAACTTTTGCACCTCAGCACACACACTGGTCCCCTCAATGCAGGCATGGCAGGAGGCACCCACGTAATTTCCTAATTCCATGACTATCTCTGTATCTGCTGATCCAGCTCTCTGCTGGGTGCCAGGACCAAGGCCTGTGTAGCCTTTAGTTCCAATTCAATCTGTCACAGAATTGATATGGCAAAAGTGATTATTTTCCCAGTCTCAGATTGGGCTTCAGTGATCACATTAACCATTGATACAAGAAAGAAGGGCTCACTGCTGGATGGCAGAAGGCTTCTCAAAGCCATAGGCATAGATGACACGGGAAAGGGAATCAGAGAGGTTCATGTCATCAAAGCTATCAACTGTCTCATTCCAGTTACTCTCAATGAAGCCTTTGGGGTTCTATCACATTGGGGCCATTGTCTCTGGATTGAGAATCCTGACTCGCAGGCGTGAACCTTAGAAACTCAAATCAACATCATTCTTAATTCTCTGTTTATTGAATTTAAGGAAAATAAAAACAGAAGAAATGTTCCTTAGAGGGCAGAGTATTGTTAAACATACTCTTACTTGGAATGCTATCCGAATAATTAATTACACTGTCTCATACCAGCTGAAGGTTGATATATGTATTGCCATTAAATACCAATTTTCACCTCAGTAACATTTTTCTCACATTCTCCATCAATTGTTTATTTTAAAGTGCTTTGCTAATATTGTAGATGATGAGATTGTAGGCAAATCTTATTTCACTGATTGTGAAGATTCAACTCTCCTTATTGTAGGGACATGTGTTTTTCTTCATCAATGATTAATTTTTTTTACTAACTTTTCCCAGATGCCCATGTAACATGTAATCATTGACTTGTAAGAACTTTTTAAAAACTGTCATGTTGTAGTAGACATTTTGAATAGGGTTTTTTTTTTACATAATACATAAACATGGCAAAATTTTAGCATTACAAATGTATATGAAACACATTGTACCATTTCCTCTCAATAAAGGCAAATGTGTTTATAAAATAATGGTGCCTATTTTCAGAAATGACAAGTTGTTTATGTATGTATATATCTACCTATTTATTTGGGTATATCTCTAGACATAACTATTGATAGAAGTTGAATAAAATGGTATCTAAAATAACTGTCTTCATATAAATTAATTTTTTCACTTTACAATAAATTTTGAGCATTTTAAATATATGCTGATATGGACAAATCATATCAATATTAATGACAACAAAATATTCCATTCCTGATATGCTATATTTCTATAAATTATTTAATGAGCTTACTGGCATTTGAACAATACTATTCAAGAATTTGCTACCAAAAATATGTCTGCAATATATCTAAATAATCAGTGTTTTAAAATGTGTTTTGGTTAACAAATTAAACTACAACCTAGATGAAAATAATAAGGTTTGTCCTATGATGTGTGTGTGTGTGTGTGTGTGTGTGTGTTTATGGGGAAAGAGGATAAGAAGAAAAGAAGATAAAATTAAATAGGTATTAATGTCCTTGCAGAGAGTAAAACTGATCTTATTAAACTTCAACTTTTATTAGAAAATTTAAATTTAATGTTACCTGTCAAATATGTACATAAAAGTAATCAGAAAATTTGAGAGTAAAATACATAGTTTTAAATATGTAAACAAAATGAAGCAAACTAAAATCACCAAAAAGTGGAAAATGGAGTGTATAAAATAAGTGGATAATGACAAGACCACATAAAACCAAATATGGAATATATTCAAACTCATCAAAAATCGTTATGCATATGAATGGTTTAAGCCTACTGCTTAAAAGATACTATCTTTCTTCTTAAATCTTACTGTCTCCTCTCTAATGCCATATATTTTTGCACAATAGGATTTTAAAACAAAACGATACAAAAAGTTTAAAAATAAACAGAATGGAAAGATCCACTAAGTGTATATACCAAACTTAAAGTGGGTATCATATTTTTCATACTGGAAAAACTAATCAAGATTTTGAGATGTATAGCATTGAAAAAAAATTTATATATATACACACACACACACACATATATATATATAATTTTCCACACAAATTGCCAACCCATTTCTGTATCCTTTTGATATGAACACATTAATATTTGATCAGTTTCTTGTGTGCATTTTTCATTTTCTCTATTTTCCCTGTTCTCAGACTTGGAAATAGCTATTTCTTCAAGTCTCACCTCTTCATTATATTGGAGAATAGTTTTTAGAATCAAAGTCTGGTTGTTACGTATACACATTACTCTTGGGAGGTCACTGCTTCTAGATTATTTCAGTAGCAAAAACCTAGAGAATATATATACTTTAAATTACAAGTTACATTCGTATTTCTAACTCAAATTTAACAAAAAGGTTTTTACCTATTTTATTTAGTACTTTTATGCTATAAAACTATTTTATTTAATGCTTTTATGCTGTAAAAACTGTTTCCAAATAAATTCAATATATTTACATTTTTTTAAAACATATATTAGGGAATAATTGTAATTCATTTATAATACATTTGGTGTAGTTTGAAAGAATGTACTTTTTAAAAAAGTGTTTATTTTTGAGAGACAGAGAAAGAGAGAGAAAGTAATTGATCAGGGGAGGGACAGAGAGAAAGGGAGACACAGAATCTGAAGGAGGCTCCAGGCTCTGAGCTGTCAGCGCAGGGCCTGAAGCAGGGCTCGAACTAGTGAACTGTGAGATCATGACCTGAGCCACAAATTCAGACACTCAACTGACTGAGCCAACCAGGGGCCCCAAGAATGTACTTTAATGTAGCTTACAATTACATTGTCAACATTACTAACAATAAACCTATTGTTCATTTTTGATTGAAAATGTACCAAAAGTGTATTTATAGTTCTTTCTGTTTATACATGTATGTGTGTGTGTGTATAAATCTATATAAAGAACTGTGTTAAAATTACTTGAAATATTATTTAGGTCTTATGTCTGTGGGTTTTTTTTGGTGTTTTTTTCCAATTTTATTGAGTTATAATTATAAATAACGTTGTATAAGACATGGATGTGTTACCTATTTAATATAGAGTTGGACTTATTTTCTAATGTTTGTACCTAATTTTGCATTCATTTTTCCTACTTTTTAAGGTATTTCCCTACAGGTGGATGAATTTCATTTTTGGAAGTGTAAAAGAAATACGGTTCAAAGTCAAAATCATATAAATGTATTTGCTTCTCCCTGTCAATTCCCTTTTTCTAAGTTTTATGTAAAATTGAGTAGTTCATATTTCATTCTTGCTCTCTTTAGAAATTAAAAAATATATATATATATGTTAATCTTATTTACCTTCTTTCTTACAGAGAAGAGCAAGAGCATACTATATTGGCTTTTTCTCCTCCCCTCCACCCCCAGTTGCTCACTCTGATTTCATCACATTCTTCCTTATTCTTTCTCACAAAATGATAGATCTCTTCACAGATGAGTATACTACAATTTAGATTCTAATGACAGGATCTTTCTCTTATTTCTAATCTCAAAAATACAAAATTAACAGAATAATTAGACCTTGCATTAGTTTACCTACTGCTGAAATACACACACACACACACACACACACACACACACACACACGTACGTATATAAAAAGATTCACACATGTATACTATGGGTCTCAATCATTACATACATACTTGTATGGAAAAATTCTAAAGGATTTTATGGGTTCCAAATCCATTTTCAGTATTTCGTTCCTTAAAAAATAATGATAAAAAGCATGTCTATGTCAATAACATTTTTTCTGGTCTACTCTTGTTTGGTGTTTCACTGTCTGACAAGAGAGAATGTAATTCTTACAGCATTCTCATTTCTTGTTTTTTTTTTTTTTTTATACCTTGACACAAAGCATTTGTTTTTAGTTTTTGTTTTTTTTTCCTTTGCTCAAAGGGAATGGATGAAGATTCTTTTTCCTTATATAGTCAGCTCTATTTTTTTTTTCCATAGTGATCCGTGTTGTTCTGTTTCTACAGTGTTCTCTGAATATACTAAAGAAATAAGATGGGGTAAAGAATAATCTTCTAACTTGTGAGTTGTAACTAAAACTAAATCTTCATTTTCCTGTCACATAGTGTTGTACATGATAAGATATTACAAGAACTAATTCTAAAGATGCTTACAAGAATGTGCTCGAGTGCCAGCTCTTGTTCTTACTGGCTGTATTGTCTCAACCATTTTGTTTTACTTCTCTAATCTTTGGCTTTATTGTCTATAAGAGAGAGAGAACATAATATAATGGTTATTGTATTATATTTACATAATTATTTGTGTATTACTTTAACTTATATTTATATAATAGTATGAGTAGATTATTGTTAGAATTAAATGAGATTGGGGGCCTAGGTGGCTCAGTCAGATCAGTAGCCAACTGGCTCATGTCATGACCTTGTAATTCTTGAGTTTGAGCCCCCACATTGGACTTCAGCACAGAGCCTGCTGGGGATTCTCACTCTCTCCCTCACTCCCTGCTCCTCTCCCCTTGTGTGTGTTCTCTCTCTCTCTCAAAATGAATTAATGAACTTTAAAAAAAATTATTAGAAAGAACTAAATGAGAGAATATATATCACATAGGAAATAGTCTGACCTATAAGAAATGGCCAATGTTAGAACTTATTTGTATAGTTGTTATAATAGTTATAATTAAAGCACTCTGTAAAATGTTCTGTCATTAAAAGCCAGAAAGCTACAGGGTAACTTCATGCTATAATTTAGATAAACATGATTAACATGACAATGTTTATGACATAAGATTTACGGAGATATATTAAGATGCAAATTTTCATACAGTGTTCATTGCAAAAATAAAAGAATATTAAAGGAATATAAAGTATTGCTAAACAACATTGAAAGGTTTGTGACAATAAAAGTAATTGTGATATTCTTCATATGTGTACTTTAACACATGTATATATTTTATTTAAACAACAGGTATTAATATTACAATAAGATAGTAAATAAGTAAATAAAACACAGAAAATCATACCATGTTTTTAAATAATGGGCTTAGGAAATAATTCATCTGTTTTCTCCAAAACACAGATTTTTTAAAAACATAAACTATTACTTATTAAGAGCATGAAAGTGATCTGCAGATGTTACATAACAACTTAATGCAAACCACGATACTCTGAAGGTTCATATAAAGCCTTCTCAAATGAAATATCAAGGTTACCTGTTTAAGCCATCTAAGCCATCCCCTCTCTTTGCTGACTGCACAATATTTATCTTGACAGATGTCAGCTTTATAATGCTTGTGAGAAGTTTGTGGCTTTCATTACCTGGATTTACAATAGTGTGCAACAGAGGCTTAAATTGCACATGAGCCATGACAGCTGGCAAAAACATGCCAGAGGACAACTTTGTCAAACCTAGAAAGCTCAAGAGAAGCTTAGTGGAGTGAATGAAAAACGTGAAAGTTGGAGAGTCTAGAGACAAAAGAAGAAGAAGAAGAAGAGAAGGATGGCTAAGCCTCCAGATGATTGCATTGGCATTCATTACATGTGCCTATGGACAGACGAGTAGCGTTCGCTGAAATCATTCAGAATACGTGCAGAGGGTGTATTAGTTACATGTGTGTTCAGTGGATTTATGTCTATATTTTATCCTCCTACAGGTTTATAAATTGATTTGATTTGCTTCAATTTGGTTGCTTATCAGCCAATAATAAAAGAAAAACTTCTGTCTCTTAAATAATTCCCATGAAAAAAAAATAGGTGAATACAAACTTTCAGTTAGTCTTTGCCTCTTAGAAATTTAAGGAAAGGTGAAGATCATCATTTACCTTATTTATATCATTTATAGGAAACTGCAGTTCTTAGAAATAACAAGCATTCCATGAAGTAGAGAGGCAAAAGTAAATTATGGAGCAGAGTTTATATCTCTAATTTGAAAACAATCAGAGTATTTTACTGTTGTTGTCACTGAAATATTCTCATTAAAAATAAAGTGGCAGTAAAAGTAAATCTAACTATATTCACTTTGGGGACAAAAGCAACAGTATACTTAAAATAGATATGGCCTTATTCTCTTTAAATTAAATTGAAAACAATCTAAAATATTATGACATGATACTAATCATGATAAACAAAACTGTAATATTTCTTTTAAGAACACTCATGAACAGATATAGGACAAATATTTCATTTAGTTTTTGGTTCCTTTGAGAGTCATTAGAAGCAACTAATAATGATATCATTCCATTTTTCTTTTCCAACACACACACACACAAAGATACATACTTTTTGAGGTTTAATAATATATCAAATGCTTCATATTTATTCACAAGAGTCAGTAGCATAATATAAAGCAATAGGATTAATTTTTAAAATATATATTGGCATTCTACCTGTGCAGTTGAAAAATGGACTAGAGGGGCACCTGGGTGGCTCAGTTGCTTAAGTGTCCAACTCCAGCTCAGGTCATGATCTCACAGTTTGTGAGTTCAAGCCCTGCGTCGGGCTCTGTACTGGCAGCTCAGAGCCTGGAGCCTGTTTCGGATTCTGTGTCTCTCTTTCTCTCTGGCCCTCCCCCTCTCTGCTCTCTCTCTCAAAAATAAATAAACATTAAAAAAAATGAGTAAACTATCTCAGTAATTAAAAAAGAAAAATGTAATAGACGCAGATATAAAAGTGGTATTATACACTGTCTCAGTTGTAGAGAATTTTATACCCTAATTTGTGATAGAAATCATATGCAAATAAAATAACTGGAATTATAACAATATATAAGAACTACTAGCAAAGGAGGTGAGACATGAACATATGTATTTAGTTACGGAAAATGAATACAGCCTTTGTATTAGGATTATCCAGCAAAACCGAACCAATAGGATGTGTGTATATAGAGAAAGAGAGAAAAGAGGGTGAAGGAGAGGAAGAAATGTTAAGGAATTGGCTAACAGCGCAGAGCCCAGTGGGGGGCTTGAGCCCGCGAACCTTGAGATCATGACCTGAGCTGAAACCAAGAGTCAGACGCTTACACGACTGGGCCACTCAGGCGCCCTGGTGGGTTGATTTTTAACTTTTTTGTGAAAGATGTTGCAAGTAAAAGAAATATGGTATACTGCTTTCAGGTTGGGTCACTACTCACTATTTCTTACCATCAATGGATATACTCAGTATCCTATTTTGTAAAGTTGAGCTATTTATGATTATTTCACCTCAAGACATAACTAACCAAGTACACAGCACTAATTTTCACACATGCACTTAATGTTGTGACCTTTAGAACATTACATTAATGACAAATAACATAGACATTATTCTAAAAGTTTTACTTCTTTTTAAGTAATGACTTTATACCATAAATCCTAATTACATTATTAGGATGACCCAATAAAAATATACTATTCTTTTTTCCCCTGTTGATAAAAATACACTATTCTTTTTTCATGTGGAAACTTGTCACTAATTATGAAGGAAGTTTTCCAAGGATGTTTATATGTATTAAAAAATATTGCTCAAAAACTATGAAAACCCATCCAGTTAATCAAAACAATTTGTTGAAAAACTCACTTTAAAAATTTAGGGACATTCAATAAATAAATTAATGGATAAAGAAGATGTGGGGCATGTGTGTATATACATATATATTTATAAATCTGAATATGAATATTAATATCTATAATGGAATATTACTTAGCCATAAAAGTAATGAGATCTTGTTATTTGCAACAACATGGATGGACATAGAGGGTATTATGCTAAGTGAAATAAGTCACACCAAGATAAATACAATTTCACTTATACGTGGAATCTTAAAAAATAAAATAAAAGCAGGAACAGACCCATAAATACAAAGAAAAACTGATGGTTTCTAGAGGGGAAAGTGGGAGGGATGGGCAGAATGGATGATGGGGAGTGGAAGATACAAGCTTTCAGTTAGGGAATGAATAAATCATGGGGATAAATGGTATAGCATAGAGACTATTGCCAATGGTATTGTGATAGCATCATATGGTGACAGATAGTAGCTACACTTGTGAGCCTAACATATACAGACTTGTCAAATCACTATGTTGTACATTTGACACAAACATAACATTGTGTGTTAGCTATACTGCAACTAAAAAATAACTCAGAAAAAGAAGAATGGGGATTTCCATATGTGATTAAAATGGCGAAACTGTTAGCAATTAATGTCTCCTAATAGATAACTATAATAACTTTTCAAATACTGAATGATAGGCAAAGTGATGCTGTTATCATGAAAAGAAGGAAAAACTGTCAGATGGTTCTATAACCTCAGTTTTATGCCTGGAGATACTTTCTGGAGTACAGCAAGTCCAACTAGAGCCGAAAATTACATTGAGCTGGAACCACAGAGATCAATGTTATGTTATTGAGGATGCTGGCTTTATGGGCCAAGAACTGAAGAAGATATTGTACAATGAAGGGCCTTCAGGAATATGCACAGAAGTTGCTTGACTTTCTAGATAAATATTAAGCTGAGAAGTTACGAGAGGAGATTTTGCAAGGCTAACCACTCCACAACCAAAGAAAAAAAATTTTTTTTACTTTTTTTTAAAAAATAAACAAAACAAAACAAATGAAAAGGAAAAAAAAAGAAAGAAAAGAAAAGAAAAGAAAAGAAAAGAAAAGAAAAGAAAAGAAAAGAAAAGAAAAGAAAAGAAGAGAAGAAAAAAGAGAAGAAAACTACCAAAGAGGAGCTATTGCGGAGATATGAGCTGAACAATTGTTTGGGTTTGAATATAGCTGCTAGATGTTCAAATTCTTATAAGCTAGAGTGGAGAGATCTCATTTTACACTCCAGGCATTTGGTAAACTCCCAGAAAGACAATACATTAAGAATAAGATTTACATAGTCCTAAAAGAAATAATCCCAGACTTATCTTGGCACAATCTAGGAAGAAGCTCAAATAAGTCAAGCTCATTTGCAAATTCTACCAGAATAAAATGTCACCTTGTTTTAAGACAATAAAATCTACACATTAATAGCATAACACAGCAATATTCAGTACAAAATAGCAAATTAGTGAATTTAAAAAGAGGAGAAAAACCAATCAAAAGACACAAACTCAGAAATGATGAACATGTTGGATTTTGCAGACATAGATTTAAAAGTACTTTTTACAACTATGCTTAAGGATTCAAAGGCAAGGGGAATTGAAGGAGAAAATAGACGACCTGAAAACAGTCGAACAATCAATCAAATGTGTAAGAAAGAGAACTGAATGTAAATTACTGGGCTTGAAACATAAATTCTCTTGAAATCTATTCCTGGAGATTACAACATCCTATCTATCAATAATTGTTAGAAAAAGAAAAAAAATTGACATATTTGACAAATTTGAATTTGAACAAATTCTAACCAAATTAATTATTTTTAAACACCTCAAAACAGAATGCATCTGCTATTGAAAGATTCACCACATATAGTGTGCATAGTGGTAATGATCAATATATAGATCAATAAAAAAGAAAACAGAGTGAAAAAATAATCACAGATTTACAGGGTGGGTTTATTTGTTTTACACAGTGCCAAGTTAGTTAAACGGAAAAATCATGGGGGATGGAAAAATGGAAAAAATGGAAAAAAAGATAGTCTTTCTAATAAATGGTGCTTAACATTGAAGACTTCTGTGGACAAAACAAAACAAAACAAAAAAAAAAACAAACAAAACTGCTTCCTACAAAAAAAATGGGCAATTGAATAGATCATTTACAAAAGAAGATTGATGAATGGCCCATAGGCATATGGAAATGTGCTCAACATTAGTCACTCAGAAAATTCAAATTCAAACCATAATAACACCACCAAATTACTAGACTGTTAAAATCAAAATGCTTGATGATGCCTTGTGTTGGCAAGGATGTGGAGCAAATAGAACTCTCAGAGATTTCTGATCAAAATGCTCAATGATACACCCATCACAAACTTGTCAGTAAACAAATTGTGACAACCTAATTTCAGAGAATACTACTCAGCAGTAAAAACAAACAGATTTGAACATTGGAAAATGGATGAATTTCAAAAATCATGCTATGTCAAAAAAGTCAAACACAAACACGTAAGCATTATATCATTTATAAGAAATTACAGAAAAGGCAAAACTATAGGGACAAAGAAGAGATCAGTGTTTCCTAGCAGTGAGGAAGGAAAGCCAGAGGAGGCATGAAATGCAAAGGAGCCCAAGAATATATTTTAGTTGGTTGGAATTGCTCTGTATCATGATTGATGAGATAATGAATATATACAACTGCCAAAATTCATCAAAAGGTACACCTAAAGGGTGAAATTTATTGTAGTTTAATTTTTATACTGACATTTTTTTCAGCTAAAACAAAGTTCATGCAATTCAGTAGTGAGATTATACCTCTTCTTTTGTAGTATTGAAGCCCACGCTTGTCTGTGCATATTTTTTTCTTATTCCTTATCGCTTGCATGTACATGGGCTACTGATGTGCTTCTACTCTGAATAGCAATTGAATCTTCTTATCAGAGGTCCTGCCCTTGGGGTGCCTGGAGGGCTCAGTGGGTTAAGTGTCCAACTCTTGGTTTTGGCTTAGGTCATGATCTCACAGTTTGAAGGATCAAGCCCCATATTGGGCTCTATGCCAAGTGTGAAACTTGGCAAGATTTCTAAGATTCTTTCTCTTCCTTTCCCTTTCCCCCTCTCCCATTTAAACTCCCTCTTCTCAAAATAAATAAACATTTAAAAAAAAGAGAGAACAAAAACAAACATACAAAAAGACTTGCCCTTAAAGCTGCCTGATCACATTTTACCTGTTTTACCAGATGAGTAAGCCAGCATTCCCCTCAGCCTTTTGTAACCCAGTGACTGACAAATATATGTGGGATATAAATATAAACACTTCAGCTCCTCTCTATCTTGTTAGAGCCACTACGAATTGCTACTTACACTATTTCAAGAGGTCTCTGCAGCATGAACTAAAATTTTCCTACAAAGTACTTTGTCTTTATTGAACTTTGCCCCTATCAAACAATTTCTTTACTCTCCTTCTGATTTTTACTAGAACCCTCTTAATAAATTACTTATACGAAAATGTTTATCCTTGGATCTCCACTGAAATAATCCAACCTAAGAGAAAGAAGATATATTTTGGTGCCACTCATGAGTCTTCCAGTTAAGAGAAGAACATTCAATTAGACTCAGATAAGGTTTAAAATAAAAAGGGACCACGTTGGAGGAAGCACCTCTGGACTGTCCAGTCTCTCAAGATCTCTTATAAGTCTTTTTTCTTTATAGCAACCTAAATTTTCTCCTATTGCGTAGAGTTACCTCTACGTAGAGGGAGAATGGCAAGGAGAAGCATGAAATACAAACATGTGTTAGAAGAAAACCAAATTTCACATGAAATATATAAAATATTCTGTTAGTTTTTAGGTTGGTGTCTAAGAGTTAATTTGATCTTCAGAGAGAGCATTCTATTTTCCCTGCATGGTTCAATGACATAAGCTCTACTGACTACAACAGACAAAGAATGCTGGGTATGTGGACACTAATAAAAGAAAAAATGCAGTCTGTGCTCAACACTCTAAACTTGCAAGCTATATACAAAGTTTGAAGATTCTCAGCACCTGGGCATTCTTCCTTAGCAAAAGATTTGCAGTATTCAAGGAAAAAAAGAAAAAAGGTAACTCAAACCATTGAGGTATTGATGAACGTATCTAGTAGAACAGAGACCTAACCGCACTTGGGTTTACACTGAAGATTGTTCGGTCCTTATTAGGAATACTAACAGGTTTGTGTTGAGTCTCCTAATATCTGAATAAGCAAAATGCATGTTCCTGTTTACTTCTTCCAAGTCCTTTCTCTCAGATTCAGTTTATATTCTCAGTGACCTGCTTATTCCCAAGTCTTTTACCTGAAGGATGAGATTTTTCTGTCACTGAACAAATATAAAACTATTAAAACTTAAAACACACATTGAATCGGATTATATCACCAAGTCCAAATTTAATTGTACCGCTTAAGACAAACCATTTTTATTCTATATATCTTGAATATTTATATAGACTTGTTTTTTGCTAAGGATGATAGTAACACTTATATGTAACTCATCTGTTTTTCCTTAAATAGTAAGCTAAAATATACTCAGTATCTAATTTTAAATACCATAATAAATTAAAACCTATCAATTGTTTTCTCTTTCTTCTATTTTTTTAAATGTTTCTTTATTTTTGAGAGAGACAGAGACAGAATGTGAGAGGGTTATGGGCAGAGAGAGAGGGAGACACAGAATTGGAAGCAGGCTCTAGGCTCTGAGCGGTCAGCACAGAGCCCGAAGTGGGGCTGGAATCCACGAGCTGTGAGATCATGACCTGAGCTGAAGTCAGACGCTCAACCAACTGAGCCACCCAGGCTCCCTGTTTTGTTTTTTTCTTCTAGAAGATAAAAATATTATTCTACTTATAGTTTAGAAAAGAAAAATGTGGCATTCTAAATCCAACTCTAGGGGCAGAAAATTACTCAGGAAAGGTTTTAATATCTAGTCTCAAAAATGGAATTGAACCAAAAATTATACAAAATAAAGGACTAATGTGTAGAAAGAATGTGTTTATGTGGAAGAAAATATATAAAACTATAGAGATTCTAAAAGTTGACAAAGGATTCTGCAATTATAAACTCCGACAGTGATTAGACACAAAATCTCTTATAAAATCTAATTTTAAAAAAAAGGCATAGAGGGGCACCTGGGTGGCTCCGTCAGTTAAGTGTCCAACTTCAGCTCAGGTCATGATCTCACGATCTGTGAGTTCGAGCCCTGCATCAGGCTCTGTGTTGACAGCTCAGAGCCTGGAGCCTGCTTCGGATTCTGTGTCTCCCTCTCTCTCTGGCCCTCCCCCGTTCATGCTCTGTCTCTCTCTGTCTCAAAAGTAAATAAACATAAAAAAAATTAAAAAAAATAAAATTAAAAAGAATAAAAAAAGGCATAGAGTTGATTTTCCAGGTTTATGTAATAAACCTGTATATGCACAGGTTTGCATGCATACACACACACACACACACACACACACACACACACACACACATGAAAATGGTCACACAATATTCTTTTTTCTCTTTCTGTGTTCTCTCTAGAGTAGTATCAGTGTCTTCATTTTTCCTTTAGGTACAAATAATTCTAAGCACCTGAACAGGCTGAATATTTGAGGTATATTTGAAAAAAAAATCCTTTTGAAGAAAAAAATGTTTGCGAAAACATACCAATAATCAGCACGCATCTATAGTGTCTCTCACTAAATATCTTAATACATTGTCTATTTTGATAAATAGAAATATTTGTGTTTTTTTTCAATCTGAAACATCATATGTCATAGTTATCAAACATACTTGATTTAAAATTTCATGTGCTAGGGAGGCTTGGGACAGAGCGAGAGAGTATTAGACTTTGAGTAGAGTTACTTAGTATCCATAGTTGTCATGATGCAGTAAAAGTCATTATTAAACTATTATCTAGGCTGTGAGAGAGAATTACAAATAATGTGGGAAGAAAATTGTTTTGAAGAGAAAATGAATTAATGGTTGGGTCAACAAGATTAAGAATCAGAGAAAGGTTTGGATATCATAGCTTCATAAAGCTCCCGTGTGATAGCGTCCCCTCCTAAGGGGAAAAAGAAAAAAAAGGCAACCTGACTATACCGTATGTGACAACATCCCTCACAACCTTGGAACATGAGACCACTTAATCAGACTACATGTGTGTGTATGTGTGTGTGTAGTTACCATATATGGGAGACAAAAAAGTAAAAAAAAATATATATATAAAAACTATGCCATGTGGCGTTCCGAGCTCAGTTCAGGTACAAACCCAAACTGAGCAGTGCTGGCACAAATAAAGTTGCTTTCTAAAAAAAAAAAAAAAAAAAAAAAAAAAAAAAAAAACAAAACAAAAAAAAACAAAAAAACCTTGATGTCAAGTCTCTGTGCAAGAATCCTGCTACACCAAAGTAGTGAGTCAATAAAGCCAATATTTTAGATTCGTAATTTTCAAGAATTTTGAGCAAGTATATCACAAGTCTGTATTGAAATAACGTAATTTTTAAAGCAGTTTTAAGTCATTTATTTTATCTAAGTCCGTTATCTTGATATTTGAGATACTTCGCAATATTTTACATTTTGTATTCAAGGCTTTTGGAAGTCTCATTTCTGTAACTTTACTAAAGCCAAATTTACTCATGAGACTAAATATAGAGGAAAAGGAAAGCCTGGGCGGTGCCTTGTTTTAATGATCAAACATTCTGGATAATTGAAATGTTTAATTTGAAAGAGAAAGTTGATGGGTAGAAACATTCATGCAGCAGTCACAAATACGTGAATGAATACATGCCAAAGAGTAAAATAAATTCAGCAATTACTGTGCACAGCATTTTGAATACTATGATGTTTAATAAAAGGTAAAAGAAATGTAGAAAACCTATACATTTTTAAAATACACATTCATAATGAAAATACTAATTTTTAAAACTAATTTGGCTCTTTCTGAGTTCCATATTTATGTATTGTCTATATAAATGGCCTACACACAACTTACTCACAAAATAGGTTATTAATTTATTATCAAAATGTAATTGATTCATTATTTGCATAAAGCATGCGAGTTTTGCTTATAATCTATACTAACGAGGCTAATGTTAAATAGCTGGTTGTACAATAGCCATACTGCTATTAAAATGTGTTGATACATAAAGAAAATATCCATTAAATATTCTAACATTTGTGTAAATTAAGTCTACTATATGAGCTATACAAAGGCACAAATTACCATCTAAGTTGTTTTACCAATCAAATTTCTGAGGTAGCATTGCAAAGCAGCTCTGTTACTTGGAAAATTAAATGTAAATGTTCTCCTTCATGAGAACATTCATCTCTTTCATGATCTCCTTTTATGATCGAACAAACAGGGCAGCAGATAGGTGAAAGATTGGGTCTAAAATATATTTTCTAGAAGTAATAAAAAGTGCAAGTCTCACAATGACACGAACACTTATGCCATCCAGTACATTTTGTGCTTTTGTGCTATGTACTTAACAGTGTTATTTTTATGAAATACAAAGATTTTCTCTATCATCAGATATATAGTATCATGAAATGCTTTAAAATATCACATAGAATAATGATTGTTCCTGTGTTTTGCCAAATACTTGGATAAAAACTTTTAAAGTGCAGTTAATCATGCAACTGTTATTAAGCAGGTGGCAATTTGGTATCATGCAGATAACCATCTGGCTGACTACGATTTCAAACTTTTCACAGGTCTCCATAGCATGTAAATGTGTCAAAGATTCTTAGCACTTTTGAAAAAATGGCTTTGCTGTCATATTTTAAATACAGTGATATACAAGTTAGAGTGTATGACTCTGTGATAGCTTTATAAAATATTTAATAAATGTTTACCAGGTTTCATGGAGACTTTTCTCTTGTTATTTTGCACATATGATTTCTTAGAAAATGGACAGTTTGTTTTCTGTAATTGTATTCTATGTGTGTTTAATTTCTCTTCACTTCTTGCTTTCGACTTATTCCACATGCATCGGTGGCCACCTTAATGTTAAAATACTTATACAGTTTCAAGGACTGACTACTATCCCCTAAATAATTTATACTTAACATATCATAAAATATTTATCCTTCTATTTCTGGAAAAGACCTTTTATTTCTACCACTTAATGTCTAATTATAAAATAATATATATTCATTATATATTTTACATAATTTATATAATACATGCAACATACATTTTATGAATAGAATATGTATATATGTATACATATAACATTTGTTATATATAATATTTCACATAATATACATTACATGTATAATAATATATTGTACATATGCCATATATGTGTGTGTGTGTGTGTATAATTTATATGTATGTAAAATCACCACCAAAAATTTGAGAATATAAAAGACAATCAGAGAATATAAGTTAGCAGTAACACTAATGAGAAACAACCACAATTAAGTTTCTGGAAATATACACACAAATAAGGTATTATTTGCACATATATGCATGTGTGCACACACAAAAATACATGCATATCAATTTTGAGCCAATTTAAGCTCATAAAATATATATTGTTTCAGAATGTGTTTTTCAAGTTTTTATTTAACTTCCAGTTAGTTAACATACAGTATAATTTTAGTTTCAGCAGAATGTACTTTTTTACTTAAAATTTTGAGATTATTTTGCAGTAAGAATTCTTTGGAAATATGTTTTATCCACCTTTAAAGGGAAATATACAAGTTACTATTTGTAGGTGGCTATTGAACATTTAGAAATATTTTTTGAGTACTTTTCATATTCTTTACAAGGCTATGGAGGCCAAATTTATAATGTCAAAGTAAAATGGACTTTTCACACAATACACGTTTCAATTTAGAAAACGCTTTCCTCCCTTTACTGATTATCTGCATATTTTAAGTATGTGCCATTCTCCTCCAATAAAGTATATATTCTTCCACATGAGAAATGAGTTATGTCTCATTCATCTTTTCATTCCTTTGTGAAGTCTATATTAATTGATGGTTTTATTAAATTAAAAAAAAACCACCCTGATCTAGTTGTTGAATTTTTGTATATAGATGAGAATCAGATACATCCTATTTTGTTTCCTTATTTCAAGTATCATCCATGAGTACCTGTTTTTGGTTTTTATTATTTCAAGTGTAATCGATGAGTACCTGTTTGTATTTATTGTGAAGCTAACAAAATTGTTTCTGTTCATACTATTTTGCTAATCTTATTGCGTCTGTTTTTAAACAGTGAATAGTTGCTATTTTTAACTATTATTATTTTTAAACAGTGGATATTTACTATGTTTGGTAAGAATCAAGGACACTATTATACTAAAACTGAGATAACATTAGGGGTCAAGGAAGATGGCAGAATCAGAAGATCCTGAGGTCACTTTGTCCCACAGACATACTGAGGCTACAGGTATATATAATGTAACTCACTCTGAAAATGATCTAAAGACTAGCTGAACAGCACTTCCACAGCTAAAGATAAAGGGAAAGCCACATTGAGAAGGGGAAGTGGGGAAGAGACATGGTTGGAACCCAACCCCTCTGTGCAGTGACCCACATGCAGGAGAAATATCACAGGAATGGAGGTTCTCCCTGGGGAGCAAGGAAATCAAACCCTACATCAGGCACACCCTACCTTGGGGATCTGCACTTGGAAGACAAGCCCCATAATGTCTTTGAAAATCAATGGGACTTAACTCAAGGAAAGCAATGATTTACAGGAAACTCAGATTCTGCTCTTAATGGGCCAGCACACTGTATCACTTGATCTGAGACCCAGCACAGAGGCCGAAATTTCAAAGGACCTGGGTTATAAGTGAAAGAGATTTACTGACTAATTTTAAGATGTACTGGAGGGACAGGGAACTGTAGCAGCTTTCTCCAGGAACGGAAGTCTTGTTGGGCACCATTTTTTTGCCCTCCTTCAGCTAACTGGCACTTTCCATTTACCTTGGGAGTGCTGCTTGCCCACTCCAGTGTTTCTGTGAAAATCCACCCCAATGAGCAAACACACCTTTGCAAAGCGAATACCTCCTGCCACACCCAGTGGGCAGCAACAGTCAGGACCAGTATCCCCTCCATAGTTACTACCACCCCACTACACTTGGCAGATAGCCCTGGCCAGAACCAGTGCCACTACAAAACACATTCTGCCTCAGGGAGGGGGTTACAATGCTGCCAACATGCACCCCTGTCAACAGTTGCAGCCAAGGCTCTCCATTAGCTGTACTAGGAGATAATCCACCCACTGGCCACAGGCGGGCCTCTAGCCAGCACACCAAGTCACAATCCATCAATACACCCAGTCAGGCTGGGGGCCGGCCCCGCCCACCAGCAAGCTTACTGCAAGTGCAGCTGGGCCTCCTCGACAGCTGTGCTTGGAGGCCTTCCCTGCCAACCAGTATACACAGTAGTCATAACCATTCACTGCAGCCCACTAGGCTGGGGCCAGCCCCACACGTCGGCATACTGCACATGTGTGCAGCAGTCACAGCCCAGTCACAGCAGGAGGGTATGCAAGCCTACACAGAAGGCACTCCTGGAGCACCTGATTCTGTACTACTGGGCCCCACAGGATGCCTTATATCTAAGTGCACTATCTTGAAGACCAGGAGACATAGCTGAGCTACCTAATACACAGAAACAAACACGGAGAGATAAAACAAGGAGACAGAGAAATATGTTTCAAACAAAAGAACAATAAAAAATCTCAGGAAAAGAAGTAAACAAAATAGAAATAGCCAAACTACCTGATAAAGGGTTCAAAGTAAGTGTCATAAAAATGTTCACCGAACTTGAAAGAAGAGTGGATAAACTCAGTGTGATCTTCAACAAAGAGAACAAAAATATTAAAAAGAACTAATCAGAGTTGAAAAAATATAATAGCTAACATGAAAATAGACTAGAGGGACTCAACACTAGATTAGAGGATGTAGAAAAGTGGATCAGCAATCTGGAAGACATGGTAATAGAAAGCCACCCAACTGAACAGAAAAATAAAAAAGAATTTAAAAATGAAGATACATTAAGGGACCTTTAGGACAACATCAGCATACTAACATTCACATTTAAGACATCCTAGAAGGAAAAAAAAGACAAAGCAGCAGAAAACTTGTTTGAATAACTGAAAACTTCCCCAACCTGGGGAAGGGAACAAACATTTAAGAGCAGCACAGTGAGCTCAAAATGAGATATACCCAAGGAGATCCATGCCAGAAACACAATAATTAAAATATCAAAGTTTAAGATAAAAAATGAGTTTTAAAAGCAACAAGAAAAAAAGCAATGTGTTATATATAATGGAAACTTCATGCGGCTATCAGATGATTTTTCAGCAGAAACTTTACAGGCCAGTAGTGGGGGTGGGGGGCAAAATACAGTCTAAGTGCTGAAAAGAAAAAAAACAAAACAAAACAAACCCACTAAACCAAAAATACACGACCTGGCAAAGTTACCATTCAGAGTTGAAAGAGAGACAAAAAGTTTCCCAAAGGTTAAAGACATCCATCACCCCTAAACCAGCCCTATAAAATGTTAAAGGGACTTCTTTAAGTGTAAAAACAACAACAACAACAACAACAAAAAACGGCCATAACTGGAAGAAAATTACGAAAGGAAAATATTTCACTGATAAAAGCAAGCATATAGTCAAGGAAATAAATCAAACACTTATAAAACTAGAATAAGCCTTAAAAGAAAATAAGGGGGCGCCTGGGTGGCGCAGTCGGTTAAGCGTCCGACTTCAGCCAGGTCACGATCTCGCGGTCCGTGAGTTCGAGCCCCGCGTCAGGCTCTGGGCTGATGGCTCAGAGCCTGGAGCCTGTTTCCGATTCTGTGTCTCCCTCTCTCTCTGCCCCTCCCCCGTTCATGCTCTGTCTCTCTCTGTCCCAAAAATAAATAAACGTTGAAAAAAAAATTTTTTTTTAAATAAAAAAAATAAAAAAAAAGAAAATAAGTAGTAAAGTCAATGATATCGACAATAATTAAAGAATATAAAAATAAAAAGATGTAAAATAGGACTCATATACACAAAAATGTGGGAGGGGGATTAAAAATGCAGAGCTTTTAGAATGTGTTTAAACTTAAGTAAGCATCAACTGAATATAGACTGCTATATACAAGATGCTATGTATAAAACTTATGGTAAGCACAAACCAAAAACCTCTAATAGGTGCACAAAAAATAAAGAACAGAAAATCCAAGCATAACATTCAAGAAAGTCATCAAAACACAAGAGAAAAAAAAAAGAGGAAAAAAAGAAAAGGGAAAGAACTACAAAAACTAGAAACAATTTTGCAAAGTGGCAATAATTACACACCTTACAATAATTACTATAAATAAAATCAACTGAATCTAATGAAAAGACATAGGACGGGGCACCTGGGTGGCTCAGTTGGTTAAGCATCCGACTTCGGCTCAGGTCACGATCTCGCGGTTTGTGAGTTGGACCCCCTGTCGGGCTCTGTGCTGACAGTTCAGAGCCTGGAGCCTGCTTCAGATTCTGTGTTTCCCTCTCTCTCTGCCCCTCCCCTGTTCACGCTCTGTCTCTCTCTGTCTCTCAATAATAAATAAACAGAAAAGGAAGGAAGGAAGGAAGGAAGGAAGGAAGGAAGGAAGGAAGGAAGGAAGGAAGGAAGGAAAAGCAAGAAAGCAAGAAAGCAAGAAAGCAAGAAAGAAAGAAAGAAAAGATAAGACAAGACATAGGACAACTAAATGGATAAAAAAAAAACAAGATCCATCTGTATACTGCCTACAAGAGACTCACTTTAATGTTTTTGTTTTGTTTTGTTCTGTTTTTTAGAAAGAGAGAGACAGAGCATGAGTGGGGTAGAGGCAGAGATAAAGGGAGACACAGAATCAGAAGCAGGCTCCAGGCTCTCAGCTGTCAGCATAGAGCCCAATGCAGGGCTCGAACTCACAGATCGTGAGATCATGACCTGGGCCAAAGTTTGATGCTTCACTGACTGAGCCACCCAGGTGCCCCAGAGATTCACTTTAGACCTAAAGACATATGCTGGCTGAAAGTGAAGAGATGGGAAAAGTTATTCCATCCACATGAAATTGAAAATAAGCTGTGGTAGTAATATCGCATGTATGTATATATGTATGTGTGTATATGTATATGTGTATGCATATATATACATACACACATATATATTCAGACTTTAAAACAAATACTGCAATGAGAGACAAAGGGGCATTAGATAATGATAAAGGGATCAATCTAATAAGAAGATATAACAATTATAAATTATGCTCCTAACATAGAGCACCTACATATATAAAGCAAATATTAACAGATATAAAGGGAGAAATGGTGACACAATAATAGTAGAGGACTTTAACATCCCACCTATATCAATGGGTAGATGAACCTAGAGAAAATCCATATGGAAGCAGTAGCTTTGAATGACACAGATGGATTTAACAGTTATTATATACAGAATATTTCATTCAAAAACAATAGGATATTCAAGTATGCATAAAGCATTCTCTGGGACAGATTCTAACAGCCATAAAACAAACACATTTGACAAAATTGAGCCTTCTGATCAATGAACATTGAGTAGCTCTCCATTAATTTAGTTATTTTTAAAATTTGTTCATCAGAATTTTGTGGCTTTCCTCATATAGATCGTTGTACATATTTTGTTAGAATTATACGTAAGGTATTTCATTTGGGCGGTTATGTAAATGGTATTGCATTTTTAATTTCATATTCCACTTGCCCGTTGCTGACATATAGAAAAGCAATTACGTATGTTAACATTATGTCCAACAATCTTGTTATAATCACTTACTGGTTCCAGGAATATTTTTTGAGGAGTATTTCATATTTTCTACAAAATGATGAAGTTATCTGTGAACAAAGTTTTATTTTTCCAATCTGTACACTCTTTCTTTCCTTAAGTTATCTTTTTACATTAGCTAGAATTTCCAGTACAATGTTCAATAGGATTAGTGAGAGAGGATATCTTTGCCTGGTTCCTTACTGGGAATGCTTTGAGTTTCTCACCATTAAGTGTGATGTTATAGTTTGTTTTTATAAATAGTCCTTATCAAATTAAAGAAGTTCTCTTTTATTCCTTCTTTGTTGAGATATTTTATCATGGATAAGTGTTGGATTTTGTCAATTGCTTTTTCTGTATCTATTGATATGATCATGTGATTTTTTTTTTTACCCTGTTAATTGACTTTTGAATGTTGAATCA
Organism: Lynx rufus; assembly: GCF_022079265.1. Classification (NCBI taxonomy): domain Eukaryota; kingdom Metazoa; phylum Chordata; class Mammalia; order Carnivora; family Felidae; genus Lynx; species Lynx rufus. The sequence goes on from NW_025814867.1 coordinate 115,372,427, forward strand.
GTCTTGTATACATAGAATAAATCCCAGCTTAGTATACTTTTAAATATATATTTACTATAAATTTTCATATTGATTATTTAGAATATAAACGGAAGAAAAAAAGCTATTATTTGTGCATTTACTATGACACGGCCACTATGCTATTAAACATGGTACACCCATATTTTAATAAATTCTTATTAGCCTGGTATCAGTATTCTCAATTTTGAATAGGATAATAGTAAAACTTAAAGAAGTTTATTATTTGAAAATGTTAAACTATGAAATATAATGTGATGATATTTAAAACAAAGTTTCATCTTATTACACAATATTTTCTAGTCTGTGTTAAATTAACAACATTGATTAAATTAGTCTGGTATCATATTTGTGCTTAACTGGCATGTATTTTTTATTTAAACATCTAAAATCACATAAATAAATATATGTTCATGTATATGAGGTTTCATATAAACTGAATTGAATACACACATAAAAAATAAAGATAATTTTAAACACAATTTTAGATACTATTTCAATAGACCATGTTCAAGCAAGCATTTGCTCCTGCTGCTACTATTGGTTTTGTTGTTGTTGTTGTGTTACTATTATTAAGAATGCAATAAAAGTAAATCCTGATTCCATTTGTGGTTTAAACTAATGATCTTTAAAGTATCTCCTCCCATTCTTATTTTCTCTTGTTTAGCAAAGACATGTAAATAATGCCACATCTCTTTGCTAGAAAAGATGCCTTACTGTCCACCCCCACCACCCCCAAAAAATAAAAGATTTGTACTGCAAAATGCATCTCTTCTGTTTAGAAATTAGGATATTTATTTTAGGGAAAAGTAATTGCTTCTTCATACTGTATACTGTAATAGAATTTTCAGTCCAAAAGCAATTTAAGTCAGCAACATATTGAACTATAATTAAAGATTTATGATTCCATTAAAAGGTAATGTTATAGTTAATCCCTAATAATAAAATACTTCATAAAAGTTCAGTGTTATACACAATGCAGTGCAGAATACGAACATCAAGTTCTCCCAAATATTTACTGGGCTTGTGATTTCATTGAAAATGCTAACACTTGAATTTCAATAATACATTATATTGGCTTTAGATTTAATTGTAGAAGTATGGTTATCTTCCTTTAAATATATGTGCAGAATGTATTTTGTGGGATATATTTATTTAGATAACTGGATACCCTTTAAAATATTGTGATGCTTTACTTCTTTTCAATATACTTTTATTATTAAAAGAAGGATGAGATTCTGGTCAAGATGACCCAGTATATTCAGGTTGCAATGTCCTTTCTTAGCTTTAAATAAAAATAAAACATTATAAGTATAGATAATGGAAAAGGCATAGCCAGGTGGAAAAAAATGGAAACGGACAAAATGCATACAGTATTGAAACCATGGGTCCTTGACCCATAAATATACAGTGATGGCCAAGGACTTGTCTCTGGCACGTTAAAGGGACATGTGTACCATGTGATATGAAAACAAGAGTCAGGCTCCCTACTTGACCATATGCATTATTTTTCAAGCTCTGTATCTCAGTGAATGAGGCTGGCCATACCACGGAAGGACCACGTTTTCAGTAGGACTGTCACATTTAGCAAATACAAATACTAAATAAAATGGGCACACTTCCACAAAAAATAGTATCCAGTTTACTTTAAATTCAAATTGAATCAGGCAGCCTGTATTTTACCTGGCAACGGTACTCCTGAACCTGTAGCTACAAGAAACATGAACAGCTTCAGAACTGAGAAAAGATCATGGAAACTCTGTGTTTAAGTTTGTCTCCCCAGTACCCCACACAGTCAAAAGCCCAATATTTTATTAATTTCATACGACTACAAAATTTCATCATAAGCCTCAAGCCCCAAGGACTCATGGGCCAGGGAATAGACCCTAGCAAACTGTTGGTTAGGAGACATTGAAAGAAAATCAAAACAAAGAAAAATATGAATATATTCAAAAAGAAAACTCCTTTTCCAAAGGATAGAACCTATCAAATTCCAAGAAAAGAAAAAAAAATCGTGGTAACAAGACAGATTAACAACTAGTACATAAGTTAAATGCAGATTATAAATATAACTTGATAAGGTGGTCTAATGAAGACATTACATTCAGCATGTTTTTGATGCTCAATAGTTATATGAAAAAAATTAAAAGGAAATAGTATTAGTAAGTGAAAACTAAGAATTTAGGACTATGAAACAATATTTAATTTTGGAAATACTAAACAACATTTATATTGCTCTTAAAATGGAAACAGATAGTACAAACTAGATGAGACATCAAGGAAGAAAATCTTAGCAACTTGTCAGATACTACTGAAGAATTCGCCACTAATGCACCAAAATGTTAAGATGTTCGCACGGGTGTAATGTTAAGAATGATCAGAATGCTAAGAATGTTAATGTAATGTTAAGAATGTGACATGTAGAGACTCTGAAATAGACATATAAGTTTCAGAAGGAAAAAAATGGAAGAAACGTCAGAGTGGCAATATTTGAAGATAGTATTAACATAATTTTTTGATAACTGAAGAAAAAATGAGTTTTCTTTCTGTATTAACATGTAGGCCTTAAAAGGGTATGTAAAATATACCTGTGACTATGTCAATCATAGGAAAAACTTTTGGAACAAAGAAAGAATCAAGTTTAGTTTCTAAGACATAAAAGGAAAATCACGTTATTTGCGAAAGAAAGAAACTTAACCTGTAATGTAATTAAAATAGATTGATTTTAACCAGCTGTAAGGAATATCTGAAGAAAAGTAAGTAACAACCTAGAATATTAGCTAATCTGTAATTCAAAACGGGATAACATTAAGACTTTAGTTTGCAATACATGCAATGACCAAGTTAGCTACCTAACAACCATCACTAAATATAATACAAAACAAAACTAAATATAGGGTCTTCGTTAGCAGGGGTAAAGGAAGATAGAAATCCTGAAAATTTTTAAAAATCTTGGGGCGCCTGGGTGGCGCAGTCGGTTAAGCGTCTGACTTCAGCCAGGTCACGATCTCGTGGTCCGTGAGTTCGAGCCCCGTAGGGCTCTGGGCTGATGGCTCAGAGCCTGGAGCCTGTTTCTGATTCTGTGTTTCCCTCGCTCTCTGCCCCTCCCCCATTCATGCTCTGTCTCTCTCTGTCCCAAAAATAAATAAAAAATAAACGTTGGAAAAAAAAAATTTAAAAAATCTTATATGGAACTCAATAGTAGCACTATAACTTAAAAATTTCAAGGGGCATGTGTCTTTCTCATTGTCTTCTCAGAAATCTCTCAAAAAGTATAAATAATATGAAATGCAATCTGTATTTGCAATAATAATGAAAAATTTATGTATCCCTGCACTACATTATGTGAGGTAAGTCTGTTTAATGGAGGCAAATGGAATGGTTTGGAAAGATGTCAAGAGAAGATTCCCATCGTTGACAATGTTGCACTACTATAACTGAGGGAAATTCTTCCAAATTAAGTGATGCAGCTTAAGATTCAAAGACAAAATTGGAATGGGGATGTATATTATGACTCAAGGCAGAAGTTTCCTCCTTCCGACCTCATTTGGCATAAAGAAGAAGCTGGAAGGTAGGTATGTTATGAGCAATTTTACAGAGAAGTTATTTGCAGAAAGTAGGTTTTTCAGTGAGATAGGCTGGTAAAGGAGAACCGTGCTGCACTGTGAGTTGACTCTAGGTAGCTGATCATTGTTGTTTGGCAGATATACAGACTTAGAGACTGTACTCAAGTAGATATTCTCATTACACAAGAAATGCTTTTCTATACTCTAACATGATACTGGTCCTCTGGATAAAAATCTAGTTCAGAAAGTAATTACACCATTCAAATCTAAGTAAAATGTAAATTATCAAGTATGGACCTACAAAATGTAAGGAGAAAAGAGAGAGAGAGAGAGAGACCAGATACATGGTTACACCCATCAGATTTTTTGTTTGTTTGTTTAACCAGAGGAGCTCCACCCCTCTGCTTTATTTACAGGAGATATACTCCAGCACCCCAAGTGGATGCCTGAAACGACAGATAGTACCAACCCCTATATATACATTTTTACTTTACATACAGACCTAAGATAAAGTTTAATTTATAAATAAGCCATGGTAAGAAATTAATAATAACTAATAATAGAACAATTATAGCAATACACTGTAATAAAATTTATGTCTGATTTTTTTTTCAAAATATCTTATTGTACTGTACTCACCCTTCATCTTGTGGTGATGTGAAATGATAAAATGCCTACATGATGAGATAAAGTGCGTGGGTGATGTAGGCGTAGTGATGTGGCGTTAGCCTACTACTCACCTTCTGACAACACATCAGGAGTTATTATCTGCTTCCAGACTATGGTGACTGCATTAAGGATTACCGCACAGAGAAATGTAAACACTGGCCAAAAATGTTGCGTAGTTTTTAAAAAATATAAAATAAATCAGTATGTCATTTTACTTTTGTGACATTAGAGTATACAAAATTTCAGGAATAACATATCAAACTATAGAAATAAACTATGTACTGGTGGGCCTCTGAAAAGGAGCCTAAGAGCAAAATAAACTATCTTAGAGTAAAAAGAAAAATTACTTTGAGGTAGAACAAAGGATGGAATACAGGACATGAAAGAGGGAAGTCAAAATAATCCACAAAATAAAAAAAAAATTAAGAGAGGTGAAACAATGAAGTTTAAGAAAACTTTAATGAGAAAGTATTAAAATTGCCAATTTAAAGGATATACTGGATCTTAGAAAAAAACAATGATCAGTTTAGAAATATTTTAATAAAGCTAATTGATTTCAAATCAAAGATCCAGTTGGCAGTAAAGTACAATATCATTTTACCTATAAACACAAAACAATAGTCTGACCTAAGATTTTTCAATATCAACAGTAAATTCTGAAAGGGACTGTAGCAATGCCTGCAAATTCCTCAAAAAAAAGAAAAAAAGAAAGGAAAATGTGAACCATTAATTCTATGGGCATACAAATTATTAAATACTAAAGAAACAAATAAATACTGACAAGAATTCATTAGCCTTTCACATGATCCTTGAAGAAATATTAAAAGATGAACTACAGGTGCACCTGGGTGGCTCAGTCTGTTAAGCATCCAACTGTTGATTTCAGCTCAGATCATGACCTTACAGTTCATGAGTTTAAGCCCTGCATCAGGCTCTGCCCAGACAGGGTGAATTCTGCTTGGGATTCTGTCTCTCTCTCTCTCTCTCTCTCTCTGCCCCCTTCCTCACTCACTCTCTGTCTCTCTCTCAAAATAAATAAAAATAAACTTAAAAAGAAAGATAATAAATAGTGAAATGACTACAAAGACATTTGCAGTGGTATCAAATAAATACTGTTAGGTGTTAAGATAGGCAGAATACCAATAAACTCCCCCTTGAGTTTAATACTCTCCCCCTTGAGTGTAGACAAACCTGAAACTTGCTTCTACTCAGTAAAATATGGCACATTTTAGGAATATTACTCGGGCTCCTATTCAGTTACATGGCAAAAGTGAAGGAACCGTGCAGGTGAAATTAAGCTCTATAATCAGTTGACTTGAGGTTAACCAAAGAAGTCTACCTTGTCTGACCCTGATCAAATCAGATGAGCATCTAAAAGAAGGCTTTAGAGGTAAGAGACAGAAGTCAGAGACTCTCTCTTTCCTGAGGCAAACTTTATCTAGCTGACGGAAAATGAATCTTGCCAACAATACATTAAGTTAGAAGAGGATGCCAGGTTCTTTGGTTAAGACTGAAACAATTCTCTCCTCCTTAATTGTGTGTGTTTGTGATTTATAATTATTTCTTAAAAGTGTGATATGGTCAGATTAAATCAAACCAATATAGAGAAGTGATTTAAATTGAGTGCTGAAAACACAGTTTTCTATCATATTCATCTTCTACTACAGATTATTCCTGTACATCAATTCATATTCTTTGTCATTTTAACTTTTTTTTGTTGTTTTTGTTTGTTTTGATCAGGCTATTCAATCTATGAGTTATATATTGTTTTTTTTTTCTTTTTGCAAAAGTTCTAACAGTTTGGGATTTGAGTAATCATATGAAATAGTACCTAGTTACAAAAGAATTTCCTAATTCTTTTTCATGATTCAGATTTTCATGAAATTTTGAAATTCAGATTTTCATGATTTGCATCATTTTATAACAATGTTTTATATCAAAAATACTGAGGCATGGGGCGCCTAGGTGGTTCAATTGGTTGAGGGTCTGACTCTTGATTTTGGCTCAGGTTGTGATCTCACCGTGGTAAGATTGAGGCACACTTAACATGGAGCCTACTTAAGATTCTCTCTCTCTCTCTCTCTCTCTCTCTCTCTCTCTCTCTCTCTCTCTCTCTCTCTCCCCCCCACCCCCGCCACCAACCTCTGCCTTTCTCCCCTACTCCCACTCTAAAATAAAATTTAAAAAAAGAAAACAAACACTGAAGCATGAAGAATTGAATTGATATATTGAATAGGAAAATGTAATGGATACTTCTATATCTACATGCTCAAGTTTCAGATGTTTTTGAATGTTGCATGTAGAGAACACACGATGTCCTTTTTCCTAAAAGGTTCAAAGACAATAAAGACCTAATGGAAGGAAATGGGCTCTATGTTGACACATGCTGATACCATGTCAACGTCTTCATACAGCATCTCATTAAGATTTCAAATGTTTCTATAGCTATAGTCATTATTTGTTATCCTTCAGAGGAATATGGGATTTTAAATTGTGTCAGAGCAGCTGTTCAGAGAAGCCACTTGAGTAGTGAGGGTTATTACTGACAGTCTCAGCATGATGATTGCATTACCGTGTGCTGGAATATGATTCTGAAAAATGAGAAATACTCTATTTAGGCAAAGAGAAATGACTTGCTGTTTGTTTCTGAATAACTCAGTCTACTGTATGGTAGGTTGAATAGATGCACAAATCTTATAATGATTACTGATATCTTGGTAAAAGTCTCATTGAAGTAAACTGTAGGGTACCTGAGGTTTCATATGCATTTATCAAACAACCGATAGAAACGCTGCTTTTTAAAAAATGAAAAGATGAGGTTTAGGGCACAAAATCCTCACACCTGGTTGTTACCAATGGTATTTTGTTACCACTATTAATCATATCTTACTTGTTTATTTTTAGGATGTGAACATTTCCAGCACCCCTTACCCTACCTTTTAGCTGTGTTCCAGGACTTGTGTGAAAATTTTATTTCAGTCAGTCAAGTTTTATTTTAAATATACCAGCAAAATATAGAACATAAACCCTGACCGCTATGATTGTCAAAATAAATTTCATTTTTTTAATGAAAATAAACACTGCTTGATGTAATAATATTATACATTCTAGTTATATATATTTATAAGGGTATTATAAAACTATCTTTTTTCACACACAACTTCCAACAAAATAGTCAATTAACTGCTAATGTTTTATTATATGTACTATTGTAGTCTAATTTTACAATCGTTCAACAGTTTACCTATTCCTTCCATTTAGTAAATTCTAAGTTTTGCCATATTCAAAACACACAAAAAAAATCAATGTTTATCTATAGAGTTTTTACATATAAAATGCTTATATGTAAATAATTTTTATATGTAAAAGGTTTATATACTTTTTTTAATCCTTATCAAAATACATATGTATCTTTTCTAAGGTAAGAATTAATGTATAATAGCATTTTAGGGTGACAATTTAGAATGACACTAAGGGTGAATACTTTCATATGTTTCTCTCAATGTATATATTCATATTTGTATTTATTCTTATATATTTACATATAAGTATAATATTAATATTAGGTATAAAATACATAAGGATATATTTAAATATATACAATATTCATCCTTTCAATAAGGATATCTATAAATTCTTGATCCCTATTCAGGATAGAGTTGAGAGAACAGACCCACTGTAGTTATTTCAAGCAGAAAAGAGCCTAATACAGGAACAAGTTGATTATGGTATTGTTAGAAGGGCTGAGAAGGTGGAACCCAGGGAATGGTTTATAGATTTTGAAGCCAAGCCACTGCACTTGTCCCTCAGAGGTTAAATGTCTAGGTCCTACTGCTGACCTCTAGGTATCCCAGAGCCTCAAAGCAACCAAAGGGTGGAAGATATAATCTGGCTACTGCCAACTCAGATCAGCTAAATGTTACACAGGAGCCACCCCAGCTTCAAGAAGAAGAAAGCTTCTGCCTCTCTTCCATTTCCCAAGGCTCTTCTGAGTGCATCTCACTGGAATGAACTGGAGCACATCCAGAAACTCGGTGACAAGAGAGTCTGGCAAATGTATTTACCAGCAGAGCACAGAAGAGATCAGTAGTCAATGAGAAGTAGAAAAACATGAGGAAATAATAATAAAAGAAGTGATTACTTCTTAACTGTATGAGTGTAGAAAAACAACTAACAGTGGGATTAATTTGTACTTTTTCTTAAGGGGTAAGAATTTACCAGGTGAGGCATTTGGAAAGATCGCTACAAGTAGAAGAGGATGAATGTTCAGATCTATAAAGGTATAAAGAAGCAAGATAACATATAGTTAGTTTAGTGTCTTTGGAGGGTAGGCTTCATGTCAGGAGCAAGGAAAAGAGCAACCGTAGTAACTAATGTTGGAAAATCCTCAGGAAGGTTAAGAAGGATCTAACAAATTGCAAAGGAGCATTAACTTTGTTTCCACGGTGAGTGAGGCCATTAGAGAGAGTGGCATGATTAGTTTTGTTCTTTACCAAGGGTGGACAGAGGGGCAGAAACTGGGATATAAAGAAAGAAAAAGAAATCTACTTCTACTATATATATATATATATATATATATATATATATATATATATAAATAAACACTCCCCTAATGTTTGCAGAGGATGACAATTTCTACATAGACACATATAAGAGTTTTGTATACTGATTCACTTGATTATTTTTGTTTGTTTAGAAACTATCTTTTTAGATCTACTGAGAATTTAGAGGCAAACCAGATTCCTGCTCCAGCGAGTTAAGCCTGAAAATTGGCCACGCCTGAAATAAGCCACCATATCAGATGATGTGGACTTCGTGGTTTTCATGGGTCTTTTAAAATTATGGAGCATTTATAAGTATTAATTTTCTGTGAAAAAGATAATGTGCATTAAAAGAATACTATAAGCCTTTTTTTCTCTTCCAGGCACAGTGTCCATAGGCCTTCAGAATGTTCCAGCATTTGACATACACTCATAGCCTGTCCTATAATACAGCCTCTAACAAAATTAGGCTGGCCCAACCCCTGGTTAATAGAGTCATTTACCTTTATACTAAGAAGGTTGGGAAAGCGCCAAAACACACGTGCAGTGTGTGCCCAGACCGACTTTGAGGAGTTCATGCTGTGGGATCTAAAGTTCTTATGTTTTTTCGTTTTGTCTAAAACAAACAAACAAAAAAACCCATCGGTAGGGCCTGTAGTATGCTAAGTGAACTGATGGGATCAAGCTTGCTTGCCTTATTGAGGAGAAAATCACTGTAAAAGTGTTGAAGGCACAGAGTCAGAAAGCTAAAGAAAAAAAAAATGAAGCTTTTTGAGAAATAAACAAATAAATAAATAAAGGACTATGATTTCAAAACCATTAAAGTGATCATTCAACTAAAGAACTTATAATGCCATAAAACTAAATAATATGAAATGATTGTCTTCTACCTCAAATTCTTTCATAACCCAAGGTTAAGGTAGTAAAATGGTGTCAGAAACAAAAAAAAGCAAAACAAAACTCAGTTTGCGACTCTTTCTCCCACTGCTTTTCTACCAATCCCTTCCCCTTCCCCTCCTACCTCTCCTCCTCCTTCCTCTGCCCTTTTCCATGTTCCAAAGGCCTACATACTCCTTTTCCCAGCTATTGGCAAGAGGCTTGTCTGATGAATCCCCTTTAGGGAACTGCTCCAATCCAACAGTGGATGCTGCCCCATTCCAGCCAAGGTCTGATAACTGGGCTCCAGAGATTTCTGGACGGTTAGCTGGGGTATATTTCACAACTGCATTTCAATTCAAATTAGTTTTTTCTCTCTCTCCAATTTCAAGACATTCCCTGATAAGTTTCTTACATACATATCTCCTTCTTGGAGTCTCTGTTCCAGGAAGTTGAATCAATGACTTGAAAACATACAAACATGCACATGTATACAGATATACCTATTTCTTACACACATACACACACAGCCCTAAGTTTTGTTGTTTGCTTTTCTCCTATGAGTATTTTTATTTATGCTGAGGGTATGTTTGGAAATGAACAGTATTCCCTACCCTAGACCCTTTCTCTTATAAGACATGTTTTCATGATTATTCAATCATGAACCTTCTAATTAGTAATTAGTCCAATTAGAAAATTAGTCCAATTGGAAAATAGTGAGCACACAATAAATACTGATGTTAAATGATAGACTGAATGAACAAATCCTGATTTAAATCAACCCATACTTTCTGTTACCTGTCTTGTCCCCCCCTGCCCCCCGCCTCCAAAATAATAATAATTTAAGATTTGGAACAGACTGTGCTATCCAATATGGTACCTACATGTAGCTACGTATATTTAAATTTATACTAATTAAAATTAAATGAAATTTAAAACATTAGTTTTTTTAGCCTCACTAGCCAAAATTTAAGTGTACAAAAGCCACATGTGGCTAGTAACTACCACACTGGGTGCTCAGGTTATGGAACATCCCTCCATTATAGAAAATCTATTGGAAGGCACTTGTTTAGAGATCAAATGCCAAGGGAATGCTACCCTATGGAGATAATTTTTCTTTAATGGAGTTTTGCAATATTTGAGTGACTAAAGATGTTAGCATCTCAAGGAAAGGTGCTCAGCAGAATTATGGTTGGTGACAGTGTTAAAAATATGCTGACTACCGGAGCACCTGGGTGGCTTCATTGGCTAAGCATCCAACTCTTGGTTTTGGCCCAGGTCATGATCTTGTGGTTCCTGAATTCAAGCCCTGCATCAGGCTCTGTGCTGACAGTGTGGAGCCTGCTTGGGACTCTCTCCTCTGCTTCTCCCCTGTTCATGCTCTCTCTCTGTGCCTCTCTCTCAAAATAAATAAACTTAAAAAAAAAAAAAAAATATATATATATATATATATATATATACACACACACACATACATATACGTGTGCTGCATACCTAAAATTGTAGTAATCATTTAAAAAGAAATGATTTCTCATTGGAGAATCTTGAAAAGAAAAAAACAAAATAATCAAACATTTGTAAAAGACATCTCAATTTTGTGGTAAGTAGTCTTTTTTCAAAAATGTATTCTTTAAAATTAAATAAGTACACAAAATCAAAAAAATCACTCAATGCTCCCATGATACTTCCATTAAATTCCAAATACTAGGTAGAATAGCACTGATCTTATGTGTTTAATCCTCCCACTGTGTAGCTCTGGGCCCATTGTAAGGAATGCTGCTGAACTGGTGCAATGATCCAATTACACATGTGGCCAACAGAACTCTAATATTTTGTGTTTTAGAAGATATACGTCTGGATACACTGGATGGAGGCAAATTCTTTGTGAAACAAAGTGGTATATTATGTAGGTATATACATGTACATATACACATTTATTGTGCACAGAGATATTAGACATACAATATGTGTGTGTGTGTAACTATATATGTAAATATCACGTATACCATAAAACCTTGGATTGCAAGTAACTTGTTCTGTGAGTGTTCCACAAGATGAGGAAACATTTCTGATGAATTTTAACTTGACAAACAAGCAATGTCTTGCAATGAAAGTAGTACTGTGACACCAAATGTCACATGGTTACGTGTCACGATGGTTCTTCTCTCTGTCTCTGTCTCTCTCTCTCTCTCCTCACTCCTCGTTCTCTCTGTGAGATTGTGGGTAATTGTCGCCTATGCTTGGATGCTCAGTCTCAGGTCATGGTGTTTGGCAGAAATCAGTGATTTTTCAGAATGTTGGAAGGTGCCCATAACTGGCATTAGTGTTTTTTGTCACTTCAAAGCACTTATGTACAGTCCTTTGTTTTCCCATACAAGAGTAAGCTTAGGAATGCCTTGCTTCATTCTATTTCAGGTTGCCTGGAGATAGAGACCCAGTTACATTAAATACAAGAGTTTATTAATACTGTACTGTAGTCAACATCCATGTTACACAATGGATACCACGCAGAAAAAGGTTGAAAAGGCAGGCTGTAAGAGGAAGGTGATGACTACAGTGGAAGTTAAGATGGAAATTGTGGAGAAGTACAAATGAGGTATGTGAGTAGCCAAAATTGCAAGATTTTATAAGAAGCCTACAGAGGAGGAGTTGAAAAAGGCGGAGGAATCCTGCCCTTCAAATGATATTAGGGAGATGTGTAAAATGTGGGAAATAGTGCAACATTTTGTAGAAAAGTACCACCCAAATAAGGCTTTAGCAGTATGAGTGATGAATCTGTTTAAAGACATTGCCCCATTTCCATGAAATCCTCAAACAGAGGCAGAAGCAAGTGTCATTGGATAGGTTCCTTATTAAAGTTTCAGGAAAATAAAAAGATTCTATTGAACCAATAGATATCAGTGATTCTGTTAGTGATAGTGAAAGTCATCCAACACAATAACCCTCCTCTCTCTTGTCTCCCTCACACCCGCCACAAAGGTTTTGTTTTTTTTTAAACTTAAAAAAAATTTTTTTAACGTTTATTTATTTTTGAGACAGAGACAGAGCATGAACGGGGGAGGGGCAGAGAGAGAGGGAGACACAGACTCAGAAGCAGGCTCCAGGCTCTGAGCCATCAGCCCAGAGCCCGAGGCGGGGCTCGAACTCACGGACCGATTGATCGTGACCTGAGCTGAAGTTGGCCGCTTAACCGACTGAGCCACCCAGGCGCCCCGCCACAAAGGTTTTCAAAGTAAGTGCATGTTCATTTGTTTTTCCTTATATTTTGCATTTTCTTTTTTATTTTGTATTAATTTACAGTCCTGTAATCATTTTTATATGAATATTTTTGGGTTGTGGAATCAATCATCTGAATTTCCGTTATTTCTTATGGGGAAATTTTCTTTGATATGCAAGTGCTTTGGATTACAAGCATATTTGTGGAACAAATTCTGCTCTCAAACCAAGGTTTTACTGTATATAGTACATATATAAATCATGGGCCACAAGAAAAACCAGACTGTACATTAGCAGAGAATTTGTGAATCAAAATATCCAAGTATGTGTCTGTATATGGAAGTAAAAGTTCTCACAGCACACAACACATTCACCAAAGAAACAGCCACTCAACAGTCCTCTCTCAAACATGCATCACTATTTTACACAATGGCACATTTCTGTCACTTAACTTTGCACCCCCACAATCTCCAACATGACAATAGGTTGGTTTTCCATCTAGTTCTTAAACACTTCCTTTGTTTTGAATTTGTTCATGTAATATAATAGAAACAATTTCAAAATGAGACTGCAAATATTTGAAATTTCATGAAAATGCTAAGCAGTGACCAGTTTGAGAACATCTGCAAAGTCCTTTGTAAATGGGAATCTGTCAAAGAGATCAGTTTGTACAAAAATAAACAGGCATGCAAAATTCAGTAGCTAATTATCTGTTGATTAACTAATTGGTTTAGTTAAAAAATACTAACCCAGTTTCCATTACTTCCCAGATATTCAAGTTTCTGAGAGTAAAACTGGAACAAAACAAGTATTCTATCCTCACTGGATCTGATATTCAGTGGGAAGAGGAAGATTCTCTGTCCCTCAGCACAGAGACATCTGTGTTCAAGGCAGATGTTTGGGAGGATGGAATTAGGAAATTGACATAATATGCATACATAATGTCATAGTATGCCTATAGCAAAAATAATCTGTTCCATGATCATGCTACAAAAATCAAATATGAAGTGAAGAATGGCTTCTAGTGCTCCCAAATATTTGCCAAGAAAATTTGGAAAATAAAATAGAACAGAGTAAAACAAGAGGTACAATTCACTTCTGAAGTGCACAAATTATAATACAATATTGACTTTAACTCTATTAAATAAGGTTATAAATAGGTTTTTAAAATTTAATATTTTCAAAATAGCATATAAAATCAGTGTATCATTGAAATTATAACCTGCACTTGTTAACCTAAAATAAAAGTTCATTTATTTCCATTTTAAATTCCTATCTCCAATTCAATTTCCTTTTGAAGATAAAGATCTCAAATATTTTCCCTCTTCAGAATTAAGTTATGTCTTCATTTTTTTTAAAAGTTGATACTCTTGTAGTTGGTCTACTCTTGTAAGGATTGCATCCAAAATGTAAAGTAATTCTGTTATTGCAGTATTGTGCACATGTAAGTATCACTATAAAAATTTCATCTCTTGTAGAGCCAAAATATATGTTATAGGCAAATTTCTTCATTACTATTCTTTTTGACCCTACATCCTAATGGGCTTTAAAACATATCATGTGGCACATTCTTTTATGTGTACTCTGCTCGGTTTAGACCTTAAAGACATGTCTATACCAAACATTGTTTAAACTTCTTAGTTCTCCTTCCCATCGATTAGTCCTTATTTTCTGAAATAACCAACTATTTTAATCTCATGTGATATCTTTTTTATTCTCTCCCAGTTTCCATTTGCAAAGTGTAAATGGATAGAGGTATGTAAGATAAATGAATGATAAAAGCTAGATACTACATGAACAATGTATAGCTGGTGTATTCATAATCTAATATATATATATGTGAATATATATGCACATATGTATATTTATAAGCTTATATTTGTATGTATAGTTATACCTTGTTTTATTACACTTTGTTTTGCTTCACATACATGGTGTTTTTTTTTTCATGTTGAAGAATGTGGCAACCATTTGACAAGCCAGTCTATCAGCACCACTTTTCTAACATTTGCTCGCTGTGTCTCTGTCACATTTTGGTAATTATCACAATATTTCAATTTTTCATTGTATTTTTATGGTGATCTGTTGTCAGTGACCTTTGATATTATTATTGCAGTTATTGGGGGGGTACCACAAATAGTACCCATATAAGACAGCAAACTTAACAAATGTGTGTTCTGACTGCAGATATGGAGGAAATAGCCAAGAGAGCTAGAATTAGATTTTAAAGATGTGGTTGAATTGCTGCAATCTAATGATAGAACTTTAACAGATGAGAGATTGCTTTTTATGGATGAGCAAAGAAAATGGTTTCTTGAGAATCTATCCTTGGTGAAGACGATATAAAGATTGTTGAAATGACAACAAAGTATTTACAATATTACATAAACTTAAGTTGTTAAAGCAGTGGTGGGGTTTGAGAGCATTGACACCAATTTTCAAAGAAGTTCTGCTGTGGGCAAAATGTTATCAAACAGCATTACACGCTGCAGAGTAATCATTCATGAAAGGAAGGGTCAATTGATGTGGCAAACTTTATTGTCTCATTTTATTTTTTTTAACATTTATTCACTTTAAGAGAAAGAGTGGGAGAGGAACAGAGAGAGAGAGAGAGAGAGAGAGAGAGAGAGGGAGAGAGAGAGGGAGAGAGAGAATCCCAAGTAGGCTGCACGCTCTCAGCGCAGAGCCTGAATCAGGGTTCGATCTCACAAACTGTGAAATCACGACCTGAGCCGAAATCAAGAGTTGGACATATAACCAACTGAGCCACCCAGGTGCCCCTTTATTGTCTCATTTAATAAATTGCCACAGCCACCACAACCTTCAGCAACTACCACTCCGGTTAATCAGCAAGCTTCAACATCAAGACAACATCTTCCACCAGCAAAAATGTGATTTGTGGAAATCTCAGATGATGGTTAGCATTCTTTAGCAATAAAGTTTTTTTTTTCACCCCAGACCCTGAGATCAAGACTCGGATGCATAAGCAAATGACCCATCCAGGTACCTCAACATAAAGTATCTTTACTTAAGGTATGTACATTGCTTTTTAAATATAATTCTATTGTATACTGACTAGACTATAGCATAGCATAAAGATAATTTTTATAAGCACTGAGAAACCAAAAATAAATTATTTGACTCACTTTATCATAATATTTACCTAATTACAGTGATCCGGAAGCAAACCCACAATAACTCTGAGGTATGCCTGTATATGTATACATATCTATTGTGTGTGTGTGTGTGTGTGTGTGTGTGTGTGTGTAGAGAATATATAAATGTGATCTTTTTTCCTCTCTTTAACCTCAACTTGAAGCCAGTTATCAGTAATCTTTTTTTGCTTGATTCTAAGAGTGGGTTTGAAAAAAAATTAGGCTTGTATATTTTCTCCTCTACTGAGCATAATTTAACATATTTTAACATAGTATAAGAGCACAAAATAAAGTAAGCAAATGTAAGAGGGAAAATGAAAAGAAAAAAGTACAAATTAAGGTCATTCTTTTTAAAGAAATGTAGGTGTTATATTCATCTCCTACACTAATATGATCTTCTATCTTGATTTCATGAAGAATGAGACTGACGTAGGATGAAGAATATAAGACAGTTCATTCAAGCTAGTTATGGGCTTCTTGGTTCTAAATTTTTTTTAATGTTTATTTATTTTTGACAGAGAGAGAGAGAGAGAGAGAGCACACGTGTGCATGAGCGGGGGG
The DNA here is from genome assembly GCF_022079265.1 of Lynx rufus. NCBI lineage: Eukaryota > Metazoa > Chordata > Mammalia > Carnivora > Felidae > Lynx > Lynx rufus. The sequence goes on from NW_025814867.1 coordinate 115,389,029, forward strand.
AGGGGCAGAGAGAGGGCGACACAGAATCTGAAGCAGGCTCCAGGCTCTGAGCTGTCAGCAGAGAGCCCGACTCAGGACTCGAACTCACGAACCATGAGATCATGACTTGAGCCGAAGTCCGACACTCAGCGACTGAGTCACCCAGGCGCCCCAGGCTTCTTGGTTTTCTACCATGTGTTTAGCACTTCTCTTTTGGGGTGGGAAAAGAATCCTCTATATTTTCCTCACCATAAAAATAGATGTAATTGTGATATTTATGACATGATGCAACAAGGATCAGAATATGTATATCCTCTGAGATTATTATATATTTATATATCAGTATTAATCAATGTTATATATTATATACATGTAATTCAGCAACAATCAGGGCAGTATAACATATTTACAATTTTAAAACAAAACATTACAAATTGACTTTGGGACTAGAAACAATTAGGCAGGTTGGAAAAGCATATGTGAAGACCTAATGCAGGAAAATAATTGAAACCTAGGAAAAGCTAGAGAACAAGGACAAGGATGGTAAGAAACATTTGGGCATTGTTATGCTAAAAACTAAGAGAATCTACTTGTATTTGAATTCTCCAGAAAAACAGGACCTATAGAAGACAGAGAGATGACAGATAGAGATATATAATGAGGGGTTGGCTCACACAATTATGAAGGTTAAGTCCCACGAACTGCCATCTGCAAGCTGAAGGCCCAGGAAAGTCAATGGTATTGGTCAAATCCCAAAGGTCTGAGAACTAGGAAAGCCAATAATCACAGGCTGAGACCAAAAGCCTGAGAAGCAGGGGTGCCAATAATTGAGAACAGGGGAAGATGGATGTCCCAGCTCAAGCAAAGAGGCCAAATTCACCCTTTCTCTGCCCTTTTGTAATATTTGGGCCCTCAACAGATAGATAATGGCTAATCACAAGCTAAGGATGATCTTTACATAGTCTAATGATTCAAATGCGAATCTCTTCTGGAAACACCCTCACAGACACACTCAGAACGTGATGTTTTACAAGGTATCCGGGCATTCCTTAGCTCAGTCAAGTTGAGCACAGACAATTAACCATCAGACCACTAAATGTGTTTTTTTTGTTTTGTTTTGTTTTTTTTTTTCTGAGTAAAGTAACATGCTCAGCTTTATCAACCCTATGAAGTTGATAAGAGATAGAAGCAGGAAAATGGTCACCTTTAGTCTGGAAAGCCGACCTATAGCCAGCATAGTTCTGATAAGGATCATATCTGTTCTGGTTGCTCCAATCTTAAAGGGTCTCATGACTGTCTGTACATCTCACTGACAGTTAATATTGAACTGAATGATAAGCACCAGAGAACTCTTGTAAAATTTTACACATAGAAATTCGAAGAAAACATTTATGATCTAATACTCTCTACATGTCCTTCCCCCCAGAGCACTAAGTCTATAACCACCAGCTTCATACAGCAAAAGGTGCAGCTCTTTCTGCTTATGGGTCCTGTCCCCTTGCTACTCAAACTTACTAAGTTGCATTATACAAAGTCTCAAGAGTTCTTTCTTTACTACTGTGCTTCAGACCCTGCAAAAGAATCAGCTGGAATACATGTTTGTTTCCTTATATTTCCAATTTAACAGTCTAACAAATTTAATTTTTATTTTTTGTGTTTTTTGGTATTACTTCACTGTAGAATCCTTTTTTAAAATTTTTATTTTTATTTTAATTTATATCCAAGTTAGTTAGCATATAGTGCAACAATGATTCCAGGAGTAGATTCCTTAATGCCCCTTACCAATTTATCCCATCCCCCCTCCTATAACCCCTCCGGTAACCCTCTGTTTGTTCTCCATATTTAAGAGTCTCTTATGTTTTTGTCGCTCCCCCCCCCGTTGTTATATTATTTTTGCTTCCCTTTCCTTATGTTTATCTGTTTTGTATCTTAAAGTCCTCATATAAGTCAAGTCATATGATATTTGTCTTTCTCTGACTAATTTCACTTAGCATAATACCCTCTAGTTCCATCCACATAGTTGTGAGTGGCTAACAAATTTATTTAAATGAACAGCTTACTTTTTAATCTCTGGAGTAATGAGAGTACCAATAGTTTCAATAATATTTAGACTTATAGTAAAATTCCTTCTCAGATTTCATCATGATTTTACCAAGCTTTAATTAGAATCTTGGGTCTGGTGTTTAACCAACCAATAACATGCATACAATGGTAGCTGAAATACCAGAAATTGTGATTGAACTTACTAAATTCATAGCTGTAGACATAGAACAAAATGGCGATTTCTTCAATAAATATTGTGTTTGTATGATAGTTTAGGCACCACATTAAATGCTGGGGAAACAAATAAGGAAAGAGTGTATGCCTACAAAGCATCACAGTCTAATGGCTGAAAGAGTTCAGAATAAGTAACATAATAAAACAATAGAAGGGGATCAATGCAGGGGCTACAGGGTCCATGAAAGGGGCACAAATTCCAGATTATTGGCTTGGTAAAGGTTCTCTACAGGAAGAAATTTTTGAAATTAATTTATTCAGCTAACTAGAATTGATATAGGTAAAGAAGGAAGAAAATAAAATTGAGACAATATGATAAGAATGTTTAAAAGGGAAAAATGTGGTATATGGTGGAAAAGCAGGTAATTCCATATTCATGCTATAAATTGAAAGAAAAAGTTATTTCTCTGTTGAGTAGGAAAAATAGTCCAACTGGATAAGACAAGCAATAGAATATACTATTTCCTTAAGATTGTGAGCCCTTAAGATAGGGCTAAGGATATGAAAACAAATGCTATAATTAGAAGAATGACTAGAAGCTACATAGTCAAATTATTTTTTTTAATTTCATAGGAATAGGCTTTTCTGCTTTATATCCAAACTATGTAAATGTTTTTATAAATTATTGTATAAACTTATTATAAACATTTTTAAATGATTTTAACATTGCATGCTCTATAAAAAGTTCATAATGGTAGGTGTTCAGAACATTATTTGGGTTTGTTATATATAATTCATTTGTCTCTTATGTAGTTCAAAACCCTAACATGGTTCATTTAACATGATTAAAGTTGAAATATATTATACTTCTATAATATAGAACTGTTACGTTTATGGCCACTTTTAAATAAAATCAGTATTAAAAATTGTCAAAATAATGAGTAGAAACTTGGATTGTCTTTTATACTGGAAAAAGATGAAAAAGTAATAATGCATAGCAAACATTTTCTAGCATGTACATAAATAGAAATTTCATCTAACCAGAGGGATTTCCCTTAGGAATTGTGATAATTCTATTTAATGTTCTGGAAACAAGTTTTGAATGATGTTCTCTATGCTTTTGGATGCAAAAAAAATATTTTCCCCACAATCTCACTATTTTGACGCTTCACCACCAATTCCCAAACTTCATTTTCTCGTCACTATAGTAGTTAAACAGTGGTTCTTCAAACTTCTGATTGATAGGGGTCGGCTGTGTGATACAGTTCTGAATAATAAAATATAATAATCTTTCTGAGGATTTTTTTTTCCTAGTTAAAGAAAAAAGAAGAGACAAGTGTGGATTGTCTTAATCTTTTTTTTTTTTTCTTTTTCCTGCCTTCAACCTGAGTGTGGTTTCCATACACAAGGGCATAGGTATGGAAAGTGTATAGTTAATGCCATTAGAAACTGCCAAACTATTTCTAAAAGAAATAGTATCATTTCATATCCCCACTAGCAATGCATAAGAATTATAGTTGCTTACCTTCTTACAAACACTTGGCATTTTCAGTATTTTCAAAATTTTTTGTTTTAGTTATTCTGCTGGATATTTGGTAGTAACTCATAGTGGTTTTAATTTTTAATTCCCTAGTGACTAGTAAGTTAGAATATCTTTTTATCTGCTTATTGGCCTTTCACAGGCTTTTAATTCTTTTACTCATTTTTTGAGTCATTTGAATTATTACTGAGTTATCAGTGTTATTTATACATTTTTGATATAATATTCTTGTTCAAGTCTTGATGAATATACATATTCATTTCTTCTGAAGAGATACCTAGAATTGGAATTTCTGGGTCACAGGGTAAATGTAGATTTAGATTTATAAGAAACTGATGACTAGTTTCTAAAGAGGTAGTCAAGATAATTCCTTATGAGTTTCACACATTTCTGTATTTCTTTCCAGCAAAGACACTGACAGCCTTTGTTCCAGACTATTTTTTGTGTCCATATACACATATATATATATACATACACATGCACACACATATATAAAGGGAGAGAAAACAGACTAAAAGGATAGAGCTTGCTCTCTCTCCAGATTCATTAAGGATCCAATGTGAAAACATGTTTTCCTTAAAGGCAGAGGTCAGACAGGTTTAGTGCACATTATAAAACAATTAAATTTCTGAAGTTTGTGATTCCTCAGTTAGGATGTGACCACTGGACCCATCTATGTGGAAACTCTCTATTATTTTTGTGGGACCTGGTGGTCAGGGGAAACATACAAACATGAAGCCTATGCTGCTTACTGTGCCATGAGCAATAAAGTTATTTATTTAAGTTTATTTTATTTATTTTGAAAGAGAGGGAGAGAGCATGTGCGCATGCATGCAAGCAGGAAGGGTGCAGAGAGAGAGGGAGGGAGAGAGGGAGAGAGAGAGAGAGAGAGAGAGAGAGAGAGAGAGAATATCCCAAGCAGTCTCCATGCTGTCAGTACAGAGCCTGATGTGGGGCTCAATCTCATTAACCATGAGATCATGACCTGAGCCAAAATCAAAAGTCAGATGCTTAACTGACAGAGCCACCCAGGTGCCCCAAAAGTCATTTATGTATCATGCAGAAATCTTGTGTTTTCTGATAGCATACAGAAAACAGCAAAGGATTAAAATATTACCTGCCAAGTTATGATAAATCTCAGACAATTCACAATTATTGATAAGTGACAATTTTATACTCTCCTTAGCAATGTTTAATGGTATTGAATATTCCATATTCCTCCCCAAGTTTTATATTGTTTAATGTATTTTTAAAATATTTATGCTTCATAAAGAATTTTAATTGAGGGGTGCCTGGATGGCACAGTGGGTTAAGCATCTGGATCTTGATTTTGGCTCAGGTCATGATCTCAAGGTTTGTGAGATCGAGCCCTGAATGGTGCTCTATGCTGAAAGTGTGGAGATTGCTTGGGATTCTTTCTCCCTCCCTCTCTGCCCCACCTTTCAAAAATAAATAAATAAACATTTAAATAAAAACAAATTTTAAATTGATTTTTTATTAAGGCGTTAAAATTTTTATTTCCTATTTTAGTTTCCATTGTTTAAGATTAGCCACTTTATTATTATTCTTTTTTACCTGGTATTACTGTTAAAGGCATTTGCCTTTGAGACTTATTTCTTTATTATTTCCAAGAACTAAATTATTAGGTGGCATACAATTTTATATGCGACTTTCTTTCTAAGAGTTTGATTTTTACAACTTTTATCAAACTGGGAAATTTTTAAACAATTTCTTAAATATGTTTTTTTTTAGCTTATACAACTTCAAAACAAATAGAATATATATTTGACTGGTTTATATTGACTCACAATTCACTGAAATACTATTCATTGTTTGTTTTATTTCTTTTGCCAGCTTTTTTCTCTTTGGGTTTCTACATAGTTATTGCTTGATCACCATGTCATCAAGTTATCTAATTTTTCTTCAAATGATCTTATCAGTTGTTATTCTTATTCAGTAACCTTTAGATATCCCATAATATACTTTTATTCTTTAGAATATTCTTTGCTTCCTTTTTATATCTTCTATTTCTTTCCACATACTGTTTGTGTTTTGTCTTTAAATATTTGAGCAAGTTGATAAGCTTATAATAGAGGTTTCAAAATCATGCTTTCAATCCACCATATTTATTATTTCTGTCTGCAATGACTGATTTTTCTCTCAAGTGACAGCCACATTTTCTAATTTCTTCATTTTGTGTTATTATTACTATTATTATTATTTTTTGTAGACCAATAGTATGAATGTGACATTTTGTATGGAACAGAATTTTGTTTTGTTAAATGATGGCTGATGTTTGTTTTGTCAGGCATTTTGGTTATTTATTAATCAATTTTATCATGTTAAGACTTGTCTATAAGCTTTGTAAGGATGTGTCTAAATTATTCTAGGATTTTATTCTATAACTATATTAGCGTTACTACTAAGAAATGCCCTAGCTCACTATTGAATTCCCAAGTGTTCAATGAGGACATTTCAACTCTGTGTGAGTTTTGGGAAATGTTCATCTTATAGCATTCCTGACATTTGCTGTCTGGCCTCATGTAACATTTCACCCAATGCATGAATGCATTAGTATTTAAGCAATAGATTCAAAGATATATGCTATGGACAGTATTAGTGCCATTCATATGTTGAAGCCTTATTCCCAATGGGATGGTATTTGGAACGTGGACCTTTGGGAGGTAATTAGGTCATGATAAGAAAGTCCTTGTGAATGAGATTAGTGTCCTTATAAGAAGAGACATGAGAGAGACAATCTCACTCTTCAACTTATGGGCATACAGCAAGAAGGCATCTTTCTGCAAATCAGGAAGATTACCCTTATGAGGAACTAAATAGTCTGGTCCCTTACTCTTGAACTCTCTAGCCTCCAATGCTGAAAGAAATGAATTGTTTCAGCCACTCAATCTATGGTATTTTTATTATAGCAGCCCAAACTAATAAAGACAATACTTTTATGCAGATATCTGGAGCTCATTTTCTGTAAAATTCCTTTTTCCATAGTACTCATATACCTGTTTACAATTTTCGTCCAGAAGACTTCCTGAATTCTAATCTCTGACACTTCAACTCAGCAAGACTGTTTTACTTTTCATGGATTTCCTAAATACAATGCCGCCTGGGAAATTACCTCAGAAATCAGTCAGGGAAATCATAGGACTTTCATCATAGGTTTTCCTTCTCTCAGAATCAGAGTCTTTTGCTGCCCGTGGTCCAATGACTGAAAGCACTTGTTTTGTTTTATATTTTGCCCAATTTTCTAGTAGCTTATGAAAAAGGACCAACTCTAGTACTGGTTATTTTAATAGGATTAAAACAAGTCTCTGACACTTGTATTTACATTAAAAATGAAAATTACAGTTAGAAGGGTCGACCAATATAGCAATACAAGAGGCTCCTGAACTCACCTTCAAGCATAGGTATATTAAATGTATAGCTATACACGAAGAAATTACCACTGAACAAAGTCCAGAAAGCAGTTGAGCACCCGCTACACACTGGATAAGTGAGAATACACTCACATCAAAATGGGTAGGAAAGGCTGAGACACTTCCACCATAAACAGCATCTCTGGCACATTGACATACAATTGGGAGAGAACCCCTAACTTCTAGCTTCTCCCTGATCAGAAAACAGTCTAGCTCCCACATGTAGTGCCCCCATCTTTAACATTCCCATTTAAGGGGATGTGCCCCCCAAAACACACAACTCTGAAAGCCAGTGAGGCTTGCATCCATGAGACCCACATGACAATAGCAAACAAAGAGCTGTTGCAATCAAGCATGTAAGCACTTGTAGCTATACCCCCAGGGCTCAGTATATAGGAAATAGACAAAGTCCTCAGTTTTTCTCTGAAAGAAGTCCATTTACATACTTTCAAAGCTATGGCTTGAGAGCCAGTTTTCTAATTTAGAACACATTTAGGGACTAGCTATAATCCTCCAAAGAGACCGGGAAAAATGGTAGATGTCGCCACCTTCTCCATCTACCTCATGCCAAGACACCAATAACTCCCTGGAAGAGCTTGTATACATGTCTGGTGCTCCAGCTCTTATGCCTTCTTCCTGAGGACTCCAAATTGCCTGGATCTAATAACCAATGGAGCTTGTATTCATGAGTTGCACAGGACTGTAGCAAACAAAGAAGCACTTTTTAATAAGCACAAGAACACCCAGAGAAAAAGTGAGGACCAGATGGCTTTGCTACTAAAGATTTAAGGAAAAACTAATCTAAGTTTTTTGCACACTAAAGGCAATGAAAAAAAGGAGGGGATATTTCCAAATTTATTTTATGAAGTCAGCATTATCTTTTTGATACCAAAGCCAGGCAAGAAGACTACAATAAAAGAAAACAGATTTAACCTGAGAGGGAATAATACAACTGGACCTAAATATAAGCATCAAGGGCTCACCAAAATTTATACTGAGTCTGGAGAAAGATGGTGGAGTAGGAGGACTTTGATCTCTCTCCAGCCCACTTTTACAGATAGGTACCATCCACATATAAATCGATGAATTGGAGAGTGATTTCAAGATTGGCAGAACAAACTCCACAACTAAATATAGAGAAGAAGCTGCATTTAAAAGGTTAGAAAAGTCAGAAGGATGGAAAGAGGCTGTCCACAGGAGAGGGCAGAGAAATGGGCCCTTACACCAGGGAGTTCATACAGGGAAGACTAATCTCGATTAATATTTGGCTTTAAAAACTAGAGGGGCTGAATTCTGTGAGTTTTTAAAATCAGTAGGACTTGGAGCATAGAGCTTGAAAATTCAGCTGACTTAGGACTGGAAAATCCAGGTGGGCAAGTGATAACTAGGTCACCACCCCTAAAGAGACAGTAGCCTCTGCTAGACCCATCTATATGCTGTCCACAAGGGACTCATTTTAGATCTAAAGATACCTACAAAGTGGAAGTGAGGAGATGGAGAAACATTTATCATGTAAATGGATGTCAAAAGAAAACTGGAATAGCAATATTTATAACAAAATAAACATTAAGATAAAGACTGTAACAAGAGACAAAGAAGGATTATACGCTAAAGGGAACAATCCAATACAAAGATATGACAATTGTAAATATTTATGCACCCAGTGTAGAAACACTCAAATACATAAAACAATTTATAACAAACATATAGGAAATAATCAGTAATGATACAATAATAGTAGGGGACTTTAAAATTCCATTTACATCAATAGACAGAGATCATCCAAACAGAAAATCAACAAAGAACAATAACTTGGAATGACACACTGGAATAAAAGGATTTAATAGATATATTCAGAACATTCCATCCTAAAACAGAATACATATTCTTTTTAAGCACATGGAATATTCTCCAGACAAGATCACATATTAACCCATAAGACAAATCTCAACAAATTTAAAAGGAGTAAAGTCATACTGGTGCAGCTATGTGGAAAACAATATGAAGTTCCTCAAAAAGCTAAAGTCATATCAGACATCTTTTCTGACTATAACACTATGAAATTAGAAGTCTATGATAAGAAGAATTCTAGAAAGACCACAAATACATGGAGGTTAAATAACATGCTACTAAACAATGAATGGACCAACTACAAAATAAAAGAAGAAATAAAAGTACATGAAAACAAATGAAAATGAAAACACAATGGTCCAAAACCTTGGGGATACAGCAAAAGAGTTGTAAAAGTTTATAACAATACAGGTCTACTCAAGAAACAAGAAGAATCTCAAATAAACAACCTAACCTTACATGTAAAGGAGCTAGAAACAACAACAACAATAACGACAAATGAAGCCTAAAGGCAGTGTAAGGAAGTAAATAATAAAGATTAAAGCAGAAATAAATCACATAAAAACTGAAAAAAAAATATAACAAATCAATGAAATCAAGAGTTGGTTGTTTGAAAAAATCATGAAAATTGATAAAAATCTAGCCAGCATTATCACAAAGAGATACTTATTTTATCCAAATAAATAAAATTACAAATGAGAGTGAAGAAATAACCACAGAAATACAAGTAATTATAAGAGAATATTACATAAAACTATATGTCAACAAATTAGATAACCTGGAGGAAATGGATAAATTCCTAGAAATGCATAAACTACCAAAACTTATCTGCAAGAAATATAAAATTTGAACAGATTGATAACCAGAAAATAAATTGAATCAGTAACCGAAACATTCCCAGCAAACAAAAATCCAGGGCCAGATGGCTTCACAGGCAAATTCTACCAAACATTTAAGAGATAGTTAGTACCTATTCTTTTCAAACTATTTCAAAAATTAGAAAAGGAAGGAATACTTCCAAATTCATTCTGTGAGGCTAGCATTATTATGATGCCAAAACCAGATAAAGACACCATTAAAAAAAAGATCTACAGGCCAATATCCCTGATGATCATAGATGCAAAAATCCTCAACAACATACTAGTAAACCAAATCCAACAAAACACTAAAAAAATCATTAACCATGATCAGGTGGGATTTATTTCTGGGTTGCAAGAGTGGTTCAATATTCAACAAATCAATCAATGGGATACATCACATCTCTAAGAGAAAGGATAAGAAACATGATCATTTCAGTAGATGCAGAAAAGGCATTTAACAGAGTACAACATCCATTCATGATAAAAACCCTCAACAAAGTAGATTTAGAGGGGACATACTTCAACATAACAAAGGCCATATATGAAACACTCACAACTAACATCATCTTCAATGAGGAAAAAACTGAAAGCATCTCCCCTGAAGTTAGGAACGAGACAAGGATGTCCACTCTCACCACTTCTGTTAATCATAGTACTGGAAGTCCTAGTGATAGACATCAGACAAAAAGAAATAAAAGTCATCCAAATTGGTAAGGAAGAAATAAAATGTTCACTGTTTGCATATGACGTGACGTTATATATAGAAAACCCAAAACACTCTACCAAAAAACTGCTAGAACTGACAAACAAATTCAGTAAAGTCTCAGGACACACAAAATCAATATACAGAAATCTTTGGCATTTCTACATACCAATAATAAAGCAGCAGAAAGATAAATTAAGAAAACAATCCCATTTACAATTTTATCCAAAATAAGATATCTAGGAATAAACTTAACCAAAGAGGTAAAAGACCTGTACTCTAAAATTATAAAACACAGATGCAAGAAATTGAAGATGACACAAAGAAATGGAAAGAAATTCTATGTTCATGTATTAGAAGAATATTTATAAAAATATCTATACTACCCAAAGCAATCTACATATTTAATGCAATCCTTATCAAAATACCAACAGCATTTTTCACAGAACTAGAACAAACTATTTTAAAATTTGTTTGGAACTACAAAAGACTACTAATAGCCAAAGCTGTCTTAAAAAGGAAAATCAAATCCAGAGGCATCAAAATTCCAGACTTGAAGTTATACAAGGTTTAGTAATCAAAACCGTATGATACTGGCACAAAGTAGACACATAGATCAGTAGAATGGAATAGAAATTAATGTTCCACAAAGCAGGAAAGATTATCAAATGGGAAAAGAACAGTTTCTTTAAGAAATGGTGTTGGGAAAACTAAAGAACAACAGGTAAGAGAAAGAAACTGGACCACTTTGTTACACCATACATAAAAATAAATTCTAAATGGATTAAAGATCTAAATGTGAGACTGAAACCATAAAAATGTAAAAGGGGACACGGGCAATAACCTCTTTAACATTGGCCATAGCAACTACTTTCTAGATAACGTCTCCTGAGACAAGGAAAGAAAAAGCAAAAATAAACTATTGGGAATATATCATATTCAAAAGCTTCTGCACAACAATTGAAATAGTCATCAAAACTAAAAGGCAACCTACAGAGTGGGAGAATACTTTTGTAAATGACATATTTGATAAGGGGTTAGTATACAAAGTATATAAAAGAACTTCTACAATTGAACACCCAAAAAACAACCCAATTCAAAAATGGACAGAAGACATGAGCAGACCTTTCTTCAAAGAAGACATACAGAGGGACAACAGACATATAAAAAGATGCTCATCATCACTTATCATCATGGAAATGCAAATCAAAATTACAATGAGTTACCACCTCACATCTGTCAGAATGACTAAAATCAACAATACAAGAAATAACAGGTGTTCATGAAGTTGTGGAGGAAAAGGAACCCTCCTGCACTGTTGGTGGGAATGCAAACTGGTGCAGCTATGTGGAAAACAATATGAAGTTCCTCAAAAAGCTAAAAATAGAACTACCCTACATTGCAACCATCACACTACTGCTTATTTACCTAAGGAATACACAAACACTAATTCAAAGGGATGGGTGAACTCCTATGTTTATAGCAGCATTATTTGCAATGGCCCAGATATGGTAGCAAGCCAAGTGTCCATCAATTGATGAATGGGTATGGACACACACAGACACAGACACACACACACACACACAACCATACAATGGAATATTATTCAACCATAAAAAATACAAAATCTTGCCATTTGCAATACATGGATGGAGTTAGAGTAACATGTGGAATTTAAGAAACAAAACAAATAAGCAAAGGGAAAGAGAGAGAGGGAGAGAAACCAAGAAATAGACTCTTAATTATAGAGAATGAATGGATGGCTACCAGAGGGTGGGTGGGGGAATGGTTTGAATAGGTAATGGAGATTAAGGAGTACATTTGTTGTGATGACCACTGGGTGATGTTTAGAATTGTTGAATCATTATATTGTATACCTGAAATTAATATAACACTATGTTAACTAATTGGAATTAAGAGAAAAAGTAAAAATAAAAAGTATGCATTGTCGAAAGAAAAACAAACAAACAAAAAGAAACAAAGACAAAGAAAGAATGAAAGAAAAAAATGATAAGCCGATATTTCTGGTGAACATGAAGAAGTCTTCAACAAAATATTAGCAAACTAAAGTCAATAGCATTAAAAGAGTCATACAACATGATCAAGTGGGATTTACTTTTGGAATACAAGGATAGTTCAACATCTGTGAGTCAATAAATGTGATGCACATTATCTAAACAAAGTATAAATATCATATAGTTATTCAGTATAGGCAGAAAATATTTGACAAAATTCACCATCTTTCCATTATAAAGAACTCTCAACTGGATAAACAGAAAATGCACCTCAACATATTAAAGGCCATAAATTACAAACCCACAGCTAACAATCTATTTAATAATGAAAAGCTGACAACTTTTCTTCTAAGATTACAATAAAGCAAAGATCCCACTCTTACCACTATTCTTCAACATAGTACTGGAAGTCATAGCAAGAACAATAAATGAAAATAAAAGACATAAAAATTAGAAAGGAAGAAGTTATCTCTAATAGCAGATGACATAATATTACATATAGAAAACTCTGAAAATTTTAGCAAAAAACTGTTATAAATTATAAATGATTTGAATATATTTGCAGGATACAAACTCAATATAAAAATCAGTTGCAATTTCTATACATGAACAATGAACTATCTGAAACATAATTAAGAATTCAATTTACAAGAACATAAAAAAGAATAAAGTACTTAAGAATAAACTTAACCAAGTAAAATTCTATACACTGAAAACTTTAAGACCTTGATGAAAGAATTTGAGAAAGACATACAAAAAGAATAAGCTACACCAGCATGGATTCCAATCTTCATGGATTGGAAGAATTAATACTGCTAAAATGTCTGTACTACTCAAAGCAATCTACAGATTGAATTCAATTTCTTTTTTTTTTAATTTTTTTAACGTTTTTATTTATTTTTGAGACAGAGAGAGACAGAGCATGAACAGGGGAGGGGCAGAGAGAGAGGGAGACACAGAATCGGAAGCAGGCTCCAGGTTCTGAGCCATCAGCCCAGAGCCCGACGCGGGGCTCGAACTCACAGACTGCGAGATCGTGACCTGAGCCGATGTCGGACGCTCAACCGACTGAGCCACCCAGGTGCCCCTTAATTCAATTTCTATCTGAATTTCAATGATTGCGTTTTTTTTTACTGAACTAGAACAAATAATCCTAAAAATTTTATAAAACCAGAAAAGATTCCCAAAGCCAAAGTGATTTTAAGCAAGAATAAATCCTGGTGCATCAACTTCCTGATTTCAAACTATATTTTAAATCTATAATAATAACAACAGTATGGTATTGGCAAAAGACACTTTGATTATGGAACAGAATAGGGATCCCAGAAATAAATTCATGCATATATGGTCAATTAATTTTCAACAAAATTTCCAAGAATACAAAACAGTGAAAGGTTATCTCTTCAATAAATTCTTTTGGGAAAACTGAACAGTTACATGAAAAAGAATGAAACTGGACCCCATCTCACACCATGCACAAAAATCAATTCAAGATGGATTAAATATTTGAATGGAAGACTTGAAACTATAAAACTCTTAGAAGAAAATATAGGGAGAGAAATTTGTGACATAGGTCTCGGCAATGATTTTTTGGATTTGACAACAAAAGCAAAGGCAAAGAGAAGCATAAACAAACAAGTGGGACTACATCAATCTAAAAAGTGTTTGTTCAACCCTAAAAATCGTTCAAATAACCCAATTAAAATATTGGCAGAAAATCTGAATAGACATTTTTCTGAAGAAGACACACAAGTGGTCAACAAGTACATGAAAAGATGTTCGTCATCACTACTCATCAGAGAAATGCAAATCATAACCAATAAGAAATCACCTAATACCTATTAGAATGCCTATTATTTTAAAAAAATGAGATAAATGCCAGTAAAAACATGAGAAAAAAGAGTCCTTGTACACTGTTGGTTGGAATGTAAACCAGTTAGTCACTATGGAAAACAGTACGGTGACTCCTCAAGAAATTTAATATAGAACTACCATAGGGCCTAGCAACCCAACTTCTGAGTATATAATGAAAGGGAATTTTCTTCAATAATAAGGAAATCAAGTTGTTTGTGACAACATAGATGAATCTGGAGCACATTATACTAAGTGAATAAGTCAGACGGGGGAAGTCAAATACTACATGGTATCATGTGAATGTGGAATCAAAAGGAAGAAGGAAGCAAGGAAGGAAGGAAGGGAAGAAGGAAGGAAGGAAGCCAGGCATAGAAACAGAGAGTAGAGAAGTGTTTGCAAGGGACTGGCCTTAGCCCTTAAGTACTTAGCCCTTAAGTACTTAGTACAACCTGGCAATTATACTTGATAACACCATATTGTAAAACTGAAATGTGGTCAAGTGTAGAATTTAAATACACACACACGCGCGCGCGCACACACACACACACACAAGTTGGGTGAGGAATGTATTCACTTACTGGGGGAAGTCTTTCACAATGTGTATGTGTATCAAGTCACCACGTTGTACACTTTACCCCACAATTTTGTCAGTTATATGCAACAGAGCTGAAAAAAATAAAATTGACAAAACTGCAACTACATATGCACACCAACTACGATCTAGACAGTTTAAAATATTAGCTCATCCTCCACAGCAAGATAAAGGTATAAATAACTCTAAAATCCTGTTATGACATTTCCTTATTTCTGTAATTAATTTATGATGTGTTTTGGGAAGAAATATATTTATGACACTATTTTTAATATTTCTGTGGCTATCTTTGGATATATAAATTATATTGTCTATCTCCTACCTCTTAAAATATAAATTAAAAATCAAACTCTTAAATAAACTTTTAATAATATTTGTCAGTGGAGTGTTCCCGAGTGTATTTAAAATGTTATTGCAAAAGTAGAAGAAAAAACATAACTCAATTGTCACCATTAATAAAATTAAATGATGTGCCTGCTTGATTTATTGACCATGTCAAATGATGATGGTGATGAAGAGAATGAAGGGAAAGAAAACACTAAATAAGAAAAATAAGGGTAGAACATGAGAATGTTTGAGAGCTAAATCTGTTTAATGTTCATCTCACAAAAAATGAGGCTGAGTGATAGGAAGTAAGAGTATAAAGAACGCCAGGAACAATATCATGAAACTGTGTCTAGTTATAAATATTGTCATATAAATCTATGACACATTACAGAGAGAAAAATAAATTTCCATTTGTATTTTCAACATTTTCAAATATTTGTTTTGAAATATCTCACTACCAGCTAATAACCTCCATAAAAACATGGACTGTATCTTAAGCATTTTTGTATCTCTTGTACCCAGCATGAGTCCCAGAATGTAGCTTAAATCGTCATTGAATGAAAGAATAAATCAACAAATGAATAGATAAATGAATGTGTATTATTTTGTTAGTGGAATATTGAAATATGATTCATGTGGCTGTTATAGAACACAAATTGCCTTTGAGAATTTTATCCAACACACTCCCAACTCTCCTCATCCTCCCACCTCCACCAGTCTCAGAAAATCATTAACTATTTAATTGCTTAGGCTCTAACTCTGGAAATGAAATGGAACCCTGAATGTATTCTAGTTACATAATTCTAACTTCCGTACTATTGTTTCAATGAAAAAAAGCAATAAAAAGCAAATGTTAATTATTCATTGTATATTACTTAAATCCTTCAAATCATTAAATTGCTTCGACACGGTAATAGGCAACACAGTCACATGAATTAGATCTGATTAGAACCTTAAACCTTCCATATGCGAGAGGCAATTTAAGTGACTTGTAGCTGTGACAGCTGAGACTGAGGAAAACAAAAATAAGGACACCGAATCCTCTCAAACATATGAGCCTGCTCAAAAAATATTAAGTATATTTTCTTATTGCCTACTGGTAGTTTTCTGTTGAAATTTGACATTTTTTTTATAGCTACTCCAAGACGTTTTCATTCACATTACCACTAGTCATGCTTCTATGGACCCTGGAAAAAGGTCACTTGAAAATGTCACACATTCAGACAAAAAAAATTACTCAAGCTACGTAGATGTTCCCTTACACAGAGTAAAAAGGCAAGTTGAAAGAAGCAAATGTGCAAACATGTTCCCTGCAGGACCAGAAATTAATAATGAAAATATTCTTCCCCATCAATATGTCACCTTGAAAAGTCTTGGAGATGTATTTGCAACAGATCCAGGTTTTCTACATTAACAACAACAACAACAACAAAACCAACTTATTTTGCAATCTAAGGCTAGCTTCCTTATTCAGAAATGGCATTTGACTTTTTTATGCACTGCTTTCTTGGTTTTTAAAAACTTACATTGTAAAAATACCTACCCTTAGAAATATGATGCTTTTTGCCTTTATGGAGATTTATGAGGACTTAGACACCTAGTATAGTTTTTCAATCACTTTCAGAATTCCTGTTACAGAAGAGGCATCTCAGTGATTTTTTTTTCTCCCAGAAGTATTCATAGTAAATTTGTTGTAACCGTCAGTTACACAAGTCTCTTCATAAAGCAGTCTGCACATGCAAGCATGCTGAGGTAAGACAGCTTATATTTCCAAAGACCCTATCACCAAGCTTAATGAAGTAAAAATGAAATCAAATGATGCCCTAACTGTACACTGTATATCACCCTCAGTCCTCAGTTGCACATATTTTTGCATTTCTTTCATAAGGCAATTCTCATAGTGAACCAATTTTCCAGATACCTTGGTCTTGGCAGCTTTCTTTAATATAAACATCACTTAGAGTGCATTCTTACACTAAATCTTGACATCATGGATGCCATTAGAAACTGGGAACAAAATATTTCTGTATCCTGGGAGTCATAAACCTGAAAGGATATTTCAGATAGGTAATTCATTTTTACCTTTCTCTTAAGTACTATATTTTTCCCATAATTAACCCTGAAAGGCTCAGGGCTCAGTGGCATATTTAAACATTAGTTTAGAGGTGCTTTGGTGGCTCAGAACATCAGATTATATAACAGTCCAAAGAAAGAAAAAGGAAGTAACAGAATCAAAACTCCTGGGAACCTGAGGGCTATGGGGCATCTATCAAAGTCCTTTTTCTGTTTTATTTCTTTCCTGAGTCTCACAGCTACAGGTACTTTTATATCACAAATAACTTACACTATTTTTATATCTTGGTGTTTCAGGCAAGTTTCAGTCAGGACACAGCATTTTTGTTCTTCACTAGATTTTATTTTTAAATTAAGATTTTGAAAATACCTCAGAATTTTAATGGAATTTCTTTACCTAACCATTTTTCAAATGAGACAAAAAAAAATGGATTCCATGAATCTATTAATGGTTTCTTGTTTTGTCAAACGCTAAACATCCATCAAATCTATTCAGAAAACACTGCTTAAAATCAAAATTTAGAAAAAAAACAGATTATCTTTGGTTGCCTGGGACAGTGAAAAACTCACATAAGGTATTGGTTTCTTTTTCATACTAAAATTGTGCAGTATTTCTTTTGCCAAATGTATTTATTAACTTATTCCTCAAGAAAAATATTTGTTTAGAATTGAGTTTAAATCCCTTATGAATCCAGAATATTCCTTATAGTTATTTTTCTTCCACTTTTCCAGGAAAAGGACATCACATAACTATTTTTAAACTTAAAAAAGTAATCCTTTAGAAGGTCTTTCTTGAACACAAAATTTTCTTTCGTCACTTAAGCCTTGTATTCTACTCACCTCTATTACTTTTTTTTCTTGAAAATGTGTGATAGCTCTTCATTACCCACAGATTAAAAATCAACCACGTAGCATGGCACAGGAAGCTTTCCACAGTTTGACAGCTTCTCAGTCACCAGATTAACATCCTGTCATGTTTTCCAAACCACATTCAGAATTCTCCCATCAGAAGACATCACATCTTTTGTGTCTGTGTGTACCATGCCATTAACTGAATGTGATCCTTTGCCCACAACAAATATATCAGTTGTGCTATCCTAACCATGTCTAGTAATAAGCTAGAACTACCATAACACAATACTACAGAGTGGCAGCTTGAATAATAGAAATTCATTTTCTCATAATTCTAGAGGCTAAAAATTCAAGATCAAGGTGTTACTATGTTTGGTTTCTCTCAAAGACTCTTTGGTTTACAGATAGTCACCTTCTCATTCTCCTTACACGGCCTTTTTTTCTGATGTCTCTTTTGTGTGTCCAAATTTCCTCTTCTTATGAAGACACTAGTTAGGTTGGATTGTGGTCATACATATGACCCCATTTAAACATAACTGCCCTATGTCCAAATAGGTTATATTATGAGATACTAGGGATTGGAAGGACTTCAACATGTGAATTTGGGGAGAGGGAACACAATTCAGCCCCAAATACAAGCCTTCTGTAATTAAACTTTGTTTTTCAAGTTAGGAAACGAACTTTTCCATAAAACTATCATGTTCCAAAGAGATTAGTCACAAAACAATAACTACCCTATACATGTCCTCATACTATTGGACTACACATAGAGATAGTTATTGAATTCTAGATCAATGTACTCATCAGCAAGAAATCTGGTGTCACTAGACAGCTTATTCAATAAGCAGACGTCTGTACAACTCTCAAGTTTTCTTCTTTCTCGCCCTTGGAAATAATCTTCAGTTCATTTATTTAAGAAGAAACACTTCTCTTATTAGCAGAATTTGAATGAAAATGGACATGCATAGCCATTGAGTTGAAGTTTCAGTTGAAGTTTTGTTTGAGAAGACAAAACACTAAAGTTCTCAACCAGCAAGGCTTTCCTGAAGCATTGTATAGCAGCAAAAAGGATGCAGAATCTATCAGATGCCTCAGTAATACTATGCAATTATTACAATTGACTTTTTAAGTTGTTGAATGCCAGTTATATGAAAGGGAAAAAGAGGGAAACTCAGAAATTCCTGAGTGACACATAACAAAGAAGTCCCCTCCACCCTCCATTCTGTCACCACTTTATTCTCTAGCCCCCTTCTTGCTGAAAACTTACCTTATTTTCTTCTCATTACTTCTTAGATCTTTTAGATCTCTTTAAGTCAACCTGGGTCTTCCCCTTAGCCTAGGTGCAAATACTGTTTAAACATATCCATTCCCAAGTGCATTTCTGTATACATCCCTGAGAACAATACTAGCCATCACTATACTAAATTAAGCTTGTCACTTGTCCCATTTAGCAAGACTGACATTGCTTACATCCTAGGTCTGACATAGAGTGTTTCTTAAATTACGGTGGCGGCCTTTCACTACAGCTGCAACCATAATCCATTCAAAAGTGATCATACAACACTAATGTTCTTCATTCAACATTTTTCATATTCGTTTCAATATCTATGTAATGTGTGTGTTGTCTTGTTAAATATCAGTTATTTTACTGAGTGACATCTGTCATTTCAACGGACATAAAACTTTTCTATACTCCCAGATTTTACACAGCCATGATTGTCAGAAATTTCTCTTATTCAGTATCTGTGATATCTTCATTTTTATCAACATTCTAACTTAAGAAAAATCTTTCTGTAAATAATATTCTTTATGATCATCATAACCAATAATCAGTTTATGCTAATACTATTTCTCTTATCCTTTACTCCTCAGTTTTACTGTCTCTTCAACAAAGATATTTGGTGGGATAGGTTGCAATGATGCATGTAAATAGATATGGTAAAAATAAAAGGTATATTTCTACTGATATATCATTATAAACCTATTTTCTGTTCTTTTTCCAGAGTAGTAGAAAATTTTCTCTTTAACAACAACATATTTTTACAAAGGCATATAAAGATATTCTTTCCTTAAGTTGTCTCCAAGATATCTGATGTAACTAATAGTCATTTAGCATTAATATGAAGAAAGGAGAACATGATTTTGAATAATTATTTTCAATTAAAATTAATGTCATATGAATCTGACTCACACTCTGGAATTCAATGTAAATTTTTGGTCTGATTTCCTTTATTTGAAATTGAGGCAAAAAAGCCATTTTAGTTGATAGTAAAAGTATAATGTGCATAGCCAAGATAATTTAATGAAAATATTGAAATTTGTTAAAAATTAAAAGTGTATTCAAACTTCTATAGTAAGGAAATTGCCACTAGCAGGTCAGATATGAGTGTTATATTTGGGAATAAGGCTAAAATCATATATTTATAAATCCATGTGTTTAATGACATTTTAACAAGTATATTGCTATTGTAGAGGTTTCCAGTGATTTTTAAACTTTAAAATAATTAAAAAAATGATGGGGCGCCTGGGTGGCTTAGTTGGTTGAGTGTCCGGCTTCAGCTCAGGTCATGATCTCGGGGTCTGTGAGTTCCAGCCCCGCGTGGGGCTCTGTGCTGACAGCTCAGAGCCTGGAGCCTGCTTCGGATTCTGTGTCCCCCTCTTTCTCTCCCCCTCCCCCACTCATGCTCTGTCTCTCTCTGTCTCAGAAATTAACATTTAAAAAATTTAAAATAATTAAAAAATGATCATTTTTATTCTTTTGTCTTATCAGCTACAAATAGTAGAAGTATATACATTCCTACCAACTATGTATCAACGCAAAGACCATGTCAGGTTAACAATGAATGCTAACAAAACATCACTGAACTCCCACCACCAAAATGAAGTGAACAGCAAAAATGCTACATTTTTTTAAATGAGATACTTAGAAAATCTTTCACATTTCTTGCTTTTTTTTTTTTTTTTTTGTCAGCAATGAATCATACTTGGTAACCATTTTGAGAGTGTTTTAAAGAAGAAAAAAACTTCAGGAAAAAAAGACAGCTATATGTGAAAAATCTGTATTTTTTCACTTTCTAAAAAAAAAAAAAAAGATAAATTGTTCCAAATGTATCTTTTTAGATCGAGCATAGACTAGAAAACAGGGCTAATCTCTTAGTAAACAAATCTTATCTTGAAAATGCCAAATATAGACACTATGAAGGAAGTAGTTTCAAAATCACTTAAATAAGAGATTTTAATTTTGTAAATACTTTCAAATAGATACCTTTGATCATTATAATAATTGTTAGGAATAACTGAACAATTAATTGCTCAAAACCATAGTCAAGCTGAAAATAGAACAAAAACAATCTCTTTATCAATCCTATATTCACAGAATTTTTTTCTTATGTTTCAGATTATAGAAGCCAAGAAATTCTCTGACTAAATGAAAATTACCATAAAATTTCCAATTTACAGCTAAAAACTGAAAAGTTTTAGAGCAAGGAGTGATGTAGGCGGAATCCTTCAGCCTACACCTTCCTCCTGAATACTTCAAGGATTATTTCAAGCATATGCATAGACAGAAATGAAATGCAAACAATCAATATGTCAGATATACTTAAATTACGTATGCTTTAGAAAAAAAAAAAATTTTGAGTTCAGTTTTCCAAAGGGCCGGAAAAGATTAAAGAATAAAGGCCTAACTGTTCAAATGGTTCCTCCAATGATTTACATTTTATAGAACAATGATGCAAAAAGATATACAGAATTGTTATCGTTTACATTTTATAATTATAGGCACATTTTAAGTGAAAAGATAAAGAAATAGGTCAAATTCTAGCATTTCTTTTTGATTCTCTTAGATATTCCTCAGAGAGTGATTATCAGGGTGATACATATACATGTATCTTAAAATATTCTACTGATTATCTGTTAATTGCATTCTGATTCACCCATGATGCTGGTTTAGGGAACACTGTAATTCCTTATACCTATAATACAGTTGCTTATCTTCCTTTCTTTGTCCCATTACTGCTGAGCTATTGCCACAATGGCCATTTTAACTGTGTCTGAAACATCTGTCATGATGCCATTATTTTTTACTCCAGCTTCCCCATCTATTTTCTTTATTTCTGTATTAAGTTCTCCAAAATCACTTGGGTAGAGAAAACATTTCTTGAAATAAAGGCACCACAATTTTATGTCTCTTGAAGTCATAATATTGTTATTTTTTCTTTACAGCTCTCTCAGCAGTTATCAGCATTGGTGCTCTATTTTAATAAAAAATACAAATTTTTCCTGTCCTGGAATTGTTCTGCTGCCGTATTTGCTAGGCATGGAAAATTCTCTAGGTTCCAATGCTCTGGCCTAATATTTTCTAGGATAATATTTAAAATAGCACTTCTGGAGGAGTAAAATGCTTGCCTTCTCCTTTATAAAATCAACAAATGTTTTATCCATCTTCCTGCTGCCTACTATAATTATCTGCAAATCCACTGGCATATGCATAAAATATGACCCTCTCAGATTAAGATGAACTTGATAGTTATTAGGTTATATTTCAAACATAAAAACATATTTGACTAATTGATATTTCAAGAAGGATTATAGTACACTGACCAGCCTTCCTAATGTAAACACTTATGATACTGTAATAACATATTTCAAAAAGGAACTCTCATAAATGTAAAGATAAGCTGGAAAGCAAGTAGAGAATAAATATCCAAAACCTAAGTGAATCTAGGAACCAGGGTAAGCTGAGTGCTAAAACTGGCTTTGCATTTGCCGTATCATGTAAATTTGAGCTTTGTTAACCATATCAGGGCATGAAAGAAAAAGCATGGCAAAAGAGGGGGCTTCAAAGATACTAACATTTTATATCTGAATCTGAGTATTAGTTATACAAGATTTCAATATTTGTCTTCTTTATCCCATACCTATTCCTCTTATAAGTTCTTTAGCATAAATGCTATGTTCCACAATTTAGTTCAAAATACTTGTAACATGGTATCAATGATGAGTTATCTGTAGTCTTTTTGTCAGTACGCTGTATAGCTTTAATATAATTTAATTTAATATGCTGAGTGTCCGACTTCAATTCAGGTCATGATCTCACAGTTGATGAGTTCAAGCCTCACAACAGGCTTGCTGCTGTCAGTGCAGAGCCTACTTCAGATCCTCTGTGAAGCATCAGGGCTTAACTCTGGGAGAGCAGGAAGGCTGTAGGAAAAGGAGACTCTGCTTTTAAAGGGCCTGCATACAGACTCACTTGCTCCAAACCCAGCACAGAGGCAGCAGTTTGAAAAGTGCCTGGGCCATACATAAAAGAGATTTATTGACTAATTTTAGGTTGTGCACTGGAAGGGCAGAGATCTGAAGGAAATTTATCAGAGAATGTATGCAAAGGTAAGCAGAATTTTTATTGCCATCCTTCTGCCTAGCTGGCCCAATGCTGGCAGGAACCAACGCTGACATTCTTTATTTACTTCCCTAGCACCACAAACCCTGTCCCATGTTCCCCATGGATCCACCTCACCCAACCTACTCACCCCACAGGGTGCCCCTCCAAAGAAGCTCCAGCCTATTCACATCCAGGAAACAGAACAGAGCAGAACAGAACATCCCCTACAATGCAGCTCTTGTCCTGCCACAATGGCAGGTGGCCTTGGCCATAACTGGTACTCTTGACAAAGTGGCTCCTTCCCCACCATATCAGGCTGGTGTCCCCCGAAGCAGCTCCTGCCCTGGTTGCAGGAGATTCAGCTCTGCCCACCAATGAGCTGACAGCATCTGAAGCTGGACCTCTCAGCCTGCCTCACTTGAGCCAGCATCAAACTCAGCAAATCCATAGCAGTCACAGTCCAGCCACAACAGGAGGGTGCACAGTCCAGCCACAACAGAGGGCACCTCCAGAGTGCCTGATTCTGTTGAACAAGAGGTATTTGTGTTATAGGACCCCAGAGGAAGCCTTCCACATAAGACAACTCCTTCAAGACCAGATGTAGCCAATCTACCTAATACATAGAAACACAGAGTCAGACAAAACAAGGAAAGAACAAATCCCAAATGAAAGAAAAGACAAAAAGAAAGAAAGAAAGAAAGAAAGAAAGAAAGAAAGAAAGAAAGAAAGGAATCAGAAAAGTACTAAACAAGATGGAGACAAGAATCTACCTAATAAGGATTTAAAAATAATAGTCTTAAGATGCTCACTGAACTTGGAAGAAGAATGTTTGAACACAGGGAGAATTTCAACAAAGAGATGAAAAATACAAAAAAAAAAAAGAAGTATTCAATAACTGAAATGAAAATACACTAGAGGGAATCAACATCAGACTAAAGGATGCAGAAAAATAGATCAGTGCTCTAGAAGACAGGGTAGCAGAAATCATCCAGACTGAGCAGCAGCAGCAAATCAGGATAGTTTAAGGGACTTCTGGCACAACATCAGAATGAAAATATTAACATCATATGGGTCAAAAAAGAAAAGCTAATGGGGCAGAAAAGTTATTTCAAGAAATAATAGCTGAAAACTTCACTAAGCTAGGGAAGGGAACAGACATTTTAGATTCAGGAGCACAAATAGCCCAAAAGATGAACCCAAAAAGATCCATACCAAGGCACACAATAATAATTAAGATGTCAAAGATTAATTATAAAGAGAGAATCTTAAAAGAAGCAAGAGAAAAGCAATCCGTTACGTATAAGAGAAACCCCATATGGCTATATAGCAGCTGATTTTTCAGCAAAAACTTTGCCAGAAAAGAATGGTATGATATATTTAACATGGTGGAAGAAAAAAATCTAAACCAAGAATATTCTGCACAGAAGTATTATTCAAAACTGAAGAAGAGATAAAGAGTTTCTGAGACAAACAAAAGTTACAGTCATTTGTCACCACTAAACTAGCCTTAAAAGAAATGTTAAAATGACTTCTTTAGGTGGAAAGGAGAAGACATAACTAGAAGTAAAGAAATTTGAAAGGAAAAAAAAATCACAGTGTCAGAGCAAACATACAATGAAGGTAGTGGATCAACCGCTTACAAAGATAGTACGGAGGTTAAAACACAAAAGTAAAATAAACAATATCTACAATATTTAAGAAATACACAAAATAAAAACCTATAAAACATGACATAATTTACATAAAACGTGGAGAGGGTATGTAATGTTTCCAAAATATGTTTGAACTTAAGGATCCATCAATTTAATATAGGTTGCTATAACATAGGATGTATACATGAATCTGATGGTAACCACAAACCAAGCCCCTATACAAGATACAACAAAATAAAGAGAAAAAAAACCTCCAATATAACACTATAGAAAATCATCAAACCACAAGAGAAGAGAGAAGAAAGGAACAGAGAACTACAAAATAGCCAGAAAACAATTAACAAGAAAGCAATAAGTATATTCCTATCAATACCTATCAATAATTACTCTAAATATAAATGAACTAAATGCTCCAATCAAAAGACTTTGAGTGACTAAATGGATAATAAAAAATAAAACCCATCTATATGCTGCCTGTAGGAGACCCATGTCAGACCTAAAGGCACATATTTCTGAAAGTGAAGGGACAGGAAGATATATTCCATGCTAATGGAAGTGAATAAAAAGCTGGAATAGAATACTTACACCAGACAAAACAGATTTGAAATCAAAAACTGTTACGAGAGACAAAGAAGGGTAGCACACAATGATAAAGGGATAAATCCAGCAAGAGGATATAACCATTGTGAATATCTATACATCTAACACAGAGGCACCTAAATATATAAATCAAATATTAACAGATATAAAAGGAGAAATTGACAGTAACACAATAATAATAGGGGATTTTAACACCTAACTTATATCAGTGGACAGGTCTTTCTCACAGAAAATCAGTAAGGAAACAATGCCCTAAAATGATACATTAGATCAGATGGACTTAATAAATTTAAGAAGACTGAAATCATTCCAAGCATCTTTTCTGATCACAGCAATATGAAACTAGAAATCAATTACCAGAAAAAAAGTACTGGAAAAAACACAAAAAAGTGGAGACTAAACTACATGCTATTAAACAATGAATAGGTCAACAGAGACATCACAAAGGAAATAAAAAAAATACCTTGAGGCAAAATAAAATGGAAGCAACCTCCTCAAATCTATGAAACACACCAAAGTAGTTCTAGAGAGAATTTTATAGCGATACACACCTACCTTAAGAAAAAGGAAAAATGTTAAACAATTTTACATCTCAGGGTGCCTTGGTGTCTCAATCAGTTAAGCATCTGACTTCAGCTCAGATCATGATCTCACAGTTCATGGGTTCAACCCCTGTGTTGGGCTCTGTGCTAGCAGCTTGGAGCCTGGAGCCTGTTTTGGATTCTGTGTCTCCCTCTCTCTGCACACCCCACCCCCCACTCATGCTCACTTACTTTCTCTCTCTCTCTCTCTCAAAAATAAATAAAACATTAAAAAATTAATTTTACATCAAAAGGAACTAGAAAAAGATAAACAAAACCCAAAGTTGGTCTAAGGAAGGACACAATAAAGACCCAAGTAGAAATAAATGCAATAGGCAATAAAAAAGGGGAAAAAAACTAAGAGCAATTTATTTGAAAAGATTTAAAAAAGACAAAACATGGGGACCCTGGATGGCTTAGTCAGTTAAGTGTCCAACTTTGGCCCAGGTCATGATCTCATGGTTCGTGGATTCAAGTCCCACGTTGGGCTCTGTGCTGACAGCTCAGAGCCTGGAGCCTACTTCTGATTCTGTGTCTCCCCCTCTCACTGCCCCTCCTCCCGCTCATACTCTTTCTCTCTTTCTGTCAAAAATAAATGAACATAAAAAAATTAAATAAATAAAAGAAGATAAAACTTTAGCTAGACTCATCAAAATGAGAGAGAAAACTCAAATAGATAAAATCAGACATGAAAGAGAAGATGTCACAACTAATACAGAAACAAAAAAGATTATGAGATCATTATATACAATTATACACCAACAAAGTAAACAACCTGGAAGAAATGGATCAATTCCCAGAAACATATAATCTTCTAAGACTGAATCAGGAAGAAACAAAAAATCTAAACAGACAATTACTAGTAATAAATTTAGTCAGTTATCAGAAATCTAACAAAGCAAAGTCCTAGACCAGATGGTTACACAGGTAAACTGTATCAAACATTTAGAGTTAATGGGTTTCCTTCTTAAACTCACCAAAAATGGAAAAGGAATTAATACTTCCTAATTTATTCTATGAGGCCAGCATTATCCTCATACCAATATCAGGCAAAGACATTACAAAAAAAGAAAATACACACCAATTTTCCTAATGAACATAGATGCAAATTTTTCAACAAAATTTTAGTAAGCAAATTCAACAAAACGTCAACAGGATCACACAGCACAATCAAGTGGGATTTTGTCCAGGATGCAAATCAAACAACATGATACACCACAATAACAAAGGAAAAGCTAAAAATCTTATAATTATTTCAATAGATGCACAAAAAGTACTTAATAAAATCCACTATCAATTTATAATTAGAAACTCAACAAAGCAGATGTAGAGGGAACATACCTCAACATAATAAAGGCATATATGAAAGACCACAGCTGAAATCATAATCAATTGTGAAAAACTGATAGCTTTTCATCTAAGATCAATAACAAGACAAAATGTCCTCTCCCGCCACTTTTGTTCAAACAGTACTGGCAATCCTTGCCACAGCAATCGGACAAGAAAAAGAAATAAAAGGCAAGCAAATTGGTAAGAAGTAAAATTGTCACTATTTGTAGATGACATGATACGTTATATACAAAATCCTAAAAAGTCTACTAAAAACACTATTAGAACTAATAAATTCAGATCTGCAGGATACAAAATTAACATAGGAAATCTGTTGCATTTCTCCACACTAATAATGAACTATCAGAAAGAGAAATTAAGAAAACGTATCTTGTTTACAATGCTATAAATAAGAATAAAATACCTGGGAATACATTTAGCCAAGGAATTGTAAGAGCTGTACTCTGAATACCATAAGATATTGATGAAATAATTTAAAGTAACATAATTGGAAATATATACCATAGTCATGGATTAGAAGAATTAATATTGTTTAAATGTCCACCCAAAAAATCTACAGATTTAATGATCCCTATGAAAATATCAATAACATTTTTCACAGAAATAGAAGAAATAATCCTCAAATTTGTATGGAAACACACGCAAAAACTAAAATAGCCTAAGCAATCTTGAGAAAGATAAACAAAGCTAGATATATTTGAAATCTCAGATTTCAAGATATACCACAAAACTATAGCAATCAAAACAATACTGGCACAGAAACAGACGCATAGATCAATGGAACAAAACAGCCCAGAAATAAACCCATGCTTATATGTTCAATTAACCTATGTAAAAGGGGACAAGAATATACAATGGGGAAAAGACAGTCTCTTTAATAACTGGTGCTGGGAAAATTGGACAACTACATGCAAAGGACTGAAACTGGACTACTTTCTTATACCATATGCAAAAATAAACTTAAAATGCATCAAAGACATAGTGTTACAACTGAAACTATAAAACTCCTAAAAGAAAACATAGACAGTATGAGGGCCATAAAAATAAAAATAAGCAATTAGGATGATACCGAACTAAAAATACTTTTCACGGTGAAAACCATCAATAAAACAAAAAGGCAATCTAATAAATGGGAAAAATATTTGCAAATGATAGATCCTATATATAAAGGGTTAATAAGCAAATATATAAAGAACTCCTACAACTCAACACAAAAAAGAAGCAAACAATCTAATCACAAATTTTGCAGAGGACTTGAATAGACATTTTTCCAAAGAAGACATACAGATGGCCAACAGACACAAGATGCTCAACATCGCTGATCATCAGAAAAAAATGCAAATCAAAACCAAAATGAGAGATCACCTCATATTTGTCAGAATGGCTAGTGTCAAAAAGCAAGAGATATCAAGTGTAGATGAGGATCTGGAGAAAGGGGAATGCTCAGGCTCTGTTGAGGGGGTATGTCAAATGGTGCAGTCACGATGGAAAATACTATGGAGGTTCTTCAAAAAATTAAAAATAGACCATAAGACCATAAGACCCAGCAGTTCTACTTCTGTGTATTTATCCAAAGAAAATGGAAGCACTAATTTGAAAAGATACACACTCCTATGTTCATGGCAGCATTATTTACAATAGCAACAATATGGAAACAACCTAAATGTCCATTGATAGATGGATAAAGAAGATCTGGTATGTACGTACACACACACACACACACGTGTGTGTGTGTGTGTGTGTGTGTGTGTGTGTGTGTGTGTGTAAACAATGGAATATTATTCAGCCATCATAGAGAATGAAATCTTGTCATTTGTGACAACATGTTTGAACCTAGAGGGTGATGTGCTAAGTGAAATGAGTCAGAGATAGACAAAGACCATATTTCACTTATATGTTGAATCTAAAAAATAAACATGCAAAAAAAAAACCACCCAGAAACAGAGTCATAAATAGAACTGATATTTGCTAGAGGAAAGTGGATGGGAGTTGGGCAAAATAGATGGTACAAATTTCATTATAAAATAAATAATTCATGGGGATGTAAAGTACAGCATATGAAATACAGTCAATGATCTCATAATAATGGTAACTAGACTTACTATGGTGATCTTAATGCATGTAAGTGTTGAATCATTATATACCTGAAGCTACTGTAATATTGCCTATCTACTTCAATAAAAAATAAACAAAGTTCAAAAAAACTGGACTGAGGTATATATGTCAAGACATCCAGTAGAGCCTATTTTATTGTGAATGCATGAAGACCAAAAGTGTCCCCATAAGTGTCTTTGGAATCAGATATCAAGCTTGTGGCAGTTGTCTTGAAAGTATTTCCATTATGAAAAATTCTCATTGTTATGGATACACCATACTTGAACTTACCAAAACATGCCTACTACTGAAGTTTTGATTTCAGAATCCTGTGCAATTCTCACTCTCAGTAGATAAATGACTCCAGTCTCTTCACTGCAAACCCAGCTATATATGCTCTTCTAAGAGAACATATTTAAATCTGAGTCTGATTTATCTTCTTTTGCCTCAATTCCAAGGTTTTTGTTTTTACCAATAATAAACTCTTTTCTGTCCCAACTATACATACCATCATCTTGATAATATTTGTCCTCTATATTTTATATAAAAACAAGTTTAATTTGGCTTATGACTCATTTGTAAACTCCATAACTTTAAATTTTCTGGTATATGTAACAAATATACTTTCTTCAGCCATAACATTTTATTAAAATTTTATAAGCAGAATATTTTGGACTGAGAGTTTGCTTAATTTCTGTACTCACTGTAATATTTGGGGAAAGTAGGTATTGTCAGGATCAAGAAAAAAAATAGTATATATGTGAGAGACAGTGTTGAATAAAGCAGTGGCCTCACTCTTACGAGAATGGCTTAAATCCTAAGTTGTTGCCCCAACCTTCTTTTTTAAAAATATAAGGAAACCAAAAATTAAAAAATACTTTAGAATAGCTTCATTTTCACCCCTCAACTCAAAATTTATCAATATATTTAATGGCCAGTAGATTTGATATTATGCTATGTGTTCGATTTCTCAGGAAAGCCCACTCCCATGTAGATGGCTAAGTCCCATGCAGAGATATTCTTTCTGTCTAGGTCTATAGTTTTCTATTCTAAGTGCACACCAGAAATACCTCCAAAAGTGGACCTTGGACAGTAATGTTAAGGAGCAGAGAGAGTGGGGAGGCTGTGCCCAGCTCCTGCTCTCACAGCTGCTGCAGGACACTGAGCTCCATAGAGACCGCACTGGGCCCCACAGGACTCTGTGCCTTGCTGAGAAAAATAATTAAACATGGACAACGGAGATCCTAAGAAGCCAAAAGGCAGAATGTGCATTCTTTGTGCAAACTCGTTGAGAGGAGCACAAGAAGCATCCAGAGGTGCCTGGGTGGCTCAGTCAGTTGAGCATTCGACTTGATTTCTGCTCATGTCATGATTCCAGGGTCATGGAATGGGGCCCCAAGCTCAGCGTGGAGCCTGCTTAAGATGATTCTCTGATTCATATTCATTCTCTCTCTCTCTCTCTCTCTCCCTCTCCCTCTGCCTCTCTCCCCAACTTGTGCTCTCACTCTCTAAAAAAAAGAAAAAAGAAAAAGCATCCAATTGCTTCAGTCAACTTCTCTGAGTTTTCTAAGAAGGGCCTAGAGGGTAAAGACCATGTCTGCTCAAAAGACAGAAAAATTTGAAGACATAGCAAAGGCAGACAAGGCCCGTTATGAAAGAGTAAATGAAAACTTATATCCTCTCTAAAGGGGAAACAAGTTAAAGGATCCCAATGCACCTCAGAGGCCCCTTTGGCCTTTCTCTTATTCTAAGTATCACCCCCAAATCAAAGGAGAACGTTCATGCCTCTCTATTGGTGATGTTGCAAAGAAACTGGGAGAGATGTGGAATAACTCTGACCCAGATGACAAGCAGCCTCACGAAGGCTGCTGAGCTGAAGGAGACACACGAAAAGGGTATTGTTGCCTACGGAGCCAAAGGAAAGCCTGATGCAGCAAAAAAAAAAAAAAAAAAAAAAAAAAAAAAAAGGGTGTCGTCAAGGCTGAAAAAAAGCAAGAAAAAGAGAGGAGGAAGACAAGGAAGATGAAGAGGTTGAAGAGGAGGAGGAAGATGACGAAAACGAAGATGAAGAAGATAACGATGAATAAACTGGTTTTAGCACAGCTCTTTTTCTGGTCTATACAGTACGTAACTCCCCTTTACATAACTCCTTTTAAAGAAAAAAAAATTGAAATGTATGGTTGTGGAAGATTTGCTTTTAAACTGTACAGTGTCTTTTTTTGTGTAGTTAGCACACTACCAAATGTGTATTTAGATAGCCCTGTCCTCGTGCTATTTTCAGTAGTCACTAACCTTGCCTGGGACAATGTAGGGGTTGGAAATTGGCATGAAAATTTAAAACAGGTTCTTATTGGTGCACAGAACAAATTAGTTGTATATGGAGATGAAGGATTTTTTCATCTTCACTTGTCTCTGATGCAGTTTACACGAAATAATTAGCGTTCTGTTAACTGAATAGCACTCTGTAATTGCAAAAAAAAAAAAAGGAAAGAAAAAGTTGCAGCTGTTTTGTTGACATTCTGAATGCTTTTAAGTAAATGCAATTTTTTTAATTAAAAAAAGAGTATATCATAAAGTATGGTTCTTAGATTAGCAGTTTTAACATCACGTGAAAATTTGTTCAATATATGAAAATTCTTGGGCCCCACCTCACACCTAAACAGAAACTCTGGGGATAGAGTAATCTGTTTTAAAAACTCTCCAAATGTTTGTGATAAACGCAAAAATGTGAAAATCACCAAGATAAACAGTTCTTATTATGTTCCATCATCCCTTACTCCAGGCTGAAACCCTCAGAAATAAGATCTTTCATGTAAAGTATAATAAACATCTATAGCCACATGATATAGTTATTAGCAGAATGGTTTTTGGAACTCTTCTGGAATATTCCAGAATTTTCCAAATGATTTAATTTCCCTTACCACATTCTTACCTCCATAAGATGGGGATATTCATATTTATCTCCTAGAGTTGTCATAAGGTCCAAAAAGGTAGTATTTTTAAGCCCTTAGTAGAGTGATCTAACAAAAAAAATTAATAAAATGATAGCTATTGATGGTATTATTATAGATTTGGGTACATGTATACTTTATTGTTAATATAAAAATATTCTCACAATTATTATTATTGAATCTATTTTGGGTTTGGCATTCAGCTGACATTAGATATTCTTAGCTTATCAAATAATATTTATTATTGTATTTCTCTTTGTGTTGAGGAGATGATCTTATCTAATGTTTATAATTTCTTTTTTCCATTTTATAAGTTTTTAGATAGGTAAAACCATGCTTTTCAAAGTTTAAAGCAACAATCCTAGAAAGCATAGTTTATTTGGTCATCAGAATTTATGTGTGTAGATATGCAGATATAACCAAAATAAACTATATAACATTAAATGAGATTTATTTTATTATTTTGTACTATATAGTCTCTATATTTATTTCTATTATATTTAAGTAAAATATTCTACCACCATCCCCCACATAATTAATATAAATAGTATGAAGAATCCTGATTAAGCATAATATAATTTAGCAAAAATATTCAACTACAAATATAAAAATATTTTCCATTAAAAATAATGAAATCTTGCCAAGTGCAATGATGTGGATGGAGCTAGAGCGTATTATGCTAAGCATAATAAGTCAGAGAAAGACAAATACCATATGATTTCACTCATATGTGGAATTTAAGAAACAAAACTGATGAACATTAGGGAAAGGAAAAAAGAAAGGGGGGGGGACAAACCATAAGAGACTCTTAACTATAGAGAACAAACTGAGGGTTGCTGGAGGCAGGTGGGTGAGACAATGGGCTAAATGGGTCATGGGTATTAAGGAGGGTACTTGTTATGATGAGCACTGGGCATTGTTTGAAAATGATCAATGAATGAATGACTGAATCACTAAATTCTACTTCTTAAACCACTATTACATTATATGTTAACTAGAATTTAAATAAAAAACAGAAAAGTAAATAAATCAATGAAAACACTGCCCAGTATGACAGAGTTGGTGTTCTCTTGTTTTCCCACAGCTTCTCATAATGCAACAGTTATTATATTGCATTATAATTATTTATGTTTTTATCCTTCCCTCTCTTACCAAAATATGAGTTATTCTAGCATACAAGCTATTCACCCTGTCTAGTGTAAAATGCATGTTGAATGTTAGCACAGTTCAATAACAAAATCACTGTGTCTTTGTTTTTATATTACTGCTCAGCTCATAGACAGAAACATTATTCCTGGTTTAAATGGTTACCAATGGTGTTAACCTTTTTTATTGTTTTATATATTAGAATTTGTTTTCTCCAAGAAGGCATATAATTAAAAACATCTAATAAAAGAAAAACAATGTCTACAAAAGAACACATTTTCAGGATGCCTGGGTGGCTCAGTCGGTTGAGCGTCCGACTTCAGCTCAGGTCATGATCTCACAGTTCGTGAGTTCGAGCCCCAAGTCAGGCTCTGTGCTGACAACTCAGATCCTGGAGCCTGCTTCAGATTCTGTGTCTCCCTCGTTCTCTCTGCCCATCCCCCACCCCCCACTCACACTCTCTCTCAAAAATAAACATTACAAAAATAATTAAAAGAACAAATTTTCAACATAGGGAGAGGATTTCAAACTTTCATATTTGAAATACTGTTTTCCTTGTGAATTATATATCAAATCTTTATTAAAGCATTACTGCCTTGATTATGCAAGGTCATATTGATTTGCTCACACAATCTTTTACTCAGATTCAAGTTATTATAATTAGCATGAAAGTATTGATTACAAGCTTTCTTTTGTAGTCAGATAAATTTGCCTTTTCCTTAATGCCTTCAAAACGGTATCAAAGGATTTTCCAAGCCGTGACATGTTAAATATGTGTCAATTTCCATAACTTGATCTTGAATTGTAGTCAACTTTTCTGTGTTAAACACAAACAAGGAAATTCACCTAATTGTTGTAAACTCATTGTTACATTTCCATTTACCG
Source organism: Lynx rufus (assembly GCF_022079265.1). Lineage (NCBI taxonomy): Eukaryota > Metazoa > Chordata > Mammalia > Carnivora > Felidae > Lynx > Lynx rufus. Next base: position 115,423,965 of record NW_025814867.1, read on the forward strand.
ACTTAAGTCAAATAAACGCATATATTTAAGAGTATTCAGAATCTGTTGCCTGTAGTCATTTAAACTTTTTGCAAAAACCTAATCCTCATTATTTATTTCTTTCGTGATTACTCATGAGATGGGGGAAAAAATGACCTTTTCTGGCTGACTGCCCATTGAATTCTGCACTCAGACACTGAAGGCAGCTTTGATTGTGTTTTGATGTTTTCACCAACCTATTACTGTATTGACTTGATGGCAGCCAAAACATACATTTGTGATCTCATTTTTCTCCAGCAGTTTTTTCCACTCAATCAGACATGTACACAAATATCCAGAGGACAGAAGAATGCTTTTAACTGAAGCAAATCTCTCAGGAATAGTATCATGCAAGAGCCTCTTTGAAAGACTGCAGTTTGCTGTTTGTGCCAAACATTCCTTTCCCTCTTAAAGAATCCCACTGAAATTAATGCCCAAAAGAAAAGATGCATTATAAACAAATGATTCTACTTTGCCGTATGTCTTCATACTGCTGAAGATTGAGTAGTAATTATATCTTTTTTTTTGATAAAGACCAAAAGATTTTTGCCATCTATTTTCTGTGACCAAGTATTAATGTGCTGCAGCTGTCACTTTGAATGAGCATTAAGGAATATTTCTCGCTGATGTCACGGGAGTGCAAAAATGGGCCTTTTTCAGAGACAGACTTCAAATCAGAGTTATCTTTCCCTAGTTCTCCTTTGCAGTTCACTACTACAATACTACATTACTTCTGATGCTAAAAGAATTAAATTATAGCAAAAATCTACATGTTATTATTGTTAAAAATGACTTTAGAATTCTTTTTTGATTATGTCCTTTCAGTTACAGAAATCATTTAAGAAAGTTTGAACTTTCACTTTATATAGTAAGGCTCAATATTGGACATCAAATAGTATTTTTTCACTGATAATGCACTATATATTCATATTTGGCACCAAAAAAGTTCAAAATAAATAAATCAGTCTTCAAAACATTAAAGTTTTCTACCATAATGGAAATTCAAAAAACATGCTTAGCATTTTCATTAACATTTAGAGTATGCATCTAATTACACAATGTGACCATTTTATAGGATAAAAAACTAGACAAATTTTTGAATATTGACTAGCTGAAGATTCTAAATCACTCATCGCTCTAATACTTTTTCAGCATCAAACAAAATTTTGTGATGACAGAAAATAGCGAGGTTGAGAAAAAAAACACGATAATTTCTCTTAAGTTTGCACAAACAGAACATATTCTGATATGGAATGCCTTACGATTCTTTATAAAGGCTACCATGAGTTATCAAATTCTTTTGCCATCATTAAATCTTCCCAAACTTCTAGCCAAACTATGTTCACCAAAAATCAAAATTCTCATTTCTCCAAAATCATTAATCATTTCTATATGTCCAATAATTTTGAACAGCAATTCCCTAGCAGCTTTTTCTAAATTAAAAATCAACCTAATTAAACATTTCATAGGTAGGATAGATATCAGGTCAATGACTAATAGTTTTCCTTTTTTTTTTTAATTTTTAACGTTTTTTAAATTTTTTTGAGACAGAGAGAGACAGAGCATGAACAGGGGAGGGTCAGGGAGAGAGGGAGACACAGAATCTGAAACAGGCTCCAGGCTCTGAGCTGTCCGCACAGAGCCCAACACGGGGCTCGAACTCACAGACCGTGAGATCATGACCTGAGCCAAAGTCGGACGCTCAACCGACTGAGCCACCCAGGTGCCCCAATTTTCCTTTTTTTTTTTATTGAAGCATAGTAAATACACAATGATCCATTAGTTTCATGTGTACAACCTAGTGATTTAACAAGTCTATATGTTATGCTATATTCACAAGTGTAGTGACCATCAGTCACCATACAACACTATTACAATATATAATTTGCTGTATTCCCTATGCTCTACCTTCTATCCCCATGATTGACTATAGATTTCTTATAGAAATTCAGAATTTCTTATAGAAATTCAGACAGAACATTTATATTGTCTGATTCAACCAGTTACTTATAATTTAGAATGAAATGTGGTAAACTAATAGCAAAACCAATTGATTTACTATTAGTATGAAAAATATTTTGGAGGGAAAACCATACTAAAAATGTATATAACCTACATAATCCTATAGCCTACACACATGTGGTCAGGCTATTAAAAAATATATACTAATGCGACTTCATTTTTGACTGATTTCATAAAAATTTAAATTCATTAAAAGTGTGAAAATCTGAAATGTATTTATCAAAGATTTAGTCTTCACTATTGCAAAAGGAGATTTCACCTCTAATTTGTACAGTTGTTTCAACCGTATCTTTCTGAAAGTGTTTCCTGGTTCTCAATACATTTTACCAATGTTAATTTTTTCTTCTTATGTGTTCATGAATAACAGCCTTTCTTTAAATAATTATCATTAAATTTCTAAAACGTGAAATTTAATCACTCCCAGCATTTTCTTCTGTCAATAAAATTATGCATGCCCTCTCTCCTTTGTACTGTGACTATGCCACTTTCTGTAAAGAGATATGAATAATCTTGCTTTGAATTAAATATTAATGGATAGTTAATTAATGGTATGTTTCTGTTAAGTATTTGTTAGACTGTAGAAAAACCAGGGGAGCTATAAAGTTCAAAAAGATACATTCTTATTTTTTCCTGTGGGGATGAAATGAACTTCCATGACATTATCATACATAGAAGGATGTGATCCCCAGTGTGCTGAGTTTTATTGGAGATCAGGACAGAGGAAGGTACTCCTGCAGGGAGGCATGTCCATAACATAGCTTTAGTGTTTAACTTTAAAGCATCATTGGAATTTTCATTAATCATCGGAAAGAAAAAATGAAGAAAGACATGAGGCATTGCAGTTTGAGGGGTTAACATAAAATTATGCAAGCAGATAACTGTAGAATATTTGCAACATCAGTCAAGCAGTCCAGGTGTTTAGAATATGGGATATGGAGTTTTATATGTTTCTCTAAGCACAATAGCTTTTCCATATTAAAACCTTATTCCCTAATATTCAACTTCATATGCTCTTTTTCCCACTCTTCACTACTATGCTTCTCTTTCATACATATGTTCTAACTTATCCATGCTTTTTACTTAAAATATGATCTTTAAAACTAGATATATCATATGTGCTTAGATCATTTTAACTATAGTAAGGCCGTTCCCTCTCTTGATCTGGAAGCCATAAGTAATTGGTACTAACACATATTTTAGACATTTTGCTAGCGGTCTTACCTGAGTTTATCCTCAATAAAATTGCAAGATTTTTTTTCTTACCCCCTCCACCAACCTGCTGTTAAATCAGGTCTCACCATTTGTAGATTATTTTTATACCTAATTTGAATCTCTTGGCGCTCAATTTGATTTTGTAGAATTTTGTTCTCTATAGCAACATACTTGTCAAGTTTTTCTCATTTTTTTAAAGATATTGTTGTGCATATTACAAAAAAAGGGAATTTGGTTAAGCTACTTAAATACTACTTAAAAAATAATCAAAGATCTCTATAGGTAACACAAGAGTTACATTTAATTTATATTGATTAAAGGATTAAATTGATTTTTCAAAATGACAAATTCGTAGAGTTGTAGATGCTCCTTTAGACTTTGACAGATTTATGAAAATGTGTTTTCTATGAAATTATTCTGATTAACTTTGTAATTTTATATTTAAATATCATCTCTATATATTGTGAATTATAAATCACTCTTTTGTTGGTCCATAGGCTAAATTAATTAAATGTTTAACAAAACTGAGTATTAAAACATGAAATATATGTGTTATTTTCTATAGAGATATACTGGTACCATGTGAAAATAGCTTTCAAAAAACACTTTTCACATGTTTTTGTTCTTTGAAATTCCCTTTTTATTCAATTCTTTTTATTCAATTCCCTTTTTTCCCCCATTTGGAGTAAAAGAAATAATAAAATTGGAACTGAGTGTTACCACCATCCTTGCAAGTTATATTATATCATATTGCAAAGATTAGGACTTTCCCTTGCAAGTTATTCTTACTATACTGATATCACAAAAATATTCACTTCATAAACCATTTCTTGTCAAAATGTAGGCCCTATTAGCAAACCATTATTTTTAACACAGCCTTTTTGTCTGAATTCAGGAAAGCATATCTAAGTTCCTGTTATAAAATTTCTCTTAGCACCTTTTAGGCAATACAGTAAAAATTTACCTAATCACTGTCTTCCTAAGCCTTTCTCTAAAAGACAAAATACTGAATTCAGATATAGTAACACTTTTTTTTTTTCCAGATCCTATAGTCAAATTGTTTAGTAATAATCTTTGGAGCTCTGACAATCATGCAATTAAAAAAAATTATTCTTTATTGGGGGAATGCAGAGGGAGAGGGAGAGGGAGAGGGAGAGGGAGAGGGAGAGGGAGAGGGAGAATCCCAAGCAGGCTCCATGCTCAGTGCAGAGCCCAATGTGAGGCTTGATCTCATCACCACCCTGGGATAGTTACCTGAGCTGAAACCAGCTGAACCTGAGTTGAGACCACCCAGGCACCCCTCTGATAGACAGGCAAATTTTTCTAACTCCTTCCCACTGCTGGAAAAATGGATGCATCTTTACACTCTATGTTAACTTCAGAGGCATTTTTGAAAAATAGTAACAGAAATCTCTTTTCTAATTAATGAGTCTGGGAAATTAAGTGAAAAGATTTACATTGAACTATTCTGTATTTTTAATGACAAACAGGAACTTACATGTGTAATTTATTAGTACATAATCTGGTTATAATATTAAATTTTAAAAGTCAATCATCTTTTGCTCAAAGAACCTGGTGCTACCAAGTTTATGAACCCACAGTTTCCCTGTTGTGCCAGAGAAGGCACTAGTGGTTTGCTCTGAAAAATTAATCACTCTCCAATCATCTGCTTTCTCATTTTACGAAATAATTTAGAGCACCTTGGTATGCCAATATTTTTTGTTCATGAAGCAGTTAAAACAACACAAACATAAAGACAAGTAAACTATCTCGTATCATTATTGGTATCATAAAAAAGGCTTGAAGAAGCAAGGAAAATCTCTGGTTAAATTATTTTTGCTTAAACATTAAGCTCCTTAACTCAGTTCTCTCTACCTACTTTTTAGCATGAAAAAGGGTTGCAAATCACTGTGTCCCAACAATATCAAAACATCGTTCCTAAGTGAAAGTATAGACAATTGATTTATTAATAGCACATAACAACCAAAATATGACTGAATTAACTAAATTTTGTAGGTGACATCTGACAAACTCCTTCAGATTTTTTCCCTCCAAAATATTTTTTTAATTTTTTTAATTTTTTTTTTTTATTTATTTTTGAGACACAGAGAGACAGAGCATGAGCAGGGGAGGGGCAGAGAGAGAGGGAGACACAGAATCTGAAGCAGGCTCCAGGCTCCGAGCTGTCAGCACAGAGCCTGACACGGGGCTTGAACTCACGAACCGTGAGATCATGACCTGAGCCGAAGTCAAGCGCTTAACCGACTGAGCCACCCAGGTGCCCCCCGTCCAAAATATCTTAATACGAATTTCTATTTAATTAAATAATGCTGTTTGCAAATTTCAATTTTTTAATGGAATCAGTTAGCTAAAATCAATGTGTTATACCAGAGGTAAATTCTGCTTATTTCACTACAATTAGAAAACTAAGTCAGATGCCTATTCTGTCATCAAGTGACTGTAGCACATGACATCCTAGGAGTGACCATTCCAGCAACATCCTATGTTTAACCATCTAGGTGACAGCGTGCGGTCCATGTGGAGGTGCACACTTTTCCTTAACAATTTCTAAACAGAAAAAAACATAGACCTGGTAAAGTAGGTCTACTCATTTAAAATTACCAACAAGTTGATAGGAAGAATTATGTGATGCTAGTCAGTGCATGCCTTTATAAATAAAAGCTAAATTAACAAAGTAGGCTTTCATGCCTTACATTAAATAAATGGCATATTAGAATTTGCGCTTTTTCACAAACCAGTTTTGTTTAACGGATTTCGGTAATTTAAAATTATTTAAATATTATTTGAGGACTCGCTAGGTTTTGGTGAAACCATTAAAACAATATAAAACTATTAAATGTTTGAAACATGTAGCACAAAATTTTATAATCAAATTGTTATTTCTTCAAGCATGTATCTACATACTCTCGCTTTGACTCACACATTCTCATAGTTCATTGCTTGAAATAATAAGTTTTATTGTATTAAAGAATAATTATACTTTAATGATAAACACATAAACCCATAAAATATGTTTATGTGAGGAGGAAAAGCATTTCAATATGGGATAAACTGCATTTATCAATGTGTCAGTTCCATAAAGTCAAAGTTTGATTTTTCCATGAAATGTTTAAAATAAATGTTTTATTTGAATCCATAGATCTTGTCACATAAAGAAACATTTCCAGTCAAATCAGGTAATTAGTGTCTCTTGAAGTCAGTTAAAGTGCTGTCATCCCTGTAGTTCCTGCATTCTTTCTGATACATATCTAATAAAAATTTGATTGACTGAAAGATACTACCTGTCATACAAACCTGGTGGAAACAAAATTAAGAAAAGGAAAAAAAAAAAAAAAAAAAAAACATACTACTTCAGTCAAATGGCTCAGATCTTGACCAGGCCAACGGGGCAAATATCCATTTAAAGCAAATAATCTGAATTTCAAATGAGAGAGGAGAATCATCTTATAAATGTTAAGGGCTAAGCTAAACAAGCATAAAATAATGGATGAATAGATAGAAAAGGAAAGGATTGAGAGACTTACATACAATATAAGATGTAGGAATTCAGGGTGATTTAATTGGACTAGGATCACCTAAATGTATTAGAAACTTTGTGGTATGAAATGAGGGCAAACATCAATTAGATGAGAAGAGAATTGGGACACACGCATCAATATAATATTTGGAGAGGCAGAGCAGATCTGTATGGTTGTACTGGACACCTTAAGGACATTATGTAAGGCTGACCTCCCCTTCCTCCATCCGCTCCCTGATGTCATGTTAATTTTACATTTTCTCTCTTTATAGGCCTTGCTGATTTAAACACAGGCATATAATTGCTCCCAGCATAGTCAAGCAGATTATTTCTATTGCAGTGTGAAACGATGACAATAAGACGGCCTGACACTGTCTACATGTGGCATAAATTAAATTACATGAAACTGTCTCCAGCGTGGGAGACATATTTTCTGTCATATACATGTCAAAAATGTAATGTCAGTATTGTAACATGTCACCCATCTATCATTTTTCACATATCTGTGCAGGGCAGAATAATTATGAATAATCTCATAGAAGTGAATTTTTTGGACCAGCTCCAACAGATCTAGTCTTGGCCTAATTTTCACCTCAGGTTCTTGTTTCCTTTCAATCTTCATAACTAGAAACACTATCTAGCTGCTGCTCTGGAAATCATAAATTCAAATTAATACCCACATCATATTATAGTCCTCTGCAGCTTAGAAGGGTTGGTGCAATCCAAGGCCAGCTCTTTAATTTGCAGGGCCGCGTACAAATAAAAACGTGAAATTCCTTGCTAGAAAAGCAGGGGAAAAGTGTTGTTCGAGGTAATAAATATAAAGCTTTTTCCATCGTCTCATGACTTGTTCCACAAATTGCCACTGTGCTGTTAATTTGCTTCCTAATGCCATTGTAGGTAAAGAAAAATAAAAATTTGAATCGTTAGCCTGAGTTTTACCATCAACTTTATGTGGGGTAATGGCAGTCTTAAAATCCCTGAAATTACAAATTTGCGTTTTATAGCTCACACATGCATATGTATTTTGTATGACAGGGGAAACACTGCAAAACTCAATTGCTTTTATTTCAGTTTTTGATACGTGCATGTTATACCAACACTCTCTACCTTTGGCTCATTGATACATAAGGAAGGGCTGGAAGAAAGAGGAATTATGGATTCCCCTTTCTTTTTCTTCTTTGTTATCATTTCACACTTTAAAGAAAATCTACATAGGGGCGCCTTAGGTGGCTCAAGAGGTTAAGCATCTGACTCTTGATTCTGGCTCAGGTCATGATCTCATGGTTCAGGAGCTAGAGCCCCACATCTGGCTCTGTGCTGAAAGGGTGGAACCTGCTTAGGATTCTCTCTCTCTCTCTCTCTCTCTCTCTCTCTCCCCCCCTCTCTCTGCCCTTCCCCTGATCATTCCCTCTCTCTCTCTTTCAAAATAAAAAAATAAACTTAAAAAACTACAGAATAGATATTGATTTCTTGTGTAGAATTGAAATATTGTTTCATCATACATACAAGCACATACACAGATTCCCTCAGGCAAGAAAAAAATTATTTAAAGCGAGTAGTAACACTTATTTTCTTTTAATTGCTTAACACTTAAAAAATTAAAATCAATAAGATTTAACTGGAACTAGTCTTTGATAGGTAAAGAAATAAAAGTAAGGGGATGTAACTTCATTTGAAGGGAATAAGCATGGCAAACAATGCCAACGACCTAATTCATCAGTTGTTTTGTCACACACAGGATGGCAATATGAGGGAGGGATATATGGAGAGAGGAGGGAGATATGAGAAAACTTTAAATCTTTAAAGTTAGCTAAGAAAGTTGGCTGTTCCTCAAGGACCAATTGAATGATGAATGTGCAGATTTCTATTTGCAATAGCATCCCAAATGCTCCTGTATGTCAACAAACAAGTAAAACAGATGTTATCCTAGTCACCTATGGAGCCAAGAACAGATGGGCTGGATGTGCTGTGTGAGAACAAAAATGCACCAGGGCTGTGATCTTACGGAGTGGATTCCCATTGACCAAAACTATTTTCCAGTAGGACAAAAATTATTCAAAAGAAGACAACATTGGAGCTGACAAAGCAGTTTAGCTGTAGTCAGAAAGAAAGAACTGAGGTACTGGCAAAATCTACAGCGATGGATGGATAAAAACATACATAGGGACTGTACTTGCGATATTTGGTATTTGTAAAATATTGAATAAGTGATAATCTATTGTTCATTATAACACATGTTTTGCTAATAAATATCCTAGGACAAAAGATAAATTATAATTACCAAAACTCCTGTTTAGTCTGCATAGGTTTCAAACTGTGTAATGCCTCCAAAGCTAATTTATGCTTTAAAAACAAAAACAAAAAAAACTTGACATAGTGTTTCTTAGAAAATTTAAAAGGTGTAAAAATTATGCATATGCACAGATATGAATATATTTCTTTCTCAGAAAACTAGCAGAAGACAATGAAAATACATATTATTCATTTTCATACATTAAAATATAAATAAATTAGTAATCCAAGTAAGAAGAGTGTTCCTCTAATGTTTGTTTCTGACCTAATTAATTGCCCCTGATAAGAGGTTTTCCTATCACCTCCTTCCTCACGTGTCCGTAAGTCTATAGTCTGCAAAATATCAATTCTCTCTCTCATGCTCCCAGTGAAACACTCTCTATCTTAGGCAGGCACAAGTCAGGTTCTTTGAGTCCTTGACAGGCCATCTCCCAGTTTAATATCCAAAACTGTAGGATTAGTTGTCCTCCAGTTAAATAATCTGGATGTTAAAATTTGCAAAGAACAATTCCATCCCTTTTCACAACCACCCCCTCTCAACCTCCCAAAGGCAAAAGGCCTCCCAGTTCATCATCCGCCACACTTCTTTCTATATAATGCCTTAAAAATGCCCCGGAATGACATATCTCATACATTTTCCTGTCGTCATCCTCCAGAATATAGTCTCCTCTGGAGATCACGATCTGTTACCAACAAACTCCCTATATCGTCATTCTGCCTTCTCAGTATTACGGCCACTTTCTTGTTCTGGTAAAACTTGAAATTTGAAGTAATATAAACATGTAAGTTCCTACTGGATCCCAACCCCACCTTCCCACCAACAACATACTAAGAAATCACTTCCACTAAAGAAAAAAAAAAATTCTGGAAGAGAATGGAAGCTGGGAAGAAAGGAACAGAACAGCATGAGTTATTCATTTTCAAGGCTCTAATGTGGGGGTAGAATACAGTTAGGGCTACTAGTACATCTAAAACTTGTTTGTTTGTTTTTTTAAAGTCTTCTGGTCAGATGAACAGACACCAACCTGGAAACAACTAAAGCCTCTGGAATGTGAGAATGGAACATTAGAAAGGAGACTTTCAACAGTGGGGAGCCCTAGATCCTATATGTTATAAACTCTGCCCAATTTTCTGTCTGGCCCTGGAGTCATGCCTTTGAAGGGCAGAATGAGATTTGATAAAGTAAACTGAGGAAATAATAAATAAGAAGGATAAGCTGTATTCAGCTACAAACAATGGCCGAGATTGAGAACTATATATCTAAATGATACAAGTTCAAATTTTTTCTGAAATTACAGTACCTTTCCAAGTGACTGTTATATTTTAGTTCATTGATCCTAAATGTACTATGTTCAAATTATAGTTCTATACATTTTGAAATCATTAAAAAATGCTAAATTTCTATAAGATGCATGCCTCTTGTTGGGCAATAAAATCATACATCTGTGGAACCAATTATTTATAATTAACAGCTAAGTAAACTGAAAAGGGAAATTGACAAAGACAGGGAGAAATTTTAAATATCTTTTTCATAGTTGAAAAAATAAAATTGAAAACATCTCAAATTTGGAGGAACACGGGAAAAACATAATTGTATAATTGAGATTGATATAGTTAATTTTTTAATTAATGATCTGTACCATCTTCCCAAATTATCTTAAAAGTGTGTCAGGCAAGCTAACAGTGTAAATTCATTATGTGGTTATATTGATAAATCTGGAATTATATAACAAGGAAAGTAAAGGATACACATGTAAGCTACACAAACACAAATTATGCATATACACCTTAACAAACTTGCATATTTGTGGTGCTACAAGAACTTGTTAAAAGCTAAAACAAGGGGCGCCTGGGTGGCGCAGTCGGTTAAGTGTCCGACTTCAGCCAGGTCACGATCTCGTGGTCCGTGAGTTCGAGCCCCGCGTCAGGCTCTGGGCTGATGGCTCGGAGCCTGGAGCCTGTTTCCGATTCTGTGTCTCCCTCTCTCTCTGCCCCTCCCCCGTTCATGCTCTGTCTCTCTCTGTCCCAAATAAATAAATAAACGTTGAAAAAAAAATTTTTTTAAAGCTAAAACAAGAGTTAATTTACTTCTTGCTTCTAAGTAGCCAGTTTATATTGTAGGTTTTATAAATGTAATATATTTATCTTATTAAGATAAAGTTTCATAGTCCTTCCAATAATTAGTGTTAATCTATAAATTTACTGAAAGAACCCTCACTTATTTTTGCAACAAAAATTCTTTTTTTAGAAAGTTTATTTACTTAGGGGCACCTGGGTGGCTCAGTCAGTTAAACTTGCGACTTCAGCTCAGGTCATGATCTCGTGGTTCATGAATGAATCCAAGCCCCACATTGGGCTCAGTGTTCACAGCTCAGAGCCTGGAGTCTGCTTCAGATTCTGTGTCTTCCCCTCTCTCTGCCCCTACCCTGCTCATGCTCCATCTCTCTCTCTCAAAACTAAATAAATGTTAACAAAAATTTTAATACTTATTTATTTACTTTTAAGAGAGAGAGAGAGAGAGAGAGAGAGAGAGAGAGAGAGAATGCCAAGTAGGCCCCACACTGTCACTTGAAACCCAATGTGGGGCTCAAACTCACAAATCGTGAGATCATGACCTGAGCCAAAATCTAGAGTTAGACACTTAACCAACTGAACCACCCAGGCATTCCTGCAACAAAAATTCTTATGTCTAGTCTGATAGAACTTGATAATGGATTCTATTATATGATGCATACTTAAAAATTTTATTTCATCTGGTATGTAATACACAAGGCATTGCCTATTTGAGGAAGAAACAGAAGATGAAGGAAAATAGGAACAATAAAAATAAGGAAGGAAGGGAGAAAGGAGAGAACAGAAGATGGAGAGAGAGAGAAAAAAGGAAGAAGGTAGGAAAGGAGAAAGTGACAAAGACTGAATATTCATATTTAATTACTCGTATTTAGCTCATGCTAGTCTACTTCTGAAAATAATAACTGATACTAAAAATTATGTTGCCACTTGGGTACATTTTAAAGAGAATATACACTAGATACAGAGTAAAAATAGAAACAACACTCACATGGCAAGCGAGTTAATCATCATTTATTTCTTTTGATTTCACAGTTAATTTGAATGGCTGAGAAAGCAAGCAATTGTTGTTGTCAGCCAGAATTGAGTTGGAACGAGATTATACAGTCTTCCTAACCTCTGAAACAGATTAAATTTGGTTTCCTAAGGTTTGCAATGAGCTGAATACAAGTTAAGCTGAAGTTGAATACAATTTAAATGACAGTTGGAAGTGTAAGCTACAAGCAGCATGTTGCCTAAATAAATCAGTAACCTTATAATCAGGAACTACTTGCACTTTTCAAAGGCCAATATCATTACTTCACAATTGGTATGATTTTCCTCTCCAGTAAAATTTACAATTTTTTTCAAGTGCAGATTTGTAAGAGCACTTAGAAAGACAATGTTCAAGGCTATTTTCCACCATATAATCTTCTTGATGGAGGGTTACCTTTAGCTCTTTCAAACTCTTCATCTAGAGAGATTTAGTCATTAGGAAGGTGTTGAAAACTTTTTAAATTTAGTTTGTCAAGATAACATACTGAATTTTTACTTATAATGTCCACCTTAATTTTAGAAATTTGACAGAAAATTCACCCTAAATGTAGGCAATCTAAATTTATCATCATCTTAGATGCTTATTGGTTTAAAGCATTCTGCCTGCAGCTGTAAATGAAATAGAGCTAAAAGAAAGGGGAAGGATACTGACAACCTCTGAGCATGTGCTATCAGCTATTTTGCAGAGGATATTACACATAATGTTTTATTTAATCTGAACACTTTCTCCAGAATGTGTGTCATTACCCATCACATCCCCATTGTTTTATTAGTGGAGACTGGAATTTCAAAACCTGAATCTACCCAATTTCCATTTTCAAATACTTTGTGCCATACCAAGCTACCTCAAATGAATGGGATGTTACTGATGGGAGTTTTTTTTTGTTGTTCTGTTTGCATTGGTATCAACTCTAGTTTTGTAGGTTGAAATATTATATCTCAATAAATAAATATTATCTCAATATACTATATCTAAATATTATATCCCAATAAGTAAATTATATCAATGTAATATCACTGAAATAAAACAGATATATTATATAAAATATGAGGGGATAAAGATCAAACCTATGCTATTATCTACAATTTGCTATATATTCCCAAAGCAAAATTTTATAACAGAAAATGAAACAAGCCATTTAAATTTTAGCAGCACGGTAAGACCCCCAAATAGTTACTTACCTTTCTGTTCTATAACTTAATTTGGCACCTTTCAGTTCAAGTTTTTACCACTGTTGGGGCATCTGGGTAGCTCAGTCAGTTAAGCATTTGACTTCAGCTCAGATCTTGCAGTTTGTGGGTTCAAGCCCCATGTCAGGCTCTGTGCTGATAACTCAGAGCCTGGAGCCTGCTTTTGATTCTGTGTGTGTGTCTCTCTCTACCCCTCCCCTGCTCATGCTGTGTCTCTCAAAAATAAATAAACATTAAAAAATATTAAATTTATAATTTTTTTACCACTGTGAATGATAGATAAAGGATTAAAAATAGTGTTGACAAATTCAGAATTTCTAATTGCTGGAGGTTTAAGTAGTAAACAAGCCTAAGTAGAATCATTATCAAAAGTGATGGAAGGAGGCAGTTCAAGATGTGGCATGGTAAGATTCTGAACTTACCTCCTCTCACAGACACAACAAACATAAAGCTATACAAGGAATCATTTCCCCTGAGGAAAGATGTGAAAACTGAATCAATGGTACTTCCACAACAAAGGATCAACAGGTCACATCAAGACAGGTAAGATAGGTGGACACATGGTCTCTCCATAACCCTCACTCCAGCTATGATGACCCACAATAGGCAGGGGTCTCAAAACATATATGGTGCTTTTCCCTGAGAAACAAGGGATTTGTATCCAATTTCAGTCACCCCAACCCTTGGGATCTGCATTTGGGAGAGACAAACCCCCAAAATACCTGGCTTTGGAAACCAGGAGAGCTTATATAGAGAACCACAGAGCTATAGAGAATGGAAAACTTGCTCTTAAAGGCCTCACACAGAGACTCACTCACCCCAGGAATGAGTGCAAAAACGGCAGGTTGAAAACCACCTAGACTATGTTTGAAGGAGACCCACTTGTTAATCTTAAGACATCTTCAGGAGAGGCAGAAACCTATTAGGACTTTCTCTCTGGGCACAAAGGCACTAGTGGAATCCACTTTGTTTGTTTGTTTGTTTGTTTGTAAGCTTTCTTTATACTTTCCTAGTACCCATGCTGTAAGGTGCCATTTTGGTACACTCTCATTAACCTGGTAGTGCCAGTGAGTATGTCCCACCCTTCAATACCCCCCAGCCATGGCCCCACCACAGCAGGTCAGGTAAATGCCCTGCTTTCCCACCCTGTGCCTTAGCCAGGGTCCCATCACAAATGGCGGTCATGTAAAGCCCCCAAAGGGGGCATCCCTACAGCATCTGACTCTAGTGTCCAGGGAAGATTACACTTCTGGAACACAGGGGACATCTCCTACACAAGTTTATTTTCTAAGACTAAGAGAAATAGCTGTTCTACATAAAACATAGAACAAACACAGAGAATCAAGTGAAATGAGGAGACAGAAGATTATGTTTCAAATGCGGAAAAAAAGAAAAATGATAAAAATCTAATGAGCAAGACCGTAATGAAAAGGAGAGAAGTAATCCCTCTGATAAAAAGTTCAAACTAATGGTCACAGAGATGCTCACAAATTTAAAAAAAAAATGGATGAACAAAGTGAGAACTTTAACAAGGAAATGTAAGATATAAGAACGTACCAAACACGAGTGACTCAGCTGAAAAACACAAGAATTGAAATAAAAAAAATACACTTGAGGGGATCAACCGTAGACTCAATGGGGTAAAAGATTAATAAGTAACATGGAAACAGAGTAATCACCCAAACAGGGTGACCAAAAGAAAAAAAAGTTCTAAAAGATGAAGAGCTTGAAAGACCTACAGAACAACATCAAGCAGCATAAGATCTGCACTATAGGGATCCGAGAGGAAGAGAAGAAAGAAAGAAGCAGAACAATTATTTAAAGAAACAATGGCTTAAGACTTCTCTAATCTGAGGAAGGAAACAGATACCCAATTCCAGGAAGCCCAAAGAGTTTCAAGTAAGATGAAGCCAAAGAGATCCATACCAAGATATACTGTAATTAAAATGTCAAAAGTTAAAGTTAGAGAATCTCAAAAGAGCAGGGGAGAAAAACAAATTATTACATACAAGACTACCTGTAAAAGCTTATGATATAATTTTTTTTTACCAGAAATTTGGCTGACCAGAGGGAGTAGCATAATATATTTTAAGTGCTGAAATGAAAAAACAAAACAAAACAAAAAACCCTTCAAACCAGAATACCATATCCAGCAAGATTATCCCTCAGAATTTAAAGAGAGAATAAGAGTTTTCTAGACAAGCAAAAGCTACAGGAGTTTATCACCACTAAACTGGCTGACAAGAACAAGAACGCTGACAAGAAAAGTACTAAAAAGTAACAAAATACAGGAAAGTAAAAATCTCACAGGTAAAGACAATATATATAGTAAAGGTAGGGGAATAGCCACTTATAAAGTTAGTATGAAGGATAAAACAGAAAATAATAAAACTATAACTACAATAATTGGTTAAAAATTACACTCAGTAAAAGCATGTAAAATACAACATTAAAATCTAACACCACTTGGGGTGGTGAGAAACATATTTTTTAGACTTTACTTAAACTTAAGTTCTTACCAAGTTAATATAGATTGTTTTATAAATGCAACATATATAACACATGTATATACATACATACATATGTATGTATATGCATATATATGTATATGTACATATATATACATTGTGTGTGTATATATATATATACACACACACATATATATATAGGCCTCTGTGTGTGTGTGTGTGTGTGTGTGTGTGTGTGTGTGTGTGTATACACACACACACAGTGACCTCATGAACTACAAAGCAAAAGTCTCAAAAACAATGAGAAAGGAATCTAAAATTAACACTAAAAAAAGTCACCAAACCACAAAAGAGCAAAATAAGACAAGAACAGAAAGGAATGACAAAAACAAGGAATTGATTAACAAAATGTCAATAAATACATAACCATAAATAATTACTTTAAATATAAAGGTGTTAAATTCCCTGATCAAAAGACACAGAGTAGCTGGATGGGTTTAAAAAATCATCTATAGGGGCACCTAGGTGGCTTAGTCGGTTAAGCATCCAACTCTTGATCTCAACTCAGGTCTTGATCTCAGGGCCATAAGTTTGAGCCTCACATTGCGCTCCACTGGGCATGAAGCCTTCTTAAAACAAACCCATGTATATGTTGTGTGCAAGAAAATTACTTTGGATCTAATGATACATGCAGACAAAGTTAAGGGATTGAAAAAGACATCCTATGCAAATGGAAACAAAGACAAAGCTGGTATAGCTATACACATATTAGAAAAATAGACTTTAAAACAAACACTGTAATAAAGGACAAAGGACATTACTTAATAACAAAGGAGTTAATCTAACAAGAGGAGATAACATTTGTAAATATTTATGCACCCAAAATAGAAGCTCCTAAATACTTAAAGCAAATGTTAACAGACTTAAAGGGGAAAAAAATAACATAAAAATAATAAAGGAGTTTTATAAGCTAATTATAACAATGGGTAGATCATCCAGTCAAAAATCAATAAGGAAACATCAGTCTAAATGACATCTTGGATCAGATGAACTTAGATATATGTGAAACATTCCACCCAAATGCAAAAGGCAAATTCCTCTCAATTTATGATAAAGAATTCAAGAATATGCAATAAAGGACAGTCTCTTTAATAAATGGTGTTGAGAAAACTGAATATCCACATACAAATAATGAAACTAAAACAGTCTTACACTATACATAAAAGTGAACTCAAAATAGACTAGACTTGAAAGTAAGACGTGAAACCATAAAAGTCCTGGAAGAAAACATGGGCAACAAGTTTCTTGACATTAGTCTTGGTGTTGAATTTTTGATTCTGACTAAAAAGGCAAAGGTAAAAAAAAGCAAAAATAAATAAAACTACATCAAATGAAAAAGCTTCTGTATAACAAAAAAAATATCAACAAAATAAGAAGTCAAGCTAATGAGTGACAGAATATATTAGCAAATCATATTTCTAATAGGGCATTCATATCCAAGATACACAAAGAATTCATACAACTCAGTGGCAAAACAAAACCAAAAAACCCCAAACCATCTGGTTACAAAGTTGTTAGAGAATGTAAAAAGACATTTTTCTAAAGATATACAGATGTACAAGAGGCATATGAGATGATGTTCAATATCACTAAGTATCAGAGAAATGCAAATCAAAACCACGAAGAGACGTCACCTGTTAGAATGGCTAGTATTGAAAAGACAAGAAATAACTAGTAGTGAAGAGGATATGGAGAAAAGGGAAGGCTGGTACACTGTTGATGAGAATGCAAATCAGTGCGGTCACTATGGAAAGAAGTATTGAATTTCCCGAAAAATTAAAGATAGAATTACCACGTGATCCAGTCGTACCCAATGAAAATATTTATCTGAAGAAAACAAAAACACTAATGTGAAAAGATATATGCAACTCAATGTTCATTGCATCGTTATTTACAATAGCAAGATATAAACAACCTAAATGACCATTGATAGATTAATAAAGATGTGGTTATACTCATACACACACACACACACACACACACACACACACACACACACACACACACACAATGGGATACTACTTAGCTACAGTAAAGAAGGAAATCCTGCCATTTGCAACAAAATGAACAGATTTTGAGAATATTATGCTAAATAAAATAAGTCAGGTGTAGAAAGAAAAATACCATATGATTTCAATTATATGTGGAATATAAAACAAAACAATCAAAGAACAAAATAAAACAGAATTTACAGATATAGAGAAGTGATGGGTGGTTACTAGACAACAGGAGTTTGGGGAGAGAGCAAAATGGGTAAAAGGCTTATGTGTCTGGTGATGGATGACACTACTTATTGTGGTCATCACTTTGTGGTGTACACAAAAATCTAACTATTATGTTGTACATCTGAAACCTACATAATGCTATACAACAATTTGCTTCAATTAAAAATAGTTTGAAATTTTAAAATAGAGGATCAACAGACTTGATTTAATATTCCTCTAAAGAAAGTGATAGATGGTTCAAGGTCTGGCATTTACTACTCTTATGTATTTTGCTAGGTTAAATTAGATAGTATGCCTTAAATGTGGTTAGCATAAATAAATACCACTAAGCAATTCAATTTAATAAAAATAATTAATGTTTGCAAGTCATTTATTTCAAAACATTACAGCACTGAAATAAGATTCTAAGTTTCTCAGTTCTGTTTGAACTTCCAATTAAATATTAATATACTCATTCATTCTTTTATTCGTTCAAACAATTCAGAACTTATATTAACCCAGAAACTGTTATAAGCTCTAGACATTCAATATGAAAGCAATATGTTCTCAAGAAGAGTATAGTTTGTGGGAAACAATACAATTAATGATGAAAAAAATCACTCAACAATCCCCAAAAATAATCTGATTAAAATGGGCAAGAGGCCTTGAATAGACATGATTAGAAACAATATTCAACATCACTAATCATCAGGGAAATGCAAATCAAAACCGCATGAGATATCACCTTGCATCTGTGAGAATGGCTAAAATAAAAAACAAGGAATAAGTGTTGGTGATGATTGGAATAAAAGCAATTCTTATGCACTATTGGTGAGAATGCACACTGGTATAGCTACTATGAAAAGCAGTATGGAGTTTCCTCAAAAAATTAAAAATAGATTTTCCCTCTCCCATCCCCCAGCTGAAATTCCAAAGGGAACCACTTCCCATCACTGAACTTGCTTGTACCATGCAAACAGCCAACGCTTTGCTTCTGTGGATCCATCCTTCCAATGGGCCTGCCTCCCTCCCAGTGCTGCAGGGCCCCTCCTGCAGGGCACCACCAATGGCAAAGCTAGCTAAGCCTGCCCCTCCCGCCCCTGTGCACCTTGCGGATCCACCCTAATATGCCCTTGGCCAGGATCCCATCAAAGCAGCATCACAAGCCTGGCAGTGTGCAAGCAGCCCAGATAGGGGCCACACTACTCCACAGTGAGTCCTGCCCCTGGGGGAGAGGGGAAGATAAGGTACACACCAGTCTGACTGTGGCCCCAGCAGTGGGCTGGGGTCAGACATTGGGTCTGACTGTAGCCCCGCACACCAACACAAATTTCTCCAGACAGCACAGGGGAAGTGCCCTGCATTTTGGAGCTACCATGGGGACTAACCAAAATGGCAAAACAGAAGAACTGTCCTCAAAAGAAACTCCAGGAAGTAGCGACAGCTAACGAATTGATCAAAACCGATTTAAGCAATATAATGGAACAAGAATTTAGAATAACAGTCAGAAAATTAATCACTGGATTTGAAAAAAAGCATAGAGGAGAGCAGAGGAGCTATTGCTACAGAGATCAAGGGACTAAAAAACAGTCACGGGGAATCAAAAAATTCTATAAATGAGGTGCAAAATAAAATGGAGGTGGCCAGAGCATGGATTGAAGAGACAGAGGAGAATATAAGTGAATTAGAAGATAAAATTATGTAAAAAGAGGAAGCTGAGAAAAAGAGAGATTAAAAAATCCAGGAGTATGAGGAGAGAATGAGAACCAATGAGAATGAGAAACAAAAGACATAGGGTATCAGAATGGATAAAAAAACAAGACACATCTATTTGCTGTCTACAGGAGACTCATTTTAGACCTGAGGAGACCTTCAGATTGAAAGTGAGGGGATGGAGAACTATCTATCATGCTACTGGAAGTCAAAAGAAAGCTGGAGTAGCCATACTTCTATCAGACAACCTAGACTTTAAATCAAAGGCTGTAACAAGAGATGAGGAAGGGAATTATATAATAATTACAGGGTCTATCCATCAGGAAGAGCTAACAATTATAAATGTCTATGCGCCAAATGCAGAAGCCCCCAAATATATAAAACAATCACAAACATAAGCAACCTTATTGATAAGAATGTGGTCATTGCAGGGGACTTTAATACCCCATTTACAACAATGGATCGATCATTGAGACACAGGATCAATAAAGAAACAAAGGCCCTGAATGATACATTGGATCACATGGACTTGACAGATATATTTAGAACTCTGCATCCAAAGCAACAGAATATACTTTCTTCTCAAGTGCACATGGAACATTCTCCATGATAGATCACGTACTGGGTCACAAAACAGCCCTTCATAAGTATACAAGAATTGAGATCATACCATGTACACTTTCAGACCACAATGCTATGAAACTTGAAATCAACCACAGGAAAAAGTCTGGAAAACCTCCAAAAGCATGGAGGTTAAAGAACACCCTACTAAAGAAAGAATGGGCAACCAGGCAATTAGAGAAGAAATTTAAAAATATATGGAAACAAATTAAGATGAAATACAACAATCCATATGCTTTGGGATGCAGTGAAGGCAGTCCTGAGAGGAAAATACATTACAATCCAGGCCTATCTCAAGAAACAAGAAAAATCCCAAATACAAAATCTAACAACACACCTAAATGAACTAGAAGCAGAACAGCAAACACACTCCAAACCCAGCAGAAGAAGAGAAATAATAACATCAGAGCAGAAAGAATATAGAATCTAAAAAAAACAGATCAGATCAATGAAACCAAGAGTTGGTTTTTTGAAAAAATACACAAAATTGATAAACCTCTAGCAAGGCTTCTCCAAAAGAAAAGGGAGAAGACCCAAATAGATAAAATCATGAATGAAAATGGAATTATTACAACCAATCCCTCAGAAATACAAGCAATTATCAGGGAATACTATGAAAAATTATATGCCAACAAACTCGACAACCTGGAACAAATGGACAAATTCCTAAGCACCACACACTTCCAAAACTCAAACAGGAAGAAATAGAAAACTTGAACAGACCCATAACTAGGAAAGAAATTGAATCAGTTATCAAAAGTCTCCCAACAGATAAGAGTCCAGGACCAGATGGCTTCCCAGGGGAATTCTACCAGACATTTAAAGCAGAGATATTACCTATCCTTCTCAAGCTGTTCCAAAAAATGGAAAGGTAAGGAAAAACTTCCAGACTCATTCTATGAAGCCAGCATTATTTTGATTCCCAAACCAGACTCAGAGACCCAGCAAAAGAAGAGAACTACAGGCCAATATCCCTGATGGATATGGATGCAAAAATTCTTAACAAGATACTAGCAAATCGAATTCAACAGCACATAAAAAGAATTATTCACCATGATCCAGTGGGAGTCATTCCTCAGATGCAGGGCTGGTTCAACATTTGCAAAATCAATCAATATGATCCATCACATTAATAAAAGAAAAGATAAGAACCATATGATCCTGTCAATTAATGCAGAAAAAGCATTTGACAAAATTCAGCATCCTTTCTTAATAAAGGCCCTCAAGAAAGTTGGGATAGAAGGAACATATTTAAACATCATAAAAGCCATTTATGAAAAGCCCACAGCTAATATCATCTTCAATGGGGAAAAACAGAGCTTTCCCCTTGAAATCAGGAACATGACAGGGATGCCCACTCTCACCGTTGTTTAACACAGTGTTGAAAGTGCTAGCATCAGCAATCGGACAACAAAAGGAAATCAAAGGCATCAAAATTGGCAAAGATGAAGTCAAGCTTTCACTTTTTGCAGATGACATGATACTATACATGGAAAACCTGAAAGACTCCACCAAAAGTCTGCTAGAACTGATACATGAATTCAGCAAAGTCACAGGATACAAAATTAACGTACAGAAATCAGTTGCATTCTTACACACTAATAATGAAACAACAGAAAGACAAATAAACTGATCCCATTCACAACTGCACCAAGAATCATAAAATACCTAGGAATATACCTAACCAAAGATGTAAAAGATCTGTATGCTGAAAACTATAGAAAGCTTATGAAGGAAATTGAAGAAGATACAAAGAAATGGAAAACATTCCATGCTCATGGATTGGAAGAATAAATATTGTTAAATTGTCAATACTACCCAAAGCAATCTACACATTCAATGCAATCCCAATCAAAATTGCACCAGCATTCTTCTCAAAGCTAGAACAAGCAATCCTAAAATTTGTATGGAACCACAAAAGACCCTGAATAGCCAAGTAATACTGAAGAAGAAAACCAAAGCGAGAGGCAGCACAATCCCAGACTTTAGCCTCTACTACAAAGCTGTAATCATCAAGACAGCATGGTATTGGCACAAAAACAGACACATAGGCCAATGGAATAGAACAGAGACTCCAGAATTGGATCCACAAATGTATGGCCAACTAATCTTTGACAAAGCAGGAAAGAACATCCAACGGAAAAAAGACAGCCTCTTTAACAAATGGTGCTGGGAGAACTGGACAGCAACATGAAGAATGAATCTAGACCACTTTCTTACACCACAAAAATAAACTCAAAATAGACGAAAGACCTGAATGTGAGACAGGAAACCATCCAAACCCTAAAGGAGAAAGCAGGAAAAAAATCTCTTTGACTTCAGCCGCAGCAATTTCTTATTTGACACATCTCCAAAGGCAAGGGAATTAAAAGCAAAAATGAACTATTGGGACCTCACGAAGATAACAAGCTTCTGCACTGCAAAGGAAACAATCAACAAAACTAAAAGGCAACCAACGGAATGGGAAAAGATATTTGCAAATGACATATTGGACAAAGAACTAGTATCCAAAATCTATAAAGAACTCACCAAACCCCACACCCGAAAAACAAATAATCCAGTGAAGAAATGGGCAGAAAACGTGAATAGACACTTCTCTAAAGAAGACATCCAGATGGCAAACAGGAATATGAAAAGATGTTCAATGTCACTCATCATCAGGGAAATAAAAATCAAAACCACACTGAGCTATCACCTCACACCAGTCAGAGTGGCTAAAATGAACAAATCAGGAGACTATAGATGCTGGCGAGGATGTGGAGAAACAGGAACCTCTTGCACTGTTGGTGGGAATGCAAACTGGTATAGTCGCTCTGGAAAACAGTGTGGAGGTTCCTCAAAAAATTAAAAATAGATCTACCCTATGACCCAGCAATAGCACTGCTATGAATTTACCCAAGGGATACAGGAGTGCTGATGCATAGGGGCATTTGTACCCCAATGTTTATAGCAGCACTTTCAACAATAGCCAAATTATGGAAAGAGACAAAATGTCCATCAACTGATAAATAAAGAAATTTGGTTTCTATATACAATGGAGTACTACGTGGCAATGAGAAAGAATGAAAGATGGCCTTTTGTAGCAACGTGGATGGAAGTGGAGAGTATTATGCTAAGTGAAATAAGTCATACAGAGACAGATACGATATGTTTTCACTCTTACGTGGATCCTGAAAAACTTAACAGAAGACCATGGGGGAGGAGAAGGGAAAAAAAAAGTTACAAAGAGGGAAGGAGGCAAATCATAAGAGACTCTTAAACATTGAGACTAAACTGAGGGTTGATGGGGGGTGGGAGGGAGGGGAGAGTGGGTGATGGGTATTGAGGAGGGCACCTGTTGGGATGAGCACTGGGTGTTGTATGGAAACCAATTTGACAATAAATTTCACATTAAAAAAATTAAAAAATAGAAATACCATATAATCAAGTAATTCCACTACTGGGTATTTATCCTCCCCCAAAAAACAAACAAAAATCATTAATTCAAAAGGATATGAACCCCTATGTTTATTGCAGCATTAATTACAATACCCAAGATATGGAAGCAATCCAAATGTCCTTTGATAGATGAATGGATAAAGAAGTGATACATACACACACACACACACACACACACACACTTTTAGAGCTAATAAACAAGTTAAGCAAAGTTGTAGGATAAAGGATCAATATAAAAAATTAATTACATTTCTATACATTAACAATTAACAATCTAAAACTGAAATTAAAAAAAAATTTCCACTTACAGTATCATCAAAAATAATAAAATGTTTAGGAATAAATTAAATGCTAGATTTTTACATTGAAAACTATTAACTATTATTAGGAGATTAAATAATTAATAAATGGAAAAATAGTGTTTATGATCGGAATGATTGTTATTGTTAAGATGGTCATATTCCCAAAATTAATTACATGGATTCAACATACATAGTTACATAGCATGTTCGAAGGTTATTTTGACCTAATAAAGGACTATCTTACTTTATTTTAGAGTTCATTTATTTATTTTGAGAGAGAGAGAGAGAGAGAGAGCATGAGCAGTGGAGGGGTAGAGACAGAAGGAGAGAGAGAATCCTGAGCAGGCTCTGCATTGTCACCACAGAGCACTGATGTAGAGCTCAAGCTCACAAACCATGAGATCATGACCTGAGCTGAAATCAAGAGCTGGACGCTTAATTGACTGAGCCACCCAGGTGCTCCAAAAGGACTATAAAGAGAAGAGGGAAAACTCTAGGGCAAAATTCTTTCAGGAAGAACTTCCTATATTTAGTAATTTATAACTATGTTTTCTGATTTCACATAATTTGTACGTTGTGGGGGAAAAAGAGACAAGGACTAACATTTTAACCTATAACATTATATTCAAGTAGTTCACTATGAGCATACAATTATTAACAAGGAAAAATGTGATTGAGAGATGAGCATTTTGATTCACAATATTAGTTATACATTGAATTAAATATTACTACACTATTTACCCATGGACACCATGTAATAGCTAATTTAGATTATATGATTTGAGTTCAATAATTACTGAGATTAACAAGTTTTCTCTTACGTAAATATTGTTATAGTCTTAAAAGTAGAATATGCAAATATGAACATAATTTTTAAGAGATACAGTAATATTTTTATCAGCATCCCAACTCTTAAATAACATCTACTGAATATCACCTGATATTATAGCTGTATATATTTGAAGGTAGCAGTGTTATCAAATCACTTACAGACATATTAATAAGTTTCAATGAAATTAATTTTTTATATTGGAGATATAAATATCTTTACAGAAAATGTAATGTTGTGAAAAGACAGATAAATTTTTCCTTTATTACAGGTAACTCTAGATGTTCAAGTAAGTGTGCTAAAAATTCTAAAGAGTATACATTTCTATTAGATATTAGGTAGATGTACATTATAAGTGGAATTGTGTTCCCCCTAAATTCATGTGTTGGTATCCTATGCACACAGTGTGACTGTATTTGGAGATACGGCCTATAAAGAGGTAATAACAGTTAACTGGAGTCCTAAAAATGGGAACTTAATCCAATAGGACTTATGCCCTAATAAAATAAGGAAGAGACATTTCTCTT